>NC_140306.1:10812146-12044105 GCF_964211825.1 Aythya ferina
TGGTGGGATTAATTAATTCCCACGTTGTCACTGCCTCCAATTAACTCTGAGGCTGCGGGCTGGGCCCTGCTGGGTTTTGGTGGGGAAGGCTCAGTGGGGTGGCGAGGGCTGGCATGTGGGAGCTGCACGGCAGCGCAGGGGCAGAGCAGGGGCTTGTCTGCATGCATGGGAGGAGAAATGTGACTGGAAGGGGATGGAAATGCAGCACCAGTGTAACAGTGCTCAGTCATGAGCTCGGGTTCTACACGAATAAGAATTTCTGCTGCAAAGCTGGGGGGGGGGAGGGGGTAGGAGGGGAGGACTCCCATGCAAAGCTCTCTCTTGGTAGGTACAGTCGCAGCAGAAAAAAATGCATCAGAACAAACATTCCTGGGAAATGTAGAAGTATTGATGCCATTATGTAAGGCTGGTAAGACTGTGCAGAAGATATTTTGTCACAAACAAAACAAAAGCTGAGAAAGGCCTCAAGAGGAGATGTCTGTTGAGAGAAGGCTGTTAGCCAGGCATGGTGGGTTTCAGTCTGTGGACTCCCGGGGTCAGAAGGTTTCTGGGCCTTAAAAATGTCCCCCAGGCATTATTTGACTCCAAAACCACATCATCACATTGATCACGGAGAGAGATAGGACTGGCTTCTCCACAGGTCGTGGACATTACAAGACTGAGGGTTCGTTTTGCTCTGTGGCTCATGGTGCATTTCAGTCATACTGAGGAATGTACGTGTACATGTGGTCTGGTATTAACCTTAGGCTGTGATAAATTCATCTCATCAAGTCCATCTCTATCACTGTCACCCTTAATGACCAGTATGAAAATGAAATGACCAAGATGAAAAGGATTTTATAAAATTGAGGTACAATTTAGCATCAGCTAACATGAAATTTGACTGTTGCTCATTACAGGAAAGACAACAAAACAAGGTTGACAGTTGTGAAAATGTTCAAAGGGCCTTAATATATTGAGACAGCTATTAGGTCTTTAATACCACCAACTGTTTGATCTGACTAAAAACTCCAGAAGCTGCACTCAAGAATCCACTTCATGAAAACTGTGGTTTCTTTTTTTATAACCAATCCACTGTCAAACTGTAGAAGGGTGGACAATAATGCACTTATATACCCAGAAATCTGGGATGAGATTAATTTTATTTTCCTAGTAGGAAAACTAAAACTGATCCACTTGTCTTAGGTTTCTTTCACAGGGTAGAAAGGACAATAGGTATTTTAAAGTGCAGTTCATCTCATCTCAATATGGACATTAGGATGAGTGCCTGTGTCTCTCCTTGGCTGTAATTGGAGTCTGGGGAATGGAGCCTGGGCAAATGGAAATGTCTGCCTTGTAGAAGTGAGATCAATCCAACCCCTCGCATACAGAAGCTGAGGGTCATATTTTTTCATTCTTCCTCGAGACAGATAATCCTTTAATGCTGTTCCTATTCTGAATTGCTCAACATCGTTCTAGATGGGTGCCTGTGTGTTTCTCTGGTGTTTTGGGACTCTCTTTCCAAACAAGAGCATTGTGCCTGTCTGGCTGCCTGATGGGGGCCAACAGGTAACCTCATGGCTGTCGTGGAAGCTGTGCTTTTGTCATTCTCCCAGCCCTAGGGAAGAAGAAGATGTGAACTGTGTTGCAGAGAGGGAGGAATGTATGGCCCACAGAATAGTAATGGTTACTTAAATTGTGTTCATATTGCATATAATAAGCGATTTAGGTATATGAAGGGGCACTGAGGTGTAGCACTCAGGTGGGGCACCAAGGACTAGAGCTGCAGAAGCCAGCACCGGTCAGATGGGAAGCACATGGGGTAGCAGCATGAACCTTGCAAAGAACCTGCTATCCTACATGATTAGTCTCATGGGAGTCCTACATGCACTCCCAAAAAAAAAAAAAAAAAAAAAAAAGAGCCACGTCGGCATGAAACCCAACTTCGTTCTGCATGGGCTGTTGGTTTCCCTTTATTGCCAGCTCCTCTGGATTCATATCGGAAAGACTGGAAGCTGAGCATCCCTAATGAAAAGCAGAATATATTCATTATTAAATTTGAAATGTTCAAATGCAATTGGTTGCTAGCAGATTTCAAGGTCTGTTTGAGTGATCCCCATGCAGCAAAACCAATGCGATACAAACAACAGTGAAGTGACGCCGGCTGGGGCTGGTGTTACATGTGATTGTACCAGAACTTGCACTGGGTTGGCCTTCAGCTGTCTCCAAGGCTGCTGATTCCCCCTGAGCATAGAGAGGCAATTTCTGCCCTCAGAGAATGAGGGCAGCTTCTTTTCTGCTCTTTCCTGCTGAGTTCAGATGAAAGCTCAGTAGAAAATATTGGCTATACGGCTGTCAGTTGTTGGCATCTTTGTCATTAGCCAGGCACGGAAGCGATAATGGATGGGTATTAATTGACTCAAAGAAAATTGTTTATTTTTTTAATCCCCTAGAAGCCTCTGTTTAGGACCCAATGTGTGAGAACAGAGGTGCTATCAGCCTTCACATTCTCTTTGTGTGCTCAGCCGCATGCCAGGGTCAGACCCTGTTTCTCCTTCCAGCATTGCATGGAGACTTGAGGGCCTCTTCTCCACGGGAGTCAGAGATGCCCCAGGACCTTCTCTCCCCAGACTTGCCTGCGTGACTGGAAAAGTCTTTCCTTTCATTAAGCAATCACTTGGAAACGGGTCTTCTCAAACTACACCAGGAAACTAATTTTTTCCTGATAGGCTGTGGGTACTCTGTGGTAGTTCACAGGGAAGTTGGGTGCTTACAAGCTATTACACTATCCTCCCTTTAACAGCCGCTGTATTCCTGCAGTAAAACATGCCCGAGTATCAAACCACTCATACTGAAAACACGCTGAGCTCAAATTCAGGGAAGATAAAATACAAATAAAAGTGAGTATTTACAAAGTCTAACTAGACAACACAGTGGCAGGTGAAGAAAGGCAAGAAAAAGCCACTTAATCCAGTAATCCAGAGACCAAATCTACAAAGTCTCTTTCCTTCTCTGTGTATTTAAGTTTCTCTCAGCCAGCACTACTGACTGGCTGGATCTGCAGTGAGGGGCTGATGGTGCAGCTTCTCTGAAAGTGGGACTTCTGGGGAAAACATAATGGCAATACAATCCAGACAGGCAAGTCTAGAGAGCACCAACAGACAGTTTCAAAATCCCCCTGTCTCTGCACACTGGGAAGCTTTATTCATGAAATGCCTCTTATTTTAAACTAAAGCAGTGCCTATTATCTGGTCTCCAGACATCTCAGAACAATGTTTTTCAACAAAGCTGTAATCAAGAGAGCTCTGCTTCTCCAGGCCTCATAGCTCTCTCTATTGCTGGAAAATTGGGGGTTGCTTTTTAAGTTGCTGACTGGAAACAGGGGATGTATTTCCACTTATCCCAGCAGGAACATTTTAGGCCCAAGTGGCATAAGGACAAATACTCTGAGGCATCTTACATTTTGAAGCTGCCTTGCATTTATTCATCATGAAAATTATTTTCTTGGTAAACCAGGAAAGTCAGTTTGTAAATATGCAGATGAAACCCTTGCAGCCCTCAGAGAGAAGAGGACTGGAGAGTGGACAGGAGGTGCGAAGCATGAAAGACGTCTGCCTTGGGTCTGCCCTCTGAGGAGATGCAACCTGCGGAGATGCTGAGCTGACCAGAAATAGCATGAGAACATCAGGATGGCGCTGAGCCAGAGGTAACACGCTGTGCTGACAGGCTGGGCTTATTTAGCTGCTTGGGCTCCGTGCCACGGTACTGCAGCGAGATGGGTGCTGGTCAGCTTTGAGCATGGGCAGAATAAACACTCGTCAGCTGGGGAGGGATACATCTACAGCCCCTTTCTCCTTTTCTTCAATCTCTCACTCTGATGGGACTGAAGAAATTTGTCTTGTTTTCCTTCCCATGTTGTTAGCGCTTGCCAGTACCCTTGAACACTGCCCATGTTTCCATTTATGCTTTGCAGAACAGTTTGAACTTCATGAATAAACAAATGCAAGCACTTTCTTATAACCAGGAAAAGAAACGTGTACTTCTTTTCTCATCTTCTCAGCATCCACCATAACGCTCCAGTAGATAGTGCTTGATAGCCTTGGAGCAGTATGTGAAGGTTAACAATTGGCCTTCCCTCACTGCTCATGAAACAAAGGAAATGCATCCTGATCACCCACGTTGGAATCTCTGGGCTCAGAAAGGGTACCTGAGGTTGGTGACTAAGATGAAGAGTTAACCAGAGATCACGGTGACAAAAGCTAGTTGAGCAATGTGTGATTCCCTGCAAAAACCATCAATGGAAATACAAAAAAAGTGTGCTTATTATTTTTTATTATTATTCCTAAATTCACTCTTTTCAAAGGAGATTGAAACCCTGCAATACAATAGCCACAAGCAAAGATATTTCATATTAATAATGTCCCTGTGTTGTTTCATGCAAGTTGAACTTCAACCACTTGATACTTTGTAGGTAAAGCCTTCTGCTTCTTCTCTGAGGGTTTCCTCCTCAGGAGAAGGGGCAGCAATGCCACCACAGGCACCTGCCATGCCCCACCACAGAGGAGACAGAAAATTTAGGGCACTCAGACCACGATGGAGAAAGAGGATAAGAAACACTCTGACAAAATCCCCTGTGTGGCAGCATTTCCAAATCAAAGTATTTTAATAGAGACACAAACACACACACACTGGGGATCTGACTTTTTTTTTTTTTTGGCTGAAATATTTAGGGTTGCAGTCAAAATGTTTTCATTTTTTAATATTTGTTTTCCTGGGGAATAATTGAAGTTTTTGCCGCAAAGCAGATACTTCACACAATAAACATGTCTTTTAAAAAAACAGTTTAGAGGGAAAATTTTCAGCCATCTGTCTGGCTGAAGGACTATTGAAGAGGGAATACCAAGGGTTTATGTAGATTTTTTGCAACTCTTCAAGACCCATTAAAAAACAGAAGCTTTGGCTCATGTAGAGAGAAGGTGAAGGACACAGCAAAGAAAACAAAACAGCAGGGTCATGTGAAATGCCACAGTCAAAGGAAAGCAGTTCTGATTCTGAAATAACTAAGAAAATTTTCAGTGGCCATTCTCTTTTTTTTTCTAGTATGCTTTTCCACATGCAGCAACGGGGTATTGCTGACTCTCTTTGAAAAAAGAAGGGGCTATGTTGCCCTGCTGCTGTGGAATAACACTGTTCTCCATCAACACCTTCATTAAAATAAGCAGGACTATTTGTGCAGTGAGGTGCTCTCCAAAAGCAAGCATCAGCATCCACATTTGGCCCAAAGCACCTCCGTAGAAATTCCCCTATGCCGCGAAGCTGTGAGTCGGTTCAGGTGTGCATGTGAAGGAGAGCAAACGGCAGCAACCAGAGGTTTCTCCCCGTGGCTGGCGGCCAAGGCGTTGATTATCATCATGCAAGCAAAGGATCAGCTCATCAGGGGCTTGTTTCTCTGCACAGCTAAGGAGCTTAGTGCAACAGAGGTTAGCCTGATTCCAGGCAAAACAGCCCAAAGCGGCTGGCAACGTGGGCTCCACCTCACCTTTCCTCCTGGGGCTCCCACCTCTTAGCATAAATCCTGAGCTCCAGACCCAGAGGCGGCGGGTGAAATATCAGCAGACCCTCCTCCACTCCTCTCCGTCAGGAAGCTTTATGTGGTTTAGCCCTTCCAAAAAATAAAAAGAGGAGGGGAGAATCACTAAACATTTTCTATTTCAAAACAGATTTCATCTTCCATAGAAAGTAATACTGCCTCCAGCCATGTGTAACTTATTTTTTATCCAACGGAGTATATGGGCTTATAACTAGATCCTGATAGGAACCCGGGTTTAAAACATTATTCACAGCAGGTTATTTGATCTTTATTTGCTGAATGCACTCAGCTGAATCCCTATCTCCAAACAATATGAGAAATAAAATGCCGGGCATGCTTCATTGGCCAGCCAGCTCATCTTGATTTGCAGAGACGACTACATTCCTCTCAGCAGTTTCAGAAACATACCGTAGCCCAGGCACTAAGATGCAGTTTCTGCTTCCTCTTTTCCCACCTGAACACTTATCTCTTCTTGCTTATTTCCCTCCCCCAATTAGAAGCTTTAAAAAACACTTCAGACCAGCCCTTTTCTCTCCCTTCACCAGGGCTTTGCGGAAACTGTGCTTCCCTCTGCATGCTTTGGGATGCTCACTCAAAACCACTTGCCACCTGTGCTTGTGCAGAAGGTCAAATTTCAATGTCCTGCTCAGGAAGCCATAGGACTTGGTGGTGAGAGTGGTCACCTGAAGAAAGGTGGGTTTTGGAGGCTGTGGGACCCTGGCAAAATGATTGTTCCTTCATTTAATTAATATAGCTGCTGTGACATATGCTAAGGCTGACCTTGTCTCTACCACAGCAGCTTTGCTGCAGCTCCTAGCTGTGCCGCAGTAGAAGGTGGGCTTGGACATCGCAAGTGACCACTGGGACTGCTTCTTTCAAGCCCCTGTTGACTACAAACAGAATTCATTTCTAAGCAAGATGGTGAAGGCTTTGGCTGTCCTGAAAGGGAAGAGAGAGCTGCTTGGGGAGAGAGGCTGAGCTGCACACAAGGAGGTCAGGTTCTTCATTCCCTTTGACTTTAGATGAGATATGCCTTTGAAAATCCTCCCTCAGATATCCTGAGATAAAAGTCTGCAGCTTCCAGGCCACAGCCCAAGCACAAAATATGCTTCAGAAACTCCAACGTGGTGGGTCCTGCCGTGGCAGGGCTTTGGGGACAGTGAGCAAGTCCTTGGCAGACATTGCTGCAGCAGGATAACGTCATTAAACTGGCCAGTTTTTGCACTGCTATCGCAGATACGGCAGGCCAGGGCCACTTCTCACTTGAATGTCAGTAGCTGTTATGTTCCCTTGCCCTGGATGCGTTTCAAAGCCCATCAGCCCATCTCAGCTAGCTCCTCCTGCTTCCCTTTCAAGACATGTCAGGAGGCCACCTCACTCCTGGGCAATGCGTAGGTTATGTTCATTTTCCCCGGGTGAGGGCAGAGCAGTGTCGTTGACCCAGCTGAATGTTCCTCCACATAAACACGAATTAAAACCACCCCCTGTTGTCATTAACTGACTCGCTGTGCCGTGCGATGTGGCATATTTGGCCCTGTCCTCCTTCACGTACAGCCCAGGAGTGTCACCGAGCCCGGATGGACGCAGCAGTGACGGTGACAGCGCGGCGTTGGCTCTGCGGTCAGAGGGCCAACACTCAGGGCATGTGTGGTTCAGCAGAGAAGGAGGGAGAGATCTGAGGAGGCGAGAATTGGATGTCTCTCTTTTCTTTCCCAGTAATTAACCCTGGAAAGAAAAAAAAAAGGAAAAAAAAAAAAAAAGAGAGAGAGAGAGAAGAGAAAAAAAGAAACACAAACCAAACAGACAGGGATGCAGCTTTGCATGGCTGGATTAGAGTCACAGTTGGCCTATCCCCTTGGGAACACTGCTCTGCTATTAATAAAAAGATAAACAAGCCTTTTTATTTATTTATTTTTCCCTCTCTCCCCAGTTCCTTTGATTTCTCTTCTGCTTCAGGGAATGCTGCTTCCATCCGCAAGCTCTGCAGAGGGAGCGTTTGCAAAGGGAGGGTTTGCAAGGGGCTGCTCTAGGAAAGACAGAATTCTTGCGGAAGGAGTGGGGGGAAAAATTGGGCAAAAATTATTTTAACCATTTCTAGCAATCGCACCACCCAGCAGGACTGGCAGAAACAAAGCCCTTCATTTATTCCTCTTCCACTGCTGCAGCTGCAGGTCTCATTCCCAGGGGCTTCCTCTAACTCCCTGAGGCCATCCCATCCTTGCAGGTACGTGTCTATCCCTCACCACCCCCGGGGCAGCTGTCTGGAGCCCCCTTGCTGAGCTGGAGACAGCTTCTGGTTTTATGGGGTCCGCCTGGGAATAGGGGCTGTCAGGCAGAGCAGGTGGAGGATGAGTTACCCAACAAGGGAAAGCTAATTGCCCGCTTTCAGACAGGGTGATGTTTGTGTCTAAATCATCAGCAGAGTGCAACACATCTTCACGATTCAAGAAAACAGAGAGGAAAAGGGTGTCAGTCAATGCCAGGTCTCTTCTGGTGGAGGGGATTTTGCCAGATTTGTGGGCAGGAGTGGGTATGGACTGAGCCGGAGCTGGGGTACTTCTGTGCTGATTACACAAATTAGGCATTCATCTGAGTCTGAATTTTAGGCACTTGCCTTAAAAAAGCACCAAGCAAATTTTGGAAATATGTATCCAAAACTAACATATCCACACCCACTTCTCAGGGTATGCTCATGACGTAGATACTGGGCTTGCAGAAAAGGAGCAGAAAGCGATGCCTCTGTGCTGCTAAAGAACCACTTCCCTTGCTCACACAAACCCAGGTACCTGCCTGGCATGCTGTTTGTTCATAGAGGCAGAGCTGCAGGGCAGTGAGGAATGCAGAAATGGAAAATCCAAACTCCCAGGTCGCTGCAGGGGCACCTGGATGACAGAAGAGGGTTCGACATGAACTGAAGACCAAGCACTGCTTCATCAGGGACTTGTCATCTACCAGACCACCCCTCTGGTCTTCCCATCAACACAGCGTTGCACTTATTTTACAAGTTTGGAATGAAAAGCACTTTGTGCCTTTTGTTCTCAGTGAGCGTGGAGCAGCAGAAGGGAGAGCAGCGGTGGACACTGCTGCCGTGGTGCTAATGGTCGCATTAGCTGGAAAGGGGCAGCCAAAACAGGATGTGTAAAACCCCACCCAGGCTGCCCTTTAATTCGCTGTTACATGGAGTGGAAGATTTGAAAGCATATTTCTGGGTAATTAATTCAAAGAGTGATTCTAATGGCTAATGCTGTCAGTTTTGACTGCAAGGGAGGTCTGGGGCTGGAGCAGGCAGTGAAGGGAAAGGAAAATGCTTGGAGGTCACAGGCGGACGTTAAAATATTTTGACAGCCCACATCCAAGAGGCTAACCTAATGAAATGCTTTGGCCAGCACCTTCCAAGAGGTCTGAAACCGAATCCATTTATTTTTCTCCAGTATAGCACACATGGCTTGGACACTGTCTCGTCCATAAATCACCATTCCCTGTTTGGTCAGCAACGCCATCAATCATTCTCTGTGCCCACCAGCCTGCTCACTGTGCCACTGCAGAAGCACTGGTAAGAGGGATTTGGTGTCTCTCGAATTTAACTCCCAAATTTTCGGTGACACTCAGGGTAAGCTCTACCTTCATCTCCCCTGATTATTAAAGCCAGCGCATCAAAGGTCCTGCACCTGTGTATGGAAATATACCTGATCCGTGGTGCTGGGGAAATGAAATTAGGAAGCTCTATTCATGGTGTTATTATCTCCAGCTGCTTGGAAGGATTTAATCAAACTGCTGCAGCTTGCTGATGAGGATGTCCGCAGCCTATGAGTTTGGTTCCCTCTGCACTTCGTATCCCTATGGCATTTACTAAACCCCTCCATCCTACCCCAGCAGGCTTGGAGTCAAGCACAGCATTTCCAAAGGATGTGCTGGGGACCATCCTGCTGGGGTTTTTCAAAAGACTTGGTCAGGAAGCTGGGAAGGCACAGCTCCTGGCAGTTCTGTTCACTGGCTTTCACTGCCTTTCTTGTGCTTCAGAGAGCACTTGGAATAAACAGACAGGGAGAGAAAACTTGTGAATGTGGAAAATAACTGGGGGATATTTGATTCAGGTTTGATTTCTGAAGCAAGGTATGGGTCAAGTCTGATCCTTTTTGACCTCCTTTGCCCGTGTCTAGGAGATGGAATCAGCTCCTGCTCTGTATCACTTCCTCACTTCAGCATCTGTAGTTCCTACACTTATTGTAACAGGGTGTGTTGATAAATTGGAAGGCACAACCCTTATTTTCTGTCTTATACTTTTGTGCAGGACTTTATTGGAGGGAAAAAAACTTTTATTTTTCAGCCCAGTCTGATGTTTCTGCACTTCAAGCTGGGTGGAGGCACGCTGTGTGCCTGTACCACTTGCAGATGCACACATGAGGTTGATTGGACCAAAGCTGGCAGATTTCCACTCCAATTCACTGCATCCATTTTGCTCACCTCTCTAAAAAGCAAAAAAAGAAAGACAGCGGTGTGCAGACCTGGACATACACAGCGTTATAGGTGCCAATATGTCTAGTACAGACCATCACAGAATTTGGAGCAGTTTCACCAGCCTGGGGCTCCCACAATTTGACTTGGGTGCCAGGTTTGTGTGTGGTGGCAGGAGACAAAAACTTCCTCTGTCTGTACGCTCAGAAGCTGATGTATCACTGAAGGAGTTGTATAGCACTAGAGATGTGCAAATCCATCCACAAAACAGATGCATACTTCCTTTGTATGCAAGCTCTGTCACTCCATAGATTAATTAGGTAAGTACTTGCCCCATAGGCTAATCAGCTATATTTGGGCATGCACCTGGACTTACTGCAGGGCTAAATTGAGCATGTGTCTCCAGAGTCCAAAAATGTCTGGAACTTTTGATCATGTTGATTATATATATATATACATTTTCCTGAGTTCTGTAAAGCTCCTGATCCAGTAAGAAAAAAGGCTGCGTACCTGCAGTCCATCTATCTGAACACATTTTTCATTACGAGTGCTGCAGGATGGCAAACGAACAGCAGCATCTACATACACATACAATTAAACCATTCCTTACACAATATCCACCTCCAGGTACCCCAGGAAAATCAATACCTAACATTCCCAGATCAGCAGCAGTCATCAGTCCCTCTTTGCAATCAGTAAATAGATTCTCCCCCCCCTCGGCCCAACCAAAGGACGTGGGCGACAGAAGGCAGATGCAGCCCTTGCACTCCCCTCTGAGCAGCTGCCAAAAAGCCCTCTCTCCCCTCGTGTGATAATAATGGAAGGGACGTCGCTGTCAGGGTGTGCCGGCGTGTTCTGCCTCGCTGGCCAGCGTGGGATGCTCTCCCTTCACGCTCCGCTGCCTCGCACAAGTTGCCTCCAGCAGCCCTTGCCAGCCCCCTCGATATTTTGGACACTGAGCGCTGCATGAACAAAAGGACCGTGGTGCTTGGCTGGGAGTCGGAGTGGCTCCTCTCCCTGTCAGCAAAGAGCTCCCAGACTGTGACTGGTAAAAAAAGAGGAGAGGTTTCCTTTTAGCACTGTATCACGAAGGGATGTGGGGTGGTTGGGAAAGGCTTCTCCCTCCCCGTTCTTTCTAGTCCACCTCTGCAAGCCAGGAGAAATTTTTGCCTGCTGAAGAAGGGTGTGAAAGCACCTGGCGGGTTTTGCAAGTGTCCATTAAGATACACCCAGGACTTCAGTGCTAACTCACATGCAAGCTTCCCATGGCAATGCTGTGAAAGCACGTAACATAGAGCAGAAGCACCCTGGGATCAGAGGCGGGCTAGCTGAGATGCTCAGGGGGAGCAGGAGGAGGAGGGCAGCTTTGATTCATTGCAGCCCCCAAATATCTCTGCGGTTTTGCCTCGCTCTGCAAAAGTCTCCCAGGTTCACTCGTTCCTGGGAGATTTCTTTCTTCCTGCTTAGCAAGCTCACAGCAGCAGCTGCTGAAAGGTCTGAGCTGCACTGAAGCTTAGAGCTCAGAAACGCATCTCCTCTTGCTGGGAGCAGAAGCGAAAGCCCAAACTGAAGGAATTTTCTGAGGCAAACACTGTAATTCTTACAGCACCAAAGCCCACCAAGTACTGGGGGGCATGCAAAGCCTGGTATTTAATCCTTACACCATGCAAAATAATTAGTATAGGGGAAGGCACAGCGTAACAGTGCTTCACATTTATTTTTACATGTTGTTTTCTCACTAATGTTTCATTTGGATACATCTACAGCTCTTTTTCCATCACTCTATGAGAGGGCACTGGTATCTTTATGCTCTGTTTTCCCTTGGGGAAACCGAGGCACGAAGCAATGACAGGATGTGGCTGGGGTGCTCTGACAACAGGCTGCAATCCCTGCTCCCTCAGTCCTGAAAACCCAGGCACAGGGAGTCCCCAGCTGCATGCGGGGAGGTAAAAGCAGAAAACTGCAGCATGGCTATTATCTCCGGTGCCTTTAGAAATAACCCTTTATCCCGGTGTCTAGCAGAGCAGTCCTCCTAACTTGTTAATGTGCTTGCTTAAAACCGCTGCCCTTAAACTTCTGCCAGTGCTGAAGTTAATGCACTGCCCTTTGCCACCTCAAGCGAGGCTGTGCTGTGGAAAGCTGCGCTGGGCTGATTCATGTCAGGACTGTATAATCAGAGAGAAGGGAAAACTTGGGAAGTGGCTCTTAGCAGGTACCTCCTGGGTTGAGAGCAACTGCTTTTTTATGTTTGAAAAACAGTGTTTTTCTCTGAAGAAAGGAAAAAGTTATGTCTGCAAAACTTGTACAACTTCTACAAGTCTAAAATGACTCCAGGCTTTCTGTGAAATCCCCATGCTCTTGCTGATGAGAGGACAAAATACCAGACATCTGCCCAGAATGAACAGGCGAAGAAGGAGGAAAAACCTTTTCACTAGCAGAGCATACAGATGCTTTAGAAACAACCAGAATTTTTCTTCAGCTTGAGGGTGGATAAAATGCTGATGTCAAGCCCAGACCCCAAGAGCAATACCCAACCTATGATTAGGATGACTAATTTCGCTTGCTCATACAAACACACACACCCTTCACCCTGCTAAGGATGGGTTTATCAGCCTGTGTGCGCCAGCCCAGCTCTGAGCTGGATGTGTGCAGATGCAGCTGAGCTGCCTATTGCCTTGTCCTGAGACTTGTCCAGATCTTGGGGCAATGTTGGCAGATGCTAGGAAAGTACATGGTTTTTGGCTGCTGTGAGGAGGCGCAATGCGGTGCCTCTGGAGCAGAAACAGCAGCAGAACAGGGCTGGGGAGCATTACAGTAAGAAAACCAACTGGAATAAAGCCCCTGTAGAGCCAAGTTTCAAAGGGATCTTGACTTCATAGGGGTCTCATCTTAACCCCATATATAAACATGCCACAAAAACACTGAATCCCAAACATGACACCATTCAGCCATGGTATCAGTGAGCTTGTTGTCCGTAACATTCACATTTTGGTACGGTGAGGAGCACATGGGACTGAGTATGGGAAGCCACATCAGCATGGGGGAATCAAGCTGCAGGCAATGCACTAGGACTGGTTCCTGGGGAATGGATAAATGGGCAGCAGTCAGGAGCAAGGTTCCTGGAACAGCTTCACCAGAGACTGAAGAATGGCAAAACGAGAGAGCACAGGTTGGCATTACGCCTTGTTGGCAAAGCTCTCTGAAATGCCGGGGAATGGAGGAGCAGAGAATGATTTTGGCCAGGATTCAGCATGCGCTAGAAGTGGTGTGCATGTGTGAGGGCTGGATAACCAAGGCTTTGGCAGGTGGAGGAATAAAAAGGGGCTTATCTGTTATGTTGCAAAACCCAAAATTTCATGGGGGGAAAAATATGCAGGAGTCAAATTAAAACAGAACATTTGCAGGAGGAAGAATTCGGCTCCCTGAAAAAAAATAAAAATAAAAATTAGGAGTTAACCTGAAGTGTTGCATTTGTGGTGAAACATAATACAGAATGTTTGACCCTTATTTCTTTAAAAATCTTTTGAAGATTAATTTAAATGGAAAATGTCATTTTGATACAACCAAAAAATAAAAATAAAAATAATAAAAAAACAAACAAACAAAAAAAAACCAACCTTAAAAACACCTCAGAATGAAACACTGCAACATTTCCAAATATTTATTTCCCTTTGAAGGTGTTGAAATGCAGTGTGTCACACTTCCCTACAGCTTTGCTATGCTCTTTTTATTCAGTCTAAATCATTTTCTCAATGTAACCTTAGCAGTTTTAGTTCCCTTGAAGTTCTGCTTTTTGGGATGAATCTACAATTTTCTGAAGGAGTATCTGCTCAGTTTTACTTCAGACTGAAGTAAATTAGTAGAGCTGTTTTGGGGAAGGAAATACTCAGTTTACTTCCTGCTGTTAGAAATGCTGATGGCCTACATTAACAAAACATCACTTTCATGAGACATGGGCTCATCTGAAAGCACATAGAAGAGAAGACTGAAAACAGAGCTGAGGAATGATAAAAGAAAAAAAAATAATTAACTGCATAAAAAGGCTACTTACATTTATGAGATTTTTTAAATAGCATTTAGATGGAAAGCTGATTCCCCATTTTTGTCTCTGCTGGTATTTTTTCTCAGGCTATCTGAAATTTGGGGAGTTAAGGGGAGAAAAAAAATCTTGCATTGCACCATATATGCCAAAAGAAATGCAATACAATCTGATTTTACTTCTTTCTCGCACGCCTGAATGTGCTCATTTTTGCTTACAAAAGGAAAGACACAAAAGAGTTGTAAGAAAAGGAATCAGATGGTGCCGCCCGATACTGCTTCACAGCTATAACATGAAAACAAGCCCAGCTTCTTCTGCTGACACTCAGGTCTCAAAAAATAGGGTTATTATTCATTTTAAAGTGAATTTTCTTAAAGGGAAATTACTCCAAATTCAATAAAAAGCACCATTTATTATTTCTGAGCAGAGTGGTTGCCTCCTGTTGCTGACATGAGGAGGGCCGTGAAGGCAGCGTGCCGCACACCTCTCCCTTCAGCAGCACTCCCAGAGTCTCTCTCCAGGTCTCCTAAAACTGCTGCATCCCTTGCAGGTGGACCCTTAGAAGGGACCTACTCCCTAGGGACTCATTCCTTAGCTATCCCTTCCTTGGGCCATGCATGACCTTGAAATGTTCCAAGGTTGCACGCCTGCTGGATGACCACAAGGGTTTCAAAGGACCAAATCCCTCAAATGCACTTTGGGAACTGCTACGTTCCTGTTCCTCCCTTGGTATTTCCACCTTTGCCTTCCAGAATTTAGTGGCTTCTTACATAGTTCAGGTCAGAGTAAAGGCCAAGACAAACTGCAGTCCTAATATCATCTAGTCCAAACACTTTGTGCCTTCCTAATATGCTGGAAAAATCACATCATAGCACCAAGTAGAAGGAGAAGCGTTGGGTAATTATGGCTAATTTTAAGTCCTGCCTAGACAAACAGCCATTTGCAGCACTGACTGAGTGCCACACTGGAAAAAAAACTACAGCAGCACCCTGTAACCCAACTAGCACCAGCCGTGCAGTCTGGTTCAGCTACCATGACCTGTCTTTGAAGGCTCCCCTGTTGTTTATGTTGTAGTGAGGTCTCATCCTCCTAGATTTCATCCTCAAATCTCAAGCACAAACTGAAACAAGGGAATTCTTGCTGCAAATCATGGGACACTGAGGTGCAACCCACCACCACGCCCCTGGTGCTCAGTACCAAACTGTAGCACCACCCCGTCTACCTTTGAGAGAAATCTGCTTCTCAGCTTGCAGTTTTCAACAGCAAAGCAACAGGTTCCAGAGAATCCAGAATCTGTCTTGCCTTAGAAACCTTTCAGTGCCTCAGCTAAATACGAGGCCTAGGCCTCATGTCCCTGTATCAAGCAATAGCACAATGTTCAAAAGAATCCAGAAGGCCTTTGCTCATCACCACCAGTTTGTTTTATATACCCGGACAAGTTATGGAGCTCATATGAGAAACAGGAACCTCTTTAATGGTTATTTTTAGACACTTCCAAAGCTTTCTGATAAAAACCTGTCCATGAAAACATCCCAATGAAGGAGGCTTTATGCAGCTTGTTATCTGAATAATCCACAGTACCATCTCCCTCTTCCTGCATGATTTCTGCTACATTTAAGAAGCCTAAAGTAGCAAGATTAGGAAGACTAAAGTAGTAAGAAATATGCCCTGAAGAAGCAAGCTATGGCTCCTAACTTAATGCAAACATCTGCTAAGGACTGAGAACTAGAAAATCAGCTTTGCAATATTGGCCTTGGTGTCTCAAAGGCAGAAGGGGATTGCTCCTAGACTAGAGGCAGCAAAATTGGCTTATCCTCTGCCCCTACTCACAGGGCAGAACCCCAGCACTGCCTCTGCCAAGAGGGCCAGCACTACCCTGAGGATACTTTTACCATAAGGAACAAAATAGGTGTCACTTTCCTATGAGCATTGTATGATAGCAGAGTGGCTCAGAGCCAGCGGCCTCCACTTCAAGCACACCCTTCCAAAAAGCAAGGATCTGACCCACAAAAGCTTCCTTTAGTATGAGCCACAGGAGGACTACCACCCTTACTTTCCTCCAAGGCACAGCAGCAAGACACACACTTTCTCCTATTAACCTCCCCCCTCCCCAGCCTGCCCTTTCCCTTTTATCACCGTCAGCAGGGCCTGATAGCTTGATAAGCACAGGTGAGGGCATCCCCCAGCTCTTCACCTATTCTTCTCTTATTTTGTGTGCCTACAAAGCCAGAAGGAAAGCAGGATAAAGACAAAAAAAAACAAAAAAAAAAAAAACAAAAAAAAAAAAAACGGAGTGGAGCCTGTCAAATTCAGTAAGTACAAAATATCTTCAGGACAGGTAAGTAGTCAGAGTGAAGTGGGAACTCCTGAAAATTCAGACCAGAGGAAAACTCTGCTCTGAAGTTCAGGAGGGCAAGAGTTACATCAGCAATTTGAAGAATATTTCATTGCCCAGATGGTGCCTTGAACACAAACTGTCAAAGTCATTACTCTGACTTTATTATCAGGGTTATGTTTTCTTTATTCCTTTTAATATTCCATATGCTGGTCATATAATACATTTCTTTGTATTCTTGCTCTCTTTTATTCTCTTTGTTTGCTCCATTCATGACTTATCACCTTCTGGTGGCAATTTAATTATTGGATCTATATTATTAGTATCTTTTTTTTTTTTAGAATATAATAAAAAATTCTGTACAAGACACTGCAAGTAATTCAATTTCCATCAGTGAGGAAGGAAGTTGGTTGCATTCAATGAAAGGGAGGAGAGTACCTGGCTATAACATTTTTAATAAAAATATAATAGCAATTCAACTTTTTAGCATCTTCCATTTGGAGAATCTTGTGGCTTCATAATCATTAATATTGCTTAACTTTTCCACTGCACTTTTCATCTATAGTTTTCGCAGCACTTTCTGAAGGTGAAATGGTATCATCCTCTCTATTTTTGGTAAAAATGTGAAAGCCCATACAACCTGGCCAGCCACAGTCACTCTTGCAATGAGATCAATCTGGAGAGAAGGAGGTTACCTGCTGACCCAGAAGGAATATACCCTGCAAAACACCCTGCATCTCAGCGCACACTGCTTGATGGGAGAGGTTCAGCATCCAAGGCAAGATCTAGTTTTGCAGGGTGATCCCAGTGTCTGTGTAGTGGCTGCCTGATTTATCCTCTACTACAAGGATCCTTTAGATCAGGTCTGTGGACCTATATCCTAAGCAGGAAGGAATATATTTTGTTATGCATTCCTTTCAGTTTCTTTACTCCCTAGTAAGATGGAAAAAAAATTACATTGCTCTCTAAGAATTAATGTCACCAAATAATGTATATGATACTTCAAATTGGCTTTTTTTTTTTTTTTTTTTTTTGTCAGCTCTAATTTCTTCCTCAAATAGGTAGGTTCTTTCTTTTCCTATCTGTAATGCCAGTTCTGCTCCTGAGACTCCAAACTCAGCACTCAGAATGACAGAAGATGTTATTTTCTGATCACTAGAGTGTTCAGAGAAAGAGCTTTCCAGATTTTCTTCTACTTTAAATACAAGTCAGTCTTCTTGTCTGTAGATCAAAGCTTTTGTGACTTTTTTGTTTGTTTGTGCAGTTGTTTCCTAGGGTCAGAAATGATTTCAAACACAATGGAGGAAAATAAATCACCTTTTCTTTTCCTTTAGCTTTTTAAATGAATCTAGTAAAACATTTTCAACTCTAAAATTATCACCCAAACTCAAAACACCCACCAAAAAAACGGGGGGAGGAGGGGAAAGGGAGGGAGGGAGAAAGAAAGAAAGGAGAAAAAAAAGTCATGAAACTAGCATGTGTGTAGCAGATTTTTTTTTTATTTTTATTTTTTTTATTATTACCGGGGAGTTATTGTATCTGCAAGCCAAAACAACAGCACTCCCTGATGCCAACTCCAGCTGTTCCTCCCTTGTAAAATTTATGAGCTGTTTTCAAGAGCCCGAATAGATCTTGTGATGGAACTTCAGCATAGCCACAAAGATATTTTTAATCGCTGCAATGTTGTCAGGTTTCCCTGTGACACAAAGCGTGCTGTTAGTTGGCTGATTAGAAAGTGTACTCCTGGAGATACCGGCCTGCTGGGTCACTGAGCTAAAGGGAAGAGTCCAGCCAGACTTCGGATTTACTCCAAATCCTTGCTGGGAACACCAACAAACATGCTGATAAAGGCAGGCTGAAATAGTTTTAAACAAATGAGAGCACTAGTGGGGGAATTTGGTATCCTCCCATGGGGTGGTTCACAGAGCTCCACATATCTCACACTGTAGGCAACTGCAGTTCAATACTCAATGATATCCTCAAACTGTGCAGGTTTCTGGCTGAACTTGTGGTAGATATAGGAGCCTGGCATCAGTCCAAAACATCAGGCCTTTTTATATTTAGGTTCTGATGTAAAAATGACATCCTGACCATGATCTGTCATTAGAAGTGATCCAGCAGGTGTCATGAATGTAAGAATTCTATCTCATGTAATCAACATTCAAATTTCATAATTATAATTTACCTTTCTGTCTCTGCTTCCCCCAAGGAAAGACCCGGTCGTTATAAAATCCTAGAAAAGACCACAGTTTTTCTATTAGGAGACCATTCAGCAACATCACCTCCGCATTGGTTGTCCAAAGCAACCGAAGCCAAGGCTAGTTATCACCATGTTCAGCAAGCTGGAGGCTTTTTAGCTCAAATACTCTACCCTCCATACATGTTCCCAACCACCAGAAATGGATAAAGAAGCATTAACAGATGACAGAGATCATGCAGCCATTAACCAACAAGGCCTATGCCATTTCTGAGACCGTAGCTTTATTATATTTTCATGTCACAGACATTAAAAACCTCTAAGGATCTCAAGACCTGTGAAGCCAGAGCCTTAAAATATCTGCCAAGGACATACAGTAAGGGAAATAAAAAG
The DNA here is from genome assembly GCF_964211825.1 of Aythya ferina. NCBI lineage: Eukaryota > Metazoa > Chordata > Aves > Anseriformes > Anatidae > Aythya > Aythya ferina. The sequence continues at coordinate 10,831,135 of NC_140306.1, forward strand.
TTAAAGAGGGAATCGGAAAAGTAGTGGAATTATTAATTGCTACCGTTTAAACAAAGCTGTCTGTAGTATTAGGACCCTTTGTGGCTTGGCATTTGTAGTCTTGGTAAATTAGAGCCGTAAAAGAAATAGGCCTCTCTGGACATAGGTAAAGTCAGGTATAATACTAAGGGTCGCTAGCTAGTTCTTGGTCCCTCAGCTTATTAAAGATTAAAAAAAAAAAAAAAAGGCCTATAGTGCCACCCCCAATTTGGAGATCGGGACACATCTCCACAGGAGGCACAAACTGGCCTAGCTGGCCTGCAGAGAAGGCAATGTCATTAGCAAACAAGTCAAAGGACTGATGTGGAAAGCTGGAAAATCATGGCTTCATCCTCTCTTCCCCTTTGAGATGATTTGCATGAATAGCAGTGCAAGGAGCAATCTGCCCCTCTCTCTTGCCTGCCGAACCGTAGAGTGTCTAATCCAAATCTGTTAATATTTCATTTGAGTTCAGTAGACTTTGGAGCCAGCCCCAGGCTCAGACTTAGCATGTCTTTTTGGAAGCTCAGTATCTGATTATTATTAAGATGTGAGAGGCTCCTGTGAAGCAGAAGCCTTAGCATTCCTGTCGAAACAAGACTTGAAGCACTGAATGTGACAAAAACTAGATCTGCTGAGCTGAATCTTCCTCCAAACTCATGAATCTCAGCACTGCTCCAGGAACACAGGAAAGATATGGAAGTGATGTATTCAGGTGACCGGAGATATTTTAGCATGATATCATGTAGCCTGTAGTTCCCATTGTGAGCAGCTTTCACGAACTTGCTTTTCTCTGGGACCCCGGTTAAGGATAAGCTTTGATGCTGTGTATATCCTCGAGGGACTTTGCACTTGCTCTGAGCTACAGTGGTGGTAGAGTGTGTCCCCTGTTCTGCCTGGTTATTTATACAACACAAGGCATAAGAGATGCAATGGCATCAGATACTCAGTGGTGAAAGCTGTATTTGTATCTCTTTCTTATACTTGTGTATATCTTGACTTGGCCGGAGAGTTATCTGAAGGACTAGGAAGCAAACAAGTAGACTTCTAAGCCACCTCCTTTTCAGTTCTTCATCCTCCTTATCACGGGATTTGGTGTGAAGGGACTGGCAAACCAAACATCATGTCAGACATTATATTGCCTCTCACTGAGTGAAGGTACATGGTGAACCTTGTACCCTTTCTAAATACTGGAGCTCTCCCAGCTATCCTTGGTGTTTGTAGTTGTTCCTCACTGTCACCTCAGCATCTTCCCATTGTTGTTAGCAGGATGTAAGTCCAAAATCTCCAGGCAAAATGGTGGCATGTCTCCTTAAAATGTAGAAATACTGGGAGTGAATAAGAACAGAAGATTACACAGTTCCTTGTGTGTTTCCAGGATTATGTTTTTAATAGAGAACATTGATATGACTTGATATAATTGATGAAAGGAGATTATAATTTGACCATCACACTAGTCGGGTCTATCCATAGCTGTTTGGTCTGTTCCTACAGTTTTGAGTTTGCTCAAAGGTGTTGTGAGATGCTCTGGAGTCTGTAATGAGTGATGTCATGTGGTTTGAATGTAACATGGTTCTTTGTTCCTTCCTGAACTAGGCAATTACTGTGCAGCAGTCATCAGAAACAATGACACTTGTCCTAATGCAAACTAGTAGAATAATTCATCAGCATCCTCCAAAAAGACTGGAAGAGATGCATGAAGAGCTTGCCTCAGCTTAATTAAGTCACACGAGTGGGATGCCAAAATGTAACCTTCATGCCATGATCATTTTATCCCCAGGAGGACCACAAATCCTGCACGTGTTCAGGGAAAGAGGCAGAGCTCTGCCATTAGCAGTTTCTGAGTTACACAGGTGGATGGCAAAGCAAGGAGCAAAGAGCCATTGCTGTCTTCCCTATGAAAGAAGGATTAACAAAGAGTCTGTCAGTAGGAGCCTGCTAGTGAGAGATCCCCATAATGGCAGAGCAAGTGAATAGCATGTGTTTAAAGAGCCCATAATCCTATATTTACACAACAGTCCTTAATGGCTCATTCAGAGCCATTGCAAAGAACCAAGTAAATAGTGTGGTTAGAAAGTCTGTTACTTTATATTTACTCACTAGACCGTCTGCTGTGGGAGCTGTGAATGTCATGGAGAGCTAAAAGGAGCATTCTTTTGATTTTATTTTTTTATTTTTTTTTTATTTTTTGGCTATGAAAAGCTAGCTAATAATGATACTGAAAACCACTTTCAATAGGAACTATACCTTCACTTTGCACCAGTGAAGGAGAACAACCATTAGCACACTTTGTCAAGGAAAGGGATGCATTTATCATCACCTGGAGTCTTTTCATAGAGACTGGATATGCTCTAAAAGATACGCTCTTATTCAACAAGAGGTTATTGAACTCAATAGCACTCACCTGTGTGGCGGGAAAAAATTCATTCCCTTCACTGCAAGAACTACTGAGAGGATATAAAATACTCTGATTTACACATATATTATTCAAATGGTCTTTTCTGGTTTTAAAATATACTACATTTGAGACTGGACACTAAATTTATTCTCTCAAATGTTTATTCATGTAAACACTAAATTCTTTATTAAATCCAAAACTATCCACACAAATCAGAGTGAGGCAGACAGCTGTTTAGCATGTGAAAATGAAGGTGACGTTAAATATTTGGAGATTTGCATAGCAAACAATTATAAAACCAAACTTAGTGGTCAGTTATGAAATGGACTATATAGATCTGTCAAAGTCCACTCAAACAAGAAAAAGTCACAGAAGAAGCCAAAACCTTCAGCTGATACCCAATATTTTAGGTCCTTGAAACTCTGTTCAAGATCTTGTCTGAACCTTAACTAACTGATCCTCAAAATTCCTGTGAGGTATCAGCAAGCACTGGAATAGAGAAAATGATTAATAAGAAATAATTTATGCAACATTTTCTTTTCCTTTTGTCTTGTGATTGTCTACACAGATCATTAAATCTATTTATTACACACAATGACTCACACAATTTTTGTCAATAATACTTTGTTTGCAAATTGTTTAAAAATTGCAACTAGAAGGAAGAAGAGAGGACTCCTGCAGTCTTACTGCTGTCTCCTGATAAAAGCTAAGTGGTCAATGTGGGACAACCTATGGACTAGGAATCAAATGTTTAATAACTGAATAAATCATTGAAAATATATTTTCAGTGAACATTTTAGGACAACCTAGCTGAGGACAAAGGTACGTTTTACTTATGTTAGAGGAAATGACAATATGTAGTTCAGGCTGTGTATACCTGTGTAAGGTAACACACCTCTCAGTGTGCCCAGAGAGTATGACATGCAGAGCAGCTTCTTCCATATGGGAAAATGGGATAAAGCTGTAGGCATATGTCTTCCTGAGCCTTTCCATGGCTAGGGATGTAAAACTCAAAGATGCCACTGCTGTATCGATGCTACCTTGTTCAAACGGATCTGATGAAGCTTCACACTGATGTAATCTGCCGTTTCCTTCTCCCAAGCATTCATGCTAACAGAGTCTGAGATTAAAAAATTATGCCATGAGAATGAGAAACAGATCAAGAATGTGTCAAACTGAGAATTCTTATCAAAATGGGATTTTTGTGTGTGTGTGAGAAAATACATTTTATGTAATATTGGAAAAATCAGTTTATGTAATATACTTAGCAGTAGTAACCCTTACCCTTAATTTGTACCTTGCCAATCTTAAAAGGCTTGGCTTTAAGGCAGCAGAGGGAATGAGGCTGGAGCAGCTACTCTGAAGCATTTCTTCCCAGTATGACCTTTTTCTACCACTACTTTGTTTTTTTCCCCCTGAGCTGACATGAAAGGACTCATCTGAAAGGGCAGCCCAAACGTCTCTATCAGCATCAACAGGGCCTGGGGGCACGCAGACTCCCTGAGTGCGTTGTTCAGGAGGTTTGTACGTGCTGGAAGTCCTCTGCTTTTGTGCGAATGGGCACCCACGTGCATGTGGTGAGGACTTGCAGTTCTGGAGTGAAATGTAGTCACACTTCTGGGGTGAAATGGGAAGATAGGCCAAGTCCTTTTCCACTGCCCTGAGTACATGGTTGTCTCCAGATTTCACCAATGGACTGTTTTAAAAGGCTTAGCAAAACCAGACAGCGTGCCTAGATCCCACTGTCCTCAGCTAGGATTTTTATATAATGAAGCAGTTATTGTTTCCTTGGACAGGAAAAACAAAGGCTCGTTGCATAAGCAGGCAGAGGGAGTGCAGGAGGGGTTTGCTGCTTTGCCTGAGGAAGCTGGTGTTCTCTTTTCACACTGTACCACAGCCTGGTTTGAGGACAGTCCTAGCTCCTCAGAGCTGGTCAAAGTGCTGCAGTGTTGTTAGGTGGCCTGGGATGCAGAGGGTGTGATCAGTCAGTCACAATTACCAAAAGATAAGGCTGAAAATTTCTTATATTTCTGGCATCTTGCCCCTCTGGCCTACAGAGGAGTGCTGGGGCCAGGCCCAAGACTACAACTCCCAGCAGGCTTCCAAGGCTGGCTGCTGCCAGTGCCATGCTGTGAGACAGCACAGGCTGCCCTTCTGAGGGCTTTTTGAGATCCCTTCCCATTCGCTCAGTGCCCTTGGCTCCCAAGGGGAAGCAAAGCAAGGGCACGCTGGCCCACCTGCGGCCTTTAGAAGGCTGAGCTGCTCTTAGCTTTGCTTGATCAAACACCTTTTCTGTACACTGTACTGGATCCTCTCCCACCTGGTCCCTGGTGCTTGAGATAACCCCTGGGGCCTGGTAACTTCCACGCTTCATCTGGGACCCCAGGTTTCTCAGTACTGTCAAGATCATGGCTCCGTGATGTCTGCAGTTCTTTACTCAGGCGCTTCAGCTAATTAAATGTTTTAAGATGCCACGATGAAAGTTATATAGACACAAGCAATTTTTATGAACTGGTAGCATTAATTTAAACTCCATTCCAGCAGAGCATGCTGCAGTGTTTCGGGCTATTAGCCAATCACTAATACAGACTACAACATAGTTAATACAAGTCCATTCAAATCCTACACATATTTTGATGTGCTGAATAGCTTTAATTCTCCTAAAGCTGATCAAATAATAATAATAATAACAACAGTAACAGTAACAATAAAGACAATTCCAGTGTGATTGGCTAATCTGATGGTTTTGCTCCCAGTTTATTTTTAATTTCTGGCAGCAGTGATACTGGAAATTAAAAAGCTCTCTTGACACTCGAGTGACTCGAATCTCAGACCAGATGAAATGAGGTGACTGAAGCAGCTCTGGGCCTTTTATTCTCTCCCATCATTATCACAGTTAATAAGAAGAAACAGGGAGGCTGCCCAGCAGTGAAGGCTGAGGACACCCCCCCCTTTCCTTTTTGTGCCATCCAAGATAAAGTACTAATTATCAGGACAGCTCAAGCTCATTTGTAGGAGGAAGGGAATTGAATGCTGCTTCAGTGAAAAGACTTAGCTCCTGTGTGCCCTTGGGCAGGGATTGAGGTACTTTGGTGATTTAAGCATCCAAATTAAAACACCTTGAAGTGACAGGCAGACATCCCAGTGGGCTTGCTCCTAGAACCTCTCCTCTAGCTTTTGTTCAAAGGTCCAGCAGAAAAACCCAGTTTCACCCACATCACCATGTATGGACAGATCTTTCAAATGAAACCCAAAACCTCAGGGCCTTCTCTATTTTGAAAAACAACACGGAAAGCTATGAATTGTAGGCTTACCCTAGGACGTAACAAGGTTTGGACAGTGGTACCTGAAGATTTACACAGCATTTGCCAGCAAATGCCATGGAAGAAAACAATTGGATTGAAAAACTGGGCATGGATAAGAGTTTGGCCTGTTTCTGACTGGAAAGGATGATTATTTGTCCTTTATTCACACAAGGCCTGATTGCACTGTCACCATTGTTACTGACACGGAAAGTACACAGCAGTGCAGTCTGGCCTCGTTAGGCACAGTTCCCTGACACAAGGCAGAACATTTAAAAATTTTGTTGATTGCAATGATATGAGGAGATGGAGAGGTTGAGGTAAAGGTAGAAGGACAGTCCAGGTAGAAGAGACTTTAGGTCCATTTTACCTGTCCCTCTACCCAGGGAAAGAGCAACTTATCCTAAATCACTCTTTGCAGTTGTCCCACCTCTGTTAAAATACCTCCACTATGGAGACTCAGCAGACTTTCTGTTCCATGCCCAAATTGTGACATGGAGAGGAGAGCCAGGAAGACGAATGTGATTTTACAACTTGTGTGACATCAGTGTCAGGTCACCCCCAGATCTCTGATATGCCCACTCTGGAGCTGTTGAGAGAGGCCACAGTGTGGGATGGGTGACTGCGAGAGAGGCCCAAAACCCCTCTCCAGGGCAAGGAGGATGCCAGTACCCTCCTCACTCCATGGGCTCAGGTCCTGCCATATCCAGACTACATCCTCTAAGTGAATTGAAGCACAGTTTGGGCCACAGGTCTGTCAAATCCAGCAACTGATTAACTTGAAAGAAAAAACAGCTTTTTCATGCAGGTGCTAAAGCGCTCTATCAGCAGGAATCTGTGTCTGCCATGTTCCAGATAAATGCAGGGAGAGGAGCCTGCCAGCGAGGCAGAGCGCTGCGCTCGCATGCCGCCCCGTCATCTGTTTTGTTAATGGCTCCATTGCTCGCCTGCCTTGAGAAGGTGGTGTTTACCATGCATCAAGGGGACGGCTGAGCATGACTTACGGGCACCAAGGAGAAACGTTCTTCCTCCCCACCATGCTGGCGCCCCAGGAGAGATGAAATGCAGCCCTGCTTCCATCCATGAGTGGGAAAAGCAGTGTGTGAATTTGCTGAAGGATGGCTGATTGCTCATAATAGCTGCCACCGGTGAGGCAAGAATAGGACAAGTGGAGAGCGACACTTGTGCAGAGCACCCAGCCCACCGGGATGCTTAGGACTCTCCAGGCCAGTGGCACATCTTTGCTTCTATAGACTTCCGCACATTTAATACTTCCTTTCCATTAGATATCAATTAGGAAGCTTCACCCCCACAATCCCACAAGTGTTTTGGAGTGGGAGACCCTCATCGTCTTTCATGCTAATCAAGGCTTTTCCTTGCCCATGCCTCAGACACAGAGGCCAAGCTGGTAAATGAATTTCAGGCTAATGGAGGTGGGTGTTAAATATTTGCTGTACTTGAGCAGGAGGGCCTTTGTCACTAATTACCGGGAGATGTTAAAGGAGATGGGATGTATTTAAACCTCATTGTTTGCCATTAAAACACAGATTCTTTTGCTTCTTTTCTGGGCTAAGCAGCTAATACACTTTGAGCAATAGCAGAAGGGCTCTGTGGATTAATCACCGCCCTTGAAAATAAAAAGTGATTAATTCTAATGCATGCAAATGGTAGTCAAGAGATAGAAGCAAGCAGCCACTGGCTCACGGGCCAGATCAGGGATTTTGTGCCTGGTCCCTGCATACGAACAAGCCCTTCAGCCTCAGCTCTGACTTGAAGGAGAGCAGTGGCTGGGAGAAATCTCAGCCATCCTTTGCTGGTGGCCCTGGTGACACCCCCAAGCTCTTCCTGCAGCGCCTGCCATCTACCCTCAAGGTGCCAGCTCCAGCACTGGGGAGAACACCATGTCCTAATAACTGCAGCGACATCTCTGCCTGTGTTTCACCACCTATATCCTTCCAAAATGTATGAATTATACAGCCCTTGGGGGGTGAGTAGGTGGGTGAATAGACAATACTAACTGTATTGTTAACTACAGCTCAATAACTGTAAAGATCCCTTGGCTAAAAGTGCAACACAGAAAGGCTTAAAGCACTGCACCTGATCTCTTCCCAGCTTTACCACCTGCGACAGTGTTCAATCTGGCACCTGGAGTATGGCAGGACTGGTGTCCATTGAACCCCATCAGCAAATGCCTCATGGCTGCCAACTCACTGAGCCCCTGCCCTACAAGTGACAGTGACTCAGGGAATGCAGGCAGGCTGTCCCTGGTCTCCCTTCCACATGCGTCTCTTTAAGCTCTCTAAGGAGGCTGCCAAAAGAAATGCTGTGAGGTGACACCCTTATTGGTCCCAGGTGAATCAAATTAATTATTCCAATTAGAATTTTCCCCTAGCAAGTTATTTTCCTGCTCAGCGCACTGAGTAAATATGAACTGCCTCCTCCAAAACCGTCTTGTAAGTGATTGGAAATTCTCGTCCCATAAAGGAAACTGAGGCATGGTGAAAGGTAAATGACTTGTCCAGGGCACAGGGAAACAGGCATAAGTGAAACAAGAACCACTTTATCTTTGTGCTTATGGGTTTTTAAATTATAATTACAGTAGGTGATAGGGCAGAATTTTTCCAATACAATGTGTTAAAAAGCAATTCTAAAACATTCTCTATCTACAATTCTCAAATGTTTTCTAGTAGAGGAAGGAAGCCCTGAATAGCACATTTAACTGTCTTCACAACAAACCTGTTTTTCTCACTTGCATCTTGCAGATCCATTAGAAATAGTCCATGAACTCCCATAGATCCCTGCTGCAGTGGTTAGGGAACACTGTGGATAAAAAGTTTTCATCACAGTGTAAAAGAAAAAAGAAAATGTGTAGGAAATATCTGTTTAGTCCAAATCAGAATGGGGAAAAAAAAAAAAAAAAAAAAAAAAAAAAGATTTTCTTGCTGTTCACCAAGCAGAATGGCCAGGCAATTTCTGCATTGGAATTTAATTTTTATATTGTGAGGAAACACTGTGCCAAAAAAAAAAAAAAAAAAAAAAAAAAGACCGATTACTATTAGTACTAAGCAGCAACTAGTCATGGAATTTTAATGAAGGGATACAAAAAAGAATGGCAGAACATTTCCAACAACACATTTGTGGTAACGGGGGCAATTGGCATACAATATTAGTCTACTTAATCTTTATGCAATCCTATAGGGATGTGAAACTCAAATTATGCAGATAGGAATTTACAGTGGCTGAAATAAGTATATGAACTTTCTAGAAGTTTAAATAAGGGATTGTTTAGGTGTCTCTTTCTAGTTTTACCTGCATCAGAAACACTTCAGAAACATCTCCTTCTTTCTACAGCTGTAACTTTCAGTACAAAAGATCCTTCCAACAGGATCAGCGTGAACAAACCATCTTCTTACAGATGACTTTACCCCAGGACTTGTATGGTATGACAAAATGTGCCCAAGGGAGGGTATGGGATGGGGTGAAGAGGCAGCCCAGCGCTCACTCACAACAGTGGGTGGGTAAAATACTGAGCTGTGATCCCCTGTGGATTGCAAAGATGTAACTGATAAATGGTCTGAGTTGCTGAAGATGCCTGCATTTTGCAAAACCAAGGGAAGGATCAGGAGAAACATATCTCCCAGTTTATGTTCTTTTCAAGGACTTTGTTCTTGCCTCGTGCTCCTAAGATAAACACAGGAAACTTTATGTCAGTCTGATGCCTGCTGTTTTCCCCGGTTTAGGAGGCATCACTGTGTGTTTCACCCTTGGGAGCCCTCCATGTGCAGGAGGGCTGGGAGAGCTCGTGTCCCAAGGCAGCGCTGAAATACCGAGCTCCTCCTGGATGAGCCACGGAGCAGCTTACTCCAGATGAGCCAGGAGGAGCTGAGCGGAAGCGTATCTCAGCTGGAAGTCTCTCTCAGCATCTATTACAACAGCAGGGTTATCTTTGCTGCCGAAAGATGTTACTGTGAGCTATGACAAACTCATTGAGTTTTACAACAACACTGGAAAACTAACTGCAATGAATTTAGAAAGGATGCTCAGGGAATGTTAAGCTAGTCCCTTCCTGCCTTTAGTTTTGCACCACTCATTAGACCTTGCTTTCAGGCATGAAACACAAGTTTGGATTGTGTGCATATGCACACACAAACACACGCACATTTTTTATTCCTCTAGGGTTGCTTACAAGGGTATGACCATTGGGAGGTACTTTATTTTAGTGGGGAATATGGAATACTGAACTGATTGGAAATGCAAGAGGAGATGAGGCTCCACTGGCATTTTTCTGAATTCATCACAGAATATCAACGGGCACATGAAATCCTCGGCATTTTGTAGCAAATCAGCTCAGTAATGAGGAAACAAATGCATGGCCAAAACAGTGATTGCAGCTCAAATTTCTTGGCTTTGAAGCTGCCACTCAAGTTACAAGAGAAAGCATTGTAGTTAGCTGAAATGCTACACCTACCCCAGCAGCACTTTCCCAAAGTCTCAAGCCAGAGGTGATCCTTTCCTTGAAAAAATATCCCTTAGGTGGTCCATCCCACACCACCCCAGGACTAGTTTAGGGCAGTTACTCTAACAGATTTTAGAAGAGGCCTTACTAGGGCACTGCTAGGTGCAAAGTCATGCCAAACACTACGGGAGGTATTCAGGTGTCTACACACAAGAATCGTAGACAAGATATGGTGTAAGAGATGCCTGTCTGCAGTGGGTGGGCCTAATACAGGAATACAGGGAACCTGCAGCCCTTCTGTAGCAGTCAGGGGCAAGGTGGGATGCCTGAAGGTCTTTGAAATGTCACTGTTTCACATCCTTCATTGCTTCCCAGGGAACCTGAACGTGCCACAGATGGCTCCATGCCTGCAGCATGCGCTGCTTAGGCTGCTGGAAAAAGCTAGCAGGGCTGTGATTTCTCCTTGACCCCTCAGCAAGAGGAGGTCCAAGAGGAGAAGCCTGGCCAAATTCAAGTGTACAGATGGTACCATACAGGAAAAAAATAAAATAAAATAAAATAAAATAAAATAAAATAAAATAAAATAAAATAAAATAAAATAAAATAAAATAAAATAAAAATAAAGCAAATCCACTACCATGAGGTGAGCAGCGAGAGCTGCAGGACCAGAAGAACATCCCCATTGCGAGAGTCTTGTAATGGCTACAACTGCCACAGACGTTTCACAATGCCTTTTTCAGAGGGAAATTGGGGACCTTATTGTTATTTACTATGATCACAGCTATATCTTCAGAGACTTCCTTAATTAGCATCATTAGACACACAGCTTAATTTTAAAATCCTGGGTTTGTCAGCATGGCAAATTAAAACTTTGAATTTTGTTTATATATGTGTTGGGTTGGAGAGTTTGTGAAGGAAAACTGAGGTCTCCTGACAGTTTCAGAGGGTGTGGGAATCTGGCTTAAATCTTTGATGACTGGAGCAGCATAAGCAGAGTGGATGAACAAGAAGGGTCACCTCTGTGCCAGAGAGAGAAACTGAAGGTCTTTGCTTTTAAAAGAAGACCTATCCTTTCACACACAAGAAGAGCTGACTATACGGCCTGCTGCCTCTCCCCCAGCGAGAGATTTCTCAAAACCCTCCAGGAACAATGGGAAAAAAAGCCCTGCTCCAGCTAATGAACACTGAATTCTAGCAGAAAGAAACCCTACAGAAGTATCTATGACATCCACATTAATACCAAATGAGTTAGTTGTGATTGATGCTATTCCAGTGAACACCAAAGGAATTAATAATGATTAGGGCCATTATTTTAAAGCATTACCCCCCAAAAAAAACCCAAAGGGAAAACAATTAGATGTCTTCAGTGCTTATCTTTCACAGTATACTTACTGCAGTGATCAGACATGATATTATGCCTATTAATCAACAGAATGATGGAAAAGGACATAACTTGTGTATATCCACGATCCTTAGAAGCACATACCTTATTTGCTGATATGCTTATGAGTCTGCTGCTGATACAGAGGAATGCGTTGTGGTTTTTTTTTTGTGTGTTTGTTTTCCTTGCAATAGAAGGTGTCTCATGAGTTTGGAAACAGAATGGAAAGTTGTTCATTAAAAAACAAATAAAAACACTTCCACGAAGGGACACATTTTATATTCATAGATCATATAACTGTGCTTAGCCCCATTGGGTCTAAGGGAGAACAACCAACAGGATATCTTTCTACTTAATGTTTTTTGCTTGCTTGTTTGTTTTCTTTTTAGCTCATGTGCTCCTAACATAGTCTAGTCAGTTCTTCATCAGTAAGGAAAGGCTGCAAAAAAAATTATCAATGTGTTGCAGGTGAGGAAACTGAGGCTCTGAGGTGCTATGGGGTTTTCCTGAGGTCACACAGTAATCAGTACAGAGCCAGAGGGAAATCCTGATTTTTGGCACTCTGCATTAACAGCGGAGTTAATAATCTCTCTTGTGTTCATCTCTGGTGTGTTGACTCACTTCTATTATCAGTCATGACCCCAAATCACTGCTCATCTGTGTCATGGCCTTGCAGTGCAAAATGAGCTTTTAGGAATTCAGCTCAGCCTAATGGGTGGGTTCAACCATGGATGTCATCTGGGAAAGGGCTGAGGGGTTCAATTCTCCCCCAGGCTACCTGCCCCATGCAGAAGACTTGGCATTTCCATCTTTGTGTTGCTTGCACTGTTGGCAGCTCTGTTCCACTGCTGTGAATGGAAAGGGAAGTCCACCACCTGCTCAGGCCTGCCTGGAGTTAAGAGTTCATGTGATTATATACCTTCAGAGAGGGTTGGATGGCCAGGACTGGTTGGTAGGAAAAATGGGTGATTAAGAGGGATTGCATAGGCCAGGCAGGGGCAGATGGAATTTCACTGTATCGAAAGCTCGATATGCCAGAAGATAAATAGCCAAGCAGCATCTCTCCTCTTCCAGGCGGTGTCTGTGTCCACCATGCCCACATTGTGGCTGAAGGTAGGAAGGGAAGTGAGCCTGAGCACAAGTCAGTGACAAATCAGCATCAACTCTCAGGTCTGCTTTCTTTTCCAAGTTAGATTTCAGCAGTAATTACACTCTCCCAGACTGCATGTGCTTGGCTCCCATTTTTCTTTTGAGAAGTGGTCTAAATTTCCCAGCCAATTCTCTGTACCCCTCCGTCACAACTTTGGTGATTACCGTTCCCAGGCAGGGCTGAGAACTACAATAGGAGCCTGTAATCAAATCCCTCTTTGATTCCCATGATACGGGATCAGACGCACAACGATGAAGCAATCCTAATTTTGCAGCCAGAGCCAAATGCCAATTAGATCCTCAGCGGGTGTAAACTGAGCTGGCATTGTTCTCTCTGGAAGAGGTAATGCTGATTTGCACCCAGACGAAGATCTGCCTTGCTGGCCCTTCCTGTGCCATAGCCCTGTGCTCCTGCTCCCTCCATGGCCCCACAGCCCATACAGAGGTGGGCAGAAGAGGTTTTCCATGACTATGGGTGACTGTGTCTCTGGAGTAAATGGAAAATGACCTGATTTTTCTGCCCCATCAGTGGGAATAAGCACAGTCCTTATTTTATGGGCCCTTTTAGGCTGCCTGGAACAGTTAGCAGTGGAAATACATCTGTCCACGCCAACCCTAATAACCCCCCTGTCCTGGAGATTCTTCAGGGCATGGTGTGGGTCCAGTTCCTGCACTCTTCTCCCTTGGGCTCCTGGCATCAAGTCCACCTCTTCAGAGTTTTGACAGCATCATGGCACATCTCTGCAGTGCAGGACATCTCTGCCTGGCTGCCAGTCACTCGCTGCTTAGCTCTTTCCTTCCACATCTGGACACAGCATTACATTCACAGGCAAAAATCCCCGTCATTCCACTCCCAATGAAATCAAAGCAGGGAGAAAATCAAAACCTTACAATCTGTCCTCGGAAGTGAAGCAGGAGCTGCACCAGGCTTTGCAGAGCCACCCACCCACCTCGAGCACCGTCCCCAGCGCTGGGGGGGTGCCCAGCTGGGAGGCAGCCGCTGTGGGAGAGGTTAGCCTGCGCCTGTACAGGAGCAACCCACATTACAAATTGCAGAAGCAAAACAGAATATATTCAGGGAATTAACTGTATGGAAAATTATCCAGGCTATTAAAAGCCACACGAACATGCTGAATATCATGCATTTTAAGCGTATACAGAAAAACATCATTTTGAAGGGGATTATTGTTTAAATAGGCAATAGGGGTTCTAGCAGATAAGCTTCCCGCTCCTGTCTTCTCTTATTGTCTGGAGTACATTATCTCCACCATAATATTCTCAGCTCTCTCCAGGAGTATTGTCAGAGTGAAATGCTATTTTAAAAGTATATGTTTATGTTTCAATAGACTTTATAATAGCAAACACACCCGCCCAAGACACAGTAAGTGAGAGGGAAAAAAAGGAGGAGGAAAATTGAGAGACAGAGGTTGCAGCTTCCCCAGTATCAAGTATAACAGGAATAAATGTTACCCAGCAAAAGGTACCCTGTTTTTTTTTCTGCTCCCTGCCATGCACAGGGGATCCCCACACCAGAGGAGGGCCAGAAAATGAGCACTTGATAACTAGGGAAGGACACAGCTAAACACCAGCCCAGGAGAAGCTGCAGCACGTGCTACGTGGGCGATGGCAGGCCTGTGCAGGACTTGGTCCCTCTGCGATGTTCATTGTCCTCCCAGTTCAAATGCAGGCTTGTTCCATTTCCAAGCCTGAGTATAAAAGGTGGGTAAAAAGCCCAGCATGAGGCTTTGTCATCAGGCTCTCAGCAAATTGTTGTTCCTGCTCTGAATCAGGGAGAAGTTGGAGCAACCGTGATTCTGCATCATGTGTTTGCAGAGGTCTCTGCATCATCTGTCGGGATGCCTCTGGGATTCTCCTTGCTGTGCGTGTTGCTGCACACACGGACATGTGCCTGGCTGGGCTGTGGTACTTATCCATGGGCGGGGGCAGAAACTCTCCCTGAGCCTGTAATTCACTTTGGAAACTGTCAGACACCTTTACAATGTATTTCTGAAAGATATACAGTATAGAGCGAGTTTCTAACAAGCTTCCATGTGATTTTCATCTCTCAAGTGAGAGAAACCTGATAAAGATATAGATCCATTCTCACATCTTGGCATAAAATCATATCTTATTGGTTTACATCATTCTGTGTCCTTTTTTTTTTTTTTTTTTTTTTTTTTTTAATAGTACTAGTGTTTTCTAGTTCCAGTAGAAAATACAAACACTCAAGAGATCTCATTTTTCTGCTAAATGGATTTTCATTCCACATGAGTTATCTCTCTCTAGATATAAACATACACACACAGATATACCACATACACCCCCTCACGTTAAATGCCAAAGACACCATTAAATGCAATGTTAAAATACAAAATCCCCAGGCTCGTGCTCAAAAATCCCCTCTTTTAAGCATTCACAATTTAAAAGATACTTAAATAGACGTTCTTCAAACTTGAGTCAATTTTAGCCTCTCCAGTGAAAGCCCATAAAACAAGCCGAGTAGTAATTTTCGGGGGGAGCTATTCTGGGAACAGTGCACGTGTAACAGCTCCATTATTATATATGGGATGAATGTGTGCTCTGCTCACGCTCACCTAAGTTAAATAGGTCAGCTGAACGGAAGCAAACTCTCAGTAACCATAAGAAAATATTACAGAAGGGAATTAATCTGAAAAGAGAGAAGCACTTGCTTCCTCTCCGAGAAAAAGAGAGACTACAAAGGACAGTCTGAATACTGAATTTATGGCAAGCTTTTTCTTACAGACTCAGAGCCAAAAATCTGCTGTCAGTTACATTAGTATAAATCTGGAGCAGCTCCACTATCATCATTAGAGTTACAGGCCAATTATGTAATGAAAAGAAGTATTTCAGGCTTGCCAAAAATCTTAAATGTAGGTCCCGCTTCAGGCCGTGCTGAAAGCCTAGATAAGTGGCCTGAATTTCAGCACACCTGTCCCAGTGCTTCCTGTCACATACCTATTATTACACCTATCGACACCGTATGTGTTGATACTAGGTAATCAAGCATTATTTGACCTCTACTTCTGGGAGCAAAAAGGAAGTCAGCCCATTGACTTTCAATGCATTTGCTGCTCAAATCTACAGGCAAGATACTATTTGGAATAGTTTGATGGCTGGATAAAATATCCAGAGAGATCTTAATGCATTCATTTGTCCTTCCTTAAGCAGATGGCCTTCAAGGGAGATTGTATCACTAACAGTGCCAGTGAGATTCAGGATGACCTGGGATGCTTTAGGTGGCAGGGTCCAGGGGAGTATTTTCTCTAACAGGGAGGGAGCACTTGGTGCTATTGAGCCTCTGCTGTGCAGGCTTTTCACCTTGTCTCGTAGCTTCCCACAAAGAGGTTTGGGGGCAGCAGCCACTGCTCAGTTTATAGTGGGTTGGGCATCTGCAATTTCTGGTTTAGATAAAGAGGCCTATCTTGGACAAGGGATACCGTTCCTTTTAAAAGTCTTATTTAACCCTTATCAGCCTTTCTTCTCTGTCTTCCAAATCCCCAGTACCAAAGCTGGTGAAATTCCATTAAAAAATAATAATAATAATAATAAATAATCATTTTGATGGGCTGGTATTTACCCAACTTAAATTATTTTATCCAAACCAACCATTTCTGCCCAAATCTTAGCCCCTACAGGGCTGCGACCCTGGCACACATATGTTCACGTGTGCAGACAGTGCCGTGCAGATGTGTGCATCCCTGCAGGTTTTGCATACTGTTGCTACTAATCTCCAGCCACGGCTGGAGAGCAGGAATGTGAATCAATTCTCATTTAATGCACTCTTGAAAGGTAGAGCTTGCAGAGTGCCTCGTGTGGTCTCTTCCTCCATCTTCCTGAAGATGCAGAGTATGTAGAAATGCGAAAGGGGGGGGCTGAAAAAAAAAAAAAAAAGGCAGGTTATTCCCCAGGGTGTAATTGGCCAGCAGTACCTGGATCGTAGCCAAAAGATCAGAGGAAGAGGGGAGAGCACTGAGTAATGAACCGCATGCTTTTAATTTCACTTAAGAACTCAAAGCAGGAAAACCTGAGCTGTATCCATGGGGACTGCAATCAATAGCCAAGCAGATAACAAAGAACCGGTGCTCGGGATAGAAAACTGCCTGGGCCCATTAGTTTATTGCTCGGCCTTTCTTTAGGGACTCGCTCTCTTTCTTGCCTGTGTTTTTTGGCTCCAGCTCGGAATCCTGCGAACACTAGGGAGCAGCAGCTTCCTTTGAAAGCCTCCCGGCTGCACGGTGGGGCTGGTGCTGGCAGCTTCTGCCGTGTGCCAGCCCTTAAAATAAAGAGAGAGGGAAAGGGGGGAAGGGGAGGGGGCTGGTGGGAAAGCGTTCCTGATGATAATTTGATTGCATGCATTAATGATCAAAGTGTTGCAGACTAATTACCAACACTTACCTCTCAGATATTAAGTTATCATTTATTCTTCCCCCTCCCCAGCCTTAGCTTTGCAGCTACCCCTTGTTCAGCCCGACACCTCGACCTGCACCCCGACACCTTGCTCAGCCTGGCAGCTCCCACCAGGCTCTCAGGGAATATCCTCCCCGTGATGTACTCCCACTAGGGGATGATCTCTGAATTTGGAGGTCCCAGGCAACCAGGTCAACCTGGGAGAGGGAAACTGGATGGATTTTGCCATGATCTTGTGGAAAAAAAAAAAAATAAATAAATAAAAAATCATCTACTACTTCTCATCTCCAAAGATTGGTCCCTCAGGGTGGGTGTCTTGCTGCAAGGTGCCTGTGTGGGAGCGGTCCCAGCTGGGCATCTGCCAAGCCAGAAATGCAAATAATGACAGTCCCAAACAATGTGCTTTTCGATGCTGCTTCCAGCATCCATTTTAACTAGACAAATGCCAGCCTGCTGCCATCTGGTAGCAAGAGGTACTGAAAGCCTCAGTGAGGAGCAAAGGGAATCTGTGAGGGGATTGCCAGTTGTGAACAGGTTGCAGAGGAGGAGAATTTCTTTTTAACCTGGGCTATGCATCTTCAAAGGCGAACCCAGAGGACTCTGGTCATGATAGGGGCTGAAGAAACACCTTCTTTAAATGCCCCCCTCTGCCTCTACCCTTCCCTGCAGCAGGAAAAGCGTCCTTGCCTCTTTCCATGTCTCTTTTCTCTCGGGGGGAGGGCAGGCAGGAACAAACGCTGGGTTGGATTTTATGTTTTTAATTAGACTATCTTTAATTGACTAACACCTTCCCCTGAGCCATCTTGCTCTGCTCAGAGACAAAATACCACAGAATTGGCCCACTTTCCAAGAGCACTGTGGTATTTCCTCTCTTCCTGTAGATAAAATAACCTCCATGCAGACTTGGCTACCTGCTTGCAACTACTAGAAATAACCAAAAAATGAGGACGAGATTCACAGGCAGTGACAATCATCTTAACCTGAGTGCCGTTAGAGGAGATGCATCCCTTCTGCAAGCTGCTAAGGAGCTCTCGGTGCTTGCAAGGGACTGTTCCTGAGGATCTTTGGCCTTTTCCACTCTGTGCCTTTCCCAGAGTGAAACTACTGATGTTGCTAAATGAATTCGTCTAGTTCTGAGATGGCACTTGAGACATGAGCAGGTCTACAAGAGTCAGGACAGCCTTACATTTCCTTAATTTTGGAGCATGGCTGTGGCTGGGGAGGTTTCCACACATGCATCTCAATGCTTTGCATCTCAGCGATATTTGCAGGGAGCAACACACTTGGCCAAAGGCATTGAGCACTCGGTGAGGCAGTGTCATCGGGTCACACACTCAGCAGATGAATGTCACTCTGTTTACTTACACGTACTGTGCACAAACTGCCCATTATTGGCATTGCAAAGGTACTGGCTGCAGGAGGCACAACATCGCCTCTCGAAAGGCTGTAATGAAAGTGGGTCAGACACTTTCCCTTCTCGGGGCAATCCTTTAGCATAAGCAGGGATTTAAGTGTGCATGATTCCCATTATCTGCGATTGTTATTCTCCGTCTTACAAAGAAAGGGCTTCATAATTTGACCAGATCTGTCAAATGCACACAGAGGGTTGAAAATAGCCTATTAGATGATAGGGGGCTGCCCTTTCAGTGCTGAGGAAGGGCTCAGCCTTCCTGGGAGAGGGTGATTCCAATCCTGACCTAATAAACTGTGCTGGACCTTATAAGATACATTCTGGGAGGAGGGTTTTCATATGTTCATGCAGCTATTCTGCTTATTTTATCACAGGGTAGAGCTCAGCTTGCACCTGCATCTCATGTGCAGCCAAGGGGATGGTTTCAGGCATGACCTGGCTGCTCCTCAGCTTCACAGCAGAGCCAAGGGAGAACCATGCCAGTGAAAAGCAGACCTTCTACCCAGCCAACCGTTGTCTGTGTGATGCATCTCCCGTGCAGAGAACAGAGCAATGGGTCCAGCGCCTGCATGCAAAAGTTGCTCTTCATTGGGAATGTCTGGAGCTTGTCCAGGCCACTGGAAGAGGGCCATCAGACATCCAGAAACATGGAAGAACATCACTCAAAGCGGTAAGGAAGAAGGTTAAAGTAGCAAAATAATTGCCAAGTCAGGGAATTGAGGAAGTCTGATAATGTGAGTATCTTTAAAGGCCCTGAGAAGCTGAGCTGGAAGCCATTTTAAAGATGCACCAAGGATCTCTTTGAGTGGCTGGTGTGAGATCACATCCTCATCTCAGGCATAATAATTTGGTACCAGCTCTACTCTCACTACAGACACTGTAATAAGAGGCAGAACAGGAAGTACTGTAAGAAATCCAGTCTCCACAGTAGCCTTAAAAGTTACTTCTGTGATTCTTGAAATAGAGTGTTTCAAGATCTTTTGCTGAGCTGACCTAGTTTCATGATTCTCTTCCTCTTTGGAGGACATCAGGCTAGTACTGGAAAGGGGATTTTCCTAGGAAGGCGGCAAGGAAGATAAAGAGAAATTCTGTATTGCACAGGAAGGAAAGACAAGACTGAAAATTATATAATAGTAATAATAATATAGATAAGGATGGCTCAGTGGGTTGCTCTCTTTAGGGTCTGAAGGAAAGTTCTAGGTCTTTTCTCACTGGGAGATATTCCAAATAGCTTCTGGTCTCTTATCCTCCCCCTTTCTTGAGAACTCAGTGGCAGTGTTTCTCAGGCAGCAAGACTGTCTGGCAGCCCCTGGAATGAAAACCTCCTCCAAGGACTGTCAGGTAGAATCAGAGGGAAGACAAGAAGAAAAGGAAAAAGCCTTTTTTTTTTTTTTTTCCCTGTTTTGCTTTTTCTTTCAGAACAGTTGAAGAAATTGACTCTTAGGTGTCACAGACATTTGAGCATTTGAGGGCTTCCATGTTTCCAGATTCCAAGGTGAAACCAAACCAGCACAAAACCTAAAAGAATAAATGATGAGGCTGTCCCTCTCCACAAGGTTAAAGTGCAGAAGTAGGCAGGGAGGTGACTTTCTAGTGATGACTTCCAATGAATTCAATATTTCTTCTCCTTCCATGGCTCTTCACTTACCACTCAGAAAGATGATCTTTCTAAATGCCAACTCTTCCAACTCTACTGATCAGAGGTGAATTCAATCTGGCTCTTGCCTCTGTACTGGCAATGACGATTCTTCAAATGGAAATTAGCCGACAGATTTGATGATGATGCACGAGCCAGAAGAGAATGCAGCTCACTCTGCCATAGCTCTGTGATCTCCTCAGGGAAAACAGGAGTAAAAATCCATTTGTGTTTGCAAACAAGATATGTCTTGAATGTTCACTGGGGACCTCTTGAGCAAGGAGGTGACAATTTTACTGTCGTTTTTCTAGACATCACATAAAACCTGCAGCCCAAGTGCATGAGGTATTTTCTTCTCCAATAAAGACCTTTTGCCCTTGTGTCCTATACTAAAAGTGTTTCAATTCCTGGAGGAATTTTTGTCCTTCCTAATGCAATTACTAATCTGGGGATCTCTCATGTAGAAAAGGAGAAAGGGAGGCCACAGCTTGTGTGCTATCCTTCTCTTTCATTCAAGGCTGCAGATAAGCGCAACCTTTTGTCAGCCACACAGCTGTAGATACTGGATCTTCATCAAACCTACCAGGATGCACTTAAATCAACAAGGTTTCCTCAGAAAGAGAGGAGGGAAGACAAAGGCTTCTGGAGACCTCATGTTTCAATGGAGCTTGTGAGATTTTGGACTTAGGCAGCTCCAAGAAGGTACTCCCAACTCCTTGCAAAGTTAGCTCCTCTTGAAAATACCTTATTATACGTTTTACCTAGAATTTACCCAGTAAATGGGTTTTACTGAGGAACTGAAGGGTTCCTGACAGTATATTGTCTTTTCCACCACAAGTTTGTAATTCTGAAAATATGCCTTACAGCTAGGACAGACGTTTAAGATTAGAACCAGAAAGGTATTAGTGATCTCAATTCCTAATTAAGGAGTAAAAATCTATAGCAAATTAGCCAACTAAATAGGAGATAGCACCATAAATACCCTTGTAGACCTTGGGCTAAATCCTTTTGCTCCCACCATAAATGACTGTTACCCTGTGCTTCACATTCATCTTCACAACTGTATCTAATGCGAGAAAGCTTCATCGTATTCAAGCAATGAGTATAATTTTAGAGTGAAAATTCATGGGAAGCCTAATTTAAGACCACGGACAGGAAGTCAAAGGAAAATTTAGCCTGAATATCTGAAAACACTACATAACAGATCTGTGAAGCTCCACAGAAAGAAGAAAAAAGGACATCTAAAGCTAGATTGGAGAAAACATCATAGCACTGAGGGAGAAGCCTGTGGTGAGAGGGGAGGACAGGATGAGTAAATAAGGCTTTTTGTCCTGAATTTTTGTCCTCAATGAAGGGGGAAAGCCTTCCCGAGCTTACAGTGACAAAGAGAATGTTGCTGCAGTCTCTTTTCATTTAAATTAGCAGGTCATCCTGGGAGACACAGGGAGGAGGAGGAGGGAGAGGAGGGGACCTGCTTCAAATGACTAAAAGAAAAACAAGGACATCTCAAAGGATGAAGTGAATTGCTCAGAAAATGGAGTTCGCTTACATGTGCCAACTTAGCATAAAAAGGCACTAAAACGCAAAAGTCCCTGAACAAAATACAGTGAATACAGCAAGTTGGAGACGTGGTCACAGGGAGTTTGCATCCAGGTGCCGGCTTAGTAATTGGGTCAATGTCTGCAGATTCATGAGTACAGGTGTCCCATAGGGAGGCAGCAGAGCATGCTCATAACCTACCCTCTATCTCCCGAATCCATCATCCATCCCCAGATAGCTTAATTCATTTAGATGGAAAAAAAAATAAAAATCATTTGTTTCTAAACCCCAAATGAGGCAACAAATTTGACAGTGAAAGAGAGAGAGAGGCTGGCTGCGTGTCCTTGATAGGTTCTTCGCTTTCCCCGGGTAAGCCATGAAAGGTAGATTAAAAAAAGAAACTGTTGTGTCACACTTGCCTCCCCAAATTTTTCCCTT
The DNA here is from genome assembly GCF_964211825.1 of Aythya ferina. Lineage (NCBI taxonomy): Eukaryota > Metazoa > Chordata > Aves > Anseriformes > Anatidae > Aythya > Aythya ferina. The sequence continues at coordinate 10,853,291 of NC_140306.1, forward strand.
GTCATATCTATTCTGCTCAGTTCTCCAAGGGTTCCTGCAGGCTGTCGGTATCTCTCTGAAAGAGTAGCCTTTGCTAAGGCTGAAAGCATCAGGCATTTTGCCTCCTTACAGTGCCCCATTCCCAGAGCCATCTTGCTGGCAGCCTGAAGGTGGCAGGTCTGAATGTGCACCATGGGGTGCTACTAAGCCATGAGGATTTGGGGAACAGGGCATCAAACAAGCCCAGGGTGCCCACAGGCTCACATGGGGACTGGTGAGCATGCCCGTCTTCAGGGCAGCCCAACTGAAAGTCACAACAACCCTGTTGTCCACCTTGCCCCCTTCCCTCAGCACCCTGTGTGACATAAATACCACCTGCCATGTGTTCCTCTCTCCAAGACACTTGTGCAGCCAGCAGTTTTATTAGGAGATCCCTTTTTTAATGTTCAGTCTCCTCCATGGTAATAGGGGAGGAGGTTGGTAGAAGAAGGGACCCATTTGGCACTTGGAGAGGGACTCTGAGGTTTGCAGTGGCTGTAATGGCTGTGAGATTTGCTGGCAACTGAACCCTGATGCAGAGAAGCTTCTTTTGTGGTTAAGGAGATCAAAAAGGAGAGGTGAAAAAGAAGTCTGTGATAGCACAAAGGTATCTGGGTAATGCAAAGGCCCATAGGAAAGCTCTTGTAGCCTAGATCAGCCACTTTGGTCATCTCAATTAGAAGTAAAGCATATCCAGTCAAATGGGTAGTTCAGAAGTGCAAAGGGCAACTGAGACCTCTCTAACCATGCTGGGCATGAGCAGTGTTTTCCCCAGAATATCAGTCGACTGGCTAATGAAGTTGTCTCATCTTATTTGCACATACCAGTCCAGTCTAAGGATTATAAGACAATGACTATTGTAAATGTAAGATCATGAACAGGGTCTACTATTTGTCTTCAAAGCAATTTTGCTATTAGAGAGAGAGAAGAAAACAAATCAAGCAAATTATATTTGTTCTAAAATGATCAATCTCATCCGAGTCATTTGGCCAGTTTCCATGCTTGTCAGGTGTGACTGCCTGTACTATTCTCCATTGTTTCTAATGACCTGCTCAGACTCAGGTTAATTGATCCACTCAGACATTTTTCATTAGCCTTCTTATTTTAATAAAAAGCACTTGTGAAATTTATAAATGCTGAGATGAGTCAGGATAAAAAATACAGTTAAAGGTGGTTCTTATTTAGCTGCCTTCCTATTTGGTTTTCTCTGTGTAATGACTATAAGCAGGCGACTGGCAGTAAAGGAAGATATAGTGCAATGCAAAGGTTTCCTAATTGCTCCTCTGGTTACAAAGAAAAAAGCACAGCCAATAGCTGCACCTTCATCAGAAGCGCATTAATTCAAAGCCCATTGTGTTCATGGCTATCTTGGATCAAGCTTTGAGACCATTTTAAACCTGTTGTAAACACCAGAAAAATGGATAATTAACAATCCTTTATGAAGGTACTTCCTGGACAGCCTGAAGCCATAGGTGGAGAAGCAGGAAACGTGATTCAGCATTGGAAGGCCTGGGAGAGGTGTTCAATATTTAACTCTCTTGCAAGCTGGGTGAACAACATTTAAATTAGTAATGAACTCACTGGCACCTGCAAAAAAGGCCAGTGGCTAAAAAGGAAAAACTCCCATCAATTTTCTTTGAAATACCTGTTGGAGAAACACAAATTTCAGTCGAAATCCCTCCTGAAGTTCACTGAGACTTTTCACTGCCCAGAATTCTGTGGCAGGTGGGGAGGAAATCAAGATGTGTGCAAATTGACTGTGTCTGTAATATTGGCTGTATGCATACACTGCTCAGTAAGGACTGTTTGGGATTGCATGTAGTGAGCACAACGTGAGCCCCCGAGGACATTGCTCTGCAGATGTTCAAGAGATGATGAAGGAGCCATTCACCATGCTCAGCCCTGCTCAGCTTGCTGGATGCCTGGACCCAGCAGCAACTAGGGCCAGAGGTGGTAGCTATTTTTAAAGACCATCATGTTGAGGTATGAAAGGTGGTTAAGAAAGACAGACCAAAACCAAGCCTTTGGAGGACAGCACCTCAGCTCAGCATGTCCAAGAAACTGATGGGGATGGCCCGAGTCTAGGCTTGAGGAACACATATTTACATCTTCTAATTAATTCAGCCTCCTAATGCAATGCCTCATTCCTATGCTAAAATGAACATGCTAAATGGGCACATATGGCAAATTAGAGGGCACTGTAGGAAAGAGTGAGATAAAACCACATAGAGCCACCTCAGGGAGAGGGAGAAATGTGTCCAGGGTGTGCTGGGAAGGGTCTGCTTGGAAAGACCCTGGGGAAGTCTGCAGCCAGCCCTGTAATTGTGACAGTCCTATTTATAAAGCAGGAACACTGTAAAAGACAGATGATCCAGAAGATACTCTGGTATTAAAGAGAAAGCTTTGCAGAATTTTCCAAACACCATCAGATGCGCTTTAATATCAGCCAATTCTTCCTGGAAGAGAGTGAACAAATAATCTGGTTTAAAAGAGGTCTTCCCATTTTGCTACATTTTTTTTCTAGCTAGCTCTTAGTATTTTGGTGATTTGTTGATCTTCCAAGCACAATTAAAGGGACTGGGAGTGGGGGAGACTGTGTTCTTTTCCTCTCCACAGGTTCCCGGTTGAATTAGCTCAGTTTTCAAGTCAGTTTCTTTGTCTTAATAAGATTTCAGGCATATGTTTAAGGGTTTAAGACTAACATAATTATGTATACAGATCAATAGAAATGCATATTGTCAAGTAGGTACACAAGTACACATTCTAAAGGATACATGTTTTTCATACGACAATCATTGCATACGGCTTGGCACTTTGGTGATTGACACAACATTATTATAACTACATTGGAAAGCACTTTTTTCTCGAGCACCTGCCTCTCGGTTTGCCATGGAGAAGACGGATGCAAGATGTGACTCTCCCCACACTATCCCTTCCCCTTTAATTTTGTGTTAATTCTCTGGCAGGAGGCAAAGCCCCGTAGAGAGCAAGAGTGGGCAAATTTCTAACTTGGATTCTGCTTTTTGGTGTCTTTATGCCCAGCTCGTGTGTGCACCAAGGCATGCCGGGCTGCACAGCTTCTCCTTCTTCCCTTTATTAAAAGGTTTCACGTATTGATAGAAACCAGTGGGCACCAGGACATCCTCCTGAAGTGAAGAACACTGCAGTTCCCATGGAAGTGTGCCCTGGCTGCTGGCAGGTACAACCTGTGACTCATTTCCACCTGGGTTTGGCAGCGCTTATTTTAGCGCTGGTGTTAGGGGACCTCTTTCAGCCTGCTTTTTCTGCAGCCTCTCTCCGCCCTATCTGTTTCCAGCCAGCAGTATGGATGGCCATTTTGGCAGGGTTATCATTCTCTGTGGTACCCTGGAGCCTGGGATACATTTAGACACTGTAATAATACTGATAATGATAATAATAAATAAAGCTAGAATCTTGGGAGGACATTTATTTTAATGATTCCAGCTCTGCCTGCTACATTTAGAGGTAATATCAGCTATCTGTCTACGTCTTCTTTAATCTGGCCAACTAATTTGAGGTAATATTTATCACATAAAGGCTCTGGGTGTTTGCAAACTCTTCTGTCCATCCACAAGGCTCAAAATTCAGATTTCTTGCAGCAGTCAGAAGATCCCCAGGGGTAACTAGTCCAGACTTCAGGCGTTTTCAGCTTCATGCATTTTCAGTTTCACACCCTTTCCTGCAAGTGCTGAGCAATTGCTGGTGCTGGGCTTGTTCACCATTCCCAGCCTTCAAGGAGAATGGAGAGCACTTGATATGTAGCGAGATTTAGCCCTTTGTAACCAGAAACAGAGCTGGACATCTCTGTTAAATTAAAGCCTGCTGGTTCTGCGGAGTCTGGATCGTGATCTATGCCAAGATGCCATCAGCGCAGAGGACATTTTGCCCTCTCTTTCCTCTCTAGTTATGTCTCACACACAGCCAACCAAAGCTGCTGTGTATGACGCAGGTACCTTTTGCTCTCAAGGAGAAAAGGAAACCATTGGTGCATAAAAAAACAAGGACACAAATAGTTCCTCACTATTTACAAAAGTTTTGTGAGCGTCCACTTCTTGAAGAGACAAGCACCTAGGAACAAGGACACAGGCTCATCTAGTCCAAAAATTTGTCTGGGTAAAAAGCAGATTATACCCCAGTCTCTGGCCAGGAGCAGAGATGAATACAGGAGATGAGCAGGGATACAGTGATATCTGTCCGAGTATGCTCCCATCTTTCAGCTCTCCATTGCTCAGGGACACAGTGAAGCTGGAGATGGCATGTGTTCTTAGTTAATAACCCGGGTGGGCTCTTTCCATGAACGTATTCATTCTCTCCCTGATCCTAGACAAACTTCAAGTACCAGAATTTCCTGTTAGGAGTATTTCCACAGCTTACCCATATATTGGGGTGGAAGAACACCCTTGCATTCACTTGGTGCCTGCTGAGTGCTTACCTGCTCTGGTGGCCCTGTGTTCCTGCCCTGGACAAGTTGGGCAGCACTTGGTCCCCAGAGCCTACAGTATTCACAGGGAAAAACTTGAAATCTGGCAGCAGATGACTGCACCTCTATGGGAAACCCACTCATGCGTCTCACAGCAGCCTCAGAGACATGTCAAGGGAAATTACTGGGCAGCATCTTATCTGAGCTATATCTCTTAAGAAGGGTCGTGGTGAGCGGTTCAGAAACAAGCGTCTTTCAGAGGACTGAGGCCTCATCTTTTGCCTGGCAGGTTGTGCTCTCACACTGTTTTTCTCTCACCTTGTCATCCAGTGCTGTGACTCATGCAAATGAAGAGCATCTGAACTTAAATAAGGAAAGTCCCTGGGGACTATCAAAGGGCACAGAACCTGGGGAGAGGGAGGGAAAAATGTATTTGCATAGTCATCATGACAGTCGTCAGAGCAACAAACAATTAGTTTTTTCCTAATTAACAGTGCTTCAGCTGCAGTATCTTGCTCTGCAGTCTCTATCCAGAAGAGTCAGCCAGGCCTTCAGGTATTTAACTAGCACTTGCAAAAATCCTCAAAAAGAGGGGAACTTTGCTTTAGAGAGAGTCTGTCCTCCCTCAGGGTGTCCCTGGAGGGATAACTCCTTGACTCGCCAGCTTGGCTAATGAGTGTCACTGCTACTCTGCACCAAAACTCCTCAAGGTGAATGCGTCTGATGGGAACACACATGGATACAAAGCCATACAGAGGAAAACTTTGCTTCCCTCAGAAGTATAGGAGAGTATGTGTATAGGAGAGGGCCCTTGTCCTTCATCCCCTCATCTTCCTTGCAGGTTTGAACTCCTTGAATGAAAAGTGACAGTGTTAAAACTGTATCTCTAGGTCTACAAACTCAGGCTTGTTTATCAACATGTAGCTAAAGCACTACTGAAACATCATCTTAATTAAATAATAAGACTTGGTTAATAATGGCTTCTAGCTGTACATGCCAATGGCTGCTTATTTCTAATTCCTGTTCTCCCTATTCCTAGTAAAAACAAGTATTTACTATCACCTCAGCTCCACAGAGTGCAAAGGCAAGGCATACTGCTGCTTCCCAGACTGCACAACCTCTATTGATGGCATTAGGCATGGAAAAGGCAGGGCATGATTTTCCCCAGTACAAAACAGAGTTTCCAATGGCCACTCTTAGGGAGATCATCTGCCAGCCCAGGGGCTTGGCCCTTTGAGCTTCGCAAGTGGCTTGAGTGAAGCAGATGCTTGCATCCCTTCTGGTGATTTTTCCTTGCTGCTCTTGCAGAATCACTAGGCTCAGAATAGCAGCTCCCCCCTGCACATGATCATGGGCCATGTATGAGAATAAGAAATGTGGGATCCCATAGGGTTCCTGCAATCCCAGACTAACCTCTAATGCACAATACCATCTCCAGAGAGTCTCTCTTCCTAGAGAACCTGCTACTCTAGGAGCCTTCCCATAGGCATGCAATATTCCTCCATTTTAAGGTAGGCAAGAGGCAGAATTAAAAGAGCAAAGCCAAACTGAGAAATCCTTTTTGTCTCCTGGTATCTTTGCTACTTCATTGCCTTATAATAAATGCACATTCCCAGCTGGCCTGAGGGCCCCTCTCTTGTGCCTGGGCAGAGGTGCTATTCATTCACTGTTCACGGGGGAGGGAAAGAGTCACACACTCTCCTTTCGCAGTGTATAGCCCAGAATCAAGAACTCTCCACTAGACACTATCTAATCAAAACCAGACATTCCCTGAGGGCACCATATACATTTAGGAAACAAGGGCAGCCAGCCCTCCATGACCAAACTTCTCAATGAAGGAAAGAATGGGCCTTTTCCCACAGCAGTCCCCAAGCTTACTGGAAAAAATAAAATATTTTCCTCTCCTTCTGCATGGTTCCCCACCCCCAAGTCCCAACACAAAAGCAAACAGAGAAATAGCATGCTTGCAGCTCACCCTGGCAGAAACACTGCTCAGTGGATGTACCTCTCCCTAATTCCCTGCTCAAGACAAAGAGGCTCTAAGCATAACAAATGCATTTCTTCCTGACTGCCCCACAGGGGGACTGAACAAGGACATCCCCAAGCAAGGCAGTAAGTGCTACTATTAAGATGAGAAAGAGCAGATTTCCTGGGTTTTGTATCCTGTCCTTCCACTGGCTCACTAAGGGGAGTGTGGATAAGGCATGCTTAAGCTCCCTCCAGCACAGCTACTGAGAAAAGGGAGCTCAAACAGATGTGTTTTTCCCAATAACATTTTTTCCTGCTAAAACAAAGGGGTACTTGAGTTTGGACCTTAACTCCCTCAGTGTAAATCCCCATGAAGTGGAGCATGCTGGCCCAGCCACCCCACTCCTCTGGTCCTCAATGGGAACCCAGGACTTTCACCCTCCCCTCTCCATTTCTTGTGGTTTCTGTGATGCACACGCTGCTTTGGGAGGAAAGGAAGGGGACAGCTCAAAATGGAAAAGGGATTGAAAGGGATGATTACATGTGGGAAATAAAGAAAAAGCCCACTTTCCTCCTCACAAAAGGAAGCTGCTGGCTGATTGCTTTAGGCAATACACAGAGGTTGCTTTGTAACACATGGCTTTCTATCCAGGGCCCTCTTTTAACTGCAGCAATAGAAGAGGAGGGAGAAAGAAAGAATGGAAGTGGATTCAAGGCCTCTTCACAGAGAAATGCCCATCCCACCTTATAAGGCTTTTATCTGCTCTTGTAAAAAATAACTAGATTTGGCTGAGGCTCGCAGAGCTCCCAGTTCTCATTGCTACACACTCTCAAGTGCAGATGGCCAGCCCGGTTCCCTCTGGAGCCTGCCAGCCACCTTCTCTCCCTTTCAGCAACTGGGTTTTCTGCAATCTTCCTTGTGCAGATGCCATGTGTCAGGTCAAACCTGTGTGGCTGGCCAGTGTCTCCCCACACTGTGAGAAAACAGGCATATTTTTAATGCTTCTGTCACCTCATCTAGCTAAAGAGGGCTAGAGGTGATGGGTGGGGTGAAGGGCAGGAAAGTATGAAGCAGCAAGAAGGATGGTGAGAAAGGTATGATGAATCAGGGAGATGTACTAGCTATAGTGATGAGCAAAGTGACTTTGTTTTTTCAAGGTATGACCCTCCAATGACTTCTTTCCTTCTCCTGACAACATCAGTCGCACACTTGCCATCCCATGCATCAAACTTGGCACTGCGGAAAGGTCTCCATTCCCCACCTGGCACCGAATCTTGTGTTCTACACCATCAGCTTTTTTACTGGCCACACATATATTTTCAGTAATGATTTTATCTGCTGAGAATGGAAAAGGCACCCAGAGAGACGCTCTTCTCACGTGCACAAACTTCTCCACCTTGCATCCTTTAGGTACAGATCCAGCATCTCCAAAGCAGCCTGATTTTTCACGCATAACGATTTACAAGTCTCCCCATTGTCTCACCCATGGACTCTCTTTACATCCCGTTATTTATTTCAGGGAAGCAGATTTTCCTTCTGAATGATGTGAAAGCATTTGCCTGACATGACGGGAATTTATGATCAGTGAGTGCCGGCTCCTCCCTGCGGGCCCATGGAAGTGATGCACTGCAGTGGGCTGGGAGAGGAGAGCGGCGTCCACAGGCAGAGCCGAATGGACACGGCTTCCTGGCGACGGGAGATATTTATGTATTTGCCAGCATTTTAGTATAAAAATAAGGAGAGTTACTGAGGTGTGTGTGGGAGTGCAGAAGGAGCATCAAACTAAAACACAGCCATCAATCTCCTGCCCACCCGGGGCGGGGAGTGGAGGACGGACCTGTTACCTGTCTTTGCAAGCAGCTATTACATAAAGATGCAGATGATGGAAATTTTTCCCAGATTCTTGCTTTTTTTATTTTTTATTTTTTATTTTTCCTCTCAAGGTCTTGTGCCTGGAAAAACGTCTTGAAGTGGACAAGATCTGCTTATGCTAACCCGGTCTTGAGAGTGGCACAGGGACATAGAGCAAAGGGCGGTGTTTGCCTGGGTGGAAGCTGCTCAAAGGAGAGAGAGGATTCATGCTCTGTTATAGCGTTACTCCTTGGTCTCGGGGGAGTTCCAGCACCACGACTGGTGGGTGTGCTTGCCAAGTGGGTTACGGGCAGTGCTTATCAGCTGATTTCAAATTCACAGCCATGCGTGGCTGTTAGCTGGCAGCCTCTCGCAGCAGCACGGTGGTTAGCATTATTAGTGCTCAGTCCCATTAAAGCTGCCCGAGGCTGCTTCCCTTCCATTTCTACCCTTTTGCTTTTTCTTTCTCCCTTGCTCCCCTTTTTCTCTCCCAGTGGTTTCTTTCTCCCAGATCTGTCACAGCAGGAGAGGGCTGAAATTTCTGCCTTTCTCTTCCATTCCACACCGAAGGTCTCGCCCAGGTCAAGAGCCTCTCCAGCTGCATGGGGATGATACTGAGAGCACTTCAGGCTTTTATAGGCTTGGAGAACATCCTTGTTGACTCATGAATTGCTGTTTATGTGCTCTGGCATGGTATCCAGCTGTCCCTCAAGCAGCTGTGTGATGCATGCCCCCCACCAACAGGTTTCTCCCTGGGATTTATGGGCAGGAGCTCAGGACCCCACACATGCAGCATCTTCATGGTGCTTCTGAGATTAGAGGTGGTGGCACACAAGGATCAGCCAGGGTTCCTGGGAGCTCAGCACAATGGAGGGAGGGTACTCTAAAGAGGTAATGATGAGGAAACTTCAAAGAGAACAAACAGAATTGATTTTAACTATTTTCTGGGGTGCTTTCTTGTCTCTTCTGTTTTCTACTTGCTTCAGTAACAAGTTGTTAAGTATTTGTGTGTGTGCATGTGTATTCACAAACTGTTTGTGGATAGTCATTTGGCTTGTACCATTTTGTGCTTTAATTGTAAAGGATAAACATTTTGCGGAAACATATTTTGGCTTATAGGCCATCCCGACAGTACAGCTGTCTTGACATTCACAATGTGCTACTGGTCAATGAAGTTTCATGATATTTATTACATCTGTAGAAGCAAAACGTTCTTTTCCAAAAGCTGAACCTGTTCAGACATGAGAAGAGGATACTGGGTACCCACATTTAGATGTAATTTTTTCTTGCTTCACCCTTCATGCAAGCATTCTCAAGGAGCTGGATGAAAGAGGCACAGACATGGGTCAGTCAATCCACTGCTGCAGATTCAAGACATCCCCGCCTACCATGTGCTGTGTTTGTCTGACAAAAGCACCAGTCAGTTCCCGAACTCGCACGTGTTCTCCTTAGGGATCTGCAAACCAGTTGCTTGCATCCTGATGCACGTGCCCTTGTCATGCTGGCATGGCAGGAGAATAAAATCTCTTGCCGGCAGGCTTTGTGCAACTAGCGCCCCATGAGAAGCTGAGGAGAAGATGCTTTCTGTGATGAACAGTGCCCAGATACAAAGGATCAGCTCTCAGCGCTGCGCACATTATTAATTTCCCTGTTTTCACGTGGGCCATGCATCCTGGAGGAGTGATGGACTGCCAGCTCTGCGGCTACGCTGCCCCTGCCATCCTCCCCTCCCACCCCTCTGTTCGAAGCCGACCAGCTGTGTGCTGAAGACACAAATAACAGCTCGGGTAAGAGTCGGCGGCAGAGAGATGAGGAAGGAGGGTGGCTGCATGGCACGCAGGGACTCGAGGCGTGCAGTTGCCACATGAGATCTGAAGCATGCCAGCTGTCAGGGCCCACCCCCGCAATCTGCTGGTGTGCACAGCACTGCAGCCAAGGGCTTTGAAAAGGGAGGTAGGAAACCCGCAGTAACAGTAAAAAAATATTTATCCAAAGTTCGGGCACCTGTTATTAATGATTTCTCCAAGTTCTGCTTGCCAGTACTGCTATGAATGCCCACTCTTTCTTTGCTGAAAACGAGGGAATAAGGAGCAAGGCACCACATCATGAACAGCTTCTGAGCATCAGAGGCCTGTCCCTAATACCTTCTCAAGCGAGGATAGGGGCAGAGTGCATGCAGGACTGGAAACCTGTGTACCTAAAATGCCATTCAAGCCCTTCAGATTTCTAGCAGTTCCCCTCTGATTCCCCACAGATGTACAGACCTACAGACAGAGGCAAAGCCCATGAGTGTGGAGCAGTTTCAGGTGACTGTAACTATGGGGCACCACAAAAGGACTTTCCTACTGAGCATATGGTACTGCTGCACCACATTGTACACTCCATTGTAGTTACACTCAACTCTTTTTTGTGGGTATAAAAGTGGGCAAGCTGGAAGATAACTCCCTGGAAATGCATGCTCCATCAGGACTGTGGGGCATCTGCAGCTGACATGCTCAGATAACCCAGCACTGATGGACTTCTTCAATGTATTTATCCTCTAACTCCTCATTAGATAAGGAACATTATAGATGATGAACTGAAGCGGAGCATCTAAGCAGGAAGAGAACCTGAGAAACTGAACTGGGAGGGTAGTCTCTCTGCTCTGACCTGGTCTCCCAAGGAGCACAGTCCAGCTACTGGTCTCACACTGGTGCCGGACTGAATCTCACCTTCGCAATGGGGCAGGTGTCACTGGGGTAAAGGTTTTGCATTCAACACAGCCTACAAAGCTATCCTGCCAGCGGCCTGCCAATATCTTTTCTAGGAATGAAAAAATAACACAACAAACCAACAACGTTCTTTTAGAGTGTTCTTCCCTTGGCTGAGACTACCACCCAGGAGTTGTCCTTATCATCGTGTTTGTAGCTCCTGCCTGCCAAACAGGAACTGGATTTTAATCAACAATTTGTCTCCCTTCAGGGCATTGAGCAGTCCTGCTTAGACTTTGGGATGTGACCAACACTTTCCTACATTTCATTCATACAAATGAGCAGTGCTGTTGCTTAGTAGTGATTTCTAAGCAGCTACAAAGCTAAAACTGGCCCTTTACACAATTTCCTCTGAGGATACAAGAGGCAGAAGGGAAAAGCAAGGCGAGCATTAAGGAAGGCAGGGAATGAAACCTTGTATCTCTGTGCCAGCTACTGGGATGTTACTCCCACCAGCACTTGCTGAAAAATACGGGAAAATAGATGGCAATAATCACTTTTCAGCTGGGAGCTGAATTCTCTCACTCCCACTTTCCTTCAGATCCATTCCAGTTGGGGCATGTTTCCCTGAAAATGGATCTAGACAAATCTAAGAACAATGCCATGGGATAGGTCACAGGGGGTTTTCCATGAGCCCACAGCTTGCACAGACCAATACCTACAAAAAGCAATTCCCTCTAAATCAACTTGTTTCCAGGAACAAAACTTGAGGGGATTATTGTTCATTTTCTGGAGGGATGGAAAAATGATTTTGATTGTTTCCTGCAGCATCTTTCCCAGCTGGAGTCTGGCTTCCTTGTGGGAGACCCATTCCTCACTCCTGTCCCAGGAACTGGACTGCAAGTCTCTCCACTGAACACACACATATCTGGGGGTGTAGATAACATTTTTGCCTCTTGCAAAGACATGATCACACATGATCAAACAGATTCTTCTAGTTTGAGGGGACTGGAGCCTGCACCATGGTGGTGTGCTAATTCTTAGTTTTTCGGCTTCCTGGATTTGATCTGAACTTTTCTGTGTAACACTAATGTTATGGAAAATCAGCTGTAATAGACGAGGACCATTATTGTTCTTCAGGTCAAGCAATCAATGCAGTAATTTCCTTCCACTTTAATGCTATTATTTGGCTGTAATCATTTCCAGTTAAGTTTGCATGAAAATCAAGTTGAAACTGCTCCTGGTCACATTCACCTGGAAAATATTCAAGACTTTCCTCTAGAAAATCAAGACTTTCTTCCGATGAGCTTTAATTAACAGTGATCATGATTCTGCTACTCTCTGAGGATTTCTTATCTTCCAGAGATGTCACCAAAGACACTCAGGGGATGGTGTAACTCAGAACGCATTTCTGTCTGAGAGAGAGCTCACTAAGGCCTTGGATTGCAGCCTGAACATTTTTTGTTAGTTTTTCAGCAACAAAGCTAAAACAGAAACAACCCCTCTCTTTTATGGACAGCCACATCAGCACTCAGTGATTAAGGAAACCCAGAACATTGCCTGGAAAGCAAGGCTCAAAACACTGCCAGTTTTCTTCCATAAATCCTGTTTCTTAAACAACACATCCATATATATAATAGTTTAAATAAAGCAAGGCCATATGCAGCCCAGAAAGAAAAAGGATGCCATTATTTAAGGGCCTTCCATAATGCAGCTCTCATAGCTTATGTATTGGCACAGGGGTCTACAGCCCTTTAATTTTCCTGACAGGTTTATGCCCAGCTATCCCTTTGGTGGCTGCTTTTGTTGCCCCTTCTGCACTGTGTGATATTGCAAAAATCATACAGAACTTCAACACAGATGCCAGCCTTTTTTTTTTTGACTAGGACATGTCTTTCCTCAAAAAGTTCTGGTTTGGTTTGGCAGAAACTGAGACCTTATATACCACATATCTGGGTTCTTAAATCAGCAGGGAATGCTATCCATCTGGCTACACATCTAATGAGATTCAAGTATACACCAGATCTCAAACTGGCTGATGGCAGGAGGAAGAGAAACTTTGACCCAGTTTCTTAAAATCATCGCAGAGATGTGCTCGAGCAGCATCCCACAGCAGCCGCACTTGATAAAGGCCATTGTTTGCTGAGATAGACTTGGCCTGGCATCCTTGTGCCTGTTAGAAAGTGCCTTCTGCAGCACAAGGACGGTGTCCAAAAGCAGAGGGACTGGTGGAGCAGAAAATTTGAGGCACACTTGGAAAAGCGTGGAGTTGACTTTGCTAACCAGGTTTCCCTTGTGCTTAGCAACAGCTCCAGTGGGCCCCTGGGAGTTTTCAGTAGTCGGGAGCCTTGTTCCTTGGCAGAAACATAATGTTGGCTGTTTAGCATGCTGCTGAACCTGTAATCTACAGCCAAGCAATGGCAACCGTTGTAGCCAAATGAACAGCAGGCTTGGAAGGGGGGTGTTTTCGAGGGCTGATTTCCTCTGCCATTTGCAAAAGGGCATCCTGCAGCCAGGCCATATGATTCAGGACTCTGCCTCACTGCGGATGTGCTGCTTCAGTGCTCTGCATGTATGAAAACCGGCACTGCACAGGACAGTTTCAGGTGACATAAGGTGACTATTCAGCAGGGGGGTAAGAGGCTCATTAAAATCAAAGAATGTGCAGCCCCAAAGCATGCACAGCAAAACCAGAAGCCTTGCATGCTTTTTTTCCCAATGTGCTGACCATGCACAGCCCTCTCATGCACACGGAACCTTCTGCAACTGCATTTTGTTCTTTTTATGTTGCTGCTGCTAAACCTCCACTCTGTTCTCGCCAATTTTCTCTTTTTTTTTCTTTTTTTTTTCTTTTTTTTTTCTTTGGAGCCACCTGTGGTTGTGTCCTGCTTCAAGAGCACGTGTATATATCAGCATAACCAAGGCCATCATAATCATGATCCACATCATCCCTCACTGCTCCTCTCCTGAGTAGTTTTGAAGCAGTGGATACCAATCACAATAAATTGCTCCAAATGGCATAACAGTTTGCTGGTATGGAGAAATGATGATCAGGACAACTGTAGATTCATTTTCCCTCGTAGTCTCAGCCAGAATTGGTATGGGCTAATGACTATGGCAAGTCAAGCGGATTCATTTTCGCCTGTGACCTCTGCCAGGATTTTAATGCAAAAAGGTCTAGCACAATAAATGGTTACCAAAGGAGTATCTGCATTGTGTAGAGCAACATCAGGGCGCACATTTCTGGAGAAGTGTAATTTATGCTTCTGGTGTAATCCAAACTTCGGGAAAATGTTTAGTTTTCCTCTAGCCAAAAGCATGTCATGTATTTGCATATAGTGAAAACAGGCACATCCTCTGCTTGTGGAGCTGCATTCCCCTCCTCCCCTCTCCCCACAGTGAAAAGTGAAATTTCTCACTCAGCACCATTCTCAGCTCCATTATGTCCATATCGCTGTGTGTTCCCACACCCATTTCCCTTCCTGTCATTTCCAGCAGGGAACGGGGATCACTTGTGCTAAGCTTTGTTGACAGAGGTAAGACAAAAATAAAATTGACTACAGCATAATGCATTCAAAACAAAAGCCTAGGCTTCCCTTTCAGCTTGTAGAACAAAAAGGCAGGATGCAAACACTTGCAGGGAAATTCTAGGCTATGTCTCAGTCATCTGTTTTTCAGTTCCAACCCCAAATGAGAGACTTCATAATGGGGTATTTTGAGATAAAGTCAACGCTTCTGACCAGAGGAGCCATGTCCCAGGTGTTCAGACAGTCCAGAGCTGTAAGACAGACGTTGTAAACACTGAGGAGAGAAGGAGAAGAGAAGTTGCTGTGTGTTGCACATCCAGGAGACAACACTTTCATAACGCTCCATGCTGTGGAGAAGGGTCTAAGTGGGACTGAGCTTTGGCAGACTGTTGGGGCAACCTGGCGACATTGGTACCATCAGACCGTGCTGTGCTGGGTCACTTTCTTGTGGAGGTGTCACTGAGACTGCCTGTGACTGCTATGTGCTCTGCCTTTATACCTCTAACTGTGGACTGTGTTGGGGGTTTGGGGACAACTTTCCGATCAGTGCTATACACCTCACATATCCTAAAAGAGCTAAATGGGTCAGCAGATGGGAAAACTCCACCTTTGCAGTGCAAAATCATTTTAGGATTTAGAAACCATCTTGCACTGTCCCCCATCCCAATCTGCTTGATAAAATTTGGCTCTCAGCACCATTTAACTGAACAGGAGTCTGATGCATCTAGCATGAACCCTGCAATGGAGCAGGTACATGACAGACAAACACAAAAGAAAACAGAAATGCCTTGGTCCAGGCAGGGTAAATTCTCGCTTCCTTCCTCACACTTTTCTTTTTCAGCCTCCTTCCGACTGTATGTCAAACTGGTCACTATCCCTGGAGTAAACTCCTGCTGACAGCTAAGTCACAGGCTGACAGCATTGCAGGTAACTAGAGGAGACCCATGGATCACCCTTTTGCCCTTGTTAACATCTGTATTATGAGCAGCACTAATGGTAACATGACAAGCTGGAGATAGATGGATGGAAACAAACTCCCAGCAATAACCATGGGAGAATTATTTGCATCATTATCTATTTCTTCATTACCTGCCAAGGATCAGGGCATTTATTTTTCAACATGTGCTGCTGGTCAGTTTAGCAGATGCAGGTTTAACTCTCATCCTTTGTCGAAAAAGGGGAGAGAGGATACAGAGGTATAAGAAAGGCTTTGCCCTCATTTATGGGAAGGCTCACAAAGGTTGAAAACAAACTGAAGATCATCCCCAGCAGAGGTGCTAGTCTGTTTATAGGCTATGAGAGTCAGAAACAGAAGCTTTCAAGCTAAAAGCCAATCTTCCTCAAAAAGATAGGAGTCATAGAAAACAGGTACTGAGGCAGAAAACAGTAAAGAAAAATGGAGATAAATGAAGAAATGTATCCTTAGGATCCTCACTAGCTGAGAGAATACTCTGCCACTTATAAGGATGGAATGTGGTGGTGAGGACAGAGTGAGAAAGATGGTCAGGACATGAACTTGTGCTACCTGCATAGTAGACCATTTGACCACTCTGCTGGTGGCAAGAATTAGTTTGCAGGGCAGGAACTTGATCTCAAACTCTACAGGGCCAAAAACTAGGGGAATATTGGTTAAATCTACAACTAGGTCTCCTTCAAACTCCAGAGATGTTAAATTGAAAGTCTAGAAGGACAGGCATTTCTGAAGAGAAGGTGCAGGGGTAAGGAGAGTTTCCTGACTCGCTCATCAACAGCTTATTTCAGCTGTAAGAAAAATTCACCTTTTGTATCCCATTCAGCCCTTGGCCTCTGCAGGCTTTCAGCTATGCTGCCAGGCAGTGTGAATGTGGTTGGCTTTGACAAAATGGGCAGCTTTGTGCTGGAAGCGAGACAAAGGCCAGCAGTTCATTAGACACAGGCCAAAGAGCATCTGCAAAGGGACATATGCTAGAGTTTTGCTTGGCCCTTAAGCAACATCAACTGCTGATGGACGTAATACAATGCCTAGGGGTAAAAGCTCCACAGTCTGACCAAATTCTCATGCTGTTAGGCCATGCCATTTCTTGTAGCCCCAATTCCCCTATTTCTCCGTACAGGTAGCCAGGGACTATTAATCCTGTAGTATATATGAACTGTGTCTCTTATAGTTTTATTGATCTTAAAGTCAACGTTTTATTTTTAAGGCAACACGTTCAATATAGTTGGTGTTACCTTCCATTGGGCTCCTAACAGATGTCTCCAAAGATCTCCCCAGAAATATCAAAGCCTGATTCATAACAAACTTGTCCATCTCTGTCACCAATATGAAAATCTCATGGAACCAGATCCAGCTGGGAAGTAATACAACATGCCATGTGACAGGAATACATATTTCTATGAAGTCAAGGCATTTGGATTTTTTAAGACATTTCCTTATAATAGATCTCATCTCTTCATATGTTTTCCATAATAATAAAAAAAAAGAGCTGAATAAAACAAAACAACAACAACAAAACCCTTACCATCTAAAGTACTGAGATAGTAGCTGATATAAAGTAACAAACTATGAGCTATTCTATGCTTTTCCAACAGACTCACAGGATTTTCTTCATTTAGATTTATTAAAGGACAGCATATTGATTATGTAACTGCCATCTGAGGTTTAATAACATATACGAGAAGTAAATGGAGTTGCTGAGGAATTTAACTGGTCTATAAATAGAGAGTGGCATCCCCATTAATTCATTAAAGGTATATGGGAAGTGTAAGGTATTCCAATTAACATTTCATAAGATGGTTGTAGCATGTTAGTTATAAACCAGCATTTGTCATTTTCTTTTTAGCAATTAAATGATATCTAATTCCCTTGCCAGGCTGGAGCTGTCTCCTTTGATAGCTTTCAAAGTTCCTAGAGAGGGCATATAAAAAAGGTAAAGAGCTTTCTTTCTTTCTTTCTTTCTTTCTTTCTTTCTCTCTCTCTCTCTCTCTCTCTCTCTCTCTCTCTTTCTTTTTCCTTCCTTCCTTCCTTCCTTCCTTCCTTCCTTCCTTCCTTCCTTCCTTCCTTCCTTCCTTCCTTCCTTCCTTCCTTCCTTCCTTCCTTCCTTCCTTCCTTCCTTCCTTCCTTCCTCCCCCTCTTTCCCCCTCCCATCTCTCTCTCTCTCTCTCTTTCTCTCCTTCTTTCTTTCTCTCTTTCTCTCTTTCTCTCTTTCTCTCTTTCTCTCTTTCTCTCTTTCTCTCTCTCTCTCTGCCAATTAGAAAGCATTTTGCAGCCTGCATGGGCTTGTTCACCCATCACCCATTTTAAATAACCACTAGCTAGATATATCTTGCTTAACCACAACAACTGGCCTGGTACCAGATGAGCTTGATATTTATTTAACAAACAGCACTGTCTTCGTAGATCTAAATTAGAGCCTTATTTGAAATACTTAAAGTGTACCCATTAGTGTTTGCCCTCAGTGAAAATCCAAGTTCTGGTTACGTCCCTACTCACTAGGATTAGAACTGTCACAATATTTATTTAACAGGAGGAGGCATGTTAAGCCATGCTGCAAACATTGCCGTGCCAATACGAAGAGGAACTTTCTGCTTTTACAGGATTTCTTTCTCTGTACTTGCTTTCTCTCTGCTCCCCCCACTTCCCTCTTCTTCCTGCCCCTGCTGCCCTCACTATGCTATCCTGCCCCAATGCCTTCTCCACACACCCTCTCCCACATCTGACATTTCTATTGCTCACAGAGTGAATCTAATGGAAAGATGTTCCTGGAAAAAGGGTTGTGAAACCTGGGAATGATGCTGATGGAGGGAAGACAGCCCATTTATGGTCTATCCCCAATTCTCCTGGTGTCCTCTGTGCCCTAAGCTTTGCTGATCAGGGACAAAAGAGATACCATAAGGCGCAGAGTCCATCCTTGTGTGTTAATCCACCCCTGGTGAAACTCATGCTGCACCCCAAAACAACTCTAGTTAGTCATTAGTCCGGATCAACTGCCAGAGTAGTGGGTCCTTTGGATCTCTCCTGATCTCACAGAGAAAAGCTCAATGTATATCAGGGTTAGGGGGAGAGTATTTTTCTTCTGTTTCACTGGGCAATGTGAACTGCCATTCCCCAGAGGGAATATGTAAGCAAATGCCCTTGATATAAGCACTAGGACAACCCAGTCATTTCCCATTCTTTCTCACATATAAAACACAGATCCCTCCCTCTACTGTGTGAAGCCTGCTGAATTTCTGGAGCTAGGCAAAGAGAGATGGGTTCATATCTCAAATCCCCTAGACAGACAGCAGTACAAGGGACAGAAAAGCAGCAGTGGAAAGGTAGGAAGAAGCCTGGGTTAAGCAGTATACATGTATTTTATGCTGATAATTCTGAAAGAACTAAGTTGCTATCTCAGGAAGTTAATATTTTTAGCCTGATTTCCTCTGCAATCATTCTGTCTGTCAGCTCCTCTCTAATAACTTTTGAACCAGTTGGCCAATTTCAATCAAGTTTGACAGGCAGCTGAATGGTACAAAGTTCCTGCAAGGTTTACAAGTGCTGGTGCCTCTGTTGAGTAGTGATACCACAGTCCCCTACTGAAGGAAGCACTCCATAAGGCTTCAGCTTTCACAGGGCAATAGGGATGGACACCATGGGCACAAAATTCCTCTGTACAGGGTGTCCCCCTGTATGACATTAACACCTAGAGCCACCAAGGATATGAGTACTGTATGAAAGGGTTTCTGAACCCTAGAGGAAAACTGAGTGTCCACAAGAAGAAGAGAGGAAGAAGATAGGGCAAGGGAAAGGGGAAGGAGGAGTTTGGCCAGGTGTCCTTTAGGGTAGATAGGTTTTAGTGCAAGTGGAAACACAGCTCCAAGAAGCACTTTGAGGAAGGAGTGGAAAAAGCAGAAGGGAAAGCTTGGTAAACACTGCAGTATCACAAAAATTAGGGATGGGGAAAACATTCCCATTCAGTCTACTTAGAGTATAATTAGTAAAGCAAATCCAAGTGCTTTCAGCTAACCCATCCTGGTCTCTGGGTGAGGAACACTCCTTTCAAGGGCTGAATTCCAGAGCTGACAGACTTGTAACAGCCAATTATCGTTACAGCTACAGATGGGAAAACCTGATAAAATAAATCCAGTATGGACAGAGGATTGAAACAGAGCTTGGGTAGGGCTTGTAGCCAGAGAGAGATTAGTGACCATAAATATATCAAAAGGAAAGGATTCTAAGACAAATGCCTAGCTCAGCATAACACCACCATTTATAAACTTCTGTGTGTCCCAATTCATACCTCACCATTCATGGGCATGCTAGGAAAAGCTGCAGAACTTAGACCCAGAGTTTAAATGAAGAGACTGTTTCCTTTAATATTACTGCAGCTTTCAGAAACACTGTGGTTTTTATTTTCTTTTTCCAAGGCCAACTAAAAGAAACAGACAAACCTATTAAGATATTTCTTATACGGTGTGCTAAGTCCATGTTAGAGTTAACTTTGCTTCTGCATCTTCATCTACAATGAGACATCTCTTACACCAATTTGATTTTACCTTGTCTGGGAGATGAAAGCAATTTATAAGTTTCAAAGAGCACAAACTGGCTGGGATCCAAACCCAGGAGTGTAGTGCTGAAAAGAGAATTGCTGGAGACTTTTATGTCTGGCATATGGCGTGCTAGTTCCCTTTCTAATCTGGATAATGAAGGTCAGTACAAAGTGCTGAGTTGGTCTTGTTGGCCAAGATGTTTGATGACCTGCTCACACACATGGGGATTTCAAATTCTGACCAACATGAACTAGGAAGAAGAAATCTAATCACTCACTTCACTGACAACTTTGAAATATGTGGATTTTTCCTCATTTCTAACTACATTTTTTCTGAAGACAAAGGCAGAAGTTATGAATGGGCTGGAGCAGTGGAAGATTTCTACAAGCTATGCCACATGGGGCTATTCGGTAGCGCACCTGGTGGATCCCACTAGCATCTGTGACTAATTGAGAAGATAAATCCATTTTGCTGGAGTAGCTTAGATTTCCAAAAGTCCTTCACTGTATTCCAGCTGAGCTGATTAGAGTCCAGCTCACTGGGAGTCATTACTGTCAATCCCACCAGCTGGCCTAAATTTTGCAAGGAGAAAGAAACAAGAAAAATACATTAAAAATGAATAAATCTGTATTTCATGACTTTATGCAAACCGATTTTCACCAAAGGGGGTTCTATTCCTAACACTGTCACATCTTTGTGATTCTCCTGTATGGCCCAGCTTGCTAGTGGAACTCCTTCAAAAAGGAGAAGAAGTATTTCAAGAGTTAAGTGTCAGCATCAATGAAATTAAGAGCGGTTTGGATATAGATGAGATAAGGGCACATACAGCCTCCGGATATAGGCACATGTAGAGGTAATGAATTCAATATCTAATGCACGATCTAAATTCTTGCATTCAGCCAAGTTATATTTGTCACAGACTCTGCTTCTTAGAGTACAGTCATAGCTGGAGTATGATTGGAAGAGCAGTTCATTCCAGTTACCTCAGACTACTTAGCAGCTGCATTTGCCATAGATTTTACTTGTCTGCAAGTTCCTGGATTTTTCAGCATCTCTGTCATTTCTTTTGCAAAACGGAGGAAAGGGTAACCATCTTTGGAGATAACTGTGCCAGTCTGGAAGCCCATGTTTGGGTAAACCTCCACATCTCCTTGCAGAGGATCATGTGGTTAATGTTGGTTGTGATCCTGGTAATTGCACATGCATCAGTGAAAGAGTGGGGAAAATCTCTGGGAAAATAAATAAATAAATAAATAAAAAGGATGAACTTGAAGATAGTTTCTATTCATATAAATTCAGGTCCTTTTTGAAGAGTGGTCCCACTTTGGCGTGCCCTAAGGAGCCTATAGGACCATGGGACCACAGCTTCTCAGGGCTGTTTGCAACAACTTGTTGAACAACTATCTCACCTCGCACAGCAGTCAAAAATGGAGTGGTATTTCCCTCATCTATCTTCTGACATCTGGCAGTGACATCTGGCAACGGGTTGAGGTCTGGAGTACTATCCTCCAGTCCACTCCATCTCGAGTGCAGAGCAGTGGCATTAGCCCTTCATGGAGCCATTCATCCAGCCCTGATCCAGTGTGAAGACAGTTGTTTCATTCGTTATCTATAAGAAAACTGTGTGCAAGTCTAAGAAGGAGTTAGGGGAAAAGAACAGAAAACTGGGGTAAGAATACCAATGTAAATACCTATTTAGATCCACCTCCACTGTTGCCATGTCTTCCTCCACCTTTAGTGTGTACAGGTCTAACATTTGGTACTAAGTCCAGTGGATGCCAGCGTGAGACCCATTTCCTGTCCAGTGTGGGTTTACATTTTCCTTTCCCCCACCTCAGACACCTCTTGCTAGTCCAACACAGGGATCTGTCCCCATCCCCATCACAGGGAGATGAGACTCTGTCAATCGAAGAGAAAGGGTCAGGATGTTTTGTCACTCAATTTTCCTTTTTTCTTGTTCCCTTTTCCCTCTAGTAGTTTATTCAAGCCCAGAGAAAGAGCTTAGGCCCTAGCTCGTGTAGAGCTCTGATGTATGCAAATCCTCCTTGTGCTCCCATGGCCCTCTTTTTTTCCTCCCTTCTTTCCTTTTAATTCTAGATTTGAAAATAAAATGCGAGCTGGCTGCACAGAGATCTCTCATGTGTGCAACTTCCAATTGTGGCAAATTGGAACTGTCGATGCAAGCAGCTCAGATTTATTTATATATTTAAGAGGAAGGAGGGAGGAGAAGGAAGGGGAGGGGGAGATGCTAGTGGTGGAAAAGAAAAAGAAAAATAACAGATCCAAGCAAAAAGGGATTTGAATCTCAAATACTGCTCCCTGGCCTAAATTATCCAAATCCCTCCAGCCTTGTCCATGACTGCCTCTTGCCTAGTTAAAAACAACAGGCAAAAGATCAAAAACATTTCCCCCCCCCAACACTAAAAGTTTTTGAGTTTTTCAGCTGCCTTTAGCCAACCGGAGTCTAACACCGAGACTGATATAATTAATACTTGGTGCTTCAAAACATTAATGTAGCTATTTATATAAATTAGTAACCTTAAGCCCAGGCGGTAGCATTATTACAGCATCACTAATTAAATCACAATAAGCTTAGTTTGCAGTAGTATTAATTATGAAGCTGACACAGTGATATTGGAGATCTGATTGGCCTATTGTCAGTCATTACCCGATCGGTAATGAACCAGACAGGCAATGAAAATCAAAGCCACCTCTCCAGCAGCGCTGCTCCCATTTCCTGGGAAGAAGGGCCACCGTTCCAGCAGGGAAAACAGCCACAGCCCTGATCAAAGCAGCCGTGCGGCGTGCGCCGTGCGTTTGGCGCTACAGGAAGGCGCATGGGGGAGGCTGTCTCCTGCCATCTCTACAGCCCTCAGTCCCCAGGAGCCACAGTTCCTCTTTTCTGTGGCTGACAAAGGGGCTGTGGGCCTCTTTTGTGAGAGCAAGTGGTTGAACATGCCTTTATCACCTCTAGTGGAGGCTCTGGTTCGAGTGGATTAGAGAGCAGATCTGAAGAGTTTTTTTTTTTAATGGTTAGTGTAGGGAAGGGCAGTGACTTAATAAATCTGTTGTGGGTGTCTGTGTGATAATTTATAAAAGGCTTGTTCAGAAGGGCTGGTTGAAGGTCTGCCAGGCACTCCTTTGGACGGAGAGGGCAGTGGAACAAAACCACCCTCTCTGGAAAAATTCCCATCCCACCCAACAGTGCTGTGCCAGGGGGCAGGAGGAAAGGAGGGGGACCCCACACAGCAGGGTGATCAATAGGAATCCAGGAGTGCAAGAGGCTTGGCTGGAGGAACCCTAAAAACAGCCTCTTTCAGACTTGCTTGGTGCTGTGGCGTCGCAGGCAGACATCTAGTGGTGGTCCTCTCCTGTGTTACAGAAGGTCTCCTGCATAGCCAGAGCTTCTTGGAGCAAAGAGCCCATAAAGCAGAACAAAAGTACACTCAGTGACAGCCTGTGCATGTGTCATTAAAGAGAGAGCACATGACTGACAGGTGTCAGTTCAATCTGCACCTGCCTCTCCTCATTCTTGATGGACCTAAAATGACGAGCGTGCCATAGAACTGAAGTAAGCCAGCTGTCTTCCACTCCTGTTACCCACGACAGCGATTCAAAGCAACAAAACACCCAGTATTCGGGAGAGGGAAGGCAGATCCTGCTCTTTGCCTCGAGGGTATCAGCCAAGAATGGGAACTGAAAAGGGAACATTTTGTTTTTTCTGAAAAACAGAGCAAGATATCCTGAAGTTGATCTTCCAAGCAGGTGAAAGATTGTAACAGAAAGATCTGGTGCCATGGAAAGACGTGCTCAGTTGATGGAACTGGAAAAGAGAGAAAAGGTTTAGGTTTCTTCACCAGAATTTGCATGGCCCTAAGAAATTGGGGATTGCCTCCAGCCTTTGATGGGACAGAAGACATGAGCCAGCAGATGTCTTCTCTGTCTCAAGGGGGGCTCTTTGGGCAGAGGGGTGCTTCAGGTTTCATTTCTATCCCAAACCAAACTGTTTCTTGTACGATGCCCAATGTCAAAGGCTGCTCTGTGCTCACAAGCTGCATCTTGCTAGCCCATATGTCTTAAAATACAGACCTGCAGCATCAACAAGAAAAATGCCTTTGGTCTGTCCTAAATAGGACACACAAAAAATGCAAAGTCTAAACTAAACAGCACAAAGCTCCCCTTCATTTTTAAGCTAGTGGATCTGCTTGGGATATTTTCAGTGCTGCAGCATGCAGAACCACTGCTGCAGATTCAGAGGGGCTGCAGCACTTCCTGGCACAAATCACCTGCTCTCCCAGGAGACCCCTGCCAGCTCACACCATCTGGGGATCTGACCCTTTTTATGCCCTGGCTACAGGGCTCCTGGAGCCACAACCCCAAAACCAGGGGTGTTTTGCAAGGATTAGGGTCTGTATACTTGCTGTGAAGGGAAGGATGGATACGCTCCTTCCGCAGGTCCTGACTTCAAGGCTTACGTTCTCGTTGTTGCATAGGTCAGCAGATGGCACTGCTACATTTAGACTTACAGGGTTTTTTTCTTTTTCTCTTAGCACGCAAATGTGTTCTTGGTCCTAGAAGAAATGCTGCATTGCTGTTATTGTCTTCTCATTGCCGTTTGACTGCTGAAAGTCCACTGCTCCCCTGGCTGCTTTTTGCTTCCTAAGCACATGCCACTTCTGAAAACTGTGTGATGGGATTTGAGTGGGACAGCATGGAAGGGGGGGGGGACTCTCTGCAGGTTGGTTTAGGCCAGGTCTGTTCCAGGGCAGGTAGAAAGAAAGACTGTTATGTTAAGTTTATACCCCGTCTCTAAAATGCAGGTTTCTTTTGCAGAGTTGCCTCTCGCTTAGGTGTGCTGTAGCAGCAGCAGGATCTTTAGCATTTTGGGGTGTGGAGGTAACACCTACGAGCAGCTATGCTGGCTCGGCACCCCAACCCAACATCTGGTCTCTAACAGTGGGCAGAAGCAGATGCTTAAGGAACTGTAAGCAAATGAGACATTTCACCTTAATTTTTGTCCTGCCCCTGTCCCTGTTTTAACCCCAGGGTTATCCTAAGCCAGCTGTGGTCTCTCTTTTGTGCCCTTCTCCAGTCTGCCCTGAAGCCCATCTATCTTACATCACTCACAAAATCCTTTGAAAAGGTCCCTCACGCTGAACAACCTGTCACATAAAGAGTACCCCTTTTTTTGTTTGCTGTGAGCCTGACTCCCCTTAGCTCCATTGTGTGTTTTCCCATGTATTTAGTGTTTGAGAGAGTGACTGATCAGTCCCACCCTGCCCAAGCTACTGGCAGGTTTGGAGCCCTTTGTCATTCCCCATCAGCTGCTGCAGAAGCCAGAACACGTGGAGGAGAGAGGGGTGAGAAGGGAAGACAAGCTGAGGCAGCGAGATAAGCAGCACAAAAGCTGGGACCACAACTTGGTCTTGGCTCCCTGCAGCCCTGCCTTTTGACAGGCTCCATCCTATCCCAGTGAGGAGGAGGTGGACAGGGAGGCAGGCGAGGCAGGGGATGGGCCAGGGCTCCTCGTTGTGATCCACATGGAAGCCTAAGCAGCCACTTCGCTGCAAGGTTTGCCAGGCCAACCTGCAGCGTGGCCCTGAGCCAGAGCTGCTCAAAAAGTGAGGAGATGCCTGGAGACATTGGCAGGCTTTTTAAGGAGGCAAAGACTGAGAGCTAAGAAGAACAGGAATCCCAGGGGAGACACTTAAAGTGCATTTAGGCTTAATTTGGATGGGAAGGTAAGGAGGCCCTGGAGGGATACCTGCTCTGGCAATCCACAAGCTGTGGCCAAAATCCAGAAGAGGCTGCTGCTTATCTGGGGCTGAGCTGGGAGCTGCTGGAGCCCAAGGAAGTTGGTAAGTAGCTATCAATGAGCACAGAGAGCCCTTGAGGGGGCAGGGACACTGGAAAGCGGCGAAGGCAATGCATTTGGAAGGAAGCCTCAGCCTCTCAATAAAATTTGTGTTCTTTCCACTTGATGGTCAAGGAGTTGCTTTCACCCCAGAGAGCAGGGAGAGCCAGCTGCTCTCCAAGAGCTGGTGCAGGTGGTAAGGCAGATCCAGGCGGCTGCTGATACAAAATGCAGAGTTTTTCAGTGAGCCTGTTGCAGTACTATGATGGGATATAAGTGTTCACAGCACCCAGGCTCGTAGGAGGGTCTTTGCAGCTAAAAACTTGGTAGCTGATCTCATCACATACCCTAGGGAGACATAAAGGGTAAAAGTACAAACTAGGCCTTTTTCTCCCAAGGGGGATTACTCTAGAAGAAGCTATTCAAGGCCTTTGCTTTGCAATTCTGGCAAGCTGAGTGAATGCCTGGGTACTGCCATAAGCTGTGTGGACATCTGCTCAAGGGCAGGGGGCTTCAGCAGCCCAGGGAGGTGCTGCTCTGCTCAGAGATCTGGAAAGGGGAAGCAAGACTTTAAATGAGGAGAGAGAGGTCTTGCAAAAGGCATGAGAAAAACATGTCCAGATATCAGAGGGGTGAATGTGAAGGATGGTTTGGCTCTGCTCCAGTAGAAGGCAGCTTGCTGGGTGCAGGGGAAGAGTCTCTCACAAGCCTACATTTAAAACACCTCCACTATATTACTGCCATGTTACATGCCCAGGGAGAGCACGCGATTCCACAGAGCAAATAGCCAGCCCTGCCTTGAAGTGTCTGTAAGTTTCTGAGGGACGTCAAATGTCATGACGGCCATGAAGTGCCAACAGCAAAGGGACACCCTTCAGTCCCTTGGATGAGGAAGCATGTCCAAAGCTTCCTCTGATTGCTCTGAAGGTCCTTCCTCCCCCTCTCCCACCACCTTCCAATTTTAATTTGCAGATTATAGGAGCAGGAAGGAGTACAGGAGCCAAAGGATTTTGTCAGGCTCAGTTGAAAGCAGCAGCAGCCGCTGTAGCAGCAGGCAGAGACCAACCAGAAATGACCTCACCAAGCTGCTCATCTTCCTCGTTCATTTTCATTCCCCGCAAAAGCCCTGCCAAGCTGGAGTGTTCACTGAAGAGGCCAAGTGAGAGCATCCAGCCCACAGGAGGAACCCACCGTCATTGCAGTATCACAGCTGCTCTTCGTGTGCTCATTATAGCTGGGAGACGAGGCTGAACAGAGGAGCCAGGACTATTTTTAAGCACCCTGGGCAGATCTTAGAAAACACAAGGTGGTCATAAAAGCATGCACCATGTTTTCACAGATGATTAGAGTTATGAATCAGGCTGGTGAAAGAGAGAAAGCAGGGGCTGTGATATTAAATGAAAGGCTGCAGAGAGAAGCATCACCCAGCAGAAACAGACCTAGAGTACCTGGAAAGCATAGTTGTTTTTATTCCTTGAAATGGATTTTTTTTTACAAGAAATAAAATGTTGCTTTGTTTTGTTTTGTTTTCCCTTAAGATGGGATCCAGATGCAATGCTAGAATTTGGATTTCATCCAGGCTGGCATTTTGGGCAATGTCTTCGGGAAAAGCTGTAGTTGTTGGAAGCTAGATCCTGATTTGACCTCATTACTCAGATCTGAACACAGAGTGTGTTTGGAGGGAGGTTTGAGTTACTGCCACCATGCAGGGAAACATGGAAGTTGGCAAAAAGACACAAATCCACCAGCAAAATATGGCTACAGATTTAAGCTCATCTTGGGCCCTGAGGCTTTGAAAATGGTGTGTAAAGCAACCCTCATCTGTGTTTGAGAAAAGATGGAAATGGTGAAGGAAATGTCAAAAGCAATTGGGAACTGGAAGACAGTTATCTGGGAAAAAGACAAAAAGAGAATTTGGAGGGCTGAGGCTTGAATATTTGCATCTTATTACAACAAGCAGTAGCTCTGCTCATGTTATAGTGTAGGAGCACCGGGGTACATGCACTTCCAGTCCTCATTTCCCACTCATCCAGAATGAGGGACCTCTTGGGGCATCCAATGTTAGTTTCCTCCTTGACAACATATGTTTGCCAGCTGAGTTTCTCAGGGAGCCAGGGGCACTCCTGGGTCCCCCAGGATAAATGCTCCCAGTGTGAGAACACCAATCCTCAGCAAAGACCTATGCCCAGACAAGCTGTGATGCCCTAAAGCACAGACCAGGATCAAAAGATTACTAAAACAGGACTGGGTATGAGACAGGTCCTGGCAAGGCAGCAGCCAGCTTTTCACAAAACCACGGATAAGCTGATGTCGATTAAAGTTTCCCAAACCTCCAACCAAATGTCAAACTTCAACTCCAAGTGCTGACTCAAAGGCATGGCATATATTCCTTCAGTGCTCCATCTCCATGCAGCCATTCTGCATTTTCTGCTGTTCTTTCTTCTGCTGCTGCTCAGTTGGGCTCGTGACAGCAATAATGGCTTGTTAATATGGGGCTTTCTTGTCCAGAAGGGTGAGAAAATGTAGAATTGCTCAAACCTGAAGGAATCTGGGCAGCAGAAATGGTCCAAAGCTTGGGAAAAACATGAAAACTCCTTCAATGACTGAGGAGAAGAAGATGAGATGGGAGCAGGAAGGAACAACAGGTTAAGAAGTGACTGGGTAAAAAAAGGAGCTGAGTCACAGGCTGATGGGGAAAGACAGTGGTATATCTCTAGTCAGTAGAAAAAGCACACTAGGAAAAAAGTCAAGGAAAAAAGCATCAGGTTTTGGAGTCATCTTCCAACAAACTGCAAGATTCCTGTAGGTATGGCATTAAGTGGCAGAGGACACTGAAGTGTCATCCCAGCAACCGGTGCCTTTACTGCTCCTTTAATCCCCTCTGGTAGCACAATGTCCCGTTAGCGGTCTGCTCATCTCATCCCAGCAGAGCTGTGCCAACTGCCCCGACCTCCACCCTCCATCCAGCAAAGCAGTTCATGTGATTGCCCAGAGGCAAGAGACAGGAAAGGAAGGGCAAAAGGAGAGAGATTATATCAACCTTTTTTTTCCAAGCAGGACAAGCGCCTACTGTTAATATGCAGAATGCCTGTATATCTCAATTACACACCTCCCACAGGGGCCTATTACAGCTACCCTGGGCAGCCAACATGTGTCAACAGAGCAAACATCGAAGACTACCCCAACATACTCCAAAAATAAAAAGCAGAGAAAGCAGGATATGAGCCTGTTGTCATCTACTTCTTTCTTTTCTCCCTGCCCCTTTGCCATGTGGTTTTCATGTCTAGCTGCCAGGCCTATGCCTTATCATTTTAATGCGTGCATGCGATTGCAACCCTCCCTTTCCATCCCCGCCTATCTCCCCCTGCAAATTGGAAATTGGAAAATTATAGCATTGCTCCATCACAGCTTATACAAGTTCATATTACAGTTGAAAGACTTATTGTTGTTGTTGTTATTTGTTTCAGTTTGTATGTGTTTTTATTTAGTGGTGGAGATTGGAAAGGGGGAAAAACACCTTCCCAGTGTAAGGATGATTTTCGAAATAGTGATCCTACATGCACACACACACGGGCATGAGCATTATTCCCAAAGTGTGGATACCTAAAAAAAAAAACATAACATAAATAAATAAAGGAAAGGGAGAGAAGATTCATACTTACTAAACCTTACCCCTAACAGAGATGTGCACCCCCCCCCAAAAAAAAAAAAAAAAAAAAAAGCAAAAACTCCAAGCTGTCATAGGGTTCTGTGCTTTTCTTCTGAAGTTCCACTTTAGCAGTGCTCAGAAACAGCCATGGCAAAGAAGAGCAGAAAACCAGAGACGGATAATTTTGGCAAAGGGGTGCTGGAACTGATCATCCACTTAACTCTTTTAACCCCCTGTTTGCTCCTACTTCTTCTCCTGTCATTGTCTCACCCCATAGACATTTGTAGGCTCTTTGAGCTGAAGTTTCTGGCAAAGGTTTACACCCAGGCCAAAACTGGTGAGAAGTAGCTTGCAGGCACAAGTCAGGTATGGGAAAAAAGGGCAAATCCAATTTTAGTAAATCTTTGATTGTACATTTAGTGGGAGCTGCCCATTAGAGCTCTTAAATTCTGCTGTTACTTTAGCCATGCAAAGGCAGTGTTCTTGGATGAAACTGTCAAGAGAATGCCACTGGAGCTCTGCCGAAACCTAAACGTAGAGCTTATGTCATTCAGTGGGGTGAGAGTTAATGCATAAGGGATGCTGCGGCAGAGAAGCTGGGCAACCGTGTGTCTTTTCTGTTTTAAACTTGATTTCCTGTGATTGAGGCAAGGAGAAAAACATTCAGAATTACTGCAAATAAGTGCAGAATGTTTTGAAGTCCCCGAAGAAGGACCTGGTCACAGAGCAGCCTGTTGACTTTATGTGGCCCAGAAATAGCTCCTGTCTTCATAGATGTTTTCCTGACATATCATCCTCCGCATATTACTGCACCTTCTCGGAACTATCTCGCTCGTCCTTTCACTGTTTGCTGTCGTATCTTTCCATTATCTGAGAACATTGTATTGTTACCATTAGACCGATGCTTATCCACTCTTTGCCTTCCTTTTTTATCTTACCTAGCCTGACTGCATTTCCTACCATGCAGGAAAATGTTTGTTGGTATGAAGAAATTCTTTCTGCCTGCTATATTTTGCACTTTTTCATTGCTGGTTCTGGACAGAAAATGCTTTTTCTGTTACTTGCCACACAGGAAAGGTGCAGGCAGGAAAAAGAGGTGAGCTTCGCTGTAGGCGAATCTGACCAAAGGTCAGGATTAGGCTGTTCAGCACCTGGCACTTCTGAGGTGCTTTCATATCTCCCTCCTGTCATAATTCCTAAATCAAAGCATTGAACTCTTTTGAAAATCTGATTTATTCAAAGTATCTGATGGAGAGACAGAGGAAAGTGTGACAGTTTCTATAAAAAGTAGAAAGCAGGTGGTTTTACTCTGCCATACTGCAGCAGTGGGGTACACTTCCCCTTGTCTGGAACGAGAACGCAGCAGAAAACCTGACTTATTGCTGGTGGCCACAGAAACAAATGATATTGTCTCACCCATAGGCACCCACAGCTCCGAAAGGAGGTGTCCCCAGTTGTGTATGCCATGAGATGCTACCTCACTTGTGACACACATGGCCAGCGGTGTGCATACCCTCAGCCCTGTGCCAGCCATGAGCAACTCAGCCTCAGAAAATGGTTTCCAGTCTGAAGATGTTACAATGCTCTTTCATGAGACTGCTGACAGTGCTTATATTACTCCAAATCTCATTATTTCCTCCATCAATTTCCTCTTCCTCATATAAATTAGAGTGAATTACAGTATTCATTCGGAATAATGTATAGCCATGAACAAATTCACATCAGTCAGAAAGGGTACATTTATTCATGAACACTTGAGTGTTTATTTCAAGAATATTAGTGGGGATAAATGAGCTTCAGAGATACCAGTGTTGTTAAGTAGCTGTGAGTATTCCTCCTGGAAGTGTACTTGAAGACTTTTGAACAGCTCCTATTTATTTCT
This sequence comes from Aythya ferina, assembly GCF_964211825.1. Taxonomy (NCBI): domain Eukaryota; kingdom Metazoa; phylum Chordata; class Aves; order Anseriformes; family Anatidae; genus Aythya; species Aythya ferina. The sequence continues at coordinate 10,884,677 of NC_140306.1, forward strand.
CGCACAATGGATTAGCTGAGAAGTTCCACATGCCTCCAGATATTTTTTTAATAAAAAGAGATTCTTTCCTTTTAGCATGTCCCTCCCATACATCCCAAGAGTAGAAACAAGGCTGCGCAACATGGATGACCACATGTTCAGCATGAGTAGTAAATCAGAAATAGCTCTTATTCATTGCAAGCCATTTGTAGCTGCAGCGGCATTTAAATTTGGCTGCACCGACTGTAGTTTGAACAGTTGTGAAACTGCAAGTAATCAACACTTTAATAAAACTCATGACCTGCTTGCAGATAGTCTGGCAAAAAGAAAGCTGCTAAAGGAGCTAAATCGTTTGCAGAAATCACTTTCAGAGGATGATCTGGCCAACTCCAATAAGATGGCATTCATGTGCAAAAGCTCTAGAAAATCCTTTTCGAATGGCCAGCTCCAACAGAAAAATGACTACAGAAGGCTTCTTATTAGCTGGATCAGAGCTGCTTTATATGTTCATAGAGTAGAGGCAGTATCTTGAGAAGACAGACACCAAAAGAAAGTGTCTGTGCTGATCACTGGGCCTTCTCTGTCCCATGAAGATGGCTGTGCAGTGCTGCAGCACAGTTTTGTACAAGGTCTCCAAGTTTCAAGCATACATTTGTAGTTTAAGTATGCTGTGCAAATACGTCAGTTTATTTCTGTACTGAATTATATTCTGCCTGAAGTCTGTAGAGTTACATGAGGCTACACCCAGCAGAGACTCTTCTTCAGAATACTTAGCTAATAGTTTACAGGGTGACTCAATAATTTAAGAGGATTAGTGGCTGGAAATGAAGCCTTGCAGCAATGCATAGCTTATTTAGTTCCACTCCAAATTCACAATTATCTGATGGTTGTTTGGTGGCCTAGGTGAACTGAATAACCACCTTCAGCCCATTCTGTAGGAGTCTGCTGCGTACTTATCACAGGCACCACATCACCATCACGAATGGGTTGGCAGTGTAGCAGCCGGAAAAGAAAGAAAAGCCTCTGAGGACTGACTGCTCCAGAGCTCATCTCTCTGTTAAGACTGCACCTACAAAAGCTGTGCATGGCAAGGCCCCGGTGTGAGGACCCTGTGACAGGCTTCACACAAGCCGTCCTAAACCTTCCTCTGTGCTGACAGGTGGCAGTCAGTGTTATCTGAAACTTATTAGGTAAAAAGGTCTTTATCCCATTTAAATTGCTGGGGCAATCTAATCTCCCACTGTGGTATTTCCAACCCTCTTTGCAACCTTTGTTTCGAGCATTAGAATTATTACGATTCCCCATTTAGTGGGTAGATTTTATTAATATGCTCTTCTCTCACCTTGACCTTTTCAGTACTCTATTGCTCTATTGGCTTAGCACCAGATGACCCCTTCCAGGTGGGACGGTGGGGCTGGCTGGAAAGAGCAGGCAGCTCATCAAAAACCACCTCTGACAAAGGTCGGCACGGAAGAATGTGCTGCTGCAGCTCCCACGGTGGCAGAGACACATTCACCATCCTTTTTCCCACGTTGGAGTTACCACCTAGGCAAGGAGCTGGGAGGAAGAAGCAAGTCCTCACAGTGATGCAGGGTGGGTCAGGAAGAATGGAAAGAAAATGGATCCAGCATTTCTGCCTTAGGGAAATAAAAATCAGAATTTTGGGCAAAGAGCCAGCCTGGGGTTTAATGAATAGACAATGCATGAGGAGGGGTGTTGCCCAGCTACCGGGTATGTTAAAGATGTCATTTTCTCCCCATAGAGAATGGGGTTGAAAACCTGGAAGATGTTAGAAGTGCAGTGAGCTGGGTGGAAATCTGAGCAAAATGGGCTGGCTGCTCAGGAATGGCAGAATGTGGGGCTGCTTGTTCAGGCAGCTGGAAGGGGATTGGCAAAGGGGGTCCAGACCTGGCCTAAGCCAGGATGGATCTGGGCAATGACCCTGGCCGTGCCACCTGGAAAGCAGGTCTGGGACAGCAAAGGCAATGCAGAGAGGGTTAGAGAGTAAACAAAAAGCACCAAGGCTGAAATAGCAGGGCACACAATTCTGGGCAGATGAGCCCAGAATTGGGTCCTAGGAGTTGTGTGGGTAGCCCCATCGGATTCTCTATTTTAATTTCTTCTGCTGAAAAGCCACTGAACCTTTTCATTTTCCTTTCCTTATGCCTACAGAAGAGGAAAAATAAAACCAAAATGCTTCTTTTGAGGCATTCACACCCACTGACTCTAGCAAAGCAGTATTAAAAAGGCAAGGCAAGGAAAAAAATGATAAAGTAAAAAATAAAAATCCATTAAAATCCCATTTGCTTTTACACGTAGGGCTTATTTGCAGGAAGCGAAGAGTTAGAGCCAAAGACTATAATCCCAGGGCATGCACAGCTCTGTGATGTGAGGACATGGATCCAGCCCTGGTACCAGCTTGGCAAACAGAAGCAACATGCAGACAGAGAAGCTGCTCCTGGGAGGTGACAGCCTGCCTCCAGCACTGGCTGGGCAGGGCAGCTTCCTGTACCTGCTGCCCACGAAAGCCAGTCCTTGCCATTTTTCAGATGCTGAGTGCAAAATTCAGCTAGTTTAAGGTATCTCCCCCAGCATCCAAGCTGTTTGCTCCCAGCTCAGACAGCGACAGTCTTGGGTCCATCAACCAAATGGCTGCACAGTGACCCATCACTCAGCACGTGGCCAGGGAGATTGTGCCCCTGCAGAAGATCCCTGGATGGTTTATTAACCAGCAGCTGTATCCCCTTTACACCACAGAACTGCTTCAGGAAGGACCCAACGGGGGTCAGGGCTGAGCTATTGAATATTTGTAGCTTCAGGCCCTGTTAGGCAGAGCAGCATCCAGGATGCTTCTGGGCTGTGCTCTTCTAAAATGCCTCGTGGCTGTTTCAGGCCTCAGGAGGGCTATTTAGCCTGTCTCCAACTGTCTGCTCTGACACTGATGAGGTGGCAGCAGCTATTTCTGAACTGATCTGATGGCAAGGAAGGGGCTAATTGCTGACCCTCACTTACTTAAGACTTTCTCTCACTGCTAAACAAAATGTCTATGTGTCTCGAAGAGGCACAGCCCCTTTTTCTCCACCTGTTCTTTGCAGTGTCAGGGCAGGTTTTAGGGGAAATGACTTCCAGCAATGTGAATAAATGAAAGTTCTTTTTGCTAGTACTGAGACACCCTGTCTGCCATTTTGCTTTCTTCCTTTAAAGACATAGAATTGGTATTTTCTGCTAAACTTTGTGAAAGACAGAAACCACCCAGCCAGCTAAAACATCTGCCAAGAGAACTACATCAGATACCGGTTCTCCCAAAGACCAGCCATTGAGAGCACAACTGGAGCTGTTGAACCTTCTTGAGGTGGTGAAGGGCTGGCAGTCAGACCTCTTTCAGTCCTGATCCCTTCCTACCTCCATCCTATGAGTACCTGCACAGAACTGATAGATAAGTGTTGTTTTTTTGTTAAATTCAATAAACTAAGATGCTGTGATGAAGTTGTAAAGGTGTAAAGGACCACTGGGATGACCACCTCATTGCTTCCTGCCCATCACAGTCTCTAAGGATGTCTGACCCTGTCCAGCCAAGGTTTCCAAGGATATATATATATATATTTTTTTTTCCTCAAGGCCTGGACTTTAGTATGGCCCAAACTAAGCCCAAACTAAGCTCTTGACCTGGCTGCATACTGGTCCTGGCCCTACCCTTCTCTCTTTTCACCACCTGAGGATGTCTATGACTCTTCTTTGCTCCTTTTCTCATTCATCCCTCCCCAGAGGACAATAGCACTTTAGAAACAGATTTAGGGATTCTCCGCAAGGAGAAAACAAGGAAACCCAGCGACAACAACCTAATCAGCAAACAGCTGAGCCAGGGATAAATTCACATGGAAAGCCTGTGTTTGTTTATTACTAATGGGTAACAGAGATGATAACCTTTTAATCCAAAACCATAATGAAATATGCATATTTGTTAATGTGCAACTATAAAATGCAAATCTTGCAAACACAATGGGGAAGGGCAAAGAAAGCACTCGGCACCAATCCTAATTTATTCCTTTGGCTTCAGACATTTATCCAAATTGAGTTGTGTATGTAATATAAAGTCAAATGAATATGTAATTGTAATGTATATGTATAACCATTTTCATCTCAAATATGCCAACTGTTTATCATAATAGGAAGTAATACATATTTTGCCGAATAAAAGGTTACCTATTAAAATATTTTTATACCCTTCCCACCCCAAGCTTTTGTGCTCTGTGTAAAAGCTCTATTTACACAGAAACAGTTTCTGATTTTCCCTTTAGAGCCATGCTACCCAAATTCAAAAGATTTAAAAGATTAACGAAGTAGAATCGGGAAGATTTTTACACAAAGTTCTTTCTTCTTCACTCTCCTCTTTTCCAAACAGCACAGAGATTGCGCTCTTGAATATCAATTTAAAACAATGTCTATAAAGCTGGGCAATTTCCCCCTCTTATTTCCAGCCCCCAAAGAAACAGCTTTCTCCTCTTGCTGTCAGAGCAACTACATATTCATCTACATATTCATGCAGTAGCAACTAATCTTTATTGCTAGTCCTGGTCACCACTGCTTTTGTAAATCATCTCTTTGGCAGCCTGGCAGACTGAGAGCCAGGACCAGATTCACACGCTGTGTGTGTGCTAAGATCTGCATCAATTTGCGAATATTGTGATTTGGGAAGAGACCAGGACAATAAAGATTCAGGGTAAAGTCTCTTTTCCTAAGCTCACCTGAAATTAAACTTCTTCCTGCAATGGAAAAGTTCAGGTAGTTTTTATTCTTTTTTTTCAATGGGACCATCATGCTTGTGATTCCTGGGCTATTGTGTGGTGAGGAGTATTTCTGACTGAAATTTAACGTGGCTTAATTGTCTGAAATATGAATGCACTGCCAGGAAGTCGATAGCAATGTTTCCATTGACTTTACTGAGCAGCAGACCAGAGGCAGAGCAGAGCACAAAGGACTTTGGAATCAGCCTCCACCCACAGCTTCTTCCGTCCCTCCTGACATTATTCATTTTCCTGCTGCTGCCATAACTATTCCCTGCGTTTATTCAGTCCTGCACAGGGCATTCACTGATTTCCTTTCTTATCTTCTAAACAAAGCACTTGCCACCTCTCTGTGTTTTCTGACCCTCCTGAGGACCAGAGCAGTGTACCGATAACCAGAAGAGCAGAGCAAATCCCATTTCTTACAGCCACAAATTCTACAAATTCTGGATCTTTGGGGAGTTTGGAGAAACACCCAGAGTCCTAGTGATATTACAGCTGAATAATTCTCCATTCTCTTTCAACATACTTCTGAAAGCTGCAGGAAAGGTAATGTTGATGTAGGGCTATAGAAGAATCCCATCAAATAAGTACAGGGAGTCGGCAGGTCTGCTCTTTTCCCCACTGCCCTGAGCTGGACTAAAACAGCCTTAGAGCAATGTGTCCCAGAACTTCAGCCTTTTATGTGCCCATGGCCTGGTGACCCAGCTGTCCTCTCTCAGCCCCCCTGGCCTGCTGAATCCATCTGCAGCCAGAGCCATGGCCATGGACCTTGGGAGGAGCGACCAAAGCTCTTTGGAAGGGGGAGCACTCTTCCTCCCCAGCGTCAATACGCTTCTCAAATCATTTATGAGGAAAGCAGCCAGGAAGCACCATGCTTAACCTCTTTCTCCCCAACAGGACCATCCAGAGAGATGGTGCTCTGCAGAAAGGCGGCGTGGGAGAAGCAGCCCATTTGCTTGTGAAGGAGGTGGGTGAAGGGGCAGGGGAGAGAAGGCAGCAGGCCAAATGAGAAGCGCTCCTCTTAAAGTCTTCCATCATTTCAGACTCATAAATCATGATGCAGATTAATGAGAAATTAATGCAGTGCAGAAATTACTGGGGGTGAGGAGCTGTCGGTCAGCAGCAGGAGTGACTGTGTGTGAGACAAAGCAGTGAACATCTCCAAAAAGAGAGAGGGCTCGGCAGCCTGGACTTGTTCTTTAATGAGGAGAGACAGAGAGGTCAGCATGGGAACAAGATAGCATGCGGCTGCATCTGGGAGACAAGGGGCACTATTTAAAAATCCTGTCAAAAGACTCTCTGGACTGATTTGTATTAAAGCCTTATTCACATCTTCTAATGAAAAATCCTCCTGCATCAAATCACAATATAGAAGCCTTAAAAGAGAGAGTGTGTGCACAAGAGAGAGAGTGTGTGTGTGTGAGGGAGAATCAAAGAGGTAGAGGTTAATTTCAGTATGTGCCTCTTCTGTTTGGGGAAAAAAAAAAAAAAAAAAAAAAAAAAACACAGATGAGGAAAATAGCCTACTTTACCTCCTGTTCTTTCTTCTTCGATCCTCCAGTGGCATTATTTTAAGCATTTAACTTTCTGATAGCAGTTAGGCTGGTCACATTTTCCCTCCATTTAGTGGCGGGTTTTGAGCGCATCATTTAGTACTGCAGTGGAAGTGATGGAGCAGACACATGATAGATGACTCACTTCCCTGGTACTCAGGCATGTGGGGCTAACAGGTAGCTCATCGCGTTGCTGGTTCAAGCTCTCTGAGGCTCTCTGCAAAGCAGAGCATGCAAAGGTGGGGAGAGAGTGAAAATTGACCTTCTTCTTTATTATTTTACATCTAAGAGAGGTGAGGACTGTCATCTTCTAAGGTAAATTTTCTCTCTCTTCTCTATAAAAAGTGTTCTTACTGTGAGTTCAAGCCAAGGAAGTATAAACTGAGCCCTGATGTCCCAGTCCATCCATGCAAATTTGCAGCAGCAGCGACAGAAACTCGTGGGAGTCATTCTGGAGGACATGGACGTTCCCCAGCAGGTAGGGAGCCTTTATGCAAATGCTGCAGTAGTACCTTCATTTATGGCTCCCGTTGATCCCACCGCCCTCAGGATGCCTGTAACCATAGCAATGGGCTCGGGTAGGAAGGTTCTCTATTGTGCGTAGAACAGACAGTGGCAGCTGATGGTATCAGAAGAAAGAAGTAGCCAGACAGAGCCACGGTGGATGATGAGTGGTTAATGGCAGAGCACGCTCGTAGCCCAGGTGGGTGATAATCCGTAACAATCGTGGCAAGTCAGGTAGACAGCGGTGCTTGGACACCATGGGGATGGGCAGGAGAAAGGAACAGAAAGAGAAGTGGCGATAAATGAGGAGATATATTCAGCTAACTCGAGTGTGAACGCTTCCAGACGTCACCATGCACCATAGCTAATAGAGTGAGATGTACACAGACCCAACTCCTGCTCGGGGCGTGCAGCTCTTGCAGCTCACCAAGGGGGTGGGGGAACAATGGGCCCTGGTCCCATCAGTTGAGACATTTTGGGAGCAAGGTGAGGTGAAGGCAATTGTCGGTGTTGGCAAGAGATGTGAGTGGTCCTGAGATACAGACCTGCAGGAGACGGGGCCATTCTTAACATGGGAACCAGAGGACATGGTGATCTGTATGCCAAAATGTACAGATTTTGTTATGGATATTCTCTAATAAAATATGACATCCTACCAACAAATAGGACCTAACATCTCTTATCTACTCTAGATCTTATATATGCAGAGGTGTAGAGACCCTACAGGTAAAATGGACTTTCTTTGAGCCAAGGTGCACCACAAATCCCTTAACATCAGGCAGTACATTCATGCAGATACCCCCTCTGACAGCTTCTTTGGCTTTTAAGAGATGTAATCTTTAATATTGCACCATTTGGTGTAACTTTTTTTTTTTTTTTTTTTTTTAAAGTCTGTTCACATGCACACACACAAAGGACAAAATACAAGTGGAGAAAAAAAGAAATCACAAAAAGGACCCTATTTATCAAAAAACAATGGCTCAGTAGTCGCAGAGAAATAGAGATATTGTTACTTAGCGATAATAAGGGAAAAAAGCTATTGTCAAAATGATAAGGCCATTTCTGTTGTCTCCCCAAGTGATAATATCTCTGCTACCACTAGTGCTTGAGTATTGTTAGGATATTTCATGGCAAGTGTTAGACAGAATAAGTTATACACTAAGCCCACAGCTAACTCCAAAACCTCCAACTTCACCTCCCCCACGTCCCTGTTGACACAACAGCCTCTTCTTTAATACCATTGCAGCATTGGTTTCTATTCCCCATGGCTTTTTGTCTGCTTCCGTTTAGATATAACATTGCTCCTGAGTTGGCTGACAAGGTACCTTTCACTGATAAGCAACCCAACTTTGTCTTGTGATAGGTCATCAGGAAGCCAGACTATCACATCTTGAAAAATGTAGGAAATGCTGTTAAAAGTGGGAGCAAAATGAGTTGGGGTAAGAAAAATAATAATAATTAAAAAAAAAAAAAAAAAAAAAAGAGAGAGAGAAAAAAGAAGAAATTGAAACAGGAATACAGAGATCTGTTGAAGATCTCTGGCAGAAGCCCTGATGTTCTTGTACAGTCTTGAGATAAAATTTACCTGTCTGCTCAGAAGCAGAGGTTTTCTGCTCGCTGGGATTTGATACGGGTGTGCCTTCAGCAGGACGGTGATTCCCTGTGTCACTGCAAGCCCCGTGGCAGCCCCAGCCCCAGGTGAGATCTGGGCAGCTGAGGGAAGGTGTGCTGCCAGCCTGGTCACTACCTTCCTGCAGAAGTAAAGAGAAGAGGGAAGAGTAGGGAATGTCTCATGTGTCAGGCAAATATTTTTGTTACACATAATTTCCTTTTCTCTAGATATATAACAGGAACTGGTCTCTTTTTCAGAATTTTCTGCTATAACATGCATGGCAACATGTCACATTTTTAAGTGCACCCCACAGTTGATCAGTAAGAAAAAAAACAAATGCTGCTCAAATTGTCAAATTTTAGTGGTCAATATTTAGTATTTCATAGAGAAGCAGCAATTCAAATATGGAGCTGTCCTCCTGACTTTTCTCTCCTCTGCTCAGAGTTAAGGAAGCAGAGCTCCTGGCGCACTTTCTGTGAGCCTCACTTCAAAAAGCCTTTGTTGGAGGTGAATCTTTGCCCTGTCCTCTGTGAAAACACGAACAGCCCTGGGCAAGCATAATGCAGATATTAGCTGGTTGGCCAGAGCAGGACGTGGCTGTCCATCAACCACCCAACACACGGCCAAAGGACTGTGCCTGGGCAGAGCCATGACAGACATTTACGAATTATTTCTTCAAATGTCTTCGCCCCCTTCTTCAGAGGCTGTGAGAGTGACGCTGCCAGAAATAAATGAATAAACAAACAGATCCACATCCCGTGAGCTCCCCATGGAAAGTGATGTGAGAAGCTTCAGCAGCAAGGGCTGTGGAGGAAATAGATTGGGGAGGGTTTTCTTTTTTTTTTTTTTCCTTTTTAAAATAAATATTTGAGGCACACCACGGGAGCTGAGCAGCAGTGTGGTAAGTATATCAAACACAGAGAATCCCCAGATTATCCGCTCTGAAGGCATTAGCTGGCTGCTGAAAACAGCCTTCTTGAACCCGCGGAGTTAGGAAGGGTGCAAAAACATGGAAAAGTAAATAAATAGGGAGTGAATCAGTGCCAGGAATTAAGCCACCCCCTACAAGCCATCTGAATAAACAGGGGGAGGAAAATCAGTATTGCTGATGCTGTCTGTCTGTCTGTCTTTCTTCTGCAGTCCTCTCCTCTCCCCCTTTCCCGCACCTTCACCTGCTTTTGAAAGCAAGCTGAAGGAGAGCTACACAGCTAATCAGGGTGGGGGCAGCTGCTCTCTTCAAACAATTTCTTAAACGCCTTGCTCGAGCCATCCATCTCCTCTTTGTCTCTGCTTCGCATCTTCCGGAGGCCTCTAAGAACGGGGTGTAACATGTGGAGCCGAGCAGTTGGCAAACGCTGGTTTTAAGTGCGTTTGTACATTTGCAGATTGATCCCGGAATGATCAAAGATAAATAATCTCCCCAGTGCTCCTTTGTAAAAAACTAATGAAACTTGGGAGGGAGAGGGAGGGAGGCAGTGGAAGGCAGGGTTCACGTTTCTGGGATGTTTTTTGATCACTTCACTGTAATTACTTCAGCAATTTTTCCCACCCATCCCCCCTGCCTGGCACCCTCGCTCTGCTCATCTCCAGTAAATACATTTACTGATAATTAGCCCCGCTGCAGACACCCTGGCCCAGTTACAACCACCTCAGGAGCCCCCCCAATTGCAGAACTTGCTGTTTTCACCGCCTGTGCCCACCCTCTGTCTCATTCACAGGCAAGTGCATGCTGAGGAATGAGCACAGGTGACCTCTGTGAGTGAGAAAAAGCTTCATTTGCCCTCCTGTGAATGCTCCCAAGCCAGCCCAGACCTTGTTCCCGATTCTGGGACCATGGGCAGGAGCGAGCAATGCCACTGCTCTGGCCCCTGGGGTAAAGAGGAACCTCTGAAGCAGCCTTTGAGGCTCCTCGGTGAGATCTCAGCACAGGCTGATGCTGTTTCCACAGCCACCTACATGGTACTCGATCGGTGCTATCCCTGGAAATTAAATAAAACCACAAAATTAATGGCGGTGTTAATGCTATCCCTGGGATGAATAAAATGCCTGAAAGGAACCTTTGGTTGGCTGTTTTAGCCCGCAGCCCTTCCTGACATCTTGGGGTTACCTATCCTGCTCGTATAGTGCTGTAATGAGCATCATTTCCAGATCAGCCATAAGGGGCACTGAAGTATATCTTCTGAAAGTTCATGCTTCTCTCTAGATTTGCTAATTCATTAAGCAGAAGGCAGACAGAAATATTGCTTGGAGAATGACTATGAAACACTACAAACCTGTGAATTTAAAGTCTTTCCACTCCAAACTTCTAACAAATTTGCAGTGTTAGGATGTGCATGTACAGACAGACTCTGTGTATACATTTAAAAGCTTTCACTCTGCCCTTCACGCAGAGAAGGGACTTGTAAGGAAACTTGCAGTCAGAGCACTTTCAATTAGCCGCAGTCTCTGCTCTCTATCAGCACCTGAAGCCACCACAGAGACTAAACCAACACCAGGACTGAGTCCAGGAACAGCACAGCATGCTCATTTTCCCTGTGGGCTGCTCCCAGGAACAAATTACAGTGCCAGCACTCATGGAGCTGGACCCAGCCTTGAACTTGGCACACGAGCTTGCCATCATGTTCATTCACTATCACGTTACCATTTCCATGGTAAAGAACTCAGAATGGTGCCTTTCCCACCAAAGGAGCAGCAGAAGCAACCCAAAGTCTCGGATCCTGTGGATTGTGAGAGCTGTTTAGACTCTACAATTATGCCTGGCACTTTGGTCTCTGCTGGATTTGATAGACTTTATCCAAACTTCAGAAATCATCCCTGAATATTGATAGGGAGTTTTTTAGTGGGAGCATTCGGCTAAAAGCAAGCCAGCAGAAGATAGGGAAGAAAGGGAAAGAAAACATTAGCAGGGGTCATGGCTGGATTTGCTGAACAAATGAGCTCTCTTGTGACTATGAGATCTCATCATACTCCTCTCAATTTTGTTGTAGGAAGCAGCATAAGACAATGACTGACCTTCAAGTACAGGGTGGGAATATGCAGGCTGACTCTCAACAAGCAAACCCACCTAACAGGGTATAATCAGATTTCCCCACAGGAGATCTTTTTCTACATTGCTGTTTAATCTTTCCCACCGTAGAGCCGGGTGTGCTGTTAAAACAGATCGATCATGCATTAAACAAAAAGAAACAAAAACCAAAACAAAAAACGGGGGATATTATGGCTTGTGCCTGTAACGTGAAATCAGCTGGATTGGAGGCGGGGATCAGAAGCACTCAGCTGGCCTACAAACCCTTGAGCAGTGTGGTTGCGGGCAGTGGATGCGATGCTGCCTTGGATTTAGAGGCAGGCAGCGCACGTGGAGCCGCGTGCCAAACGTCCTGCCAGCCGCGTGCAGCCAGCCCTCCCCGAGCCTTCACATCCCATTAGTGTTGCTCATATTAAAACAACACATCAGGGCCATGAGGACTGGAGGCTGCACCTGCACGTGTACGGAGTGTGATGCGATCTCCCTTCCCAAGGCTTTTGCTAGAAAAACTGGCAAGGCGAATGATGGTAGGAAGGTGAACATCGGCCCAGGTCTGGAGGGAGCAGCAACATCCTCAGACTGTAAAGGTGAGCTTTAAGAAACAGCTCGACCAGTTCCCATTCATTCCTGATATGTTTTAGCTGCTCAATTTTTAAATGATTTCAACCTTTCCAGGCAGAGCAGGTGAATCATTCACACAAAAGGGGGTTGCAGAAGGGCTGAAACTGGAACACAAATTTACTCCAGACCCTGAACCACAAGGCCAAAATCATCCAAGAGAGGTCATTTCCTCCAAGGTCAGAAATGACCAGCCCTTTTAAACACTTATAACATCGGGTCCTAACCCTTAACCCCTCTGTCTCAGCATGAGGCCTTTTATCCAGGTCCCTTAGGGCTTAATTTTCACCCCAACTTGTACATGAGGAAGAGGAGCGTGACAGGAGGAGCATGTGGACTGGATCTCTTTCAAATCTGATTTATCAAACGTATTCAACCCTGACATAGAGACAATAAGGCACTGAACAATTAAAAATTAATTTCCAGACTTGACAGTGCAGGATCAGACAGAAACACTGTCTAACTTTACTCACTATAGTTTACAGTGTGTTTTTTTTTTTTTCTCTTGTTGTCTCCCTGCAAGCAGGTTCCTGGGCTATTTGATTTATACTTTGCCATCTGAAATGCATAAAAGATGTGGCACTTTTGCTCCCTCATGAATCTTCCGCATTTTTGTTCAAAATTTTACTGAAGGTGACATGACAAATTACCACCAGAGTCAATTTGTGCAGGAGGAGGGCATCATTAAAAAAAAAAAAAAAAAAAAAAAAAAAAAAAAGAAGAAGAAGAGGGACCAAAAAAAAAAGGTAAGGGGGAGGATGGGGGAAAGAATGAGCTTGTGACCTCTTTGAATATGTCATGTTCCAAAGCGGTACAACCAGCATGAGACTGGCAGACTAATTACCCACATGGCAGGTTCATGGATTCAGGAGAAAGGGAGAGCTCAAAAGCTCATTTGACCCATTCAGTAGGACTGGTCTGCCTCTTGTCAGCAGGTTTGTTTTTTTTTTTTGTTTTGTTTTTTTGTTTGTTTGTTTTTGTGGGGTAACAGAAAGATGTAGAACATTTCACAGCATCTCTCAGAGCTAAGCCTCTCCATCCTTCCCATGTCTCCATCATTGTGATTCTGCCCCAGAGTTCCCTCCTCTGGTCTTCTGTCAGTCTCTTCTCATGGCTCTAACCCCAAACTTCATGGGCAGGTAGGAGACCATTTGGCTACAGCAGATGCTTCACTGTTTGCACTGCGTGAAGAATGCTTTGGTCTTTGGCTCAGCTCAGAACAGTCAAGTAGCAACAGGTAATTTGATACAGCAAAATAAACGCTTAACATGATCGTTTCATTTTCCCAAGGAAAAGAAACACAGTAGGCAGTATTACAATGATTCGTGTTGCCATGTGTTACTTCTCCCACATCTGCACAAAGGTGTTGGAAGGGGAGTTTGTTTGTGTGGTGAACAGTATCCCAGTGCTTGCTTCTGTGTCTTCTTTCAACACTTCATGCAGACAGAAAACTTGCCTCCCTTTTGCAGGTCTGGGAACATTTTTCTTTGTAAACAGCCATTTTCACCACAAATGCCAAGGTATCAGCTGGGATCAAATTCTGAAATACTTGTGAAAGTATCTGTTTTCACACATGGCTGCTAGCAAAATAAATATTAGCGAGGTTATCCACAGTCCTGGGTAACACTGGATCTGGTATGTTTGGACTCCTTTGGTCCTAGAGGAATTTTACATTATTTGTTTTTTTTTACTAAATCCACAGCCACTCCAAGTGGACTGGAGTCACATTATTTAGTGTTTTGATTCCTCAACTAGAGCCAATTCATTTCAGGGGTACCTTCGTACTTTCCCTTTCACTTCCTGATATTACCTGTCACAAACATCACTTTTGCACACAGATTGCATATTATAACAATTAAAAGATCCCAAGTATTATTTCTGTTTACACTTGGCTTACCAGCAAAAGAAAATGCAAAAGAACACATGGGCTTTAGCACAAGCAAAATCTAGTGATCTTTTTAAATCACTGCACCAGGCTTAGCAGATGCACCCTGCCTAAATGCACCTGGAGTGCTGCTGAATTTACAATACACAGTATGTCTGGCTTAAAAAGTCTTCTATTTTAGATATACTGACTGCAGGACACAGCTGCCATGCTAGCAAACATACCAAGTGCACTGTAATGCATGGTCCATGACATGGTCTGTTGTGCGATCAGACTGTGTCCAGGTAAAGCCAGCTGGGCTCACAGCCACATGTTCCACCAACACGATGTTAAACTGGAGTGTTTATCCAGATGATGCTCCATGAAGGAAAGCCATGCTTTGTGAAGCCTTGCAAAGTGTGGTGAATCCCAAGCCTATCTGGATTTCTCATGATCTAAAGAGACTCCCATGGAGATGTCCTTGGACCCTTCTAACTCCCTGCTGATTTCCAGAGGATTTTATTTGGAAATGGCTTTTTGAACCATCCGTCCCCAGTCCCCTGTTACTGCAAGCAGCAAATTATTCAACACTTCTGTAAAACTTTGGCCTCACACTATCTTTTGAAAAAAAGATGGTGCCATGACACGGTGTGTTGAATGACCAGAACCTTATAGCTGCCATCCTACAATATCTGCAGGTGGTTTGCTACCTCTTTTCCCATCTGTGCTACCACAAGTCATTTGCAGCACAGACCAAATCCAAATACATGTGCCTGAACAGCAGAATAAAACAGCAGCAACTGAAGATCTGCAAAGGGAGCAGAGAGCCAGGTGAAAAAGCAGAATAGAGAAATTGGGCTCTCTGGAAAGCTGACCTGAGGCTAGCTTCTTTCTGGGACTCAGGCTGATGCTGGCCAAGGTTGTCCATCCTGGGCTGACAGCTGGTCTCCCCATGCACCTCTGTTTGATCAGATCTTCCCCTCCCTGATTTCTATCCCCTCCGTTTTAGCCTTGCAGCTGAATGTGACCCAGCTCATGTCCCCCCTTTCATCACACCAAGCACCCTTTGCTCCTGAATTCCTTTTTCTGCAAGCAGCATTTGGGGACACAGATTGACTGAAAGCTGTGATGCAGCATAAGCAATACCAGAAATAGACTCTGAATGACCCAACAGGAGCCTAGTACCCACTAAAGGATTGAAAACACTTTTCTCACTCCTTTTCTAGGAAAAATAATCCACCTGCTTTTGTACACTCACAACAAGCCTTGCCTGATAGGGCTTTCCTCAGCAACCTCCCCACTCCCTTGCTCCAAAACGTCCCTTCTACCCTTCTTCAAACCCTTTGGACCTATGATTTGTCCTTCCCTAACCTGCTGAACACAGATATCTCCCTCAGCATCCCTTCTCCACTAAGTGACAGGAGGGGGCTGTGATCTTCCAGTGCTGTGTTGTTTTAGTGGAAGTAATACTCCTCATCTTTTCCAGGCTCCTCCTACCTAATACTATCTATTCTGTATACACGCTGCTCTCTAATAACTACAGTGCAAGTGCAGCAGTAGATATTTTCATCTTTCAGGAGGTGACTGACAAACTAGATTGGATGCTCAGTCCTGTCAAGTAGCGGCTGACCTGTAGGACCAGTGGTGCCACTGACTTCACCCAGGTCACATAAGCACAACCCTCACTACTACTGTGTAGCAGTTCCTGAGCAGAATGAGCTGTCGGGTACAAAGGGAAACAAAACTTGTATTTGGGGTTTTTGGTGACCTTGAGTATGGCTGAACGGGATGCACTTTCCACAGAGGTTTATAGAAATTAGGTCCTTTCAGTGCTTTTCACCTCTTCTTTATCATTAAGATAAAGGATGCTAAGAAAATCACCCACTTCTTACATCCTTCACCCCACCTCATGGTTAGGATACATACATTGCAAAGAACCTCGAGGAAAGAGGGGTGTCCAGAAAGCCTCTATTCCTTTAGATTAATACCTAAAGCATCTTCTAAAGGAGGCTCAGAAGTACAGCTGGGACCCATCAAGGCTGCCAGGAAAGAAAAGCAATTGGCAGAGACCACTGCACAGTCCAGATGATCCCATATTCCTGGACTCAAATTCATGCCCCCCTCCAGAAGTTCAAGGGTATTGAGATCAGATGTTTTGACTGACCTCATTATATATAGAGGGACCATCTGCAAAAGCTCAGATCTGGCTCCAAGCATCTTCCAAGTCCAGGTTTGGGATTTTGATTTGAACCTCTGCCTAACTCATTCAACCTCTGCCAGGGCACATTGAAAGTGTGGTGCAAGATACCAAGCATCTTTTTGGTAGTAGGAGTGCTGGACTGGATTTTCAGCAAAGCTCAGCTCCTACTCTTAAATCTTATTTCTGGCCTGCCTTTCAGATGTGGCCAGTATCCTATGGCTCTCCTGCAACCCTGGCCTCTCCGTCCTTGCCTATTTCACACCTATCTTCCAGATTAAGGAACCCATCCTAATGTCTATTAATAGAGAATATGAACTTGACATACAGTGGCTGGTGATGCATGTATGGACCATCTCCACTTGCAAAGGTATGTTGTAAATGATCCCTTCCAAAGGGAATGTGGGAGATCAACAGATTCTGCACGTTCCCAGATTCCCTTTAGGTCTCACACAAGCAAAACATTTCATAAATAGCAAGCAGCCGTGACAAGAGGCCTTTTCTCTTTCCTTTACTTCTAAAAAAAGAATTGCATCTTTGAGATCCCATTGACAGCCATTCTCCCTTAACAATCTGCTTGACTCAACACAGGCCATGCTCTTGAGACTTGTTAAGGAAGGGTTCGGGAAGACATCTCTACACTGTTCTCTTCTTTCCTTCTTTCTTTAATCAAAGAAAGAAAACAGGGAAAGGAAAAAAAAAAAAAAAAAAAGAAAGAAAAAAAAGAAAAAAAAAAAAAAGAGGAGGAAGGCGGGGGGAAACCAATAGCCCTCTCCTCCCAATTCCTTGTTTTTTTTCCTCTATCTTCCTGGCTGTCAGATGCTCCAACATTCCTTGCACGTAAGTGTTTTGCTTCAAAAGTTAGAAGAAGAGAGGGAGAAAGAGAAACTGCATTGCACAGTCCCTGTTGATAAGGTTCAAAGAAGACAGAGACGCCTCAGAAGCACATGCAGTCTCTCCCTCTCTCCCTGTTACAAGGAAAAAAAGAAGAGCTAAATTTCATGGCAGAATTTGCTTTCTCCTGCTGCTGTTATCTTTCCTTGCACACAGGCTGGAGGTAGGGGGAAGATAGAAACTGTCCTGTTTACCTTGCAATTTCTCTCCACCCCCAGCCCCCTTTGAAATGTTGTCTCTAAGCTGCTTTTTTACTCCCCATTTTTAATGGCATTTGTAAAAAAAAGAAAAACCCTGCCAAAAGTCTTTGTTGTTCTTAATATTTCCCCAACATTGTCATTATCTGAATTTCCCCTTCCTCTACCCCTTGATATATCCCTCTAATTTTGCCTCCCTGCTCAGTACTGGAGTAGCAAGGAAACACCACTAAGTTATCACCACATTATTCATCTGGGAAATCCAGCCAAAGAATGCTTTGGCCTAGCAAAATAGTCACAGCCATCTGTCTGTCTGTTGTGCTAGAGGAGAAATAAGCACACAAAAAAGTAACCGAGAAACACACACTCACATTTACTAAAAAGAAAGAAACCCAAGAGCCATGAAAGTCAGAAACTAGCCACTGGAACCGGCAGTCACTGAGAATATTAAGATAGAGTTTCAGTCACTTCACTGAGATAGTTCAGATGAGCCTGGTGAGCTAAAAGCCCTCCCTTTATTGCCTTCAAAAGGGAATTAAAATAGCTAGGAGATTGGTGTAGGGAAGTCTGTAAAAGTTAAAGAGCTCATCAGACTGTCCCCTCACTTCCCATCTGTCTAATAGAAGCATCAATCTGCTCAAGGTACAACGTCCCCTGCAAGGGCACCCTAGGACAAGTTCCGCTGGCAAATGAGGTTAATTCATGCTTTCTCTTTGAGGTGGTTAGGACACAGGTGGTGGGTAGGTACCTCCTTCCCTCTTCTCAAGCAGCGCAAAGTCTTTTGGCAGCAGCTTGGTTCCTGCTGGCCACACGGGGTGGTAGAGCCATGCGTGGGATGAACTTCTGCTCACGTGGTCCAGCCTGGGGAGAATAAGGCTTCGGCTGCCTAATCCCACTACACCCGATGAGAGCAGTTGTTCAATCCCTCTTGGATCTGATCAGCAGAAGAGCAGCTCTAAGATTGCACCCTGAAAATGTCCACACATGCCCTGCAGCTGGGCTTCCTCTGTATCCTTTGCTGAAGAGCCGCCTGCGAAGGGATGAGCTAGAGGGATGAGCTGGTGCCTGCTGGGGCTGGAGATGAGGGGACGAAGGGGATTTGCCTCAGCAGTGAATATCAGAGTGTTTATCTTTTCCCTACTGTTGTTGCATCGACTGCCTGAGATGAGTTAACAACTCAGAAGTGGCATTTGAGGAGTACACAAAATGGGTTTGTCAAAATACAAATGATAAGAAAGACCCTTAGTGTTATCAGTGTTTACTAGTGAAAGCTGGCAGGGGGAGAAAAAAAAAACCCTGACTTTATCCCAGACTGTTAACTATATCCAGATTGTTGCTAAGTTAACAATTTCTACCAAACACAAAATGCTCTGTGTCTTCTCTATGTAGTCAGAAATTAATGCTATAGATGGAGAATATTCCTCGCACAACATTGCAATGCTCCAGGAGGGCAATGGAAGCTGCAGGCTGCTTTGAGCCCATTGCACAGGCAGCAGAGCAGGGAGAGAGGATCTTCAACTGAAAGCAATAAAACAGTCCCTGCTGCTCCTACCTGGATTTGGTCCCAGCACAGCAAAAAGCTCTTCTCCCTTCCTGGGTGTTTTCTGGCCAGAAAGAAAAGAAACTCAGAAAACTCTGAGAAGTGAAGACCTAGTGCAGCTTCTGCTTGGCCTGAACAACCAAAGAGATAAGAGGCCTAAGCCCCACGCAGTTAACAGATAAGTGATGTTGTTACTGTTGAGCTCTCTCCAAGTTCATGGATCTCATCCATGTGACGAAGGGTATCGCCTGTGCTGGATATCATTTAACACTTCCCTAACCCGGACTGCCCCAGGGGCACTGCTGGGAAATTACATTGAAAACAGCATCATATTGCTTCATGGAAAGCCTTTGGAGTGGAAAGCTCTGGCGGGTCTTCCCAACAGCCCAACTCATGCATCGTGAAAGCAGCTGGGCCACTTCCATCACTATACCTTTGGTTTGGCTGGGAAGCTTCATCTGACGTCTGAGTCCTGACTTCCCAGCCTAAGGGCAAAGTCCATGGCTGAAGCCTTTAAAAACAGCCCTGGAGTGCAGCAGGAGAGCTGGGTACTCTGGGGTCTCCATTTTCCCCTGTCCTGTGAGCAGTCCTTGCTGTTCAGGGATGTTTCAGTTGCAGTCCCCATGCCAGAAAACATCCCCTCTCCCTCAGCACACGCAGCGTTTCCCAATCACAAAAGCTTGTGGTGTTAAGTGATCTGCCAATTGTGGCCATCAGGAAACAGAACAGAGAGCAAAAGTTGTTTCCCCATGAAAAACAGGGACAGAGGGAAAAAGAGAGCCTGGGTTGTGCTGGGTATGGCTCTCCGCAGCCTGCAGTGCCGATTCTGCATCAGAAGAAGGGCATTTCACAGCCAGCGGAGCAATCCTTCCCCAGAGCAGCAGGATACCTAGCAAGTGAGTCTGAAATCATTTCAGAGCTACCTGCATGCCTTTCCTTTTTAATTCATAGGCACAGGAGTTCAGATGGAAACTCCAAAGCTGTAATGGAGCAATTTGGGAACGCACTTTTATAAGCCACAATTCAGAATCTAGTTCCCCATGCGCCCATCTCAGATTCTGCGCTGTAAAAGAAGCGTTTGGGGCAGAAGAACAAATTGCTTCAGAATAATGAAAGGAAGAGACTTAGACTTTGTCATCTACCCTGAAAAAATGTGAGTTCCCTTAGCAAACAATGGAACAGCAATAAACTTCCCAGTAGGTAAAAGCAAACCCATGCTGGCTACCGCTGTATATTCACAGCTGGCCTCACCTACCCTATTCTTGCCTGTGGGCATGAGATCAGCCTGTTCTGCAAGTCACCTCGCTCTTGATGCCAAAAAACTAAAGTTCCTGCCCATCACATCTGAGGCAGACATTTCAAAGTTAAACACCTAGTCTGTTTTCAATTTTTCCTTCAAATACCAGAAGTGATTGCACCACATTATGGACTAATCGCCTGTCAAATTTAATTTCTTAAGCTGAGGCTGCTTTAGAGCCAAGTGAATGAAAAGGAAAAAATATCCTGTCCAAACCCACTAAATTATTATTTTTATGCCTGTACAGTTACCTATAAATGGGAGCTTTTCCTTAACCTTTTGGTTTAACTTTATGGCAAACACATTACTGTCAGACTAGGGCATTATATGCAAAATTTGATCTTCCAGTAGGTCTTCATATCTAAACTGTAATGAACTGATTTTCATGAAAGTAGCTCTAGGTCCAGCTAGGAGCAAAGTCCTCATCTATAATTTTTACTGAAGATCAAATACAGACCTTCGACATCATTTCCTAGAGGCTATGTCTATATAATCTGTTGGAGCAAGACTTCCCACTTCATATATATCACAGTCTACCTAAAGATCTCATAGTGACATAAAGGTTTAATGCTTTTCAGTCCTAGGAAGGGACCTCGCTGATTTATTTGCTTGGTTTCCACCACAGAAAGACAAATGCCACTGACAGAGAGAACTGTGGTCAAAGAGTGGATTTGGTTGCATGCCTGAAACTGGGCTCAAACCCAGGTTCTCATTCCTTGTGATTTTGGAGGGTAGATTTCAGATTTTGACAGGCGGCTGATGGAAGGACATGTGGATATAAATCCACACATATTGGGAAAAATCTAAGAGAAATCTCAGTGTGAAAAACTTTGGTGGGAACATCTTGTAGCTCAGCTGCTAAAATATCTAAAATTTGCATTGCAGCATGGCTTAGTCCCTTGGCCCTGAGATTGTAAGAGCAGGAAGGACAAGGACTGGGGAAAATGGGAAACAGAGATGAGAGCCCTTGAAGAGCTGAAGGGAGAAGGGCTTCCTAAGGCTTCCCAAGGAAAATTTGACTGAAACAGGAGAGAAGTAACATCAGAGGCTTCCAGTAAAGACAGTAACCCTACTGCTATCAATAACTATGATATCTTTGGGTTGGGAATATGTGCAGTGAATCTAAAATTTTAGATATCTATGGATTTTTTTAAATTATTTTTAACCTACTTAAGAAAACACAATACCAAAGCTAGAAAAATCACTTGGAATGAAACAGCACTATCAAAAAATATATATTTTGGATGAACATTGAAAAAAGAGAGGAAAACAAAAATTAAGACTGTCTGTGAACCAGTAGAAAACCTTTGAAGTAACTGTAATCATTTTTGATATATTATCAGAGAGCAACTCCAGCTCTGATTTACTTGTGGTTTTCATCTGAAGATCCCAACATGCTTTATAGCCTCCATTCTTATAGGGAAGCAGAAGAGAGATTCGTTACGGCTGAGTGCCTCAGGTCACATAGCCAACTGACTGACAAAGCTACCAAGTCTCCTACCTCCCAGATGCAGTCTAAGTTATTAATTTTCTCATGTGGGTGTAGCCTGTAGCTAATGAGAAGAAAGAACAGTGAAAAATAAAATTATCCCAGCTCCTACCACCTTCCAGAAGTGTCCACCCCATTTTGTCAATGGCTGATTTAACCTGAAGTCTCTCTCATTTCCACCATTTTCACCCTGGTTGGCTCAGTCCTCTCTTCTCACTGGTGATTTAACTGACCTCCACTGCACTGAGCATCGTGGCAACCCCTTTTGTAGACAGAGGTGGAAATGTTTAATGGGGAATAGGGCGGGTGCTTCTGAAATGGTAAGCATAATGGTAAAATCTGCAGTACTATGTGCAAACTATCACCAGTAAACAAGTTACCAGCCAACAGCATGCAACATGCAACTTAAACAAGATATTGTCTGAAAGAAAGGCTTCAGGAAATTTTACCAGGCTTCTTCCAGCTTTTTAAGAGATAATGGGCTGCACCTGAACACAGTGGTTTCACACCTCACACGTAAACCCATGCACGATGAGATAAAGGGTTTGCTCTCATTTTGGCATAGAAGAGCAAAGGGTGAGGAATGCTGCTGAAATCTCTGCCAAATCCACACTTCTCCCAGGTCTGCTCTGCTTTCACATGCAGCTCACCAGCATGGGGGAGCTGAGGAGGGAAAAGGACTTCGAGTCCCTCCTCTAACACACAGAAATCTCCCTTCTTGTCATCTAGAAAGAGGCTTTGAAAATGAATGGGGCTGGTTCAGCAGCTGTCCCTGGTAAATTCATTCTGCTAGTGTACAGTCATCCGTTCATTCAGGGCTAGCACCTTTGTCGGAGCAGGTATTACGGCGTAGTTTTCATCTGAAGGAATTGGCTACGGTGCTTAGGGCTTTGAGCAGCTCAGTGTGGCAGGATTTTAGAGAGAAGCTTTGCAACAGGAAGGGCAGTAGGTGCAGGTGAAACACCAAGTGTGCCCACAAAAAAAGTAAAATGCCAGGAATACAACTGTCCCCCCTCCCCCTGCTCTCCCTCTCTTTCAACACACACACACGCACTGATTTTATTAGAGCCAACTTCAGAAAGGCAGCAAGCACAGCAAGCATGAAGGTCTGAGTATTAGTCTGGAAATAAGATGAATAAATAGCCTTGGGAGAATGCTTGCCTGCTATCTCTCTGGCCGCAGCCCCTTGCCTCTCTGGGGAATTGCTACTCCACGTACAAATTGGTTGGTCTGATGAAATTGTTTCCCCTCTCTGTCCCATGTCCATCGCTGTCTCTGTGGCTCTCCATGGGCCTGACCTCCAGGGCAGACCCCAGCCACGTCCTGAATCCACATCCAAAGCCACACTTACCCTGTCACTCTGCTATCTTTAGGAAGGAAACCTGGGTCCCAGGCTGTGCAGGACCACCGTTCCCTCTGGTGGGTCTCTGGGGTGGACAGCCTGGGACGTGGCTCACTGCAGAATACACCTGTCCCCCACCCTGACATGGACACAGCCAGTGCCTGGTTTCTCTTTGGCTGGGTGCCTTTGCAGGCTTACAGCCAACTGGTGGGAAACACAAGATAATGAGAGCTTGGGTGGAAATTGTGCTGGCTGAATCCAGCCTATTTAATGTGTCCAGAGAAACTCTTTATTTTTTCAAAAGAGATGCAGAAAACGGGGGATGATTCTCCATTGTTCTGTGCGTTACTGGCAATAGAAATGGAAAATATCCTGGACCAAGCCAAGAGCTGCTCAACACTTTGGGGAATCGGGAGGTGTAAAAGTTGTCTGCCAGCTGCCTTATCCCTTCTTCCTGCCTTGGAGTCAGACGGGGTTTACAGAGCAGCCAGCAGCTTGGTGTCCCACCTGCACCTCCTGCTTCCAGCCACGCACTGCAGTCCTCTCTGCACAGCACCAACCCTGCCATGAGTGCCTCAGGGAACTAAACCAGCAGAGGATTATTCACTTCTTTGTAGAGTTACTTCTCCTATCCTGACATGCTGTGTGTGAAAGCATCCCCCCCACAAATGAACAGGCTGCAGAGGGGGCTCAAATCTGGGTGTGCATGGCCAGAAGTCACAGCCAGCATAGAGCAACAGTCCTTGATTCCTGCTTGGCTCCTCCAAGAGGTCCGTCCTGCTGAAGTGGCTGAGGGTCAGGCTGGGTGACAGAAAATAGGAGAACAACCTTCAAGCCAGTGGCTTAAAAGGGTTTGAGTTTCTAAGTGTCTGAATAATGGAAATACCTGCAATCAGACAGCACCAGAGAGGAACTGCTCTGGAGAAATCAAGGCTCAGGGGATGGATTGATGTCAACAGTCCCATCTTCAACAAGGATGAACCCTCTGAATCCGCTCATTCAACTCTGCAGGAAAACTCTCTCTCAAAAGGTTAGTGTAAAAGGAAAGGGAGGGTGGGAATGCTCTTTATATGAACCCAGGCATCCTGCCTGAGAGTAAGAGAAACACCCATTAACTTCAAAGCCTGGCTTGTTTGTGTCTTCCTTTGAGAGGAGAGAGCCCCAAGGAAACATCTTTATTTAGAGGGCTCCAGAGAGATATTCTGTGCTGAGTGGAGAGGAGCACAGGGCCAGGAACCAGGGAGCCAGCTTCCCTGCCAACACCAGCCTTATAATTAGGTGTGGCTGGGTCTTGCATGGGAAGGACTGGCAGGCAAGGTCCCTGGGCCATTTGAAAATGATTGGAAAAAGTTGCCATAAATGCATTGTAATGAACAATCTCCTGCTAGCCCCCAGGGAACCGAGGGGAGGTGGGGAGGCTCAAACAAGTTGATCCCTAATAGGTCTTTTCCATCTCTGATTTCTATGATGTGCTGTACACAAAGCAAGGAGCAGCAGCTAAAATCGATGCACAGCCCGAGCTGAGCGGAGAGGTTTTAATCAATCTGAGAAGCCGTTTATTGTGAGGATGCAACAAAGCGACAGAGATTATCACTATTACACATGAAACTGGAACATGGAAAACAAAAAAGGAGCATTGAGCTCTCGCTTCAAGGGGGTTGGAAAGTGCACCAGTCATCTCTCTCTTGGACTTAATAGTGGCATAGCAAGAGACAATAAACTGGGGAGGGGAGTGGAGACTGGGCATGATTAAGTCTCAGCTACTGATCAATGCTGGGTTTACAGCAGGAATGTGTTTGCTTCCCTATGCCTGGGAAGGAGAAGACAGCTTAGCCCCTAAGGTGAATGATGTTTTCCTTTGACAGATCTGTGTGAAATATTGAGGAGCTGTGAGCAGGTTGGCTGGAAGGACAGTCTGTAGGAGGGCAGATGTTTGGGCCACTGAAAAAAGAGTAAATAAATATCTCACGTGTACATCTGAGCTGCAAGAGAGAACTGGCCATTTCTCTAATGGATGGAGAGAATGGAGGTTCAATATATTTACTACAAATGCACTTCTTCCAGAGAAAGACACCCTCTGAGTTTCTGCCACCTTCTGAGGGGGATTTGCCTGGCCCAGTCAGCCACTGGCCTCCACTGACCGCTTTGAACAAACTAGCCTCACTCAGAGAGGAGCCTCCCCAAATTTCAGTGGCCAGCATCCCTGCCAGACCTTGCACCAAGTGCCAGAAACAGGTCAATCTCCTTTCATAAAACACTAGTAAACACAGTGCAACAGGAGCCATTTTTTTCACTGCTTTTCAGCTCTGTCCTCTTTCACATCAGCACGTATGCATTTTCTATCCCCATTTTCACTCCAAAACTTTCTCCAAAACCATTGTAAGAAATAACAGGCTGAACAGTCACCTGAGAGCTGCAGAAAGGAGAAAACCCAAACAAAACAAAACATTCATTAATTCCTCTTTAAGGTATCTTTTCCCCCTGCCTCCCCAAAATGGGAGATGTTGGGGGCTGGCAAGGAGGAGGGAAGATCCCAGCAGAACAGCCTAACTATAAAAATACAAGTGCAGTTGCTAAAAGCCCAATCTATTTTCAAATGATGTGCTCTAATGGAATGTTGCTGTACATCTTTTGATGAGACAGGAGTCTATTTAAAAAGACAGGCGCTTTCGAATGTGCTTTTAAACCCCGTCTGTCAATTAGAACAACATCAAGGGTTCAGTGGCTGGGAAAAAAGATGACAGTAATGAAAAGCTGGGAGGGCAGCAGAAGAAAAGAAAGATAAAGACAAAAAAAAAAAAAAAAAAAAAAAAAGGTGAAAAAAAAAGAAAGAAAGCAGTATAAAAAAAAAAAAAGAAAGGTAATGAAAGTAAAGCAGAATAAAAATTCATAAAGAATAGGGCAGAATAAAGATTCATGGCACAAGATTGCACTCATTTGTTCCCCCCAAATTATATATTCATTCGTAACCAAGAAGGATGCTGAGTACAGGTAAGTAGAAAATTCAATGCCTCTTAAAACCTGATTCCCTGCATTACTCAGCATCTCTAAGTCAGGGGGAAGAAAATGGTGCTCAGCCTCTCCCTGGATGTACCTCACACTGGGAGCTCTCCCTGCAGCCTCGCTAAAGACACACACAAATGTAAGAAGATAATTTAATCTTGGAGAGGCACTCAGATACTAAGGTGAGGAGTACTGTAGGGAAAAAGCCCGTGAGGAAATTTATAACTGGTATTAAGAGCAGGAGTGAGAGAGCAGTAAATAAGGCACCAGGCCACAAAGTGAACCCAGGAGGATACAAAACATTGGGCTGGGTGTCCCCTGAGGGAAAAGCACCTGACCCGTGTGCAGGAGGGGTCATAGGAGGCGAAGCTGTGGATGGACAGGGCATTAGAGGTGGGTGCAGGACACAGAGAAGAGGGCTGACATCTCTGGGCATGAGGTGCAGCTTCTGCCATGCTAATTGTGCATCCAGAATCATTTTGAGCATACTATTTCCTTCATTAAAAAAAAAAAAAAAAAAAAAAAAAAAAAAAAAAGTGAGAGAAAAATTAAAAAGGAGGAAAATCCTACAAATTCCATCATTTAGCACCATTTTATCTCTCCCCTCTCCCGCCTTGGGTCACTGGCATGCTGAAAGCCTTTCGATCCAACACATTGACCTCTGTCACTTGGGCTAATGACAGAGATGGATAGCAGTAATAAGCTGCTGTGGTCTGCCTGGGTAAGGACTGCGAGGAGGAGGTGGCACATGCACGCTGCCTTCAACCCTGGCTGCTGGCAGCTGTCCCCAGCCTGCTCCCTGTGCTCCAACACCCCATCACGGCACAATGCAGCCTGTCTTGATTGGCTTTTCTCAGAGCCACTGCCAGCTTTGGTGGCTGAGTCTTCCTCCTTGACCTGGGTGGCTATGAAGCAAGATATCCTCAGGGTGCTCGGTGAGCCCACACTCTGGCTGCTCTAGCTGTGTGCAGGACCAAACCCCTGCCATGTTACACATTGTAGGTTTTATTCTGCTTTCTCAAGCCTGGTGCCTAAACTCACCCTGTTGCACGACAAAGGTCTAAATGCTCCCATGGCTGCCAGCTGCAGTCTCTCCATGCCCCAGCTCCTGCTTTTGCAGAACTTCCCCCTGCATTTGGGATCTCATGAGGCTCACCTGAAGCAGCAGAGTTTGTGTCTGCACCACCAGAAAGCACCCTGCTGCCTCTCCTACATACCTGAGGCTGTGCTGTCCTGCAAGAAGAGCAGAGATTGCATTGCAGAAAAGAGAAGCACTTGCCAATAAAAAGTCCTGAGCTCTCACTCCTCTGGTTGGGATTTAGAGACTTTTTGTTTAGCTGGTTTCTACAACTATACGTTGTTTATGGCCACTGTTGCAGTGAGCCTTAAAAAGTCACAACATTTAACACACCCAGTTCCTTGAGAAACTAAATAAATCTCTCTCCCCATTTCCCTTTTGCTGCTTAGTGGAGTTGTTCATAAAAGCAAGGGCACTATTTCTCCAGGTTTAAATGCAGACATTTGCTAGGGGCATGCAGACCACATTCCCCTTGCAGGAAGCCATGGGCAGAGGCAGCACCTCAGCACGATTACAGCACCCAGGGGCTTGGTGAGGGCTTGTGTGTGCTGGGCCCAGCGTTGCATGAGGTATGGCACAGAGGTGGCGATGTGCTTGTTAAACCACCCTGACGAGGAATCCTCTCTCCAGATTATAGCCAAGTGGACAGACACACCTGGATGGGCAAAGCCGGAGACTTTGCATGGCTTTCCTCACATGGTGTCTGGAGAAAGGGTGGGCGATCTCTCTCATGGGCTCTCCCTCCATGCCCGTGTAATTAGCTTAGCCTGCGGAGAGAGAGGTAATAAAAGGAATGTGCTAATACTTCATATTTTTGCAGAATTGGCTGATGTATGGTGACTTGTTACCCTTTCCTGGTGGCTTTCTTAAATACCTCGGCCCTGTTTCTGTACAAAACTGAGCTTGTTCACCATGTGTCTTCCACCCCAAAAAATTGCTTTGCAAGTATTAGCCATGCTAAGATGTTAGTTGGTGTTAAATATTGGGGCTGGAGTTTTCTATAGCAGGCAAAGGAATTTGGAGTCCCAAAGACCCTTGCACCTAATTCCCTTAGGTCTAACTCCATATATATAATAAAAACACCACAGGGAAACAATTAATGGCAGAGCTGGCTGCTGCAGAAAGCTCACAGCCTCAGAAACATGAACATTTTATTAGACCACAGCACCCAAAGGCATTCCTTCATGTTCACCAAAGGCTGACTCACCAGACCTAAATTTCCAAGGTGCCCATTCCACTTGGGAAAAATGAGCACAGCTCCACCATAGGCAGGCCAGTCCCCATTTGCTGTCCCCATGGTGGAAGCCAGCGTCCCCATCCCTCGAGGACTGGGCCCTGTCTGTGTTGGGAAGAAGGGTACATCTCACAGTGCTGGGCATGCAGCTAGGGACCAGAACGAGGTGCAGGATCACACCAGCACCCAGCCCAGGAAGCATCTCCTTGGGCATTGTGTATGGGGGGTGATGCTCAGGGCTTGGGGTGTTCGGGGGGCCAGGATCCCTCTCTCCCCAAGCTTTCCCTCCCATGCAGACACCAGGGGGACACCCACTCTCCTGGGGGACACCCACCCTCCCAGCTGAGATCTTCTCCTCCCTGTCTGGAGGTGGATCCAACGCAGGCCGCGAGGTGCTCAGGCACTCCAGCAGAGAGGACGGTGTAAGTACCTCCACAGAGTGGGTGTGTTTAAGCAGCTACTTCTCGGATCTTCAGTCATCATTACCCAGAGAAACCAGCTGTTCTTCTGCTATTTATGATCCCCCCCTTAAATCTACCCTCCCTATGACTCAACCCACAGGCTTTAAAGTGTGCAGTGTATTGACATTTATATAGTACATTTCATACACTTCCTCTCAAAGCTTTTTACAAAGCCATGAATTACATACCTGTCATCCACTGAATTCATTCATCCAAAAAAGAAGCAGTCATTACGCACTCGGCAATAAGCCTCATAACACTACCCGCCATTGAGTTTGTGTATGTGTGCACCAAGGAGATAAAGTTACTTTAATGCCATCTCTGCTATTAATGCAACAGAGAGCAAGGGAGGGGAAGGAAGGGGGATGGGACGAGCGATGGGTGGGAGGGTCTGGGTCTTTCTCCGTACCAAGATGTGGAGATGTAGCATACATTAGCTTCTTAAGAGGCTGCAGCTGCAGGGAAGTAATTATGTGAGTGGCAAGGTGCCTTCATCCTGGTCTATAGGGGAGATAATAAAACAATGGAATACTTTGCATTTGTTTTGCTCCTTTCATTCGGGGATCCCAAAGTGCTTTTTAGACATTAATTAATTCTCATTAAAGAAAAAAGAAAAGCAACACCACGCCACAACTCTGGAGCAGACCTCATTTTGGAGATGGAGGCACTGACAGGTTTGCAAACTTTCTCCAAGCTGCGGGAAGAGTTAGTGGCAGAAATAAAAACCCTGGAGTCTTGATTCCCTGATCAGTGGTCCAGCTCATAGACTCACCTCCTTTTCATCTACGCTTATCAACCCTGCTTCTTTTTAATCAGTATTCCAGCGGGATGGCTTTCACTGCTCAGGTATAGGATGCCTTTACTTTCGTCTCAATGAACCAAGCATATGCAGAGCAGCAAATTAATATCCCTGTTCTTGATTGCAGATAGACAAAAAATACTCCCTTCAGATTCCAGTGACTTTAGGATGTATTTTCCCCCAACCCTGTAAAACCCATCTGTGCTGAGAGGAACTGACAGGGACCGATTCAAAACCATAAGGACTGAACTGAATTTGCTGCATCCTGTGACCTCAGAATGTCATTGCAGCACTGTAGGCAACAGCAGAGGAGGAGGAATTAGGGTTAATGATGGGGCAAAAGTTGGCTTTGGAATAACATACCACAGGGTTTACTCTTTTCAGAGGAAATTCAAGACATGGGCAAATATGGAGCCATTTGCATGTGTTCCCTGTTTTAGATTCTTAGAAGCTTGAAGCAACTTGAAGCATTGAGGCGTTAATGACTCCCACATGCCCAGTCCAGATCATTTTAGATCTGAGGCCTTAAAGATACTTATCTTCGATTTAATATTGGGTTGTCCAAGGAGTGCCACCTCCTTTAACAGACATGGTCAGCTCTGCTCATTGCAAGTAAGGGCTTATGCAAGAGTTGTCACATCACCCTTGCATCAGAGTCCTTGGGTTTTACTGGCTTCCACTCCATAGGATAAATATGATTATACTTCCTTTAGAAGGAGATGTCTCTTTTTCCAAGGGAGCTGAGCAATCAAGACACAGCGCTAAGTGAGAAAGCATTTTGATATTCAAAAACCTTTCCCATCTCTCAATGGAAAGGGGCTACTCCTGTCTAGAGTGAATGAAGAAGAAATTGGGGATGGGGAACAGCACATATGTTCCCCCATAAAGTGTGGGAAAA
The DNA here is from genome assembly GCF_964211825.1 of Aythya ferina. Taxonomy (NCBI): domain Eukaryota; kingdom Metazoa; phylum Chordata; class Aves; order Anseriformes; family Anatidae; genus Aythya; species Aythya ferina. The sequence continues at coordinate 10,915,048 of NC_140306.1, forward strand.
GAAAGTGCCACCACCCCCATCTTTCCTATTCAAAGATACGCAAGAGGAAAACTGATGCTTGGTTGTGTTTTTTTGTTTGTTTTTGTTTGTTTGTTTGTGTTTGTTTTTGTTTGTTTTGTTTTTCTTTTTGTCTTGTATCACCATCAGGTGATATTTCAGAGTCACTTTCAGTAGATTCAATCATTTTAGATGGACAGGAACAAATTTAACTTTACAATAAAATGAGTCCTGAGAAAACCCCTGTAGAAATACCATCAAATCATGAATTCCAGTCTACGAACCATGTCCTGGACTGTTCTGTCAGTGGTTGGAAAGGATGAGTCCACATCCACAACGGCTGTTCAACAGACCTGTGTCTCTCTGCCTGACTCCTGCTCAGGCCTCTTACCTATTTCTGCATATACTAATGATGAAGGTCATCTGGGTTATGAAATGACCCTCAACATTTCTGGTCAGGAACAAAGGACCAAAATAAGAAGCCTGCTTTGCATTTTCTGAAAGTATCTCCTTGCTCTGAACACAACCTGCCAAGCACTCTCCCAGTTCTGACAGCTTCCAGGTGACACCACCACTCAGCTTATATCAAAGCACCCACGAGGAGTGATTAGACAGACAATCCAGTAGATGGTTAGGCATACAGACAGATAAATGAGAATATGCAGATCCTTATTTGTATCCCATCCTCTGTATCATTGCCTGCAGTGTGGTATCATCACTCATTTCTAAGGGGTTTCTGCTTTCTGTGCCAGGTAGAAGCAAGTGCAGTTCATTCAAGGCCTTGTTGTGGTATACACATGTACAGATTGTGTACAGTTACAGTGATGACAAAACCCTTGTACAGAAATATCCTATCTCTCTGGGTATGAGTCAAGCCCTGAGTTTGTAAATTCATGTGCAAACACTGTGTGTTTTCTCAATGAAAGCCTCTTTCAAAATTCAAGTCATTAATTTATTAGCATTAGTATAATTTAAAGCCACCTCCCTATCTTCTCTTCCTCCAGGCTCTGGATGATGTTGAATGGTGCAACAATAAGGTGTGGAGTGTGTTTATAAAGCTGCAGAACCCATCTGGCAATCAAACACACTGGTGTCCAAACGCCATCCTCCCCTCTTCTCAAGCCAAAGGCCCCAGGGAACAGGCAGGGTCTGAAATGTAGAAGCTCATGTAGTGTTCAAAAGCAACAACAGCCAGTCTGGAGAAATAGCTTCCCTCTGTCTGCATCAGCTGAAAAGCACAAACGTGGAATTGTTTTTGCCTCTGTGCACCAAATTGCACTTCTCAATGGGGTTTTGGAGTTTAAATATGTTTAAAATCTCTCAACAAATGGCAAAATAGAATATAAAACAACAAAGAGGGCATTGCTTTAAATCTAGCTTGACTGCAGTTATTACCAAAAAAAAGATATTTTACATTTCTTTAGTAACTTCTACAGCAAAGCATTCAGCAGGCTACTGCTGAGATTTTAAAAGCAATATGTTGGATTATATGCCTAATACCCAATAATTTAAATGAAAAATAGAGATAGGCATTTAAATCTCCTACATATTCCATCTCTCTCAAACACACACAGGCTCAGACTCTCACATGCACACAGAAATCCCTTTGGCCACGTGGTGGTTTCTGTAGTGGAACTGTTGAGCTGGTTATTTGGAAAGACCAAAATATCATTGCCAACTGGCAGTCAAGAGGGAAGAGATCTCTAACTGTAAATGCAGGAAAAAAACGAGAACACAAAAGGTTTTTCTTCACAACATGAGGACAGAAGAGCTAGCACGCATGCCCCAGAATAGACACCACAATTTCTTTGAGGGTTGAGATGCTGGGGGCATTTGGATTCATACTTCATTTTGGGTAACTCCTACAGAGGAAGACTCTCCATCCTCTATTCGGAAAGCCCTGAATCTCAGCCACAACCAGAATTTCAGCCATTACGTCTATGGTGTTGCCACCAGGGGATTCCTCAAGCCCATCTCATGGTTCAGGACAGGCTAATCCCACCTGTAAGTGCGTTGTGTATCAAGTATCATACAAAGGAGAAAGCTGCTGCATGAAGCATGGTGTGTTGCAGATGAGGTCAGAGGGGGCTGCAAATTGTAGGAAATTTAAACCTTGTTCCAGTTCACAGTGATGTCAAACCACAGGAAATGAAAGCAGAAAGTGGAGATTTATGAAAAAAGTGGCAGGAGTCATTATTATGTGTGTAGTATTGATTGAAGAAGATCGTGTTGCCCCCAAATCGAAATGGCTTTTACGTGTTTGGGCCCATCCTGACAAAAACACTTTCTTCTCTGTTGACGAGGCCATGTTGCCATGGCGATGCAGGGCTGGATGCTTGGCAAAAGCACGTTTCGATAAGGCAGGTCTAATGGATATATTTTCACAACATTCACAGTTCCTTTCTGCTCATTTTCTCCTGAGCAGACTCGTCCACATCTTCCATTTTGCCACTTGATGAAAAAATATCTTTTTAATCTTTTAATTTAGCTTAGATTTCCCTCCCTCCAGCACCAGAGCTTGGCAATTAAACTACTTATCTGAGATGCTCCACACCAAGGCCAAGTGCCTGCTTTTCATTATCAGGTTGTGTGGCTTGTTTTCACCCTCCCTCCTCCATGTCTGAACCTCTTTGCTGCCTGCTGTATGTTATAGATGTTGTGATATAAGCAGCTTACAGTTTCATGTCCTAGCTACTGGAAGAGGCCGTAAGTTCATCTGTTCTCCAGGACAGCCCATCTGAAGTGCTTGGGACCATAAAGCAATATTATTTTGGCTGATACATGTTCTGGAGAATACGCTAGCCCCTGTCTTTGCCAAAACCATGGATACTAATGCAGTGCCACCTAGAATAGAAGCAAAGTTTAGTTAAATGATTTCCATTCTGAGCACCTTTGGTTTCTTTTTAATATAGGCATATGCATTTTTTTTTTTTAATTAACACACATACATGAGCACTTTCTGTGCATGTGTATGTATATGAATACATACATTCCCCAATACAAGTAAGTCATTTCACATCCATTTCAATTTGAACATCTTTTGCTGGTTCTTTCTACTTCAGTATCTTTTGTCTGACTTCAGGAATTCGTCTGAGTTTACTTTGCAGGAATAACCAACAGGAACTTTTACTAGAAGGAATGCTAATAGAAACATGCTGTTTGAAGGGAAAGAACATTTTAAAATGATACTTTCAGTAACCAAATTGAAAAAAATATATATATTCATCTCACAGAATGCACTTGTGCCATGTGGCCTCTGTGACCAATTAAAACTAGTCAGCCCCCTTTGAATTGGGGATAGACTTAATGAACTTCTCCTGAAGAAAAGAGCAGACCAGGAAGCATTTGCATCAGCAAAGAATTTCAAACAACCAATTAGCTGGAGAAATCAACACCACAAGCATAAAAAATTCACAAACAGTAAAAGAGGCAAAATTCATCCAATAAATTATTCATTGTCATTTGTCCAGTTTCCTTTAGATTTGGTTTAAGTTATTACTAATTAGTTATGGAGCCCCTTACTTACTAGGTCAGACTTGGTTGGGAAGTGTAGGAAAACTCACTTAAACAGTGATATGATGGCAGCTTCTGGGAACTGGTATCTCAAAGCTTGCATCACCAAGTGACTCTTACGAGTTCTCTTGTTCCTGTTGTCACTCATTTTCAATGGTGACAGTCATCAAACAGAGCATTCATCTTTCCCTTCCTGAGTCAGGGCTGAGACATGCTGTTGGGTCAATATTTTGGAGGCGTCATTGTTCAGTGCAGTCAGTGAGTGCCCCAAGGACTGTAGACACCAGTGCTGTCAGTCAGACCTGTTACAAAGCTTGGGGTGTTTCTTTGTCCTCTTGTACATGCTAGTGGTCTTGGAAAAAGAAAAAGATCAAATGAGATTAAGTATCATAAGATTCCTTGTTTCTTTGGCTTTGCTTCCATCTGGACTGTATGTTGTATAATAGGGCTCTGGCCCAGGACGTGGGCTGTGAGATGTGAGGCAAATCCAGTAAAAGAATAATCATCCAATAAGCAAATTCATTTCATCTCCTCATGCTTCAATTTTCCCATCCACAAGACACTGCTAATGATACTTTCCCTTCTCTAAGATCTTTGGATGAAGGGAGCTGTGTATTTAAAAAAAATAAAAAAGAAAAAAGAAAAAAAAAAAAGAAAAAAAAAAACAGCATTAACTCTTTAAAAAGGCTAATCCTCTTTGTCTGCTTTAACTACAGAAGCATGGAAAGCCCAGTGTTAGATGTGCTTCAGCAGCACAGAAGAACTGTAATTGGGAGCTCAGAAAGGTACAGGGGAGCAGGGAACAGTTTCAATAGGAGAAAGACTAGGTAGGATCCCATGGATCAGAAAATAGACCCTGAGAGGGGGATGTCATGAGGCTTAGGGGACTATGGGTGGTGTGAAAGCAGTGGAACAGGAGTTCTTATTCACCATGTTGCATGATATAAGAATGGTTTGGTGGCAGATTTAAAACATGCAGACAGCCCTTTCCAAGACAGCCCTTTCCACACCACCCCTAGAAATGCTGGGATTGTCCCAAAAGCGTGTTACCAACATAAATGGAACTGGATTTTAACAGCATCCTTGACCACTCTACTGACTCTGGGGAGAATTGCCAGGGTCCCCCACCCCATCCCTAGGATAACTGTCTACTTTTGCAAGGTTTTGAAGACCTGTGCACAGTTCTTTCTCAAGCAGCAGAAGGTTGCAGCCATATGTATATGCCTGAAAATGCCCCTACCAGGGAGATAATAGCAAGACTGAGACGGCATCCTATTAGAAGGTCATTTTCATCTTCCTGTGGCCACATACAGCTAGTGGCTGAACACATGGTTTACTTTAGCTACCTTGCTGATTATAGGATGTGAGGTCAGAAAGGTGGTCTGAGTACACTGACACCTCCCTTGTAGATTTTCTCTGTGGAGTTTTCACATGGTCATGCTTCATTGATAAAATGAGTCCCAGGAAGGTTTATTCATTTTGCTGCTTATTGTTTTCTCTAACAGGTGCGATCGCTATAATTAGGTCTGTACAGCGGCATTTTCTTGTTACGCAAATTCCTTCTGTCTCTCTTGGATGCTCCTGGCGATAGCACTACAGTGGCTGCTGCTTAGAGAATAAGTGAAAACGAGATGTTTTCTTTCCTTCCTTTTTCCTCATTCATCCATATTAAGCCAGGAAAAACATAGCCTCCACCTCTCACAGATCATTTACTCCTTGCCTTCCTTGGGTTCAAAAAAAGATGTCACCAAATGCCCTCGCTCATCTCCGAGATAAGCATCTCCCTTGAAAACACAGCGCAAACCAACGGTAAGGATATGAAAAAGTGCACAGGAGCAGATCTTGGTTGGCATGAGATGATAAAGAAAAGATGAAGGCTGTCTCTGGATTGCTGCCTCGTGCCCTGGTTTTGGAGGGAGGGTGCTGTCAGCTCTGCCAATGCCTCTGAGACATGGCAGGGCCAGGGGGAGCACGGGTCCTGCAGGCCAGGCTGGGGGAGAGGCTGGCATGTAGTAAATGATGAGGTGTTCACTACATCTCTTGCTGATTTAGAGGCTGTCTTTCCTTCCAATTTAATACACATACATATATAAATTAATATAGAAGTCCACATATGAACTGCCATCTCAGAAGTGGTGTAGGCAGGGCCCAGTTCAGTTATCTGGAAATGCATGGTGTACCCAGTTTAACCAGTGAAAAGCTATCCTTCCTCCAGGCCCACACAAACCATCCTCCCTCTCAGAAAGCAGTGAGTCTGCCTAGAAAACAAGGGAAAACATGGCTCTGTTGGCAACGTACAGAAGTGGGATATTTTCTCTGTCATTTTCTTGCCTTATTATATGACGTGTCAAAAAATGTAAATTCACATCATGCTGTGGAGTGGGGTCTTTCTGGGAATGACTGGGTTGCTTTTTGGCAGTGGCCTCAAGGCCCGATCAGTTTGAGGCTATGAGGAGCGACAACGTGCTGAGAAAATGAGGCTCTCAGGATAACAACCGGGGGGGCATATGCTGCTTTCAGTCAATCAAGCCCAAACTCAGCCACGGAGCAATCAAGCTCAATTCAACCGACTTCTGCATTATTATTGTTATTATTTATCACTTGAATTACTGGAGCACCTTGAGGATGCAACTGAAATGAGAGTGGAGAGGGTTGGTGCTGTACAAAGATATAATGAGAGCGTGGCAGCCCGGGTGAGCACACAGGCTGCAGAGACGAGGCTGGCGGCGAGCAGGAGAGAGATGAGGTTGCAATTAGGCTTTGGCAAGGTCAGTCTCAGCAGGTTTCAGGCAAGCTGTTCAGCATCCCGCAGGCTCGAGGCTCCCTCCATAGCTGGTGCAGGCAGAGATGGCAGCACAGAGCTGGAGTCTGATATAGGTCCTCTGTGGAGCTGGGTGCTCCTCCCTGGTAGGTCACATTGGTATGTTACCCCCCTACAGGGCCAGGCTGCAGCAAGAAACAGCAAATACCACTGCCCCAAGGCCAACACAAGCTGGTGGTAGCCTTGACAGCCTGTGATACACGCACTGGTTGTTTCCAACCAGTATCCTACAGACACAGACAGGCATTCCTATCGTGCTCCAACAGCCTTTCACTACCTTCAGATTTGCCATTCTTCTTCAGATGTGGACTGTCACATCTCACAAAATTCATTTCTTGCTCCATGCTTCACCTCACCACCTGGTGCTGTCAGTGCTAAAGCCAAGGTGTCCCTGGGCATGCTGGCCAGGGTCTGTCCCAATGAGACAGGAGTTAAGCCCCTTCCCTCTGCCTCGCTGCCTCATGCACACTGACTGTCATCTGTAAGTAATATGCTAGGCATGTTTCTTTTTTCACTAGGAAGAAAAAAAAAAAAAAAAGTAATTTAGTTTCTAATTACTAAAGAATATAGGGGGAACAAAAATAAAGAAAAGAAATTATGACTACCAGATGGCAAATCACCATTTAGCAGGAGCAGGCAAAAAGAGGACTCAGTCAATCACGGGGTAAGTGATAAGACACCAGAGCGAACTACCAAAAAGAAAGGCAGCTCATTTCACAAAGCACTAAATTATTCTTACTGGGACTTCTCCTCCTTCTTTCCCCCTTCTAGTTTTCATTCTGAGCCATAAAGCAAGTAATTCCACTGAGACCCTCTTTTAAATGATTAACATTTCCATTTTAACTTTTGTTTTTGATTGTGTCCCTGCCATTAATCTTTCTGTCTTTTCCTGTGCCCTGCCGTTCACCTCGTCTTCTAACTTTCTAATTCTCCTGGCCCATCTCCCAGCAAAGTAAGCCCAGCTGCCGGGGGACACCACGGCCACATCAGGACAAGGCTGGGGGCTCCACATCACCTGAGATGTCTGCTGCCCACCCATCAGCAGAGGCACCACCCCTCCAACAAGACATCTAGCTGAGATCAGCTCCCTGCACATACTTAAATGTCTGTTCAGGGGCAATTCAAAAATCCCAAGTGAAGTGATAATCCTGTGATAAACCTGGCCAGCAATTCCTGCCTGACTGTGATGGGAGCTGATGATATCCATGGCTGGCTGAGAGCTATTTCTGTCTCTGTTCCTTTCCACCGAGTAGCTAATTCATCACTTGCACAACTCTGAAAAGTTTTGGGCAGTACAGTGCCCTCAGCCAGCACCATGATGGTGTCTGCCATTGCTGTTTCCCATTCAGCTGTCCAAGGAGGCTGGGTGGAAGACTGGCCCTGGGGAAAAGACAGTAGGATATGTACATCTCTGCACGTATCTGAGTAAATCAGAAAGTGGCGGGAGCAATGGTTATTCGTTGAGGGGACCTATTTTGCCATCAGTCCCAGTTGTGGGTTCCTGGACTCTGAATGAGGTGACTCCTGTTCCTGTCCTGCCTTTGATCCCATCTGGGATATTCTCAAAATCTCCTCCTACCTCAGTTTCCCTCTGTTGTCAGACAGGTAAATATTGTTTCCTCCCTTTGTAAAGCTCCCCATGAAATGCTGCTAAGACAGAGCAAGGTGTGGTGTTTTTATGGCTGCTCTTTGCCTTGGGTTTGCAGAGGAAGCCTGCTCTCACCCCGAGGCACGCTGACCTGCCGGCACCAGCAGGAGGGAGCAGCCCCAGGACTCCCTGCAGAGGTGGCACTTTGAAGCTGACGGTGTTGCGAGTGCATAAATCCCTTCCTACTATGTGCTTCCTTGCCCTGGTGGCATTTATGGCTTGTTGCTGTGTTTTAGGAGCATTAGGGAAAATACAGATAGTCTGGCATTTTATTACTCATATTTCTCTGCTCTTAATGACTGAATGGAGCACGACTTGCTAATGAACTAGGCTGAAATGAATGCATTTGTGGCACTAATTGAAATAAATCCAAGGTCTGGCTTTTCAAAAGGAGTAAAACCTCTAGCACTCTCAAAACAAGAAAAAAAAAAAAAAAAAAAAAAAAAAGCCTCTTTTTCTGTCTTTAACCCCTGCGTGTTGTCTTTCTGTACAGCTGCTTTTGGGTGCAACAGAGCAAGGCAGATTCTGCTTGCAGGAACTAGGGATTCATGGTGCAGGATGCTGGGGAGGGGGCTTGGTGTTGCTCCCTTCCTCATCTATAAAAGCAGCTCATTAGGGGCAGTAGGGTTCTCAGGTAGCAGAGGGTTATGTGGAGATGGCCTGGGAGCACATGGATGAAGGTGAGGCTTTTCCTTTTTTTGTAGGCTCTGTGTATTCATGATGAGACTGGTAATTGCACGATGTGGTTTGGTCTTCTCTAGAAACTATGCAGGCAAAAGAAGGGGGTTCAGTCAATATGTGAAGTACTTTTAGCCAAGTAGAAGAGCTTTAGCTTTTAGCAGCGTAGGGACACTGCTTAATTGTAGCAGCTTACAAATATGGATACTTGCTTGTCAATAAAAACCAAATCTAACACTCGAAGTGAAAACAAATTAAAATTAATTAATCAGTGGAAAACACTTCATTTGAACTGGGAAAAGCAGATGCAACTAGCAAGTCTAGGTGGACAAACAAGATAATCAAATCAATACCCCCACTTTTCTTACTGGCGCACAGCCACAGGCTACAAAGTGAGAGCAGGCATGTGGATCCACTTCATTTCTATTAGTTATCAGCTGGTTCTGTAATTAAGTGGAATTCAAGCCTGCTGGGAGAGTTATTGCCCTGTCCCTGGGTGGATTTCTTTGTGAGGGGGGCAAGTTATCCATGTTGCTGCTATTTCCTAATGCTCTTCTTGCTTCTGGAAAGATTTCATTCTCTTTTCCCTCTTTTCCAAAACAGAGCTTGCTGTGAAACATAAATTGGAGGGGGGTAGTGGATGTTGAAGAGAGCAACCCAGTCCATTGCTGTAGTTGCTAATCAGTGCCATTGTCAACAGGAATAGCTGTAAATGAGTAGGGCCAGGTGTATGACTTAGTTAATAATGCTCTAATTGAGTCTAGATTATTGTGCCCTGACACAGGAGCAGGGATGCTTTTACTTCTCTTGTTGTTGTTGACTATTTAAAAATGCTGCTTAGATCTTGCAGATGGCAGTCATCTTGCTCAAATGCTGAAATTGCGTGCCCTCTGTGGGGATAACCCACAGTGCTTGTGGGGTTTGTGACCTCTGTGGATGCTCCCATAAGTAGAATAACCACAGAAAATGCTTAAGGAAACCTAGGAAGAGAGCACTGTCCCTTTTCTCACCATTCTGGCCCCAGCAGCCTGTTCCCATGGGCTTGAAGCAAATCTGCTTTTAATCGGTTAAAGATGTCCTGTGAAATTTGTGCTATAATATTTGAAAAACTGATATCAGGGAGTCTGGGAGTTCCTCTTGGATCTCACCAGAGATATTGCAAAAGCACTTCTACAGGAGAGAGCAGGACTTTCTTCTTTCATTGAATTTTTAATTACTTGATACTTCTCTGTAAGAAGCAGCTAACTTGGTCCTAGACCTAGTTAGATACTGAGGAAAAAGGCTTATTCAAAGGTGTTGCAAATTAATTCCCCTGCAATTCTTTGTGGTTCAGCTTCACACAAACTTTCAAGTTGAATGAGTTTTGCTAGTTAGAGTGGTAACCAAAAAGACAATTTCAGAGAAGTGTAGAAAATATTTGCCAAATATATATATTCACTTTGAAATTACAAACCAGTTCAGATCAGAACATGAGGAGTTATTGTCACCCCTGCTGGTGCCACCTAACAAGTTGCATCACCTACACATTCAAGTGGTTCACTCTGCAAATTTCAAGTAGCTCCAGTGACTCAGAAGTCAAACAAATGGCTTGGAAATTCACTGGAAAAGTTTGCTTAACAAAAAAAAAAAAAAAACAGGAACAGAACAGTTCTTCCTAGATCCACATTTCATTGCTAGTGAATACATAGCTGTTCTGTGCCCTCCTTTTTTTTCTGTTCTTTCTTAATTTTCCCTCTTATTAGTTACACTTCAAGCTTTTTGTTTAGGGAGCTGAAACATGTATTTCACCTGCAGCACTTCTTATTCCTGAGAAGAATGTTTTTTGAGGCTGGTAAAAAAAAAAAAAAAATCATTGCTAGGAGATTCGGGGTCTATTTGCTATGCCAAAAGCTTGTGAAAGAAGAAAAGTTGAGTCCTGATCAAGATTGCATGCATGTGTTTGCATTCACACCTTAATGTGCATCTCTATGGCTCTGTTCCTTCCTCACCCCCCTTTCCTCCACCCAAGGTCTAATTAAAACAAGAATGCACCGGGCTGCCTTTTGCTCTGTTTCATCTCCTGATATTTTTATGTTAAATCCACCAAGGAAATCTCCTGAAGGCTTTGAAGTCTTGGGGTGTGTGAATAAAGATGTCACAATGGTAGACACAGGGCTTCTTAATGAGGACAGAAGGTTTGATGTCGGAACACTTCAGTGCCCGAAGGAAAGAGATGCTCTCCAACACATTCTCTCTCCCTTTTTTTTTGTTTTCTTGCTGCAAAGGCCTATTTTTTTCCACTATATCTTTTGTTCTTTCTCCACCCTTCAAGGAGGAAGGGGAAAAATGAGAGGAAATGCAGGGGAAATGTGCAGTCTTACAAATCCTATCATTGTTCATGCCACTGTTCCTTCATCTCAGTTAATTCCAGTGCCATCTGAGTTCCTCCCGATGCCCCATCCAGACTCCTGCTACCTCTTTTCTGTCAGGACTAAGGTAACAATCCCTGCTTCTGCCTCTTTCTCCCATCCAGAATGTTCTGACTCAGGAAAGGAAAGTTTAGCTTTGCCAAGAGGAATTTTTGCTTGAAAGTATCCCCATGAAGTCAAAGGTTAAATTTAGTGTAACTGAGAGAAACATCTGATCTCTAGAGTACAAAATTATAAACCTGATTTGTGAAATGGATCCAAGCACTCCTTGGGACCTCAACACAGTTTGACCTGATCTGTCTGCTCTGCTTTTGCCTTCTGGACCTTTATTCCTCCTGCTTTGCCCTGTTACATCTGAGCAGCCCGTTTGTAAAATCATTGGGCAAAAGAAAAACAGAAGTGTATCTCACCCCACCATTCTCTATCCTGTGGAACTAATGGAACAGGATGCCATGAAGGCAGGGCTGAACATCCTTTTGAGTATGTCAGCTGGTGGAGAAAACTTCCAAATTCCATAGGAAGAGGCACTCCTTATGTATGGGAAATGCCCATGGAGCCGGGCATCCCCTTCCCTTCCAGATGTGCTGCCCTCTGAGGGACACCAGCTTGTCTGAAGTTTATCTCTGAGAGACCAGGGGAGTACTTTGTTTTGTAGCAGGGAAAGGAAAGTTTAGGGTAATGCTGTAAATCCAACCCAGTGGCTACAGAAGCCAATTGAGCTCATAAGGATCCTGTCTGTGTACTTTTCATTAAGCTCAAGCTGGAGTTTTTGTTGCAAACCTCAGAATTTCAAGCTCAGCATGAGTCAGTCCCAAAGTGCTGAAATATTTAAGTTTTTTTTTCACTCGGGAGCTGGATTTATTGACACCAAATGAGCTGTATCATTTTTCATCTAAGAAAACCCTGATGTTTGGAGTTGGAAGTGGTGACGATGATTGCATGAAGTTAAGCTTTTTGCATCAACTGACCACATCTGCTCGGTTCCATCCTTCCAAATAAGACACAATTTTCCTTCCCCATCAGGATTCCTCCTCAAAGCCTATTGCCTTCTAGCCTCCTTGGATGATGCTAATACCTTTTCCCATGGACATGGGAGCATGCCCATGTCAGTTTGTACTGTGATTTAACTGTCCAGCCTGTGAACTGGTGGTCCCACTGCTGTAAAATGGATGGAGGAGGGAGATGGAGGTTGAGGTTCCAGGTTGCAAAATACCTGTGCAGGTGTAGGATACATGCTGTCACAGCAAGGGGAAAATGAGTGCTTTAGCTTTGCAACTTTGTGCAGAAGGTTGTCAGCCCTTTCCTTCTTCCTCAAAGTAAATCAACGGTCTTTTTTTTTTTTTTTTCCCCCACCTCTTCTTTCAATAAATAAAGTGCATAGCTCCACTTGATTCACTTTAAGGGTATATATTGCTCAGAGAGGTGGAGATCTGTGCTGAGAAATACAGGAGCTCTGACCCTCGTATTTACTGCGCAAACCTGCTGCAGCAATCAAAGGTGCCCGCTGTTCCCCTGATGGAAGATGCAGCCCCCGTGGCAGAAATTTGGACAAGGTGTTTCTGCCTAAATGTGCGGCTCTCCATCCCCAGACAGTAATTTACCGCCAGCCTCTGCGCTGACAGCAGAAGTGAATGCAGCAGCAACGAATGCAGATCCTGGGCAGGGAGGCAGCTGGGCTGGCAGCCTGTTCCAGCGAGCTCTGCCAGAGGCTGCCTGCCCAAATGAGGCCCCTCACTGCCTGTTGAGCTTGACATTCGTTGTCATGACCTGGCCTTACACCAGGGCTCTGACTTTGCTGTGCTCAAGACTATGCAAATTCAGCAGTGTCAAGTTGTTTGCTCAAGGGCTGGTAATTTTTAAGTGAGTGTTAAGTAATCCAGTGGGTGTATGAGCTAAGAGCTCAGGTTGTCCTGTACTTGTATCTCTTTGCCAGCCCCTTTGCAGGCTTGAGAGCCACAAAGACATGTTCTGTAAACTCAACAAAATCCCAGGGAAGCACAGGGCCAAACCCTGTTTTTCCAGAGATGGCCAGACCTGGTCTCAGGATGTGATTATCCTTTGAATCAGAGAGCACTTGTTTAGGCTGTCCAGATCTCCACCGCTGTTACACTGAATGCATTGTTTCCACCGTCAGACAGAGGATTAAGTCCTGCTTAGGTTTAAGGTCGCCTTCTCTCCCAGACTGTGTGAAGCCATCTGTTTTTTGTGCCACTGACCTTTGTCAGTCCGCATTAATTCACAGAGGCTGATGAAAGAGCTCAAAACTTGCGTTCTGCAGAGCCATGAGTCACTGCTGGGAGCTAGATGGGTAATGAAAAAGCTGTTCACTTTTGTTTTGATTTCCAGATCTTCATGAATAAATCCCTGCTCAGATCCAATCAAATTGTTGCCTGTAAAATTCCCTTCCTATTACTTTGATCCTGTTTGCCTCAGTCTCTGAGCTCTGCAGCACCACCAGCCTATGTGCTGCCACAGCCTCAGCCACCAGCTGTGGTTTGGGTTTCTGCATCACCATCTCCACCCTGCATGTCAGCCTCCTTCCTCTGCTTTTCTGTGCTCCTAAGCACTTGGGCATATTTCGCAAAGTCACCCTATATACAAACAACCCTCCTCTCTGTCTTATAGTAAACTCATACAACTCAGTGTCTCCAGTCCAACCCATCTAAACCAGCATTTTTAGCAATAGGCATATTTTTGCACAACCAGAGCTGTAGCTAGACCTGTCAGTATCTGCAGGAGTGTAACTGCTGATACAAAACACCAACAACAGATGAAAATGATTGATAGGCCATAATTGCAGTGGTTTCTGGATGCACCCCTCTATCACCAAAGCCTTTGAGAGAAAAGTTGTATGTCCAGCAGCATGGGTAGGAGGGAAATCGGGACAGACTGCCGGCAGAGGGAGCTTCCCACTGCTTGTGGCAGGGTCCTGTGCTGCTTCTGGTACCCAGGGCTGGGCAGGGAGAGAGGGTGTACATCACACACCACTTAGCCTTTCCCTCCCCTAGAGCCCCAGGTCACTGCAGTAGCACAAATACCATCAAACCAATTTGATTTGCCAGACTTCAAGGGGTCCTTTGGTATTCACAAACAAACAAATATTAAAAAGAAGAAAACAGTTTCTTCAATTCATTCTGGAATGTATTTTCTTTCCCGCTTTGTTGGTCGTGTGATTGTTTGGTTTACTCTGCTGTTTTAAAAGGTCTGTCAGGCAGCCACAGAGGAAAAAAGATTTCCATGTGACCAGTCTTGTGCCATGCAGAAAGAATAGCAAATAGTTGTACTAAGCAGCCTAGCAGCTCTTTGTAGGGGGGAGTTAGCCATTTGAGCTCTATTCTGTCCTTGTGAATAGCATCCTTGGAAGCTGGGGACTGGACTTCCAGTTTGGTCTGCTCCCATCTCAGCATCCTCTTGCTGTGCTTTCTGACTCCCCAAAGTGTTATGCTGGAGAGGGATGGGAAAGACGTGTTGGATCTGCAGGGCTGAGTGATTGCAGTGCATCAACTTGTGTGAAGGGAGAAAGCTTTCAGAGATAAGGATGGGCAGTCAGAGGTCAGGGCCCCCTGGGGAAATGACCAGTGACCTCTGTTATTGGAACAGACATAAATGAAAGTGGTCTTGATTGCATCATTTGTAATTAATCAGCAGAATTGACATGAAAATAAATAATGGGAAAGGGTCTAAATGAGATGGGGGAAAGCTGAAGGCTGACTGTACTGCTACCTCCTTTCTTCTTTCTAACTAGATAGCTCTAAGGAGGATAGTCTAGCGCCAAACACTGCAATATTCCACATTCATGCTCCTACTGTAGTTAATTGTATTGTCATCTTTGCTTCAGAAAGGATAGCTGTTGAACAAGTATTTGTGGATATTGACCTGCATTTTCCTTCCAAAACTGAGTGCCTGTAGGTGAAGGGATGAGGTCTCATATCAAAGAATCTCATTATGCCAAGCACACACATCAGGAGATGGAGCATAAAGGTGATGGTTAAAGAATCTGAAGGTCCTGCCTCTAATTCTTCTCTGTGCATTTCTGATGTCAGGGATGCATATGCAACACACCCACTGGGCTTCCTAAGACAGAGGGGTTGCAGCTACTCTTAGATCTTGCCCAGTCTTTGAACAATCTATTAAAACAGGTGAAGAAGAAATATTTACTAGGCTTTGAAGTATACGTAGAAAACCACAGAATTTTCCCTTGCATGTAAATAATTGAGTGTAGCTGAAGCCACTTGAATCCTCTCTGTGGGTGAATGCTTCCAAAACAGCCACAGACCTAAAGTAGTAAAGATTTGTCCCTAAGGAGTGTTTCAATAGCTACAGGTTGTCCAAAATCCTTTGGTCATGTCACCAGCTGAGTGTCCATGTGCTAAGCTCCTCTAGCAAGATCATCGTGGTGATGTTGGGATCAGGTGAGCTGGCAAAAATGGTGTGTGTTCAGCAAAATTCAGTGTTTCTTTTTTTCCTGTAGAAATTACTGGCATTTCAAGTACCCACATTGGCACTGCAAGCCAGACCAGCTGTGCCTTGTTAATTAACTCAGGGCTCAGATGAAGTTGGTTCACAGAAATGGGGTGGAAGGGATGAGTCAAATGAGGTTTTCACCACAATTTGGGAAAAAAAAAATTGCTGCACTGTAGAATTTTGACCAACGTCTCCCTCAAACCTCCCATGTGTAACACAAGAAGGCTTGAGTGATTTACCCTCTGGTGTGACCTCAAAGCAAGCATCGTGCTGACATCGGCATCTGCGTGAGGAGTGAAACAAGAAACCTCGCAAAGGGAAACCAGCTCTCATCAGTCAGTTCCAGCAAGCATCGCAATGAACTTGCTTGATGTCGAAAAGGATGCCACAGACATAAAACACCTCTTCAGTATTGTCTTGGATTGCATTGCTACTCATGCCTTAGATTACTAGGCTGGAAATACTCAAAAGCAAACACTGTGCATCCCTTCCAGTGTATGTGCTTCCTTCCACACAGCATGACCAGTTTCCCATTCCTTGTTTTGGCTCTGTTTCACAGACCTTGTGCCAGAGGCTGACCCAGCTGAAATCTGTGTTTCCAGTTCTGTAGAGAGAATCACAAGTCTTCAGCTTTTTTTGTTTTTCCTGCCTTTCTGGCAGCAGAATACCTTAAAAATCCCTGTTTTCTTAAAACCTTACTAAGTCCCAAAGCGACAGGCAGTGGCCTGTGACGATCAAAACAGCAATGTTTCTTGGAGGATGTTCCACCTGTGGGAGTTAGTTTATTCCCCTGATGCACAAAACGAGATTTTGACTGCCTTCCATATAGCAAATATGCATGCTGCCAGATTGCAATCTTGATTATATCTGTATCAACCTGCTTAAAATACCGTTGTCTGTAGTGAAAGTGCAGGATGTGGACCAGATGTTTAAGTTGCACCTGTATGCTCCTGCTTCCAACATGGCAAACTACCTCTGCCTCAAAACCCAGCCCTTTCTCCTCTCCTTTTCTCTTTCTGGCCTCCTGTGTGGGTGGAACTAGGAAGCTTTCTGCCAACTTTTGGCTGTTGTTGTTTTCCTTTAACTTTACTGCAACTTCTGGAAGGCTGGTTCAGGCTCTCTGTGTTGCACAATCATTCCCCTAAATCTGAAAGTGGGCTGCTCATTTCAGCATGTCTGTCACTTGGCCTTTACTTATTTGATTCTCAGAGAGAGAAATATTCCATATTCCTCCTTCTCTGGTGAGCAGAGCTTCTGATGCCTGCCCTAGGGTTAATCGTAGGGTTAACCTAGTCATGAAAAAATATTCTGGGGAAAATGCAGAAGATTTCTCGCTTGGTTGGACCGAGCAATCTTTCTTTTTTAAATTCAGTGTCATGGGCCAGCCAAACAGATCTCTCTTTCACTGTCACTCTCCTGCTGTAGGTCAGCAACATGATGTGCTTCTCGTTCCTTGCAACTTCAGGGCAGAGCAGAGCTGTAATTTGCTCTGGCCCTTTCAGAAAGTCAGCTCTACTTTCCCTTTGCTTCGGCAGTAAGTTAGGGGAAGCTGACCAGCAAGACCCAAAGCACTTCTGCTCTTTCTTTGGCTTGTAAGCAAGTGCATTCTCAGAGGGGGTGAGAGGTGCCTTCCTTCTGCACCATCACTGTTGCAGTGGTGCTCAGAGTGAAGGAATGGACTAGAGAACCTTCTTCTGCAGCCGAAGATGTCCTGGCAGTTGCTGACCCAGTAAGGTACAAGTGACAGCTCCCCTGGGCTCCTGTATCCCAGGGGGAGTCACTGAGGCTGGAGATGGGTCAGTTACAAGTTTCCCTGGTGCCTCTAGTCCATGGTCTGAGACACTCATCTCTTTTCCTGAGGGATTCCCGTGGGGAAGGTTGAGGTACTTGACTTGAGGATGCTCCCTCCAAGGGAGGGAGGAAGAGAAGGCACCCAGTTGCTGTCTTATAGCTCCATGTGGGGCAATATCTGTATCCCACTGGGGGAGTCAGTGAACCAGAACTCTACACAGAAGGGTATATAGATGGGAAGAAAAAGCAAGAGGGAGGACTAGTAGCAACAATCTGAATGATAAACTCTGGCATCCTGATGCCCTAAGGACTCGGGGCTCTCAGCAAGGCTTCTGCATGCTCTGCTCAGCACCTGGAACGCAGTGTGGCAGCCCAGCCACCCACAGTGCTTATGCACACCAGGGCAAGGTCCCGTTGCAGGGCCTAGAAAATGCTGCACAGAGCTGCTCATTTCCAAAATATGTCCTTCACGTCACTTCTTTTACATCACCTGCTGCTCATTAGCCGTTGTTTAAGAGATGACCAGACCCATGCTTGTCCTGTCCCAGCTGCTGGTGGCTCCAAGGTGCTGCCAGGTGTCATACCGCAGAGAGGGCTCTCTTCGCAGGGAGTGGGGCTGGTAGCTGTAGACTTTAGGTTTCAAACTGCTTCCTAAACTTCTAGGATAAAAGCCACTGGAGAAATGTAAAATATTAGTGGTATTTTAAGAAAGCGTGTGGGTGTGTAGACACAATTAATTTTCCTTTTTATAGGCCTACATGGAATATCTCCATCTCCGACGAAGATGCCTAGATCTGTGGTGTGCTGGCATCCCAGACGAGGGCACCGCTCTGTTTGTGTTAACAGAAAATGCCATCGAAATTAACAGTGCACGAACGTTGTTGTGGTCAGACAGTGTCAGCGCAATAAATTACCGTACGTGTGAGAGGCGGCAGGCTGGGAGTCGCTCTGTGCTCCATCCTCCCCGTGCTGAAGCCGCTCGTTCTTCCTTGTTAAATGCACATGGTAGCAGTCATAGGGGATTTTTGTCCTGTTAGTCCCTGAAGATCAGAAAGGAGCTGTTGCAAAGCAGAAATATACTGTGCAGGATTAAACAGCAGAGGGTATGCGTGCTCGCGCACACCCAGGCAGCGTGTCTGCTCTTGTGCTCTGTATTGTTATTGACACACTGCACCTTAATGGCTATAATGTCAATGGGCACTTTGGGACCTTTACTCGTGGATTATTAATGCATTAGACCACAGCTTTTATGGGTTATCATGTCAAGAGCAGTGGGAGTGGATGCCTGCAGTATATGGGCAGAATAAAGATATTTTTTAATCAGAGCTGCGTATACATCACAGCCCTGTACTAAACCTCAGAAATCCCATTTGCTGCTGTGCTGTACCTGCTTCCAGCATGTGTGATCTCACTGCGGCTTGGAGGGCAGCATGGAAACAATGACAGCGACCAGAGAGGAAAAGGGACTGGAAATACGGTCTGGGGAAAGGAAGGGATGCTTGCTGCTGTAACCAGGCAATTGCGCATTGCTGTCCCAGGCTGGGGGAGATTATTTCCTGGTGCTAGCTGATGATACCCTGCAACATGAAGATTAATAGGCTCTTTATTTTATTGTTAGGAACTGCAGGTGCTGCTTTTATTTATATAAATGTGTGCTGGCTCCTGGCTGTGGGCTCAGCCCGGGATGAATTCTCCCGTGGGACTTCAGGGAGAGGAACTTTCTCATGCTGCCTCTGCCTGAGAGCCAATGTCACATTGCATTTGAATGTGAGCATGGGGTGCCTGTGTGGCCTTTTGATGGAAACTACAGGTACCCAGCACTCATCAGGGGCTAGATTTTATTGTTTTAAAGGGTGTTGTCTGAACACAGTGTAATCTGCAGGGGGGAGTGATGCCTGGGTACAAGCAGTTGCAACCAGACTCTCTGGCTGATTTTTTTTCTGGGTAAATCAGGTGTGTATGTGTACAAAGTCTTATTTGATGAGATGCTGTGGTTAAATCTGTAGACGAAGTGAAAAGGCCAGTATAATGAGCACAGACTGCTGTGCTCAGGGCCCTACGAGCAGCATGGTAGGAGTAAGGACACACTTAGCATGGTCAGGAATGTCCTCCCTGACATGTCACCAATACAGGTGCTTCCAGGTTAGGACATCAGAGCAGCAAGTTTTGGGCAGCTCAGCCAAAGTTACATCAGTGAATATAAAAGGGCTTGTTTCTGGTAGGAATTGTCGTCATCTCACAGTCACTGCTGCTCCATTATGACGAGACCTGGAGAAATTATTCTAACAACCACACTAGCTGTTGGGTAATACAAATAATAATAAGCCAGTGATACAAACAAACAAACAAAAAAAGTATATCACAAGTTTTCACCTCCTAGGAGGAAAAAATATGCCTAATACATGACTAATAGCATGAAGCAAGAAAAGAGAGGCACAGGGGACCGGGGGATGCTGGTTCTGCAAAGCTGGAGGATGCAAAATGGTGCTGACCCAGGAGGGAGGGTTCTTGTTTGCAAACTGCTGTCCTTGCTCTAAAGGCCCACGTCTTTCATTTTCTCAACTTTTCATTCCCTCAATTTCACATCTCAAGGAGGCAAAGAAATCCCCCAGTTTTCTTGACAGTGCTGAGTGGAATTTGACTTTTCATCATGTCATATCTGGGCCATGGAAAGGCCCCTGCTTTTATTGTGTGACGACACGGAAATTACCAAGTAATTACAGGATTATGCAGCACCCTGTAAATTAAATGTTACCTCTTTACCTTTTATAGAACAAAAAATAACCATGTAATTACCTAGTGAATTAAGCTGTTAAGGTCTCATGGTAATTATACATGGAGTCAAAAGCTCCAAGTTCTTCTGGTAGTTACAAGTAAAGAATTATCTTTCATTTTTAAACATATGTTGCAGTTGGATCCCAAAGCCTGTGCATTTCCATTTTAATAACACTATGGCCTGCCCAAATGAGAAGAGGCATATGTCTCCCATCTGAGTGTGCAAATAGAGTGAACATGTATATATAAAATAGATTGGACATATGCAAAGCTGACCCAGGTTCATACCAGATAAATTATATGGACTGAAATGGAATAGCAACAGAGGTAAAACATGATTAGTCGGATGATAACGTTTAAAATTATGTTTAGTTTCCTAGCACTGGAACTTGTTTTCACGGGAAGCAAGTCAGCATGATGCTATTTTTATTATACACATGTGATTATATTTTGAAAACAGACAATCAAACCAGCCATCGGCAATCTCTGTCCCCTAAAGGGAGGCTGGGGACTTACAGCGTGTAGGTGGCTTTTGCTGAGCATCAGCACAGAGGGGATCACTTGCTGTGGGTGGGAGAGCCCTGTGAAACAAAACACGCTGGTGGTCTCTGTGGATGCTCCTGGCTTGGGTGAAGGGTTTTGCAATGGGGCCAAACAGTTTTCAACAGCTCTGGGGCAGAGCTCTCAGGTGTGATGGCTCAGCCTCAGCCCCTTCAGAGGCAGCCGGGGGGAGAAGTTGCATCAAATAGCTGCAAAATGAGAGGGGTAGAGAACAGCGAGAGTTTGCTGCCTTGTGTCAGAGCCCAGTCCTGCCAAAAGAACTGCAGGAACATGTTTTCCTGTGTAAAAATCACTGCCATGTGGCCTAGATCAGTTCAGTGGATGGGAACAGAGCAGCAGTGGGACCGGAGAGCATCCGGCTGCTCCTTGCAAACAAGGAGGAGATGGAGAGGAAAGGTCCTGGGCACCAAACGAGCAAAAAAGGGGGCATCAGACAGGTGATTGCAGGTGCTGAAATAGATGGTCAGGTTTTTATTCGGCATGAGGATCTGCAGCACTTATGTATTGCCACTCTTGGTCTGTACATCTTCAGCTCTGGTCAGAGCTGTCTGAAAATGCCCTCTCATTCTTTCATTATTTCAAGATTCACATGGGCTTTTTAACTGTTCCACATAACTTTTTCTTGTTTAATTTTTAACCAGAAAATGAAAACACACTGAAGTGCTTCAGATTTTCTTCATTTTTTTTTCTCTTTCCAGGCTTTTAGGAAAGGTGTTCAAAAAAAAAAATAATCCCAATGAACATTAATGATGAAATAATAACCAGCTTGAAAGTCCTTTCAGATTGGAAATAGGCATTTTTATATGTTCTGAAACCAGATTCTTTGGCTTCATAATTTTAGATCCCTAAATCTGAAAAATGCGATGTTACAATATGTCTAACACCATCTGAAAGGTGTAGCTCTTCAAAGAGGCGTTATGTGCACTTACTAACTAATTTCATAGCTTGCTTTGAAATATGTAGCATGTTACATAAGTGTTCACTGTGGTAAGTGTGGAAGAAAACATTGAACCTGGTTAGGGAGCTGGGTTTTTCCTTTAATGATGCTTAACACTGACATTTTAACTATTAACATTGTGTCTGTAGTTTCTGTTGCAGACCTAACTATTTCACCTACAAGTCATCCCTATTCCAAACAGTAATTGCTCCAGGTACCAAATGAATTGAAGTAATTATCTTCTAACCTTTTTTTTTTTTTTTTGCATTTTTTCTCATTTTGGTTTCAATATGATTAACAATTCTCTATAGCACCATGTTTCATCATATTTAACTCCCGCAGTAATGCTGCATGCTGAATGCAGTGACATGCATTTGCTTCAAAGAGTCATTTATATCCCCCGCAAGCAGGTAGCCTTTCCCATAGAGATGCAGGGCTGTTTTGGCGCAAACAAGGTTTTTTACACGTGTTTGTTGCATGATTTCTTTCACCTTGTGTCCATCAGTGTTACTGCTTTGTAGTTGCTATCCGGTGAATATTAAAAAGCGCCCTTTGGGATTATATCAGAAAATGTGCAAAAAAAAAAAAAATCATGCTCCATCTCATTCCTAGTCTCTTGCGTAACATCCCTTCATCCTGACACAGATTACTGCGAGCATTGTACTCGCCCAGTTCCTCTGCCTTAATAGCCTTACGTCTCATTCGAAGTGAGATCAAAGAGAGAAAAGTACCAAAGGGCTTACATTCAATTAACAGGAAAGGGGCAGGCTTTATACGTGCTCAGCAGAAGCTCTGATTGCACCAAACTGCTGACTACATATCATGTACTATCACTATCAGCATGTGTAACGCCAGCCTTTTCCCTGCTGTGCTGAAAGGTGGTCTGGAAAGGCAAATGACATTTTTGTGCTCTTCCTGTGCTTCATCTGGATGGATGAAGCTGGAGCTACCCATTGCAGGGATGCTCAGTAGGGTGGGGGGCAGAACCCCCTTTTTTTTTTTCTTTTTATTCTGAGAACTCCAGACTGAAAAATTTGTCAGCCCTGACCCATGTACTGGACAAGTTGAATTTTTAACGATGTGCTATTTCCTGCTGCTCTCTTACATGGATCTCAGAGTTGGAGGCTTAGCCTGCAGCAGTCAGAAGTCCTAGGGCAAAAGCTGAGACTTTTGACCCTTTCTGTATATTTGGAGTGTATCGCAATAAAATAATGCCCTTCTTGTTTCTCAGAACAAACTGTCCCCATCTTCCCCTGTCTGAGTATCTGTGGCACCAGCAAAATCTGAATGAGCACCTGACAGCTAGCTTGTACCCAGGGATTAGGAGGAAATTGAGGGAAGGGGTCTGCTCCATTGGGGATGCTTTGCACTTTCCTCAAAGAAAATGGGACCAGTCACTGCCACGAAGACGCAATACTGGGAGGAACAGAAACCTTACTCACTTTGGCAGCATGGTTTTATGACTTTTTTTACCCCATTAAAGGCAGAAGAGAGAGCTGCAGAATTTGGAGCATAAACATAGGGGGAAAAAATAGAGAGGGAGCATTAAAAAGGTGGAGCATGGATCACTGAGATTTTACTGTCTGAGCACTGCTGAAGTGAGAGAGAACCCATCCCCTATACAGTCAGTGCTCATTGCTGTTGGCTCCAATTACATCGAAACTTCACATTTCCCCATGTTCCACATATGAAGTTTGAGAAAGACTTCAGTCCCTAGTTTGGTGTTACTGCTGGAATTATTATTTTTTTATAGCTCTGAGAGAGCATGGATCCTTACTGGTAGCTGAACACCCTCTCCACAAAGCTGATTGCTGAGATAATTTCCAAACAGAGCTGTCTGAGCTTAGGTACAGACTCATAATGCCCTCCTTTACATCCTCTTGACTTGACTTCTAATGCAGAAGTTGCAGAGCAGGAAGCTCCTCACACACACAGGGATTCCGTAGCTGCTCTTCTTGCCAGGAATATTCTCAACTGCTTTAACCTTTCAGAATTTCCTGCTTTACTGTGGGAGATGACCACTCCACACATTTCTCACAGGTTAACAGTGCTATAAAGAGCTCAGCTGGTCAGTGGAATCAGAAAGCACTGAAAAGGTCAAAGCATGCAAGTACTACAGAGGTTTCCCTCTGATGTGGAGTAGCCTCTGACCTTCACTTAACCCTTATTTTAAATTATTGCAAATTAAGCTGGGCAACTTAACCTGTGCTGTAAAAATCTAAACGAATCTGGAAAAACCTATGCTTTACCATCAATGTCAGGTATGTCCTCCAACACACATCTGCCTGTGAGCCTTACTTACTCAACTAAGATATACTCAAATAAAGCACCAATAACTTCACTAGTGCTGAGTGACTTAAGTGCATTTGTACCACTGCATAAACGTTCTCTTGAACAAAAGCACATCTGACTGGAGCTCTTTTCTGCAAGGTGTTTTTTAATCTTCCTGGCTTATACAGGACTTACAGCTGTAATATACGGTGTTTGCATAGCAGTCAGAGCAAGGATTTCAGCACTGTAAGTCCATCATCTGTTTTCCATCAGCCAATTGTCTGCATGCTGGTGCTCATGTCAAAGCTTTTCACTTCAGCTGGGCCATATCCAGTCTCCTGGGCTCTAGGGACCAGATGCCCACCGGTGATTAAATGCAATGACAAAACCTAGGAGAGCTCTACGGCGAAGCACCCCATGGCATTCCTCATCTCAAAGCTTCTCAGTCTCATCCATAAGGTGACACCAGAGTGACCCCAGACACAGGGTTGCTGACTGGGAGACCTGTGCTTGGGTCCTCTGTGGGGCCCCCAACCTCGGAGCAAACCTCTGACTTGTATGTTAGCTCCTTGTTTTTGTGTTCTTTAATGTGCCCTTTGTTTCCTTCTACTCCCTATGTACCTGACCCTTTCTTACTCCACAGCAACAAATGTGGAAAAAAAAACAAAAACAAACATTTGCTGAGGTGCAAACCTGTTTCTTTTTTTCCAAGCCACATAAATCTATATCCCAACAACTGCAGCTAAAGCAAAGAGATGCCTTCACAGGAATGCACCACAAAACAAATTCTTAACTCCAGAAAGAACCCAGCTTTTCACCAATTTTGTTGATATCGAGATAGGGCAGTGGTGCTGCGGAAATGATGTGCCTTGCAAGCAGCTCAGAGTCGCTCAGCGCTGTGGTCCAGAGATGGCTGCTCAGTGTCTGATTTACTGGCCAAGAG
Organism: Aythya ferina; assembly: GCF_964211825.1. NCBI lineage: Eukaryota > Metazoa > Chordata > Aves > Anseriformes > Anatidae > Aythya > Aythya ferina. The sequence continues at coordinate 10,939,855 of NC_140306.1, forward strand.
GATACTCCACTTTCTGAATTCCCATGGAGATGGCCTGATTTCCATAGCAACTGGATTCTCTCTTGCCTTTCCCTTTAACAGGTAGAAACACACTTACATCCTGAAAATGCTAGATTACTCTGAGTATTTATGTACTTTCAGATGCCAGTACACTTTCTGGACGATGTGCTGAAATACAGGCACCTTAATTATGTTTTTGTATCTAGCTTTTGAACTGGCAGTGACATTATCTTCCATCCCCTGCTCTTAAGTTTTGTTTTGATGTGAGCATGAAGTTTTCCTTTTTGCTTTCTTTCTCCTCTTGTTCTTTATTAATGCTCCAGTTTGCTGTTGGACAGGCTGCAAAGCAGAGTGATGGCTGTTGAAGAAAGCTCTTGGGGAAAGGAGGGTATTGATAATACCAAAGAATAACAGTATCCAAAATGCATGTGATTGTATTTCTAGAGAGGGAGGCTGGTTGAATCTCTGCCCCAAAGATGGATTAAAAATGCATGCTATAATTCAGCATGTCAGATAAGAGATCATGTTGGCACTAAGTATATACGTTGTTTGTCACCTGTTTGCTGTGACTTTTTAATGGTTTGAGGTTTTGATTTTATATGCTAACTTGAAGTGTCCTCTTTTTAGCTCTGTCCTTCATCAAATGCATCTTCTCTGCTCCTCCCTTCTAGTTTATGACTTGAATAAGTACAAAGAATAAACAAAATCCACAAGGAGTTGGCTTGACTGGGAAGTTCCTTATAAGCATTGTGGAGGGATTTATAAAGAATAAAAGAGACCAGACTCTGCAAACCCCAAGGATCTTCTGACAACAGATACAGAACAAGGGGCCATGAAAACAGGTTCTGGGGTAGTAGTAACATAGCACATCGGTCTGGTTCCTCAGGGAAGGGACTTCTGCAGGTATCATGAGCCATGTGTGGGAATTACAGGGTCTGAAACGGCAGGACCAGTACCTTGTTTTGGATGTCTGGGGGACCAAAGAGTTGGACTACTCTGTAAAACACCTGGATTATGTGAAGCCTGGACTGCCTCAGAGACTGGTGCAAGAGCTCCTGCATGGCAGTGTGTGACAGCACAGTCAAAGGAAGGGGAGCAAGAGGTGATGAGTGCAGATCCTGCCTGCTAGGGTGGCTGCAGTGAGCGAAGGGCATTCCTGGCAAGTGAAGCTATTTGTGGGCCCAGCGAGAAGGGCAAAACTCATGGGGAGCAGAGGTCAAGCTGTGCTGTTGCAGTGGTGTCCCCTGTTTAGCCATGAATCACAAGAACACAAGGTGTCTGCAGTGGGGATGATTTTCAGAGATGTGCCATTCATCCTGCAAATTGCCCCAGACCTTCCCCTGCCTCATTGCCACCTTTCTCTGAGTGTGCATTGCCCTGGATCCAGGGGACTGGCACTGAAATAGTCAGCTGGAGCAGTCCAAGATGCTACAAGTGCATCGGAAGGTCCTGACAGCACTTTGCCAATTCACTGACCCCGTTATGTTCTGATCTGCGGGAGGTTACACCCGAAATCAGCCTAAAATATTGGCTGATTTTCCTGTGACCCCCAGTCTGACCCCACAGCCAGGTTTACTTTTTTAAATCTTGCCATCAGTGCCATGTTCACTTGCCTCTGCATCTCCCGCTGGGCTGTTCAGCTGCCAGTAGTGCATCCCACCTCCCTTTCACATCCCCACCTGCCTGCAGACCCTCACCCACAGTCGTGCAAGGGTTTCCCTGCCTCTTCACCATGAAGCCATCCCTCCTCTCTCCTCCCCTCCTCCTCTCCCCTTTCCCAGCTGATGCTGAGAGCCAGGGAGGAAAGCATAACAAATTGAAATAAATGAGAGCGGTGGAAGAAAGGGGGAGGTGAGGAGTGAGCTGCCAGGCCCCGTCACTTTGAGGGTCCCAGGGGGGAATGGTGGAGGGCAACAGCAAGGCCAAAGCCTGGTCCTTGGCTGTGTCAGGAGCCTTATTGCCTGTGACCTTCAGAGTGCTTAGTGCTGATGAGGAACATCCAGGAGACCAGGGTGGGGCTGGTTTTGGGGCAGGAAGGGCACGTGTGTGCAGGAGCATGGGGAGAGCAATGTGAGCTAGGGGCTGCTTTCAGGAAGGGGTGGCAGGGATGGAGGGATCAGCTCAGGGTCCCAATGAGCATCTCACTCCCTGGGAGTAGCCCGAGGAAACCCGTGATTTGGGCTCCTCAGAGAGATGCCAGCTGAGGGCCCATAGAGGGCACTGATTTGTCAACAAAGAGGAGAGAAAACACACATTTGGGTAGGAAAGACAGGCATGAAGGGCCCAGGCATCCTTCTGTGGCTTCTGTAGGCGGGTTATTTCTGAGTTAATGATGGACTGCTTCTTTTTTTACTTCTCTGGGCTCTCTTGGAAATGCAAACATCACTGGGAGGTGGGAGAGGTGGCTTCCCCTTCCCGTTTGCTAGAGGAGCAGATGGTCCCACAGCTGATTTCTCCTTGCTTCCCTCTGTCGGTAAAAGATACGTAGCCTAGCTCTGAGAATACCATTTCTTGGCAAAGACGTTCCTGAAAAATAGCAGGGAAATTCCCAGTACTGAGCTTTCATGTTTCTTCAGCCTCCTTTTTTTTCATTTCTTTAATTCTACCCACAGTGGCAAGGTGCACAGCTGCAGCTGTGTTTAGTTACTTGGAAGCAGCGTGTGGTGCAGCCACAGGACTGCAGGCTCCTGCCCTCTGCCAGGTCCTGCTGCAGCTTTTGGGATCTCTGCCCTTCGCCCTAGGGCATCACCAGCCTGCCCTGGGGCTGGCAGAGCAAACCCCTTAGGGCAGCTCAATTAGCACAGCCCACACTCACTGTGGGGCCATGGCATGCATACATAGGGATATGGGGGAGAAGACAAAAGGCTCTCACTGTCTTCCCTTCCCCAGCAGCTCTCCTACCTGCTCCCAGCTCATCCCACTCCTCCCGTGCCAGGGAGGAGGCCCATTAGCAGCAGCTCCGCCGCGATGTCTCTTTAAAGGAAGTGTCAGGAATAAAGATTTACCTCCAGGTTTAGGAAGACAATTATTGTACGTTAATTAAATATGAAATGACACTTAAGAGCATATCCATTGCCTTAACAGCGACTCTCTGTAATAATAATAATACTTAGCACTTACATAGCTCTCTCCATCTATACAGCGCTTCACAAACATTAACTAATGAATCCTCACCACCTCTGTGTGAAGCTAAAGAGGCTGCTGGCACGACGGGGAGGGGATGTATCAGGGGAATAACCTCCTCTTGGCCTGCTGATGCTGCTGCTTTTCAGGCTGCTGTGGTATTCATTCTCCCTCCTCTGTCAGCCTTCCCCTAATTGTGCTTCAGCCAGGTTGTGTGGAGGAGGAGGATGTCGGCTGCACGGGGAAGTGGTGCCCACGGTCAGCACTGCAGCAGGAGCTGATGCTCCCCTGGGCTTGTCTGCAGCTGGAGTGCTTGGGCTGTGGCTGTGAGAAACGAGGTTCTGGCTTTGGACATAAACATCTGTAAAATGCAGGAGCCCGTACTAGGGCTGAAATAGTTATAGCATCTGACTTTCTGCAAATCACTTCAGGAGAAGCTATGTCTTGCCTTCTGCAGTCTCCCAGCCAGGAAACCTCTCCTGAGCCTCCTTCACCTCCCCAGAATGGGATTTTGAGCTGAAAGACCATCTCTCATGGCCAGTGTACCTCTGCAGGAGCAGACTGCCTCCTGACAGATGTGCTCACACTGCCCTCTCTGAGCTTTCTCCATGCTGGCCCATCCTTCAAGACCACCATTTAATGGAGGAGCTGATAGATGCTACTCTACATCAACATTTTCTGTTGTATCTACCTTTTTCTCACTGCAGCTGTCTGTGACTGTATAGTATCTCTCCTGGAAGAATCTGGAGAGAGAAGAGAGAGGTTTCATTCTCTCCACAAGAAGTGGCCTTGACTCTCCAGAGATCCCACCACCATGCATTTGCAGCACATTCATTTCCCCATCTCCCACAGCAGGCTTTCCCCTGCTCGGAATTTTAGGCTGCAAAGTCCTGTTTTGCCTGTTCTACCAGCATTTTACCATTTTCTTTTTCCCAGGAAACACTGATGGGGCACAATGTCCGTGCCCTCTTCCACAGCTATGTTGTCTTACCATAACCATGAGAGCATGGGAAGGAAAGCAGGATGGCAGCAATGTGGCCAGGGCTGTTCAGAGGGAGGAAAGCAGTTATCTGTCCTTTTTCATGGAGGGGTTTTCTGCACAATCTGCTTCCAGACTCTTTTTCTTTCTTTTTTCTTTTTTTTTTTTTTTCCCCAGGCTCATTCCTCTTAAAAAAGTAATAAATATTCAAAACATAGTTGCTCAGATTAACAGCTATACACCAGCAGCTTCAGCACCTACAAAGCCAATGCCTGTACGTGTCCGCTAAGCAGTTGTCAAACTGCATTGCTTTGTAACATTTAGGGCTGGTTTGGAAGGAGGTCTCAAGGCTACACTGTACAAAACACTCCGTATTAGCCAAGGGGGAAGAAAAAGACAACATGACCTAGAAAATCTTGTCATCTTCAAAGTTTCCTGATTCTACTGCTGTTTATTTAGCACTATGAGCCCACTAGATCTGTTTCCAAGTCACTGAGTTGTTTTTGTCTTCCAGAAAGGTCTTAAGCAAGCCTCTGAGTTTGAACATGCTAATGTTTTCAGACGTAGTCCTGTCAGCACCAGTGATTTCAGCTGTATTCCCAGATAACTCCCTGGTGGGCTTCTTAGGGTTGCATTGAGATATGAAAATGTCACACGGTGCTCCCTGTAGCTTGGTGCAATATCAAAGATTGCCTCTAATGTTAAACAGAATCTGAATCTTTCTGCATAGATCACAGTTATCTTGGCTTCCTGCATTGAAGAGCCCTTGATAAGTCAGTGGGAAAACGTATTTTGTGTGTGAGAGCTCACCTGTCTCAGCCCTAAAGGTACAGACCAATGGAAGCCAACCTCAAATAATTTATTTATGCCTCAGTCCTTCCTGTCTCAAAAATTGTCTTCCCCCTGCTTTTGACTTTGCTTTGCAAACCCAGCCTCAGACCTCAGGAGCTTTTGTAAATCAGGTGATGCCAGTAATTCTGGCACCTTCTTTTAGTCTGAGGGAGGTGACAAGGCTGGGTGTGTTTGAGGTCAGGTCTGCAGCAATGGGATTTTTTGGTGATTCCTCATGAAAAGCCTCCACGTAAGGCGTGATTCCATGGGACACCTGCCCCACATGTGGAGAGGATTGCATGGTGTGCACCTGTTGACTTGCACCTGTAAAGGACAAGAGCAAAATACACTCAATCCAAGTCATCCAGGGCTTATCCCTCAAACCCCAGGAGGCTCCCCCAGCCCTGGATGCAGGCTGGCTGGAAGCAGCTGCTCTCCCACTGCCATCCTCACGCCCACATGGTCTGGAGCTGGGCTCTTTCTCCTCCTTCACGTGTTAACAAATTGGCCGTTCCCTGAGAGAGGATAATTTCTTCTTAATGGTAGCCATTTCTCAGCACGTACTTTGGCTGCCAGCTTTTGAAGGTAATTGCATTGTTATTTAGGAAAGTCAAAGGTGCATTCTTCCAGAGAGGCTCTGGCTGCAAGCAGGCATGCAGAGGGCTGGCCAGGAGATGGTTTGGTGCGCTCTTGTTACAGCGAGGTGTCACTGCAGGCAGCCAGAAGACAGGGATGGATGTACATCTCCCTCCCCACTTCCTTTGCCTCCCCAGAGAAGAGTCAGTAGAAGCTTTCCACTGAAAAAAATCAAGATGGGCATTCCAGTGTTGAAAATACACAAGACAAAATGTTCCTTTTCTGATAAGAAAGTGATGTCACAAATGACCTTATTAAAAAAAGGTAAAATGCTTGTTTACTTAAAGCACTTGTTCAAAGAGAGCAAGGAAAAACGTGGCTTTAGGATATTTTTCTTTCTCCTTTCTCTTTCCTCCTAAATGAGATTGAAATACAGTTTCACATTTGCAAGGCCCAATGCCCTTTCTGCCAAGAAATCCATTGACAGTCCAATCAACAGACATGTTCTGGTTACAGGAATCAGGCATCAGTCAAACGCTTGAGAGCCAGATCCAGCAAATGCAGCAGATAATAGTATTGAAAACAGCCAGTGGGGGAGATGAAAAAGTAATTGGAGTATAGGTAGGAGCTGGTATAAGCAGGATGGATCGGCATATTGCTGACACGAGGAAGGGAGGAGGCAGAGGGGGAGAGCTAATGAGAGGGGTCGTTCTAATGATAGAAGTAGTTCAATGTGTCAGGCTTTTGTTTTTCGAGGGCTGAGAGGATTTATTTGTGTGGAGGCAGCCCAGCCCATGGGATTTGTTTGCCACCTACACCGAGAGCAGCTCCCGGAGCTGGTTCAGCCCTGGGACTTTGCAGGATGGGTCCATAGTGAAAGGCCAGGTGGCACCCATGGGGAAGGCAACTCCTTAGGGAAGGCAGCAGGGATGGGCTGACCGTGATGGTGCTGGTGTGGATGTGGGCAGCTGGGGGAGGTTTGCAGTGAGGGGCAGAGTGGGGTGGGCAGGTGTACCACGGGGTGAAGGGCTTTGGGAAGCCCCATGCACTGGGGGCTGCAAGCTCCCCAGGGGTACTCATTACTGTGAGCAAAGCAGCGTTGCTCTCTGCATGCTCAGGGGCTGCATCACTAAACACAGTCGTTTCAATCTCTGCAAGCCCTAAAATTTGCTGATTTCATCCCAAATGTAAAAATCTAGAGAAGACAGGAGTGAAAATGAACAGAATAGAATTTGATTGTATGGACTATATCTCCTAATATATTCCAGAGCCCTTGCTAGTAAAATACCCAGACTCTGATTAGAGCGGTGAGCATGGGAGAATTACTCACTTCCTATGGGTACCATGACGAGCAAATTACCTGAATTCCTTGTAAATCTGTAACCCTCTTTTGGGACTCAGCACTATGGAAATTGCAGGAAGGGGCTGTTGATCTCATATGCTGTGGTATGCACTCCCTCACACTGAGGCTCGGGTGGGTTCTTCCTACATCGCCCTGCCCCATCCAGTTTATTTTTGCAGCTCTTTCAATTCAGTTTCTCTGCCCCACTGACCCAGGTGCTCAGCTCCATCCCTTGCTGTTTTGGGGGGATGCTCCTTCCTGGGCTGTTCTGCATGCAAAGAAAAGGGGGGGGGGGGGGGGGCAGAGGAAGAACTGAACACTCTGTAAAGATGGCACAAAATATTCCAAAGTAATTCAGATCCGACTTGAGCAAGTGATAAATGAGAGCAGCATGGCAGTGACAGGTCAATCAAATATTTATAGAACTTCATCCATTAGCATTGCAGCAGTGGAAGGAGGAATGAAGTCAGAGTTCTTGCAGACCTGTGAGGGGCATGAGTACTGCTCAGCTTCCCCAAAATCTGTCTACGTGCACCTCGTCCTGAAGGTGTTGAGAAAGGCAAAGTGGTGAGACATGTTGAAAAGAGGTCGGGATTATGCAGCACCATATGTTAGAATAAATTCCTCTGATCTTCTTGGGTGGATTAATTTATTTCATACTGGTGGAGAGGTCCTTGCACCAAAAAATGGGAAAGCAGAATGGTGATTATAGGTAGATGTGTGTATGTGTGTATATGCTGGGAAAGGGCATCAGGTTTTGCAGTTCTCTGGAAAAGCAGTTGTTACAATCAGTGAAATGCCAGAAAAGGTTAAGCCACAACAACTCTAAACCACCCAAGAAACCTTAAGGAGAGAGCAGAGTGGAATCGGAAAGCCTATTTTTAGGATCACATGTTATGATTTGATTAATATTTTAGGAGGCAGTTATCATATGCTAAGAAGCTGAAGGATTATTAGCAGCATCCTAATGTGCCTACTGTCAGGGTTTTAACAAGGGGATCCTAGCCAAATTTCTCCCTCCTCACCTTTGAACAGTCCTGTAAGCTGAGGGTGCAGAGAAGTGACATGTGGAGGCACTGAAAAGTTCAAAGGGCTGTGTGGAAGGTATTTGTGTGATTTCCACACTTAGATGAACATGCCCTGCTACGGCCCATGCTGAGACAGGAGGCAGCAGCACATTGCAGACACCAGCAGAGCCAGGCAGCAGCAGGCTGGTGAGGGGAAGAACCACCCTGGGCTCCAAGAGGATGAAAAAGCGTTCGAATTAAGGCTTGCACTGAAGGTTTTTTTCAGCCCACGGATGAGATCTGTATGCCTGGTCACAGAAATGTGTGTCTTGCATTCCTTCTCAAGGTTCCCCCACCTCCTTCAGCAATTTGGGAGTCCCTAAGTGCGCTCTGCACATACTGCCTGTGCTTAACTGTGCTGGGTCTGGGACTTGTGCAGTGCCCCTTCTGGTGCTATTCACTCAATTTCTGTGAATTCAGGAGGAATGTGGGAAGGGAAACGAGCCCTTTCTTGTTCCTTCACTGATCTCCTGACAAAGTTTCATTCATCTGGCCTGGAAGCAGTAGGGATGGTGCATGCCAGAGGCAACCACTCAGCCAGGGGGATGAGGCAGAGCCCGGCACTTGCAAAGAGCCCATTTGCTGGAAATTGATGATCCAAAGTTGCATGGGGAATTTGTATGAATGGAAGGAAAGACAGCCAGTAATTGGGATCGGTGGGTGAAGTGTCAGCAAACAGAAGAAAGGGATACTTCGGTGACAGTGATAAATGCTAGCAGCTTTTGGTCTCATCTGGAGGAGCGAATTGGAGCGAAGACTTCGTAAGAAAAGGAAGGAATGAAAAGACAGCAACCTGATGGATGTTACTGTGGAAAAGGGCTCAGAAAACAAAAGTTCAGCAGAGCATTTTTAGGGCAGTGATCAGTGGCAAGCCACAGAGGTCCTTCCCCGAGGCTGAGAGGGTCACCGTTGTTTACATCCCCAGGAATAAGTCACCAGGCTGGAAGGGGGATCTTCTCAACAGCCCTTTCCTTCCCACACTTGGTCATTTCCCAACCCACCCTTGTCCTCTGCTGATGGGACTCCCTCACGTGCCACCTTGCGGCACCCACAGCATCACGGCTGGTGGTGCATTGAGCCACCAGACCCCATGTCTGCAGCTGCAGATCTCCTGGTAGCTGCCGTGGGGCTCTCCCAGTTGAGCAGCATGGACTGAGTGAAGCCTCTGAGCCTTCCATGGGTGCAGGAGCCCGAGAGATGCAGCTGGGTGTCTGGGGCCAAGAGAAGAGACAGCCCTGCAAGCACAGGCTCTTGGCAGGCACTGGCCCACTGACCGCTCAGGGCTGGTTTATTTTTGTCAGCCAGCCCAGCAGATATGACTCAGGGAGGAATTTGCCTACAAACCAAGCATGTGCAATAACAAGATGCCATTTCCAGAGTCATTTCTCTGACCCTCACCAGCATTTCAAAACACGTCTCGAATGCAATTGGCACCTTAGTGCTGCCAATTTTAGAAACGTTTTGCTTTGGAGGAAGGACTCGAGCACAGAGGTGATTATCCCTCCCCTTCTGGCAGCTTCAGGACTTGTGCGGCTTGCAGGGAATGTCAGAGATGAACAGCATGTAAAAGAGCTCCAGCAAATGCTCTCTCCCAGAGCACTGGGACGTGCCTCTGTCCTGCTCCTTTAGACTACTGAGGATCTTTGCCCCTTACAAGAGACAAGATCCTGGCTGAGGTAGCACAGACATCCATCTAACACGCCCGGAGACAGCAGCACCAGCGGCAGAGAGAGGGACTGATCCTGCTGTCAGCGGTGCCAGCAGAGTCAATGGGAGTCGATGTTTACTTCTGTAACACAGACTGGCGCAGACACTGATAAATGTTATGAATTTTAAAAATTGAGATTCACATTAGGTTTCTTTAACTCATTTTAGATTTTCTGCTTAGCTTTATTAAGTGGCTTTTAAAAGCAGTTTAGCCGCTCTGGTTCACACTGCTGCAGCCCTGCCTGTCTCACCCTAGGAATAAAACAGAGCCCGGGGAGGTGCAGGGAGCTGGGAAGGTACTGGGCAAGGAGTGGTGTGTCCGGTGGTCAGTTGGGTGGTAGCACTGAAGGAGAGTGGGGTAAAGGTGGGAGCAGAAGGTGAGGAATGGTCCTTCTTCCCTCCGTGTGCCTTCCTCAGGCTGGTCCCTCAGTCCTACCTGGGTGTCATGATGAACCCACAGGTGGGTTAGGTTTTGTGCTGTGCATTTCTCATTATCTCCCTCCCCAGCAGTTCTTCATATCCCCCTACTCATGCAAGCCTCTTCCCCCATTATACCAAAATGCTTTGCCATTCTGGGGCCAGAAAGAGCAAGCCACAGCTTTGCTTTCTAGTCTATAGGTCAGGTTTGCAACCTCTAATCTTCCCAGCTTCTGTCAAGAGAATATCTCATCAGGCACCATGCAAAGATGCAAATCCAGGGATATTTCCTCTCCCCTCAAACACGGGCAGAGGAGTACTGCTGCAGAGGTTTGGCTTTCTGGGTCCAGAAGGACCATACAGACAGGCAAGCCTAGGCACTTTCAGGCAGCAGATCTCAGGCTGATCTCCTGCACATTAGTGTAAACCAGGAGTAGCCCCAGTGGAGTGAACTCAGCTTCCTCCTGACTTTTTGAGGCCTGATCCAGCTTCCCCTGAAGTCAGTGAGAAGATGCCAGCTAACTCTTGGATCAATCCCTGCTCGCCTTGCTGTAATAACCATAAGCTGCAGGAAAACAATACGCATCTCCCCTGTTCCATCCCAAAGTCTGCCTGCCACCTGCCATTTCATTTTGCATGACACAATTATCATTTTTAATAATGCCACTGCATTTTCTTGGCTAAAGAGCCTCTGGAGACCCAGTCTGAAAGAAAAGCTTCCCCATCTCCTCTTCTCCATGCCTGCAGGTGTATCTGTATCATAGCAAGCCCTTCCTAAGCATCTCTTCAAAGACACTCACAGCTTCGTCTCCTGTAATCTAGATGCACTTTTGACATCGCTAAATAATTATGCAATTACACAGTAAACTGGTGGTGGGAGATATGCGAGTGGCAAATCTCTGTTCTGGTGATTAAAAACAGCTACCTTGCCTATTGTGAGAGGCAGCAGAGCTCTGACTGCCTGAAAACTGAAGCAAGGGGACCCGGTATGGACAGGAGAGTAATGCTGATTTGTGGGAGATGAACATTTGAGATAGAGATTTACTCACTTGGGTTTTACTTTCTAAAAGATGACACCACTCCTCTGCCAGGGAGGGGAACAGGGCCAGGCAAATAAATGCCTGAGCTGCTACAAACAACCAAAGGTGACCAAGTGCTACAGGACGAGGGTTTGCCTCAAGGGACTTAACCTTCTTCCCCATTAGCATTTTATTTTTTTGTCCATTGATTACAACGGAAAGGAAGAGATGGAAAACTCATGTAATTCCCAGTCCTTGGGGCTGTGGCCTGGATAGTAAGTGCCATCTAATCTAATAAGGATGCTTTGCAGGCTGGTTCATTTGGGTTGTCCTCTATCCTTTGGGAGCCTTGTCTGGACAAGGAGTACAGAAAGGAATTAAAATTCCCTTCCAAAAAAAAACCCATTCAGCTGATTTTTCTGCTCTCTTTTGAACAGTGACCAGCTGTTTCCCAAGAGCTGGGGGACACCTGGTGACAACAGACTGACTTCACACGGGGATGCTCGTGCCACTTTGTGGGGAGATTGCCCAGCAGCAAGGGGCATAACCAGCCAAAGCCAGTGAGTGTCTCAAGGGCACTCCTCCCCACCACTGCTTTTCACCTCCTGTTAGGTTTCCTCAAGCCCCAACTCTCAGGGAAGAGAAGAGAGCTGGCTGCAAACGCGGGCTGACATTCCAAGTGGTGGTGGCAGGTGGGAAATGGATCCATTATATCCCAAGATGAGGCATCTTCCCATCCAAATCAACTCACTGGCACAGATAGCCCCAGAATGCTGTTTAGATGGGGGATTAGGAAACTTATTTTTTCTTGAATTTAATTTTAATTAATTGTGCTGCCAGGGGTGAGCTGAAATGGTTCTGTTTTTAATTTTTTCTCCCCACAGTGGATGTCCTTAAACTCCTTCCTATAATGATAAGTTTGTAGCTTGCAAAAAGCCAGTCTGGATTTATTATTCTGCCTCTTCCCTTGTCCCTTCTAATCCTAGAGAGAACATTGCAGTGACTGCTGGTTAGAAAATTAGTTAAGTGAACTGTATACTGTATTCTCTGCCTATATCACTCCTTATTAGGGAGAAAAGATAATACTGTTCCCCCTCTCCTGTCTGCTCACCCTGTATTTCATCTACAGCTCATGTAGGGAACATTTCAATTGACTACTGCAGCCTGCTTGCCAAATGATGCACAACTCAAAGCCCTTAGGATAACTCTGGACTTTTGGTGCAAAGTGCCAAGAGTGCGATGACATCTGCAGAGCAAGATGGGGGAGGTATTTGCCACTGATGCATGGATGCTAGCAAAACAAGCCTGTTGGAGTAGATTCTGCACTAGGCGAGCAGCAGTCACCTGCTTCATGTCTGAGCACTGCCCCTGCAAGCAGTATTTCAGATGTTTGTAACAAAGCACTGCAGTTTCCCTTGGGGTCCCTATGGATGGAGTCCTCTAACCAAATGTGCTCAATTTGGTGGGTCCCAAAGCAGAGTAGTGTCTTGGTGGTGGGCTCTGCCCCATGTAGACAGCCCCTCTATTCAGGAAAGACATGGAAAAAGATGTTTTCCCCTGTCTGCAGCCTGGCAGCATGATTCCTTGTCATTAGGGTATTGCCCACTGTGAAGTGCTCCTCCTCCAGATGGTTTATGCGTCATGTTTGGAGATCAAACCCATAGGAGGGCTGCAGACGGGGAAATGTACGTGGTAGTTGACCTCTTTAGCAAAGTGTGGACAAGACACCCTATAGCCTGTTTAAAAATATTGTCAGAATTAAACTGTATGTGTAGCGGGTAGAGAGCCAGAAACGTCCTTGTAAAACATTATTGCTATGCAGTTAATAGTGGATTTTGCTTGTCCGTATGGACCAGTTAAGGGAAGGAATTTTCCCGAACTAAGTCAATTTATTGCGCAGGGGCCATTTTAAAGGAATATATGACAAAGGGATAGATGAGCCTGTTATGAGAATAAACTCCCAGAGAACTAAAAGGACAGCCCCAAGGAAGGCCAACCTGATAAGAATGGAGAGCTATTAAATGAAGATACTCTTTGTGCTCCAAATCCAAATATATCTCATGCAAGAGTAGAGCTTTCTAAAACAAATCCCTGTGACAGATGAAGGATTTAGGCACAGCCAGGTTGTCTGTTTAATGAATTCCCAGCATTTACCCCATCAAGGGAGGAGGACCCAAACACTGCTGTTCAGAACCTTTTTCATGTGGATTAGAGCAGCCACAAATGACAGAAAACTAATTTTGCCTTGTTACCCTCCTTCACAGCTCATCTGTCCTACTTTTTACTTATAAAAGAATGAGTAATTCAAACCAAAAAAAGGGCTCCAATATTTATAGATGCTCTGGTCTCTTTTGGGCTCAGTGAATATATGTGAGCCATGAGCCTAATTGCATATTTTAGGCACATATGTAATTCTTCAAATGTTTCAGAAAAGCCTTGCCTCAGCAATGAGGAAGGAGGCTCAAAATGAAGTCATAGACCCTTTCCCATATCAGGCCACAACCTATCCTGCAGGGAACCCTTCTTGCCTTATTCCTCCATCAAGCCTCGCCTGTGGACAAAGCTTCAAGAAGTGGTGGAAAAAATAGGCATAGTGGATTGTCTGATACACCAGAAAAAGCAGCAAGGCACAGGTCAGTCCACTAGGGTGTTGTTTGGGCTGCAAGGAGTGTCAGCCACCTTTCAGGTGGTAACAAACCGTACAGTGAAAGCCCACGTGTCAAGCTGCAGTCAGTTACTGCTTGCTTTGTTTGGAAGGTGGGTACTGAAACACAGCTCATGGAACATTTAACAGCTGACCTCTACTCGCTGCAGATGCCTGGCCTCATGGCTAGCCCCAAACAGTTCACAAGAAACAAAAGCCATAGGCATTTTTGTAGGGTTTATTTAATGATCTGATCCACCTGACAGTTGACAGGGAAGCCCTTTTTGTCTTAGCTCAGAATGGGAGCCCTTGGTGCCTCTATCGCTAGAAGCAGCCACAAGACATTGGTGGGGTTTTGTGCTTGACCCAGCTCCTTGAGCTGTCCCACTGCCCTGGCTGTGCAAAAGAGACTCCAAAGAGACTGATCTGGCCATAAAACCATAACAAATGCTTTAGTCTCATATGCAAAAGTCTCCATGTGTACCCAGCACTGTGCAACCCAGACTCCCACAGCAATTTCTGGTGCAAAGAGCCACCCACCCTCCAGCTCATCACCCTGCAGCCATGAGAGACTGACTGCAGGGGCGAGCATCCCACCACCACAGCTCCTCCAGGAGCTGGCACCTACTAGTGATGATGTCTTTGTTTGCTGGCTACCTGCCCTGCAGGATCTGCACCTCATGCCACGACCACCTGGGAGGAGACAGATGCTCAAGGAGGGGTAGGTTTCCTTTAGCTCTCCTGTCCTATCAGGTCTGTGAAGATGTTTCTGATGTCTCTATATCTTAACTGGCTGTAAATGCCTATTTTTGCTGCCTGAGTGTCTCCCCAGGAATCTCTGGAGAATGAATGAAACTCCCTTTGGGATTCACAGAGGAAAAATGCATTGGGGAACCTACTGCGCTATGTCCAGATCCAGATCAGATTTGCAGAGCAGCCCAACTGTCTGTCTTCATCCCTGACCTTGTTTCCTTCCCCTTGGCACCAAGCAGTCCTCTTTCACAGGCTAAATAGCACAGGAGATGCTGGGACTAGGTGTTAGCAGCCATCCAAGTGAAGAGTTACTTTAAACCCAGGCTGACTTTCTGACTGCTCCTCCCTTTCTCCTGAGCCACCAGCTATGGAAATTTTTCATCTCTGATGGAGCAGATTAGCTACTGGAAATGTCAGAGAGAGGCTACAGATGGCTGCACTGTGGGGAAATATTTCCTTGCTAGTCCTGAAAGCTGCTGAACACCGGACCCCAGGAGAGAAGCTCCACAGTCCATTGCATAAAGTGCCTTGGCCTGTGAGGCTGATAATGCTGAAACACCCCAATGTGTTCTGTTTGGTGAGATCCGCTAGCAGCAGCGACTCAAAACTACAGACAGCTTCGTGGAGGGAGGCGGGGTGGTGTTCTTTTTTATTTTTCCTACTTCCATTTCTTTCTTCTTTAATTTTGGTAATGGATCAGAGTCAAATGAACAACATCTGGCAATTAGCACATCCCTTGCCTGGCTCCGATCTGCCACTAAGTTCTGAGTGTTTGCCTTTATTTTTAAATGGGTGGCTGTCAGAGAGAATTAAATGGTGCCTAAAGAAGCATACAGACGTTATAATTAAAGGCACGCCAACCTTGACAGGTAGCTGGGAGTGGAGTTCAGAATTTCAACTTTTCATGGGAAAGGGGGCTGTCAGCACGCGCATGTGCTGTTGAACTCCATGTGTTTCCCCCAGCTGATCTATCCCCAGGTGCTTTTTATACACCCGTACTTGCAATTAATTGTCTCTTTGTCTGCTCCATTTCAGCAGCACTCCATCCCGGTATTGCAAAAAAAAAGAGCATACTTTAAATCTAGGAATAAAACTGGCATCCATTAGCTGTGATTGCGTGTGCTTCTGTGGGGCTTTGCTGCTAACAAGGATAGAAATGATTTAATGGAAAACAGAACAGAGAGCATAAACCTGCCAGCACACGGAGCATCCTGAAGCCACGTAGTCTGTAACCCAGGGCAAATGCCTTCCAGCTAGGAAAGAGATGCCTGGTGCTCTGGGCACTTTCCTGCCAGGCCATACCATTATAAACATGGTCTTACTTTGCTCCAGGTTTTCTTGTTCCACTCCTAATTCAAACAGGGCCAAATCCTCCTCCCTTCCACATAGACCCATCTGACCCACAATCCCAGACGACTCTTTTAAGGGATGAAGGGAGTGTGGAAGCTGGAAACTGGGTTCATGTGCTGCCTGCTCAGCTTTGACCTGGTGCTGAAAGGAGGGCAAACATCACTGTAATGGGATCTAACCTGGCCTCACACCCCTACTCAGAGGATTGCAGCTCTGGGGTTGTCAGTCCAGCATCTTTCCTGTAGTAGGCTTAGGGCTATGATTCACAGGCCCTGGAGGTGGCAGACTCTGGTGCCCTGTTGGTCTTGGGGCCATTCTGGAGGGCAGAGCTGGTGGGAAGGGCTGTGCTACCATGGAGCTCCTGTGCTATCAGTAACTGCAAATTCCGATATTACACCAGGCAGCACCAGCGGGCAGAGTGCAGCCTATCCACACCTTTCCTTTCTAAATCTGCACCTGAGATGATCGATGATTGCTTGGTGGTTTTACGTGCTGTCTGCAGGCTCAAACTGTAGTTTTTTTTACCAGATCTAGTTGCCACAATATCCCAAACAAGGTAGCTTCAGGACAGCAATGCAGACAATTTGACTCTTACATTTTCAAGCAAAGATTCAAACAAACTCATTCCACCAATCCTTCACAGTACTTGCTTTGCATTCCTTGTTAGTGTTTAGCAACAAACCTGTGGACATGCTTCCAGCTGCCCACCCATCCTGGTGGAAACCCAAGGTGAATTTGGTACAAAATCAGATAGCATCCTACAGAAAAGGAGAGGAGAGAAGGAGTTAGGAGGGAAGTGTGGAGCAGCGCAGCATGGTAAAGGAACCATAAGGCCGATGATCACTTGAAGTTGGCTGCAGAATGCCTCGCTTACAACTAACAGTGCTTCAGCACTGGGGAAGCCTCGAGGAATCACCCACAGCCCCCAGGCACCTGGCCCAGCACCCCCGTACTGGTCTGAGAGCACCCATGGGAGTCACGGCATGAGTCTGCCTGACCTGGGGCAGCCAGGAGGCTGTGGCAGACTGCTTTGGCACTGGCAATGGGTACAGAGAGCAACAGTGAGGGCTCGAAGCCAGGCTGATCGGTGGCGTTGTGCTGGGAAATAACCCACCTCCCTGCTTTCTTGCAGCAAAAATGTCTGCAGATGAAAAATGACAGAAGGAAGGAAAACCTGGAGGAAAACACTAGAGGGATGTAATTCTCTCTCCCTGTCCCACACCTCCCACCCTACTCTACCTTTCTCATCCCACTTCCAATAGGTATTTTTTCATCCCCCCCCCCCCTTCCCTGCTCTCCTCCCCAATCCCTCTCCCTGTCTCTGATGGATGGAACCATTAGTGGAATCACTGTAAATAATGTGTAAAGTTAGAAGTTACAACAAGGTATCTCATTAAAGCCGCTTCACTCATCTTACTTCCCAATTAATGTTTAAGGCTTCGCTGGAATGCGGTGACAATATGTCACAGCATATCATCGTGGCAGGCGACAGGAAGTTAATAACCCACTGGCCCTTAAAGGAGCCTTTAATGTCAGCTGCAGAGGAGTAAACAACGTTGGTTTCTCCCCTCCAAAAGTCTGCCCCCACCCCCCTTTTTCTTTTTCCTCTTTTAATTCTCTGCAGGAATGAAAGAGTTTGTGCTGAAATAACATCATTATCTCGTAAAGCCATCTTCCAGCAGAGGCAGAGCACAAAAGGTGTTGCCCAAGGGACTCTGGGATTTTCGGCGCTGTGGCAAAGTTGCTCCAACTCCCCACCCCGAAAATTCGAGAACCCACGGAGTGCTTGCCTTCACCGCTCTTTCCGCCTCCGCTTGGGGCCTCTTTCCTTTTTTAATAAAAGAAACTCCCTCATCCTTCTTTTCTTAGCAGCAATTTCTACCCCCTTCCCACACCTTCAAGCCCCTAAACACAACTTCACAGCATCAGTGTAGTCAAAAGTTTCCTTTCATGTGTAACGGTTTTATCTACTATTATTGTAACTTTCTTTGACTATGCTGCTTTCTGGGGGACGAGTCATCTTTACCTTTCATTCCTCTAAGCATCTGTTCACTTTGAGTACAGTCGCAGCTCTTTACCCTCCTGTTGCCACGTGATGGGGCTTGAGCTCTCCTGGACACCAGTTGTCTCAGGGTCCAGATGGGATCCATCCCTAGCAGCTCCTCTGGAGTCAGGGCAACTCCTCTGGTTTGTCCCAGACCTGCCAAAACTGGACCAGAGCTCCTGAGTTCAGAGGACGTGGTGTGACATTGGTGTCAGTAGCCCAATTCCCTCTGGGGATGTAAAGATTCACTAATCACACTGTGATACAACATAAATGGCCCATTATTGGAAAACCGTTTTGTAGATGTATTTCTCCCATGAGGAAGAAGAACAAAAAAGTTTAAAAAATTAGAGAAAAAGTATCTGGGACCTGGTGACCTGCATCCGAAGCCCTGTTCAGATCTAGGACCTTGTCCCTACACCTCACTGGGACACCTGTATAGGTGACTAATTCAACCACCCCTTCCTGCCTCCCCACACTGCTGGAAGTGTAACAGATTGGAAGTTCACATAGTGCTTTGGGATCGTCAGATAAAGGCACTGCAGACTGTAAATGTGCTCAGTTCCTTCCTCTCTTCTCCAGCTCAAATACATTATTGATTTGCTCATTTACCAGGGGCCACTTGTCAAAAGTATAACAGCATTAGCAGCACTTGATGTAATAGGGGAATGGAGAGGTCTGTGATTAAGTTTAGACAGCCTTGTTTGACTTAGTTAATTGGTTAAATATATTCAGTTACATGTGATGCTTCAGATTTTCGGCTCCAATAAGGTATAATATTAATTTTAATTAAAGCTCAACAGAGTTGGCCAAATATTTCTATTTTCTGAGTATTTTTCTTAATCATATAATTCATATTCTGCTATAACAGGGATTGTGGTAGCAACTGAGGCCTGGAACCTTTTTGTTTGACCATTTTCTTGTAAAAGATGAAGTAGGTAGTCTGCCATTGAGATGTGAAATTATTAAAATCTTTCTATTCTGAAGAAGAAATGGAGAGGAATTAGTTAAAATTCCCCTCCACTTCAAGACAAGATTAATCTATGTCTTTCCAGACAGATGATTTTCTGCCTTTTCTTAAAAATCTAAAATTCACATGAAAGCCATAGCTGCAAGAACTTGTACTTCCTCCTAAATTTGCCAAGGAGCCTTCATATCGCCTGTCAACCCTAGGCACTCCCTGGTTTGGTGTTTCCTTTCTGAAGATTGGCATCCATCACAACAGGAGGGTCAAAGAGCATCCTACAGGCTGCCTTAGCCAAGCGTCCCAAAAAGTGGGACTCTTACCATAAATCCCTGAGTGTCTCCAGAGCTCTTGTAGTTCCCACCTTATAAAGGACATAGGATGCTGAGCCCCACCTCCTTCAGTTCAGCGTTCCTCAGGGAAGGGGATATTTGTGCCAGGGACATGCCGGCATGAAGTCAGATTTGCCAAGAGATTTCCAAGTTGCCAAGAAATTTCAAGAAATTTAAATTTCAAGAAATTGAAATTGAAAAAATTCCAAGAATTCTTTTCTCAGCTCTTTCCTGGAGAGACTTCAGGCTGGCTTGCCTAATATCTATTGTCCCTGGGCCATAAAGGTCTCCATCCAAAGCACAGCTGGAATTTTACAAGGAAATGTGCAAGTCCCAGTAACACTACCAGACTGGTATAACTGGAGCAGATTCACCTGACCTCCTCAGCATAACAAGGCATCCAGCAGGTGTTCAGAAGGGGGGGGGAGGAGGCTACCTCCGATGAACCTTGTTGACGTAATAATTACAAGAGTGGATATTGCCTTCCTAATGACAGCAATTGAAAGTGCAAATACAGCCGCAGTGCATTAAAAATAGCCCACTGCTCCCATGAAGCAGCAGCTGCATTTGAGGACTTTTCCCAGTGCAGAGCTCACAGGACCGCCCCCCCCCCGGCTTTCCTGCCAGCTCCCCACCCCTCTGCTTTGCATTTCAATTATTTTTCCTTCTCTCTCTCAAAATGCAGACTGAAAGATCTGAAAGAAGAAAGATGGAAGGCAATTCTTGTACTGCCTACCAGCCATGCCTGGATTTCTTTATATTACAGGCGGTCAATTAAAAAGATGTGATATTTTTCTTTTACAGTATTGGGATCCAGCTCTGCAAGCCTTTAATTATCTTCATAGGTGGAACCAGGACTGGGAGAGGGTGGAAACAGCATCTTTTCTTTCAGCTGATCCATCCCTGAGAGGATTCAGCTCAGGTATTTTGAGCCTCGTGATAAAAAATAACCCATTTTTGCATGTTTTTCCTCCTCATCCCTACCGTAAGACCATTAAGCTTCTGATCTCCTGACATCCACAGGACCTAAATGTCGCATACATATATCAGCATTTTGTTAAATGAGGGCCCCCGCTTGGCCCAATGGTCACACCTTATCTAAAATGTGACCTCATAAATGTTCCTTAGAGCATCTGTACATGGCATCTGTACCTGACATCCCTGACATGGCTGATAACCATCAGCACCAATGTGTGCTGGTGCACTTCTGACTATATTTAATGACACAGCGCAGTGTGACTTTCTATCACCTATTGATTGCACATCTGCCCCTTAGAGACAACACGGAGGGTGCCTGTAGGGGAAGATGCTGTGGTCTTTTTCTCCCCAGAGCTCTGGCAGGAATACCCCAGGTCTAGATGGCATAGCTCCATACTTTCCCTGCTTAGATCTTCGTCTAATCCACATTGGACAACCCTATCTCCCCAGGAAGGATGGTTGAATGGGAAGTCTCCAACAAGAAACAGAGGAGAAGACAACAAAATCCATTACACTGTGTGAAGGATTCACTGAAAGCTGCTGCCTGGGCTGTGCAAGGGCTAGCAGAATAGTACTGGTACTGCTGTTGAGCACGTATGGGAATGGGATAATGCATAAAAGCAGGCTGCAACTCCCAGTGTATCAGCCCAAAGGAAGAATCCTGACATCTCATTCTTGTTCGGGGTGTCAGAGAACCTAGGGTTATGTTCTCAGGGGAGTCAGTTGTGGGGCCAGAGTGGAGCGAGATATAATTATGGAATAATGCCTGTTCTTCTCCCACCACTCCCCCCTTTCTAAATGAGCTGTCATGTCACTAAAACTGTTTCTGTGTTCCACAATCAGTCCACTTAACGGTAACAAAGCAGTGCAGATCTATCAAACTCACAATGAGCTCCACTAATGACCACTGAAATTACCAAAGCCATCCTGCTTCCCAGCACCCTGGCCCTATCTCCGCCTCTCTTCAATCATTGTTCTGCCTGGCCCACAGGGAAAGGATTGTGTCAGAGGGCATGTGAGGCCACATCCAGCCACCTGGCATGTCACCCTCATGCTTTGCAAAACTATTCTTCCTGGAGCAAAGTGCTGAGGCTGTCAGGTTTATGCCTTCTTTGCTGCAAGGGGGATGCTGGGGAGGGCTCTGGGCATTTACTGGAGGTACCAAGGGGAAACCATCAGAGCTAGAGCCAGCAGTGAAATACCAGCAGAGTGCATTGTTCCTGGTCCCTGATTATGCATTAAGCTGCATTGCTAAGCACATCTTTTTTTTTTTTTTTTCCTTTTTTTTTTTGTAACTGCTCCTCGGAAGTGCAATCTCACTGCTATTCAGATACAATGTGGCTTCTATTCTCTCTCCCAGTTTTAATTATGTGTCCGCCACTGCTTCTTCTCCAAGCTGGCGGGCTCTGAGATTCATAATTTCAGCCTGACACCATAGTAACCACTTAGTTTGATTCAAGACTCTAATGTCATCACTGGCTGGTCTTGAATAGAGCAGGGAGAGAGGGTGTAATTTGAAGGCAGCATCACATAGAAACTGCAATTATTTCTCCCTTTCGGAGGGAAATGTAAACAAAAGGTCATCGCTGGTCAGTGCTCTTCATTTCCATCCACACACACACTGACAAGCTGACTTTTTTGTTTATTATTTATTTCCTCACCCACCCACATGCCTCCACACCAACACCAGGAGCAGCAGCCAGTGTTGGTTATCACCCCTCCGTAGGGATGTGACTACATCCCTCAGAGAATCCCTCTGGTATTTAAAAATGGCCCCAGACAGCTTGTAAAATCACCTCGGGGTCCCAAGAAGACCCTGAAGAGGACTGTCTCCATGGGCATGCAGACTGTATGGCATTCTGCAGCCAGATGCTGCAGCAAGCAGCACATGCTGATAGACAGCCCTTGCTCTGGATTGTCTATCGAGGCAAGGATCAAGGATAAGCAACCCTGTCCTTGCAAGACAGGGGTTTCAAAATCTCTTCTCTCTTTTTTCCCTTTCTTCCAAGCAGATCCCATGTAAAATTTCCTATATCTTTCCCCCCAAAGATAAATATGTGAATCTTTTCTGGAGACCAGACTCTGTGGCTCCAGAGTGACCCCAAGTGCTGTTTTGTCCTCCACCAGCTCAGAGGGCTGCCTTGGACTCACTCACACAGGCTTAAAACAAAAGACCCACAGGGCAACGATGCCACCATCAACCCAGTTATTATCCCATGGACTGTGGTTTGCCATGTCTCTGGACACAGCCTGTCTCTGATCCCAGTGGGAACGGCAGAGACACATAAGACGGATATCAGCAAGACAGATGGATGTGTGCACACAGCGAAATGCAATTCACTCGGTAGCATTCGCTGCAAATCCCGCTGCAATAAATGAAGCTCTCCTGCCCTCCCCCAATGGCTCAGTGATAGAAAGGAGTTAAGTGAAAATAAATGCTCATATCAAATCACAGGTATTGATTTTCTGAGCTGGTAAATGAAGGCGCTTTATCTCCGATGGGAGATTGAATGTCTGTGTGCCATGCTTTGCTCCATTTTCATAAAAAGGAAGGCATGGTGGAATTATTTTACCTGGCTTCTCATAAAGTGTAAAGGGAGCAGATTCTCGTGTCAATGACAAGAGGTATCAATCAGGAAAAATGCCATGAAGACAATGGAGCCGTTGAGGATTGTCAATGGAATAACAAGCTTGGGAGGCTGTGCTTGGACATTGACTCGTCCTTCAGCAAGTGTCTTTCCACATCTCTGTGGTCGCTGTCCCCTGCCAGTAACCTCTTCTCCATGGTTTACTTTTTGTTTGCTAGAAGTTAAGCTTACATCTACATCATTTAATTCTGCTGGCTGGTTTAAGATGAGAACAAGGGTTTCACTGCTACTTGTGCCAGTTTTGAGCTCTAATGAGTTCTGAGCAGGATGTGATATTGAAATTATAGGTACATTACATTTAATAATCTGCAGAAAAACCTTAAAGGGAGTTGTCCATGGCCCTGAGGAGTGGTTTGGAAGATCAAAGCTGACTGATGCAAAGTAATTCACGTAGGCAGGAGAAGTCGCACTCTCTAAGGTCCTTTGGAAACACAACCTCTTTTTGACCGGGTTCATCTACACAGGCATGCCTTGAAATGAAAAAGCTAAACTTCTGCGCCAGAGATCTGCAGATCTGTGTCCAAACCTTCCATCTTATCTGGCAGTTACCCATCTTATCAGGCAATTTTCTGGCACTAGCAATCCATCTCTGCAGCCGTCCACCCATTTCACTATGCAGCCAGACCTGATGTACTTTTCTGTTGATATTTTTTCAAAGTAGGAAAGATCAAACATATAAAAATAGATGCAAAGAAGCAAGTCATTAAAAAGCAGACCCCATGCCTCTGCAGCAGGCATGGGATTCTTCTGGTATAAAACTGCGCTGCTGAGCACACTTTCACTGCCTGCCCTTCATGGCCCTGCACACCAGGCAGATGTGAGAGGATCCAGCTGAACCCCATGACAGGGAGAAAAGAAATGGCAGGTGGATTTCAGCCAGAAGAGACTTTTGCATGGGGGACATTAAGAGACACTTTGTGTTCCTGACTTGGAGCCTGGCTACCTTTTATATCCCCCTGGTATTAAGCAGCCAGACAACTCCTGAGTGCAGAATCTTAATCCACAGGGATATAACCACTGATCTTAAACTTTGAGGCTTGTCTGTGTTAACGTGAAGGGACTTAGTATGAAGTTCAGGATTCCAGAGAGGCGATCCACGATGACATGGCCTGAAGCTATTGCTCTCTCCACCCCTAGCCTGGCAATTTCTACTGACCTCTGAGGGAGCAAAACCAAGCCCAAGTCCATCAGTTCAGTGGAGAAAAGATTGTGTGTCCTGTCATGGATTTCCCAGCACCGATATGGAATAAAAAAATAGACTGGTTGTTGATGCCAATTTTCACTGCATGGGAACATATATGGAGGACAATAAGAGAAAAAATTGGCTCTTGATTATAAATGGTTCAATCTGAGATGTGGGAAGTGCCAGTATGGGTCTAAAGAAGCAAATTCACACTGCTGGGAAGAAAACCCACAGTACACGGGAAGCATGAACATGACCCTGTAAGGGAATGGTAGCCTGATGCTAGGTGGTCTTTGCTGTGCAGTTGTAATGCAGCGCTATGATGATAAAAGAAATTATTTTGTGACAGCATCCTCCGAAATTTACTTTATTATTTCCTGGTACAGCCCTTCTCAAGGCAGACTGTGAGCATAGTCCAGTAGTCCAGATCTGCTCAGGGAGGTGGTCACTTGAAATAAGTGGGTAGAACAAGACACTCTTTCATAGATCTCGGTTGAAGCAGTCAAGTCACTTTTGCCAGAGCCATGGGGTAAATAGGTGAGATTTTCTTTTTATTCCCAGTGGGAGGGTTGAACATAAGGCATTAGCATTCTATTTTGGTAGGATTTCTATTTTCATTATGACAATTGTTTCAAGTCACCAAGTTTTGTTATCCTCTCTTTGCATCCATTTTTTTGGGTGGGTGGTGGGTTAGTTTGGCTGGTTGGTTTATTTTTTTCTTTGAGGGGGAGATTTGTTGTTTTTGTTGTTGTTGTTTGTTTTGGGGGGAGGGTGGAATGAAGGAAGAGGACAGGTTGCTTTTTTTTACTACTTCCCCACCCATATGTCTAAGGTCTCTTTTCCAATAATGTTCTTACTGCAAGAAGTGGAAACGTTGCCCTGCACAACCTCTCTATAGAGTGCGAACATCAATCCTCTCTTATTAAGCTGAAGCTAAAATGCTCATAGACAAACTGTTAAAAAGAAGAAAGCATCTATGCTGTGGTGGAAAAGGTAAAATGCAGTAATTGTCCAAACCTTTCAAGGAAGAATATCTCAGTAGGGAAGGGAGGACCTTTTTCTTTTTTGTGGCAAATTGCCAGAAGACTCCCAAGAAAGCTTACTTCACCAAGAGATATTTATTTTTAGGCACAAAATCACCTTTATCACCCTTCATTTCTGCAAATTTTTTCCAAATGCAGAGAGAAGCAAATACCTTTTCCCACCCAGCTTTGTGCACATGTTATCCCTCTCTAATGTTGTTGCTCTTTTTGAGTACTTTCTGAATCTGATTTATTTGCAGTCTCTGAAAGAAAAAAGAAAAAGAAAAAAGAAAAAAAGAAAAAAAGAAAAAAAAAAAAGGTATTCCCTGTCATGTCTATGTGGACAACAAGAACTAGAGCATGTGTAGACATATAGGGTGGATTAATCTGATTAAATTCAGGCCTCTAAGTCTAAACTAGTCACCCAAAGCTCCTTTCTTACAGTAGACAGACATCTCATCGATATACAGTCAATGGAACCAGAGGTGCAATTTATCTCATTGCAAAGTAGATGCCCAAAGTAGGTCACATGAATCACACCCCTAAGAGCCTATTTCCCCCTGTTGACTAAAGAGGGATCCTAGCATGACCAAACCATTTGTAGATACTTTTTTTTTTTTTTTTTTTTTTTTTTTTTTTCCTGCTGTGCTGTACCTTGTGACTTCAGGTCATTCTGTCTCTGTGGCTCCATTTCCTACACATAGCACTGAAATAATGGTTTCTTCCTTCCCCCTGTTCAGGATCATTTGTTGAACCAAGTGCTAGGCAATGAAGGGTGAAGATATAAAAATATGGCCCAGTGAGTTGTTGATCTCTAGACCTTATGCACAACCTTAGTCCAGATAAAAATAAACATGAAGGTCTGAAGGCTGGAGAGGTATCTGAACTTGGTCAGGAGTAAGAAATGGGTTGACTGGGTATTTTGGTGGGGAAAATGCCTTTTTCCTCTCTCTGCCATGAGATGTTTTAAATGACCTTTAGAAAAAATGCATCTGGGAACTCAAGCAAGACAGCATGAAAACAGAGCTGTGAAATGCACACCAGCCAGCTCAGGTCTAACCAGAAATCTTCCAAAGCAGAATCCAAAAGTCAGACATGAGATTTTGATGCCTAGTGAAGATAACTTTTTAAAGCATAAGAAAGAAGACTGTTGCAGGCAGAACAAGTCAGCGCTTCTCATGAATCCAGAAAGAGGGTCTATATATTATTTAAAGCATCCAATTTATTGAACAGCTCAAACAGGTTCTCTGTACAGCAGTCAGAACTGATGAGGGCTCACAGAAAACTTTGCAAAGCATTCTGCTTTCAGCCAGTTCTTCAGCCGGAGGAAGTTTTGCTCCCTTGCCTGGATCATTTGCATGAAGAAAGGTCTTTGCTTCTGTCACCTCTTCCCTGCCTCAGAACAGAACTTCTGGTGATAGCAACACAGTCACCTGTGCCGCTTCTGAAAGAGGTGTTGTAGAGCTTCATGGCCCTAGGCCAGCACCTTCAGATGCATTGATGACTCTACTGGCAACATCATAGCACAGGTGTATCAGAGAGAGCAGAAAAAGATGAACCTTTAATAACTTCTGTTCTGAGATCTGTTGGAACTGGAATAACAGCCTAGCTAGAAGGCAAGTGCTCCCTCCCACGTGTTTGAAGAGAGAATTGTGTTTTAAATTCTTTGCAGTACCCAGCCAGCAAACTGCCCATCTGGGCATCAAAATGACACATCTGCCACAAAACGAGGTTGAAGTCCACGTGTTTCCAAATAAAACCCACACAGGCAGGGCTCTAAGAAGCTGTGAAACTCAGAAGTAAAGCAAACTTTCTCACCCTTCAAATAATCTTGGGTCTTAGGATTTCAGCCTGTGCTTGGATAAAAATTTGCATCTGTGGTTGAGGTACCTAAACAAGCTTTTCCTTCGTTAGTAGCAATCCTTTGCCTCTCCTGGATTTTCTCACATCTGAGTCACAAAGTGATGTGTTTATATTGGAAATGTGTGTGAGCAGATCTTCCCTAACTAGCAGGGGACTGGAGCGAAACAGCTGAACAAGTACATGCTCGTACATGCAGAGACACACACACAATGGACCTAACACAGCTAGTTATAAATCTAATAAACTGGCAAGCACTACGATCCTTATGCTGCCCATAAATAATTCACTGCCAAGATGCTTGTAGGAACAGCACCTTCTGGATAGTCCATGGGAAATTCTAACGGGTACCGAGCCCTGCTGACTCTAGTTATTAATCCTGTTTATTGCTGCAGTGCCAAAGGGCCAACACAGAATGAGCCCCCTTTGGGCTAAGAACTGTATAAACACAGACTCTTGAGTTTAAAAGGACTTTGGGAGGAGAAATCACTGGTATAATGATGTTAGCCCAAGCCCCAGGACTGTCAAGATTCAAAATTTCTTTCCTCTCCAAGAAACAGCAATAGCTTTTAGGCAAAACTCTCTGCTTTATGTTAGAAATAGACGCAAGTTGCTGAGTCTGGAGTCTGACAAGCATGTGAATGTCTCCAGCTTTAAAGGATCTGGATGGGTTGTGCTACTTAGGGTGGTCTCTTTACAGCATAACTTACCCCACTGGGAGAAAGGGACAGAGAAGGGAGGAGATTTTGCCTCTTCCTGCTGGGAATGCTTTGTTTCAGAAATATAATTTCCCTGCCAAAAGGTATGTGTTCTCCAAGAGAAGGACTGCTCTACACTACAGATTTGCAGAAGTCCTAGACCTGGTGGCTTTCCCATGTTTCTTCACCAAAGCATTTCTAGGGAAGTACAGGGACCAGTTTCTGTGCCCTCCCACACTCCGAGTATATTTTCCAGAAAAAGCCAGGGAGGAAAAACAGGGGAGCAGGTAGTTTCTGTAACAGTGGTGGTAGGTGAAACAAACCAGCCTTGTTTCAAGGGGTGGCTGAACAGCCGTTAGACCATCACCAACTTTGAGCTGTGGTCTAAAGGTAAGAATCTAAAAAAAATCCCATTATCTTGTGAGCCAGCCTGTCCCTTTCCATCGTGACTTCTAAATATGCCTTGGTAGAAACCGAGTTTTCAATGGGTTGTTGTTGAAAACATTCACTTCAAGGGGTCCCTTTTGCTCCCCAGCAAAGAGCAGCGAGATAGGATTCAGCAGAGGCAGCTGTAATCTCCCCTCCACCACTCACTCTATTGCAGCTTAGAAATGGCATTTCAATTGCCTTAGCTGTAAAGAAGGGGAGAGCTACTGCTCTACAAAGCTCTCTGAGATCTACCAGTAAATGCTCCCAGTCAGTGCTGATCGATATTATTGATTTTTGTTTTTTAAATCCTGAATCACAGTCTTGATTTTTCTACAGGCATGACTGAGGTGAGGTGGCTCTGTAGTTCCCTGAGCAAGGCCCCTTGCTGTAACTTCTACTGGCCATGCAGCACAGAGTGGGTGTTTGGCCTCCTACCTGAATCGCTCACATCATCGTAGGCTACCAGAAGGGTCCTGCTCATTCTCCATCTGCAAACCAACCTGTTTATGCTTTCCCCCTGCCCATTTGTAATGGAACAGACTGCTTGTGCTAGTTTTACACCAGCTTTCAGAAAGTCAGTAATACTTCCAAGCTTAAGCATGGGGATTGAATGCACTTGGGAAGACCCCCATAATTCAGGGTTGGGAGCCTTTTTAAAACAAGTTTAATAGGGATGCTTCTTCCCCACACAGCAGAAGTGGCAAATAAAAGTGGAGGTAGTGGTACCAATGGGCAGGGGGCAGTCACAGGAGCTCTGGTGATCAAAATGTGATGAATAACTCTAGGCTGTGCCTTGAATCTAATTCTAGGGACTGTGGCTGTGGACTGCAGCCACAATTGAGGTGAAATTCCTTGAAATTAGACATTTATACATATGTGTATAATACAATCTTGTAAGCCATAAAGCTAAAGTTGGTCCTACTTCTTCCAAGGTGCGTTTCCCAATAATGCCTTAAATGAAGTGTCTCAAATAAGGATTTAATTTAGACTCAATAAGGAGAGTTATTGCTCCATAATGAAATAGAAAGTAGTTATTGCAAACACATTTAGCGAGGTTTAAAAGCCTCGTAATAGATACGTAGAAGCTGTGGCCTGGCTAGGAAAGTTCAGTGAATATCTTCTTAATCTTACATGGGTATTTTCTTTTTTGCTCAGTACACAATTACTATTTCATTAAATTTGTTATTAAACAGCAGCTATGGATGGGAAAATGCACCTCGTTCTCCAGCGTTGGCTGTTATTGCCACCCCTCCAAATGGCTACCAGTAGTGTCATTTGGAGTTAAATTCAGTGCTGCTGCCCCTTCCACGGCCTATTAAATGTACAAAATTGAGGTTGATGTGAGGAACTGGAGACCTGGTAGGATCAGGTTTGGGATGCAGGGTGCTGATTTTTCATGAGCTGCTTAGGAAAGACTTCTGACCTGAAATATGGTCTGAAGCAGCCTCAGAGGAGCTGATTTGCTTTGGACCAGAACAGGATTACCTGTGGGGTGGTGCCCACCTTGAGGATCCTGTGCACCCAAGAAAAATAGAAGGGGACTTGATTTGGGTCAGGGAGTCTTCCACAAGACCAAGGGAGCAACAGGGTTTGCGAGAGATGTGATTCCTCTCCTTGTGCTCAGCCACCCACCCCTGGGGCTCACCACCAGTACTGTCCCCTCTCTAAACATAAATGCTGCTGCCAGAGTAGTTCTTGGGGAATCCTGCCTCCTGTTATTTGTAGAAGCTTCTAACACAGAGCTGCTTTCCCCAAGACCTCCCTCCTGCCTGCTAAGTATTAACCACATCTAGACCATCCCAACCCAGGGCAAAATGAAGAGCTTGGGCCTGAAGGCAGCGGGTGCAATAGAAGATGCAGGTAGAAAGCAGAATCAATGACTTTAAGGGGAGAACTACAATCACACCCCATGCTGTCACAAGAAAGCCATGCCCCAGCTAACAGAGAAAAGAATCACACTCTCTTTCCACCAGCCAATGACTTAAATTGATCTAATGCACGAAGTCATCCTAGCTAATCCTAATTTTATAGGGTCTAATGGCCATCGCTTAGCTGTGATCACACTTTACCCAGTGTGTGAAAGAGACACAGACTGAGTTAGGGTGGATGCAAAGGCAAGTGAGAGATTATCTGCTTTACAGCTGTAGAAAATGAGGCACAAAAGGGGGGGAATAAACCCTCCCTGATTGAGTAAGGCAGTCCAGCAGCACATCACAAACTGCACGAATGGATCCTGAGCAATTACAGAGATCTCTGCTCTGTATTGGTTTTAAAGATTGCTCTCCCTGTAATCTGTCTTTTAGGATCTAAATGGCCTGTGACAAAAGGCTTCTGATTAAGCACTTCTTTTGCTTTGTTACACTTCAGGGTGAAACTGGTGCTCCTGAAAATAAAATAACTGAATAAAGATGAGAGGGAGAGCTGGTTGATTGCAAACTCCTGGTGCGGGAGGCTCTTCAACATCAGGTCCACGTCGGTCCTGCCACTTCAACATCCCACAGACCACTCTGAACATGTGTCTTCTCTCACCATTCTCTGACGAATATCCAAGTATCGGGACTAATAAAACCCTGCAGTATTGTACACGTTGCACCCAAGGTACCCTCACAAGCTCATCCTGGCACAGCCAAGTTCCTTTCCAAATCTCACTGAAGTGAGAAGCATCAGAGAAAAATGGGGCATAAAGATTTCTTCACTTTTGTCTGCTTACACCATGATTTCTGCTTAAACAGCAGCCTAAATGATAGCAGTTTTCATCCAGAGAGAGCGTGGATTTAACTCCTTTTTAAATGCACAGGCTGTAGTACATACAACATCACCACGCACCACGCAAAACCCTTCAATTGACACTTCACACACGTAAATTTTTTGCCTCTCAAGAGTCCCAGTGTCACAGAGACTAAATTAAAGATGTCGTCTTTTTTTTTTTTTTTTTTTTTTTTTTAAACAAGGACTGTCAGGGCAAATTATTGCTTCAAATTTATTGGAATTTTACCCACAATTCATTCTGGGTCAAATGTAACATTCTACTCAACCAGAAACAAAACATTTCTTTTATGTTTGGAGAAGCATATTAAACATCTATAAAGCATCTGAGTGTATTTCTAAACTTAGCTTTTTTTTTTTTTCTTCTTTGAGGAAAGTTTTTCAGGTATTCTAAAACTAAACCCATTCATCAGAGCACAGAAAGCCGAAAAATTATCAGGCTGGCCTATTCCTGCAATTCAACAGAAAATGTTCACAGTGAATCTCTCCACCTTTACTATGAAATTTACATTATATTAATTAAATTAAATCTACATTATATTAAAATTATTTTTCCAGTGGAATTTTACAAAATTTAGAAGAGACCAAAAAATTAATTTTCTTTAAAAAATATCCAGTATTAGCCTTATAGGGCAGAGGGAACAAGCAAATAAAACCAACTAAAATCAACACTAATAAACACAGCAATGTTGTCTCCACTTGGGGAAAGGGAAGATATAATCCAACAACACAGTGCACATGGTGCACATCATCTTTCCCTTTTAGCAAGCCCAGTGGTTGCTATTACATCAGCACATACATGCTTTTCAGCCATTACAACTTGTACTGCTCCACAGACATTTAGCCCTACAGGGCACAAACAGCCTTAGCTTACAGTTCTGTTTTTGCTTTCCCGTAGGACAGGTGAGATGCTGCATCACACAAATATGGCACAAGGAATCTGTATCTCTGCTGACCGATGTGAAAGAGGCTCTCCAGGCACATGCATAGCTGGTACGTAAGGGACTCCTTTTCCTTGTGAGATGGCCATCACGCCCCATTAAAGTGGAGAGGTTTTTTTTGCAGATGCCGTCCAACCTGCATACAAAATAACACTGGACAAGGTGGAAGATAACAAGCCTGTACATTTCTCAGGACTGCTTTTGAGAAGGTTTGTTGGCAAATTGGCAGTGGAGGAGAAGCAGCAGAGGGTGTTATGTCCCAGGGCCCTCGTTCCCAGCATCAGGCACAAGCACTGGGGCCAGCGAGGAGGTAAATGTCACCGTGGTTTGTCACAAGGAAGAATCGGGATAAAATGCTCAGCTTGGTGAGCAAAGGAAGCAAGCCATTATGCCATACATGGCAGAATTAATTAATCTTTCTAATTCTGCCACTGAACAAGAGAGTCCTGGTTCCCAAGGCCACTGAGAAGGGGAAGCTGGGTTGCAGAGTATTGCTGGTGCAATATAGTCATGCCATGATCCAGAGAAGAGGTATTTCACAGGCTGCGACAAGCATTTCTCCTTCATTTTGGAGGGAAATTTTCACAAGCCCTGGGTCCATTAGCAGTTCAAATGTATGTCTGTTTTCCATGGCTCCACCCAGTTCTTATCCAGGGAGCTGAATGTGACATTTCACTACTAAAGTGGTCAGGGTCTGGACCATTTGTTTCTTCCAATTGACTCCTGAATTCAGCAGCCAGGCTGGGAGGCCAGAAGCATCCTAATTTGCAGCAGACCAAGACCCTGTACCTGATGGGCTAAATACTGCTCTTATTTGTTGTCTTTTGTATACATACTGATAAGGAGTAGAAATGCTCTTCAGGAATAGCAGGCAAAAGCAGGGGAATATCTGGAGAAACTCCACAGTTTTCAAGCTTGTACATTGCTGTTCTGAGGCAGAAAACAAGTGAATCTCCTCCTGGCCCCAGAGCCCTGAAGAGGTGAAAATATCTCTACAGATGTCAGAACAACTCTCTCCTTCAAGTCTCCAAGAGGTCTCAAAAGGCTGTTTCATTCCCTGAAACAAAAGGGTGGTTGGTGCTCCTGATGTTTCAGCCTATAACTAGAAGATTCATTTCTTGTCTCCTTCCCAGTATCTATCCCCATGCTTTCTTTTGCAATTCCATTGTCTGATTTGTAAGAATGCACCCCATGAACACTTTTCCCTTTGACCTCTGCCCCACCCCAGCCCCATCCCTCATTAGAAGCACAACAACATCCAAAGGAAGTGTCCCATGAACAGAAGTGGGAGACAGATGGAGTTTCTCATTTGGGGTGACAGGTTCTGTGGATAATGATTTCAATGAGGGAGATAAACAGCAGTGGGAAACCTGCAGGTTCAGTGGCTCAGGTCCTGTCCTGTCAGCCTTTGAGTAAACAGCAAAAGATAGCCACAAAGTGACTGGGAAAAAACATCAAATAAAACATGCTTGATTGATAAACTCATTTCTTAAAACTTCAACAAGGTTGAAAAAGGTGCACATAAATTTGGTGTATCAACAAGAAGCGTTTCCAATGCTTGTGATCCAGAGGGGCCCAGTAGACAGAAGAAGTGGATAATTATAATGAACTGAATTGTCCAAGTTGGGCCTGCAGAGCGCATCTCATGACCCACCCTGCTCAAGGTGTCCAAATCCCTCTTGCCCTGGGAAGCTGTAGCACAAACCTGTGGATGTTGCAGTCACCAGAGCCCCAGGCTGAGGCATCACAGCCCCCGGAGCCCAGCTTCACTGCAGAAAACACCTGTGGAGGGCTGACTTCCAGCACGTAAATGCCTTCAGCCACATCTCTGGGGAGAAACCAAACCGTCAGCAAAGTAAATTGCTTTTTGGATTGCTTCTTGTCCCACTGTGAGAGCTTCACTTTAGGAGCTATCGTGGGAAGGGATGGCACAGTTAGGTGAAAACCCCACATCCCAGAGGCTGCTCCAGGGGCTCAGTATATTAATAAACCAATACCTTGAGGCAGGAATGCAGGGCAGCAGCTGCTTCTTCAGGAGACTAGTTGTCTGCTGGAGCAGTGGGAGAGAAAGACCTATTTTATACCTAGATAATAATAATAATAATAATAAAGTGAGACAAATAAATAAATAAATAAAGAGTGCTTGATAAATGCATTATTAGCTGTAGTGGGAGCAATTACAGGAAGAATGGGAAGTGACAGCTGCAGGCCCCAGATAGCCAAGGCACAAAAGGGGAGTTTTAGACAAATGTCCTCCAGATAATGGGTTTGCTTCTTGTCTAGTTTGGGGGAGGGAGCTGGCAGATATGGGAGGCATTAACAGGCTGTGCCACACGTCGGGAACAGAGATGCTGCCGTACCAACTCTCTGCAGGCATAATTTAGCTTTTTTTTTCCCCAGTGCATCTGACTTCATATTTGTTTAAAGCAATGTGTCTTCCAGTGTCTTCACCCCCTCTGCAGTGAGCTATTCCCATAATGAGAGGGAAAAGAAGGCCCTGGAGTTAGCTGTTTTAAAAGTTTATCCATTTTCAGGACTGGAAAATTAGATGATAAGATTGTGGGGTGACCTCTGGAAATAGGGTCACAGCCTGTGAGAGCATCTGTGCTGGGGTGCAGCGGAAAGTTGATCGCAGTAACCCCACAGAGACAGTCTAGAGACTGCTATCTGGAGGAAGAGGTGCCTTCTTCCAGATATCTCTGGAAGGCTAAGACACAGAGACAAAGCAGCTCAATGGGGATCATTCTGCTCTAGACCTTGCACCAAATATTCAGGCCAGGGTGGCTGTGAGCTCACTAAACAAGCACTTTCCTCCTTACTGCTCCCACTAAGGATGGAAAAAGAAAAGCAAATCACTGTCATTTTTTCCTTCTGGCCAGCTCTATCCAGGGCCCATAAGTCTGAGATTCAGAGTCCTACCCTTTCATGTGAGGCACACACCTTTTGTTGCTTTAACCCACGGCGCTTTTCTGGTCACACAATAATGAAAGAATTCTGCCATTTCAGGAGCATTGGAAAACGCAGGTGATGGAAGGCAGAGGGAGCATGACTCCCCTGTACAGCAATGTGCTCCACAATAACTGCACGAGAACCAGCTGCAATTTGGTGGGGATGGTGACACAGAGGTCAGACAAGCTGTATTGTAATTTGCGTCCAGGAAAATGCAACCAGACATGACCAGGCAACAAAGGCTCACTGTTCCAGTTATTACAAACAAAGAGCATGCAGCGGGAAATCATAGAGGCCTCTCTACAAGACCCCTGTGCCTTCAGCTTAGCTCTGTCTCAGCCTAATTACGTGGCCTTGTTTGCATTAGTTATTGTCTATGGGCTCTCCCATGTCCCCTTCTCGCTGAGTGTCACTCGGAGCCATTAACATAAATTGCACAACCATACTAGGGATTCCCCTAGGGCACACATAAACTTTCCACACCAAATACGATCAGTCCAGCCTGAGGCAGCACCCAGGAGGGGAGATTTCAGCTTAAATGGTTAGAAGTTGGAAAAGTTGTAAGCAACAGAAAGTGGGGGTCTAATAATAGGAAGTGTTAGGCAACCTTAATAGAAAGCACATTACCAGGCTTGTGCTCTGCATATAATGCATCTTCTCCAAGTTAATTGCTCATCAGTTCAGTACATAAACAAAGACTGATGCTGTGACTGTGCAAGCGGCAGGGCTCATTCCCCAGTGAGCTTCTTGCTGCTAAAAGAAAGGCTTGCTCCAAACACCACGTCCTACCTGCTCATGATAGCAAAGCGCCTGGGAGATCAGCTGCCTACAAACCCAGGAGGTCCTCCTGGACCTAAGGAGCTGGGGCCCTGTCACCCTGTGAAGGCTGCTCTCTGTCCTGCTGCCAACAAACGTGTCCAGCTGAAGTAGGGTTACTGCGATGCCTCCTCATCTTAAATGCATTCCCTTCCTCACCCCCAAGAAGGCTTACAGGCAGCTTTTTGTTTAATTTCACATCCTGCCTGGTGTTCTGGAAACCTGACAGATTTGCTTTTCCAAAAGTAGATACCTACAGGCACTGGGACAGAAGTCCTGGCCCTTTTAGTACCGAGTTACATGAGCAAGAAGGCAGCTGAGGGCAGGGAGTTTTGTGGGGTTTGGATGTGCCCAAGGGACTGGGAGCAAAGTCAGCAGTATCTCTGCCTATGTGTAGGAATATGGATAGGTCTAAAGCTGGATGTGCTGTGAGGCAAGAGCAGCCAGTAGGCAGGATTGGATGGGTTGGACGGTGATCCAACGGGGTTGTGAGGGGGTCATAGGAGTTACTGACAAGAGCAGGAACCTGATGTTCACCAAACAGGGACAGCAAAGTCATGATTTGCAACTAGCCTCAATGGGTCTCACAGTCTGCACCAAGCCTGTGGATACCACATAGCACTAAAAGCTCAATTTGGATGGCTTGGTAAATATCGTATTAGCATCCCAGTCTCTCCGTGCTGGAACAGAGCTCCTTAACGCTTGGCTTGGAAACACTTTCTGAAGCATCCTTAAGGGTTATCCATGAGAAATGCCTGAAATCTGGGATTCCCAATCGCATGAATGACTGGTCTCACCTGGAATCATACGGCAGGAGGCGTAATGAAGTGCTGGTCTCTGGCAGCAAATAGGTCTAGACAGATCGCCGGGCTGCTTCTAAACAGCAGAGAATGAATGGCCAGAGGTGAAAATTGTCTGCTCTCGGGAGTCCACTGTTTGCAATCATCTCAGTGCCCAAGAAGGTAGCATAAGTTATCCCATGGCAAAAGATATTCTAATTTGCCTTTGGCTCAGCCTGCAAGACTGTAATCAGTGCTGCTAATCTTTAATAAAAGGGGTTCACAGGAGTCTTTGTTTATAATGACATGGTGGGTGATAGCTCTTTCTTGTTATAATCCCCTCTCAGAAAGCATCTGATGGGGAAAATGTCTCCCCTGACAGTTTGCTTAAATTTTCATTTGCCAAAACGCTGAATAAACTTCTTGTTTGTCTAATGGAACTAGAAAGAATTGTGACACTTTTATTGTTTGTTTACTTCCTCACTAGGGCACCAGCTAAATTGAAGATGTCATCACACAGCACTGAGAATCAAGCTTCTTAATTTAACTGATTGGTTTGCAAACAAGGGTCTCCAAAGCACCACTGAGCCACACAGGCTTTGCGGTGACCACAGACTGAAAAACATCAATGAACTACAGGCAGGAGAAGCAATGCAATAGGGAGGTAATCCCAGAAAAGCTGCTGCTTTTACAAGGTATTGCACAGAAGCACTGGTCAAACGTCGTCTGTAAAAGCAGCAGAGAGAAGACAAAGAGAGCAATACATTTTCCTATAAATCCTACATAATTAGCAGCTGCTACTGGATTAATGCTAGCACTAATTCTGAAGGGGGAGGGGGGGCGATTTCTTGCCTGAATTCCCTCTATTATTCACTCTTTTTATTCCCTTACTACCAGGAGGAGAGTTACTCTGGCTTTACACCACACCAAGCGAGGACGGACTGCAGCATTCAGGATGCAGACAGAGGAGCAGTCCCCCATGGATCGGTGAGATTTTCAGACAGATCAAATGTTGAGCTTCAGGTAATTGGCAGAGATCCTTTAATGTCTGAGTTTAACACTCACCTACTAGAAGAGAACACAATTAGGCAATGAGATGTGGAAGAGTCTGAAGTGCCAGGTATAATAATTCAGCTGTAGTAGGCTGTTCAGCAGAAAGCTGAAGGCTGAGAGCTGTCAATTACACCAGGGGTGAATTAATACAACCAAATTCATGCACTGAAGCATCTTATTATTGCTATGATCACATTTTATTATGAAGCAGTTTGGGTGAGGTTATTTTTTTTAATTTATTTATCTATGTTAATTTTGTACAGAGGCAAATAAGTTATGAGTTGGGAATTGTATTAATTTCACTGCTTGGAAATATTTTAATAGCCGATTAGGTCGCTTGTTAGTTGTGTGGGGCTTTTTTCCTTTCTTTCTTTCTTCTTTTTCTGCTCATTATGAAATTAGTGTTATGTACAACAAGCACCATGGGGTAGCAAAGCATAACCCCTCTTGGTCCCCATCCTACACAAAATTTACTAGTAACCCTCCAAACTCAAGTTCCACACCGACATTTCCTTACCTCCCCCATGTACATTTGAAGGGCTGGACTCTCTAGGGCAAACAGAAAAGGATTTCACAGTCCAGAGGGAAATCTCCCCATCCTCCCCAAGACAAATAAACTGCATTACTGAAAGCACGAGGAAGCTCAGCAATCAGAATTTAGGATCTAAGAAAATTGTGACTTGTCCACATCCTGCAAATAATGTCACATACAGAGGGCATGGCTGCGCTGCACCATCCCAGCCTGATGCAAGCAGTGCTGCTTTTGGGGAACTGGACAGGCTGGGGGGAACCATGCAGTTAATGGAAGGCACTCACGTGTCTTCTGCTTCCAGGGTAAGGTATCTAACCTGGCTGAAAGTCAACAATGTTTAAAGACCAGCTGCCCTGAAATGATACCAAGAGAGGCTTTGCCCATCCCACCCAAGAAACAGAGATGGCTGGGTATTTGCCACTTTTACAGCTTGGACTGAACGTCTCAGGCAGTCTGGAGACATTAATTAGTTCTTTATATTGAGAGAACAGGGCTCTAAGGTTTTCCTCCTCCACTTGCATAGCATGGGCGAGATGAGATTTGTGGTCCCACCCATGCAGGAGCACCTGGGGTTAGAGCAGCAGGGTGCTCACCTTGAGGGTTTGGGCAAAACCAAGAAGGGGAAGATTGGCTGAGGAGAGCTGGGATATGGCAGATAAAAGTCTCATGCACGCGTAGCCCAAATCTAAATGAAAACATGCTGAGTTTACATGGGATTTGGGTTGAACTGGTTTGGGGACAGGCAGAGGGCAGGAAGACGGGATGTGGGCAGATCTGGGCACAGCAAGAGGTAGAAAAGAGTGAGAGGGAAAAGCATTTAAGTGCCCCAAAGCGAAAGACAGGGCCACTCCATTGCCTCAGCCACTGATATTTCTGCACAAGCTCAGGGAATCCAGCTGCTAACATCAGAAGCTCAGAAACTTGGAGGAATCCTACAGTAACATTTTTCTTTGGCTTAATTACCGAAATAGACAAATTGGAAATTGGCCCATCATGAAGATAAATAGCAATAAAA
Organism: Aythya ferina; assembly: GCF_964211825.1. NCBI lineage: Eukaryota > Metazoa > Chordata > Aves > Anseriformes > Anatidae > Aythya > Aythya ferina. Next base: position 10,978,672 of record NC_140306.1, read on the forward strand.
AAAAATGCAGTTGAGAAAACTGTTCCTTCTAAATTATAATTAACCACCCACCGGCAGCTACCTGGCAGAGGTGAGAGGGGAGGCTGCAAGCAGCCCCTCGGCTCGGCCAGCAGCGCTTCCCGTGATGCTCCTCGTTACTGCACCTCCGGGGCACTTAATGCCCCATTTTGCTTTCAGTGCAATTATAAAAGGCCACTTACATTTGCCACCCCCCTTCTTTGTCTCCCCACCCCAAGATCTCTAATAGTCTAAATTATCAGCAAATTGCCTATTTGATAAGGGCAAGCCATTTTGCATTGAGAGCTGAACTATTTCCCACTTCTGGGGGATAATATTAGGCAAATAACAAGCATCATTCTTTTGACATGTACAATTATTTGCCAAGTGTATGTTTGAATAGCCTGCTCCTTTGTGTGACAGGGTCCGTTCCCCATTAGCATACTTGACAGATGAATATGCTGGGTCCTTGTGGAAAACCTGGCAGTAACCATGGTGATTGGGAGACAATGTTTTGAGTGAGGGATGTATTATCAATTTCAACTGGAAGTAAAAAAGTGTATCGCTAACGAGCTGATCTGCAATCCAGGAGAAATACATTGTTCCCAGGTAATTAAGCCAATCTTGGTACCAGTTTTAAACTCACATAAATTAGAGGCAGAGGTATCTACCTATTTTGTTGCTTCTCCGTTTCCCGATGGAGGTTTTTCTCCTTGATTTTTAATTAAAGTTCTCTGTGAAAGAACTGAAATGTGATTTTCTTTGTGCTAAGAAGTTCTGGGGGCAAAGTAGATAGCCAGGACAGTCCCTGTCTTTGGGTGTATCAGGGAGGGGTGAGCGGCTGGCCTTGCTAAACGAGGCTCCCAGGGCAGTTTCTCTCTCTTGTCCACCACCTTTTGGGTTACCCTGGCTTTATTCTGAGCTTTCTTTTTGGAACTGTGGAAGGAGATGTTGCCCTCGTACCACTCCAGAGAAAGCAGGCAGCTAAGCTGTGACTTGTGGACATCTCTTCTGACCTTGCTGAACCTTGCCTTTGATGTCCAGGCTCTGCTAGCTCCTGGACATGTCACAGCTGTCCCCACTGAGAGGAAGGTGCTGCCCGAGTCCAGGAGAGCCCCACTGACTGCCTCCACTGCCTGTTCCCTGAGCAAAACGATGCCCCTCCTGCAACCAGCGGGGCAAACCCCGACCTTGCAGGGCCAAGGAGAAAGGGAAGAAGAGAGATGAACTATTTGCTGAGCACAGAGCAAAGGGGGAATGCCTCTTGTCCCCACCTTGGGAAGGTGATTTCATGTCCAGAGGAGCTCTGATGTTTGCACTGGGTCCCAGCCCCTCCTGTGTGCACAGATTTCCTGGTCAGGGTCCTGTGGGAAGAGGCAGACAGACACCACCACCCACTCAGGGCTACCTGGTGCATCGAAAGAGACAGCTCTGGATGCAGCACTGAATCCATCACAGGGAGGAGAGACGTCCTTATGCTTTCATTTGATTAGAGAGGCTGCTCACATGCCTTTCCCCCTTGGGAAAGACAGACTAAATAACCTCTGCATAGCAATGCTTTGCCTCGAATCTTGCCCATTTAAATCTATACAGAATAGGTGAACAGCATCTCCATTTTGTCCTGGTAGTTATTTTCCATCAGCTCTGCCGGGGGATAGATGGACACAAAACCCAGGCAGGGAGCAACAAGACCAGTGTTTTCCTCATGCTCTGCTAAGAGAACTGAGTGACCTGTTTGAAACTCCTGCCCAGTCCCCCCATGGACCCCTTGAATCTCTGTAACACATAACCTCGCTTTACTGAAAAAAAGTAGATTACAGAGACAAGGTTACTATTAGCAGTATGATTAGCAACATATTCTCTACAGTCTTTCATTAGCAGGAATGTCCCTGCCTTTTTAGACTCAAATTTGCCCTCATTTTCCACACACCTGGTGCTCTCTTGCTTTTACTATTGTAAAATATTGACATGGAAAAAGCTGAATCAGGAACCTGAGGTCAGAGAAGGTGATTTGCACTGGAGTAATGAATCCTACTGCCTCCCAGAGCTCCCTTTCTTGCTTTTTCCTTGTTCCTGGTTCTTTTTCAGGCAAATGTTTGATTTATTTTTCCCCCCTCCACCCCCAGCCTCTGTTCCCTCCACTCTCCCTGTTTTGGACTTTGGCAGGTTGAGAGCTACAATTAGAGCCAGTGTTTATGGTGCTGGCCATATGGCTCGCGATGCAAAACAGCAGCTGCATGGGAATCTTAAGAGGAGCCCTCCCCAAGGTCACGGCGCACAAGGGAGCGCGTGCCCACCCAGGTGGGACACAGGAGCCTGCCACCACTTGATCTATGACCGCGCACGTACTGATCGAGCACCTCTGATGCAAACTAATGCCAGAGCAGCTGCAAAACACCAATTGTGTCGCAAAAACATCCACTTCACAGAGCATCAGGGACATGGGAATGTCAGGGGCTTCTGCCTCCTTCCAGAGACCAGCTGCAAGTTCCTGAAAACAAGGAGGGAGATGAGCCAAAGTCACCCAGAAGCTTACAGTGCCTTAAATGCAAGCTCTAGGTCAGCACTGGGATGAAGATTTCCCTTTCACTGGAGGGTCTTCTAGAGGGATTTTGTCTGGGTACCACTCGTGGAGAGCCACGTGAGGCAGGGGCTCTCACAGCAGCAAACATCTTGCTGTCCCGAATCAGGGCACTTTCTGCCCATTCTGTTTCTGCAGTGACCCTCCCCTTTCCATCCCAAAGATATGTGAAAACATGACCACCACTGTGGCCCCTCGTCTGATTGATAGTCTTAGCTGTGTCATCCACGAACACAAGGTAAAAAATCCCATTACTGCAATCACAAATGCATTACACCCATATCTAAAGAGCAGAGATTCATTCCAGATTAGGTAGATTTTTTTTTTCTTAAGGAGGGATAGTGTTTAAATCACAAATTTTCTGTAGAAATAGCCCTGTAAAAAGCAACCTGAGCATCTTCTGCACCCAGATGCCTTTCAGGAAACCTACACCAAGCTAGCCAAGCTGGGATTTCCTTCGGCTCTCTTGTGACATTACCAGATACGCTTTTAAAGATGTCACATGCATAAAAGAACAAGTATGTGACCTGACTGAAGCAGGCATTTCCCAGGCTGTTTATCACCCTCCAATAAATGAATGAGAGCATTTGATGCTTACAGGCTCTAAGCAGCCCAGAAGGTCACTCTCTGGGACTGTGCCAACTGCCCTGCTCTTCCCAGAGAGCAGAAAAGTACATGTCCCAGAGTCTGACACACGGGCCAGTGAGCTGCTCATCATCATGCAGGAAGCCAGCGAGCTCTCCATATCACATCACAGAGCCCATCTCTGAAATGCACCCATTGCTGCACTTCCAGGATGTCCCCATTTAACAGTGTGGCAACACCACACAGCAGTGTGGGGATTGAGGACGGCTGTTTGCCTGTCTGAAACCACTGAAAGAAGTTAGTCCAATGCTAGTCTTTCTGCAGGACACAGCCCCCCAGCCCTTGCCAGTCTGACCGGGACCTCAGGCTTTACCCAAAAAACATTAGGCAAGATCTTGTCTGCCTGTGTTAAGGATTGCTCCCTTAAACCAAATCTGTATGTGAAGGTGTCAGAGAGGTTTCCTTACTGAGCACTCCAATCCCAAAGTTGTTATATATAGTACCAGTCTCCATATGGTGCTCACAAAGAGTAAAAGAAATGGGTAGAGGATGGTACATATACAATGTCTCATAATATTATGCAAAAGGTTTTATCAATGGGTCTTCAGGAGACTAAACTAGGTGAAAGGAGACTGAATCTGCAAAAATTAAAGTAAGTTATAGAAATGTTAGGTGAGAGAGCAGGGAGGAAGGAAATACTATTTTGCATTACCTTGTGATGCCCCAATGTCCAGTCACAAAAATAAACAAATAAAACAGTTCTGGATGGTGGCTAAAAGTGAAGAGAAAGGCAGAGGAGCTGGTGGGGCAGAGGTCTTTTCTGGGATCAGACATTTCCTCACATGTAGACAGAATGCTTAAACAGTGGACATCTTCCTGTGAGTCTTTAACAACCCCTAATTTAGGTTTTACACTATGTATTGCTATGTACATGGCTGCAGAGAGCAATTGAAACCATCTTAATGAGGTACTTGGGCTCCTTATATAGCCCATGAAGAGAGCTGGTGACTGACAAACAGCTGAGAAAGCCTGGGAGCTATCAGAGCTGCTCTGTAGAAAACACAAAGCACAGCATAGCATGAACTTTTTCCCTTCAGGCAGGAAATAATTGCCTGCCTTCCCAAACCAGGGCGCTTCTGTGCCTATGTGTCAGTGGATAGAGAAGTTCTGGGCTAAGCGAAGCAGAAAATAGGAATTAAACATCTCCAAGGTTTGTCAGCACAAGGATGGAGGTTTTCTGGATTGCTCCCTGGGGTGCAAACACCTCTCACACTTTGCTGGCCAACCTCACCCATAGCTTGCTCTGCAACAGTTTGTTAGTGAGAAAACCCAAATCAGGTAGTGAATTCAAGGTCTTGGGGCCAGAATTGCTTGGGACCTCACTGTTACCTGCATCCCCCTGCTCTGAGAGTGACAAACTGGGAGAAGAGGGGAAGAAACGACCAACCTGATTTACTACTGTGATAACTGTACCTGGTCAAGGTGCCTACCTGGCTGTGTTCCTCAGTGGAGATGCTATTTTGGACCTTTCCACATGTCCCCCTATGAGGTGGGGGCCCAAGTACTGCCCAGATCTGCAAGGCACCCAGCCAGAGTCACGTCCCATCCCACAACATGGGCTTCTCTGGGCTGCAGCAGCTAACAGTTTCCAGAGAGCTCCAGAGTGAGTGTTACTATTAGACATAGACCTACAGACACATTAAAACATAATGAAGTGTCTTAATCACCCTTTACAAGCTAAATTTATCACAGGGAACCCTATAAAATGAAAGTGAAAGAGCAATTCCGCAACCACCCTTACCCAAGATAGATAGAGAGATATTATTTGTTGTTAATGAATGGCAAATTCATTGCTGTCTTATCCCCATGAATGAAATATGTGGGGATGCAGAGAGAGGGCTCCAGGCTGCACAGAGGACATTTTGCAATCAGCTCACGGCACCTATTTAAACTGCCTGGAAGCTCGGTTACACTGATGCTCTAATGCCCAGACGCAGGCGTGCCTGCCTCAAAATCCTCTGCTAACCTGCGGCTTGGCAGCTTCCTGGCCCCTCCAGACTTGATTGCCTCAATCAGCAGGATTTTCCTTCACAGAGCCTGGGGGTAGAGGGCAATGATTTCTGCAGCTTCCTTAATGAAGCCAAGACATCTCGGCCTAAGTGATATCTTTCCCTGTGTAATTAAGTATTTGGCACTGGCTAACTATCTGGGGTAAGTACCCCAGGTACACAGCGCCTGCAGCACCACGGGTACAGTGATAGGAGGCACTGCAATGCTGCTGTCCCCAAGTGGGTACATCCCCACCAGCCCTCCTGTCCTTTCTTCTCCTGGCTCCTCTCCCCAGCAGGATCCCTCACACCCCAGCAAACCCCAGCCCAGCCTTCAACACTGCCCTGAAGAGCATGGCTGTGACGAAAAGACCAAGAGGCTGTGGATGGCCTAAATCCCACTGGGCTTTGTCATAGGCCTTAGCTCTGCTCAGCGCAGGGCCAACAGCCTCTGTCCTCCAGGCATGCTCTGGCTGTGCTGTTTTCCTTTGGCCTTAATGACTGCGAGGCCTTGTGCTGTGAATGCAGATAAACCCCAAGGCCAGGCAGAAGGACTTTCAGATCCATCTGAAGCCTCCAAAGGCTTTGGGGCTGAGGGAGCACCCAAATATCTCTTAAACTGAGCAGAAGCCCTTGCCACCAACTCTCACCAAAGGCATGTCCTTCCCTGCTCCTCAATCCCTTGCAGCACACAGACCCAACATGTTACACTGCAGCTTGCCCTGCACGAGGCCAGCCATCCCTGATCAGCTCCAGTGAGACACCAGAGAGCAGGCAATCCTGCCTCCCTTTGTGCCATCATCCTTGCCTCTGCAGCACCCAGCCTTTCCCCAAGAACTACTGTGCTTGGCCATGAGCCACAGCCCTTGGTGCTTCTCTACATACAGGGGGAGTAAATTGGCTTTCGAGCCAAGATCCACCAACCTTGCAGTCTCCACTTCCCATCTTGTGTGTGCCCTTTCTGTGTGCTCTTCTACTTCTTTGGTCACAAACTTAAACCGATGTGCTCTAAAATACCAAATCTCTTCTCTTTGTCTGCTCTAGCCCTGGCCAATGCAAAGGTGAGCTGTTCTTCACAGGGCTAATTTCTACACAAAGCAGCGGGGGCAGGATGCACTCTCAAAGGGTAAGTGTTTTAGGACTGTTCCAATGGGCATTTTAGGAAGGCTCAAAGCACAGCTGGAAAGGTCCAGCTCCCTGCTTTACTACTGATTCACTGCAGGAGCATGGATAAATAAATCATTTCACCTCTTTCTGCCCCCATATAAAAAGAACTGATGATGCCTTTCCTTTGTCAAGCACCATGAGATCTCAGGGTAAAACACACTCAGAGTTTTATTAATTTTTCTTTGGGGCTCTTGTTATTAGGGCCATCCTTGTGGTCATGCACCTTTGAAGTAAATATCAGCAGAAAATAGAAAAAGAGAGCTCCCTACCATCCAGGGATCAGACAGTCCCATCGATTGCAAACACACAGCCTCATTTAAATGAGTGGGTGCTGTGCACACACAGCAGCTGGGATGTTCTGCTCCCAGCACAGCTCAGCTGTATGTCCTGAGCAACCTAACCTCCTGGACACACGTCCAATCAAAGTGACAGTGTGGGAAAAAATCCTTCTTTCTACATTTGCAATTCTGCCATCATCAAAAGGCGTAGCATGACCTTCCTGCCAGCAGACGCTGGCTAAGCAGTGTGTTTTCCTTGAGGGTCTCATATATCGTCCTCTTCCGAAACATGGCCGCGGCAGGTAACTGTTTGTTAGGCTGTGTGCTGTGCACCTACTGGAAGATTGTACAAATACAGCGTCTTCATGTCCTTGAAGAGCCTATAAATAAATAGGCTCTTACCTTGACTGCAGGCTGCAGCGTTAGTCAACACTCAAGCAGTTCATTTGTAAATTTGTACACAATGGAATCCAAGACACTTGAAAAAGCAGCAGAATGTACCTTTTTTGTGTGTGAGTGGATTTAGTGCTTGAGCAAACTGCCAGACTAATAGGCGAGGAGACCGAGGGTTCATATTTATCCACGGCGACACGGCTCAGGCAGCCGTGGTGCTCATGCTCCCTCCTTTCCCATCCCAACAATGCCTCCAGAGCCTCTCAGGGGGGTGGAGGGACGTGGGCAGCCCTCTCCACTCAGAAGCTGGTTATATTGCAACGTGACTATGTCCATCCCTGCGACACAATTCTTCACTGGGCCTTGCAACCTGAGGAATGGCAGGACCAGGTCCCCTCCCATCCAGTGTCCCCTTCCTACCTCCCTCCTTCAGCTTGGTTTCTGAACGGAAAAACTTACTGTCTGTCTTGTCAGTTCTTGGTACTCAGCAGACCTAAGAGCAGGTCGAAGGCAGTGCATGGGAACTGGATGTCAAAATGCAACATTTCTCTGCTGATTGCTTGGTTTTTATGCATTGTGGTTATAATCTTTTTTTTTTTTTTTTTTTTTTTTTTTTCTTTCCCTAGCTCTTATTAGCCTTATAGTTGAATGACAATTTAATCTTCATCAACCGTCTCCACTCTACCATTTCAGTAATTTATATAATCTATGGTCTTGCCACTTTGAGTTATTTAATTTTATAAAGGATTTTGGAAAGATGTTTGTCCTGCACGATGTACCTTGTTATCCTGCAATGTATTTCTCTGCTGCGATTTCTGGCAGTCTTGTTGTACAGGAAGGCAAGGGACAAACAAAGAAAGGCCTTTGCCTTGTCATCCATGTGAAGCAAGCCCAGACGGATTGGTCTTGTGTAGTGAGCTATCATCTCTCGACTCAGCTTCACTGTGTGGGATCCTGTGTTATTGCTGAGGACCAAGGACAGGCTCTGCGCAGATGCCTCTGAAGGAAGAATTAAAAACCATCACACGCTTAGTGAGGCTAAATGAGTATTCAAATTGGCTAATAAAAAAGTAATGAGGAATGCCTGCAGCCCTGAGCCACCTAAAGAAAATCAACAAATGCCAGCTACAATGCAAACACTTTCCACGGTAGGCAGTGGGGATTTCAAAACAAGGCAGGGGAGGGCTCGTGGGGACAACAGAGGGAAACGACAGCAGCTGCTGGAGGAAGCACAGGGGAAAATCATGAGGGAAATTTTCACTAAAGGCAAAGACACAGCCGCTCTGGGGAGCTCACAGACAAAACAGGGCACAGAGCCAGACTGCAGCCTCATCCTCCCCAGGGCAGCTCCAGGAGGAAAACCTCACCTGGGTATTGTACAGTCTCCTTGGGAACTGAGCAATGTCCTGCCAAGGACGTCTTCAGGTTGGGATTCAGGTTCTCCGAAGTCACCCCCAGGCTGCTGGGTAGATGCTCTGCCACTGTGCATGGTTTCACAAATCACAGGGACATGCACCCACTGCATCACTGTGATCCTATAGCACGGCCCAGTTTGGGATGCTTCTGCTGGGGCTCACCATCCCTAGGAATCAGGGGATTTGGCCCACTTAAGGCTCCCTTCCAGGGAACAACTCTCCCTACCTTTCAGATTTCATCTCTGGTGTTTCCTGTCTCCTTCCATAGATGGTGAGAGCTTCAATTCCACATTGGATGCTGAAATACATAAAGCTGGTGAAATGTGTGCTACTCGAGGGAAAACATCGCTGTGCGCAGCGCTGGAATAGTCTGCTGAGCCTCCACCTCCCTCGGCCATCCCGGTGGGATGAAGGAGAGGAGGAGGCAATGGCAGATAGGTGTCTCACAGGAGTGTGTGAAGAGAACTATATTAGCGATTGTGAAACGCTGAGGTACCCTAGGGACCATATAAGTATCTATGACAAGACAGAAAGAATAATTAGCTCGACAGCTGTGGGTACCGATCACAAGCATTTTTTAACAGTATCCTGTCATGTTTTGGTCTATTACTACAGTCCAATGAGGTATGATGCCATTTTTCCTGCTGATGGCTTCCCTTCCAGGAAGCATCAATGTGCACATACCTTTCAGTAGGTATCTTGAGGGCCCATGGCACATTCTGTCCCTCATTTAAAACTCAAGGCACCTTTTAAAAAATGACAAGCCAAAGAACTTGAGCCTAACAGACCGGTGGGAATAAAGACTGACTCTGCGGGTGCCACAGTGTTAGAGTGTAAATGAGCTCAGAAACAGGCCAAGCAAGCTTTAAAATGCATACTTAAGTGGGTAACGAGATTTCCTGGCCTTCCAGGCTCAAAATCTTTCCCTCAGCAGGTTCTCTTATGTTATTTATCTCTTCTGCACAAGAACAGTGGCTTAGAAGAGCGGCTGAACTTCAGAATGTGAAAGAACAAGGGTGAAAAAGTTGAACGATGTGTCAGCTCCAGAGCCCCCGGAGATAAAACTGGGGTGAAAGTTTCCAGACTTGTGCTTGCATGTTCCCTACACACCTCTATAACACTTTCCAGAACAATACCCTCCTCCTCACAAGAAGCTTTGAGAGCCAGTAAAGGAGAGACAAGCAACATTGGCTTTTGTAACACAGACAGGAATGACAAAAAAAAAAAAAAAAAAAAAAAAGAGTATGAAATAAGAAAATCCTGGAGGAGAGCCAGGGAGTGTGTTTTCCAGAAATATATAATCTGTAATTGGGCTAATTCTGATGTATTTGTGTCTCCGATTCTTTGTTTCCCTGTTGTCTGTATAACTCTTGATTGGAACATTCGATGTTGCTTTTGTGAGTTCCTAAATCCAATCCTCTCTGATGATGTACATGAATGTGCATCTGATGGATGTTTTCCAGCACCTTTTTGTTGCCTCAATTAAGGGATAATGAACAAGAATTGTTCCTATTTGTAAAACATCTCCTGCTATTTCCTGCTTCCCAATTGGTTGGACAATGTGTCTTAATTAAACACAAAGCCTTGCAACTTCATTCAGGGGAGAGAGACCAAGATTGCAAAGAGAGGAAGAAAAGGAGGAGAAAGGGAGAGGTGAGGGGATTTTGTACTTTTGGTGACTTCCCTGAGGAGGCATATTTGATTTGTTGCAGTGATGGTCACACCTTGTAGTTTTCTCTGTCTGATTCTAGGGGAATGGATAAGGACAATGGAGCAATCTCCATTCAGATCCACAACTCTATAGAATACCAAAATCGATGCCTCAGGGAATAAGAAATGAGATGCAGAGCCTTTCATTTTTAGTCACTAGACAAAATCCAGTCCATCTCCCAAGGTGCAAAGGGAAATAACCATCATCAGATGCCTGCTAGGTCCTGTGTAACATAAGCTTGCAGACAGCACATAAGTAAGTAAAATAAAATAAAATAAAATAAAATAAAATAAAATAAAATAAAATAAAAGGATAACACACTATGTGTGTCCCAGCAGAGATACGCAGGAAAGATGAGGTCACAAATTTTTACTAACCTCATCATTTCGGGTTGATATATACCTGGGTGGGGGTGAAGCTGTCTTTGCACTGCCTCTGCTGCTGTGTGAAGGGAGAGCGGGCATGCCATGCCATCTTTCACCAGCACACAGTTCATTTGATTATATGATTTTCAGCTCAAATCCATCCAGATCTGCAGAAAAGCATATACCATGAAATTTCGTGTTTTAGCCCAATTAAGATCGTTATGGAGTGCCATTTATTCTGCCTGCAAAAAAGCAGCTTTAGCCTGATCTTTAGCCTCTAAGAGTGCCGCCACCCAACCAAACACATCTGTTTCATCCCCTCTGTTTAAACCCCAGGGTGGGTTTCTGCTCGGCTTGTGCTCCTCCAAGGCCAGGTCCGTGAGCCCGGCTGCTCGCCCTGCCGCACGTGCCATCTCCAGTGAACAGCGAGGTGTGACACTTGTGGGCAGGCTTGGGCTGTGCACCGCCATCGGATCCCATTCCCAGCTCATACTTGCAGCCTCTGCCAAATTCTCTCATCCACAAAGGACGAGGGGCAACCGCAGGAAATCCTCACCCTGCCCAGGGAGCCTGGCCCCTGCTTTAAGTAGAGCCATATGTTTAATGCTTAACACACGATGCTGTCAGTGGAGGAAGGCGATAGGAGTCTTTGGAGCCTGTGTTACACATGCAAATATCATCTGTGAAAGGCAGCTCTGTCTCCCTTAACACTGCTTCTAATCCTGATGTCATCCTCTTCACTCACACGGTGTTTATTTTGTCACTGTGCATCGCAGCACAAGACTAAAACCATGTGGGGCAGCAGTGCTGTGCATGTGTCCCGAAGCCAAATCTTCATCCCCACAGAATACATGTGTTTAAATATAGAAATTGGGAGGCATGACAGAAAGATGAGGGAATTACATCTGGTCTTTGTCATCTTCATGTAACTCTGTAGTGGCATCTGTGAGTTGAGAGCAGCTCCAGCTGAAATAACTGGCCAACCCTTCCTGTCTGCTGGGATATCCTGGGCAAACCCATGCCCCGAGCTGTGCTGTTTCTTTAGATTTGCTCCAAGGAAGCTGGGAGCTAAACTTGGATCTGTGCAGCAAAAATATTTCTTCAGCTCTAGTGTACCTAATCCATCTGTAGCTGAGAATGAGGAGGCACCGGGAGAGGTTAAACTCCATGACTTAGTGTGGATAAAAGAAGGCGTGTTAACCCATCTGGATCCTGACACATTTTTTGGTACACAAAATAAAGAGTAGGAGCATAAGCATCTCCCATTACTCTGCCTCAAAGCCATGATCTGCAAGCACCTTGCCAGATAAGAAAGAGCAGATGAATTTCCATGGTCCCCTCAAAGCCCCAGCTTCTCTGAAGCTGCCAGTGAAAGGATGGGCCACTTTGTTCTCTCTGTTGATACCATGTAAAATGTGCTTAGGTGCTCTAGAGATGGAGGCTCCTGTAACAAGGAGATAAGCTCGAGGTACTGGCAGCTCTGGTGATAGGGACGGGGATGTTTGAGTGCTGGACACAATACTGAGGCTCTCAGGAAGACATCAAATGGGCTGATAAGGATATTCCCCGTCCATGCGGAGCTGAGACCCAGTGGCCAGACTTTTATCTTTCCCCCAGATGGGTCCCTACTCTCCTTTGTGAGGAAAAAAAAAAAAAAAAAAAAAAAAAAACTTGTGCTTAGACCAAGGAAAATAAAAGGAGCCAAACATACCCAGGGTGCTGCTTCCTCAGGAGGGGCCATGCCAGCTCTGTGCTCTTTCCCCATATCCCCCCCCTTTCCTTCTTAACATCCCATCTTCTTCTGGCTCCTCCTCTCCTGTCCCTGTTCTCCTGCCTGTGCCTTGCCTCAAGAGTCAACAAAGCCAGTGACTTCCTACGCAGGAGCACAGATGCTGAGTGCACAGGAGGTGCCATAGGGTTCTTCCTTTTTTTCCACTGTAACTTAAAAAAAAATAAAAATCTGCTAGCCACTCAATAATTAATGCTTCTGAGCACTGATTCAGCATGTCAGGAAGAGAATTTTGCACTCTTATTGTAGTCTTTTGTAATTGAATCTTATGCTGTTATATTAGTGTGGCCCCAGGTGAGTATGCAATAGCTGAGGGGGGAAAAAAAGGTAAGATAAAGGAATTACAATAGAGCCAAGCTAATGTGAGAACAAGGCAATGTCTTCTGTGCCTCAAGGTGTTAAGTTAATCTCTGATAAGTTATTAACTTATTAATGGGCTGAGAAGGGATGAACTACTTTTCATCCAAAGTCCCAAGTGCTCCTCATCTGCTTCCACATACTTCTCCTTGTCAACCAATTCTCCTTCAGCGCTGCTCTCCGCTGCTCTGCCTTCCTTCCTCCGTGTATCCTGTTTCAGCCGAAATGAACTCCGCTCAGAAGAGCTCCATGGAGCCATCAGATCGTGCTCAAAGCCTGGGGCATGGGGACTGCAGAAAAGATTCAGGGGCAGAAATCGAGAGGATGAAAGCTAAAGAAGGCATTACAGAAGTTTCTAATTAATATTTCCTTCTGTTGTTGACTGATCACTGATGTGGAAAAGCAAAGAGAAAGGCAAGAGGTCCTCACATTGAACAAAAGGACTCAGAGTCACATGCACGCATCCCAGCTCTGTGTCAGCACTGTGTTCATGGGGAATATTTCCACACTTGAAGACTGATGTATGATTCATTATCTGGGACCGTGACATTTGCCAGCACTTCTTCTAAGGTCTTTGCAGTTCTCACTGATACCAGTTTCTCCAAAATAACTGAGCAGCAATTTAAAGCTGATGACATGAAACAAAATTCTAAAAATTCCAGGGAGAAGCTTCTGCTGATGAAGGAGGGGCAGGAGTCAACCTTTTGGGAAAGTGGGGTTCATATCTATGTCAGCTACTTATATGCTTGTTGTTGCAGGGACCTCTTGGGAATTAAGATCTGGTCCCAGCTCACCCTCAGGGGATTCACATCAGGGTCAGTACAGCAACACAGAAGGCTTCTGTCATCATGGCTGGACCAGAACCTCCCTGCAACACCCTGCTAGAGCATGACATTTTTTCTGCAGTGTTAAAAGCAATCTGTGCTTTCGATCTTCCCTTCCAAGCTCAGACTCTGGTGCTGAGGTTGCAGGAAGCAGATAAAAAGGATAAAGAGCATTATAATCCGCAGAAGATGATGAACCTGATAATTCTTCCATGCACAAAAACAGTGACCTTTCAGCTGGCAAAAGGCATTGGCCATCACATGCCTTAGCACAAGGCAGGAGGGGGATGGAAAGCAACCATCAGCCAACTTTGGAAAAACACCCAAGGGATCTTCATTGAATCAGCTGAGGCTTCAGCCCAAATCTCTCCGTTTGCTCAGAGACAAGTTGGCATCTCTGTCTGTGCTGCTGCTGCTGCACGGGGTAGAAAGCTCACTAGAGCATGAAAGAGATTGTGATAAAGATACACTGACTGCCATCCTCCTTCCACTGGAAACAGGCTCAGCTTTCATATCCAGATGACATCTCAAACACCAGCACCAGAGAAGGGGGAGGGAGGGAGCTGCTCTTTCTTTGCCCTTTCTGTTTTTGATATTGTGATTATTATTTGCAATTATTTATCATTAGGGTGGCTTCTCAGGTATATAAACAGAAGCAGAAGCAGTCCCATTTCCCTCCCCTGCTTCAGTGCACATACCTCTTTCGGGCTACACCCAAGCTGGTTGAATTGTTCGTGAGATAAAAGCCTTTGTAGAAGATTCCCCTGCATTCCCATTTTGTGAGCTATTCCCATGCCAGTTCTGCTTTCCAGCAATATCAGCTGTGCATATAAATTCTCAGGCTCATCTGGATGAATCCTCTTCTGCCAGACGGCTGTTTGAAAGCATTCCCTGAGACCACGTGCCGTTTGCTCTGTGGAGGCTGGCTGGCACCGATGGTCCCTGGGACGCTGCTGCCCTGCCAGGACGCAATGCACTTGTCACTGTGATGGGGAAGGGGTAAAACACCTTAGGACAGTTCATATGCAAGCTTTTCTGGTCTTTGCCAGGTGACAGCCATTTCAAGATGGTCTTTCTGTCAGCTTAAGTTTATAATTCATGCCAGCTGCAGGGTACCATAGGAAACATTACCGAAATACTTTCTGTGTCACGAAGCAGTTATACTCAGAAAAGCAAAACTGGGTCTTACAGGCATCCAGCCAGCAAGAAGAAATGACCCACAGAAAACCAGGTCAAAATCTGCACTCTGTCCCAGATTCCTTATGAAATCTATGGTGTGTTGCTTCACTGATCTTCATTTCTTCTCCTGCCACCACAGTACCTGTGCTGATAAAACAGCATGGCCCCATCTCACAATGGTGCTGTGAGGATAAACACCCAGTGACCAGGTCCTTGCATCCTCCAGCATCAAAGACCACACAACAGTTTTGAGAAACAATTTTACTCCACCAAGGCAGTACAAGCATTGCCAGGGATGGAGAAAAGCGAGACCTGGTTTCCTGCCCCACCAAATAACTTTGTGAAAGAGCAAGGGAGGCATTGCACATCCTACCAACCCTGATCCAAATCATCATTCTCATTCATGTTTATGAAGTGTCAAGATCTGCAAGCGTTTTTACAAAGACACAGTGCTTGGCCAAATACACAAGAATCAAAAGGAAATGATCAAAACCTCATGAGTGTGACCACAGCATAAACACAGAGAAGCAATCCCAAACCACAGCCAATGCCTCACTGTCAGATGGAGAAAATCATCCAAGCAGACTCCCAAGTGGTGAACTCCAGTGATGAACAGAGGCCGGCCTCCTCATGGACATGGGAACACAGGGGTCCTGTGTGCTCTCCACGTGAAACCATAAATCATCCATAGCTCTATAATGGCTTCAGAACAAGTAATGCTTCCCTATGAACATGAGAAGGGATCTGAGGCCTCCTTTTAATGCAGGAGTAAGCGTGAAGTGGTTGGTTGCTCTGTTACCCCACCTGGTCACACCGACTCCATGTCAAGAACCTTAATGCATGAGGAATAGAAACCAGAGCACTGGTTTACTGCTTTCCTGTGCTCAAAGAAAGTCCGTCCATGAGGGCCTAACTGACCACCACTGGGCTACACGAAAAGTAAGTCCACCCCAAGCTTGCAACTACAAGAAAATTCATGCAGTTTTCAGGTTGGAGCATGCTCCCATCTGCCTGGTTCTGCTGAGGAAACCAGCTCCTGAAGGTGCTAACCTGCTGTGAGGTATGGAGCCCAGCACACAGGAGCAGTTCAAGCAAATTCAGGTGTGGTTTCCCTTGCTTATCAATACCTGTTGCTAGGCAGGGGAAATGTCACTTACACCTTCCATGCCCCCCTGCCTTGGATGGTATACAAAACAGAGGGGATACCTAATATATAACTGCACACTCTCCCCTTAAGAGAGCAATGGAAGTCACTGTGCTTGTATTACTTCCTATGTCCCTAAACCTGCATTTACAGAGCCTTTCATGTCCCCAGAATTATTGCCCTCTGATGCAGCATTATCCCATGTTGACTTGTTGTCATATTCATGACAGCATTACAGTCCCTGGGGAAAAAGGGCTCCTGGCAGTACTGCTTTGAGAGACCCTTTATTATATTGACGCCAACAGAGATTGCCTCTTTGATAAATGAGCATGTACCTATGAATAAATACAGGAGTACATTTTATATGTATTGTATATCTGCAGTGACAGAGTAGAGGTTTGTGCGGGCTTGTGCTTTTAATATGCATGGAGGACACAAGGCAATAGTAACTGGCAACTGTAGGTTGCTGTGTATATATTCCAATGACAAGTGGAGTATCCCGGACAGCCATCTAGACAAGATGTTCCCATTGCATTTGTTCTTTGCAGCAGCTGGGAGATACCCATCCTGCAGTCTGACTGGGTAAGATACTGTTTAGATGCATCAGGACCTCTCTATCAATGTGAATTTGCTATCTCAGTTCTGCTGGCCTGTTTTCTGTCCTCTCCTGATGCAAGAAAGCTAAAGAAGGTGAAGATTTCTATGTATTCCCAGACTAATACAAATAAATTGCCTGCGTTAAAATTAGTCCTCTTGGGATATCCTCCTGAAGGAGCCATGCAAGCGTGGGTTTGTTGCTGGGATGCTTTGGTGCAGCACACCAGCGGCTGTGAAGAAAGGGTCCAAAATGGTTCAAGGAACAGTGCCCGACTCCACAATCTATTTTGGTTGCCAAAGCCTCCAGAGGAAAGGCACTGCTTCTTCTACAACCCCAGGTCTGAGAGCCCCCACCAACCCACACCCGAGGCAGGTAACTGTGTGCTACCCTGCGTGGAGAACAGAGCAGGAAACCACCGTGCAGAAACCATCCCTTACAAGAAACTAGAGTAGGCAGAGAACACTGTTTCACTGAAATGGAAAAAAATCCTTCTCTCAGTGCTTAAATGGGAGGTGTCAGGGAGCCAGCCCCAAGCAGACTCCATCCTCTAACCCGACTCTGCAAGAGGGGAATTGGGAGGGAAGGGAGAAAGCACCCTAGCCATGCTCGTATCTCCCCCAAAACAAGCTCACGGTCCCCAGAGGAGGGAATAGCAACCTGCCCCTTGCCTGGCACCTCCCTGCCTGACACCTTGCCTCTGCCTGAGAGCAAAGCAAACTCATTTCCCAGCTCCTTCTGACCCTGCCTGAATGCCTCCTTGTTATATTCTCTGAAAAGTTTAAAAGTTGTCTTTGAATACCGTAACAGCAAGGTGATGGTTACCAAGGGAACAGGCTGGGAGAAGGTCAGGCTTTTCTGGGTATTTTTTCATGCTTTACTTTAGCTGAAAGTTTTTTCCAGAGCAATTAGGCCAGTGTCTTTCCATCCTGGAGAAGCAAAGCCATCACCCACTTGGAAGAGGACTGATAAGAGAGGAAGGAGATCGCTCAGATTTCCCACACCGGCAAACCACCTTCTGGGGCAGTTACCCTCAAAATCGCCTGTGATGAGAGAATACTGTGGTACCATCAGCAGCTGTGCTTTCAATCCAGGGACATAACTAGGAGACCCCTGCGGTGATGAGTTTAAAACTGAATTTGCTTGGAGGCCGCGGTGGAGGTACAGAGTAAAAATATCCCCAGAGCATAAAATAGAAAACTGAGCCAGCAACTTGCCTGAAGTAAATCAGCACAGCCCTCGGAGCTGTTGCTTTTCCATGGAGCTTTGTTGCTTTCACCAAGAGAAAATTCAGCTCTCCAGGAAAGACAGTAAAGCTGAGGTATAAACATAAGCTCTCACATACCAGGGCATCGCGCAGCCACAAAGTGACGGGGGCGTGGAACAATTTCTGCTGCCGCAGGAGGCCCCAGACATGGAGTTAAAACTGAGGTAGCTAAAGGAGGGCAGAGTCTGATGCCACCTTTCATGTGCTAATTGCTCATCATGGTTATCTCCCGGCCACAGAGGACAGTGGACCTCTGCTCTTTTAGGAAGGTTGTTATCCAATGACTGGGTTCATTTTTTTAAGCTGTTTTTCTAGCTTTTGGTGATGACTACTAGAGAAGGTGGACTGTCTATCTGGGTGAAGTTTGGGTACAGCAGCACATGGCAACTATTGTTCTACTGCTACCAGTGATATCTTTGATTTGTAGTGTTTTTGTTACCCCAGCAGGCTGCCTGAGTTAAGCAGGATATAGGAACCAGGGAATGGCCATTTTAAGTTCCTTAAATTGTTCCTTAAAGTTCCTGTATGTTAAATGCTAGCTGCTGCCAGTCTTTCTCCTCTAAGAGCTTCACCAGACTACCTAACCCTCAGTGCATCAGTTTGGATCTCTTTCAAAGTCCTTCACTAGGAAAAACACTTTTGCTAATGAAAATCTCTAGCTTTGCTGGCTCTAATTGTGAGTCATGCTAGCAGGGGTCTCAGGAGACCCTTTTTGTGTGTAGCAGAGCCACTTGACGTTAGTCAACATTAGTTGTCCTTCCAGTCCCTGGTAGGGTCAGGCAAACAAGCTCTCCCTCCTGCAAGCAAAGAGCTGGCACTACTGAACATCCAAATGTCAGGGCAGGTCAGCCAAGATGTAATGGTCTCACATGGCATCACCATGGGCTGCAATGCTCTGTACCGGTGGCCAAACAGACCACTGCTGGGAACGAAACTCTTCCCAGCTCTAAAAGCAGCAAACGCAAATCAAAACTCTTACCTCCAGCTCGGCCTTCACAAAAGAAAGCCCAGCATTAGCTGGGCTGATCCGTCAATGACATATGGTTTTGAAAGAACAGGTTTTGATTTGCAGACAAATATATGTTCCCAGCACCGAGGCTCATTGTGGCTTGTGCTGAAATAGATGTTTTAGTGCTGAATTGCTGGGACTGAAGGCTTTTATCTCCTCTTTCTCAAGCAAAAAGTCAGTGCAAGTAGCCTGCATAATTTGTCCGTGCACAGCCCCCATGCCAACACGTGCGTGTGCAGGGGGCATGTGAGCAGGGGGAGACTGCAGATGCAGGCGGCCCTGAGCACAGCCCTCACCAGCACACATTCATCAGCTCTTGGACAGGCACTCTTTTCAGCTGATTTACTGATATTTAATATTTAAACACCAGGTGATCCTTCAGCCCCGGTGAGTAGGTGTTCAATAACAACAGAGAGGAACCATTTCCTGGCAGCCCACCCAGCCTCCTCCATCACTCGACGCCAGTGCAGAGCCCTCTCCTCTCCTCACTCCCTGAGCTCGCTGGGGGACGTGCCACATGCAGCTCAGCTCCTCCAGCCCTCGCCACCCTTCCCACCTACATCAGAGACCTCTCAGCATCAGGGCCCAGCAAAGAGAAATGCTACCTAAGGAAGCAGTTAGTATCCCTGCATTCACCCTGGGAGGACATTAAATTGAAATAAAATAAAATAAAATAAGATAAGATAAGATACGATAAGATACGATAAAATAAAAATAAAATAAAATAAAATAAAATAAAATAAAATAAAATAAAATAAAATAAAATAAAATAAAATAAAATAAAATAAAATAAAATAAAATAAAATAAAATAAAATAAAATAAAATAAAATAAAATAAAATAAAATAAAATAAAATAAAAGGTAATGACAAAGATTTGTTCCCCTCCCACCACCCTGTGGGATGAGCAACCTGCCCACTGCTGGTGTCTGTATCTTTCTCAGTGTCATCTTTTCCTGGGCAGCTCTTTAGCCTCATCTTAACATTGCTCTTCAGTCCATCCTAACATTATCCTTTCTTAGCAAGCAGGGACATTGCCTGGCATCTAACAAACTGTATCCCTCCTTTCATTGCCTTTGAAATAATAATTCTCTGTCCTGACACATTCAGCTGGCGCATAGGGGACCTTGTCAGCTTAAAAATCACTGCCATACTTCTGGGACTCAGAATCCAGCAGCACCTGAGATGACTGAAACAGGAAGAGTTTTTGAAAACCAATTTGCTCTCCGCTCTTTCTACCTCTTTGTTTGCATTTTCAATTTCTCTCAGCTTGGGGGATGAGGCTCGGTGTTAGTCCCACGTTTATCAGTGCTGGCTCTCAGATTGTCACTCTCCAGCCCCGTCTGCAGGCCCTGCAGGTGGCACTTCCCTTCTCCTAAAGAAATAGCACCCCCACAATTTTTCTTCCAACTCCTGTCCAAAAAATAAATTGTGCAGCAATGTTTCTGATGGTGTCAGGCTTTGTAATAGTTCATTCATTTCAACCCTAAATTTGGGACTGAATTTGAGCTGGCAGTAGCTATTTAATATACAGGACCTGTCTTATTACATCTCCGTCTAATGCATATTTGGGAGCTTTCCCTGAAAGCTCTTGTATAAAGGAGTATTATGACATCAGGAAGTCTAAAAGTACCTGAACTGCAGATGTGATAAATTCAGCAGGATGATACGTGCCTGGAATTTGTACTTGCCTTTTTCCATTGGCAAATGGCCGCCTGGGCTCTGTCCCCTGGGATAGCTGTAGAGAACAGCCAGTTTGATGAGCCTAACCAGCCATTGGATGTCACTTTGGCTCCACACTAATTCAAGGGAAACAGCATTTATCTGGCAGCCAGGCAGCCAGCTCTTCGGCAGCTGAGAGTTTAATTATCAAAGGTTCAGGCGAATCTTGCTCTTGCTATCTCTGACCAGCTGCCGCAGAAAAAAAGACCTTCTGGCCCCATCCAGAAGTTTGCAAAGCTCTTGCAAGTTGCCTTTTGCTGTTAAAATGCCTCCCAGCCCATTTGCCCTTTCCTGTGGAAGCTCTGGGCTGGATGCCACTAGGAAAAGGAAAAAGAGAAAACAATACAGAGGGAAGAGCTCTTGGCGGATGGGGCTGAGCAGGTGGAAGAAGGGAATGGGAGCACTGGGCAGACTCCAGCTGGTGCCTTGTTCCAGCTTGGGAGTTCCCACTGATAGATGGACGTGGGCATGGCTTCCTCCACAAGCAGCAGGCCATTCACTCACAGTCTTGCTCTGCAATGACGGAGCAGAGCCACTCTTGGCTTGGATTCAACCCGGACTAGCCCTGTTTCTTCTGGTGGACCTCAGCCCCAGCGGTCTCGACACAAAAAGCATGGGTTATGCCTTCCCACTGAGCCCTATTTCCAGGGTTTGGGGATTCCTGGATTCCTCTCCCAGCTTCACCATCAACCACAATCAGCCTGAAAACAAAAGCTGTTGGTATTCTCCCAGGTTCTGCTCTGTATCCAGATGTATGGTGTTAGACACTCCTTCAGACCAGAATGAGGTGTGATTTCCTATAGATCTTTTGTGCTTTCATGGCAGGGATGTCCCTGCCCTTTCAGTCCTGCAGAGGCTGGTTAATAATGGGGCCACTTAAGTGCCTATCAAGAGAGTTTGTAACTAATGTGCTAGTGATGCACCTGCTTTTCCTTATTCTCAGGCTCTCTGCAGACACAATCAGACACAATTGGCCATTCTCAAGGCACATTTATCTTTTGAATATGAAGGCAAGAGACTCAATTATATTTTTCAAAGGTAAGCTAAGATTCTGGCGAGCAAATTAGTTATCTCTCCATTCTTCCTCAAAATGCCATCAGGAACCATCATAAGCAAATACTATCAATCACTATCTGTTTTGCCTAGTTCGCCTGAGCTATCAGCAAGGATCTGTGCAGGGAAATATATTCTCTCCACTCCTCACCCAAGAAAAGTCTTTCCAAAGCCTGGGGATGATTTCATTGGTACAACCCCCGACCCGAGGCCAATGTAGCTGGGTGGCTCAGAGCATGTGTGAACCTAAAGGAAGAGGATGGAGCAGAAACCCACAAATTTCTGTACCTGGTTGGGAACACAGGGCCCTCCCTGCCTCTTTCCCAACAACTCAAGCAAGTTTGGAAGCTACCCAGCCAACAGCTCCAGATTAAAAGGAGGCATACCTTAGAAAATCGAAGAAAGTTCCCTGTAGAAATTTGATTTTAGGCTCCCCCTCGTAGTCCAGAGGCACTGTCACTGAGGCAGGGTTGCCTTGGGCGTCTCGTTTTTCCAACCTGCATGAACAAAAGTGTTTATTTAACACCATCTCTCCAGGGTTTCCTCAGCTCCCTAATCTCCAGACCTGACAGTTTACTTACAGCATCGCCAACTGCAAACTGATTAGTCCAGTCCCCCTTCCCTTCTCCCCCATGGTTATCACTTTTATTAACAGCAAGGGAGTGATAATGGGGAAAGATGATCAAAGCTGCTGGTATTAACGCTGGGGATTAACGGTATTTATATTCCTGATCAGTGCACTCTCAGTGTGGAGAGGAAACTGCCACAAATCAGCCTTTTCCGGCTGAGAGTTGCTGCAGTGCCACTACCTAAATAGCTGCTGGCTAATGAGTCCTTTGCGGCTGGCTCAGGGAACAACTTGCTCACTCGGCTACTTCTCTTGCAGCCTAATGCACCCAGGTTTGTGTCCCCAACGACACTCAGGCACCAGGTCTTGGGTTTCCAACTGCTCTTGAGGGCAAGGTCTTCTGCTGAGGTCAAGCCTGGTGGTGTGGAACTAGCAACAGAACTGCTGTTGTGGCCAGTTTGAGCTGGCCACATGCTATCACGGGCAAAATGAACAATGTACATCCCGTGCTGGGATTTCATGGAAAGTGGAGCCACAATGGAGGGTGAGGGAAGAAGAAAAAACTCCATGCCAGGATTTACACGTAGAACAGGAGACTGAAGACCTCTGCAGCCATCCAGAGAGAATAGATGTGTTTAATAAAGCCGTGTGCTGCTGTATATTGATTCCTCTCAGATTCCAGAAGCAGCTTGGTGGCAGAAAGGGATGCAGGGAGACGAAGCAGGACCTTGGTCAGTTATGGTTGCTGGCCACAACACAGCAAACTGAGGTACAGAGGCTTCATCTGGCAGGGACTGGAGACCAGGGCAGTGGGCAGAGCAAATGGAGAGTACTGAGAACAGGAAGACAGGTAAGAAGCACATTTGGTGATGTAGAATTTCATTTCACATTAAAAAGTGAAAACATGAGGAAGCTGTCCACTTCTCTTCTGCCTCCCCTGAGCAGTCTTTAAGGTGTTACTTGGCCCTCATCCTGAGAAAGCCAGCCCACTGGTAGGCCCCACTATAATACCCCCTCCCAGAGAGCTGTGCATGGATGCTCAGAGATGACCTGAGGAACTAAGACAATTCCTTTTGAAACTATCCAGTCTATGCAAATTGGTCACACTTCAATATTGAGACAAATAAGTTCATCCAAAGTCAAAGTATTTGAAGAAATAAATACTTTACAAGGCATGAAAAGATGTCTTGCCCACCAGCTCTGAGCAGCTCTCCGTATCCAGAAAAGTTCAACCTAGGTTTGACTTGCAAGTTTGAACACTACCATCTGAACCATAAGAAGCTTCCTGAAGAGAACTGTCTATCTGGATACTAGCCGAGACTCAATCTTCTTAATTATTACTATTAACAGATAAGGGATCGTAAACAATACACTCTTTGTTTGCATGTAATTTAGGGTCATTACTCCCTTCATGGCCAGTTAGATGTCTTCGACTGTCTACACAACTATTTCTTCCCCCAACCCCTTGTGGTTCATCACTCTGTTCCTCCTCTGTGCAGTGTAATAATGTTGAAAAGGTTTATTTATATAATCGTAATAGGTTGCTGTGGAGATTATCGTTATGTCACAAGTATTGGCCAGGGAGTTTGGGCTGAAGAATGAGTTACAAAGGGGCCATGGAGGTGAGCCCTGTTGTTTTAGTGTACACTCCCATCCTCCCACCCACACCATGGACCATCTGCATTCGCATGTATGCACAGCCCCACCTGCAGATGTTGGTCCCACATGTGTAAACACAAGCTGACTTGTGCTGGCATAATCTCAGAGCAGACATTTTATCCGCAAAGCAGGGCAGTGACAACTGAGAGGAGAAGAGGGTTTTTACCTGTAGGAGGTAAAAGCCAAAAAAAGAAACACAGTTGTGAACCACAGGAAAAGTCTGGAGCCAGTTGGGGTAAGGTAGAGGACAACATTAATGCTCCTAAGCCTCTTTTCCACCCATTCTTTAGCTTCTCCATCCCCTCTCTACACACACAGTAAAAATCCTCTTTACTTGCAAAACTCTGCAGGGCTTGCAAAGCCCTGGGTGAACCATGGGGACTAATCAATCCTACACACAACCCATTTACTGATACTCACTCATCAAAACTGCTGTAGATTACCCATCTGTCGCAGGAAGTAACACGACTCAAACAAGATCTTCTTTTCAGAATAAAACCTTTTGTCCCACAGCCTACTTCCAAGTTCATGACGGGCAGTACAGTCTGTCATGACTCCATATACACCCCACCTTCAGCATGCATTTGTCATCAGGTCGTGGTCTGCTCATGTCTAGTATATAACGAGAAGGAGCAAGCAAGAAATGAAGGCAAGTGTTTTCTCTGTGTGCCTGCGCCCATCCGAGGACAGGAAAACCATTTAACAAGCTGCCCTCCTAGCCAGATCCGATTGAAGGTGATGCAGAAGAGCTGATTGGCAGTATTGGGCTCTGGATAAATGGAGCTCTTTGCCTTGGGATCATGAGCTCAGAGGAAGGTCAGTTCAGTGTTGACCACCATTCGTTAGCCTCTGGCAGCAGCTCGACGACTCCTGTGAAATAAGGAGCCTGTCTTGGCTCGGGGCCCGGTGGAACAAGTGGCTGTGTCACTGCAGGTGCTGTCCTCGCTGGACTCTTGGCTGGCTCCACAGGGGAACAATAAAGCAGTTTGGAGCCCACCCTAATGGCTCAGCACCTCTCTGGGAGATCCGCCTGGAGAAATGGGGGGGAGGTTCTGCCATGCCTCGGTGTCACTGGGAGCAGGAACTACTCCAATTCTGGTGTGGGTAGGTGAAGACCGGGAAAAACTTAAAGCAATCAAAAGATCAGATAAAATAGGAGGGAGTCAAAATCTTCTGTGGAAAAGGTCAAAAGAAAAACAAACCAAAATGAATACAGCACAGCTGAATTGTGAGGACAAGGGGGGCAGGGGGGCACGTGGTGCGGTTACAGTCTGATATGGAGACCCCTCTCCAACACACGACTCTTTGACATTGATAGGGGAAGGAGATAAGCCTTTTTGCACCCTCCTAACTCCCTTTGCCCCATGCCCAAAGCAGGACTGTGAGGTCTGCAGCAGTAGAGCTGTAGAGCTCCTATTTGCTGTGCCTGCGTGAGACCCCGAGGAGGGAGGGAAGCACAACCCACGCGAACTGTCCAGGTGGCCTGGGGGGGCCTCAAATTAAACATTATTGTAGTAAACGCTATAAACCAGGTCACTATCACTTGCGTGAAACTCACTTATTGTTTTAAATCATCATTATCACAGTCATAATTAAAATCAAGCAACAGCTTAAAGAAACTAATGAATATTTTTATATGTGAACTTACCACAGGAAGGGAGAAAAAAACCTGTAAAGTGAAAATGTGCCTGTATTGCTAATAAATATTATTGGAGGGACTCCCAGCTTTTCACATTACCACAGTGTGATATGACAGCCTATAATGGATTACTCAACTGCCCGAAGCCATTGTAGGAATAAATCCCTTTTAATATTCATGTGCGGTCTTTGAGAAAATAGATGTAAGCAGTTAATACTTTTCTATAGACAAAACAATGCCGTTTATCAAAACAAAATGTGTGCTTGAAAACAAAACTCACAAAGCTCCTAGACTCATTCTTTTTCTGCAAATCAGAAAAAAATAAGACCCTCCCACACACACCCCCAAAAAAAGACAGTTTGGGGCAAGACGGTGCACAAAAAGACAAGGAGGGGCAGGACATTAGCAAGGGTGGGTAGAAAGGTGGAAATGGCATAAGGAAAGATAACGAGTAGCTTGTGAATCTGTGCTAGTAGGCAGGGCACCAAAATGTTGTGCAGGAAGGTGTTGGGTGGCAGTGAGCTGCTGGCTGCCCTGTAGAGAACTCTTGGGACGAGAGGGAGAACATGGGCGACATATGGGAATGAGGTGCAGTGATTTGTGATGCTGAGTGATTCTCGGGCTTTGCAGTGTTTATTGGAGGGCAGAGGATATAGTGAAAGATGTGAACGGGAAGCCCTGTGTGGGGCCAGCCGAGGGCTCTCCTCCCCAGCCCTCTGCTCCTTGTCCCTGCTTTTTCTTTGGCTGCTGATCTATAAAACCTGCCGGGTTTTTATCTCTGGTTTGTTTGGGGTTTTCTTTCCCTTTACACAGCGGAACAAGGGAAGCAGCAGTGTGGACAAGTCTTTGTGCATTTTTTCGTGGTAGTGAGTGAGGGAAATGGAGGTTAACCCTTCCTGCCCCAGCTCTTTGCAGGCAGTTGATGCTTGGAGGGAGAACTGGAAAACAAAACCCTCTCAGGGACTGGAAGGAATGGCTTCAGCCTCACAGAGGTGAGAGGGCAAAAACGAGAGATTTCATCTCACAAAAGTAGATACAGCTAAAACGTGAACCCACCTTTCATTCGGCAACCATGATCTCTGTCTATAAATGGCTGTAGATGTATCTGAAGCTGTGAGGGAGAGAGATGCAGAAACGCCTCAGTTCCCCTCCTGCTGTGAGATCTAGGCAGCAAAGACAAGCTTAAATTGAAGCATCAAGAATAAATAAGGCCCCCCTGGGACTCGTGCTTCTTTGATATCTGTGGCTGCCTGGTGGGCAAAAGAGTTGACTCACACTTACCTTCTGCTTGCCCATGTTCAGAGAGAGCCTGTGATGGCACCTTTTGTCCCTGGCAGAGCCACAGCAAATGCAGCTCAGGCTCTGTCTTGGATTGGAGTAGACTTGGTCCAGACTGAAGGAGACACCATGTTCTTGAACCAAATTCAGCTCCAAATGAAGCCCAAGAGACTGACATGACTCTCATCACTGCAGGACTTGCAAAGTTACAAGTCTGCAAAGTCCCCGAGGGCACACGTTGTGGCCTTCTTGCCAAGTGACACTGGCTGTTGGCCAGAGTCATCTGTTGAACCGCCCATAACACCTTGAGATGCTCCCAAGCTTGAAAATACCCTAGTGGGGGAAAGGGAAACAAGCAAACATATAAATAAGTCTCTAGTCTTACAATAATAATTCTGACCATTGAGACAGGAAGAAAAGAAATGAACTTACCGTGTTGGCATGTCAAACCAATCAACTGAGATTTAATTCCCACGTCATGTCCATGGAACAGTGGGGTTCCCCATCTGGACAAAACTTCAATTGTATAACCATTTATATTACCAGCAATGCTGGAAAGATTCTTTAATTAGAAATACTCCAGGAACACTTGCAAAGATAACATTTTTCTAGATTTCTTTATTAGTTTATTAATTTATTGTCATGGAAATCTTGTTGCTGAAAACACCGGGAGTGTCCCTTTAAATGCCAGATAGTTTCATAGGCTGCATTGGGTGATATAAAAGCGGGTCAATTTTATAGGTCATACTCTTCTTTGAAATGGAATAGGTCCAGGAGACAATTGGGCACCAGAATGGGAAAAATTCCTCCCACCCACCTCCTTCCAGCAGAGCAGAGGTGTGTCTTGCTTCGAAAGGGTAAGAAAAAGTTTCACCTTCTAATTGTTGTATTGAGCAGCTCATTGACTGCACTTTCTGTTCAATACCTTTTTTACCACTCAGATTGTCTAATCAAAGGCTTTTTCCTTCCTTGGGTTAGCTTTGCAGCCTCTAGCATTGATCCAAAATCGGAAGCGAAAGAGGAAAACAGGCTCTGGGAAAAGAGAACACAATTAACACCCAAGCGGCTTCATTTTTTTGGGTGCTTTTAAACATCTTGCACCTCTCAGTCTGTTCTCCCATTCTTTTATTCTCCCTTTTGTGTTCAGGAGGTTTCTTTAAGGAAAGCCTTTGTCAGCAGCTCAGGGAGAAGATTAAAGCACCCGTCACAGGGAAACAGGTTACTTTTTGTGTCCGAGTTCTTAATCCACTTTATTAAAATGTTCCAAATCTTTCTTCAAGAGGAGAGATCAGAAGGACATTTCCCTGTCACCCCTAGCATGCCTTCCTTCCGGATACTTGTGCTTCATTAGAGGATTTAAAAAAGCAAAGGCAAGGCAAGGAAAAGAAGAGAGAACAAGACTGCCGTGACTGGTTAATACGGGATGTGGAGCCTTCCACTTCATGGTCACTGGTACTGCTCTGGCCCCAGGCTGGAAGCAATTGAAAGCTTTTCCCATCTGAAAGACACTTGGGTAAGATCTCTGACTATTTTTACCTTTGAGGTTCAAAGAAGAGAAGAACATTTGTGGTGAGCAAAGCCAAACCTCCATCCAGCCTGCTGCCCCGTTTCTAACAGTGGCAAGGAAAGGGCACAAAAGGGTGAGGATGTTGAGACTGCTGTGCTCTGTACTCTGCCTGCTCCCAGAGACCTCAGGCCTGGCATTTCCCACTTGAAAGGAGGTATCTCTGGGGTTAGTAAATCTTAATGGATTTTTTTCCATGACCTTGTCTACTTTTCTTTTCTGGACATCTGCACTAATGTGGCTCTTCCAGATCAAGAATGACGAACGTCAGCACGAGTTGCTGGGTGGGTGCCTCTGATCTTCAGGGGCACATAGTGAGTCACATCTGGTGAAGCCTGAAGGTTAAACATCATCCAACCCTTAGAAAACAAATTGTGTGACTCCTCTGGGCAGCCTCAGGAGATGTCTCCAGAGAAACAAGTCTAGATCAGGTCTAAAGTCCATCTTGGACCCAATCACCTCCTCACCTTGAGATGCTTCATCCCAACCCTCCTTTTCCTTCCCACAGTTTCTCACAGTGGATTTTCACAACTTCTCTGCCCTTATCCTGAGATCTGGCCACAATGCATTTAGTTCAGGAAGCCACTGAGACACATTGTCTGATTTCCATCTCTGATGGTGGAAAACTAAATTCAGGACAGGATAGAAACTGCTCCAAGAAGCCATGTGAGAAATCTAATGAAGTTATTGCCATGGTGGCTTTTCTATGCACCCTGTTTTGGATTTCAAAGGCTGCTCCTTTGAATAAGTAGTTCCTGTTTTGTAAAGCAAGTGCATATGATGCAGACACTCCTCATGCTTCCTCAGGGTGCAATTACTTTCTTATCTGTCATGTACTGCTGTTTCTCCTCAGCTGAAGTAAGTTATCCAGCATGAGAGCGCAGGGTTAATCTTTGAGTAGAGAAGTCTAAGTGGGCTGGAGAAAACCATGGCAGTCTGAGAGAGCAAAGAGCAAGGCGGTGACATCTTGGCAGGCAGAGATGAAGAGCAAGGTGTTCCTGAAAGAAGACCATCACACTTCCCATCAGTGCTGACTCATAAAATGGCAAGTTCATTAAAGATGAAATACACAAAAACTACAGTTTGAGCAGTTTTGTACTCTGCAAAGCACCTATGTGATTGCCTTTTCCCCTAACTCTTGACTTTCCTGAGCCAAGAGTATCAAAGTAATTTGATTTTAAAATGTGTAATCCTATTAATAAAAATGTAGTTGAAGGTTATGTTTTATTTACTATTCAAATTACTGTAGTTCTTCAAGGCCTGCTTAGTTAGAGACAATCTATCTGCAACTCGAGAGGCAAGTCCCTTCTGTTCCCCACCTCAGGGATGGCCGCATCACGGTGGAAACTTTCCCCAGGGCTGAGAAGGGCTCGGTGCAGGGCCCTGGAGACTTGCCTGCATTCCTGTCTGCCTTCAACACGCCCTTGCAAAATTTCCTCTCCAGTCAAGGTGCCTGGCAAACACCGCCAGAAAGGGAGCCCCGAGCTGAGATCGCTCGCACTAGGCTCCAGCCACTCAGTGTCACTGCTGTGCCTTAATCACAAAGCATCCTTTTTGCTGCCTTTATAGCAGGCGTACTACTGTGTTTTGTACCCGCTGACACTCCTGCTCCAGGTACGGCACTTTACAGCAGCCTAGCCTGCGGCTATCCCGGTGTCCCATGTTTATCTAGTCCCTCCTGATGGCCTCCACAGCACATTTGCTATGTTTTCAAAGCCTGTTTTTGAGCCACTTTGAATTCCCTTTGTGCTCAGAGATCTGCCTCGCTCCTCGAGCTCCATGCACCCTCACCAGCAAGGTTTTTAAAGCAAGGCCATAGCTGGAAGTTGTCATTGATACGTGATGCAGAACAAAATCCAGCTCGCTCGAATGCAGCTAGATTGGCTCAGCGGGGCTGACAATAGATGAACCGGGTCTTATCAGCGAAGGGAGCAGATTCAACGCAGGAGCAGCATGCAGGGAGCAGATAGCAGCTTTGCAAAAGCAGCCGGCCTGGCTTGTGATAGTGCAGGGCTTTTATTATTTTCCTAGATGGTTTTGACGCTGTTGTTTTAAAGCCGGCACCTTTCTGACCACAGCCACTGCATTAATGGCGAAAAGAAATAAAAGTGACAGACAGCCCAATGGAGGAGAGCTGCAATGAAATGTCTCAGTGGGGCACGTTTGTCCCCATGAGCCACTGCCTTGCTGGGCAATTTATCCCTTGCTCCAAATGCATTTGTTGGATTTAATGACAAGTTGGTGGCATTTCTGCAATTAATCCTATCAAAGGGAGGTGATTTTACACGGTGCTGGTCCCGTATTTCCTACCCTGTGTTTTGTTGGTTTTTGCTGTTGTTGAGGGACTGCCAGCTCTCTCCCAAGCCAAGGCACTACAGTTCATGGCAGTAAATGTGGGTTATTAGCCAAGCATCTTCTCCTGACATCTGAAACCAGCACAAATAAGAAGTATAACCTCAGATTGTCCTAACAAGAAATCTCCAAACTATAAATATGCAACAGCAAGAGAAAGTATTTCTTTGCCAGTGAAACACTTCAACGAGTGGATGGCTCAGCAAATCTTCTAGGCAGCTGCTTTCCCCTCTGCAGATACTGTGATTTATGGTAGGAAGGGAGGGGGGAAATAAGCAACCTGGGGAGTGCAGTGGGGAGGGAATAAATCGTGTGCACTTGGGTTCCACCTCATCCTCTGGTTTGGCTGGTCTGATGCTTTTGCAGCTAACCTTGCCTCAGATCAACCATTAACAGTCCCATTCAGTGGGGACCTGGAGCCAGGAGGGGAAGTAGCTGCAGTGCCAGAAATCACAACTTGGCCAGGACAATAAGGAGCAATCCATCCTTCTAGTGGGGTTAGAGATGACACATACCCAAAGCTTTTAAATATCGAGCGCTCTTTGAATATTGATGGACTTCTTTGGAGAGAGAGGAACTAAAGAAATTCAACAGAGGTCGCAATTCTGAGAAGCTTTGTCATATTCCTTTCCAATGAATGGGTTCTTAAGCCCCTTATGCTTCTGTCCAATGAAATTTCTGATGAATGCTATTCCCAAAACAAAAATCACAGTACCTGGAGGAATGGAATCCAAAAGAAACAATAATCTGTCCTAGTACTTGTGGACTAGGAGGCAAAACAATAAGCCCAACATGCATTTTCCAGAAGGCTCTTCCTAGTGATCATAACCTCCAACAACAAAGTGGTTTCATAAAACACAGTCCTAAGAAAAGCTTTTAATAACAGGAAAAAAAAATAAACACAAAACAAAACACCACCAACAACACCACCAACAACAAAAGAACTTTACAGCACATTCTCAACTGATTTACAAGCTCTCTGAGCTAGTACTGGAGCCAGTCTTCCTGTCGTAATGAAATTTTCACTCCCCTTGGACCTGAGCTCCTAGCTGGAGGAGAGAGCTCGCATCCTGACTTGCCCATTGGCAGCAATGTATTCAGCTGGGGAATTTGCCGTATCAGTGACAGTGTAGAGCAATTCTTGTTCTGACACCACATCATATTTTGAGGTGATGCAATTTAAATCAATAATAGTCATCTTCTGAGTATGAAAAAAAAAAAAAAAAGTGGAAATAACCCTAAAAACTGTTGCTGTTATCTCACCTCAGTGTTGCAAACTGAGCCATTCAGTCTGTTAGCTTCTGGGGAAAAGTTTATCTAATATCGTATCCACGAGCACTTTCAGGTTCATTCTTGTTTGCTAAGGCTCCGAAGAGGGACCAGCTGGACACAGAGACTGAAAGGAAGCTCCTGAAGGAATGTGAAGGTCCCGCTGTTGAGGACATACAGATGAAAGCATCAGCAGAATACATAAGACATTTTGCACTTTCCTTATTTATCCAAAAAGCTATTTTTGTTTATTAAAACCTAGTTACTAGCTGCATCTTGCCAATAACCTGGAGTGCTTGCTTGGTTAATTTAAGCAAGCAGAGCTTTGACGAAGTAATTTTACCGTCCTCAGGGATCTGCCAGCTTATGCCGGTCTTCACTATTTCAGATGAAATTGAGTTAATTTTCGCTGAAATTGCTTCTTAGCAGACAAACACATTCCCCATCATTGCGAGCTTATGCCTCTGCAGCTCTATTATTCTTTAATTTACACACCCCGGCAGCGAGGGATTAATGCCTGAGACATACAAAAGGCTACAGTGTGGAGAGAAGAAGGGGAGGAGAGAGAGAAAGAGTGGAGCTCTGCTGGGAATAGGTAATGCTGTTTCAGTTTTATAGTCAAAACATTTAAAGTTTGGCATTAACACGGAGTCAACTCTTGTCCTCTCACTCTAGAAATTCATCATCTCGAGTCTCAAGGTAGAAAACACCTCG
Source organism: Aythya ferina (assembly GCF_964211825.1). Classification (NCBI taxonomy): domain Eukaryota; kingdom Metazoa; phylum Chordata; class Aves; order Anseriformes; family Anatidae; genus Aythya; species Aythya ferina. Next base: position 11,011,192 of record NC_140306.1, read on the forward strand.
GGCACTCTGACACGGCAGGCCTCTGCAGGATTGCCAGGCTGGGAGGGCTATCACCAGGATATTGCAAACTGCTCGACATCAGGAGCCCAGTGCTGGAGGCAAAGCTGGTGCGGAGCAGAGCTGAGCAGAAGGCCATGTTTTGCCTTTGCATCTTCCACTGTGCTCGCGCTTCGAAGTGGAGTTCTCCTGGGAAAATGCTGCTGCCAAAGCTCTGGGGATTCCCTCAAATGTTCAGAAATGAAAATACTGGATTCTCATGAGCATCCAGACAAAAATATAACTAGTGCCAAAGCATCTGCAAAGGGATGGAAAAGGAGGATTCCACTATCTAGCTTTTCCAAAGAGAATGAGCAGAAGTGCCAAATTTAGCAGTTTCTGTAAACTTTCTAGTGAGCTTTAAGTGTAGCAGCATTTTAAGCCAGTCTCTGTTGATGACTGAGAACAGCAACTATGCTTTTTTATATTGTCACTTCAGTTTTCCTTACTTAATCAAACAGCTGACTGTTTCCTCTCTTATTGTTTACACCTCTGAATTACAAACAGGCAATTGGATAAAATATAGTAATCCTGTATCACCTGTTGGTATACATGTAGCAATGCTGTAACTCAGCATTTAAATTCCTTATCTCCTTTTGAAGGCCTGCCCTTCCTTCCCATTCTGTGACTACCAATGCCACATCAGGGCAACAGTGGATTTGCAAAATCCAGCCCACACCACTGCCCAGACATCCTGTGTCCACACAGACACATTAATGCTTTCTCCTTGCTCCCTTCTGCACATGAGAAGCTCACTACCAGCTTTCTTCATTATTCTGCCTACAAATCTGTTCTTGTTTTCTCCTTCTCTATGATGCCTACCAAATCTGGACACCACAAAGAACTTGCTGATGTGCTGGACCACTGCATCTTACACTAATGTTGTCTCATTGTTTCTAACATCCACCTGTTCTTTCTGGCTTTTTATTAGACAGTAAGCTCTTGCGGGGTAAGAGCTATCTTGTGCCGTTGGTTTGAGCACCCTGTCACCACGAGTGCATGGCTTGAAGTCTGCAAAATTTAAATAAATAAATAAATAAATAAATAAGGTCTTGGTCTTCAAAACAAAGCAACTGCATGAAATATGTTCTAGTATATGGAATGTGTATTATATGGAATGTGTATCTTGTGATATACAGGAGAACAGACAAGGAGTGTCACTTCCAGACAAAAACTCTTTGTATTTTCAGCCTAAAAGATGATCAAGTGAGATATTTTTGCTACAGAGCATAACAGGCCTCCCAGCACCCATGGCACACCAGCTTGTCTTTCAGGGATCCCCAGGGATCATTTGCCCTTCTGCCTGTGCCCCAGATGCTTGTTCTTGAGTTCAGTGGAAGCAGGAATACAGATTTTCTCCCTGGTTCATGGACAACACTACCCCTTTTCTACCACCAGAATGACTCCTCTTGAATCTGCCAGATGCTAACATAATAAAGGCCAGGTTGCATACATTTGATAACATTCCCTTCCAAGGACTGTCCTTGGTAGCTGTGGGGGAGGACAGAATCTCCATTCTGGTCCTCAATATAATTCATATTGAAGAGAATTGAAGGAACTCTGGTTGCCTCCAGAAATAACCTCACCATCTAGCCAGGCTCTGCTGCACAGCTGGAAAATCCCAGCCTCTGGGTAAGTCCTCGCTGAGCCCAGGAGCAGGTCAGGGTGAAAACAGAGATGATATTACATTACATTAAAGAGACTCATGTGAAACACCTCTGCAGATGGAGCAAGACCAAATTTGAGAACAAAAGAAACCTTCTCCCCATTCACAAATGAAGGAAGGGAGCAGAAAGCAGAAGTAAAACTTTGACAGAAAAACTGTTCCACTGAGGTGAGCAGTAAATACTGAAAAGCACAGGGGAAAATTCAGCCACCTGCAGTTGGGGTATGACTCCTATCAGCTGGTAGAAATTCCCCCTGTTGGAACTGCATACCCATCCCTTGAAATAAAAAATCTGAGAAGCAGCCAAAAAAAAAAAAAGGCATATTCAACTATCTAAAGAGATGTCTGACGCAGCAGGGCAGGGTGGCACCAGTGACACTCCAACAGCGAGGCTGGGTGAGAGCAGTGGCTCAGGCAGGTGTACTTTGTCCTCCTTCTGCCCTCCGAGAGAGACTTCTGCAATTTTCCCAGCAAAGTTATTTCAGAAACCAACTCCTTTCAGCTCAGCTGACTTTTAGCCTCATGCATTTTTATACACTCTCTGCAAGAATGAGAAGGATATTTACATTTTTTAATAAGCCTGACAGTTTGAAAGTAATTGGGGATTTATAATGGGTTTGTTTAGGTCTTTTTGTCCACTTGAATTCCAACTGCTAGTCTTAGGCCTAACAAGCAACATTATCTCTATGGTGATGAGGGAACCTCAACAGGAGGCCCTGAAGCCAAAGAGGAAAGCACTGGTGTGTTTTGTTTTGTTATGATATTTTTTTCCTTTGAACCTGCATTTTCAAGTGAAAGCAGCATAACAAAATTTAAAGCAAGAGCAAAATTCCTCCAGCCATCCAGGGCTCATAACTCTGACTTCTTCCGCCGGTTCTCCCAGGGGTATGTAAGCCAGTGTCTGATCTCTATCAAGGTGTTTTTCCTTCCTTACAGAAATTTGCATTTCTTTGTTCTATTATGGTTCCAAAATGATCTTAACCCTGATTTTCTTTTGGGGGAAATCAGGTGCTTAATGGTAAAGATGGAATTAACCTGCAAAACTCCAGGTCTGGGGTCAGACTCCTGCAGCTGAATCTCAAGGACTCAGTTCTACTTCTTCCTAAACCGAAAAGACATCTGTACAAGGTGGAAGGGAAAAATGGAAAACTGGGAAGGGATCTGATCCAGCTCTGACAGTGGGGTTTTAGTGAGGATTTCTATCAAAAATGGAGACTCGTGGCAGTCTCTGGCTTCCTTGGCATTGCTGAGGGACACCACTGAGAGTACAGTTGGTCCCAGGCTCTTCTAGAGAAGGGGCTGCTGACAAGTTACAGGTGACATGCTCTGACCCTAAGTTTCAGACTGCATCTTTCCTTCTATATCAGTTCCCCACATTTTTAAGAGAAGGAATTACATTTTCTATCTTCTGCAAGAGTGAGGATATAAATGCAACTCAGAACAGAAAGGCTAAGAGTTGAAATGGGGGTAGGAAGTGCCCACCAACAACCAAAAAAATAGTGTTAATGAAGAAAAAGAACAGGACACTGACACCCCTGGTCAGCAGACATCAGAAAATGGTGTCGTTTCAGCACAGGCAAGCAGCGGTGCTCTGCAACATACCTGATTTTATTTGGGGAGGATCCTCTTGGTTCATGTCTTCACCTCCCTATGCCTCAGCCCTCCATGGCACGCAGGTCACACCAGCACATTGCCTCCCATGCCCCAGGTTACTATTCCTGTCTTGGAGCAGCTAAAGCTGTGGAAAGAATGACCTTCGTAAGCAAAGCAGAGTGGAGATGTTACCATTTGCTATTCCCATTACTTGCTCTTGACAGGGTGCTTTGGGTTGAAACCTATGCAAGACATACCTTTGCAAGGGGTATCTTAGTCCACTGGTGTCAGGCATGGGACTGTGCAACCTTATTTCCTTCCCCCACAGACCAAAAAGGGGCAGAAAGGATAGTGCCCTTTCCTGGTGTTTTCTTGCTCCCAGGAGGGGCTTCTCCAGCCTCCCTGCAACACAGAGCTGTAGGATCCATTCCTTGACCCGGCACCTATGGCAGTGCTGCTCTGCACCATCCCAGCAGATGCATCAATTGCATGCAGTATTTACAGCTCCCAGCACCCTGTGAATTTGCCCTCCCCTGGCCACTGGCCTGCCCACCTCTGGTTTCAACCTCGGGTTGAGCCTGTGCAGAATGTGGGTATCTCTGATGTGTAGGGCCAGGGGCAGAGGACAAACCCACCTTCCTCTGAAGCACAGGGCATTACAGGCTGCTGCCGGAGGCCATGAGGAGATGGGGTCAGGAGGGGACAACTTAAACACGGATTTGAAAGTGCTTTGTGGATTGCTCTGAAAAATGGTGCTGGAGAAAAGGAGCCGAGTGAAAGGGGTGATGTGGAGGGCAGCAGGCAGGGAGGGGGATGAGAGCAGGGAGGTGCAGCAAGGGGAGAGGAGAGGCTGCGCTCACCTGCACAGCCCCTGTCCCTCTGCGCGATGGTGACAAGGGACAGGGAGCCACGGCTGGTGAGACACATGGAGGGAGGGGTGGGGAAGAGACAAAGACAGGGAGAGGAGATAAAGAGAGATAGGATGGGAATGGGAGAAAGGCAGCAGGAGGGAGAGGGGAAAGTGGGAAATGAATTGAAATGAGTTAGAAAATTCCAGGCAGACGAGCTTGAGCATTCAGCAGCTGAGATGTGGGGCTTCATTAGTACAGACCGACGGAAGATAGAGACATTAAGGAAGGAAATGTGTGACTCACAGGGGAAAATGGGAAAAACAACACACACCATAGCAGCTGCTCCGTTTACTTCAATTAAAGAACAGCTCAAAGGGTATGTTAAGGGGAAAGGAGGGGGAAGCAAACAAAGGCACAAACAACAACCAAAAAAAAAATGAAAAGAAAAGAAAAACAAAAGCACAAACAGATGAAGTAACTGTTACCCTCAAGCTTCTAAATGAACTGACTCAGGTGTCTGAAGACAGAGAGGGTCTGCCTCACCCTGTGCCTCCGAGTAACACATTGCAACAGGCTCCAAGGTGGTGGGAGAAGCTGCCAGAGCCTCTCCATCCTCTCGGTGCCAACCCACGGCCACCCCAGCCCTCTTGCCCCAGGCTTTGCTGCCAGCATCAGCAGGAGTTAAGGCCTCTGGTGGCCACCTCGCTGGCCATCATGCCTGGCCAGGATGCAAGCACCTTGCTTAACACTCCTCCTGTGGTGTATGAAGAGCCAAGGAACTCACTGAGATCAGCTTTGAATGGTTTTCCAGAAAAAAAAAAAAAAAAAAAAAAAAAAAAAAGAAAGAAAGAAAGAAAGAAAAAAAAAAGCTAACATCAATTCCAGGCAGAGATTTCAGTTATTTCATCTGCCCAGAACACACTGGTGGGAACAGCCCTGCACTGGGCTAACAGGAGGATGACTACAGGGATCCCAGCCTCCCCACATTGCCAGCCTGATTTCTCAGAGCTCGTCAACACAGAAAAGTTGCAGTCAACATTTCATGGATTCCAGTGAACCCTATTTTCAGCTTTCAGATGATAAATTCTGGAAGTGAAGAACCAAACAGACCTGGAAGAGAAAAAGTGAGACAGAAAGGAAGGGACAAAAGAGACCTCCACTTCTCTAGGTGTTTCCTCCTTGCAGCTTTCACCAGGTCAAAAAACATGTTAAGGTTTTATAGAGGAAGAAAATTTACTGTTGAGAACCCACCAGCTGCCCTAGATCTCTGTTTTCTTTACCAATTCCCTCACACAAGAGGGAGCTTTGCTCCAGCTGTGATACTGGCCTACAAGGGTTAGTTGTTTTTCTTGGTTGACTGAAGCCTCAAATCTGGAGGCTACTAGGTCAATCCCAACTCATGGCCTTCCCGGGTGACCAACGCAGACAACCTCACAGTGTCAGAGAAGGCCTGCTTTCATTTTGGCAGGGGAAAATCTCCGTTCAGAATTTATCCTTTACTCCTTATCTTTGTGGATGCTTCCCAATTCCTGGATACTGCGAATCCGTGACCCTTGGCTGACTCGTTCCCCGTACCAGCACCGCAGTGGATTTCATGACAAAGTCCCGTGGTCTGGGGATAATTACCTGCCCAAAGTCTCAGATGGAGTGCCCAGATACAAGCAAACTCCCAAACTCCTGACATTTATCACTCTAAAGAGCAGCCAGCAGAAAAGCGGCCCCTATCAGATAAGCAGCGTCAGTCAAGATTTCAATGTAGTCAGCTGCAGCTTGAAAAGGACACATCACAGCGTATCTGTAGAAAGAAGCATGGCAAATGTTAAATCTCCACAGTGTGGGAATCAGCACAATGGATCCCATCTCCATAAGTGATAATGGGAGCCCGTAATTCTCTTTTGCGAACTTTAATGCCAAAAAGTTGCCACAGAGAACCACTGAGGACACAAGGGCTTTTTCTTCAAAGCTTCCAAGATAGGCAGCATTAAATGCGTTCACTTTGAGCTGGCTGTGTGTTAAGCTTCCCCTCCATCCCTTCATCTCTTCCCAATCAAGCTGTGTCTCAGTCAGCACCCAGTTGTTAAATTCTGGATGGATTAAAGAGCATGAGAAAGTGCTTTTTTAAGGAAAACCGTGTTTATCCATCACTCATCTGGGTGAGTGTTAAACTTTAGATCCTCTGCTCCTCTAATGATCGTTGCATGGCGGTGCATTCAGAGTCTTTGCTTTGCACAGTAGTGGCAATGTTTGATCTAAAGACGTCTCTTTGCCCAAGATTAAATCTGAATTTGGATCACCCTTTGGGGTCTAATTGTGTAGGATTTTGGTGGCAGTGCTGCAAGGCCACAGAGCGTATGTGCAGGAAGCAGAGGACAGGAATTCCCCCAGTTCCTGGCAGAGCCCAGGAGATTTCAGTAATATTTTATGCGGAGGAGAAAATGAAATTCAAAGACAGCAAAAATAGCTTTCCTTGTTCAGTGTTAAAAATGATAAAAGAGGGAAGGTATTCTCTTTAATCAAATTCATAGAATTCATGCTGGCTTCCGACTAATGACTTCTCAAAAGAAGTATTGACTGGTTTCAGACCCCTCCGATGGTGATGTGGGTGGACGGGGATCAGACAGACACTACGTTCTGCAAAAATGCAACATTTTGACACCACATTAGGCATAATTACACCTGTCAAAGATGTACTGCTGAAAGTTTTCTGTGGCAGAGCTAATGGTGGAGGAATTGTTGCAAAATTTTCCACGTGGTTTCTGGATGCCTCAGGCCTTCAGAGACCACCTTGACAAGCAGATAATGTCTTGCTGAGCAGTGGGAGGCTCTGGTTAATCTACAGGTGATGTTGGACTGAACAGCTTGAAGCATCCTCTCTTTTCTTGATCCAGAAAAATCTACTGTTTGCATTTTTTGGAATTGTTACCACTTACAGAGACATTAACATAGCAAAAAAACACCTGCTAGAGAGATCCTCTGGTCTGTGATCCCCACTAAAGGGCAGACACCTCAACATAGCACCAAAATGCCTGATGACACTGGGCAGTCTGTTAAGACCAGCTATAGCTGGCTCTCTGCCCTTCTCTACCCTTCAAAAAGGAAGGAAAAAAAAAAGGGGAAAAAAGAAAAAAAAAAAAAAAAAAGATGTTTCACCCCCAGAAAATGAATCACCTCATGAAATCCAAGCACAGCACTGGTGGTAGCCAAGAAATACCTGCACCAGCAGCAATGGCACTGCCTCACCCAAATTCTTGCCAGACCAGCAATGCAAAAGTGATGTAAAATTCCCCCCAGAAGAACAACTTTCCTTCTCATAAAAGAAAGCTAAACCAGATGAAGGCTAGGTAGAGAGACCTGTGTCAGAGCAGGGCAGAAAACATGGGGTCTGGCAGTTTCTCCTCAGCTCCTAGCACATATCCTGGTGCTAATCCTGCCTAGGTGGATTTGGAAAACTCTCTTAGAGACCCTAGACTATGCTGGGTACATACTAGCAGGAATAAGAGCTAACAAATGATATATGAGCATTACATCAAATCCTACCAACAGCACTGCAGATGGGGCTTATTTTCCTGCCCAGCAACACTTCCTCCACTGCCACAATGCCACAGGCATCCAGCTGCACACATCCTCAGGAGCAGGAAGGTCGGCACCCCGCGCGTAAGGATGCAATCCTTATCCAGGTGAGATTAAGCTGAGGAAGAAGGTTTGGAGCACGCCAAATGCAGTGAGCCTTGGATAAATGCTCATCGTCTTCGCCAAGAGCTGTGTTTGAATAAGAAGGGAGAAGTTAAGGGTTTGGCAGACTGTATGTAAAACATTGCAGAACGGCTGCTATGTGCATGCAGCTAGTTTCCATGCATAATATATATAGGAGCATACCATATGTTTAAAGCATCAGGCAATCAGGCCAATCTTGGATCATGTTATAAAGCTTTCCTACGGTGTTGCATTTGTTCTAAACAGATGCATTTTTCCATCCCCCCACCCCTACCCCCCTGTGCCTGCCAACACTCAGTTATGAGGAAACCAGGTGTCCTTCTTTAAAAAAAAAAGAAATAAATCATTATCCAAAGGAATCTGTCCAGGAAGAAAGTAGATGCCCATCTCTGCTATTTTTATTTCAAACAGGAAATATGTTGCCAAACAAATTACCAAACGGACAAACAGGAATCAAAACAAGAAAAAAGGGAGACATGAAAACTCATAGGAATTAGGTTCTGAATTCGCAAAGCCAAATGCTAATCGCGCCAGTCCTCAAACGTACAGAACAGATGAATTCAAGAACAGAAAGAGCTCCAATGATAGCAGATCTGCTCTGGATGAAACATGTCCTGCATCAGTTATGAGAAGGGCTGGATGCTCTTGTCTTTAAAGTGTATGGTTTGATTTGATATTAATTCATCAGCAGCATCACAGATCTCAGGGGCTCGTCTCTTCTCATTATAGGTGCTTTGCATATGTGGTTGGAAAAGAACCACCACTGCTCTGCCTCGTTGCTGCTCCCTGCTGTCACTGCATTACCCAGCTCAGGAGCTCTTGGCAGACCCCTCCACATGTCGGGAGCTGTGCCGGGCGCTGGCCAAGCCCCACTGGTGCCATGTGCCCCGCCAGCATCAGTGGCAAGGCCGGCTGGGAGGAGAGCCCAGCATTTCCCAGCACGGGGTGTTGGCAGGGCGAGGATGTGGAAGGAGCCCAAGGCCGACCTGCTTTGTGCACATCACCCTTGCATGAGCAAGAGTAGCTCTCCTCCTGTAATATTTCGAGAGGCCTTGCCTCCGTCAGCCCCTGGGGGGGACAGCAAAACCACCTGGCAGGTGAAAGCCAGCAGGATCAACAGCAGAACAGCTGGGAAATGCTCACAGCTGACTCTCTATCCTTTACATGGAGCTTCTTCCACTCTTGCGAGCTCTTAAGGCCATGTTTTATATCCTAATTAAACTGAAAGAAAAGGAATTGGATAACGGTCTAAAAGATTTGCAAGCTACATCTATTTCAGAAAATGACTCATGTTCCCACTAGTGTAGCTCATCAGGTCCAGCACATGCTCTAATGTGTGGGACTAATAGATTTGTAACAGTGATATCTAATATGAGTCTGTTCCGGTTACATACTTATCATGGGTCCTTGCAGGCTTTCCATCAAAGCTGCTGAATGAAAGCACTTTTTTATTAAAGAAAGGGAAAAAAAAAAAAAAACTCTTTTCCCATAAATCTCTCAGCACATTAGCCCCCAAAACAATTCACTGAGGCAAGGTCATATTTCCCTTACATTCATTTAGATCCTTGGGAAGTTCAATGAGATGAGAAGACAAGACAAAACACAAGAGGCTCTGTCTTCAGCTGCTATGAATCAGCGTTGCTCCCCATCAGCTGAGAATCCAACCATATATCTAGAGAGAGCTATAGGAAATATATAACAATTTCTTGGGGTCTGGTAATGATGATCCATACGGTGTCTTATTACTTGAGAAGGAAGGGAGCGACTGCAAGGACAAATGATACTTGGCAGGTGAGAGCGGTTTTTACAGCCCCGTGGGAAGAACCCCCTCGCTTTCAGAGGGTTTGAGTTTGTTCCATGGTGTTGGAGGTCACCACAATTAAGCAGAGGGGAAAATATTTTGTTGCTGTGTTTTGTTTCCAGGCAGTATTTCAGTGGGACAGCTCCTGATACTAGTCCCTGAAGGGAATAGGACGTGACAACTCAAGTCACCAAGGAACAGGTTTAAGTGAAATATAGTCATGATAATGCTGTTCTGCCTCTCAGTTATCTCCTATCCGCTTCTCTGAACAGCAGCGAAAGCTGCCAGCTCTGAACCCTGTACCATGCGCTGTCCCTTTGATACTGCAACTCTCTCCTTCATGTTTACACCCTTCAGATATTTTTAGGCTTTTTTTCCACACACAGAAGTACGCGTTGTCATCTCATAGCCTCGTTTAGCGGTTTGAGGCTTCCCACATAAATCAGTTTTTCCAAACATCTGATCATTTAGCTATCAGAAGGCAGAAAGGGTGGTCTGGTTGCTCTTCTTTTAGCTTCCTCCCAGGTCTCATTATCTGGTCACGTTGTGGTGGTTGGGACCGAGCGTGTGGTTTGTTTTGAGGACAAATTCGAACCACGTAGGGAAGGGCTGTTCCTTCCCACGGAATAATTTGCCTCCACGAAGGCAGATGATGTTATTTGTAGTAGTATACTATTTCAGACCAATCTCCAATTTGTCATCTGCTGGCATCTCAAGGACCATTCATGTACCTTACCCAGAACTGGTGGAAAATAACTTGTCAAAATTGTTAATTTCTGATATAGTTGCAGGGAAAGGGTGTTCCCTGAAAACATCACACTTCTGGTTTAGGATGACTTATTTTTTGTGGAGGATATTTGATTTTTTTAATTGTTTTTACAATAAACACCAATTTTCTCCCCAGAGAAATAAGGTTTTAATCTGCTTCACCTTGAGGCCTTCCAAATCTCTCTTTTTTTTTTTTTTTTTTTTTTTTTTTTTTTGTGTGAGCTCTCTTAACTATTTTGGATAGCAGTCTTGCACATACAAATATTTGGCAGGTCAACAGCAAGCAAACATCAAATGACAGTAGTTGATTTGTGGGCATGGTCTGGTCCAACTAGACAGACAGCTAAGCACTAGGAAGTGTTCTGTTAAATAATTATTCCCATAAAAATTCATTCTCCATTGCAGTCATGTTTTCCAAATCAAGCATTGGTTCTTCTTTGAAAATGTGTCAGAACATCATTTTTCTCTCCCTTAGGTACCATTAAAGCAAGCCACCTCAGAAGATGAAACAGAAATGCATTCAACCTGTTTTTCTGGAAAGAAAAAGTTGCTTGTGGCCAAAACCAATGATATACCATGCTTGTAGATTCATTCCAGAAAACCTTCAGCTTTCATCAGCAGCCAAAGAGCTCCAAACCTCTTCTCCCAGCCTCATCCTTCAGTGAACTCCAGTGGCTGGCAGCAAAGAGCCTGCTGTTGGCACATGGTGAGAAATTGGGTTGTTGGGAGCTGAATGGCAATGCCCTGAGTCTTGACAAGATCCCACCTCGTCCTACATCTGACCCTGAGCACTTCCCAACATAAGGAGCATCTCCCAGGGCAGTGACCTTGTCTGACCACAGCTCAGTGTGTCTCTCCTGCCAGGTATGAAGCCCATCTCTGTACCCAATGGTTCTTGCCAATGTGAAATGCAATCCTGCCTCTTTACAGGCTCTGTGGGTTACAGGGGTTGGTGGGTAACCATGGAAACCGAGTTGTAAAACAGCATGGGAGTTGACGTGTAATAAAGTGCTACTGTAGTGCTACACCTTAACGGAGCCCATCAGGAGGAGTAATTCTGGATGCACCCATAACGAGTCTGAGCAGTGCTGTCCTGGGCAAAAAGTCAAGCATGGTCTGGAGGATGAAATTAGCATGGGAAGGCAGGTACCAGCCATTAATCCAACTTAAGGTCCTCAAGACCCAGAAACCTACCATATTTATACCCTTTGCCTTCGGCATCTGAAAGGTGTGGATGTGTGCTCACACACATCCTTTACCAGCATGCGTCAGACCCAGACAGGGTTTTCTGGAGAAAACCTTGGATCTTCTCAGCTAGTTCCAAAGACAGTTCATGGATGGAGGACAACCTTCTAATTGTACAGATGTACTTAAATACCAGATATCCTAGATAATGGTGCTCAGTAACTTACAGTAACCTGCAAAAACATGTCCACAGATCAACATCACCAAAATATCAGCTTCAATTTTTTCAAACAGAAACTGAACATCAATGGTGTTCAAATACAAGTGCAAGACCAAGAAGTCTTTCAGTGTGAAAACCTGAATTTCTTTCAAGAGATTCCCACGAACCTCAGTAGACTATGGAGACTATAGAAGATGCAACTATAAAAGCCATGGCTTCAGGAGGAGAGGAGGAGCAGATGCTCTTCCTCCACCTTCATTATTCATCTGTGCTGGGGACGGTCACCATCTGGACCTGAAATTTCAGGCCAGCACTATTTCTTCTCTTGCCATATCTACATCCTCAGCAATAGCAAACAGTGATGCAAGTGTAGCACGGTCCCACACTGACACTGGTTTCTGTCTGTGAGTCCTCCTCCATGCGGTACATGATAATAAATCATACACAAGCACGCTGATCAATTCCATTCAAGCAGTGTGTTAGTCTCCAAAACCAACAAACTAGCACTTTAAGTTTCCTTACTCAGCTTGCTCTACTGCAACACAAAAGTTATTCTGCACCCCAGACAGGTTGTTAAGACTCCTTTGCAAGGTGAAAGTCAAAAAGATATTCCTGTAGGCAGCAGCAGATCCTCCCACTTGATGTTCTCAAAGGGGGCTCTCCAACAGTTCAACTTTCCCCTGTAGCTCTCCTAATAATTAATGGGAAATAAACTCCTATGGGAAAATTGCCACCAGGTAATTAATAAAAAATGAAGACGAGAGCAGAAAGAACGGAGATGTTGCAGAAAGCTTGTAAATTGAAAGAGGCAGGCTTAGTTGTGATTTTCTTCTCTGTCTCAGAGGGCAAGTAATGTGTGCTCCACGTTCATCAGTGGCTCACCCAGGACTCTCAGCTTCATCCATTCACACTTTGGAAACAAGAGACATTGTGATGGGAATGTTCGTGCCTGGCCACATTTCTCAGTGGCCCTACATGCACAGACTTGCTAGCACAGATAGGGGAATGGCTGTCAAGGACAATCTCAAATGCTCTGTGTGGATCTATTACCAGGTGACCACTTAAAAATAAAGGTTGCTGCTTGCTTTCTACCTGTGGGCTCAAGCTGCTTATCAGCTTGATAGGAGCGGTTCATTAAAACACAGAAAAATGTCCTTTCTATATCTAAGCAATGTTGAAAAGCCCTTTTGCCTCAGCATCTGTGAAATGCCTCCCCAAAGAGCGAATGCTCTTCCTCATGCTCAAGCACATTTAACTCACTGTTACTAAAGAAGACAAGAGAATTTAAAAAAATAATTTAAAATTAAAAAAAAAAATAAAAAGTACCTTTTAAAATAAAAAATGATGTCCTCTTGGGAAATGGAGTTGAGAAACAATCACTGGAAATGCCCGGCTCCCAGCATCGTCTCCAACTGCAGCTTGTCAGCACGAGTGCCTGAGCTATCACAGTTGCTGGGGAATCCTAAGAGTGAAGAGGATGAAGATGGATGGTCTTACGATTAAGCTAGAAGCCAGGGATTCGAGGGGTTGTGGCATCACTTCCAGACCTCCCGCGTTGACTTTGGGCAAGTCAATTAACCTCTCTGTGCCTCTGCTTGCCATCTGTAAAATGGAGATAAGAGACTTCCCTACAGCACAGAAGTGTTTGAAAGAGACTTGTGTGTTTGACAGATGCTCTCATCCAATGCCAACAGGAGTCATGAGATTTCATTGACAGGAGAGTGATGGAGTGGAGAAGACCCACTGCTATTTGGGGTTATGTAGCTTTGTAAAAACTCAATAGGTATCTGTTCAGCTTTCCTCGCCACCTCTTTTGCACATGTCTGTCTTCCAAGGTGCAATCACTCTCTCAGCCAAACTCTGGCTCCAATACGAGCTTTAGGAACCCACAAAGCTCATAGGATGCCTCCCACCCTCCACAAGGGCTTGAGAAGATCAGCGTGGATTTTTGCCACTAAAAAGAAGTCATGGGAATCACAGAAAAGAAGTCATGGACAGCCCAGCCTTGCCCTACCACTACGAGTGAGGAAGTGCCTGAGGCTGAAGGCTCTGCTGCCCTGGGTCCCAGTGCCCTCACACCCACAGAGCACAGAGCAAGAGTCATCACAGCTGGCCTGACCTATCCATTTCTCCCACCACACCACACTGCAGGAGCTCACTAATCCCTACAAACCCTTTACAGCTCTGGAAACAAAGGAACATAATTTTCCATTGCATTTTTTTTTTTTTTAAGACATCAGAAGATAAAAACATTCCCGTGCTTTCACAAGGAACGTTACATTTCCCTTATCAGCTTCACAAGGCAAGTTAAAGCATCTAATCCCAGCCCTGCCAGAGCGCACCTGACCCTTCTCTGCAAGACTCGGGAGGAGCATTTTTCTCTCTCTCTTTTTTTTTGGTATTAAAATCCCATAGTGTTATTAAAAGGAATTGTTCAATTCCTTTAATTGGCTCAGAAGATAAATTCTTCCCGCAGCCCGGGGGTCACAGCCATCAGCAGCTATTTATTAGTTGCATTGATTGAGAAGAACAGCCTTTAAATGGAAATAAATTGAATTCTATGGCAAAGAGGATTCCATACAGGCTATTAATGTAAGACAGGAAGGCTTAGCTGTTTTATTTTTTATTTATTTGTTCCCCTCCTCAGCTCTGAGCCATCTTCAATCTCCCAGCTGCTTCCCATCTCTCCCACCAGCCATCCCCTCCTCACCATGAGGATTTCCTTACCTACACAGACAAGAGCAAGTACAAGGGTGATGGTGCTGGTGAAGATTTGGATAACCTCAGAGAGACTCCAAATCTGTTCCCCAGAGCCTGGTGAAGGAAGGAGAAGCAATGGAGAGCAAGGTGAGATAGCCACATGCATGCACAACAGAAATGAGAAGGGGAGCACAGCTCTCCCAGTCTCTCCGGGGCATTTCTATTTTATTTCTGTCTTTTCCACTGCTCTTGGATTGTCTTTGCCACCCCCTGTCAGTTCCAGAATACATTTCATGGTGCTCGCCTTCATTCCAGAGTTTAATTGCTTGAGATTGTTACTTGTAGGCTGTTAATTTATTAAAACCAGATCTCCCGTATTACTCCAGAGCCCAGAAGAATCATTGCCTTCTATTAAAGGCAGCGGCGCGTGCCCGCTTGTCTTTTCTCTCTGGTCACCTCTGTAATTGCAGCCCTCTGCTAAGATGGAAAACTCCCCCCTGCCAACTAAGCATCCCCCTCAGAGCAGGTGGGCTGAGGAGCACACAGGGGAGACAAACTCACTCGGGGCATAAATGGATATAACTTCTGGGATGTCCACAGAGGAGTGTGTGATTGCATTAGAGATTTACAAAACCTCAAAGCTATTCAGGTCATGTTTCCCCAGGTGGGACGAAAACTGAAGTCAGGGGCTGCTGGTGACTGGTATCACACAGACAGACCTTGCTAAAATACAAAGATAGGCGACCACAGAGTCGACAGAGCCATCACTGCAAACTGCCAAAGCACTGTCCTCACTCAGCTAGGCACAGAAAGATCTTCCTTGGTTGTCTGGACCATCCCTTCAGTCAAAGTCCACCCAAAAAGCCAGACACCTGCACTGCCTGATGGTGCCAGCTCAGAGATAACATTTATATACCAGAATACATATATATACATACCAGGATGGGAGATATATGAAAACAAGTGGCTAACACAGGTCAGAAACTCCCCAGTTTTTCTCATCCACCATCTCTCCAATGCGTCCCTCCATCTCCCCAAGGCTGCTCAGCTGCCTTCATCACGCCCTGCCCTTCCTCTGAAGTTCCTCGGCAGCCCATGCACAAATCTGATCCCACAGAGCGGCTTGATAGCATCTAAAATGCAGAAGTAACATCCCTTAAGGCAGAGCTTGAGTCTAGTGTTCAAACTCATAAAGAAAAGAAAAGGGAGTCAACAGGAAATTGTGAAATGGAAAAACATCATATACTTGAGATACTGCTGAGTAGCAGCGTAGGGGAAACATCCCTACATTTCCTGAGATCCCACAATGACAAGAGGCAAATAACCCTTCCCCTCCCAGTACATTACAGGTTCCAGAGTTAACTACCCATGCAGCCCCCTTGCATTACAGCCCAGTCCATGTTTTAGGCACGCAGTGAGTGAATTCCCTTGAATCTGGGTGCCTCTGGTTTATAACCTCACCTAGACTTGGCACAGAGCTTCACAGGTGTAAAAACATGAGCTCAAACACAAGATAAAAACATCACCAAATGCTGGCATAGGGCACTGGATCCAGAAAACAGGCTAAATATCAGGGCATGACCTGAGGTTTCCAATATCCCCAGTCTGCCACCAGGAGAGCACAGGAGTCCAAGTGCTCCTGAGGTCCAAACATCACCAATGCTCCAAAAGGCACCTAGACATCCCATGACTTTTTTCCCCAAAATAAGCGAGTAGCTGGGACGCTGCTCCCGGCAGAATGCAGGCACAGGCTGAAGCTCCCATTACCCACTAGCCAGCAATGATTACAACAGCTTTACAATAGTAAAACAATAACATTTTGTTTACCTCCTAAACAGTTAGCTCATTTTAGCACTCCGCCTCCAAGTGCTAGATAATAATGGGATACAAGACAGGCAGTAGATTTCCATACCCAAAACAGTGTGGGTGCATCTGTGATGTTAAAGACATTGAGAGTTGTTGCTCCACACTCCCAGTCCTGGATGTGGCGTTGCTGGAGGAGGTGGCATGAGCTGTAGTATGGGCAGCACATGGGGATTTCTCTGGGATGTAGAGCTGAGGAAAGCCATACTAAGCTGCTCTAATGCCTGTGGACTGGTGTTGACCTAGATCCTTTGAATCTCTGCTTCCCTTTTCCTGAAACAGCCTGGACTGGTCTGCTTTTACCTACCTGATTTATTTTAGACACAAATGTCCCATTATCTAATCTGAGATCTTCAAGCAGGAACACACAGCAAAAAATGGCACTTACAAAGATCCCCAAAACCCATTTCATTTAAACAAGGCTGTTATTGGGTTTTAATATAGGAATTGATTATTATAAGCAGGCTTATTGAGCTTAGCAGCTTAGATTTGTATCTATTTTATCACTGTTAATCTTTGATAAATATGTTTTTAATAATCTCTAGGTATTTATTGAACATAAAACTGTCATGTGAAATAGAGAGTGAGATTGCTAAAGATACTTATTATACACCACTTCGATACAAATTCATTATTAAAACCCTTTTACCGAGGTTTACTTTTAACCACAACATAACAGATGTGCGTACTGCACAGTTAATCTATAATAAATATATTTTAATAAACTATTGATATTTAACCTGCAGTAACCATCTTAATAAATATGATACATGGGCTATTGGACAAGCTGCTCTTCTTAGCTCTGTCAGACACTTGGAGGATACGGGGCCGGTGTGAGATGAGGAGGAAAGCTGTGGCCTGCTGGAAGGCAGCTTATTTAGCAGTCCAGTACAGCCCTAAGGTGCCCTGGCTGCTGGCCTCATTGCTATTCCAGCCTCAGCTCCCCAGCCCCACCTTCGTACATGCCTCTGCCATCTCAGCTTAGCCCTGAGCCAAATTAACACCTGGCCCCAGATGTCAAAGGCTGTTAGCTCTGCTCCCAGTGCCCGCAGACCACGCTCTGCCTACCCAACAGTTCTGCAAAGAGGATAAACATCCTCAGTGGATCGGGAGCAGGCCAGAGCCCACATCCCTGGGGTGGGAAAAAAAACACAAGCTTTGTGAGAATAGGGATCAACAGAGAAGCTCAAATGAGGTGATTTCAGCTTTGAACTCAGCGGAGGCCAGCGAACGCCTCTGACACATGGACTAGACAGAAGTCTGACTCCAAGCCATCAGAGGTAAAAGACTTGACCCGCAGTGCTGCTGAGACCCCCTGGGATGCTCTCAGAGATGGATTTGTCATTCTTTGCATCACTTAACAACTGAGGTTAGTTGCAACAAGCTGGCTGTGGCAAACACACAGAATTTCACTCCCAGAACTAATCGAACGGGAGAAGAGCAGGGTAATTCCTCCCCTGTCCTCTCCTCTGGGTCCTGCCCCACTTGTTATAGGGCCACTGTTACAGGCCCCATGATCCCTCCTGCAGGCCACTGTCTGATTTCCATCTATCAGAGAGAGCCAAGGATCGTAACGTGCAACTTCTAATTGAGCTGTATCATCTGCCACAAACATGAAATTAATGGTCCTACATCATAATCATAAATTCATACATAACCCCATGCACCAGCAAATAACTCTTTGCAGTGACACTACAATGGTAAGCCGATTTGCAAGACGCACACGCTACCCGGGAATCCTAATTAACCAAATTAACACCATCACTTCAAATCATGTCCCAGCAGTAGGACATTTCCGATTGGCCTCAGGCTGGAGCAAAGCAGCCAAATGAAAGCCTGACAGCATCTCCACGGGTCCAGAGGGCTAAACCTTTACAAAAGGAAGTTTCTGATGCCCACCCGTGCACAAGAGGAAAAGAAACATCTCCCAAGAGTGTTTAAGTGCCAGCCCAGGACACGCTAGCCCAGGAGCAGCCCTCAGTTTCTCATGCATTTCCCCAGCTTAACCTGCAGCATCAGGAAACCCCTCTTGGCATGCTGCGAGCTCCAGGGGATTGTGACCCTGCCAAATCCCTCTGGAGAGTGCCAAATGGTGCCTTGGATGAGCCAAGCCATGGGTCTGGGGTCACAGAGCGGAACTGGCAAGAGAAGCCAGCACAGAGCAGTCTCTGTGAACCCCAAACCCATCTTCTTTGCACCCATTTCCACTTGTGACTTGCCCAAGCTGTTGAGAGCTCAACATCTTTTTTTATCTCCTTCAGGACAGTCAGGTTTTTCTACTTCTGTCTTGGGAAAAAGAAGTCTCTATTTTGGGAGCACGTGGGATTCAAGCCCACGACGATCTCAGCACTCCCTGCATGAAGGACAAGAGCCACAAGCCCTGTGCCAGAGCGCCTGGCTCACATCTCCGCATGTTCAGCCTGGGTGATAAGGGGGCTCAGTCCCACCAAAGGACTCCCACTGGGGCACCAAATGGTTTTGGCCCCCCAGGCACAGCACAGGGCTGAGGGCTCCCCTCCCTGCTCCAGACAGACGCTCTAAAAGCCAGGACGGGGAGGTGTGGACTGCCAAAAAAAGGAGATTCCTACCAGAAGTGGGGTTCGAACCCACGCGGGCATGCGCCCATTGGATCTTAAGTCCAACGCCTTCACCACTCGGCCATCCTGGTGGGCTGCCTGCTGCCCCCTGGCCTGCCAGGTCCCCCCTGCAGGACACACACCCTGCCAAGCCTTCGGGGTCCCAGCCTGGGGGACTTCCCGAGCCCAAAACATCTTCCCCTCCTCACTGCTTTATTGAAGTTCTCTGTTGAGCTGGCCTCTGGCGAGGCACAGTGAGAAAGCCTCCTCACTCCCTTTCCTTGTACCCCACAAGAAATGTTTTCCTACCCCATGAGCTTTCCAAAACATCACAGTTTTGCTCCCGTGTCCTGTCACCCATCACCAAGAAGCAAATCTCTGCTCAGCCCAGCTGGCACACCCCAACCAAACACCTCGCTGGGAATTGCCAGCTCTCAGGGCCATGGAGAGTGGCACAGCACCCACGTGCCATGCCAGGACCTCAGGAAAGGACCACAGACATCAGTGATAACACCACCAGGCATGAGGGACATCTCTGAGGGATGTCAGCCTGACCCCATCGGGTGTTCAGGGTGGACACGAGCAGCTCTGCCAGCCTGCCAGTGCTCAGCCAGACCAGCTGAGTGGTTAAAGCATCACCCTTCTTCCTCGGGTCCTGCTCCTCACCCCCTCTGGGCTGCACTGGGGGCTCAAGTGGAGTGTTTAGCCAGGAAAAACTGTGAGGCATGGGTGTCCTCCTTTTCTCTTTGGGGTGAGGTGTACTTTTTGTGCTTTTGCTTTGCCCTGTAGGAAAAACAAACAAAAGTAACAACAGCAACAAAAACCATTTTTGTTGAATCACATGGGATTCAAACCCACAGCCTCAAAACAAGGCTGCATTCACTAAGTCTTTAGCCCTTAAGCCACAGAAGTCTGATGCTTTCTGTCTCTGTTTCAGCCACTCTCCCTTCCCAGGCCAGCACCTCCTCACAGGGCTGCCATCGCTTTGGTGGGACACTGCAACCTGCTCCCAGTCTCGTTCCCTCCCAGGCGATCCCCAAACATCCTGGATCCCTGCACTGGGCTTGCACAGCCCCAGCCCCAGTGCCCACAATCCTGGCCAGACCTTTTCACAGGAGGATCCCATCTGCTGAGGACACGCTGGAGCCTCCTCCTCCATGGGAAGGGCTGGGAAGATGCAGACCCAGGCTGGTCCGACAGTTTGTGGGAAGCCTTTTTTTGGCTCCAGTAAGCTAAAACATTTGGGGACACGTCCCACAACCAGAAGGGGGTGTCTCTGTAGGTGAAGGGAATGGTGCTTGTTGTGTCTGCCCTGCTTGGAGCTGAGCAATTCCCTCCTCGTTTCCCCAGGGGCTGCTCACAAAAATGCTCGGGGGTGCCTGAGCAAATCAGAGGGCTTGCAGCCAGTGGGTGCAGGGGTGAGTCACTGACCAGAAAAAGGAGTGTTTTCAGTTCTGAAAAGAGGGTAACATTGAGGGGACACCTTGGCCTCCAAACATGATGCAATCTGTATCATCTTGCTGGGGAGCAAGGCAAAGAGACCCAGGCACCCCACTGCAGGGTGCTGCAGGTCCTCAGCTCAGCAGAGGAAAGGGTTAATCCATCCACACACAAAAACCGTGCCAGGAGAAAATTCACTCCTTTGGGTGCCAAAAGGGGACAGCAGCTTTCCCTGCTTCCCTCTGCTCTTCCCATCACAGCCACAGCAACACGCTGTGCGGGTCCGCGTGTGCAGGATCCCAGCCCAGCATCCCCGGATGCCTCCAGCTGCAGCACCCGCATTAGTATCAAACGAAGCCGTGCTCACAAAGGGTGTTGCGCTCGCCAGCTCCAGAGGAATCTGCTTCTAATGAGCGACTTCAAAGCATTAATGAGCTTGCAAAGCTCTCCTCTTCGTTTACAGAGCTGGACCTCGCGCGCTTGGCATTAAGACAGGGGTCACCTGTCAGGCGAAGAGAATGCGTGTGCATGTCGGCGAATATAATATATTTGTCATCCTCTAAGAAGCAGAGATTAATCATGCCCTCTCTGAGAGGAAGCTTTTACGCCACATCTGCTCTTGGCAGCATGGAGAGAAGGGAGCTGCCCGCGAGGACACCCGTGACCCGCGCTGCTCAGATCCCCTTCGCGCCCAGCTTTGAAGTTAACATCCCACCTTAACCCCTTGGGTCCGGGCTTGGAAATTGCTGCTTGGAGTCAGCATCCCAAGGGCTGGATAAAGCGGTGGGGCCATCCCATCAAGGCAGGGTAAGGAGTGCAAGGAGGGAGCAGTATGGGAGGGTGGGAGAGCTGATTCAACAGATGCTTGTTGCTCTCAGCACAGGGCAGGAGGGGAGATGGTGGCCTGGGACAGCAAGGGCTGCACAATGCGTCTGCTGCTCCCTCCAGGGACATCTCACCCCCAACCATGTCCCCTGCTGAGCTTCTCCCAGCTCACCATAAACCTCTGGGTTGAAACAGCCTCCAGTGTCTGGCTAACAGCCCAGTTGCACCCATTTTTGTACTGAAGCTGAGTCTCTAAGGCTGACCAAAATCATAAGAGTCTAAATATAACTCGTAAGCAGAGCCCATAAACCTCGGTAAGGAGACAGTGGACACACAGGTTACTTAAGAAAGAAAATACCTATTTTGTGAAATACAAATCCACTCCCCACCTGTGCCAAGGCTGGAAAAGATCTCCGTAAGGGTAAGCTTAGCAGTGACATGCAGGCCAAACACAAGCACGTGGGATGTAAACATGCACACAGCTGCAGCCCTGTCCACCACCAGACACACAACACAGCTCTTCCTGAGCACAAGAGCAGAGTCTCTGAGCGCAAGCCACAAACAGTACCAAGAATAGGCAGCTCCAGGGACCCAACATGCTGAAACTCACACCTACATCACAAATTGCACATATTCAGAGATGTCACTAGCACAACTTGGCTGTATTTATAAATGCAGCTCCAAGCAAATGCTTCCTAGAGCTTTCCATGGCTGTGCACCACCCATGTTGTTGCTTGGCTTCACCTGCAGACATGTGCAGTGTGCTGGCTGGCACTTTGCTGGGCCTGGAGTCAGCCTTGCCTCCAGGGAGGATATAACATCATCTGAATTACCTGTAGTGTCTCGGATGTCTCCCATGCAAATCGTAAGCTGGGCTGGCTGTACCTTGCTTGCAATATCCCCCTGAAATGACAGCTTGAAGGTGACACCGCTACAGGTTTTCAGAACACATGTTCTGTAAGAGAAAGACATTAATAATGTCCTGGAGTCAGAAAGGTGTTGTCCTTCGCTTCAGAAACACATCGGCAATGTTAACTGGAAAGCAGTTCCTCCTCTCACCTTCTCCCGAAAGGGATCTCTTGGCACTCGGTGTCTATTCAGTAGATCTGTGTTTAATTTAAACAGCCACTGGAGGCAACTGCCATCCCACACGTTATTACTGCAGCTGGAGTGAGGCTGATTGGTAGCTAAGTTAAGAGAAAGAAAAAATCCAAAGCCTTGAAGTCATGAGCAAGGCAGAACAAAAATGGCACTCTAAGAGATTTCAGGACAAAACTTCTACCCTTTATGGATGCAGGGGCAAAAATACTACCTGCACCCTAACTTTAGAAATGAGTTGGCAAAGAGAAACAGTAGGATGGGGTTCTCCTCCGAGCTCCTCTTGTGCCCAAACCCTGCTACAAGAGTAGTTTGGTGTGTGGGTTACAACCAACAGGAGCACTAAGTGACTCCATTGTGACTCTGGACAGAGAAGCCCTACCAGGGTCATCTTCGATGAAGTGAGACCTGACAGCTTAGCTCCTCCTTGCCCAGCTGCCTGGGGAGGTGAAAACTTCTTGCTGCCTATACCAACAGAGCTCCTGTGCTGAATTCATGCAGCGCTAAATAAGGAAGCTCTTTGGACTTTGTTACTTTTAACATAGCACTTCTTGATGCACTACTGATGTCCCGCACATAACTGTAAACTTCTGCCCCACTTGGAGAGTAGCTGGAGCTCAATGACAAAAAGAAGAATTGAACACAGGACAGCGTGGCTACTTAGCTGGTAGCTGGCTGGCACCTTGTCAGCTTTCACAGTAAAGAAGATCATTTATCCTGCCTGTTCTTCCTGCCTCTCGAGAGGCAGTTCAGGAAATCAAGTCAGCCTCACTTTGCCTTCAGATTGCTTTCTTTACAGAATGGCTAGAAAATATACATGGCATTCCAATAGGTGAAAGCTTATTTTCTGCAGAGTTTGGCATGATGCCGCACTGCTTGTTGGCTCAAGTCAGCCCCTGCGTAACTACAAAACTTATGTGGCTCTGTAGCTCAAGAGCAAAGGTTTTCCATGAACCTTCCAGATACTGGTATTCAGCCAGAGAGCAGCAACAACAACAGTAACAACAACCAAAAAACCACAAACGAACAAACAAACAAAAAAAAGACTACTCACTGTGGGCACACAGACTGGATTAAAAACCAGTGGAGCTGTGCAATTACAGGAGGTTATTTAACCCAGAGGGAAAATATGTTTTCTTTGTTGATTAAGTTCTTTCAAAAAAAAAAAAAAAAAAAAAAGGAAAGAAAGAAAGAAAGCAAGCAAGCAATGCAGCTACCAGAGCTAAGGTAGTAAGTCATAGCAAATAATGTATTTCTCCTGTTCAGGAATGATCTCCCAGATATTTACAGTTTTCCACAAGCTATTGCTAGTATAAACTATTCTCCCAGTATTTTCTACAAATAATTTTTGGACAACATACAGTCTCTCAAAAAAAAAAAAAAAGAAAAGAAAAAAAAGAAAAAAAAGTAATCTCAAGGACTCAGAATACCCAAGCCTCACATCATTGATTCTGCTTTGGTTCTGGATGGGCTTGTAATGAGATAGCTGGAGTGAATTGTTGATGTTTTAGCATTTCAAAGTCATCATCTTCCCAGATCCAGTTATTCCCAGGGATATTCTGGACAGTACGTGTGTGTGGCATGTTAAGGCTTTACCTTTATTTAGCCTGGATAAGGTTTTGAGGAAGGCATCATTATGGACCCATCTCCTCTTGTTACTGTTCCATGCCTCTTCCAAACATCATCGCATACAACACAGAGCAAATGAGTCATAATCGCTGTGTAGAAAAGAAAGCTCAAGAACACACTGAGGATCCCAGTGCTGTGATACTGATGCCTCAGCTGTTGAGTGCCCAAGCCATGAATAAAAAAAGGAACCTGATGTAAATGAGGCGTTCAGTGCATGCTCATCTATTTTTGCCTAATGCAGCCCGCCAGACTTTTTCTCTAGTCACTGCAGAGAGAGAAATGTTCAGCGAGGACTTGATCTCACCCAGGGCATTTAAAGAGGGGTAAAATCCATTGCTTTCTGGAAGTGAAGCAAAGGAACAAAGTTCACCTGCTTAGCTTAGGCTAGACACCTAGTCGCAGGTAATTAGCTTCGAGGGATATTGAATCTGCCTGCAGGAGAGGTCCTTACAACAGACAGAGCCGGACTCTGAACTTACTGCTTCTGGGGGTGGAACGATCAGCGCTGGAGGTTTGTAAGAAATTAGAAACCTGGCTGATCCTGGCTTGAGGCAGATGAACTCTGAAGGCTCCTTCAAGCCCCTCTCTCCATACCTGAATTTCATCAGAAATCTGTAAACCAGATTCTGTTAAGGTCATTCCAAAATCACACTAGAAAAAGCTGCATGTTGCATATTTTTGGCTGCCTTTTAACACTAGAGAGGAACTAGCCACGGGAAACAAATGTTCACCAGAGAAGTCCATTCTTTACAGGTCACAACTTAGGAAACACTGCTTTATGTTGCTCTCAGAAGCAACCCAGAAGAGAAACGAGGCAATTAAGTTATCACATCAACAAATACCAACAGAAGAGGCTTGCATGTGTCAAAGAAATCTCCTGCAGTTCTTTACATGGCTGGGACAAACGTGTAGGGATGAATGACAAAAACCCTTTGTGCTCCACCTGCAGCATCAGCAGTGCCCGCTGCCACTTCGTGTCTCAATGGGGAAGTGTGCAGGTGACATATCACATCCCAGATGTCAAGGTGCATCTGCATGAATTCCTAAAATGACATGTGTTCTTTAGCCCAGAGCTTGGCTCCAGGCTAAGAGCTAAATTTGATGTTCTCTGAGGCTAAAACTTCTTCAAAAACCATTCTAGCTTAATTAGGGAAGGGAAATTTTGGCTGCACATTCTGTAAAGGGAGATTGGCTTGGGGAATGGTATGAAAGTCGTGGTTTTTTGCAAGAGCAAAGAGAAAGAACAGGCTCATTCCTAAAAGCGCTGCACCTAAGAACTTCAGAAAAGCACAGAACTTCACTGAAATATAATGAAAGGCACTGCCTAAAAGCAGAACATCTCCTTTGGCTCAGCATATCCTCTCCCAGAGGCACCACATCGTTCCTGCTGCTCACAAAACAGCTTCTGCCTCCTTTTAATAGTTTTATTTTTAGACTTCTCTCATATTTAATTCTTTCTCTTTCCTTATGTAAGGTTCTTGGAAGGGCTGCAGTGTCAAACAATAATTACATCAGAGAAAATTTAGAATCCTCAGTGTTGAAACAAGTCTCTGCTCTTGACAAGTGAATGAATGTAGGAAGCGAGGGGAGGCAGTTTTATCAAGGAGAGCACCCAGCCAGCAGTGTAACAGCATCTCTCGTGGGCTGAGGACAACCACTTTCAGAAGCTGGCAATCTCAGCTTGGAGCACATCAGTACATGCCTGGAATTCACCTGGCCTGAGACCTGGGTGCACATTCATGCAGTGCTACCAGCACATACATGCCTCTCCCCACGAACAACCTCAAGGCAGGATTAAAATACAGATTTGCCATCCTTTTAACACTCCTGGATCAGCTAAATTGCATGTGCCTATAGACTTAGCTTCACCTCAGCTAAGGAAGAAGCATTTCCCAGTGTCAGGGTGCACCACTGTGCCTCCTGTTTGTCCACATACAGCAGAAGTGGGAGAAGACACAGACCTATCCAATTCCCCCATCTTCTGTTTCTGAAGATACGCATACCTACCCAAAACTGGGTTCCAATACCTTTATAAATTACACCACCACCATCCCATATGTGCTGTATATCTGCTGGCAATTAAATTGTGTTCAAGTTGCAGCTCAACCCAATAAAGTACTGAATCTTGGATATGCCGATATTGCCACTGCCAGGGTTTTAAAGGAAGCCCATGGAGACAGTCTGCAAGGTCCTGGCTTGCATTTTCCAAGTAACCAGAGAAGGGTGAATTTGATCCTCCATCCATGGAGGAAATCAGTGATGAATGAGGCATCTACAAGTGAAAAAAAAGTTAGGGAAAGACCAGGAAAAAAGTTTTCCCTCTCAAAGAGAGCATGAACTATCTTGCAGAGAACTCCAAATAGGCTCCATATAGAAATACTGACAGGTATCAATGGGCCTATCTGTCATGCGATATCTAAAATCAGGTTGTGGTGAAGAGTAGGTGTACAGAGTGAGCTCACACATACTATGTACAAGTTTTCTAGGGATAACATGTTTATAGCATATATATAAATATATATATATATATATTTTTCCCATATGGGTTCCCAGCTGGACTTCTTTGATGCCTTGGAAGACCAACTTGCTAAAATCATCGATGACAAAATCAGGATTCTCCTAATTAGATGTAACCTTTGAAGAAAACTGTTGAAAGCTGAGAGCTCACCCACTTCTATGGGCTTACCACTGCCTGACAGGAGGACACCTGGACATTTGTATTTTCAGTTGTTTCCTTTTATCTCATGTTAGAAATACAAAGGTGAAGGAAAAAGAGGCTCACAGAAAAGGAGGAGGAGGACATACCTGTGAAATCTATGCCTGTCATCCCACAGCTTCAGCTCCAGCAACAGTCCTCTCTCCAGCATTTGAGACACTTCACTTTGCTTTTTTCTGCTTCACCTCATGTCCACAATCACAGCTCCTGTCCTTGCTGTCCTTCGCTCCTCCTGCTGAGCAGAGCCTCTGAGGGCCCAGGCTGTCAGAAGAGTTTACAGCACGAGCCAGCTATCCCAAGCTGTGTGGTTGGTGGCTTCCTGGGAAAACTGAAAACAAACATCCAAAGTTGAAGAGAGTTAAAAATAAATAATAAATAATAAATTAAAAAGCTTCAAACTTCCTCTATTTGTCTGCAACTTTTTTTTTTTTAATTTTTTTTTTTTACACTCAGTTTTTGATAGAGCCACATTGAAAAGGTACTAAGACCCCCTGATGTCATGCGGGCTTTAAGCACTTACCTCCCATAGCCCCCTTCAAAACTCCCAATCATAAACACCAGAAGGACAAACTCTAGCATATTTTGCTCGTTCATCTGCCTGCTTTATTTTTTTCATGTGTTTGTTTGGTTGTGTGTGTGTTTGTTTTGTTTTGCTGGTTTCTTTTCTTTTTTTCTTTTTTTCTTTTTTTTTTTAAGTAACATGTAGTTTTTCTTCTGGGATTCAAAGCCTGATTTTTTAATAATTACACAAAATAAACCATGTGGGGATTTTTATGATCTGCTTTAAATGTAGAGTTTTGAAAAGTAGACAATGAAATTATTATTATTTTGTTTCACAGCGGTTCTACAGCACAGGGGAAAAAGACACTACTATTTGTTTATTTGGCTTTCAGTTGCTGTGACAAGGCAAATAACAGCTCTGGTCTTGGTCCACAATTGAGCTAATTGGTAACACCTCAAATTATGTCCTAAAAACTCCTAATTAGCAGCTAAGCACAGGATGAACTATGTAGCATTGGCTCCTTTGCGCTCTAAAAGACCTGTGCATTCATAGCAGACAGCTGGACTTAAGGTCCCAAAGTCTATGATTTCGTACGCATACAGGCAAGAAGTGACAGGTGCACGTCATTTTTTGTTCTGTGTTGGTGCAGCACCTAGCTTGATGGGGATGAGTTCCCTAATGCCTTCCTTAGAAAACAGGGACCCAATCTAAAGGCTAGAGTGGGTGTTTTCCAGAAGACTTTTGCTGCCTCCACAGCAGCCAGGTCACGGCCCATGGGAAAAGTTCCCTGCTGATTTCCCAGATTAATTTCAGAGTTCCCAAGGAGGTTCCTTCCCTGCCCTGTTTCATTTGCCACCCAAGCCCCTCGCACCACAGGAAGGTGCTCAGAGCACCGTGGGGAGAAATGATCCCAATACCAGCAGCAAAAGAGAAGGCAGACGTCTTGATGAGCTTGTCGGGAAGACCTCTTCTGTAAAAAGGGGATCACTGTGAGAGCACTAAGAATTATACACCCAGGCCAGCCTTTCACACACCCACAGGGTCTTTGCTTAGCACATGCCCGCAGCATGAGGCCATGGCAGGACAGGCCTCTTGTTGCTGGAGA
Organism: Aythya ferina; assembly: GCF_964211825.1. Lineage (NCBI taxonomy): Eukaryota > Metazoa > Chordata > Aves > Anseriformes > Anatidae > Aythya > Aythya ferina. The sequence continues at coordinate 11,039,480 of NC_140306.1, forward strand.
TCAACGTCTTCGCCACAAAAGGAGAGGACGGATAACACACAAAGGCAGAAGCTGTGTTTCACTCCCAAGCAGCATCTGGGACACCCAAGTCTGGCTGGTAAAAGCAGGAGGCAGTCAGAGTAATGCTTAAAAAGTCAGAAAGGACTGCTGGGTGCAGCAGCAGAAGACAAGACAGTGGCACAGCATTTTCCCGAAATGCAGCAACGATCCCCCTGTAGAGATGGATGAGGGAGAGGTTTTGCAGCAGCTGTCCTTTCTGCACCCTTCTGTGATTAGACGTAGCCTCCTTTCTTTCTCTAAAGCACCAGCACAGCCAGAGAGGGCTGGTCACCTCCTCCTGTCTGTCTTCTGAGGGACAGACACACGGACATGGTGGCATTGCTGATCCAGCTGCCATAAGCGTCTAGATGGATGTGGGATGCAGGGAAGTGGTGACACACTGCTCAGTCTGTCAGCAATGATGCAGCCCCATCCCAGGGATGGGAACACATCAGTCCTGTCCCAGACTGATGGAGAGAGACAGGACATGCCCCACCTGAGCAAAAGCTTAGTTCAAGTGCCTTCCCTCCAGCTCCCTCCTGCAGCAGGTGAGCCACAGCCGGTGCCATAAGGCCAGCAAGTGTTTAACAAAAGCCCTTCTTCGGGCACACTCTGCTCTGCTGTTTGCACGGCTGTGCGAGGCAGATTGCTGGCTCTTATTAGCTAAATAAACAAGCAGCAAAAGTTGAGCGAAATGGAAACACATACACAGCTTGTCTGTAAATAGAGACAAACGCCTCCATCGCATGGTTGCACCCAGCTGTCTGGCTGTTACCTGCTTAAATGGCTTTAATTTCACATTAAGGTCAATGCAGCCGTAGCTTCTCCTCCAGGGTGGAAAACCTGCCTAATGAAATGCTCAGGTTCGTATTGAGCCCAGCTCAATGTGCCAGCCGAGCATCGCGAGGAGCTGAGCCTTTCCTCCCCACCATGGGTCCCAGCCTGGGTGCTGGGATGCACGGGTAGAGCATCTGGCATTCGCCAGCCAGATGTTCCTCTGCCATTCCCACTGGAATTACTGGGCATCTCCAAGTTGCAGGCAGGGCATTTCTCCTTGCTGAATCCCATGCTGCAAGGAGAGCAGAGAGCCCTCCCTCTGCCCCAGCCCTGCCAGGGCTCTGCTCTTTCCATGGGGCTGCCCTGTGCTTGTTCCACTTTTAGTGAAAATCATTTATTCAGCTTAAATGTCTCTCCTCTCTGCCATTTACACAGGTCTGGCTTTCCTCTGGGAGTATACATGGGATGAGTAAACTGTCTTTATATATAGCCTGAGGGGGTTGGCTCTAATTCTCATTTATTACCCTTTCATTTCTTTTAACTTCTCCTTTCCACAGAACCGAATTCCTGACCAAGTTTTGATGCAGTCCGTGAGGGTGACAGACACGGTTTTGCTGTGATCACTAGTGCGTAGGAAGCCATTTGTCTCAAACCACATCCTCCATGCTACTGAAGGCAAAATCGAAAAAAAAACTTGTCTTGCATGCCTTCGAAGTAACTGTTCCGAGGATAATTTAAAGTATTGAGACATTGATTCACTAAACATCGCTGGCCTCCTTATATGTGGGCACTCAAAGTCGCCCATTATTGGTGATTTATTAGCGGGAGATGTCTCTTTGATCTTCTCCAACATCGTGCACTCAATATCCCCCTCCCAGGAGGCAGCTGGGAGGACAGCCCTACCAAGACACTCGCATTATTATGACTTATGGGCTGTGTCCATGGGATTGTCTCTGCACAGGCACCGCGTCTCCCTGGATTCGGGGGAATCTTCCTGAGCCCTACGATATATGCAAAAACAGAAGTTCCTCTTGGATTGAAAAATTATGATACCAGCACCTCTAAATTGCTTTTAGCGGCTTTCTGTGCTGCCTCTGGCTCAGAAGTGCTTAGTTTGCTGACAGAAATCATAGGCTCATACACACTTGAGATGGAAAAGCCCTGCTAGGTTCAGCTAGTCCATTTCTCCTACCAGGGAAGGAATATTCCCAGCAATCTGTTTTCCCTGCTACTTTGTCTTGTCTATTTTTAAACATCCCATGTAGCAGAAATACATTTAGATTGTCAGGATTTCAGAGCCAAGTTAGCTGTGGAAGTACCAGCTGTAGCCTAACCTGCTTTGTCTGGTGGCAGCAGCTAAATTGCTCTCTGCTGCCTTTGAAGTCAATGGAAAAAGTCTTATTGGCTTCTCTGGGAGCATTCTCTGGCCTTTGGTACGGATGATTAGAGCAAATAGCTACGGAGCACTGATAAGCCATTCTTACACTATCACTTTCCAGGCCATAACTGCATTTTAATAGGCAAGAAATTGTCTCAGCAGCAGTCAGGGGGCAATAACAGCAAAGCCATGAGGAGTGCATGGCAAACCAGGTCTGCACAGAAGTGGCTTCTGCTATGACCATACGAAATTACATCCACAGACCCGAACAGGTTTGGTGGAGTTCATGATCCGAGGGGAATAGGCAGAGGCAGTCCCTTCGGCGCCTCCTCTGACTATAAAACCTACCAGAGCTGGTTCAGCCCGTAGTAAGCTCCAGTGTGTTTTTCCTTTCCAAAAAATAAATCTTTAACATCATGAATGAAGGGAGCCTGGCACATCACAGTACCCCTCTACATACTCAGGCAGAATATGGCACGGGCATACAATACTACAGAATAATAGTATTTAGCCAAACAAACCAAACAGGGACTGGCTGTTGAATCACAGAAGTTAAGTTACCCTTCAAACCTCGACCCATCTTCTGCAGGGGACAGCTGCCCCACGAGATGGAGCCATGGCAGTGACACAGCAGCCAAGCAAAATTCAGCCCTTTGCTTTCTCTTTCCATGTCAGTAACAATGGCAGGTAGTGGGAGCCGGGATTGGATTTAATTTAGAAGTTGTTGTGCTCTGCCGGGACAGTTTCCTCTGCCTCCACATTTCCTGTCTGGAAGTTCTCCCAAAAGGATGAATTAACCAATATATGACCTGTATGGGAAATGCACTTCATTGAAGCTATTTTTCTAGGGTGGAGCTGAACAGCTGTTTAACAGCGCATAGCTGCACTACATGAGAGACAGTAAAAATACTGAAATGAACAGTATTCGGGTAAAACTGGGCTGCAAGGAGGCAGAAGGTAATTATCTCCCTGTAATTTTTGCCTGTACACGGAGGATAGAGGCTTTGTGTGACAAAGCGTGCCAGCATGGGGTACCGCAGCATGACAGCAAGCACGGGGAGGGGGACCTTGGCTTTACCTCCCTCAAAGCACCTTCCTCTGCCTTCAACACGGGGAGACGAGCACCAGCCCTGCAAGGAAAGCCAATACACTAAAGCTATACAGGAGTAGAAACTGCTCAGCTAACCACCTGTGTCACCACTCTGACAGCAAAAAACGACACAGCCCTGGTATCACTGCGAGGACAGCCATGCCCAAGATGAAGCACAGCTCAACCTGCTCTTTTATACAAGGCTCCAGCAATCAATAGCAGCAGTAAGTGTCACAGAAGCAGTGCTGCAGGTACTTCATGGCGAGATTACAGCATCTGGGGTGTGTGCAAGGAGCTAGATGCTGCTGCAAGCTGTTTTGCTCTTGGTGGAGCATGGCCACCAATGCTCGGGGGGTGAAGGAGCAGCTCCAGGTGGCAGCAACCCCAAAGCGAGAGCTGGAGGCTCCTATGGGAGCACCCAGCATCTCTGCCCAGAAGCCTCAGGAAAGCTCCTGCTTTCCATTCCCCTCTCGTCCTCTCCCCCATGGCAGGTTAGCAGCGCAATTACGTTACCGCAGATTTACATCAGGGCTGGAGAGATGAGAATCCGAACAGAAGCTTTAAAAGCCACTTTTTTTTTTTTTTTTTAGAGCCTGACATAAAACGCCAGCCAGATTTACCATGAGTTTCCCGTGTGCACGCATGAGTTATACACACAGTAAGTGTCCCGTCATCATGAATTCTGCCAGTGTGCTCCTTTTAACGGCACTGATCATAGGGAATTCATTTGGTCTTCATATAGCTGTCACCTGTATTACCAGAGCGATTTCATTCTAATTTAGCATTACTTAATGGTGAAGATAAAGTTAAGTGTTAGCCATGTGGGTTTTTTCTTGGCTTCTCTCTCTCTCTCTGACACAGCAAGAGTGCGACTGCAGGGTGTTTTATGACCAATAATTCAAAAGAGCAGGGAAAAGAAGGAGCAGCAAATATCAACTGCTTGTCAATCATCCACAGTCTTTCAGCTTAAATGGTTATACCTGGACCTCTGATCTTTTCTGCTGCTGCCTCTGATCCCCCTGTTTGTTTGGAGTTCTTTAGGTACTGCAACCATCAAAAACACATTTTTTAAAGGTTCAGGTCTAGGAAACCTGCTGTGGATACCCACAGTCACACAAAAAACGTGATTGTGATATAGAAAACTATACCTAATGGCTGCGGTGTACCAGACAAATTGCAGCCACCCTGCCTGGGTGGCAATGATGGGGTACCCCACAAGCAGGCTGAATACACAAAAACCATGTGGGGAAACACAGTATTTTTAGAGCACTGGTTATAGAGCAACAAGTGGTTTGTCTTCCCGAGGCCCTGTGCCTCCTCCCTTTTCACCCAGCTTGGAAAGGTAATCATTCTGCATATATCACTAGCTTGTTTAAACTGGAGATGAAAAGCTACAAAAGTACAACTTAATTGAACCCTGTATTGTGTTATTACAAATGCTGCCGACCTCACTTGCAGTCCATTATCAGAGGGTTCTGCTGAATGCTTTAATTAAAGACAATAAGGCTAATAAAAAGGCATCATTTTCCTGTCTCTAGCGCTGCTGGAGAGTTGGGGCTGATGAGATTATTTCCCGCTAATGCTCTTCTGTTGTTGTTGTTTTTAAATCTTTTTCTCCCCATGGTTTGCAAATACTGTCTGAGCCTGAATAGTGCAAGATTCATTAAGAACAACAAAAACAAAAAAATCAGTTTTGTTTCTAAAATGCTCACTAATACTTGCTGAGCAGAGCCCCTCTTTCGGATGATCCCTGGTGCCTTACCCCACCCCTCGCTGTGTTTTTCTTTCAGATCCAGTCCCAACAAAAGAAAAAGCTTCCCTGCATGGGCACGGGCACACACACACTGCCTGGCCCGAGGACGTCCCTGCACGTGGTCCCTGCCTGCAGCCCTCCGACTTGCAGGGAGGACGGTGAGGTGCTGGTGCTGTTTGCCAGCAGGCAGGATCTAGCCTGGAGTAAGTAATGCATATATAATTGCGTATATAATTGCATCCCCATAATTAACATGTTGCTTACTGATGGCCCATATGCAGCATCTCTATCTGCTTTCATATTGGTATTCGTGATACCAAACCAGCAGCGTTTCCAAAGCCAAGGCAGCCTTGCTGGGCACCTCTCTGCAGCTTCAGTCTGAAGAGGCAGAATGGTGCTGGGCATGGTCTCTGCCTCTGGATGCACATGGGTGACCCACCACTCACCGACTGCATCCCTCTGCCTCCAAGGGCATCAGCATGGGCTGGACCTAAACCTCCTCATGCGTGCTTTGGTGTCTGGTGATTACCAAAATCATGGGAATGGGGGATGCAAAAAGGGGAACAGGAATTCAGGCGGTGCTCATTGCGGGGTACACACAGCCCCTGGCACACAGGCTGAGCCCAACAACTCATCACACTCTGACCATGGAACAGTTAAAACCTCACTAACAATTCGGACCATATCTGAACAAGAGACCTAATGGCAATCGGTGTTGTAGCCCTGCTGTGAAGAAGCCAAACCATCTAGTCCTACTGTGATTAAAAACTCCTTCTTGGACAAGGGAAAAGGCAGCCAGACGCTAAGCAACTGAACTTTGCCCCTGCAAGGAGGAGAGCAAAGCACTAACCACTGAGCCAGCCCAGTTTGCCAAGACTTTTATAGGGAAGGAACTTTTACAATTAAATACAGCAAAAGGTTCCTTCCACTGTGAGCCTCTGAACACAGGTTGAAAGAAGCAGAGTCGAACGTGGAAGCCAAGTTTAAAAAAAACATATCTTGATCTGAAGGTTGTAGGCTCAAAGTAGCTAGAAACCCCATCAAGTGACTGAATGGGAACAGCAAGAGGCGGGCAAAGACCACAACTCCTCCCTGGGTAAAGGATGAAGCTGTAATGTGGAGCAAACTGACCTAGTTACATATTTCTTCTCCACTCTCCTTCTCTCACTGCTGCACTTGCCTGGCTGGGATGTTGCAGAGCAAATTTCAAATAAAGTTTCTGCCATCCATGGTGAGCAAAGGGGAAATTGGGAGATCTGTGGATGTGGGCATCTCAAGCAGCACCACCTCAGCCATGTCTTTAGAGGCACAGACATGTCATACACAAAGTGCTGCTGAGACCCTTAACTGGGACACAGCTGGGCACGGGGAGGACAGGGGATGGTGCCATTCCCTCACCGACTGCCCTGCCACAGCCAGCAGCCCTCTGACAGCCTTTACCTTTATTCCTAGATACACACAAGTGCTAATGGAGAGCAGCAAGAACAACTTTCCAGCCTCTGTGAGTCCCTGCTCCTCTCTGCACATGGGTACAGCACCCTTGAAAAACCAGTCCCCAAAACACGCTTGGATTTCCCAACATGTGGCAGAGTTTTTCTGGGTGTGGCACACAAACTGGCTGAAAACCCAAATTGCTCTCACCAAAGACATGGAAAATCCATGTTTTTTGTGGGGTTTGGTCCCATTTGTACCCCCAGATAGCCAAGGCAACCCCTGAACACTGACCCAGAGAGTCTCTGGAAGCCAGGAGGTTTGGAGAAGCAACCAAGATCTGGATCCCTGCCTCCCTCAGATCTCCAACGCACTCACCACCACTGCACACTTACAGAACCAATAACCTTAAACCACAACCCAGCCAGCTGAGAGGAGGTGCAGGGGAGGCTTTGCTCTTGATGAGCAATTAGATAATGGAGCAGCTGCCAGGAGAGGCAAGAGAAACTACCAAGGGAAACATTTCCAAAAGATGAGCAAACCCTTTGGGAAACACCATTTTTGGGGGAAGAATCGATGCAAACTGTAGGAGTTTTAATGACTTATGGGGAGTCTCCAGTCTATAACTTCTAATTAGAAATGAAGGGAGAAGAACACTGAAACCTCCTGAACTTTCCATCACTAAAAAAAGCTTTTTTTTTTTTTTTTTTTTTTTTTTTCGACTCAGGAGTATTTTTGAGATGTGTACTTCTTTTTCTCAATGAAAAAATACTTTGTCAGGGGAGAATTGGCATTGCTTGCAAGGAAATTTACTCTGTCAGTCACAGCTACCTCTCTAGCTGAAAGGAGGGATCTCCAGAAAAGGAGTGGCACAGATGCTGAGACAGAAGCTAAGCAAATATGAAGCCAGGCTCAGTGTCTTTAATAAACAATTACTGTGACTCCATTTTTTGGCATCACTCACTCCCTTAGAGCCCTGATTCTCCCTCATCAGCATCCTCAGAAGAAGGTAAAAGAAGGTCTGTTGTGGGTTTATCTCTCTGGACTAGCTGTGGTGATTCTGGGTCTCATGGACAACATGGTAGAGGATTTTTTTCCAATGCACCAAATAATCATTGCTGTATTGGATGTATTTCTTCCACACTTTAGCTGTTCTGAGGAGTCTACACTTCAAGAGTACTTTCCAGATGCAAAGCCCCAGTCCAGCCCCCTTCTCCTTTCCCTGGCACTGCCCAGCTGTGTTTCACACCCCAGAGCACTCACAGCAATGCCGCACTCAGGTTCTGCAGGTGAGGCAGGACTCCAGGATGACTCCCTTGGAAATGATGAACTCCAGCTTTGGTGCGAAAACTCCAGATTTCCTCATCCAAAAAAAACTCCGTGCAAACATCCATGTACACCCCTCCCAATGTAGAGGATTATACCTGCAAAAAAAGCAAAATTATTGATCAGTGACACCCCTAGCAGTAAGATTCAAGCCGTTTTTAGAGGGGCACCTTCGTGCCCGTGCATCCATCAGCCCACACGTGGGGCAGTGCCCTTTGGGGTGGAAGGGGCTGCCAGAGGAGCGTGTCCCAGTGCCCAGTTTGGCTTGCAGGGGACATGGGGAGAGTGGCAGCCATACAGCTGGGGCCAGCACAATGGGCTGTCACGCTCATCAAGCAGGAGGGTAATTAGGGAGCACTTCTTCAAACACAGCTGCCTGCGCTATTTGAAAGCTGCCACGTGCTTGCCATGAATAGGGAACACTGCGGCCCACCAGCATGGAAGCTGCTGGTGAAAACCCCTTCCCTCGCCATGGCCCCAAAGGAAAGCTTGGGAGCCACTGACCCTGTCAGAGAGGTCAGTGGTCGGTCGCTATTTTCCAGCCTTCCCAACCTGCAATTTGCTCCACGAGCATCTTGAACAGAGGGGAAAGGGTAGGTCATTAGAGATGTGTCCTCGGGAAGAGAGAAAGCCATTACACGTATTAATAACCGCGACAATCATCGCTGCGTGAGGCTGGGTGTTTATGAGAATGGACTCTTTTGTGAGAGCGACAAAACACAATGCTGGGTGAATACAAGATTCAATAGGTGACCCTAGAGATGCGGAGAAGGAAAAGAGAATCACACATAAGTTGGGATTTGAGGAAAATCTCAGCTTTTGGGGGGAAGCACAATAAAACAACATTCAGCCTGGGGTCTGGGGCAACTGCAAATAACTCATTCAACCCTGAAAGTAATTTAGAAATTTTGTTCAAACTGAATAATATAACCCTTTATATTCTTCTGGGGGAAAAAAAAAAAAAAAAAGTCCCTTTTTCTCACTCCATGTATAACAGGCTATGACAAAATGGAAGGTTAACGTCCAAAGGTTTGGTCTCAGAAAGCTTCACCTGGCCGAGCAAGGACACATCCCACCCTGAAATCCATGTGCCAACCCTTCCAGCCTGCCTCAGCCCCCTCCCTGCTTCTCTTCACACCACTGACGCTCACTGACTGCAATTCAGGAGCAGTTTCCATCCTCCTGCAACTCCACTAATTGGCAATTTTACCGTGCACTACACCTATTTCACCCATGTCTGCAGGAATAGGACTTTTCTGTTCTTCCCACTCCCTTCTCTCCCTCTACCCCTCCTACTCTCCAGTCCCCCACATCCGCCTTTCTGCTCAGGAGCCCTTCTCATCATTTCCCCACATGCTTACAAACGTGCTCCTTTCGCACCTATAGCATCTGCACAGTCTGACCAGCTTCCTCAGGAACTTTTCATATATAGAAACTCAATAAACAATGCAAATGATCCACCGCCTAATTATTTTCTCAGCTTGTGGTGCAAGGAGCCATTTGGAGCGAGGACCCGGGGAGGTGAGGGGCATTGCCTCTGCTCCCCCTGCCTCCCACCAACCCACCCTCCAGCTTTCCAGCAAAGACTCACTTAGCAAAATTTAATTACTCTGCTAACTTGTCCCATATGCTCTGTGGCAGGCAGGCAAGGCTTTAATTACTTCTGCACTGGAGATGCTGGGAACCCTGATTCCCCATCTCCCAGGGACCCAGCACAGCACCCAGGAGGATGCGGGTGCTGCCAGAGCCTTTGTGGTGCCTGAGCATCTGGCATTCAGTACCAAAATATCCTCTTTGTCCTCCTCCCAACCCTCCACACACACATCTGCAGCTAAAGGTGGCACTGCAGCTGAGGGAGGGCTCTCGTCTCTAGAGGAGCAAATCCTTCCTCTTACCAAGTGCTGACCAGTATTGCTACCAAACTGATTAACAATCATTAGTAATCCAAAAGCCCTTCCACGGTCATCAGTATGGCACTTGAGACATTGTTCCTCAGCTGGAGGCAGGAGGACAAAACCCATTCTCAGACGGCCTTTCTCTCCCCTCCACTCTCCCAGCATCAGCACCCACTCAGTTGGTTTCTCCTCTCCTTCTCCCACCCCGTTTTACTTTTCATTTCACAGCTGCTTCTGCGATTGCTGATTCCATAGCCATCAGGTGTTTCGGAGGCGGCAGGTAGTCAAAACTGTTTGGGGGTACAATACATCAGGCAGCAGACAAGGAGCAGGCAGGAATTTGTTTGACATGACATTGTTATGCAAAGATGCTCACGGTACCCAAGGTGCTTCATGTAACTGGATTGCATTTCCTGGAGACAGAAATCCTTTTTTTTTAGGGGGAGAAGGGCTGGAGGCAGGGGAAATCCTTTCATTCAGGATTGTGTTTAAGTGTGAGAGCAGAATACCTATTGTAGTTCCTATACTTTTAATGTGGTTTGTGGCTTGTATGATCCAGCCTCTAATCTGTTCCACATCTCGTACTGCTTTGAATTTGAGGAAGCCACAGCTGAATTCTGATATTCTGCTTTGCTGACTGTCTTGTGGGAAGCCATCTCCTACCAGCTATTGTTAATGTCCTGGGACCCATATCAAAGCCAGAACTGACACTAGAGGTGATAACAGAACTGATATCAGTGCCAGAACAAGGGTGACTCACTGTTACCTGTAAAATCTTGCCCCTTGAGCAGCCCCTGGAGCTACAGGAGCAAGACTCATGGCTTGGTCTCCCTCCTTCCCTGTCCCCCTCCACTTGGGAGCTGCTACGCAGAGCATGAAACAAGTGCGTGCAGGAGCTCCCCATCACCAACTTCTCCTGTGAGAGGCAGATAATCCAAGCACAAGGCAGAAAGGTGGCACAATAGATTGTCTGTCAATAGCTTTTAATCCCGATGCCCTTCTTTCTCCACCATGGGGCTGCAGGGAGGTCCCACACATGCACCGGTCCTCCAGGGGAGTCCTGCTCCCGACACCCCCCTCTCCCTACACCTACACTACCCTGACATGCCTGGGTTGCATGCCAAGGAACAGATGTGCAGCTGGTCCGGCTCCGCTCTAGGGTTTGTATAGAAGCCAATTCCCTTTTCAGGACCATCATTACATCTTTTTAGGCTGGAGCCTAAAAATACCACCCAAGCTGATGGAAGGGAGGGGAAGGAAAACAAAGGGGAATAAAGGAACAGACAGGGAGTCGAGTCGGTGTTTGGGGCGTTTCAGCTAGAAAAGCTCAGGCTACACTATTGAATGGCTTACCCCCTTTCCTAGGTGCATGGTAATGGGAGATCCTTCTGTGTTTTTTTGCATTTCAGTAGCAGCTCTGCCCTTTGGGTGAATCAAATTGATTTAGTCCAGTCCCCCAGTTCAATTTCTAGGGCTGCTCGGCCAGGACTCCCTAATCTGCGAGCAGGATTTCATTGTGGCTAGGCGCTTCTGATCCTTCAATTTACAGCTTGGCATTAAATTGGGCTCCAACGATGCGGGGCCACTTAGATTATGTGTCTCAAAGATCAGGCGAGTACAGCTTGGGCAGCGGGAAGATAGAGGTATTTCTGGAGAACTGGGCCTCCCTCCCTCAGCAAAAATAATCCTGTGACATCCTGCGGGTGCGATCCAGAAGGCTGCGGTTTTGAAGGCAGGATGAGATCTTGTTCAGGAGGAAAAAGAATCGAATTCTCACGGAAAGTTGGACTGCAATTAAAAGAAGCATTTCTTCTGAAGTGCCTGTTCCTCACTCACACATTATTAACTTAGATTAACTTATAAATTATATAACGCAGAATTAACTGAGCAGCCTTTCAGCCCCCAGGTCTGATTTTCCATTTTGTAAGTCAGGGTCTTCCACAACAATATCCCGCAGTTTTGTTTTCCACTCCTGGGGGAGAGGTAGACAACACAAATACATTTAATTGTAGGAGCAATGCTCAGAAGTACAGATCTCAAATCCAATAGCACATCATGGTCATAAAGAGGGCTTCTTACCACCAAGTACAGGGATGCTGTTCTCCCTAGGATATGTTTAAGAGCAACCAGGACTGCACGAGCTCAGCAGAAGACAACCTGCCTGTCCTTCCATAGTGCTTTGCACCCCGTGACCTCAAAGCTCTGCACATCAGCCAAACATATCCAATAAACTCTCAACACAAAGTATCTGAGATAATGTGAGGGCTGCACAGCAGCCTGACAGAGGAACATCTGCTGCTGCACGACAAGGTGACATGAGTTGTACACCCCAGGGTACCCCTAGAAAACCCGTGGAGATGTTTCAGGGCACGGAGCCAGGGGGACAGTGCTGGAGGGATATACAGGACCATGCACAGCCCCATCCCCTCTGCCTTTCAGGAATGTCTCCTCGGCAGAGCCAGCCTCCAGAAGTGTCCGGGGACATCCTGGAGATAATCCAGGACAAAGCCCGGAAGCAGCCGAAGGGGCAAGCAGCGGGGACAACGCAGCCACACTCCCAAGGCCCTCCCTGCCCCTTCCTGCAGCAGTAGAGCAGAGACACCCCCCGCTGCCCCCCGCCCAGGATCCTGACTCACTGCACAATAATGCCCAGGCAGCTCCCATCCCGTGTGTGTAACTTCCTAGGCCCTGTGCTGCTCGAAGGAAACGTATCCTTTGTGGGTAATATTTTCCGGCACACCAGCAAGGATGGAAATAGCATTTTTTCCAAAGAGTCCTTCTCTACTATGTCATGAGAGTAATATCCAGGGTGTGTTTCCTCATTCTTAGCATGAAAGGGTGTTGCATATGATGACAGCAGGAGTGTTCAGCAAGAACAGACCTCAGGAAGCTGGTATAATGTGGTGAAGGGGGTGAAACAACCACAGGGGTACTGCAAGCTCTCCCGGTGCACAGGGTACAAAGAGCGTGGGGCTCACCGGCAACACCCAAAAAATCACAGGCCACAAATCCTACACCTTGCTTCTCTGCCTGGGGCATCAAGGGAGCGCTCCAGGGTGATGGACAAAGCCACAGCACAGGGGGAACTGAGCCCCCCCAGAGCGTGAGGCCATGTCATCTACCCTGCCTCTTCCCCATCGACCTGGAAAAGCTGCACAGACTTCTAGGGCAAAACCACAGGGCAGGCAGACACGTACTGCTGTTAGATCATCCCGCTGACCTCCTGGTGATCTAATAGACTCTCCAGGAAGGCCTTATTAAATTCTAAGCCAAACTGCGTCCAGTTACAGTAATTACTGCGTATTTAAGAAATAGCAATTGGCTATTTAGAGCGCTCTAACAAACATCTCACAGAGAATTCCGTGTTCTTTAATTACTATGCAGTACCTGTTCCTTTGGTGGCACCCTCCAAACTGGATTTATGTGTTAATTTGCATCTATTCTTTTACGTTCCAGCATTTTTGAAAAGCAGAGAGATTGGAGGGAAAAAAAAAAATAAAAAAATAAAAAAAAAAAGGAGAGCAGTTCTCATGTTGAGAGTTATGGCCTGAGGGTAGAGAAAACCCAAATAAAAGCAGGTGCTGTGCCAGCTTTCCCCATCCCTATGTGGAAAGCCCAAGTGCTGCAGAGCAGCGCTGCAGATCTCCTCATCCCCCTGTCCCCCTGTGTGCTCTCACCCTGCCCTCTGCAGCCCCCATGACTCCCACCCTAGGGCTCAACAGCTCCAAAAAAAAAAACCCTAAGCCAAGCAAAGCGTGCCTTCGCTGACCGATGTGCATGCCCAGGAACTAGGGCAACACCTGCCTGGAGCTCATTGCCATGGACACGACGAGAGCCGTGGCCGAATCCAGATCTGGGGCCACGGCGCCAGCCGGGAGCCGTAACCCTAGCTGTGCTCTCCAGCTCGCTGCCTGCCTTATTAGCTCTAAACAGCATCCTTATTTAACGCACTTCAATTTAAAGTGGAATGGATATTTCTTACTTCAGAAAGTCTCACCTGCCTCTCAAATGGCTCTTGGCACGCTGCCCGTTCTCACTCACATTTTGCCTTTAACAAGGCGAAGCCTCGTTCCTCTCGAATGGAAGAGAGCTGGCAGGGCTTGATTGGAAGTTTGGAGTCCTTCCCCCTCCCCATCCACTTAGATGCCACAAGAGCCCCCAGATCTGCACAGCCTTCTTGTTGCCAGGAAAGCAAAGCTTTTGCCAACGCATCTCCCAGGTTCCTCATCACGGGAACTCGAAGCTAAAACATCAGACGGAAGCACCAACAAAGATTGGTGCAGAAAAGAAAGGGGGGAAGACGTGCATTGTTCCTGGAGCCTGCCTGGCCTCCTGCTACTCCTGCCCCCATCTTTTCTTCCTCCACCGCCGCATCCTCAGAACATCGCAGCCCAAGGTAGAAATATCTAAAGCATCAATTTTTTTTTCTCCTTCCCATCCCCAACCACACTCCTGCTGCAGGTAGCTTGAAATGCAGAGATCCAAGAGAAAAGAGCATCGCTCACCGCTCCCACTTTCCTAACAAGACCTCATTACGGTGCGGGGAAAACTTGACCCTGTCAGAAGTGTCAAGCCGAGGTACCGCGTTTATTCCTCACACAGTCCCCTCCGTCTATAACTTAGCGGGTGCTGCCGGGAGGTTATTCTTTCTCTCTTTGATTGTCATGGGGAGTAAGCTTTTTCTTTTTTTAACAAAGCTATTTTAAAGCAGATGCTTAACTCTCTGTGCTATTTTAAATGATGCATAGGAAAAAAAAAAAAAAAGAAAAAGAAAAAGAAAAAAAAAGCCCACAGCAGACCACAATTTAGCACAAAGCCTGGACGAGCTGAAGCCTGTGTGCTCCTACCTGTGTACAGAGAGGTCTTGGCAAAGGCTTCCACAGGTGGCTGCTTTGAAGAAGACAGACCCATTTGGACCAGAAGATGCTCATTCATCTGGGAACAGCAGCAAACCTGCAAGAGGCTTCTTCAGTTGCTTTAGGAGGTGAGCCCATGCTCACCTTATCATGCCTCATCTCTGCAATGCAAGGAGCGAGCTGGAGGAAGGCTCCCAGCCCTCAGGCCCTGTGGGCTGGTGGCCAGGTTGTGACCATCCACAGCGAGAGGAGGGAGGAATTAGAAACACCCAGCAGGCAGTCTGAACACAAAACCCAATGCCCAGAAAACAGATTTCCACCTCCATCCCCAAAGGAGCAAGGTAGGAGCCACAGGACAGCAGCAGCTCCAGGGACCAGCTTGGATTTGCACTGTCATCTGGAGGCAGAAGGGTTTACTCCACACTTAGTTATAATTTTGGTGCACAGCAGATTATAAACCCAGGCTCTGAAGTTACAAAAGCATGGAGTCACTGTTTATTTGCAGTGTTTGATTATTACAAAGTTGTTCATGCTCAGCAAATATGTTTTCTGATAATCAGCTGGCATTTGCTTTATAGACATCTGTGTTACTAAACACGCAGAGAGGGGGGATTTAGGGATTGTGACAGCAAATGGCCCTCGTTTGGTCTCTAAAGCATCACGTGTACTTTCGTAGCTGCTCCATCGAAACGTGTTATTGCAGGTCCAAACTCCACCCAGCCCAGAGAGATGTTTTTTCTCCCAAATCTCCCTCCCTTCAGCAGACGAGGCCATGCTGCCTGATAGGTAAAGCCATCCCACTCCTCCAGCTGTATCGATGCTGCTGTCTGGCACTGAATTATTTAGCTTCCCCTCACTGCGAATGGAAATGATCTGCAGTTTAAATGGGATGAAGAGAAGTTTGCATCAAAGGCACCTTAACTCAGTCAAACACACGTTGGAGACTTCCTTGCCTGTGACTGTCAGGGGTAATAACTGTGGCTCTGATCAAACAAAAGGCCCTTCAGACCCACTTAGTCCCTGTAATCGGCAGGTTCACATCTCCTCTCCCAGCTGTCGGGGAAGAAAGTATTTAGAAGTCGAGTCAGAGGGAGATGGGGACGTTGGGCTGTGGAAGGTGAAAGACTTTCCCGTAAATTGGATGTTGATGTGGCGCTGGCAGCCCTGGGCTTTCTCAACACCCAAACACTTTGCCGTGTGTGCTGGCAACACCCTCCATTTTCCTTCTGACCTGGCAGGAGAGGAGGGTCAGTGCTTGCAGCACTCGTGGTGGCTAATTCATATGGAAGTGCAGGGCTGGTACAGCTGTCACTGGCACATCAAACACTGCCCTTTTCCTTTCCTAAACCTCTTCTGCCCCAAATCCACCATCTCTGACCACCCTCCTCCTACACACCCAACCCCACCTGCAGCTCTGCTCTCACTGCCAAGTCCCCAGTCCTGCCCCACACCTGGGGCTCTTTCCCCACCTTCTCCGTGCTGCTGACAGTGGCACCACTGCAGCCATCAGACCGCTGCGGATGGTTGCTGCCCTCTCCGGGTCCCCCGGTGATGGGGAGCGCTGGTGGAGCATCCTCGTTGGAAAGATGGCTCGGAGCTGGAGGCAAATCAGGGATTTCCCAAGCAGGGTCACTGCAGAAACCTGACTGTCAAGTGCTTTTTTTGGGGGGGGTAGTAGAAATGCCATCGTAATGCACAGTGGACACCTTGAGGTTAAACTAAAATCGGTGGGAATTTGGAAAAAGAAGGAGTCAGCCATCTGCCCCTCTCCTTCCCTTCCTCACTCCTTTGCTCCCCACAGGTGAATTCTCCCCTCCCATGCCACCCAGTGAGCTGCCCCCAGGTCAGGACACTTCCCTGGGGGACAGCAGAGAGATGCTCTGCCATTGCTCTGCCTGCTCAGCACCACAACTCAGCCTTCCCTTCCTCTGCAGCCCCCGCCACTTCCCACCCCTGAGTTGCCAGCATTAAAAGGATTACTGAGCAAAATGATGGGAGAGAAGGGATTACAGGGCATTATCAGCCTGATCCCCTCTTAATTAATTACTGGTCAGACATATGAAAGGATGGCTCCAGCACACCCCATGACAGGGAAATGACATGTGCAACTGGAAGGCAGCTGAGAAAGGCTTTGGTAAATGCCAATGCTTTTTTTTTTTTTTTTTTGCTGATGCAATTTCCTTCCCCAAAAGGGCTCTTCTAGAGAATGG
This sequence comes from Aythya ferina, assembly GCF_964211825.1. NCBI lineage: Eukaryota > Metazoa > Chordata > Aves > Anseriformes > Anatidae > Aythya > Aythya ferina. The sequence continues at coordinate 11,056,235 of NC_140306.1, forward strand.
TACCTGAACGTGGCTGCTGCTATCACATTTGCAGTTGAGTTTGCTTTCCTCTTAGCACTCACCTTTTGCTCTTGCTTATGCCTGCACCTTCTGAGGTGGTCTGCAGCAAAGCCAGCTCTACCCCAGGCTCTGGGGCTGGGGCTGACACCACACAGCACCTTCCCCTTTCCACATGCTGGGAAAGCTGAACCTTATCCAGCTGACTGAGGGACTCCAGGCGTTATTGAGCTAGGCTGGGGTCACTAATCAAAAGGTGCTTTTCTTAAAATTCTTACAGATCGAGGCAATCACCACAACAATCAGCAATCCGGCAAGGAGGGGAAGGAGGAGGCTTGTCATTTCAGCTCTGCTCTCCAGAGGAAGAGATAACAGATCTATTTTGCTGTGTTTCCTGGCCTGAAAGGAAAGGCTGTTCATATCCCTCCCAAACCACTGTTTACTGGAACTGGCCAACTGTTGTTTTATTTTTCCAATTCTCAGGGTTACACCCCGGTAAATCAGAACTGTGGTCACAGCAGGCTTCAGACAGCAGGTCGTGGCAGGACATGGTTGAGCATCATCCCTTTTTCCATCACAACTTTCCCATGCATCTTCCCTCACTGCAGGATTGTTCCCCAACAGTCAGAACCTGAACACGACGTCAAGTTTTATTTCATGTCCCCCAAAGCCCTTAGGCAGAGAACTCAAACAAAGCATTTGCACCAACTCCAGTATCCCCACAGCCTGACTAGCTTGACTATATTTTTCTTTTTTTTTTTTAAGCCCCAACAAATCTGCAGCACCTCCAAATCAATAAAACAAAGAAAAGCAAGGCAAGCTGCCACTAAACACCACTTGTTTAAAAAAGATCAGCTAAAATTATTTGCAGCTCCTCAACAAATTCCTGCCTGCTGTTTCCCCTGGCTGCTGTGCTGTAAAATGACCGAGGTGGAGCAGGATGAAGAAACAGAGGGACCAGCCTTCATCACCCTCCTCTCTGCACGGGGTACTTGGGCTTGCAACTTGTACCATACATTTGTTCAATGAAGCAGGGATGGTCACAGTGCTTTTCTTGCTTCAGGAGCTGAGAAACCCCAGCGGGGGAGCCCCAGGACAATCTTTCTGCTTCCAGCTGAGAGTTTTCCACAGGGCATCCCCGCAGCCCCTGGGACAGGCAGGCAGCCCCAGCACGTGAGCTCCTCTTTTGCCTGGGGGACAGAAGCCTTGCTCTGCTCTGCGCGGAAGAGGTTAAGGGAAAGGAAGAGGTAGCAAATTTCTGAAAAATACCAGCATGCTGGTTTTGACAAATACACAAATTGGAGCCGATTTGGAATGCAGATGTATGTAAACACGCATGAAATTATCCCGGCCCTCCTGCATAATGTCGCCTCTCAGCCACAAAGGCTCTGAATGCTCCAACAAGGCCAGGCTGGTTGGATCCACTCAAATCAGGGAAAAGTAACTGGGAAGAAACCAAGCAAAAGGGTGGGGGAAAGAAGAAAGAAGACACCTCATTGTGAAGTTTACCTGCCAGGAGCTGCTGCATCCCAGGAACCCATGGGCTGAGCTGAGCATCCTGCTGCCTCCTGAGTTTGTAAGGGTCTGGTGTCACACAGGCAGGACGCACTCGTGGGTTTCTCTGGGTGGATAGTAATAGGTAAAGGAAAAAAAGAGGAGATGGAGGAAACAGAACAGGAAGTACCTCTGTGATGAAGGGATTTCCCTGGGAGTATCTCTGGCCTTCACTTGCACACACAGAGGTGCCTCTCAGGACCAGCTGGCCTACACAGGAGCCATAGGAGGTTTTATAAAGGGAGTTTCAGCCCTTCTTCCTACCCACAAATCTAAGAACCATGGAATATCCTGAGCGAGGCCACCTGCAATCTCCGGGCCACGTAGCAGTCACACTGTGACTCCTGCAAACAGGAACCAGGAGCCCCAACTCCTGCTTCCCTGTCCCAACCACCCCATCAGTGCCCTCCTTGGTGACTGCAGTGCAGATCAGTTTAGTGCCATCAGGACATCACCCAAACGGGACAGAAGAAGCAGTGGGTAAGCCCCCACAGCGGGAAAGCCCCTGAGAAAAGCCCCTGAGGAAAGCCCCCTTCTCTGTAGCCCCTTCCCTGGTGAGCTGCAGCAGGGCTGTGGCAGAGGCAAGCAGCCTCCAAGACTTTCTGCACATAAAGAGCTCCTTTTTAATATCAAGCACGCATCTTTTCTATTTACCTACCGCCAGCCGTGCCTGCCCTGATACAAGCCATAAGCCCTGGCAGGGCTAATCTCCCCATCCCCACACAGCACCTGCGAAGCTTCAATTCTGCTTTTCATAACGGTCTGTATGAACAAACCTTCATTAATCCCACATCTTCCTCCGGCCTTACACAAGCATCCAGGCACCAGCCGGCTCCCCCTGCTCCAGCATTTCAAGCAGGATTTATAGAGGAGAGGAGCCCCTTGAATGCAGGACATTCTGATTAAAATAGCATGAGGGACACATCAAAAATGGAGAGGAAAGACAGTCCTGTGGGCTCAGTGGGTCTAAATGTATAGACACAGGCTCATCCATGTAACTTGAAAAATCTCAGCCCTTGGAAGAAAGGAACAGAAATTAAACAGAAGGGTCCCAGACTGCCAGAGGTACCCTGCTCCTGGATGGGAGCACTGGGAGTCATCACCCATCCTGCTGTGGATCCAAAATCCTTCCTTTCTGAGCAAGGAAAGCTGGAGGCTTCACAGACAGGTAAACAAGCACCCGCACACATAAATAAAGCATGGTAATAAATGTCTTAATAATTAGCAGTGATACAGATGCAGCTGAGCAAACAGCCGTGGATCCAAAAACACAAACAAGCCCTCTGCTTCCTGCCCTAGCTCCAGTGATAATTGCTTGCACGCCTCCATCACAGACGATCCCAAAGCTCTGGGTAAATAGAGATGGGGATGTCATATGGAGCGGGGAGAGGCAGTGGTGAGGCTCAGGTCTCTTGTGAGGCCATCCCAGGGCCCCACTTGGATCATACAGAGTATCCCTGCAGAGCTGTCACCCCCAGGCCACCACAGAGAGAGGTGGAAAGTCTCTACCACGGACCCCAGCACCCTCCGAGGCCCAGGACCAAGCAGGTTCAGCCACATCAAACCATCTCCAGAGAAGAGGAGAAAGCTTTTTGAGATGGAGCCAGAGAGGTACGGTTTGTAAAGCCCAAAATTAAGTTTGTTATTTCCTACTGCTTTCCAGGAATCCCACTTTCAGATTCTTGGGGGAAAAGAAAAAGACGGGTGAGGAAATTTGGACATGTTTTACTGATCTGCTAAGCAGCTCTGAGCCCCAGTATGCGTGGGGGTACAGCTGCTGTGGGGCTCCGTGGGACAACCCCGACCTGTGCTGGATTGTGCCCGTATAGGATGAGCACCTCTACAAGCACCTCTTCCTCAGTAGCACCAGAGAGAAATCATTACTGCTGGGATCAACAAGGAAAGGCAGAGCTGGGACAAGGAAGAGAGCTGTACAAGAACACAAGCACGAGCCCCTCCTTTCTGAGTTCCAACTGCAAAAAGGATAAAAAATAAAAACCCTTTGAACTTTCCCTTTGAGTCTTGAGCTCTTCTAGCATTTTTTTTCCCCCTCTACTCCAGACTCAAAGATGCATTTCTAACCTCAGAAGTAAAATCCTCCTTTTGTAGCAGCCATTAATTGGCTTTTGGGAAGCTGGGCCACCAGATATGCCCCTAATCCCATTCACACTTCCAGCCCCATGTTCAGAGCCAGTCTGCCCAGCACTTCTCTCTGCAAGAGGCTTGTAAGGGGAATTAGCTGCTTCCTTCAGCCACTGCGTCTGGCTGCCTTGATATATTCTTAAATATGGGGGGAGGGAAAAAAAAAAAAAAAAAAAAAAAAGGAGAAAAAAGCAATTGGCAGAGCGGGTTTGTTGGGGAGACACTGATGTGAATTTGATCTCTCTAAACGGCACGTTGCTCCATTATGGAGACACACAAAGCAATGTCAATCACTTTGTCCTAGCACAAAAGCTAAGAGCTTGCCAAAAGGTTGGCAGCAATGCGCACACCGGTGTAGGTGGCAGGGTGTTATGAGACTGAGTGCCAGTTTGATCAGAGCTGCTTAGATTATGAGGGTGTTAAAGTGTGTTTGCCATGATTTAAAGCGTTAAACCTTGGAAGTGGTGTATAAAGGCTGACATGAAAGAGTCTGAGCAACACATCCACACGCGCGTGTGTATTTAAAGTCCAGGGAGCCAAACACAGATCATAGTTGTGAATTCCCAGCTGCCCTTGGAAAACCTTCAACTCAGACACATTCCTATATAGGGGCATTTCTTAAGCAGGCACCACTCACTATATGCTTTTTCCGTGGGTGTTCCTACTTCCAGACACTGCTTGCATGTACAGGACCTCTCCAAGGGACGGTGGGTGGAGGGGAACCGAGAGGCAGAGTTGTTCTCCTTCCATGCTCATATCCCAAACAGCACATGTCAACAAGAATCAAAATGAAATAAGAAACAAGCTGAATTACTGCCTTGAACAAAAACCAAACCTGTTCACCAATCCAAACACATCTTAGTATCCTCTCCAGAAAGAAAAGAAAGGAAAGAAAGAACAGAGCATTTATTAAATTATTCTGACTTTTTCTTATTACTGTCTCTCCTGGTTCAGACTAAGGCATTAAAAAGCCACGAGGCACATTGATCTTGTGCTATTTCCCATTTAATATTGAAGCACTTGAAGCTCATGGGAAAGGTCATTCTGATCACATCTCTACCCGAGGAGATTTGGATTGCACAAATGAACATCCAGACGCTCAAAGCTCCTGCCCACCACACGTGGCTGTTCCCTTTGGGTCAAACACTGCCAGGCTACATTGTGAGCCTCCTGTTGGTGTTCACGGAATGAAGCAAAATGTCCTTTAAAAGGAGACATAGCCAGCACGGGATGGAGTCAAGAGGAACTCCAGCTGGACTGTTAGCCTGGAAACTGCCATAAACTGTGGAGGTGAACTCCAAATGAAAGATCACGCAACGGGGACCTGGAGGCAAGCAGATGGCTTTTAAAACTGGGAGTCTCACACCAGCTACAAGCAAGTAATTACCAGCAAGTCACAGCTGTGCTAGACCACATGAGCAGGTGAAAATGTGACTATGCTAGGGTGTGATCGCACTGCCAGCATCCTCCGACACTCCTCCTCTTCCCTAGCTGGCCCTAATGCTACCAGATGTAGGGGTTATTTGCTTCAGAGAGGTTGGAACAGTTTCTCCTTAGGAGGCCTTTAAAAACAGGGGTGGGAAGGAAGTTAACAAGATGCTCTGAAGTGGTGGATGAGTGTAGTTACCGTTGTGAGAGGTGAGGAGTACATCCAGAGAAACGCAGAGCTTCCCAAAGAGGATGCTAAGGACTAGCAAGGCGTGAGCTGGGGCTGGGAGAGAGGTTTCTTCACTGGATCCCTCACTGCCTGCTGACCAAGCCAGTCTGTTCCTGAATGCATAAAGACACCCAGTGCAGAAAGGTTGTATTTGCCCCAGCCACAGCTGGGGGGGAGCAGCTGATGCCAAGTGCCTGATCCAGAGTGATGGGCTAGGCTACAAAAGCCAACCTTCAGGCAGCCAGTCTGCTCCAACTACTTGGCTTCTTTTCCAGATGCTTTTTCCAACAAATCTAAAGAGCATAGACATGCTAACAGAGTCTGAGGACTTGTGTTTTGTGCATTTCAACAAGAAAAAAATGAGAAAAAGCAAAGAGAAGTATGATGCTGAAACATCTCCTCCAGCCCATGCAAACCACTCTCAAGTGACCTTACCTGCTCGTCTTCAAATCCACCAGTGAGAAATTCTTGGGCAACAAGCTGGTTCCTACCTCCATTGAAGCCTGAGACCTCCTGGCCATTCACTCTTTGGCAGCTGGGAGAGGTGCTGAGCCCCTGTGTGCTGAACCACATGCGAAACCCCCAAACTCTTTCTCCTGGTCAGTCAGAAATGCATATTTAAGAGTGTCATTCCAGCAAGGTAAATCAGACCCCACATACCTCCAGCCACCCTCCCCTTTGCCTTAGTTTTCCAACCCCATGGCAGAGGTTTCCTTTCCAGGCCACCAGATGCCGTTAGACAAATGAGAGAAAATCCATCTTGGCCATGAGGGCAAAGGCACGATTCCTTCCCCTGCTCACCCCTCTCCGCAGCAGAGGCGAAAAGCCACGTACAGATAACTTCTCCTCTTGCTTCCTTCCTCCTTCCTTCCTTTCTGCAATCCGAGGAGAAGAGGGTGAAGAAAATGGCACTTGGATTAAATAAACTAACAATCATCACGCAGGGCTTTTAGCTGCAAGTGAGCCAAGTGTCCTGTAACATTAAATAAATGCAAGATTAACCTTCACGGCTTCCACACTAAATTATTTATCTTGAGAGGCGAAGAGGTCAGGATTGAAACAAAGGGTAAATATTTGACGAAGGCACTGCGTGTGCTGGCTGCACAGCTGTTTGCCAAACGCACTGGTGCTGCCTGCACATCCCTCCCACGGGGCTGGTTTCACTGCACCCCAGCCCATCGGCACCCCGGGACTCAGCTGCAGACAGGATGAGGCCCTTGTACCCTTGGCCATGGCATCCTGCCTGGCAAAAGCCACCAGGGCAGAGGAGAGCCCCTGTGATGTGACAGGGGACGATACTTGCTGTGATTTTGCCCAGCATCCGATGCGTCTTAATTAGCAGTTGCATCTGCCTTCAATACTGGAGTATTATTAACCGCATGATTTACATACAACCATTTGTGTAGCCACCGTAGGCAGGGAATTACCTGATAACAAAATACCCTGCTGTTCATGCTAAGTGACAGACTCAGAAATATTAGTCTGTTTAATCAAAGCACTAACAACACAGAATAGACAAAAATATTTTGCCATTCCCTAGCTGATCTCCCCCATTAAGATGCTCAAGCATTCTTCTGTCAAAGACATGCCAATTATTTTTTTTTTTCCCAACAAAAAATTAAAATTTAGCCACTACTGGGAAAGCATACGACATCTGTTTAACAGTGAATAGCAACATTACAGTGCATTCAAAGGTGAGAAATGCAAAAGACTATGGCCAAGACTGATGTAATTAGCCAGGATGTACAACACCTTAAATTACGAGCACTGTACTTCCCAGAAGTGCCAGGCTTTGGAAGAAGTGGGCAGGATCTCAGTGTTAAGTTACTTGAAAACAATTCCCATAACGCACATTTTTCCCTAGAAGGAGCACCACCAGCTCACTAATCCATAACTCTGCTTGAAGCACCCATTTCCTAGCTCGCCTTGCTGTCCCAGCCTGGAGCAGATGCAAACCAGCGTGGGTGCAATGGACTTCACTAGGCCAGGATGTGCAGTGGCAAAGAGAAAAAAAGAAAAAAAAAAAAAGTCCAAGCTATGAAATTCAAACATTTCAGCTATTTTTGAATACAACAAATTCACAGTATCATACTCCAGGAGTGTGAAGGAGAGAGCAAGGCGAGGTGCCCTCTGCCCTAGGCTGCTGCTCAGGGGGATAGACACAATTTCTCAGGCAGCTGTGTGGCCTGTCCCCTTGGTGTACAAGGCATTAAACCACGCACAGGGTCCAAGGTCGGGAAGGGATTTTCTCTGAGTGAAGGGAATCACTGGAATGGGCTCTTACACTCCTCCAACAGGTCTGTATTTTGGCTGTTGGATCATCATCTGCTCATTTCCATGCAGCAGATCCTTGCTGTTCTGGGGATCAAAGATGCTGGTGCTGCTCTTGATCCGGTGGTGTCTCCAAAAAGCAGTTTAGCTGGTGGGGTTGGACCTGGGCAGAGTGTGAGGGGGTACTGCAGAGCCTTTCCCAGCCCCACATAGGAGCCCCCACTCCTTTCTCCTCACACCAAACCCCTCCACCTGAAGATTCACTCTCCCAGGACAGCCCATCGCCGCCAGCACCCCGTGAGCCACCAAGGCACAGCCAGGAGCACCTCAGATCATCCCAGAGAGACAATATCAGGGGTCTGGAAAGGAGATACCCAGACAGAAGAGCCCCTCCTGCCACGGTGCTGCCACCCCTCACCAGCTGATGAAGGCTGTGCCTCTGCTGCCAGACAGCACGTGTGTTAGCACAGGGTCGGAGGGGGTGAGTAAGCTGTGAAACCCTCCTGCCGGCGAGATATGTTGCTTTTTACCAATTACGAGCACAGCTATAGGTAAAGAAGCCATAGCAACAAAAACTTGACCTGCTCTGCTCCAGAGACATAGCTGGAGCCTATTCGAGCCTTAATGCAGTCTCTTAACGCCTACTGCTGTTAATGGTTCCTGCATAATAAGGGGGATTACGGATCTATTACCGATCTGTCACCTCTTAAAGAATATGCCATTAATCACGATCGTTTATTTGCAAATTGGTTTATAATTTTGAAAATCTTTTGCAAATTACTTTAAATGGAAGAGGGTGGGGGGCAAGGGACTTTCAAAACAGGTTTCCACGTTATTTCTTCCCTCAGCCTAGTGCCCCTTTTTGAGCCAAATCACTGTTTGTGCATGCCTGCATACATTCACAGAGGTATTTACATACGAGAGTAAACCAGATAAGCACAGCCAGACATTCCTGGCTCAGCCCCTGCAGACGCCGGCCTCCCTGAGAGACTCCCTGTGCTCTCCCTGTTCCCAATCCTTTGCATCCTTCCTAAATGTCACCCCCACACCCGGCTCCATCCTCCTTCGGCTGGGGAGGAGCACGGCCACCCCATTCTCCAGCTCCACGGATTAAGGCGGCTTTGCCTGGATTACGGCTGCCAATCAAGTTCAAGTGCATTTTTCGTAGTTGAATGTGTGGCACAAGGTTTCAAATAAAATCATCAAGTGCAGTCGATTAAACTCATTAAGTCCTTACGGACTCGCCTGTGTACTGTGCTGTTATCAGATTCGGAGACATGAGAATTAATTAGGCCGCTGTTCTCCTTTGTCTGGATTAGCGTGCCAGGCCTGGCGCCCGGATGTTTTCCTGGGGAAACACGAGGCCTGTAATCTCCTTACCAGCCCAACCGGGCAGACGGAGGCCTAAGAGATTTCTTCAACATTCCCCAAAGATCAAACAACAAGAACACGCTGGTCTTTGAGGTTTTTTCCTCCTGTTTTTCTTTCTTTTCTCCTCAACGTGCAGTGCAGCTCATGAATAAAAGGCAGCTCAGTGGGAAGAGGCAGGCAGGGAGAAATGGCTGCAGGAGCCAGCGGGTTCCTGGCACCAGGGCTGGAAATGCTCCTCACGTTAACCTCCTCACCAGGGTATACTACGGCTGTCCCGCAAGCTCCTGCTGGTGACAAGGCCTTTTCCATATCCACAACCTTCCCCTCCATGCTGAACAGCGCTTCTGTCCATATGAGATCTTCCCCACAGCCACATCCCTGGGGTCACCACTCACATTTGGGTACAGACACACAAAGGGACAAAGGATGTCCTCTCCACCCGCACAGATCCAGAGCACTTTGGAATCACGGCTGCCACACGACACGACTCTCCAGGACGTCCCACGTGCCATTGCTTCTGCAGCGAGTGCAGTGCCTCTGGTATTTGCATCACCCACCTCTGGGAACCACAGCTCTTTCACAGAGCAACCATTGCATTTGTGAGCTGCTTGGAGAGATGGACATGCAGGTGGAAGGAAAGAACAAGACACTGGCTGCTGGGACAGCATAATCCTAAACAAGAGGGTCTGTGGAATCAAGTATCCATGTGGTTCTCTGATCTATACTGGAGGACACAGTGGACAGAAGGGCCAAGATGAAGATAAACAGAAGATTATCCTCATATGTAATACACCCAGCTGCACTAAAATTTGTAACATTCTGGTCCCTTCCTACAGAGCAGAATCCCACTACTCAAATACCAACCCTAAACAACCTCCCTACATCACTCCCCATGTGCTCCACTCTGCAGAGAAGACATACATGGTATATATTCATTATCACAAGGCTTTTAATAGAGAACAGCTTACACTCTATTACCAATACCAATATCACACACTCTATACTAATACCAACATCATGCAATAATGCAATACTAATATACACAGCTGAACAATTAGACCTCTGCAGTGCAAGGGAGACTTACAAATTCCCTTATAACCCTTTTCTAGTGGCACAAGGAACTTCATTTACAACAGGGATCTGCAAATCTCTCCCCTCATCTTAAGGCTGCTCCTCATTCATCAAAGTCAGTTATTAGACAGGAGGGCAGGAGATGGGAGATTCGCAGCCAGTGAGGACACACAGGTGTCCACGTGTGAAATGAGGGTTTCTGCCTCTGTCACAGTGAAGCCAATTGGTCTTTAACTAAGGTATTGTTTTGCAGAGCAATGCGACTGTGGAAAGGCCTTACGAAGGCATATTGCCAAAGTGAACTTTATCCAACAGGCTTTTCCAGTGGACACAAATCCTTTCCGATGGGCCAGCTGCCCGCAAACACACTGCAACAAATTTATGAGAACATAACTGTGCTGTAAAGAGATGAACTTAAGGGACAAAGAAAAGTAATCCATATTAAGGCTGGCAAGGGCTTTGCACCTGCTAACAGTCCTGCTGAATTGCATTTGAGGGGAGCTGAACTACAGCAATTTCTAAAGTAAATCACTTGGGCCTGCCAGTACTTTCTCCAGTTTATTACAGAAATTTACTCACAAAGGTCAGTGACCCCGCAGTCAATGACTCCCCCAGGTGACTTCCCGAGCCGTGTTAAGCCACAAGCGTTTGCTCTCACTCCCTCTGATCTTCCCTTTCTCTCCTCCTCCTCTTCCACTTCCCTGTTTCACTCGCCACTCCACTGAATCCCTTCGTTTTTTCTCTCTATTGTCAAATCACGGGAGCAGGGTGCGATGTGACAAGGCAGTGCTGCAGGAACAATAAGGGATGTGGACGTGAAGGAGCAACAGAGAGGCAAAAGGGCTGAGAAGGGAAGCCGCAAAGCCTGGATGTGATGGAAGGGAAAGGGAGGTGTGAAGAGCTGCAGGGACAGCAGTAAGGCAGCTACAATCTCAGGAAGGATGGAGGATTCTGTGATTTTCATACCTGCCTCCCTGTAGAGATGACGTGAAGTCAGGGGTGACAGTGGGAGCAAAGCTGCATCCTCCAAATCGCAGAGGGCCTCCAGAGTCATGTAAGCTGCAAAGGTGAGGAGGAAGACTAAGGAGCAGAGCAGGTGAGAGGCGCAAAGCAAAAGGTCTGATGGCATTGCATGGGAGAAAATGAGGGCTCCTGGCCCAGTCTGTCTTGTGATGAGAGCGGTACAGCCCAGCCAAAGGAGGTCATCCAAGGGCGTCAGGTGAGTTCTGCTCTCCACCTATTTCCAGTCCTTTCCTAATAGGGGACATAGAAAATTATGCATTTCCTTAGCCCAAAATTTCTGCATTTAGACTAAATGAACCCCACCAAAATCTTATCTAACTAGCCAAATCAATGTAAAGTCAGAGTCTTGCTCTGCTCTCCAGAAAGTTCTCCAGGCCTGATATAAAACTAACCCTCATCATTTCCCCGGTAGAAACTCAAGAAAAAGAAATTCTTCAGGAAACACTTCACCCAGGTATCAACTGCTAAAAGTTTAAAGGCATCCCAGTCCACAGCAGGATTTCTGCCACTTCTCCATCCCTGCCTGCTCCCTTCTGCTTCTGCTCAGACACCTCTCTGAACCAGCCGTCAGCACTGCTTGTGGTCAACACAGCCTTCCACAAATTATTAATCACAAGTGAAAACATACAGAGCGAGCAGGCATCCTTCCTCCTTTCCCAGTTCTAAATGGTTCTTCTTCCAGTGTCTCCTTCTCACTCACCTTTTTCTTTCTTCTCCCCCCACCACACACAGGGAGTCGATGGATGTCTCTTTAAGGCCCTGTGCCTGCCACCTTGCAGCACACCCTTGTAAATCAGATAAATATCTCAAGGATCCTTATCCTGGGAAAATTGAGATAATTGCGTCAAATTGAAGTGCCTCTCTTTTATTTTTCTTTTTTTTCCCCCCCCCTTCTTCTTCTCTTTTCAGCTGGAGTCTCTTGTAGTAACAGGTGTGCTGACTGCTAATTCCTGCACAGGAGTTGCTCCCGTTCTCAGAACGGATGGCCCTCGATGGCTGGTCCCAGGCAAGCTCGTGAAGGGATTTTTAACCAAGGTATGCTGTCAGTCAGGAACTTTTTCACAGCTCTGTCCAAGTCTCTCTCGGAAGAGGTGATCCCTGCCAGTGTATCCCTGACACACACATGCTCAGGAGGTGTCTGCTGTGGCGTGCATAGCAAGTTGTGCCTGTAAGAGGTTACAAGGGATCAGCTCTGGTGTCCTCCTCCCACGATGTGCCCAGTGCTGTACAGACCTTGAGGAAGACACACACAGGAAGGTGAAGCTTTAGAGACACAAGAGGGATGCTCTTTTAGAAAAGGGTGGAGAGAATAGACTTAAAATACAGCCTGATGGCTTTCAGGCTTCTCTGTACCTGTCTCCACGTGGCAATAGTAGGCACGTGTCTGTATGCAGTTCTTGCACAAGCAGTCCTGCAGAAAACCCATGGGCAATTTCTCCAGATGCTGTGACATGGTATTAAAAGACTGTGCACACTCAGACACTCCATGTGCACAGGAGGTGACCTCCATCCATCACACAGTGTCCTGCACAGAGGAAAAGCTTGCTCAGGACAGCAGGTCTGCTCCAAGCCTCTGCTGAGGAGAAAGCAAATTCCTGGAGTGCTGGGTCCTGGCTGTGGCCTGCCAAATCTCACAGCCCTCAGGAGAAGGGAGGGCAGGGAAGAAAGGCAAGAGGGAAAGAAGAAGAAAAGAGGGAAAATACTTCACCCGAAGTGAGTCCAACAGGGTTAAGGATTTGCTGGTAATGGAAGAAAGGAAAGGACCGGGAATTGGGCTAGAGCAGCCCAGAGGTGGGGATGAGTGGATCAGAGGGCTGAATCTCATGAAAGTCTGTGCAGGAAGCACCAAAGGAGCCAAATTCCTTTGTGGAGCATTTTGCAGACTGTTTCACACGGTGCTCATGGCTCCTCTGATCTACCAGTTCTTGCAGAATCAGAACTGTTCAAACGCTGTAGCTGTGACTTGGACACGACATAGGGACACCCATCTGGGGCTGCTGCTTCCTGAAAAGAGTGAGAGCATGGAAGATACACAGGGGACAAGAAGGGCACAGTGAGAAAGGGAGGGAAAAAAAAAAATAGAAGTAGAAATATACAAGAGCAACAGAAGAAGAAAAGTAACTAAAGTGACACACAGCAAACCTGATCATGACCTCAGTGATAACATGGGACATTGGGAAAACAAACACAAGAAGTACAAAGGACAGAGAAGAACAGGATTCAGGTGCAAGGAGATGGGACATTAAGAAAACAGCAAGAAAACTAACACAGTAGTCAAGTCAAGTCAAGAAGACCCTGAGTGATGATCTAAGCTGGCCTGCTCCAAGCTGGTCCTTAATCTCTTCCAACCCATACCTTTCTGTGACCCCTTGGCAGGACAGAGGAACACCAACACCATATGGGAGGATGGGCAGACCCCAGAGCCAGCCCCTATTTCTCACTCTCATTGCCATGTGCATCTTCCTCACCTAGAAGCCATGAAAACAACTCCCACCAGCTGTTAAGAACAGACACAGCTGCAACAAGTTATTATCCCTCCCTCCCACTGTAGTGGCCAAAGCCACCAGAAGAGCAGGGCACAGGGCAGCAGGTGAGGAGATCAAGAGGCAAGCAGCGACCCTTGCTGCTTTTCTCCTGGGGGGAGAAAACTTCACAAAGCAGAAGTGTGCGGTGTTTTGCTTTTGGCACTCTACAGCTGAACACACAAACAAATTGGGACTGTCAGGAGGACAGAAGGTGAATGATGGTGCAATCCGAAGGGGATGATTACTTCTCTAAGAGATTTCCAAGCAGCACCTGGGGTCTCAGGGGGAGCCAGCAAAGAGGATTTTTAGGTGACTCTGTGTAAGGCGGGGAGCACAAACACAGGAGGTGTTCAGGGAGGAGGATTTATTCTGCACCAGAGAGCTGGCAAGCAGTGGAGAGAGACATGATGGTACTGAGCATGGCCCTCATAATGACAAGCCTCCTGCAAGTGCGTGTTAGACCTTCAAACCCAGCCAGCTCAGCTAAAGCAGACGTTGGCTGGGAGAAAGCAGAGCATGCAGGCCCCATGAGATGAATGCTGAGCTTGGGCAAGCGGTCTCGAGGCTGCAGGTGGGCTGAGAGCGGGGGACAACAGCTGCTTCTACTTCATCCTGGCCTTCCGTGCCAGGCCACCCTACCCTTGTCCCCAGCAGAGCCACAGCTCTCTGCAGACTCATCAGAGCCCATTCTTCTGAAGAAGCTCTCACACACACCAATAATAACCTGAGAGCCCAGGCAGGGCTGAAAGAAGATGAATGCAGCGGCTGAACGAGGTAGTTCAGAGTTGCAGCTCCAGCCAGAGCTTGGCCCGGGTGTCTCTACCCATTCCAGCTTTGAAGAAAAAACTTGGAAAGCCAGAAAACAGCTGCCCAAAAAGTCCAGTGATGAAGATTGGATAGAGGGAATTCCCATGAATCAAATCCCTCTATGTGATTGCAGCCACCACATTCTCACTTTCCTCTGCCAAGCCACAAGAAACAGCTACCATGGAACACCGTACCCTCTGCTCAGGACACATGTAGCACAAGTTCACTCCTCCATGCTGTCCATGTAGACTTAGGTTGACCTTGAAAGTAGCACCACAAATGCAGAGAAGGGAGGTTGGTCCTCCATGGCTCCCCCTTCCCCTGCACTTGTCCTACAAAGAGGCTGAGGACAGGTTTCAGTGCCCAGGGGGCAGGATGGCCCCTGCCCAACCTGTGCAGTCACTCCTGGCATCGGCAGCCCCCTCACAACATTTCCCCTCCTCTCGGGAAGAACGGGCTTGACGGTGTTTTGACTCCCTTCTCAGAGACTCCCACACGGCACTTTACAATCCAGCTTCGCTCTCGCATACACATCCCGGGCTGCATCCCAGAGACGTGTGTCAGGCACGAAGCGCTGTCAGTCAGCCCCAGTCACAACACTTCAGGGCTCGGGAGAAGCCTGATGGATCGGGGGGAGGGTACACAGGAATGAGAAGAAAAGGCTGAACAGCTAAAAAATGAAAGGAGAAAGACAAATCCTGCGGGTAAATGGCAGGGACTGTTCCATACAGCAAGGATGCTTTTCAGCTGTGATAAGGTAGTGGTGTCAGGTGTAGAAAAGGACAGAGATGTTCGGATGGAGGCGGAGAGGGAAGGCTCATGGCAGGAGTGACTGGGGGCAGTTCTCCCACCACCACCCAGATATTTCTTGCATAACAAGAAACCTGCAATCCTGATTGCCCAGAAATGCAAAGCTGGACAAAATAGGAAGCAGGGGTCCAGAGGAGGAGATGGTTCATTAAAGGGTGCTGCAGTGGTGAGGGACGAGGTCCCTCCCTGTTCTGGGAGCTGAAGGAAATGGAGAAAAGACCTCAAGCACTGCACAGAAGCTTGAGATTAGTTGAGTATGCTCATATTATGAATCTCAGTCTCTTCCACCATGCATGAAATGAGTAAATATTCATTGGGCTGAAGAGAGAGAGAGGAGAGGGGGAGGAGAGATGACTCCATAGCTTAATTGAGATAAGTGTTCACTGGAATACCTCTCCCCCACTTGCAGGCTGGAAGTCCTACTTCTTTTTACTCCCTCTCTGCAATTCGTGGATTAAATAATGTTTAATCATTCCTTACAAAGTGGAAAAGCTCAAATGGCAAAAACTGAGCAGGCTCCCCTGCCACCTTACACACAGAATGCCCTGATAACCAGGAGGGTCTCTTGGGGAGGGAGCCGTGGGTACAAGTCTCTCTCAGAGAGAGAAGAGATTGTAGGGAAGAGGGCTCCAGCTGCTAAACTATGTGGTAGGAGTCACAAACATTTCTCTGCCCATGCAGACCCTATTGTCTCAGCTGTACCCAGAGAAGACCTCATGAACTGGGCTCCGCCAGTGAGAGAGATACCCATGCCCAGATTATTCTGGTGTTGCTTGAACATAAGCTAAGCACACTAAAATCATAGGTAGATCTGGCAAAGTGCAGACAAATCTTTAGGGAGGATCAGGAATATGGAAATATGGGCAGCTACATTGAGAGGCAGCAGAACAGGGCTTCTGAGGAGCCAAACTAGACCCCTAAAGTTACTTTCTGCTTGGTGTAAAACATACCTCTTTCAAACAGACATTTCTTCATAGATCTTGTGAGATGGGACAACAAACCCGTCCTTGCTGTCATAGAGAAGACAGAGGAAGGCACAAGTGAAGCAAACACATGAGAAGCCTGCTGCCCAGCCACACCATTCCCACGTGAACCTCCATGAATCCTACAAGCCTCTTGTCCATCAGGAGACACCATCACCTCCCTAGCTCAGTCAGGGGATGTGGGGGCACAACCCAGGATTTTTTCAAATTCATCACGGAAGGGAAGATCCCCTTGCATGAAAGCTGTCTGCAGCTCTGGCCTCACAGGCTGTGTTCTGTCAGCACTCATAGGGCTGGAGTGGGTTTTTCTGTTAGCTGCAGGACAGACAGGGGTAGTGGAGTGGGTGGCGTAAGCTCTGACTTCAAAAGATATTTGCTAATCTCTGAGGTGCAATCTTATTAGAAAAATGCAATAGGTCATGAGGGGTAGGGAGGGGAAGCTCTAGAAATTACATGTCACCTAAAAATTGGCTGGAAGAAATGGGAGTCTCTCTGCAGGCTGACTCATGGGGAAAGGTGAGTCCATTCCTCCCACTTCCTTTCACTCACCTTCTCAGTCACCAGTGGTTTTCCTCTGGTGCAACCCAACCTCACAGCTCCTAGTCTCTGTGTGTATCTGACATATGGCAGACAGAAGCGGTAGCAATACTGTGAAGAGCATGAAGGGAAAGCCAAGTGAGGAAGCAAAGACATATCCTTTAAACCTTGGGATCCGTGCTCTCAGTCACCTACCTTCACTGGGGAGCAGAGCTCATGACTCAGACCACATAGCCATGGTGAGGAGCCACCAGCTTTGTGAGTCATTTTTATGATCTAATCACTGGGGAGAAGAAAAGTCCAATGAGAGGAGGATGGAGCGAGCCTCGCCCTTTGCTGACACTACTTCATCATAAATAACTTCTAGAAAGTGCTGCAAAACATCTCTTCAAACCCAAGAGGAGGCCAAGGAAAGGGAGAGCCCCCCAGGCATCCCATTATTCCCCCAGCCCGCCACGAACCTGTAAAGCGATCGGCCCTTGCAAACCCCAGCCCGGCTCTGGCTGGGTTAATGTGACAATCCATTTCTGACAGCGTGTCAATACAAAGCAATTTAGGAGTGCATGAAAAATCGACCTGAGGTAACAGGCAATTTCTCCGCTCTGCTGGTTAGACGGAAGTAGGGACCAACGAGGCCAGCAGCTCCACGCACACCTTGGTAGTGCTTGCTCTGCCCACGTTAGCGGCTGTCACCGAGATGGGGCACGGCAGGAGCAGGACATCATCTACAGGGCATGGTCTCAGGATGGGGAGCTAAGGCAAGGAGAGCTGAGGTGAGCATCCCGCTCTTTCTCCGCATTAAGACTAGTTAACCAGAAGGCATTTCAGTATGTGAAGTAACGAGCTGGTTATAACAGTGGAGAGACCTTAATATATGCATGATTGCAAGGCAGCACCCTGACCTCAAGTCCATACAGCCTGACCCTCAGGGGGAGAGCCACTGGCTGAACCACTCCAGACTGCAGAGGGATAAAGGGCAGTCTAGAAAACCCAAGAAACTGAGGCCAAATAAGCCAATTCATCTTTCAAGCCAAACCCAGAGCATGCCTGGGAGGGAGCAGGGACACTCACCAACACCTTCTGCCACAGCCACGAGCAGGTTTCACACTGACACATCTGCCCAGGAGAGGCAGTGAGTATTGCCATCGGGAAGCTGGAGGTGCAGTGGGAGAGGAAGACGAAGGCTCTGGCATGGCCCTCCTTCCCCTCTCTGGCAGCTCCGATTGCTGGAGGGCCATCACCTGCCTCTTGCCCACATGGTGGCCACCAGCAGCCATCTGAGAGCGCTGCCTCCATCACGCCGTGCAAATGCATTGGCTCAAATGCTGAGGCTGGCATAGAAAAACAGAGGTTCAACCCAATCCAAGCAAATCTGTCTGCAAATGCAGCAGCGTGCTGGCAGTGCTCATCCCACACAATGGGCTAGCGGACCCTCCCACCACGCTAAAAGCATCGCAGCCTGTTATTATTAAAAGCAGAAAACACAACGGAGCCCACACGGCCGAGTTCGGCCTTTTTCTCCTTCACAGCCCCAGAATGTTTCAGCCTGAAGAGCTGATGTAGATCCCTCACTCATCTAGAGAGGCCAGAAGTGCCGCCTCTGCTGAGAGAGTCAGTCGAAATGATGCTCGCTGCCTGCTTTTTAGATCGAACAACTTCGAATTGGGCTGAACTTCCCACCCATGCTGTGCCCCATACACATACGGCTCTAGAGGGGGCTAAGCAAGGAAATGCGCAGTTTAAAAAAAAGGTAGAAAGGGTAGAGAGAGGAAATAAAATCATCGTGAATCTGCCAGAATGACTTGCTGGGTTAAACCTACCCTTGGAAACATTTTTACCCAGGAAACCATGGGCTAGAGCCAGAGAGGCAGGGTTTGGGGTTGGGTCCTTTTTGTGTGGTTGCATTAAGAGTAAGATTCCCATTTTATTTTGATTTAATAAGCTCGTTAATGCATGTTAACAAAATTAAAAGTCATTATTAAAGGCAGATGTACGGGTGTATGAATAGCTAAGCATCAGTTTTGCCTTCAGATCATCCACAGCTTCAGCGTATGCTTCCAATAACCAGCTGTCACTTACCAGCGATGTGGTAACTCTCTTATTAAATCCTAAATGGGCATATGGAGGTTACATTTAACGTGGTGCTTCCCCCCCTCCCCGACTTCTATCTTTTCCCACACGCAACTGAGCCAACTCACGAATTCCCTGCAACATTTTTTCCCTTAGTTAATGGGATGCATGTTGAGATCAGAAAGGCCAGATGATGACCTGTCTTTTTTGTTTCTACATCTCTTTGGAAAAATCCATATGATTCTCCATGTGTCAAAGGAGTCCTAACACATCCCAGATGCCCGAGCGCTAATTGCGCTTTTTCTACTAGAAGCCGCTGAGCTCCCCCGAGAAGCCCTTCAACCACAAGCCCTGTTTGTCCAGCGCTGCCACGTTCCTGAACAGCTTTGCAGTAACAGGCTGGCAAACTCAGCTCTTGGAGGAGCCACGAACAACAACCCAGCACGAACACCTCCTTACTCACAGACTGCATATTCAGAGGCTGCTGGAAACCAGGGCACCGTGGGGCTTGTGAGAAGCAAAACCTGCTTCTGTGCTGAGCACTGGGGCAAAGGGTTAAACGAGAAAATCGATCTTGTTTGCAAAGTTCCAGTAGGGCTACAGTAAAAATGCCACCAGATGCAAACAGTATGTAAAATCAGGATAACGCTTCCGTCAGTTTTCTTATCTTTTGCTTTTTAGCTAAGGCAAATGCAATTAGCCACGTGGGAGGCAGTGCCTGTACCTGCCAGTGCTGTGGCCTCCAGCTGGGAGCAGAGGGGACGTGTGTCTCCTGCCAAGTCACCCCGACAGGCTGCAGCCTTATGGGCTGGGCAGGAGCAGCAGGAAGGGGCAGTTCTGCTCTGTCCTGCCCCAGGCTGTGGTCACTGCTGCCCTGGGAAGTGGAGAAGAGCACTGGGGTCTTGCTCTCCTCCTGTGTCCTCCTCTAGCCCCTGTTACCAGCCACAAACATGGGATATTTGTGGTTTACACTTGCCCACCCGTATGTAGGAAGGTCCTGTACAGAGTGCCATCAATCATCCGCAGAAATATTAAGCTGCTGGGGAGCTGAAGCTGTCATGTGCTGTATTCATTCTTTTGAGGATCAAGTATCTCAGCAAAAGCAGGAGTCCACACGCAGAGCCTCCTCCATCCCTGATCTCATTATGGCCCTGCCACGTGCACAAACCCCTTTCCCTCCCGGTCTCTCTTCCCACAGCACTGACCACAGCTCATAAATTAATAAGTGCATGTACTTTTAAAATCAGGTTTGTGGTGAGGGAGACAGTGAAGATGAAGTGGAAGGGAAGGGGAAGAAAACAAGCCCAACACATACAAACAGCTCAAACACTGCAAAATATTTAACAACATGTAAGTCCCTCAAAACCACAAACCCCTTGGTCTCTATCCGCTGGCCAGATTTGCTAATAGGTTTCCTACCAGTGCCAGTGTGAAAGGCAGTGGCGCACAAGGACCCAGCATCCTTTGTTCTTACTCCAATTATGTGCCAAAATAAATTCAAGGGGGGAAAAAAAGCCTAATCCATAGTCACTCTTTAGTCTTGCACAGCTTATTAAAACCAAAAGGACAAGATAATCCACCTGGGCTGGCAAGTTGGAGGCTGCTCATCCCCCTTCCAGAAGAAATCAACTCATGTATCCTCCTCAGGCTCCCAGGAGGCTCAGAGACCAGAAGACACCGACAATATGCTACAGAAAAGAAGAAGAAAGAAAAAAAAGAAGTTAATTATGGAAAAGGTTCAGAGGAAAGCATGTTTCTGCACAGCTGCTGAGGGCAAGCAGGAGCTGTATGAGCAGCAGGAGCTGCTGGCTCCAGGCTCATGGTCATCAGAGGATCACACCAGTGAGGCATCACCAGCTGGGGATTTGGTGGGATGGGATGGGCAGCTACAGAGGTTTGTCAGTAGACTGAGCATGGCTCAGCAGACTGAGCCACAAGGAGGCTGAAGAAGAGAAGAAAACTCTATGTTGCTATTGCCCAGCTTGACCCTGGTGCTGGAGAGGTGACAGAAACCAGGACAAGCAATAAAATTGGCAGGGCTTTGCTCCCCTCAAGACAAGTGGGACCAGGGAAGTGGCAAGGCAGCAATGTCCTCACCAACATGATGGATGAAGACATATGAGAGAATAGAAGAAGATCATTTAGGGTCAGCATCACTTGGACAAAGGAGATAAAAGCAGCTCTGTTAGGAAAGTGCTGAAAGACCTCCCTGGAGCAGCAGGAATGGGTTTGAATGGACATGGAAATTCCTGTTAACACCATTAGAAAGAGAGAAACTATCAGAAAAATACTTACTGTGGGAGACTAACTGGGCAAATGAAGACCAAAAACAAAAAAATCTGAAACAGTAGGGTCCAGATATCCAAGTTACCACAGTCAAAAAGTGGAACAGCAACAGTAGATGTAGCACCAAGAAGGGAGATTGTTTTAGACTCAACATTGATGAGTGGTAAGAACACCATGGAAGGGCTGGAACTGGAAAATAACCTTGGACAGGGTGACTTATTTTAAACTTATGCTGTATTTTGACATATTTTAACCAGAGCAGACAGATAAACAAGAGCAGAATGTCGCCTAAAGGTTCCTGATTTCAAAAGGGCAAACCCATGTCTTGGATATAAAAGGGAGGTTCAAACTTCCTTAAACCAAGTGAAAAACTCCATGGAGACTGCATCCCAAAGGTGGAAAAAATACACAAGGAGCAGCTCCTAACTTGCTGGAATTAATATGGTAAGAGGGACAAACGTAGTAAGGAAAGAGCACAGAAAGGAAAATGATTAAGCAGCAGAGAAAGAAGGTTTGTAGGGGCTGTGAAGTGGAGAGATAGAGTGAGAAATGCCAGAAGTCAAACTGAGTTAGACCTTGGGAAGGATATTAAAACAAATAGTGAAAGGTTCTCCAGCCATACAAACACAAAGATAATAAAGACAGAACAAGCAGTGCTGTGATGCAGGACAGGGAACAAGAGTTCACAGAAAGTCTAGGTGAGGCCCCAAGACTAAATGAATTCTTCTCGGCAGCTCTGGACAGGGACAATAATTGTAAACATATGAACTAGGCTGCGTAACCAACATGGAAAATGTTCTCACCACAGCTGAGAGGGAAGCGGGGATCCAAGATCTGCCTGTGATCAAGTGATGGGGCACCCAGGTAGCCCCTGGCCCAAAGTCCTGGTGGAAGTAGCCGGTGGTATGACAGGAATGGGGTCAAGGGCTTTGATTAATCCATCAGAAAGGAGGTGGAGAACAGAAAATGCAGTACCAAGAAGTAAGAAGAATGAAAAATAAATCTGAGCAGCTTCCAGCCTGGTGTGTGAGGGAAGAAGGAAAGACAGGGGTGGGCTGGGGGATGCTGGACTATTCTGAACAGGGACTTTTATCATTTTTGTCTTATTTTTTCTGATATTATCTGCTTGCTAAAGGAAAATCTGCATGTTAGTGAATCGTTTGATGCAGTGGCACGATGAGAAGTGACTTGCTATGGTACAGAGGAGGAGGCTTAGAGCCCAGGCGATGTAGAGCCAGGCTGGGAACTGGTGGTGCAGCAGCAGAGGGCTGGGAGGGAAGGGGACAGCAACAAACAGGTCACCCACTCTCAAGGACAACAAGAGAAGCAATGAAATCCTGCCAGGATAACCTATGAGTAGAAAGTGACCTAAGAGGGGACACAAACTTTGTGTTTTCTTGGCTGAAGGAGATGCGATTACTCTCTCCATCCTAACTGTAAAGAAAGGGAAAAGCAGTGGAAGGATGACACCAGTGCTAAAAATATATCAACTAGCTAGAAACATGCCTAAACTCAGAATTACGCCTCACCAGAGCAGTGAGGCAGCTGGGGCAAACGAGGAGGAGGAAAAAAAAGGGGGGGTGGAAGGAAAGATTTTTAAGATGGAGCCTGCTAGGAGTATGAAAGGGATTTTATGAGGTGGTTCCCAGCTGGGAATTTGGCCAAGGTACTGAGGTTAACACACCCACTACTCTGAAAAATACCAAGGGATTTTCAGCAGCCAGAAATTGCCAAGACCTGGGTTTTAAATCTCCACTGCTGAAATGCAACTATTTATTCAGAGCAGTTCCACTTGAGTAACTATGTGAAATGCTGCTCTGAGACTCTCAAAAGTCTCCCGGGGAGCAGGCAAAAAAAATACATATATTCTGTCTAGAGCTGATTCTCTTTCCACACTTCTCTCCCTCTCATCCCTCTTCACCACTAACAGGATTTGCAACAGAGCAGCCCAGCCCTTGGGGCTGTGCGGCTCCTGGCCCCTCTCCCCACGTTTGTCACCCCATGGAGATATCGCCTTTGGAAATCCAGGCGTGAGGAGCAGGGTCCCTGGAGCTCTGGGGACTGCAGACACCTCTGTGCCCTCACGGCAAGCAGGGAAAGATTTTAGGTGTCTGTATGAGTGGTACAGTTCAGATGTGTCCAAGAAATACCAGCTAGGAGCAGACGCCTTCAGAGCCATTCAAGGCTTTCTTAATATCAGCCTACCTGGGATGAAAGAGAAGTGAGCCATCTCCAGCCAAAGCAAAGCGAGCAGTTACCAGCACCCCCAGGGGCCCACAGGGAGCAAACAGCTCATCTTACCTCCTGCTGTCTCCTTGCTATGGGGAGACCCCATAGGTACCACAAAGCCAGGGGGGTCTTTTGGTGAGGTGGCTGCACCGCGTCTTCCTGCAACAACCACCAGACACTGCAGAAAGAAATTGATGTGCCGTGGCCCTCCATTTGCTGAGGGGATTGTTTTTATATCCCTGTGCCTTCCTCTGCTCCGTATTATTTGTCCCCTGTGTGCTATGATACCAGTGAAAACCTCCACGCTGCAGCCCGGACCTGAACCAAGGAGCGCTGCCAGCAGCAAGCAGCACCCACGGCACGGCACACAAACGCCCCAGGTCCAGGGAAGCTGTTGCCTTTCTGACATGTCCATATTTGCTCTGCTCCTCAGGGGACTTGCTCAAAATCCTTTGCCATCCCACTGAAAGCACCTTGCTGCATGCCCACCTGTGGCACACACCAAAGCCCCTCAGTGCAACACCTGGCCCAGCACCTGCCCCTGGGAGCCAGCACCCTGACAGCACCTGGGGACGAGCACAGCCCTTGCTCATCCATCAGCTGCCGGGCTGTGGGTGCCAGCATCCCTGGTTTGGCTGCAGATGAAGCCCAGGCTGGTAAAACACACCAGGGTTGGCTGCAGGGGAAATTTAGCCATAAAAGTTCTCACTCCCCTGCTTGCTGCCTGCACGCTTCAGTAGCTCAGTGTGGGATCAGACAGGTTAGCCCCAGTGCTCTGACCCCTAGGGCTGCCAGCACTCACACCCCTTGCTCCTCACCCAAAGGAGACTCCCTTCCACCTCCCTCAGCTCTGGCAGGGTCCAGGACCCTGAACCACAACAGCTGAGTGAACTGCACAGGATGCGGCCCCAGAATACCACATCCCAGCCCACAGCCAGCCCACCCATCACGCTGGGTGACATCCCTCACCATCCCCAGCACCTCCAGCAGCCCCACAGAGAGGGGACGGTCCCCACATATCCCCACAGATCCCTCAGCTCCCTCCTGCCCACCCTACCCACACTCCCTCCCCTTCCCCTGCCCTTCTCCGCCGCTTGCACCACGGGCGCGTGTGCCCTCAATCTGTCGGCTCGGATTAGAGTCCGGAGCCGTTCCCCTCTGCCGAGCACGGAGCCCGTCGGGGCTGCGAGGCCGTGTCTGCCATGGCAGGTTATGGGAGACGGGGTCAGATGGGGCTGGCGCAGCGCTGCAGAGGGGTGGGTGGCCGCTGCCAGGACGGAGAGGATCCCCCCTTCCCTTCCCACGGAGCTGGGTTTGTCTGAGAGGCAGAGATGGGATGGAAAGGGGTAAGGGGTGCAAGAGGAGCAGGGCTTTCTTGCCATACGTGGCTGGAGGTGGCTGCCCCAGCTCCAGGAATGTGGGCCGTTTTGTTTTACAGAAGTGTTTCTTCGTGGTATTACAAATAAATGTCAATAAAAATGAAGTGTATAAAATGCAACATGGCTTTTTTCTTTTTTTCTTTTTTTCTTTCTTTCCCCCAATGAACCCAGCTAAACACGGATGCACTCTTCTCTCCATTCCCCAAATCGGATCAGCTTCACTCCAGCTGCTCCCTAGGAGCAGTTCCTGGCCTCTGACATCCCCCAAAAGTGCCTGGACAGGAGCTGAGCTCCTGCAGGAAGCCCCCTTCACCTTCACCACACCTCAGCCCACACCACCAGCACTTTCTGCTCAGGCTGGAGCCCAGCACCGCTGCAGAGATGAATCCAAAGGAAGGATGAGAGGAAAGGGAGGAGGTTCCCAGGAGGATAACAAGATGTCTGCACAAGGAGGTGAATTACCAATTGGGAGAGGAGCAGGACAAGCTATCAGGATGCCCCTCATATGCACACAGCCCAGCCAGGGGGTCGGGCGGGTGGGCAGCGAGCCCCAGAGGCCTGCACTGCGTTGGCTGAGGATGACGGGCTGGGTCTGACAGCTCTGTGGGCTGTCACCATCTATTGCGTTGTGTTCCCTGAAGGACAGCAGGGTGAGCACAATGCCCAGAGCCCTGATGAGCAGGCTAGCAGGCACACAGGCACAGCAAGGAGCCAACCCCAGCATCTCCAGTACAAGCCTCTCTCCCTTTTCTTCTGGAAACATGGGGCTGGGAAGCCCAGTGCAGGAGCTGAGCAGCAGTAACCAACCTCCCAACTTACAGCCATGGGGTTCTTGTTGTGGGGGCTGATTCCACTTACTCTAGAGACCAGGGCCAGCTAGGAAATGTGGATTTAGCTTCTGAAATGCCTCAAAACCTCAGGTGTTCAATTCAGACATTTCCAGCCCAGTTCTCTCTGATAGGATGGAGAAATGGATTATCAGTGCTGGAGGGAGAAGCTCCGTTAGGTCCCAGCTTGTCTACTCATACCCAGAGCCTCCAAGACTTTGCCCCTTCCAGCAACAGGAAGAAAATCCAGCACAACAGCACCTGGACAAGTGCCACCCAGCCTGCCCTCTCTGCCCCTGCAGCCACTGAAGCTCGTCCAGCAGCTGGGGCACACGGTGACACGGCAGTGACACGGTGGAGGCCCAGCTGCAGCTCCTGTGCTGGAGGACAGCTTTGCTATGACATCCTGGGGCACCAGCAGCAAGGAGAGTGGCACATCCCTCAAGCTGCCCCACAGGCTGGGCTCTCCTTCCTCTGCCCAACCCGCAACCCCACGACCTGAAAGCGTCCTCTTACTGCAGCCCAGTGACACAGAAAAACAGCCGCCAGGATGGGGGGAAGGGGTCAGATGCCAGCGTGGAGAACCCCCCAAGTCAGACGCACAAACAAACCCACATCGCCGCTTCTCGTGGATGTCACAAGAAGTGGCACGAGCTGTAGCTGCAGGAGAAAAAATCCAGTAGACACCAATTAAATGCATGACTTGATGCCTCTGCTACGGCAGCCAGTGGTGGCTTGCTGGTGGCAGCTGAGTGTCACTGGCCAGTGCTGACACTGCTGAGCCTCTGCCTCTCCCAGGGGATGTTGGGGACAGTCAGTGTCACCAGCACAACCAGAGCTGCCTGCGCACGCCTGCGGACCAGCTAGCTTGATGTGAAGTACGCCACAAAATCCTTCCTGTCCTGCCTTGAAGCCAGGGGATTGCCACTTGGTCATAAGCCCAAATGTCCCTAGAGCATTAACAGAGGGTGGACCCAGTGGAAAAGTTTGGGTGGGTGCTGCAGCCAGGGCCAGCCCCATCCCATGGCATGGCAGGGAAGGGATCGCCCCACTGCAGGGACGCCTGGAGCAGCTGCCTGTTGGCAGTGTGAGAAAGCCAAAAGAGCCCAAGAGGAGGCCAAATCACAGCCCAAGCCCCATTTTTTGCACATGGTGACGCAGATGTCTATACCCAACACACCCAAAAGTTGCTAAGAAGAGTTGCTCTGGTGTGATGGCCACAGGAGCATGACCACTCGCCCCATCCCACCAGCAAGTGCTCCCAAAAGCATCCTGCCCAGTGCCAGCAGTCATGCAGCAGGTGTTGCACTGCAGCTAGCCCAGGCATCTGCATCGCTCTGCACCTCAAATTTCCTACAGGACTTGTGCCTGCTCCCCTACAGCCCCTGGCTCGCCCTCTGCCCTGCAGCCAGGAGCATCGAGCACATGGTAAGCACGTCTGCAAGGAGCACACTTCCCTCCTCTGATGTAAACTGCAGCCACTAGAGGGTAATCCAGCCCTCCGAGTCACATCAGCGCCTTGCTTTGATACAGCAGGCCCAGGTAAATGTCTGAACCCCAATTACAGGGTGCCTTTCAGCAGATCCTGCCCAAATCAGCACCCACATCGATCCTGGCCAAGCAGAGAGCTGGGCTGGCTGCCACCGAGCCGAGCCACCTGGAGGAGGCACCCCAAGCAATGCCACCGCACCAGGCTGCTGCTGGGGCTGCTTCTTCCAGTTGGATGGTGCTGCTTCTCCAAGCTTATTAAGAACTGTGCAAAATAATAATAATAACGAAATAACATTTTAAAAACTCACCATAACCCTGAAATCTTCATTAATTATGAATTTTGCATGGCAACTGTTACTAAGAGAGTCTCCTCTGAAACTGATGTTCAAAGACCTTTACATCAAATCTTCAAACAGCTGAGAAGGTTCAAGCTACAAAGTCGAAACATCTGTTGCTTTCCATGCATTTTTCAATGGGGAGATCAGAGAGGAGAAAAAAGTGTACAAAATAATCCTGGTTCTGCTTTATTATTTAAATACAATGACAGCCTATGATATACACTCTGCACAGAAAGAGAGAGAGAGAAAGCAGTAATGAGCGCAGGGTGTTATACAGCTCTACCTACCAGAGCCAAAAATACAATATGCTTCCATTTGCTTTAAATTTAGCCCTTCTGGGAAAAGCTGCATTAACAGCCCTGGGGGATGAAGTCTAAAAGAGGAAAAGAAGGGCAACTTCTCCAGCAGAAGCAATGGGCTGACAGTCTCATACCTCCTCCAGATGCCACGCAAAGCCAGGCTAGGGTGGGCTAGTGAGGATGTAAAGCTGTGGGTGCACGTCCCAGCTGCTCCTCGTGTCACCTCCCCTCACCACAGCCAGCAGGTACAAGCAGAAAGGGCTGGCCTCCATGCCAGTCAGAAGACCAGCAGACAGGGCTGTCTCCTAAACCCTGCCTTCCAAACACACTTCATGGGGGCAAAAAGCAGGGTGCAGATTCTCAGAGGAGGCAGAAATCAGGAGACCGGTGCCTCTCCACACCTGATCAGCTCTGTCTAGCGAGGTCCTTGCTGGACCTGGCTGCAACACTTTTCAAAGTTCTCATCTGAAAAACTAGCATCTTTTTACCCCAAACCAAATCTCTCAAGCAGCAAAACAAAGAATTATTGACATTCCCAACATTTTCCAAGGCTTTGCAAAACATTCGGTGTCACATAGGATCAATATCACTTTCAGTGGAACATTAAGTGTATATATATATATATATATATATATATATATATATATATATATATATTCTTGATTGAACAGCAAGAGGAAAATTCTAACAGCTTTTGGATTAAAGAGCCCAATTCAAGGCCAGCACAGCAGCCTTCAACCTAGCCAAGGTGCCCCCAGAGATGAGGCCCAGATGTGAGCAAGGTCCCTGCACTTGTGGCACTTCAATGAGCCCTGAGCATTCCTGCAGTGTAAGAGCAGTAACTTAGGAGGTGTTTACCAGCAGATGAGCCCTTCTTCAAATAGAGGGACTGGTTCCAGCTTTCCTACCATATGCTTTTGGGGAAAGCTGCCCCTCTGAGAGCTGGTGCAACTGCTGGGTTGGAAGACACCTGGTCTGCCAAGGCAGGTTCATCTGATGCCAGGAACAAGCCCAATTAGCAAACTTCAGAAGAGGAGCCAGACATCAAGTACATCAAGTAGCAGGAGGCTGGGAATGGTTTCTTGGGTCCTCACACCAAGTCCCTGCTGTCACAGGCACTGTGATGTATTACTTTTTAATAAGTATAAAGCTCAAAACTTTTACTCAAATCTAATCTTCCCAAAGGAGGGTGGGATGGGTGAGAGGGAGATGTTTGGGCTTCCAAAAGCCTTGCAAACCTGTGGTTCATGACCAAGACCCTCTTCCTGCCTTGGAGCAGTCCACAAGCATCAACACTTTCCTCAAGGCACTTTCTTCTACCTCTGCAGTGAAGGTGGAGATGCCCCCTTGCCACAGAAAGGTGCCAAAGCCCTTCCAGGAGGCTTCCTCTGCCCAGGGAGCCTGCCTGTAGCCCCAGCTCCTTTGGAAGTTATTAAGAAATCCTGCTGCCACTGGCTCAGACAGGGCAGGGACAAATTATCAAATGCTGCTCCTGAAGGCATTTAAAATTTCCTGGTCATGGTCACGCTGAACTCCTGGCCACCCTCCCGCTCTCAGTGCAATTTGTAATTTCAATTTGGGCCCTGACAGCTCAACGGCCCTTGGGGCTTGGGTGGGCCAGAAAGAACAGAAGAAGAAGAGCAATGAGGAATTAACATTTTCCCCATGTTCTGTCCACAGAACTGCCTGGCCTCTGCGTGGCTCCTGTCCTGCAAATCCCACCAGGATTCCCTGCCTCCTGCCCAGGCTCCCATCGGCAGCAGCAGAGGCTGAAGCCCCTGCAGAAACTCCCTCCTCTCCGGGCCACGCAGTTCAATTACCACATCCAAGTGGATTTATCAAACTGGGCCTATAAAGCAAATTGAATAATCTCATGCTTCAGACCTATAAAACATAAGTATTATGCTCGAAAGTACTTTGACAAAGTAATAAAGATGGAGAGTGGGGGAGAGGAGGGGGAAGAGCAACCGGCTCCTTTGTGGCGCTGCCACTGAACCGAATCAAGTGGGGACACAGGATCGGCCCCGTGGTGTAAGGCTGTTTGGGAACGACCCATAACAGGAGCTGTAACCCCAAATAAGTGGCGAGATACAAAAAGGGCTTGACTCCTCAGTTCTGCCTCCCTACCTCTGCAGGAGGTCCGGGAGCATGGTGCCACGAAGAGGAACCATGAGTCCTCCTTTGCCATCATTTCCCAAACACAAACACATGGGAGGCCAAACCTCGGCGCCTCAACACCCTTGGTTTCCTCAGCTAAATCAGAGCTGTGAGACGTGATAGAGCATCCAGCCCTTTAAAAAACACAAAATAACCACCCCGTGACTTCCCGTTGCAGCAAAACCCCTCCAGCCCCTCACTCAAGCCGTGGCAGACGCCAGCTCCTCTCCGTGCTTGTTATTTACTCACCGCCTTCCTTCTGCCCCAGTGACCCCACTGTTCACTCCTCACTGCTCTGCCTTAACCCCATTTTGGTTTGGGGGCTGATTCAGTGGCTGCAGATGAACATCGAAATCCTGCTGCCCTCTTCAATGCCCAATCTGCATTCCCACCAGCTCACTCACTTCCCCCCCCACCCCTTTTTTTTTTTTTTTGCCATGTGTCACTAATTTTACTAATTTTCCGAGTTTGCCTAGAATAGTAAAAGATTTGATTAGAACGTTCCCGGTCTTAATTGTAATTAGGACAGTCATTGTACGAGCTATAAAAGGAAATTGGGCTACCGCTGAGTGGAAGAGCCCCTGAGAGAATAGGAGCTGCGAAGGGAGAATTTCGTTCATAAAAAAATAAATAAATAAATAAATAAATCCAGTTGTGGAAGAAATAAAACTCGAGCTCAGGATGCTGTGACAGTCAAAGTGGCCCTGGCATCTGGGACTGCAATGAAAGCCTGGTTCCAAGAGATTTCAGCATGGGTCATGAATAATTTTTTCCCTGCCGCACCCTTCTGCATGACCCTGGGCAAAACAAGGTCTCGTGCTTCAGTTTCCCTCACTGGGATGGTTTGTGGGGGCTATGAACTACTGGTCCCTTTTGCAATGTGCATCAGGATTCCTTGTGATAGGAGAGAGGCAAGAAATAACCCTACACTGCTCCTCATCACTTACCAGGAGCCTCCTTGGTGGTGACACCACGGCTGCAGAACAGAGCTGGGGACACCACCTGTACCCGGGGTACAACACGAGTCCCCTGGCCCCATCCATGTCCCAGGGAGGACATTGGACATTTCTGCTTCTTTCCAGCAGAGGGAGGGGAAGGCCGGTCCAAGCCCGCCGCGACAGCATTAATGCTGGGAAAGACACCTAGAAATAGGATGCGCAAAGTCACGCGGCCACCATCTTCAGAGCCCCCTGAGGAGAGGGGTGCCCTCAGCACCCTGGGGTGACCTTGGTGGCCACCCATGCCAGCCACATTGTGGAGGCTGAAGCCATCAGGGACCGGAGGGACGGGGAGATGCCAACAGCCACGTTTCCCGACCACTTCACCACATGGACAAATCGCTCTTGACAGTCACGGCTGAGAGCCACAGTCGCAGTCTCCAGTCTCAACAAAGGGGCAGCCCCCGAGAAGAGGCAGCCGGCAGTGCCCAGGAGCGTGTCACCCAGCCAGCCCCCCTTGCTCCGCAGGGGCACAGCTCGTGTTTCCGGAACTGTCAATCCAATGCCATAAAATTCAGGGTAAATCAATTTTCCCCCTCCCCCTGCTCTGTTTCCACCAGGGGAGATGGTCATTTTCCTGAAGCAATAATTTGCCTTTTTTATTCTTTTAATATTTTTTTTTTTTTAAGAGAAGCTCTGGCAGCTCTTGGCACATTAACGCGCATCAGCCATCACCTGCTACCTCCTAATAATCTCACCTCCAATCCAACCTCCAAACTGTGGGCTTTTTACCACTACATTTAAAGCAAAGAACAAACATAAACCAATCACTTCCCAGCATGGCTGCGATTTTCATTAGTCCAGGCAGGGTGAGGAGGTGGGGTATTGCTCTGCTCAGCCCTCACTGCCTTCTCAATTTATGGATTTTATTTTTATTTTTCCCCAGCAGCTCAGAAGAAACTTAATCATCACCTCCGTGCAGGAAGAAACCCCCCATCACATCCTTCTCCTCCCAGGGCCACGTGAAGCTGCTCTGATCTTCCCCATGGGACGTCTGAGCCCTGCACACTGCCTGCCACCCGCACCCCATGCTAATGCTTTAGCTGGGTTTTAATTGATGCTACATTATATGCATAATTATACATTTTATATATATATTATATACGTATATATCTCTTATGTGCATAGACATATATATATAGATCTGATCACATCAGTGCTCACAAGAAGAAAACAAGTGTGTGGAGGGGGATAGCAGGTAAGGAGGAGTTCATCTCCAGGTCAAACCCTCTCGACTTTCCCTCTCAACCCACCAAGGCAGGAGGAGCATTATTTGGGACTGAGCTTGCCCCACGGGCACATGGCCCATAGAATGGTTTGGGTTGATCAGCAGGTGCCAACCCCCTGCACTGAGCAAGGACAGCTCCCAGTGTACCAGGCTGCCCAAAACCCCATCCAACCTGACATCCCCTGAGATCTAAGAGTGTGTTCTCCAGGATATGAGTATGACACAGATCATGGGGCCCAAGAGGTGCGTCCCAAGGTGATGTGCAGCACCGAGCCCAGTGCTTTCCATAGCATCAGCTCTTACATTTGCATGTCCTGGCCCTCACCACACTTAGAGAGAGAAATGAAGGGATCCAGAGTGAGACACCCAAAGGCAGGAGAGCATCCCCGTGGAGCTAGAGAAGACAACGAGGTCCAAGGGGAAAGT
Source organism: Aythya ferina (assembly GCF_964211825.1). Classification (NCBI taxonomy): domain Eukaryota; kingdom Metazoa; phylum Chordata; class Aves; order Anseriformes; family Anatidae; genus Aythya; species Aythya ferina. The sequence goes on from NC_140306.1 coordinate 11,088,711, forward strand.
GCAAGACAGCAGCGATGCTGCAGAGAAAAAGGACTTGTGCAGAAAGCCCCAGCTGAGCCCTTCCGACCCCAAAAAGGTGTGTGTAGGGTTTCGAGGTCCCAAACCACGAGGAGCTGGGGACATGCCACTCACCTGGAGCCACCCAGGGCAAGGTGGCACCGCATAGCTCGGGGCCTCCAGCCCGCGAGAGGCAGCCACGTGCGGTGGATGAAGGCCAAGGCTTTGCCAGATTGCCGCTGCCTCTGGCGGCAGGGCCGCGCGGGGAGGTTCGCCTTTTATCATTTAATCAAATAAAGTGCATTTGTGGATTACACAATCATTCGCAGGCCCTGATAATCTTTTTCTGCTTAGCTCGGCACTGGAACTCGGGAGGCAAACAAAGACATTCGTAGCTGTCGGTGGAGGCCCTGGCTTTGTGCCAGCAGCTCTTGCTCCTTGGAAAAAAACAGAGCGATTGGTATTGAAGAACATCCCAGAGATGGTGAAATATTAGCTATTCATTTATTTTGCCAACCAGTAAGGTTTTTAAAGCTTTTTTTTTTTTTTTTTTTTTTTTTTTTTTTTCCCCAGTAAAACAGCAGAGGAAATAATAAAAGGGAAGGGGAAAAAAAGCATAGGATTAAAGCACCAAACCCTGCAGAAATCACTTGTGGATCTGCCAAACGTCACCTCCAAGTGGGCTCAAATCATCCGAGCTACATGTTGGAATGGAAACATTTAGAGAGTGTGACTTCAGCCCAGCTCCTGTGCAGAGGCACCCACCTGCCCGATGTGCAGCTTCCAGCAGCAGCTCCCAGCCTGCAGTTAAACCCATCCAAATCTGAACAAAGGTCAATACAAACAGGATTTCCTTAAGTATTTGAAAGATTGTGAAAGATTGGTTAAAGAAAACCACTTTTTTTTTTCCTTTTTTTTTTTTTTTTTTTAAGATGGGAAAAAGATCAAAACAGTCATTGCTTCAGTGGCAGCACAGCTAAAATAGCGCAGGTCCAATGCTTGCTGCCAATGGCCTCGATGCTGGAGAGCAGGAAAACCACAAGAGAAAAACAAAACCCATCCAGTTTATACACACGGTAAACGGAGACAAAAGACGCGTTTGTGATCTTGCAGCCACCCAAACTTCTCCAGAGATTGGTCCCAGGAGGGGACAGCTCAAAGAAAACAGGAAAAAAGCAGCTTAGTTGGGGGGATTTTGGTTCTCATGCTGGGCAAAGCCACGGCCCTGACCCCACACAGCAGGGCCGCACATCCCAGCCCCCCAACCTGTGTACCCCCCGTGCCAGATCTCCCCTTTGGGCTTTAAGCCACTTGGGGACCCAGTCCCCAGGGCGCACCCCACAATACCAGCGCCACCCTGTGCCGTTTTGGGGCACACTCCTCCCGCCTGCACCGCCCCAGAAACACAGGCCAGACACCGGCGTTAGCAAAAATGTTTAATCTCTCCTTGATGCGTGTGTTTATTTACAAGTACTAAATCTGGAGAACATTAAAATAGGAAATAGCAGGATATTTACACGATCAAAGGGCGTGCGACCAGCCGCGCTGGCCTGTTGCTTCAAGTCTGAAACAATCACAGAAAATTAATCAGGACTCCGGATTTATTTTTTTTTCTCTGCCCATTTAATTGTTTAAAACTATTAAAATCCTCTGCCTTTCACTGGGTTCACATTAGTTCCCTCCACCCCCTGCCCCGCTCTCTTAAAGGACAGCTCGTTGTGCGCTTTGGTCAGGGCCGGGTGAGGCTCTGGGGACCCCACCACCCGTCCCCTGCTCCCCGTTCTGAGGGACAGGATGGGGACAAGCAGCCCGGGGACACTTCCAGGCTGGGCTGCGTTTTTGGGGAACCTCAGACTGAAAAGGCAATATGGGAAGCAGGGGCAGGCAGGGACCTGCTGGCTGCGGGCAGGGTCTCGCCTCCTCCCGGCTCCCTCCCCAAAACGCAGGCCAGGGGGCACACGGGGTGCCACCAGTGAGGAACACCCCATGGAGGATGCTTCCCGGCCTCTCCCCATCTTTCTCTTCCCCGGGCAGGGGCAAGAAGCAAGGGCAGGCTGCCTGCAGGATTAAGGACGCTGGGCATCACGCGAAAGGCAAAGGTAGCACCAAGGAGCGCCAGGGGCTGCAGGTGGCACTGCAACGCGCCCCCAAACGCGGCCCTCCGCGACGGAGGCACCCGGAACTGGCAGCAAGGGGACCCCGGGGGATCTGCTGCCCCTCGGAGGGGTTCCTCGGGTGGAGCAAACCCCCGGGAGGAAGACAAGGAGAGCCCATCCCCAGGAACACACCACAGGCTCTGCCTCATTGCCATGGGGTTAGGGACACCGGGCTGGGCGAGGGGAGCCTCCTGCAGCCCTGGGGAAGGTGTGGGGAGCCACCAGGCAGCAAGAGGAGCCCCAAGAGGCTGGTGGTGCTGTGATACTGCCACCCTGCCCAGCACAGCCCCCCAGCAAGCTCCCAGGCCCACACCAGGGCCAAGAAAGCCACCTGGGGATGCTCTCAGAAACAAAAACCTCCATCCTCTCCAACCAGCAACAGCGAGGGTCCCACCACCGCCTAATAAGTACCAAAACTCCACGCGCTCGGCTCCGTAGCAGCCACCGAAGCACCCCCAGATGCTCTTACCACTGCAGCAGCAGGACCCGAGCCACTTTCGGATGGAGACGTCCAAGCAGCCGCTCCCCTCCCATGGGATCACGGGGACACCACCACTGGGTGCCATCCTCGTGGCACAGGTGAGAGCCTTTGGCCAACCTCGCAGGGCTCCTGCACCGAGCCCGGCCGTGGCACCACCTGCACATCACGGCACCATTTGGGCAGAGATTTCTGCCACGGACCTCCTGGGGAACCCCCAGGGGTTTTGTCCCTCCGAGGTGCCCGGGGAAGCTGGCTCACAGCTGTCCTTTAAGGCTCTCCGAGTACCACACCGGAGGTGTAAACCACTGAAGTCTTTTGTTTGTTTGTTTTCTTTTGGACAAGAAAGTGACAAATTAACTTCAAATTTAAAAAAGAAAAAAATAGGTAACAGGTCTAAACAAACCTCTAGTATTCAACACTTGCAGGTTTTTTTTTTATGTTTTTCTCTTTTTTTCGGTTTCTTAAAAAGATCAACTCAGACTAAAATCTAGCACAGTCATGCAACAGCCCACAGCTCTCAGAAATCCAGCGACAGCTCGGGGTTCGTAGGTTTGGGAAACAATTATTACTTCTTTTTAAAATATTTTTGCTGTTGTGGTTGTTTTTTTGTTGTTGTTGTTGGTTTTAATCAGCATCTTCTCCTTCCCCTCCTTATTAAAACAAAACCAAACCAAACAAAATTACAACATAATGAGAGATGTGCAGGCTTCAAACGATTGTACTGCATGGTGAGAAATGCTTGGAAATTTCTTCCAGACCATTTGGTATCCTTTTTTTTTTTATCCTTTTTTTTTTTTTTTTTTTAACTGGCTGTGTAAATTCATTTCATATTTATATCAGTTTGATTCTCCTTCAGTTAACTATACAGCACCCCACTGGGGCACGAGAATTAGATTGTAACCACATATATATATATACACACTTTTATTTTTTTTTGTTTTAATTAAAAACTTCATTATTTCTCCCTCTCCCCTCCCACCCCCTAACTTGCGGTTTATGGGAATGGGCAGAAACCAGGCGGGCCCCTGCCCGGTTTGATTTCTGCGCTCACCCACTTCTGGCCGAGCGCAGTCCCCTCCGCTCGGCCCGGGCAGCAGCGGGAGCTCTCGGGACAGAAAAGGAGATGGTTTTTGCTCGGTTTTTGGAAGGTTTCGGTCGCCTGCTCTGAGTTGGGGCAGCGCTGGGCACCTTTTTGTTTGAGGAAAGCAGAGAAGCGTGCGGATCTGGCGTCCGGAAGGGCCGAGAGCCCGGCTGTCCCCGTGAAACGCCAGCAGGAACGAACCGCGGGAAGGGCGGAGGCGGCGGAGGGGAGACGGGGTGAGAATGGGGGAGAAAGAAGGAAAAAAGAGAGAGAGAAGAAGGTAAACGTGGGGTGGGGAACCCTGCACCAGCCTGGGCTGCCCAGGGCAGGGGAGCAGAGGACAACCCCGGTTTGGTCCCTCCATGGGCTGGTGCCCAGCTCCAGCCACAAGCCTGGCTTGAAGCAAGGCCAGAAGCAGAGGAGCTTCCTCCCCGCCCTGCCTCTTCCTCCTCACCCAGACACAGCCCCCTGGGACCCAGCTCCTTTGTCCCTGCCCCAGGGTCGCATCCTGCCTGCCCAGGCTGCTGCTCCAGCAGGGGCAAGCCCCACAGAGCTCCTACAGATTGCCATGATCCAACCCCGGCACCTTCCTTGGGGCAGCACAAAAAAACGACATGAACCCCCCGCATAAAATAATAATTATATATAAAAAAAAAAAAAGGAAAAGTTGTTAACCATGCAGTCAAAATTTCAGTCCTGTCCCTGCCTTCTCCCTCCGAGGAGCCAACCCTGAAGCCAAGCCGCTGATGCTGCGGGTGGCTCGCAGGAAGGCAATAGGAAAAAGCCAAACACCCAAGGAAAAGCCAAACACCCGGAGAAAAAAACAAACACCCAGGCTGGTTGGTTCTCCAGGTCCCCTCCCGAGTGCCCCGGATCACCCGCAGCCATCCGCCACCCGAAAAGCACCCGGAGCCCCTCGCAGACACCGAGACAGCACAGGTCACCCCTCAGCCATCCCCAGGAACAGAAACACCGACCTCAGCACCTTCCCTCCTCTCTGGTCTCCCTCAGCCAGGTCGTAGCCTCCGGAACCACTCAAGCAGCATTTAAATAAGAGCGTCTACTCAGCTAACGAAACTCCCACTTTTTTTCTTGTTTTCATTTTTTTTTTTCATTTTTTTTTCTTTTTTTTTTCTCTCTTTTTTTTTTTTTTTTTGCACTAAACAACATTCAAATAAAACATGGCACAGGACGTATTTTAAGAAATATCAAAGCTCAGGATTTCTCCCTTTCCTGCCCACCCCTATTGCCCCCACCCCCAAATCTCCCCAGCATCAGTCCTTTAGCTTATTTTTTAAAACCGTTTTTTTTTTCTGTTAGTTTGTTGCAAAATTTAGAATCTTTTTTTTTTTCCCCTCCTATTTTTTGTTATATTTTTTTTTTCCTTTCTTTAAATTAAAAATTTTGTCTCGTGTAAATTGTGCAAATATAGCAGTTAACACTAGTGGCAGAAGGCCAGAGAGAGAGAGAAAGAGAGAGAGAGAGAGAAGGGGGGGAAGAGACAGAAAAAGAGACAGGGGGAGGAGGAGAGGGGGCAGACAGCTGGGGGGCGAGGGGGGGAGAGCAAGTCAAGTACAGTACAAACAGGAGCCCACCCCCCTCCCTCCACCGAAGTAACAACAACATCCAAACGCCGTCCTAGAAAGCCCCACGGTCCCGACCCTCCTTCCCCGCGGGCTCAGGGGGGCTCTGCCCGGGGCAGGGGGTCCCCGGGGGTCCCAGCGGGTCCATGGGGCACGCAGCTCCCTCCTCCTCCTCCTCCTCGGCCGCCCCCTTTGCAAGGTCTCTGCCGCGTCCCGGTTGCATCGGGGTGTGCGTAGAGGGAGGGGGTGTTTTATCCTTGTGGCTGCTGTCGTCGGGATGCTTTTTGATTTTTTTTTTTTTTATTATTTTCCCCTGCTGGCGGGCGAGGTTTCCTTGTTGGGCGGTGGGAAGCGCCCGGTCCCCAGCCCCGAAGTGTCCTGCCCGCGGCTGCCGCTCGCTGGCCCCACTCCTGCCGCCGCCGCCGCTCGGGAAGCTGGCACCGTGCCGCCGCCTCTTCAGCTGCTTAAGGCCATTGTGTCGATCGCCTGCTCCAGCTTGCTCCTCAGCCGCTGCCTCCTGGCCTGCTCGTCCTTCTCTAACGCGGCTAAAATCTGCGGGAGAAGAGGGGAGAGGAGAGGGTGAGGAGAGGCCCTCGCACCCCGAGTGGCTCCGCGCTCCCCGTCTGCGGCACGGGGAAGGGCGCGCAGGGATGGGGAACCACGAGAGGCAGCACGGGTTGGTTCCTGTGCCTAACGGGGCTGGAGATGCCACAGCGAGGAAGCTCTGGTTGCCTCCAAAAAACACCACGCCAGCAGAGCAGAAAAGGCGATGGAAAAAAAAAAAAACCACGAAAGCTGACAGAGATCTCATCTCCTCGGGTGAGCCAGTTGAGAGAGCAAGTTTTTTTTTTTGCAATTAAATATCAAGGCATCCGTCAAAGGGGACTTGATTAACCATTTCATTGGCCGCATAATTGGAAACAAACTGTTGGATAATTAATAGACTTACTAGGAGGCAGGCAAAGTCCATCAGGAGCCCTACAGGTACCTGCTTAATGGGGAATCAGCTCCCTTTGATTGAGCGCGGCTGCAGCGCCCGCGGGCTGGCAGCCCTGCGAGAGCTCCCAGGCTGCCACAAATCCTGCCATCGGGGACACCAACACGGTGACACCAACACGGTGACACCCTCCTGCAGAAACCCAAACCCCGCCTGCCTTAAAGGCAGCTGAGCTGGCATCAGATGAGGTTGGTACAAGAAGCTCAACAGGGGTTTATTCCCATTTTCTGCCTCTCCCGACAAGACAGCTTTGTGCCATGAGATCCTAAGGTGCTGGAGGATTCACCGCCTGCCCCTGCAGCTACCTGCTCCTCTTTTATTCCACCCTGAGGGAATCAGTACAGCAAAAGGAAACACCGAGCAGAGAGACAAGACCCAGGTTTGTCACCTGCTGCAAGGAGCCAGGACCACTGATTACCAAGATGCAAGTACCCAAATGAAAATTAATTATGATTTTCATTCACAGCCAATGACAGCATATTATTGCACTGAACAACAGGAAAAATTATTCTCTCCCATTTTGCATCAAAGAGGGTGCAATCGGGCTGCATATAATTGTGCTTAATGAATGAAAACAAACAAAGGGAACAGCTGCGATTTATTAATCCCATTACAAATAATAAAAGAAGTTCCTGAGAGCTGTGAACACACTTGTGATGCTCGGAGAGCAAGACACTCAACAGATGTCATGCTGCAGTTAGCGGGCAGAAGGAGGACTTGTGTCCCTGAAGAGCAGCTCCTTAGTGCCACGCGGTCCCCTCCATGCTTTCACCTAAGATTTGTTTAAGGATTGGGGAATTTTAGCCTAGAGGAAGCGAGCACCTGATGGCTGAGGGATGATGGCTGATCTAGATCCTCCAAACTGCATTTCATCCCCTCTCACGGTAGCCACGGAGCTGTTGTACAAGCCCTTGGTGGCCAACCCACCAGCCAGAGGTATAGGGGCCTCCTGGGCATGCCATGCTCTTGGGGAGCACCACAGAGGTCCCACGGCATTGTCACCAGTGCACGGTGACCATCACATAGCCACACAGGGGTTTTGGCCACCACAGTCCCACCACAGCTCTTAAATCCAGGGCCTGCTCTGTCAGGGCAGCGGCAGGGCCCTCTCTCCCTGAGCAAGGGGCCATGCCAGCACTCTGTCACCTAAATAAGCCACCACTCACCCAGTCGTCAGCCTGCTTTATTGGGAGAATAAAGCCTGTATTATCCCGTTACATGTACGGATCTACATTTTACTGTAGTTACGTATTTTATTGCTTTAATAAAAAGATGCAGGGTGTGGATTTGAGCGGTGCTTGGTGAAGTTAATTTGTATAAATTACGACAGGAGGGTTTTTAACCATCCTTACTACCGCTCACAGAGAAAGCACTAAAGAGGCCACCACATCCTCCAGCGTCCCCAGGGAGCAGAGCTGGCTGATGGCAGCACAGTCCTGGTGCCACCACGGCATCGTGGCGGGCAGGGCAGAGAGAGGAGGCACACCGAGATAATGCTGCCAGCTCTGCAGCTCTGTGGAGCCCACATGCCAAGTGTACACGCAGCAAAAGAAAAATAGGTGTTTCTTACATTGCTCCCTGCAGAAAACAGGGGAATGAAGCGCTGCCTGTCAGCAAAGGCGCTCAGGAAGGGCCACGGATAAAAGCTGACACAGCAGCAGCAAGGCCAGGGCTGTCGACCAGCTCCTGGCTCCATGCCTGGCCCCCGCCTCTGCTCTCACTGCCTTCAGCCCCATGCAGCACCTCCACCCTTCCCCAGAGCCTGCTCCGAGCCAGGGTGAAGCCACGCTGAGAAGGGAACAACCCCACGATCCCACTGCACTCATGCAATGCCACAAGGGTAACCCTAAACCTCTGGGCACGGGCACAGACTGAGTTGCCCTCCCCATTTTCACAGGGTATTTATCCATAGGAAAAAGGGAGAATGCAGAAATGAGGGGTAGGAGACACGGCAGCCCAGGTTCGATGCCTCATCTTACCTCGTCCTTGTACTTGGTGATGTAGGAGTAGATCTCGTGCAGCGCGCTCATGCTGTTGAACTGGCTGAGGTGTAAACGTGACTGCTCCGCCAGGTACGCGCTCATGTCCTGATCGCTGATCGCTGGCATTTTAGCAATATCTGCATAATATCTGCAAGGGAGAGGCAGGAGAAACGCAAGAGCGGGTCAGAAAGAGGGAGAGGCCGAAAGGGACGAGCTCCCCCCGTGATGTTTGCTGGGAACGACCTCCGGAGAGGCAGCACGAGGAGCAGCTTTCCTCGGCACGGCACCGCACCACCATGCTCATTACAATGCTGCTGCTCACCGAGAGGTCTCCTGGCGCTTCACGGAGGGGTCAGCATCATTAGCAACATGCTGCTGATGGAGCAGCTCCGAGCTGCAGCGCGCTACCTGAGCCCAGCCCCGCCGATCACACTGGGGAGCCAGGATCCACTGCTCCCAGGGACCTCCCACCCTCTCCCAAACCACATATTTTTTCTCCTTGCTGTCCCATTGCTCCTCTGTTTTGCCAACGAAAGCCATCTGCCAGAATCCTTCAGGCCTGCAGCAGTACGTAAGGATTTGTTACCATTTTCCTGAATTTGGCGTGTCGCCAAAGCCAAGGATGACACTCGGCATTCACTGAAATATTCAGGGTGTGCACTCAGGATACCCTCACCCTGAGCCCTCGCAGCTACAGAGCCTCCTGACCTCTGTGCAGCTCCATTCTCTGGTGCCGGCTACCAGTGAGATACACCCTCATGTTTCCTAGAACACCTGAAGATTCACCATCCCATCTCACAGATGTGACATGCTCAACAAATAAATGGAAATCCAGACATGCCTCGTGTCATCCAGAGTTGTAGCAGGAAACCAGCACATATTGCCTCAGGAAAATCAGAGGGGGTGAAGGCAGCAGCATCCCGTGGCAGCAGGGGGTTACACCAAGCGGGCACCTCAGTGGGCTGGCGAGGGGCCCACCCCTCGGCCCCAAGGCTTCTCCGTCCCCTGAGGAAAAGCCACTCCTGGGACAGTTCAGCTGGACATGACAGGCCTGCTTCTCAAGGACACCAGCAGACATTTTATGACCAAAATGCAGTCTCCGAGTTCACAGGTGCGAAGTCAAAAGACAGCCTGAGGTCCTTGAGGAAACCATGGGGTCCACAGGCCTCTACTGCGAAAGAAACCCTACCCACAGCAAGCAAACCCTGCCCGCTGCCACCACCTGGAAGCAGAGATCCCAAGGCCCTCCCATGTTTGCTTTACTCCTCGTGACTCTTCAAACAGCTCAGTAAAGTTTCTGGTATGGTGATTAGCATCATTAGCACCATCAGCCGAACGCTGAGGTGGAACACGGCTGAAGCATTTGGCTAGGAGCAGATGGCAGCGAGAGCACTTGAGGAGACGAATATGAGGATCTGCTCCATCCCGTGGTGCTTGACTCAGCCAGTGGTGAAATACTGGGGCCGTTTTTACAAGGAGGCTCACCCGCACCCAGAGTGAGGAGAGATTTCCTGAACACTGACGGGAAGACAGGAGAAGAGAGGTCTGAGGTGAGGGCCTCTTCAACCAGGCATCGAGAGATCCATGAGAGATGTGATGTCCCCCAAAGCAGGCACTGCTTCCTTCCATGCAGAGGAATATTAGGGACAAAGAGGCCAAGTTTTCTGAGTTCCAGTCAGCGTTGGTTAGCACAGAAACCTCACAGAGAACCTCCCGCACACCCGTCGATGGAGGCCCATGAGGGGAGGGACTCCTGGGAGGTGAACGTAGAAAGGAGACCTGCTGACGAAGAGAGCTTCTGTGGCTGCCATAACGAGATGTCCAGGTAAAACGAAGCAGTTCTACGTTCCGGGTTTTATGGTGACACAAAGATGACAGGAAATACTATTTTTCAATACATTGCATGGGTGGGGGTCCCAGGCAGGACTACCATTTCACCTGCCGTAGCCAGGACCCTGGCAGCAGTCCCCTCATGCTTCCCAGGGCTCCCCTAAACCCTTCAATGTGTTATTTCTGCCCCAGACTGGCAGGACACCCTTTTTTCAGGACGCCTGACCCCAGGTGGCAGACAGACATGCTACGGGCACTATCAGTCCCACTCCGCCACCCCCCATCACTCCGCTCCTGCCTCTGCAGAGCTTCGCGATGATAACCGTGCCAAAACCCAGAAACACCCATTTTTGCAGGGGAAAAAATACAAACTTGCAGTAGACAAGCAGTGGGAAAAGCATCACCCCCTGCTCGGCTGCCGCTGGGATCGCATCCCGTGCTCCGAGGCAACGCGGCCGAGCACCCTCCTGCTCCGCAGTAAGCGGCGGCAGGAGCATCTGTCAGCAGTTACATCTCCCGTCTTCTCCCCAGGGACTAAGCACGTCTACACCAATGCTTCTCCCCGGAACGGTTTTATACCTTTTCTCTCCAGGCGCACGCAGTGTTGAGTATTTTTGTCACAGAGATGGCAAGGTCGGAGAAATTCACCCTGAGCTTAAAGGCAGTGAAGTTTGTGATGCTCCTGAGGGACCCCACTCCAAAGCCCCCTGTAGCTCCCTGTGAAGAACTTTTTCCTATTACAATGCGGCTCATCTCTCATCTTAGCCATCGTATTTCAGGGACATCTTTTTTTCTGATCCAAGCCATACCTTCCTCGAGGGAAGAATCTTGTCTCTGTACCTGCCTGCAAAGCACCAGGCATGCCAACGGTGCGGCAAAAATAACTGCGTACAAGCAAACATCCAAAGGATGATTTAGGCTACCAAGTCCCACACTTGCAAAAGACAGAATACGATGCTTATTGTTGCCTGGACACCTTTCATTTGGCTCATCCCATGTCTAATTCAGACACCAAAACAGGGAAGGGTCCTCAGCAAAATACAGAACATAATCTTTAAAACAGCTTATCAGCACAAGGGAAAAGTTGCATCAGAAACATGAAATCTGGCAATTTTTAAGCTTTATAAAGTCCCAGTTTGCAACCCAGCAACATTTTTACAGTAGGTCTATTTGGAGGGCTCTGTAGGACATTTCCCAGGTTTCTCTCCCAAAGGATAAAAGTGAACACAGCATTATGCCCAAGAGCATCAATTTGCAATCAGCAGCACTCAAACCCTGAACCTTTAACACTGCATTAATTCAGCGGGACAGAAGGATGTCTCTCATCAGCTAACAGTGAATGAAGGGTGTCAGAAGAAGTCAGGGGACCTGCTCCTTGCCCTGCTCCTCAGCACCACGACAGCAGCCCAAGCACTGCCTCGGAGCATGTTGATCTCATCAGGATCCCAGGCGAGATGTACAGATGGATGAGAGATGGGAAATGGTAATTTCCAACCATTTCAGCAAAATCTCCTGCATGTATTGCCACGGTACAAAAAAGGCACTTCTCTCGTCCATGACTTACTTCTTACCGTTCTTCAAAAGCAATCAAGGGAGATGTTAGCAATTCCCTAGCACAGACCAAGTTTTTACAACAGACAACATCAGAAAACCCAAAAGTGGAGACTGCTTTTAGCACCCCTTAAGCAAGGCATAAACAGCTCTGCGGAACAGTCATTGCAAACTCATTCCCAGGAACAATCACAAGAAAGCACCATCTCTCCAACAAGGATTACCTTCCACCAGCATTAGCAGAGGCCCTCTTCAGAGGGCTGACAAGCGGTGTCTCCTCAACAACCAATCCCTCAGTGTGAAGCCCCCACAGCCACAAACATTCACGTTAAATCCTCCAGGTGAAGCAAGGAGCTCCTGCCAAGCCTACTCACCTTTCTACCCAGCTCTTGTAGTTGGGGATGTCCTTGGCGTACAGTAGTTTGTTGGAGGGAGAGTCTTTTCCTAATTTGTGCTCAGAAGTTGAGCAGGAGTCCATGAATGTCTGAGCCACCACGGATAGGCAGGCATCAGTAATACTGTTCTTGTGAATGTCGAACACAAACTGGGGGTTCTTAATCACATTCACCCAAAAACGCAGAGGTAGACTGAGGGAAGAAAGAAACAAGAGTCAGCACCCGAAGCAAGCCCTGCAGGGCAGCCAGCACACACCTGAATTTGTAGAGAAGGAGCTCCCCATGGCCCAGGATTTGCTTTTCCCAAGCCCCAGGGATGCAAAAAGCCATTCACCTCTGCCCCAGCACAATACCACGTCCTCTGCCCAGCCCAGCATGGCCTCAGCTCTCCATGGAGAAATTCCTCAGCATTGTCAACATCTCCAAAGGCAAACCAGGACACCAAGGAGCTGCAGTTTCTCCAAGGATCCACTCACACAGCACAGCCATGGCTGAGCCCATGGGTCACCATGCATGGTTCCCTCCTTTCACATCGATAACCCTGCCTGAGGCACTTTGGGGCATTCCATCCATCTCTCCTGCTGAAGGAGGGACTAATGGACTCCCCGAGGGGCTCATTAGCAGGCTGAACACAAGAGGACAATCTAGGCAGCCTCAGATGCTGGAAACACACCTCTAGTTGTAGAGGCAGTGGGTTTCCCAGCCGTGGGCTGGATGTTTGCTGCATACTTACGCACGAGCCACTCTCCGTTGCTCCATTTCCCACTCTCCTGCCCCTCTCCTCTCCCAGGAGCATTTCGGAGACTCCCCCTATCAGAACGCCTCTCGGGTCTGTCATCCCTCAGCACTGACACCCAGTGAATGCTTTTATCTTAGACAAAACACACTTCATTCCCCAGGACTTTCCTAATGAGGGTACTGGGTGCATGTACATATTTCATTTGTGAAGGGAATGGCCTCAAGAAATTAGCTCCACACATCGAATTAGCGCCCAGAGATAAGCACAGGCATTAGTATGCAGGAGCCTGCGTGCCCAGCCCCTGCGGAGCGGGGCTTTTTTTTTTCCTCCTTTGCCTTTTGCTCCTTCTTTTAATATAGAAAGCAGAGTTATAAATCAGTTCCAAGCACTTCCGCACTCTCACATCTCCATTTAAAAATGTTTCTTTTCCTGCCCCGCTAATTGCCAACAGTTACTGAACTATACAAAAGCAATTTGGCTGCCATTTAACAAATGCCAGACACGGGAACGTACGTACCCGTCTCCAGTAACGGCAAGATCAGAGAGATGAAATCAGTGAGGCAGCAGAAAAGAAGAACGCCGAGGCGGGGGTTGCAGAGAAGGAGCCGACAACGTGTGCTCGAGCCCCGGCCCCAGCACAGCACTTACTGAGGTCTCATAAGCAGCTCCTCCCCGCTTTTCAGGGAGCAATTAGCAGAGCTGATGGGTTGGGTCTGCAGGCCAGGTTATGGAGGATACCACACGGCTTTACACTGACTCTGTTAGGGCACGCTCGGCTGCGTGACGGGAGGGACATGGCGCACACCTCCAGGACAGCCAAGATGAGAATCCGGGCTGGCATCTCTAGAGGAGCCCCGAGGACAGAGAAGCCCGAGCAAGGTTTGCTCAAGGTGAGGTGGGAGCAGGACTGCACTCAGCCAGCTCCAGCCGTCAGGGGGAGCGTGCTGCCTTGGATCTGGGGATGTGAGGGCTGAGGGAGCATTGCATTCCTGGGATTTTTTCTGCTGCAGAAGGCATGCAAGGGATTTACCCACACCCAAATCACAGAGATATGGGCCTCTCTTGTCCTGGATCACTTCCAGAGACAACCAGAGGCATATTTCTGCTCCCTGTGGGAAGGGTAGAAGGTATGAGGTGCTGTGACACCGTTAGCCCCTGCCCCACTGCCCCTCTCTCCATTACCAGTTACTCTTCCAGGTGTGCCTGACATCATAGTCATTGATCTGATGCTTATCAGCTTGTTCATCCAGGAAATCAAACATGTATTTGATGGCGAGGGGCAGCGCACTCCCACGATGTGCTGTGCTGAAGATGGTCTCAAACAGGTCATCCACGAACTTCTGCAGGGTGCCCTGAACAGAAGGAGAGAAGGACTACTCAGCACCACCAGAGAGACGAGCCTTTAAACTAACTTCACTCCTATTCCTACCACCTGGCAGAGAAGCCCAGTACAGCCTGTGTAACCATACTGGTTCTCAGTGAGTTTGATAGAAAAACAAGCACCCTATCAATGAGATTTCTCCTTCACTGCATTAACTGGCATAGAAATAAAAATACCACATAGAGCAAAAGAGGAAGGGATGTATGTTGTGTCATGGTCTTTATTTGGGTTACATTAAGGCACCCAAGACCAGACCACAAACATCACTGAACAAACCCTTAAGTCCCACCATGCAGGGAGCCAAATCACAGGAGATGGCTGACCCCAATCTCTGCTGCTCTGAGCTAAGATCTTCAGCACGGGCTCCTGGTCCTCTCTGAGGACATCTTAGACGAAGAACACACTTTGCTTTAGAGAAGGTTTTGGGTGTGCTAAGAGAAGGGGAACCTCCTGTGATGCCCAATGCCCCAGGTGATTACCCTTCTGACATCACTGATTTTGCAGCTTCACCCCAAACATCAGACAAATGGGATGAGGTGCCTGCTCCAGAGCACCTCTTCTTTACAGTCCAGCAGCTGCTCGATGATACAGGAAACAGTAAAAGTGCCAAAGGGTGTAAAAAGCCAATAGGAAAATCCACTCAAGGGACACTCATTTAGGATTGTGGCACATAAAAAATCACCTCCGGGTCAGGACCCAAAATGAGGAGAGTAGTTCCTCCTGCACTGAAGGAGCAGTCTAATAAAAACCCGTGCTTATCCCAAATCCTTACCCCTCCCCATCCAGGTTTCAAAGCCAGGTGGCAGCTCAGCGTCTCCGTGCCATACCTTGGTGGCTAGCAGGCGGGTCAGATAGATCTCGGAGACCATCTTGCTGCCCCGGTCGCCCTCCCGCTGGTCCATGTGGTCGTGGTTTTTCACCAGGTGCCAGAGTTTGGTGCCGCTCTCCAGGTCGGGGGTGATCATGGGGGTCCGTGAGCGCAGGCTGTCGGGGCTGCTGGCTGTGCGCAGCATGCTCTCTGCAGGCACCCAACACAGAGGGAAACTCGACCTGACCTCCACCTCACCACCAGCCCCTCCATCCCTGTCCTCTGCTCTGATTTCAGTGTGTGTTCCCTGTTAAATAGGAGCTTGGGAATCAGCCTCTCCCGTCAGCTGCACTGGGCATCACCGAGGACACTCCTCGCAGCCTGCCCAGCTAAATGAGCCCCTGGCTGATGTACAGACCAGCACCATCTGATACTGCTTGAAAGGGGCTCTGCAGAGGTCTGGCTCCCAGCTCACAGATGCCAGGATCACAGCCTGGCCTCCTGTGTCAGTCTGAGCTGACCACACAACTCCCTCCCAACCCAAGGCCAAGCACGCTTGCCAGCACGTTCACTGGGGCCCTTGGCTAAGCCTATTTAAGTGCCTAGTGCCTCTGTGCCTATTTTAATGAGATTTCAGGGGAATAAAAGGGAGTGGATCCCTTAGCTGCAGCCATCTGACACCTGTCTTTCCCTTCTGAGTCCAAAGAGATGACTCTGTGGGGCCCTGCTCCCCCTGAGACACCAGAATAGCACAGTGCAGGAGAAACAGGGACTTAGAGGACCTTGTTCCAGCAAGCCAATATTATGGGCACCTGTCCTGTGTCTCACTCTGCAAACCCAGCCTGGTGCCGCCTTCCCCGCCAGCGCAGCCCAGAGCAAGCTTTGGGTCCTGCTGCACACTCACCGTATCTGCTGAGGGACTTGGTGAAAGTGGAGGAGTTGGAGATGTTGTACGCTGAGTTCTGCTTGGGCACCAGGGCTACCGAGGAGCCATCCGTCACCTGCAGGCAGAGGTGGCACGGGCAGGCTGTGACACGGGGGCATGCACACGAGGAACGGGCTCACGGCAGGGAGAAGCCAACCCAGGAGGGATGAAGTACACTGCACCATGTCCCAGGGACACCCATCTCCAGCAAAGGAAACCTAAACATCTTCCTCTGCAACACCCGGGGGGCACAGGGCACAACGGGAATGCAGCAGAAGCTTTGACATGAAAATGGCAAAGCCAGGTCAGAGCAAGGAACAGCCTCTGAGTCCTGAGGATGCCCCATTTGGTCCAGGAAGGACCACAAACACAGGGACTGTGCATGGAAGTGACCGCAGACCTCCTGGCCACGTCCCTTCCTGAGCAGCTGGACCACCGAACTCAGGCCCTGACCAAGATATGGGGGAGAAGAGATGTTGAAGCTCTCAGCAGCTGGGGACTGCCCGGTGCCTTACCTGGTAGTGGGCCAGGGTGTTGAGCCTCTTCCAGTCATTGTCGATCTTTGTGGTGACATCCTCGTCCTGCAGTATGATCCGGGCCATCCTGCCCTGCCGCCACTCTGTCCCAGTGAGGGAGAAGGGCTCATGGTTAGCGGGCAGCTTGGAGGACAAAGCCAAGGAGAGCAGAGGAGCAAGGTCTGGGCATAAACGAAAGAGCCCTGCCATCACCTTTAAACCTAAGGACCGACGACTGTCAACATGGTGTTGGGCAAAAGCTGTTTCTAAGTGTTCAACAAAAGACAGCACCAGTCTGGCAACCCTTCTTTGGCTCTTCTCCTCTCCATCCTCCTGCTATTCCTTTAAGAACAGGACTATTAGCCCTGTTCTCAACAATTTCTGTCCTCCCTGGCCCTCAGCTAGCTCATGCCTGCAACCCAGACCACAGCCAGAACAGAGAGAGCTCCTCTCCTCTCTGCTTGCAAGGCTCCCTTTCTCATCCCAGGGCTCCCCATGCACAGCCAGTGCCACCAGCACAGCAGTCTGAGCCAAAATGGACCGGACAAACACAAATGCAAGTGTCCTGACAGGTCCCCTGCCCTGATTTGCATTCACCTGCCTCAAACATTTGTTTTTTTGGCACTCCTGCTCTTGGCTATTCCAAGGGGAGTGCTTGGCCTCTCTCTTACCCAGGTCCATGTCTCCAGCTTTGGGACGCTGGGAATAGGGCACCCCTTTGTAGACAGCATCCAGCAGCTTCTCCTTCACCTGCGTGATGGTGTCACAGTTGAGCACCTTGACAGGAATCTCCGGGGCGTTCTCGTTCTCAGGGTTCACACAGTTGAGGGTCTGTACAGCACAGAGAGGCAAAAAGACTCAAGTGAGTTGATGTGACACTGGCTGCAAGGGCTGATCCAAGGACACGGGGCTACAAATGCCTATGGTCACATCTTCTCAACCCCGAGCTGTTCTAGAGGTGCAGCCTCATAGCATATTCCTGCTTCCATCTTCTCCCCCTTCCACCCCCAAATCTCCAGCAATTTCCAGCAGGCAGCATGCAGGAATCCTGGGCCAGCAAACAATGCCCAGCTCACAAAAACCTGCACAGCTTGAGCAATGCCCACGCACGCACTCCACTCCCTGCTCCACTCAGGTGGAGATGGAGGCAGTAAGGAAGCAGCTACAGGCTCAGCCTGGGAAAGGTCCAGCTTTACCATGCAGCTAGACAGGGGAGACAGCTCGTATGGGAGGAAGAGAATCATTTCTCCATCTCCCATGGAAATCTCAAGGCTTTGATTCGCACCCAACCCGAGCCAACTGCGTGCTCTGCTGCTCCAGCCAACACGTGCTCTGCAGCACCTCCATCCCCGTGTGTCAGGGCCGTGGGGTTTGCTGGTGCTGAGGGGGATTCAGTTCATGTTTGGCTTCCCCAAAGCAAACCTCGCCATGCACCCTGGTGAGATGTGTATCACACAGACAGGGCATGAGGCGCCCAAGGATGCTGAAGAGAGGAACAAGAGAAAAAATGCTCCACGAGAAGCACTTTGGGTGTCTCCAAGACCTCGTTAAATAGCTGGACCTGGGGGTCCTGGCAAGAACCAGTACCAGTGGGGTTCCTGCCTGCACTAACCAGCATCTTGTAGTCAATCTGTTGGCGGATGAGCTTGTCTTCACTGAGGGAGTAGCGAGCCTCTCCTGTGATGGCATCGATGGGTCCCTTCTCCATCTGCTGCTTGATGGCACAGTAGAGCATGAAGAGAGGTTCCCCAGCACACTCCTGTGGGACAGGGACAGAGAGGAAGAAAAGAGGGGGTGAGAGGGTGCCGGGCACCAGCTTTTCCTGCTCTGTCCCTGCAGCATTAAGCCCCATCTGTGTCTTTTTAAGCAGTTTCCAGTCCTTGCCCTCGTGTGCCCCCAGTATGTCCCCTGGAGCAATTCATTCTCCCTGAAAACCTGCTGGAGGTTAAACCTTATTTATCAACCCCTAGCCTCAGTTTCCCAGAGTTTCCAGACACTCATGGATAAATTCTGCTCATTCTGTAGGAAAGGATGAGCTAAAAAGGTTAAATTCAGGACTAGCGAAAAGCAGAGCTGCTCTGGGCACAACACACCACAGATACGTCTTGGTAGAGCCGTCTGTGCATGGGATACGAGCTAGCATCTGAGCATCTGGGCCAGCCAAGGAAAGCACGTGAGGAGTGGAAAGCGACTGCTGCAGAAGGACAGCCTGGGGGCTCTCCCCTGGTAGCAGTCCTGGCATCTGCCAGGAGGACAGACTCACGTGAGAGAAGGTCGAGAGGTTTCTCCGTGAGATGGCTGAGCACAGCCAGCCGTGTCCAAAGGGCAGGGAAAGCAAGAGACCAGCTCGGTGACAGTCCTGCCCTGACCCCCCAAACCGATGGTGTTTCCTGCAGTGAAGCCATTTGCCACCCACACGTCCCCACTGCCAAACCCCACTGTCAGAGCCAGCAGCCACAGCAGCCACATCTCCCAAGCAGGAGGGAGAAGAAAACTGAATCAAGGACTTCTCCCAAAGATGCCGGATATTAAAACTGTGGCAACCCAGGACGTGCCAAGGTTGGAGGCACCAACCAGCCTGGAGCCACGAGCTGGTGAAGGGCGCTTGGAAGAGGACACCCCTTTACCACCCAAGGCATCCCAACGTGCCCTTCCAGATGCAGACATCAGCCCTAAAGGGGAAAACGGGGTAGGATGGGAGCGGAGGGGACCGAGAAAAATCCCAACAGATTTTACCCCCCCAGCCCTTGCCCCTCCCTCCCGGCCGCCTCGCAAATAAATTGTACTTTGGTGCAAAGTGCGGCTGCTCTCCCTGTCACCATATGCTGTTAGCATCTCGTTAGCATCTGCGGTAATTAAAGAGACAGCTGCTAACGAGCAGGAACAGGCATACATCATCCCCAGACCTTCCGACAACACGCCTGTCTTTGAAATTATGTTTCATTTGCAAACTTGGCTTCATTAAGTCAGCGCGGAAAAGTGAGAGACCCGAGGTGGGTGCTACGCTGCGTGCTAATGGCTGCCTCGGGAGGCGAGCGCGCCAGCCTGGCCGAAAAATTGGGAGCCTCACGGTGGTCCCACGGCACCCTGAGCCGAGCCCTCTGGCAGGAGGAAGCCCAGAAGTGCTTCTGCCCACTGCTTATAGAAATTTCTTGTAAAACCTCCAGGCTGACGTGGATGGAGCGGTGTTTGTGGCCACGGCGCCTGTGCCTGCTCCGTCCTCAGCCCCGGATTTCCCCTCTGCAGGAGGGAAGCCCCCAGCCCGCTGTCTAAAGGGACCCACGGCTGTCCCCGAAAACCATCCTGCACATCGCAGCACAGCCTGACAGCTCCCCTTTGGAACCAAGTACCACCAGGGAAGGATAAAGCCACAAAGGAGGCTCCATGTGAGTGCCCGGGCAGGGACAGATGTCAGGGCAGGAGGCAAGGTCTGGACCACGGCTGTTGCTCCAGCCCTGCTGCAGCTGGCACCCGGCTGTGGTCCTGGCATCATGGCATCACCTCCTCTGCTGTTCAGACACCAGCCTGGCTGGCGGGGAATTGACCTCTTTTTGGATTCATGGGCTAGTGCTGGCCCTATGGCCACCCCAGGGGGATGGAGCAGTCCTGGGGATGGGTTAAGTTGCTTCTCTACGGGAGGTGAGGATCATTCAGGGCTTGTCCCTGACAGAAACCACCAAAATGAACGTGGCCTATGGAGCCAGGCACCAGGCAGGTCCCCTGTGATGATGTCCAAGGGGTGAGAGGGATGGCTCCATGGGGACAGGTCACCCCGCAGGCTGCTGGAGGACGGGGCTGTGTCCGTGCTCTGCCAGCCCCAGCACAGCTCGGTCACAGCCGGGGGACAGAGAAGGACAGGCTGAGGGATGAGGGATGCTCTCCCTGCAAGCTGAGCAAACAGCCCGCGAACGGCACATCCACACACGTGTCGGTACGTGGGGTGCAGGCTGAGGCAAGCCAGCTAAGGCTCAGACTCTTTTATGGACTAGATTTAGCTCATCAGGCACCTAATATCACGCATTTTTCAGTGCTTGTCTCAATTTATCCCTCTCCCTTTCCCCGGGGTGTCTCATTAAGACTCTGATAAATGCTACCGCAGGGCCCCGGGAAAGCGCCAGCCCTGGCTGACTCCAAACTCTGCCATCTCACCCCTGACCCCGGGGGCAGGAGGAGGCTGTCCCGTGCCTGTCCCCATCCCCGTCCCCATCTCTTGTCCCACAGCACGGCCGTGCACCCAGCCCCGCTCCAGGCAGCTTTGCTGAGAGCAGCCCTGGCAGCTGGGCACACATCCGCCTGCCTCATTTACATGCACAATTACCGCGGCTTGGTGCAAGGCATATGTTTTCCTGCTGGCAAACTGTCTGCTGTGATACCTCTCCATCTACTCGGCGGGTTTCTCCTGCTTCCCGTGCCACCTGTGATCCTCGCTGCCGGGAGACAGGCAGGAAAGGCCCCGCGGGTCTCCTTCGGTGGGGCTGATACAGGAGGGGCCATGGATGCATCCTCAGCCCTCTTCCCCTCTAATGTGAGTGACCCAAGCATTTAAGTTTCCACCGCTTCCCCAGCACGACAAATCTCACAGCCAGTGTGCTTATCCAAGCCCTGTGCATAAATCCCTCCTGTTACAGTGCACCTAGATCAGATTGCGCTCTCCCGCTGCGATATCTTCTGCCATCACCATGTCTTACCCAGAGGCTTTAGAAAAAGGCATTGTCCTGACCTCATCCTCACATCCCTCTCTTCCTGCTACTCCGTATCCTCAGGCTTACCCAGCACCAGCAAAGCGCACGGTGGCGTCTCCGAAGAAGGACTGGGCTGTGCTGGGACAGACATGGGACAGTGGTGGCAAACAAATTGGTCCAAAGGAGCTTCTGAAGGAGGTGGCCATGCCCCTGTGAGCTGCCCAGTTCAGCCAGGGACAGGACAAGGGTGTCCAAACACACACACCAAACCTGAATGTCCCCAAATGCCACCTTGGGTGTTGGAAGGATGCGTGCTCTGCTTTGCTGGGCTGAAGAATAATCATGCCTACTTGAAGTATCCTGATCCTTCAATTAGGATCTGACCTTCAAGGGGGGATCTGACCCCTTTTGTGCCCATTTGTGCCCTGGGAAGGAGCTGCAAGGTCCAACCTGCCCACCCCTTCCAACCTGGTCCCACCTGGCACTGCCACAGCAAAGGACGGGGGGGCACAACCCAGCAAAACTGCAGCACGAAGAGGCCGTGGGAAGTTTGACATCTCCCTGCAAACAGCTCAGCTTTTCTCCTCTCCCACCCCTGGAAAGCAATCTCCGCTGCATGCTACAGCTAGATTTTTATAGATACAGGCTATCCCTCCACGGAGGCGAAAAGCCAAGCGCATGTAAGTGATATTATAAATCACCTCTCGTTGACGATCACTTGAGTTCTGCACAGACTCCTGTTCGCTCTCATCTCTTGGCTGGAAATGGTTCAAACCCTCTTTATCTTAATGAGGGATGAAATCCCACAAAAAACGGCTGTGTGCCACCCAGCCTGGCTGAGCTGATGCCAGGCAGGATCCCAGAAAACAGCCCCACTGATCGACACGCCGGCAGTGGGACCGCAGCAGCCCCAGCAGGACGTGCCCCTGCAGGTACGGCCATATAACCCGCACAGCTCTTGGTGCAGCCCTAGCGGGTAAAAGCAGCAGTCCTGGCGGGGAAAATGTCTTTAATTTGTTCATACAAACACGGTGGGGAGAGCTGCTGTCCCCCAGTGGGACCCACAGGGTGTCAAGTCCCCAAGGGGCACCTTTCGGAGGGGAAGCAAGAGCAGAAGCGGAGCTGCTGGGAGAAAGCGTCCCCCTAGCAAGGAGCCTCTGTTTCAAAAGGCAGAGGAGGGAAAAGCAGCAGTGTTACGTGAGGAGCGCAGCACATCAAGCTGCAGCTCAGACGTGCAGAAATATCCCCTGAGCACAGCCGTGTCTGTAGGACCAGCTCCTGGGGCTTCGTCCTCCTGAGCCGCACAGGGAGAGGCAAGGAGGCAGGAATGGGAACCGCTCATAAGGGATTCGAGGCTCAGCTGGGTTCTTACAGATTTATTTTTTCTCCAGGCGCTGTTTTTATGAAGATCTCAAAGCCAGTATGCATTAAGCAATCCCTGTCTGCATTTCATTTCTCAATCTCAGCTATTTCCCCAAAAGGGAACCCAGAACCAGCAATCACAGCTCAGAAATGCAGGATGGGAAACCTGGGCCCGGGAAGCGATCGGTGCCCCAGGAGGGGGTCACAAACCAAGGAGCCCTGGCTCTGGGTGACAAGGCAGGATCCCACCTCCTTCGCTGTTCAGGGTCAGCGATCCCTCCCAAACTCACCTTCAGGAACTTGTACAGCAGAAACGTGAACCAATTTGTCAGCATCTTCTCTGCCACCGACTCCGTTCTGTAGGGAAAGGCAGAGAGCAAAACCATCAGGAGAGGATATTAAAGGTCTCCGACCCTACCCGCTGCCACCTCACCCTCAGCCTGTGGCTGAATTATTTTTGGTTTTCAAAGGTCACATCTAGAAAGGCAGGAGACTCAAAGCAAAGGGGTACAAGCAGACGGCCAAAGCTCCAGTGAAACGCCTCCCATCTGGCGGGCTGAGCCACGGCAGCCCTCCAAGAGGGAGAAGCAAACGAGTCTCCAGCGTATCTGCAGAGCTGCAGAGAGCCACGGATGATCTTGTCCCGCGAGGAGTCTCGCCCAGGGGACGACCAGCCTCCTACTTCTCCCTCGTACCTTCTGCTTAAATGAAGTTTGTTTCTGCTGCCACGTCCCACTGGAACCAGGCAGCTCCCTCCAGGGACAGAGGGCTGTATGAGACACACGGGTAAAGCCTCACCAAACCTCCTCACGTTCCATGAGAGGAGCACCTCCTGCAGCACTGCCAAGGGTCAGATCCAGCTGGAAGCCCCTCTGCCCCCCAGGAGCTGCTGCTGTGACCTGTAGTGCAGTGCACTCAATGCTGCTGCTGTTCTGAAACCAGCCCAGTGCTACTGGGCCCCCCAGCAGCACCCCGAGCAGTCCTTCAGCTCTGGGGCCCCCAGCACAAAAAGGACACGGACCCATTGCAGCGAGTCCAGCAGAAGCCATGAGCTCCACGGAGAGCTTATAGGAACCCCCCAGCTCCTAAAAGGGGCTGGTGAGGGCCTTTTTACAAGGGCAGACATAGCAGGACAAGGGGTAGTGGTTTTAAACTGCGAGAGGATAGGTTTAGATTAGATATAAGGAGGGAATTCTTCACTACAGGGTGGTGAGGCACTGGCACAGGTTGCCCAGAGAAGCTGTGGATGCCCGAACCCTGGAGGTTTCAAGGCCAGGCTGGATGGGGACTTGAGCAACCTGGGCTGGTGGGAGGTGTCCCTGCCCACGGCAAGGGGTTGGAACTGGGTGATCTCGAAGGTCCCTTCCAACCCAAACCATTCTGTGAAACCCCAGGTCCCTGTGTGTCCCCTCAGAGCGGGGTGGTGATGCAGAAGGAGCTTGCAGTGAATGATGCTGCAACCAACAGCTCCAAAACGAGCTTAAAAATGGAGCCGTGCTTCCCAGCTGGTGGAAGAAGCAGCTAGAGCTGCCTTCAGAAAACCTCAGAAACCCTTGTCTCCTAAGGCACAGTTCAAACCCAGGATGTCATGCTGCAAAGTGCCGTGGCAAGGACGGTTTAGGAGAGTGCCTGCGCCTGTTGTGGAACATCCCCACCCCGCTCACAGCTCAACGTGCCTGCCTCGGCACCACAGGCTGGCCTGGCTGCCAGGAGATTAAAATTCACCTTAACATGCCCATTATTTTTAAAGTCACTTTCGCTCCCTCTGAGGTAAAAAGGCAAGGCAGCCTCCTCAAGCTCTCCGGCTACGCTCCTCAGCCCATCCGCCCATTAATCATCGCATCAGCCACTCGGCAAGGCAGATGCTCCTGAAAGCACAAGCAATACTAATAGCCTCGCAAATGAAGCCGCCTTCCTCTTACCCCAAGGGATCAGACGCGAGCAGGTTGACTCAAAAAAAAAACAAATCAGGAGGAGCCTGAACCCTGGAGCCCCCCAGGATGAGTCCTGCTGCCCAGGGGCAGTGCCACGCAGGGGAGCTGGGGCAGGAACCCACGGCCAGATGGCTGGGGTAGGAAATCCACTTTCCTGGAGTTTATTCAAGCTGACTCGGGGTCGTATGGTCCCCTCCAAGCCTTTCTCTTGTGCTAATGGGGTTTAGCCCTTTCTGCCCTCCCTGGATTAGCACAGCCCTCCTTAAGGCATTAGGGGATGGTAAGACCTCAGGCTCCAGGAGGGACGCCCGCCTGAGCCCCATCAGGGAAGATTAATCCAGCAAGGGGAGCAAAAAAGAGACAAGGAAAGCGATGTGGGGAGAAAGCCAAGGAAAGGGCTGGGCTGATGCTACCAGCAGACCTCCTCCCCAGCCCTCCGAGCGGGTCCCTCACCAAGCAGCCCCAAACACTCGTCTGCAGTGCCCCAGACCGGGCTCCAGCCGATGGCTGCCTTCATCTGCGACAAAGCCAGATGCCACAGCAACGGGGGGATTATCCAATAACCAAATAACGAAGTAACAGCTCTCCTTGGTTAGATCGATGTTAATCCAGTTGCCCTGGGCAGTAAGAACATTCTCTCACCCAACAGCAGGGCTAATCAAAAAAACAGAGGAGGCGCAGCCCCAAATGCTGCTTGCCCCGCGTCACGGCTGCAAAATCTCTTTACATTTTACTTTGGGAGGCACAAGCAGGGTATTGGCCAGGTATAAGTCTCCTTTAGCTCCTTGCAGTGGGGTCCCCAAATCCCATCACTGGGGGCTGACAGTACCAACAGGGGCTGAGCTCTGTCCCCAGGCTGCTCCCACGACGCAGGTACTGCAGCTGCTGGCCTCCCTGCGCTGCCTTTTAGTTATATTTTATTGATTTACTTCCTTCCGGAGCTTTGCTCCGATGGCAGCAGCTTCGAGATGCCCTGAGTGAACCACAAGTTGGAAACGCAGTTTAAATATTTCAGTGAAGCCTGATGCTGGGGAGGGACAGCAAGAAGAGAGCCCAAGGACGCGCTCAGGGACGGGGGACATGCGGGGTGGCACCTTCGTGACCCACCTCTCCCAGCCAGCCACACGTCTGCACCACTCCTTCTCTGGCACATTTTTTATGAGGTCTTTGGAGAAATTACAGGCTCCCTGTATTTCACTTGGAGGCGAGAAGTGAAGTAGAGAGACCAGCCACGGGAAGGTAGGTGGCATGTAGCTGGGACCAGCTTGCCCCTGCTCCAGGCACCTCCCCATGGCCAGGCTCACGCAGCCCAACGAGCTGCCCAGCCTGGCCACACCATGAACATTGGCTGATGTCTGGAAGATGCTCTGGTTTCCTCCAGCCCTTCTGGTGACATGCCAACCCCCAGCTGTCCCTGCTGGAGGGAGAAGGTCCGCAGGTTCTGCTCCATCTCTGCTGCGGGCTCACGCGGAGATGGGGAGGCGCGGCACAGCGTGCAGAGGGAGGGTTGGCACGGAGGGCCTCGAGGTGGGCTGGTGGAGCTTATTAATTGTTTTTGTTCCACACTTGGTGTATCTTTCAATATTCATCAGCCCGTGATGAAGGAGAGCTCAGAGCTATCATTAAATATTGATGGGCCAGGCAGACTCACAGCAGGGCTTGGCACGCTGCCTCCTGCTCGCGCTCTCCCCTGGCCCTGGGCAAGACTCTTGGCTTGAGAAAATCCACTTGGCTTTCCCCCGAAAACCCCCAGGAGCCTGGCGAGGTGGGCAAGCCCCAGAGAGGCAGCAGGCAAGGGAGGACTCCTGCCAGCTGCCAGCACACAGGGGCACCAAGAGGAGTGCCAACAGCAAGGCACAGCCAACGCCAATGCCATCACTGGTGGCACCCCTAAGTGACACCACCCCGTGTCCCCGCGCACACAGAAGTTGCCTGGGCACCACCGCCCAGCTCTTGGATGGAAACTCACCTCCGCAAGAGCAGCTTGGGGTGGTTCTTACTCTCCAGGTTCTTCTCGATGAGGTCGGAGAGGAGCTGCTTCAGCACGCCCGTCGCGTACTCCATCTCCCCCTGCAGCGCCGTCATGATGAGGGAGGCCACGTTGCCGCGGTCCCGCATGGAGAAGCTCCGCTGGGCCTCCAGGGTGCGGATGAAGGTCAGCAAAAAGTGCTTCTTGTTCAGCAGCTGCCCGAAGAGGGTCAAGGACTTCTCCACGTTCGCCTGGACCTGCGAGGATAGAGCAAAGCTGGGAGATGGGCACGAGAGGGAGGGCGATGGGATGGCAGGTGGGCTGCGCGTCAAGGGAGCACCATCTTGGGGCATCGGTACACAAACACAAAGACTCTCCCCACGCACATACATGCACTTCGCTCACATAAACTCGCCTTGACCCCAAAAGCACCCATCACAATTTCAATTTCATCCAACGAGAAGGTCAGGTCCCACCCAAAACTCTGCAGCACGTGCCGTGGGTATCGCACAGACGGAGTTCCTGCCCCTTCTAATACCCACAAAGCACAGAAAGCCTCGGCACAGAGCTCTGCAGACAGCAAACTCGCCTGGTTTTAGGTGGATGGGTTTCAGACATACAAGCAAATAGTAGAAACCTGGGTCTGCTCCTCTCCAGACACGGCCTGAAATATTCCCTTTGCTCTGAAAGTGTTTGAAGCTGCATCTCGGGCCGTTCCTGGCTCTGCAGTGCCCAGCAGGGACTGGGCTGGGTTGCTTTCATCTCCACACTGCCTTCGTTAGCGCTGCTCTGGTCAGCACCGACCATATTTCTCATCAGAAATGAGCATTTTTACACACAACATCTTCCCATTAGAAAAGATGGTTTCCTCTGAATAAAAGCCTTGCTGCGGTAAAACGTCAATTTTAATGATTTTTTTTTCCCCTTGTCTTCCTGATTGGGAGAATAAGTGAAAAATTTCATTTCATGTCGATATTTGGAGACAAAACAACGCTCTTCATTTCAAAACATCAACTCAAAATGAAGAAGAGGGTTTTGACACATCAAATCATTTCACTTCAATCACAACTTTGGATCACTGCTCTTTGGTTCAGCGAAGCTTCTCGTGGCTGCGACTTCCCCCTCCAAACTGCTGATGTTCCCACAGGGAAAAAAATAAAATAAATCCCATTTCCTTGCCTTTTTGTCACACAACCCTCAGGTGACACGTGTCCCTCAGCACCCAGGTGAGGGGATGCCTGTCCCTGGGCATCCCAGAATGGGGACAGGGGAGTGACCCCAAGACTTGGGGTTCTTCCTATGCGCAAGCACATGGCTGGGCTTATTTTATCACATCTCAGAGGCTTTATATCCCGCTAAGAACACGTGCTTTAATTTACCTTCTCCCCAAGCCTCTCCCTCCAGACTACGCAGGGACCTCGGTGCAACGACACCGCTAACCCAGGCGGGTGCCTGAAGTTCAGCAGCACCAATGGCTCCCTGCAGACACACACAAAGGCTTCCTCGGCACAGGAAGACCCCACTGGTGTCTCTCAGGGCAGTGACCCTAAAAGCCAGCTCAGAGCCAGCGGGGCGAGGGATTGTCTCCCTCCAGCAGCCAGCTGAGGGCTGCACGAGGAGCGTCGGTGCCCTGAGCAGCGACCGCCAGATCCGATCAGGGCTGCATCTCCGTGAGAGGAGCAGCTGGGGCTCAACAAGCTGGGAAATGGGCCCCGTCCAACAGCAGCCACCAGACGGGGACTTTGGGAAGAGGACAAGGGGACGAGCAAAGCCCAGCATCGCACGCAGCCCGCGCCCAGCGCTGCACATGCGCGCGCCGCCCCGCTGCCTGGCTGGGCTGCCGTGTTTAACTTGCTGATCATTAGCAGAAATAAATGAACAATACCAAATTAAATATTTAATCAGGCTTAAATTCACACAAAGCAACAAACCTCCCCCCAACAAACCTAAAGAGAAAGGGAACTGGTAATGACAGTGTAATACTTGGCTGTGGATTAGCGGGTGCGTGAGCAAGCGCCGTCTCCCTCCCAGCACTCGCAACAGCTAATGTTACACTCGGAGTAAAGAGACAAATAAAAGCAAACCTGATTAAATTATATGAAGCTTGCACAACTGTAGTTGCTTTATTTAATCTCTCTTTTTTTTTTTTTTTTTTTGGCTCCTATGTGACTTTAACCCCTTGCTCCCCAGCAAGGCTGAGCCTGGATGCTCTCCGGTGGGATGTTTTGAATTAGGAGCTGGGAGTGGAGCAGCTCCTGCCCAGCCCCCCCAGCAGCTGATGTACAATTACTCCCCTGCGATTTCCTTTCCAGAGCTCCGGTTTGATACCATTTCCACCCCTCTCCCCTCTGGAAGGGATTGCAGCATCTGACAGACGCTGCCAGGAGAGGTTTCTACTCCCCCTCCCTCCGAGGCGCCCCCTCCACGCGCCTGCTGCGGGGGCTCTGCACAGCCCGGCACCACCGCCCCCACCTCGCCCTGGCCCTTTAGGGAAAAACCTTCAGAGCAAGAGCAGGGCAGAGCTGAGCACCAGGCTTCCACATGGACAGGAAGGGCCGTGCCCGAGGGAGGGCTGCTTTCACACTCGCTGCTCCCCCGCGGGCGCAATGGCTCCGAGCAGCTGGGAAACCTGAGCTGCAGGGGGAAATCCACGGAAGCAGGGTCCCCGCCGCCTCCGGAGCTGGGATTAGGGAGCAGGCACGGGGCCAGCTCCCCAGGCCGTGGCCATGCTGGCTGACAACACCAGCACGTGCACTCGCAGGTGCTAAGAGCGCGTTGCATCGTAACCATGCATCCTGCACCGGGGCCGGCTGCTTTTCCTAAATACCTCGCAAAGCCCACGTCAGCATTAATTACCTCGCCAGGGAAGGGAAAGCTAAGGTTTAACTCCCCTCGTTTCTCCAAGCAGGAGCAGGCTCAGCAGCCCTGCGAAGGAGAACCAGGTGCTGTGCCCCAAATTCACCAGGCGTGGGGAGAGGAGAGGGAGCTGGGTTGGGGTGTGGAGGCAGGACACCTGGGTAGGGCCCCGCATGGGGAAACGGAGCTGGGGCAGCAGGTGATGTAGGACAAGTCTGTTGGCAAAGAGTGGCCAGTCAGGCATCAAACCAATCCAACTGAATAAAGCAAGTGCCGTAGAAAATGACAGCAGCAATGATATTAAAATAAATATTGATATTAATGTCAGGGAGCGCAGTAACCACTCAGCGGCCGGGCTGTGCTCACGGTGGCTGCCACGTGGCGAGATGTTCTTCGCCGTGTGGGGCTGGGGCAGTGGCGAAGCCCATCGGGTGGCCCTCCAGCTCCACCGTGACCACACCAGCAGGAGCCTCAGGCTTTATCACGGGGCTCCAGCACCAGTGGATGAGCTGCAGGGACCGGGTCAGTGGGAAGCACGAGTTGGTACAGGGTTTGCACAGCCCTGAACACAAGGGGACGTGGGTCTCCACCACCCACACGTGGTGGTTTTGGATGTATGGCCCCAATACTTGATCCACAAAGTTTCCTCTGCCCATCCTAAGGAGCAACCACCACCCTTGCGAGCACAGAAGCAGCAGCAATTGCCTTCCTTTTGTATTCCTACCCCACAACCCCAAAATGCATCATTCTCCCTGCTCTTTGCTGCTTGTCCACTCCATTGCATCGGGGTGGGCTCAATCCCTGTTTCTGGCAAAGGTTATCTATGGAACCAGGATATTGGATATTATGGGCATGTCCCCCAGCACGAACCAGCGCAGAGACAGACAGACAGACGCACGGCACCCCACCTCCATCTCCTTCAGCACGGGGTGGTCTTCAATCCCGGGGAAGAGAACCCGCATGGCGTACGTGCGGTAATCCAGGAAGGGGATGCCGGCCCCGTCCAGGTCGTTTGTCAGCTCGTTGATGTCAGTCTGCAGCTCGGCAAAAGCTGGAGGGGAAAAAGGAGAATTGAGCAAGGCGGCCCCGAGCCCCAGCACACGGCTTTGCCACCCAGCCTCTGCTACACCCCCGGCACCCGACAGATGGGTCTCAAGGTGGCTCGAGTCAGATCCGCATCCCCCTCCTTGGGCAAGGCTATTAAATCTGCCCCCATTTACAGGCGGAGAAAGAGAAACCGAGCTGGAGACAGAGGGGATGCTCTCCCCAGAATAAATCAAGTGGTAGAGCTGAGATCAGGACCACCGGGCCCCCCAAGGGGCTCCAATCCCCCTTGCTCAGCACTCGCTCGCTCCCTGGGATCCTGCGGGCAGCCCGGGCTTGAGGAAAGCCAGAGCTTCTGGGGGAAACGTTAGGCGAAACCACAAGAATGTCCTCATTTTGTTTTGACCTAAATACTACTGGAGAGAAGAGCTGAACACACCCACCCCAGCACCTCCCGAGCCGAGCAGAGCCAGCTCCGATTCCCAGGGGAAAGCAGCGGGGGGGGGGGTCCTGAACCTTTAATTGCACCTACAGGGAAAAGCTGACAGAGAGGAGGCCGGGAGATGCACCGGGGGAAGGTGGAGGGGGGAGCTGGGGGTGGGGGGAGAAAACCCTCAGAAAAATCAAATTAATGGCACTTTAAAGGGAGCTGAAAGCACAGCACAGGACTGCAGGCTCGTCAGCCTGATGAGAAAAAACAAACCGTCAGCTTGAAAGGCGTGCTATCTTATCTGTAACTAGTGGGACTAGAAAAGAGAAAAGGCAGGGAAGAGATTGTGCCTTTTAATTAAAAGCAGATCCTTTTATCTGCCAGCTGTGGAAGACAAGACACCAGCCCCTCCACCAGCTCCCTCCCCTCTCCCTGTCACCACCGCCATCCGCACGCCTGTTTGGGGACGGGGATTTGGGGAAGCAAACGGTTTTTCTTTCTTTCTTCCCCTTTTTTTTTTTTATCATCTTGTTTTAGGTGCCTGCTCCATCGGCAGCCTCCGGGCTGGTTGGAGCTGCGGTTGGCAAGGTCGGGGCCTGGGGAGCCAGCTCAGGGGGATAATGGGCAATTAGGTTTTATCAGCAGGATCATACAGGGAATTCTGTCCAATTTCTCAGCATCCGTCTGTCACGTAATGAGAGACCAATTGCCTGCTCACGGGCAGCCCCCGCTACCTTCCCTGCTCCCCTTTTCTCGTGTTTGGAGGCGAATGCGAGAAATGAGGGAAAAGGGGAACTCCTGAACTGGAAAAATCCCCAAATTCCACCCCAGACGAGTCCAGGTGGGAGCAGGAGAACCCACAGGGTGCAAGGACAGAGGAGGAGGATGGAGACAGATTCTGGCCCCGCTAACCGAGGCTGGTAAGGGACAACAGCCCCTCACGGTGCTGACCACTGCCCCCTGACCCAGACAAAACCCAGCAGCGCTTAGGACCGGGACCGCTCACCCTCTTTGCACTCGAGGGCCACCCGGGACTCCAGGTTGTCCATCTGCAGCTGGAGGCGCTTCAGGGTGCGGTCGGCGTCGCGGGACTTGCGCTTGTAGGCGATGAGGACGATGATGATGATGAGGAGCAGCAGGCCGCCCCCGCCGCCGATGCCGATGATGGCGGGCAGGGTGAGCAGGCTGTCCGAGTAGATCTGCAGCGTCCCCGGGGAGAACTCGAACCCCCCGGCCTTAATCTGTGCCACGGGGAAAAAGAAAAGGGCCCCGAGTCAAGGGTGCACGTGCCCTCCTGCCGTGCCTGCTGCCTTGGGAGCCACGAGGAGCCAGGGGGATGTGGGAAAATGAGGAAAATCCCCCTAAACCTTATGGGGCACGGGGCACACGGCAGCTTGGAGCAGCACGGCGCGCTGCAATGGGATGCAGGACGCACACTGCCGCGCTGTCGCCGCACGCACGGAACAGGCAGGGAGTTTGATGTCTCATTCAGCCAGCGTTAGGAGAACAGATGGGATGTGAAGCGAGTTCCCTGACGGATGGGGAGCCTGGGGGGACGGCACCGGGTCCCTTTCAAGCAGGCAGAGGCCGCGCGGAGCTGGAGCGCCAGCACTGCTGTGCGACAACCTGACACGCACCGAGTCCCCTTACAGCACGGGTAGGGACTGGGGAAGGGGTGGGAACCCCCCCTGCATGGCACCGGCTGTGCCTTGGCACCCAGCAGGGAAGGGGGGATGTTGGCAGGGCCAGCAGGGGCGCAGGATTCCTGGCTGAGCGTGGCAGGGAGAGGACAAAGTATTTGGTCCTATCAAACACGCAGTTGGGGAGGGAAAGCCATGCCTGGGGAGCAGGATCAAGGCTCCCGAGGGCTGCATCCAGGCACACTGAGCGTCCTGCCTCACCTGAGGATGAGCACCCAGCGTGGGCAGTGCTGGGATACAGACACATAGGGACACCCAGCCAGGGCCATGAGATAAAAGGCAGCAGTGCCCCAAATGCCTGCAGTTTTCCAGCCACGGCCGCATCCCCAGAGCGAAACCTTTTGTTTTCTCCTCCCCACCTCCCGCCCAGTGCCCGGGATGGATCCTGCTTACCGTGACTTTGTGCTGGCCCGTGAGGTTGGGCGACTCGCAGAGGAGCTGGGTCTCGGACACGGTCAGGGTGCAGGGAGTGTCCCCGATCAGCACCGTGTAGTTCAAGCGGGAGTTCCCAGCACCCGGAGGGAGCAGGTTCCTGCCCTTTGAGGGAACGAAGGAGGACACAGTCAGCTCTCATGCAATGGGGAATGCTCCAAAGCCTCGTCACAGAGCCAATTTGTGTCCTTCTAGCAAAAGATTTTGCCCCAGGAGAGACAAGAGCCCCCTAGGTGGGGGTACACGCCCCAGGTGCCCGCTGCCTTACCTTGAGGATGAGGGGAGAGCTGGGCTTCAGCTCCAGCATCCCCGTGGGGCTGAGTGGTTCGAAGACAGGGTCCGGGTAGTAGACGAAGTTGGTGGTGTTGACGATCAGCAGGGCCTGGACGTTATCCATGATGAAGCCGATCTCATCCGGGCGGTCGCCCACCTCTGGAGGGCTCCGCTCGGGGTTGTCGATGGAGGGCGCGTAGCACACCATGGTGGTGTCGTTATACACCGTGCAGTTCTGCAGGAGGCACAGACCCAGATCAGACATGATCCTGGCAGCGAGGTCAGGATCTGACCCCACAGAAATCTGCAATCACTGGCTCTGCCTTCCCTCTGGCAACAGGAGCGATTTGGGTTCTCCTTCCCTGTGCCATATTGTCGACAGGGCCACGTGCCACCCCAGCAGCTGCATCTCAGGGGCAGGGAGGGGCATTTGCAACCAATGTGTGATGGGTGGTGGGTGGGAGCTAGCTGGGGATGGGCTCTTTGTCCTGCAGACATCCCACAAACCTCCCACCATTCTTGCGTGTTAATATCCCACCCTGGCAGTGCCCCTGTGGCCCTGAAGAGATATCGCTGTGCCTCTTGTGGGTGCAGCCCCTGGACACCATCCCTTCCATGGCATCACACGTGAGAGGAGGGGATGTGCTTCATGCCACGTGCTGCAGAGAGATGGCATCCCTCGTCCTCGTGCCCTGCCCGCCCCGTCAGCCAGCACCACTCACGTTCTCCCTTTCAGAGCTGCAGTACTTGGCCCGGATCTTGGGCTCCTTGATGGTAGCCAGGTTGGTGCCAGTCACAGTCAGCAGCGTCCCACCACTAGAGACAGAGACAACGGGTTAGGAGAAGCAGCCGTGACCCTGGGGCCCCGCTTCTGGGAGAGAAACACCCACCCTCAGCAGCCAAATGTCCATCTCCTGCATCCTGCCTGCACTGCGCTACCTCCAGGGACCTGTTATCCCCCTCCAGGGACCTGTTATCCCACCCAGATGCCACCGTGGCCAGCAGGATCTGCCATTTACCAGCACCAAATCAACTCAGCTGACCCAGGGGACAAGCAGAGATAGAAAAACCTGCTCAATACCACTAATATCCCACCCTGTGTCTTTATGTCACAGTCTGAATGCAGTTTCCAGTAAAGAAACCCAGGCATCTCCGACTGGGAAGTGTCACTAGCAAGAGGTCCTCTCCGCCACCCCCTTCCTCCATGGTGCCAGGGAGAGGGTGCCAGGGCAGGCTGATCCCTGCGGGGTTTTCTCCGCCACTGGGAATTAAAAGCCCCGCAAGTCCCGCAGAGCTCGGCCATGCCCCTGGGGAGCTCGTGCCTCATCAGCACCCTGGGGAAGCTTTCCCTCGGCGCAAGCACTTAATGGATTCCTTTGCCTCCTCTCCAGCCAATTCAAACCTTTTAGAAAAATATGTAAACATTTCAAAAAGCCCCCGATGGGAAATACTTTAATTTTATTCGCTGCCGCCAAATGTCAAGCTGAAATTAAGCAGATCCGAAGCGCTCTCCGCTCTTGCCCCCTGCCAGGCTGAGCGCTGCGGGCCAGAAGCTCGCAGGCACCCGGTGCCAAGCCATTCCTCGCACTCCTCTCACCACATCTCTGGAGCACGGCCAGGTGGATATCGTGGCAGCACCGAGAAACACCCGACAGGAGTAGGGATCCGTGCAGAGCGGAGCCCTCCCCGCATCCCACCGCCTGCCTGCAGGCTCCCCGCGGGCACCTCTCACCTGTTGATGCTCCACTCGGGATCAATTTTTTGGATAGTGGGGTCCTCGGTGTAGTTGTATTTCACCTCCGGGTTGCTCAGCTCTGCCCGGTTGATGTTGATGAGGATGGGGGACCCGCCGGGGCTTTGCCCGGGGGGCGTCCTGCAGCGGATCTCACGGGCGCTTCTCCTGGGGCAGAAACGTGGCAAGAGTTGGGCACGGGGAATGGGGGAGGCGACGGCACCCAGGGGTGCCCAGGCCCCACCTCATGCCCTCACGCCAGCCCCCCCTCCCTCGTGAAAGTGTCGGAAGGGGAAAGGAGGGAGGAGAGAAAAAGAAACTCAAGAAATGAAACAAAAGGCAGCCGGGAAAGGCTGAGCAGCTCCTGAGTGTTCCCATTGCGCGGCTGCTGCAAACAGCAGCGATTAGGGCTGATAACCAGTAATTACCGCAGGAAAATATTTAAAGAGCCGCTCCATTATCATCCCTAATCTAAAAATTATCCACTTCATGCCTCAGGGCTTTGTGCTTTTAGAGAAAAATCCCTGTTCTTTGGGCTCTTCCTGGAGCCTCTGACACAAAGAGGTTTCGGAGGAAGAGGCTCCTCCAGGCGCCCGCGGGATGTGGCTGCGTTATTTGGGGGTCCGACCGCCTCCGAAGCTCCCATCTCCTGTTCCCCTCCACCCTGCGTGCCCCCTCACCATGAAAAGGCACAGGGCCGTCCCCCGATGGTGACGGTGACGTTGCTGCCAGCGTTCAGGTGGTTTCCTTCGATGGCGATCCAGGTGCCACCGGAGAGAGGGCCCCGGGCAGGGATCACTCGGGAGAAGGTGGGCGTCTGCCGAGGGAAAGGAACAGCCCCAGGGGCTCAAGGGCTGGGTCCAAAACCCCACTCTCAAAGCAACCCCAAGCAGCGGACAGGGATGCAGCTTGCCACAAAGGAGAGGGACCCATGGGACAGTGATGGGGCATGGTGTCAGGGGAGGATGGTGGCAGCAGGACTGCAGGGACAGCCGTGGAGAAACGCAACCAGCACGGCCCAACTCCTGCCCAGAGCATCCCCAGGGGAACTGGGGCCAGTTTTCTGCTCAGAGCCAGCCCCCACACACCCAGCATCGCTCCCATCCCATAGCAGCCCCCCACACGGTGCCAGCCCTGTCCCCAGCAGGGGGGGACACCGCCAGCCCTTACCACGAAGGTGAAGCTCTTGGGCGAGGTGGCGCGGTAGCTGGGGGAGCAGTCCTGGATGCACACCTCCACCCGCGCGTCGTGGACCTTGCTCGGGCTGGCGTCTCCGATTTCACACACGATCCTAAAAGACACGGGGAAGAAACCTCCAGTGCCCTGGCACTGAAACACTCCCTGTGTGCTGTAGGAGAAGACCAGCCTCAAAACCAGGACTGCTCTGGCACCATGCAAAGGTCCCAGATGCCAACGGGGTCACTAAAAAAACACAGCGGTGGCTGTCGGTTACTGCCAGCCCCCAGGAGAGCTTCCCCAGCATCTTCAGGCTCCTCGCCATGGCCCAGAGCAACCGTGCCCAGCAGGTCCTTGTCCCTCTGGCAGTGCCACGTTTTCTGTGGGCACGGGCAGCATTTGAGCCCCAACACCCCCGTCCCCATGCACCAAGGTGACGCGGAGCGCGCCCAGCCCTCGTTGGGCACTTACTGCTCGGCGCTGATGTACTCGCTCTCGATGGGGATGCACATCACTTTGCCCACTCGGACTCCCCAGCGCACGTCTTCAAACTTGAGGCCCAGGTTCTCTCCGGTGATGGTCAGGCGGGTCCCTCCTTGCCTGGGGCCCGTCTCAGGTGACAGCTAGGGGACAGCACAGCACGTCAGCCGAGGGACCGGAGCCGGCAGGTGCCACCGGCTACGGCCACAGGGCACCAGGACGTGCAGCGAGGAGCAGATGAGCGGTGCTAAACACCACAGCATCTGCAGGAGAGACTTCCCAAATGACAGCCGTGTTCACACAGCCACCAAGGAACAAGGCAGGAGGTGCCAGATGCAGTGGGCTAGGACCTGGACACCCTGCTGAAGATGGAGCCACCCCACGGGTGACAAGGACAGGGACAGGAAGGTAACGTGGTAGCTCCAACATGTCTCCAACCAAGCCAAACAGCGCAGACACGTGGCTTTGCCTTCAGGCAGGTCTCTTACACAAGGGGATGAAGGTCCCAAGATGTCCCCAAAGCAGAAACCATCCCCACCACGTCCCTCCTGGAGCGGCAGAGCCTGCAGGAAGCCCTCTCCTCCCTCACCACGCAGCAGGCGGGGGGCAGAAGGGGGAACCCAGGTCCTGCTCGCCCCCGTCGGGCTTCTCTCTGCCAGCAAACCCCGTGCCAAGGCTGGCTGGCTGCTGGAGAGCCTCCGCCCCGCGCCGCGCCTCATTTACCAGGATGATTCCCAATAAAGCGGACAGGTGTGGCCTGACAACAGGCAGCGGGATGACGGATGAACAGAGAGGCACGAGCCCACTGCTGCCTCCAACAAGGCAATTATGGGCGATTTTACACCAGCGCTCGCTGGCCCCGGGGCCCAGCACACACCTGCAGCGCTAAGCAGAATTAATGGCAGGGCTGCGTGTGCCCGGGCTGGGACAGGAGATGGGGCTGGTGGCACGGAGATGGAGGGAGCAGGGGAAAAGCAGCTGCAAGCAAGGAGACAAGGAAGAGAGGAATGCAGGCTGGGTTGGTCCAGGAGGAACGTGCATTTGGATCGAGGAGAAGGGACCCTTTGGAGGGAGGTGATGCCTTCTCTGGCAGAGCTGGAGGACTGCATGAGCAGAGGTCTCCTTGAGCACGGGGAAATCTCTCCGCTTGCGCTCAGGCCGGCACCTGGCCAGCCTCACCCTACGGCTGCGCTCACGCGACAAGCGAGCAGGCACCAGCTCGCTGCATTCCTGGCAGCTCCGGGCAGCTGCAAGCCCGGGGCCAGTGCCAGCTGGATGCTCCTGCTCCTCACACACAGCCCACGGCGAGGGAAGGAGGATGAGCAGAGGGAGGGAAGCGTGCGGCAGCGGCCGTCATCCGCATCCCCTGCCCCGAAGGGCAGCATGGAGCCAGGGGTCACTTCTGCAGGGCTCAGCTGCAGTGATCACTTCTGGGGTTAACCACCAACGCCTCCAGGCTTGCACCAGGCTCCTCACCTTCAGCACAGCCCAAAGCTGCTCTGCACCAAGCCCAGCGCGGGGACGAGTCCCAGGGCAGTGGCGGAGCTGGCAGCAGCACCCTGGGGCGTGCAGCAAACCCGAGGCACCCACATCTCCCATTTTACACAGAGGCAAAACCCTCCTGGGCTTTGGGGCGCTGTGGTTTGCCTGAAGCCAGCAGAGCCCCCATGAAAGCCCAGGCTCAGGGCTCGGCACAGCAGCTGCAGCCAGCGATCAGATTCACTCTTCCTCCTCCGCCGGGGCAGCTGGCGAGGAGCGGCTGTTTGTTTGGTATTCCTAAACGAGTGTTAAAAGCTGCTCCGGCGTGTTAGATTCCTCTTTCTCCGCGGCAAACCTGACAAGGGCCACGCGTTTGGGGAGAAACGAGCCCGGGAAAGGGATGACCCCTTGGCTGCGCAGCACAGGAAGGTCACAGCTAAACAAGCCGCCTGGGAGCGGGGCGCTGGCAAGGAGGGCAGAGCCTGCCCCGAGTCCCCATCTCCAGCTCCGAGCCCCCAGCCCCACAAACAGCACCGCTCTGCTGCTAATTGGTTTCACAGGGTCCTTTTAAACCAACAGGTAAATGGCTCCAGCGGGCACGAGTTGCTCACTCCCAGCTTGAGCATGGACAGGGGGAACCGGGGACACGGATGGCCTTGGGAAGGGACATCACCCTGCGGGTCACAGCCAGCACCAGGCAGGTTTGCAGGGCTGCTCGTCCTCCCACCGAGCGATGAGAGAGACCACGGATGAAGAATTGCGGTCGTCTCCCAGCCCAGCTCCACCAGCTGTGAGCACAGCTGCTCCCCTGCTCACTGGGCTGCAGACAGGCTCCAGGTCCTTCCAAAGCCTCTGTAGGACTCCCATTTCCTCACACCCCGTCCTGGCCCTGCTGCTCCCTACCCACAACCAGGACAGGGCTGTGGAAATGAGCAGCAGCAGCAGGAGGAGGCTGCTGGGGGAGCACCACGCCAACAGCCGCACGCATCTGCACCGGCCACCGACTCACATCGGCCCCAAGACACAGCCTGGAGCGGCACCAAGATCAAGCCCACCTGCTAACAGCCCCGTTTATGCCCCATCTGCAATTAGTGCAAACCTGGGTAACGATGCAGGGCTGGAGAGCCCACTGCTGAGGCCAGCCACTGCTTGGAAGCTGCAGGGTGTGTGAGGACGCTCACAGCTCACAGCCCCGGCCACCTTCTGGGGTGCCCCGGGACACCTCGGGGCTGGAGCTGTCACAGCAAGCCCCATCAGCAGGATGGCAGCAGCAGCAAGCAGCCCCCGAGGTGATTTCCAGAAGCCCCGTTAACCCCAGCCGGGACCAGGCTGCCCTGGGCTCGATGCAGGCGCTGGGATCCAGCCCCGTTCCCAAAAGGAAGGGACCCGCGGGCAGCCCCTTCTCGTTTCCAGCTTCCATCAGATAAGACACAGAAACCCAAACAGATCAGATACGGTGCTAAGCCTGCAGTAATTAACACCGGCAGTGCCTGCCTGCCCCGCGAGCCGTGGGTAAGCAGAAAGCAGCACGTGGAATTACGCACCGAGCCCTCCTAAAGCGCCTGGAGCCCGGCCCTACAGACATGTGAACATTAACGTTTGCAATCTGACTGAACAAGGGCCGTAAAAGCTGCCAGAGAAGGGAGATGATGAACTGCCAGCCCCAGCGACAAGGGGAGGAGCAGCCCAGATCCACAATTTTCCCCAGATCCTCCATCCACGCGCAGAAGGAACAAGGGGAACCTCGGGGATGGCCCCAAAGCCAACCCCCGAGCAGATCTGGCTGCTCCGGCGTGCCAGCAGAGAGCTCCGTCCCCGCTCCCGTCCCGTCCCCGCGTACCTTGGTGATCTTGGGGTCGGTGCAGCGGCTGTTGCCGCTGCTGGCGTGCATCCAGCTGCTCTCGGGGGCCAGGCAGTGCTGCCGCAGCGAGCAGCGCTTCTCCGACACGCACCAGCCGCACTCGAAGCGTGGGTCGGCCTTGAGGCACAGCCCGCAGCTCTCCCGCAGGGCCGAGCACTTGTACAGGTGGGCTGCAACGGCAGGAAGGGCACCGAGGTCAGCACGGCCCCCCCAGCCCCAAAATGGGGGCACGGGGAGAAGGGCACCCGCTGGGGGATGTGGCTGCAGGCATCGGTGCCTCGGCGGTGCACGGAGCCAGGTGGGATGGGGGCCAGGGGCGCACGGGGCTGTTTTCCCACCCCGGTCCCATCCCTCACTCACCTTGGATGTTCTGGGGGTTGTCGATGACGAAGTTCCCGTTCCAGACCACGGACAAGTTGACCGGCAGGTCGCTGATGTCGTTCCCTTCGTAGAAATACTGCAGGAGGGGACAGAGGGAGGCAGAGGCCGTTACTGGAGAGGCAACACACGCCGGGAGGTGCGGGGCATCACCACCAGGATGCTGCCCCTCAACCACAAGGAGAGGGATGGAGAAGGGAGAGAGAGGTCTAACAGAACAGACAAAGCATCGGACACAGCGCAGGCAAACCAGCAGGCTGGGCTGCCAAAAAAAAAACAAAGGAGCAAAACCGAGGGTTTCTAGACAGACCAAAATCCCGTTAACCCAAAGGTCCGAATCCGCTGCTGGGAGAGGCGGAAACAGCCGGCGTGCCTGGAGCACACGTGCACCTCTCCGTGCCAGGAACACGAGTGCTGCGAGGGGGCTGTGCCCTTCCCAACATCCTCGGGACCAGCACCGCCACCCCGATTCCCCGCACAGGGACGTGACGGAGCAGGATCCGACCTCCTAAATCCCCAGGGCCTGGTGCACGATGCCCAAACTCAGCACCCAGCCGGGATGTCCCCACCTCCTCTGCTCCGTCAAGCCCGGGTGAGCGCGAGCACGCCAGCAGATAACAGCTCCCAGCCCGGCGCCTCCTCCCACCCAAAGCCTCTCTCCCCCTCTTCGCCAGCCGAGCCGCAGCCCCGGCAGCCCCATCAATATTCCCCGCACAGCCCCAGCGCACAGGCGGAGAGCTTTAATCGATACGGAGACAGGAAGGCAGTCGGAACCGTCCCTGACAGCTAATGACCTCCTTCGGCAAGAGATTCCCCGCTCCTCTCTGGAGAAAATGACAGGCGTGTCAGGAGAGATTAAATGAATGATTCATGGGTTGCTGGAGTTTGTTAGGGAGCCGCGGACACGCGGGCAGCAGCTCGCCCATGCGGGGACCCGGCTGCGGGCTGGACACGGCCGTGCCACCTCCAGCAAGCCCGGGGCTACCCCTGGCCTCCCCTGCCCACCCCAGCCTCCAAAATCCCATATCCCGGCCTCCCCCCTGACCCCAAACAGAAGCCACCTCTGGTCCCACGCTGCGCACCCACAGTTTTTGGCCAATGGTCCTACACCCAGGGGCCATTCCACCAAAGGGGAGGCTGGAAGCCCCCAAAACACGCTCCTCCTGGGGAACAAGGCTGCCAAGGGCACCCGTACACAGTGCTTTTAGGGCACAAAACATCCAGCTGCAAACTCAGCTGCTCCACCACCGCCTGCCCTCCCCAGGGACAGCTCCATCGGGCTGCTCCCGGACACGGCGCTGCTGCAGAAACACCTCCACCATCCAGCACCTCCCCGTCACATCCCCATCACCAGAACTGGGTTAGGAACCCAAATTCACCCTCCTCTATCCCATACCCATGCTCTTAACCACGCAGAGGCTGAGGGTGTCCCGGCAGGGCGGCGAGAGGCGGCCGTCCCCTGTCCCCTGGCACCGCGGGCGCGCACGTGCTGGGGAGGGCGGCGGCGGTGCCGGAGCAGGGTTTTGCTGTGACGAGCCACGTGGCAGCCTAAGTGAAATTGGCATTTTCAATTTGTACTCTGACATGTCTCATTTGGGGCCCTGGCATCTCGGGAAGGCATCCAGCCTGCAGCTGTCCAAAACACTTATTTGCATCTCTCTGCCCCGGCTGCTTTTGGAAATTAGTTCTTCTGGGAGGTGGGATGGAGGGTGGAGGAAGAAGAATAGGAGGAGAGGGAGGGAGAGCGTTAACTCTTCGTGCACCAGTCCCGAGACAGCAACA
This sequence comes from Aythya ferina, assembly GCF_964211825.1. Classification (NCBI taxonomy): domain Eukaryota; kingdom Metazoa; phylum Chordata; class Aves; order Anseriformes; family Anatidae; genus Aythya; species Aythya ferina. Next base: position 11,130,702 of record NC_140306.1, read on the forward strand.
GGTTTGCCCAGGAGGTTTGCACGGGAGCTGCTGTCCATCTGGGCACGGCCGGGGCTCCCCTGTGCCGAGCTCGCTGAGTTTAGGGCGGCAGCGGGTCGCTGCAAGTGGCAGGAGGGAGCAGGAGTCGCTGCCCCAGCTGGCAGCCACGGCAGGGGACAGCTGAGGGAACACAGCTGATGATGAAAACCATGTCCTCAGCATTCCTGTCGCCGCCAGCAGCGTTTCACCTGCCCTACAGAGACGGGCAGCGGGCCCACGGCTCGGATGCCGCCACCCGGCCCTATCGGATGCTGGAGCCAGGGTGCGGGCAGGAGCTGCAGCCACAGGGGCTCGGGTTTCCACCTCCTAGGAAGGCAAGGTCTGCCAGGTGTGTCTCTGATTTCCAAAGCACCTCTTATTTTGAAGGACACGTTCAGAAGGTTTGCTCCCCGGGCTGCTTTCCCGGCTCTCCTCCAGCCGGCCTGGCGCTCTCCCCAGCTCCCCGTGACTCCCCGCGCAGGGGTCCAGCCAGCTTTGGGGCCACTCCAGAGGCACCCCTGAACACCAGGAAGGGCACGCAGAGAAAGCAGGGCACAAACGGCCTCCCCAGTCCCGGGGACAGGGTGGGGAGCGGGGGAAGGTGGCGGCAGGGAAAGCAGCCAGGGCTGGGGCCACGTGCTAGCGGCACGGCCAAAACCGCCCTCCTGCTCTCGCTCCCCTGTGCCTCTGCGTCCCCTGCCGCACGTTAACCCCCTTACGCACTGCAATGTTTGCTTTTGGGCTTGGCAAGAGGTTACCCAACAGCTCCAGCACTCTCCTGGCTACCCAGGAAACCTCTGCTGTACCAAGCTCAGCCCGGGACACGCGCTGCAGATCCCCCGGGGACACCTCCAAGGCCCTCCCGTGCCTCGGGATCCAAACCAGCGCCCGGGGACAGGCAGCAGGTCCTGTCACAGCGGCTCCTCCCCGCTTCCAGCTAACACAGGGCTGAACATCCATTAAGCACTTAGCTGTTATTAACTCCCCAGTTAATCAATCGCCGCGGCTGCCGGCGGTCTGGGATGGGCTGCGGGAGGGGAGGCTGGGATGAGCTGTGTCAGAGGTACCTGCGCTGTGCCACCACGTTCTGCGGCACCAACGTCCCCAGGAGCACAGTGCGTGCCCAGGATGGGTTGTGGGCGAGGGCAGCTTGCTCTGGGAGCCAAAATACAGCAGGCACAGCCCAGAGAGTAAAGGGATGGTGTGGAGAGAGAAAAGCAGGCTCGTGTGCCATGGCACTGCCCGCAGAAAGGGACAGGAGAACACGTCACCAAGCCGGTGGCACAGACTTGGCTCCTCACCTAGCCCGGGGCAGCGTTTCGGTGCCTCTGGAGGAACCAAGAGACGTGGAAGGTCTCTTCCATGCAGCTGTTCCCAGCACGGTCTCCTTCTGCAGGGAGCTGACTCAGGCAAGGGGACTCCTCGCCAAGCCCTTCTCAAGGCTCTTCACCCATAACTTAGCTCAGGCATCTTCCTAAGCAAGCTCTGCAACCTCCTGAGCTCTGCTTGCCACGCTCGCCCCATCCCCACCGCACACCCCAGGCAGGGGATGCCCGTGGGCACGGCACACAGCTGCCACCTCCCCAAAAAGCTCAAGTGTTTGGGCCTGGTAAGAGCCCTGCTGGCAGAGATGGGCAGCGAGAGCTGCTCGGCTCCCCTTGGGGAGCTCCCGGGGGTACCCCTGGGGAGCCACAGCCAGAAAGGGTGCACCCAAAATTAAGGGGCAGATAATTGCACCGAGATGGGCTTCAGGATGCTCCTGCCAGCGCCGCTGGCCCCACAGCTGAAGGCACCAGCCCTTCCCTGCCTAGGTGGAGGCTCTGCAGGACCCCTTGCCATGGGGCATCCCCCCTGCTCCAGCCACAACCCCAGCAAAGCCGCGCTCGAAGGACCGCAGGGACAGGGACACCGCTTCCCAAGAAAGGCATCATGCATCGGAAGGGTTGTTCCCCTGCCTCCTGCGAGCTCTGTGAGCAAACCCACGCATCCCAATCTTCCTCCACTCCCCCCGAGGTCCCCCCCTCCCTCTCGCAGGCACCATCCCCCTGGGCTGCGTTTCTGGAGGAGCGGCTCGGCTGCAGCTGTGTCCTATTTTTCTGTAGTTGATGACCTCAACTCCTTCCCCGCGCTACGGGGACGGCAGTAATGTACATCGCGTCTCGAAAGGGCTCAACTGCAATTCATCATTATTTTATCTGCTGGAATTTAATTGGATCCTATCAAACTCTCCTGATACTCCCTTTTCACTTTAAACACTGCTGCAGGAAAGATAAATGCAGGCACCACTAGGGCAGGGAGCGCGGCTTTGTCGGCGAACGGTTCTGGGGTTGGGGGCTCCAATCCTGCTCCTCTCTCCACGGCTGGTTAATTAGAGAGACACACGCTGGAGGTGCGTGGTGCTCGAACGGGGCATGTGTGTGTGATTTATGAGCCTCTATAAATACACCCCGAGCCCAGTAAAACACCGTCACCTGCACAACAGCACGACTTGATGGGAGCGCTCGCCCTCTGGTTCTGGATCTCCCTTCGCTCTTCCCTTCCCATCACACCCAAGTTGCTGCCCCCGGATTTGTCCTGCCCCAAATTCGCCGAAGAACCTGAGATCTGGGAATAAAGCAGGCCAACGCCTGGGCTCCATCATGGTTAAAAAAAACACCCAGAAAGCATGAATCTGCAGGGCTTGCCTGCCCTCCTGGCATCCGTGCCTGGAGCTGGGCACCACTCGCGTGCAGGAACCAGCTCGCTCTGCCCCCACGCACACGTCCTCCCATCACTCGTCGCAGGCACGTGGCAGAAATGTTGCAGGGCTGTGTCATTTTGTCACAGGGACAAGGGCAGCGAGGTCGCTCTGAGCACCCCACGCAGCTCCAGGGCGAAGGTCCCGACCCGTGCCTGCGCCAGGGGGTGACACCGGGGTGACACAGGGGTGACAGCAGGAGCCGCAGCTGAGCGTGCGGCACGTGCCGGGGGGACTGCGAGGAAGGAGCCGAAAGGGAGATCCGGAGGTGCCCCAGCTGCTCCACGCCACGTGGGGCTTTTGTCGAAGGGGAAGGGAAATAAGTGAGGCGTGAGGCTGAACTGGAAGTGCCCAGACAGCAAACTCGGATACTCTCCAAAAGGAGCGCAGGGTTCCTTCCTATTTTTACTTTTAAAGGGGAAGAGCAGCTCTGGGGCTCCGCCAGCCTTCCGAGGAACATCCTCAGGAAGGTAAATCCCTGCCAGGGAGAACACCTGTAGTCACTGTGCCAACACCAAGGCTAAATTTGATGAAGTCGACTGAACGCCTGCTACAGGCAGTAGCACGGATTCTCAGCTCAGGCGCTCTTCCACCAGTGAAACTTCATTTTATGCAACAACTGCAAGGACGAGGCCTGCTTAGGGACAGCAGAAAGAACGGGCAGAGGTGAGGGTTGCCTGGAAAGTGAAATTCGGCGGCGTTATCTGCACAGGCTGAGGGATAGGTGGCCCTTTTCCCATCCTCCGCTGCAAGAAAGCAAACTTGAAAGCGCCTGCCTGTGGAAGATTTAAAGCAGCCAATTAACAAAAAACCTGGTTTGCTGCTGAAGAATTTATTTTCTTAGTTGGGTTTTCCTTTTCTTTCTGCTTCATTGCAGTGCATGCAGAAAACCCTTAGGGTTGCTTTCTTTTTGAAGAGGAGAAAGAGACTGCAGTGAGGAGGCACAAAAGGGGTTTTTCTGCTCACTTTTTGACCTGGGATGTATGGGGAACACCAAGCCCCTTCCCCTTGGGATTGCTGAAGATCTATCGGGTGCCTCGAATGATGTTTATAGTCGGCACTCAAACCTTAATGAATGGACTGTTGAATATTTAACAAAGATGTCCTTTCTTCAAAGTGCTAAAAAGTCATTGGAGTTTGACAAGCACTAAAACCAAACAAAAGACAAAGAGTTTTAAGTGGACTTGACTTATTATCCCCTCCATTCATCCGCAATTCAGGAAAGCATCCCTAATTCAGCAAAGTAATTAACCTCTTGTTTAGGACCCATTGAACTCCTGGAAACAAAGCCCGCCTAAATGCCTCCCCGAAAGGAGCCCATCCATTGCTCAACTTCCACGCCAGGAGGACAGCACAGCCCCGCTATTCCTCCCCTCACCAGCATCCTCCACACCACGCCAAGACCCAAAACCCGGCCTGAATACCAGATCCCAAAGGGCAGAAACCCGCAGGGTTTCTCCCAGCCTGGAGGCGAGGGAGCCCCCCAGGGCCACCCCCTCCGGAGGGTCACCGCCGGGTGACGGCGCGCGACGCACGCCGCGCTATCGACAAGCCAGATGGACTGCAAAAAAGACAGGGAGGAGACGAGTTTCACAGAAGTGTGAATTTGAATCACCCACACCATAAAGCAGCCTGGCTAAATGCCCTCAAACATTAAAGCAGGCGGGCAGACCCCGAAAGAAAGACAGCTTCTTTCAAGCCAGAACTATTTTTTTTTTTATTTTTTTTTTTCTGCCTTCTGTGAAGCTGCCCTGGGCCTGCAAACAAAGCCTGCTGCCCGAGACCTCAGCCCTGCCGAGCTGCTGCTGCCCATCACGAGGACACGCAGCCTGCAATGATGCTGGCCCCTTTTTCCAGCCATTTCGCCCCGCTTTTGGGACCTAACCGGCATTTTTGAGGTCAAACGTCCAGCCCTGTTAGCCCAGGAGAAGGCGGCTGCACTTTGTGCATCCAGCTCCTGGCTGAGCGCAGACCCACCAAGAAAATTCCCAGCTGGCAGCTCAGGATGGGGACATTTCACCCCCCAAGCATTACCACACAGGGCACGGGGCTGAGGCAGCAGGCTCAGGATGCTCCTCGTGCCCAAATGCTGCACCCTGGAGAGGCTCCTGCGATGGCTCCTAAATGTCAGCGGTGCCACCGAAGGCCAGGGGAGCGGGGATTGGTGCTGGCGTTAAGCTGCAAATGAGCTTTCACAGTGTGAGTGATGGAAAACAAATTTTAAAGGGATTAAATCGGAGGGAGGAGGGAGGGGCTGGCTCCATGCTGAGGAGGAAAGGTCGGTGCAGAGCCCAGCGGGGCACTGAGCAATGCCACCTCCCGGAGGGCAGAGCCATTAATACCCCGGATCTTTTTGCTCAGGGGCTTGGTGCTCCCCGCATGGGACCAACACGCAGCAGGGGACCCACACTGCTTGCTGTGGGGCTGCAAAACCCCGTTTCATTTAGGGGACACAACAACCAAGCTGGGCAGGCATCAGGGAGCAAACTCTAACAGCAGGGAGCGAGCGATGCACCAGCGAGCTGGGATGCAGAGGGAAAGGGACAGGCAAAACTGGCCGTGGCCCAAGCAACTTCCCTCAGCTTCCCAAAACAAATTTCCCTGGAAGCATCCCTAAAGCCTGGCGGGTCCCAGGTCTCAGTGGCAAGGGTGTCGACCCCATATGGAACAACCAACAGCAGGCAGCATCCTCCCCGCACACCTGGGAGCAGGGCAGCGGACAGCAAGGGCTGCGAGCTCCCCCCTGGAGCCCCCAAAATCTCCGTCAGCTGCCCCAGAGGGAGCAGCCTGCCAACGAGGCGTGTACGGGGCAGGGAAACACCGCAGGATCTCGTGCCGTGGGTCACTCACCGAGGTGTTCTGGCACTGGATGCTGGTGCTGTTGAAGCGCAGGGCGGTGACGCGGGTGGTGCTGCCGGGGATGTGGAAGATGCACTCGTAGTTGCGCTGCCCCGACTGTGGCTGCGGCAGGTTCTTGGCCGTCAGGGTGATGGGCTTCACCACCCCCACGGGGATGTAGATCTGGGTGGAGGGCAGGATCTGCGGGCAGTCCTGCAAGGAGAGAGAGGGGCAGAGATGAAGTGGGAAAGCTGCACGGCCTCCCCTAGCAGCGGGACCCCCCGCCTTGGCCAGGCAGGGCCGTGCGCTGCCAGAACGCCCCGACGGCCACCCCGAGGAAATCCCTGTGTGCACCCAACCCCAAATGGGCTCCTCGTGGCTGCTCTGGCCTCGACACAGAAAAGGAGACTGAAGAGGAGCCTTGTGGCACAGAACTGGGCGTTTTGGGGCAAAATGGCTGTAACAAGACAGGCTTTGACGCTGGCATTGCTGTCAGTAGGTTTCAGGGTAAATACCCACTGGGTACACGCCGTCAGGCTTCCCTCTCAGACATCACGCAGCCTCCACTCCCCTTTCTCCATGAAGGGACGGACAAGGCTTTCCCCCCTGCCCCTCTGCAACACCACACAGCGCTCTGCAGTGCGTTTTGCTGCCGTTTCAAACCGTGGCCAGCTCGAAGCAGCCTCACCCCAAGCAGCCTGACCGCGGGGGGCCCAAAAACCAGCACCGCCAGCAAGGGGATGATGATGACTCCGAGCCAGGGAGGAAGGCGAGGGCAGGGAGTGGTCCCAGCTCCCTGGGGAAGGAGCCATCGGGAGGGCAAAGCGAAGCGCTCGGCTTTTAATAGCCGCTGGCGCCCAGCTGCTCCGGGGGAGCCGCGAGCTGCGTGCGCAAAGCACAGGGGAGCAGGAGGGAGCAAAAATAAATGAGCTCAGGCAGAAAAAAAAACAGCTCCGCGTCCCCGACGGATGCCACTTCGGCAACAACAGCCTGATGCAATCCCACGCCGGCCTTGCAGAGCCTGGCGGAGGTCTCGCACCCACAGCAGCGACCCCAGGAAGCAGCAGCTTTAAATAACGGGGCACTGGGGAACAGCTCGTGTTAAAATGAGCTGGTCCCAAAACAGAAAGTGCTGCTGCTGCCCAGGGCACGTCCAGCCTGTGCCACCAGAAACCACGTGTGATTGAGGCTGCCCAGGTGCCTCCTGCAGCCACTGGCACTGTGCTGGACCCTGCAGAGCCGCAGGCTGAGATAAATCCATCAAATGTGGCAGAGAAATAAAAAGCAATTGTTTTGCTTGGCGAGTATCGACAGCAAACCCCAACTCATTTCACTTTTCCAGTTTGCTGTTCCTCTCCAGCCTGCATTCCCCAAAAGCACAATTTTTAAGGGGAAAAACCACTTGTCCCCAAATTGTGCTACGCAAAACAAAAGCCGGGCCAGGCTGGGGACCCTCAGCACTGTCCCTGTCACGACTGATCCTCCACAAAGCAGCACTGAAGGTGCCCTCGATTACAGAAACACGGCTTGCTCTCCAACCCCACCACCTCCTCAATTTCCCATCACTGGTGCTCCCAATCCTGCCAGGGCACTGGGTACCTCCACCTGCCCTCGTGCCCACCACGGCTGCTCCCAAGACCCCCGGGAGATGCAGGGAAGGAGGCAGGCACAGGCATCCCCCCCCCCCACCCCCGATGCAGGCACGCGGGGCGGATTTGCTGCCCGGCGCTCTGAGCCGGAGCCGAGTCCCCCCGGCTACGTCACTCGCTCTGCATCTGCCGGCTGAAGCCAAGTGTCTCATCCAGCAAAAATTTCAGCCGGCTCCAAAACAGGAAGCACCTGGTGCTGGTGGGTGCTGGGGCAGCGCTGCCCAGCCCTCGGGGTGGCAGGAGGGGTGGGGGCACTCGGACAGCTCATTTCCCCTCCGAGCCCTTCGAGCAGCTGACGACGCTCGCCCCAGCACTGCCTGTCACTTAAATCCCTTGGAAATGTCCGATACTCCCCCCGTCCTGCAGAAACCAGGCCTCTCTGCACATCCCTTGCTTCCAGGATCGGGGAGCTACAACGTGCTGGGATGAGCAGACAGCAAGGCACCCTGCCCCCGCCTTCCCGAGCGCTGCACAAGGCAGATTTGCTCCCATTAAAGATGTTTTCCCAGCTGGTTCAGGACATTACGAGGGCGCCAAAGTTTGCTTGGAGAGCTGAGAGACTGAGCCACGCTGCAAAGCTGTGGTTTGGGTTTCTCTGACAGCTCCCGGCTCCAGCTGCAAGGCTGTTATCACCAGCAGGGGTGCGATGAGGGCAGTCTGGGGCTGGCCATGACCCTGGCTTCCCCCTGCCCAAGTTCCCGGTGAGCAGGGTTGGTCAGGGAGCAGCTGAGGGGCACAGCAGGGGCACCACGGGGACATTCCCAGGAGCTGGGCACACATGGATCAGCTGCAGCAGCAAGGCAGGACAGCTATGGAGAGGTGAAGATGGATGGGGAAGGGCACTCGCCACCATCCCCTTCTCCTCCAGCTGCCCGAGCACCCGGAGGGCCGGACCTCTTCCCAACAAGGCACAGCTTTCTCTGAGGTTTTTGGGGTCCCCCGCCAAGTCCTCCTGTGCTCGGCCGTTCCCATCAGCCAGGGGAACAAAGAACAACCACGAGCCTGAGCAAAAGTGCTCAGTCCCCGCAGGTCACAAGCCTTTCGCCCCCAGCGGTGGCTCCACATCGGGCAGACACCGGGAACGTCCCCGGAGAGCGACTGCTGGGGAAAGGGGAATTGGGCTCCAATCCCCGATCACACCCACAGCCACCACCGGGCGCTGCAAGCAGGGACAAGCGAAGAGCAGCCCATGCTGCTTCGTCATCCCTTCCCACCCCTTCACCCCCCGGAGGAAGCCGCAGAGGGCCGAGAGCTCTGGGAAGGAGACGTAATCAAAGGCTGCGGAGCTGAGGGCTGGAAGCCACAGAAGCCAGCAGGCAGGGACATCCTTCCTGCTGCTGCCGTTCCCAGGCAGATTTACACGCCTGGTGGCTCCTGCCCACACCCCAAAAGAGCCCAGTTACCCCAGTTACTTTCAGGGGAACGTCCCAGGCATGCCCAGGACGGTGCTGCGGGTTTGCATTTCCCAGCAGAACACCCACCTCCCTCCCGGGAAAGAAAGGAATGACGCTGCCAGTGGGAAGCAGCAGCTACCGGGTTAAGCTCCACTATTAACAGATTTTCGTGCCTTTCCTGACCCGTGCCCACCACACTCAAACCAAGCGAGCTGCAGACAGACCAAATCCTGCTTAAAATAACTCTGGGAGTTACACATCCTGCCGGCGAGGCTCGGGCTGACCGTCCACTGTGGGTTTGTGCAGCGGTGCTGTGGTCTCACACCGAGTCACCCCTGCCCACCGCCAGGCTGCAGGGCCGGGGATGGGGCAGGATTTCGGATCTCAGCCCAGACGGGCAGCCCACAGATGTGGCTGGGCCGAGGGTGTCCGGCCAGCCCTGCCAGGAACTGCTGAGGCCGCACCAAAGTGCAAACGAGCTGCGCCAGGCTCGCCAGACCTCAAGGCAGGCGCCGCTCCAGGTCCCAGGGTGACCAAGAGGTCTGCCGGGGGACAGCTTACCCTGGAAGTGACACGAGTCCCCTGGGAAAGGTGCCTGTGTCCCAAAGACAGCACACCGGGGGTGTTACCAGCTGCGTTGGCTTGGAAGGGACGGGGGAAGAGCGCCAGCACTGCCCCCCGTGCGCACCAGCGCTGCTGGGAACCGCTGGCGCTGAGCATCCTCTGTTTGCAGAAGCTGGCTGGGAAGGCAACCTCGAGGACAGGCTGATCCCTCGCCAGATTTCTTCAGGGCACAAGCTGGGAGAAAACAGCTTTTTCTAATCTTCTCGTGTTACACAATTCCCCTTTGTGTGGGGTTGCCGAGCTGGGCTCCTTCTGGCCCGTGCATCACGCGGGCCGTGCGGGACACGCTCGAGCACCGATGAGCGCGATGCAAGCCCCTGGCACTGGGATAAAACCACGAGAGAAGCGAGAGAAGGTGCCAAAACTTGGGAGTTGGCTTGTCTGGGGTGGAAGGGACGGCAGAAAGCCATCGCTGCTCTCACGTCCCAGCAAGTCCGAGGAGCTGGGCACGCAGAGGTGACATCCCGTGGGCAGTGAGGGGACAGAAGGGGCTGTTCAACGAGCGGCGTCCCCTTTCCAACATCCTCCTGCTGCTGTGCAGAAATGGCAAGTGCCGAGCCCACCTACCCACACGTGAGAGCAGTCGTTGGGCTTCTGCAGCTCTCCAGAAGGCTTTGCTCAGCTCCACGCCCAGAGGAATGATGTTGGATCCAGCACAGCAGGTAATGCCACCGTCTGCTGGAAGGCCACCCGCATCCTTCGCTCCTGAAGCCCGAAGAGGTGCAGGGAGCCCAAATCTTCTCCTGTAGACACAGCAGCTCCACGCAGAGAGGCAGCAGGTCCAGGCATCCTGGTTTTCCACAGGGAATGGCGAAGAACACATGCAGGGCTAGCCCCAGCACGGGTGAAGATGCTGCTCCATCCATCGGGTCCCAGCACACGAGGAATTGTGCTGCTGGTGGCCACGCACCTGCTGAGTGATGGCCCAGCTCTCCCGTCCCCTCCCGGAGGGCTCGAGCTCCTCAAGTAATGGCAGAGGCAGGCAGGATGCAGGGGGAAAATTGATTGTTCCCTGCTGGGAGCTTGATCTGTTCCAGTGAGGAGCCCAGAGCAGCTCCAGAGGCAGGGTCAGGAGGAGAAAAACAGCACGTGAGTGATATGGCTGAGGGCTCCTTGGCCACAGGCGGTCCCATCCAACTCGAAGCCCAGCACTGAAGCATGGGGACACGGAGGACAGCAACCCCGATCCAGAAGGGGACCCAGGTCCTCACCAAGGATGAAGGGAGACATCGTAAGGCACAAATACCACGAGATCCACTCACAGACGTGGCTGCTGCTCCTCCCGAGCAGACAGACACAGCGGGAGGCTTGCTCTCGTGCCAGCCAGGACGGCGAAGTCTTGTGAGGCTCCTCAGACAGGCCTCTTTTGTTCTTTGTTCCCAGGAACCAGCCCTGGCTTGGCGGCCACCACGGCACAAGCTCTGACGGAGCTCAGAGCCCGAACAGCCAGCGTGGGGGAGGTTTCTCTGAGCCAATTTGGCAAACGCCCTCCCCAGGCCACCATCCCCTCGCACCGCTCAGCAGGGCACTGCCGCCCCGCTCCCAGCACCACGCCTCAGGCAGCACGACTGGAAACCCAGGTAGGCTCAGCCTGAGACACCTCCTCTGGGTTTGGCAGCCTCAGGAGAGACTGTCCTCCCCAAAACTCTCCCTTCAGGACCCACAGACACACAGGTTGCTTGCCAGACCTCGCCAGATCCAGCCCAAGCAGCCAGCGATGCCCTGGCAGGTTGCAGAGTCAGGGAGCTCCTGGAGGTGCCCCCGTGAGCGATGGATTTCCCCAGCTGATGGCACAGATGCTGTGCAGGATAAACCCCCCCAAAGTAACATGCTTCTTTGCGAAGTATTAGAGACGAAGAAGGCGTGAGGTGCAGCAAGATGGTTTGTTTTACGGATTTAAACCTTCCCCACTCTGAAAACAAGTTGTTCTGCAATGACAATTCAAGCTTGCTCCCTTCAAAAACATCAAAGGAAAATGCTTAAGCATCTCTGCCTTTGTTTTTCACTTCATTCAGCCTAAAGTGCTTTCTGACTTAGCCCAGATTCCCAAACAGCCTCTGCAGTGACACTTCCCAGCTCACACAGCCTCTCCCCGCCAGCAGGCAGCCCCCCAGCTCTTCCCACAACTCCCTCCTCGCTCCCCAGCACCGCGGGCACGGCCTGCGTGGGAAATGAGGCGGTGGGAAAGATTGGGAAAACGCTTTTCCTCTGGCTAAACCCATCCCTGAAGGGCAAGGGGCCGCGACGGGACAAGGGGAGGAGAGCAGAGGTGGCTCGCCTTACCTCGGAGAGCTTGACGCGCCCCTCCAGGAAGGAGCAGTCGGCGGCGTTGTGGGTGCAGATGTGCCGGTACTTGCACCAGTGGCAGGGGAAGGAGCCGTTCACGCAGGACAGGCAGCTGTGGAGAGAGCAAAGCAGCAGCGTTAGGTGGTGGCAGCAGGGGTCGAACCCCACAGCAGCTCCAGGGCCGATCCTGTGGGGCTGCGTGGGGGCTACACAGCACCACGAGGTCGCCTGGTGCGTAAAGGAGCGGGTTCGAGGCCTCTCTCCCCACAACCCCAAGGGATGGCAGAGCTGTGCACCCAGCAATTTGCTGCCCAGGCTGGGCAGCACCAAACGGGTGCTTCGTCTTTCCCCCAGCGCCCACCACGCTCCCCGTGCTTGGAGGAGCTGAGCCCATCCCTCCCCGCCAGCCCTGGAGGGGGCCGCGCTGCAGCTCCAGGAGCTGGGTTGTGGTGTGCTGAAAGGCAACCTTAGCACCAGGGCTCTCAGCTGTGGGGAGAGGGGGAGGAAGAGCCAGCTTAATGCACACTCATTGAGAGGAGAATGAGAAGTGGCTAAAGGTTGGGGCAGATTAATGGCTGGGGACTGTGGTGCCTTTCAGCCGCGCACAATGCGCCGCGTGTGACCTGCTCCCACCCCAAATGCTTCCCTCTTCCTGCATAGAAAGCCCGGGACGGGCACCCCAAATCCCTGCCCCTGCATCCTTTAGAGGTGTGGGGACAGCTCAGGGTGCCCAGGCACCCGTGGGGCTCTGTGGGGCCGCAGCTCCCCGCCCGGGGGCTTCACACCCCGTTACATCCACAGCGCTAGCTTCCTAAATCCATGCGCACACGCTAAGGAAATATTTAATTAAGCTGCTTGTAAAGGGGGCTGGAAGTCATTTCCATGTTTCGCTCACATTTTCACTTCCAAATGAACAGCCCTTTTAGCTTTACCCACAAATATGCTAATTGAGATGCTCCTTATGCAAATATATGCGATTTTATTTCAGCTGCAGAGATTCGACTTAAAAGCACAGCCGTGGCCTCCTAGCTCCGCTTGCTTTGATGGAGAGAGGTGCAGGGGGGGCACGGGGGACACAAAAGGACTGCTCCTACCCCTGGGTCCTCGCCCTGAAGGGCTCAAGCACACAACCTGGGGGGCAGGTAAATGGGGGACACCTCCACCTCCTATCTCGCTCCCTGCTGGCTGCTTCTAACCAACTGGGTCGCTTTTAAAGCGATCATTTTCAGGGATGATTTTCAAAGAGCCCCCGTAAGGGCGCTCAGCACACACCTCTGGCCCCACAGCACCTCAGGCCTGTCCCAGGGAGCACGGCCTGGAGGCCGAGGTGAGCCTCAAGCACCCAGGTGCCAGGCACACGGCTCATTAAACCCCAGAAACCGACAAAAAAAATAAGGGACTGTGGGCAGGAGAGGCCGAGCTCCAAGGTCGGGCCCCGTGGAGGGGCCGGGGATGTCCCGGGGCGGCCGCTTGTCCCCGCGGGCTGTTCCCCACACAGGAGCAGGCTGCTCGGCAGCACGGTGCCATCTGTGCTGTCTCTCTCCTTCCCACGGTCAGGCTCTTCTCCCTCGTCACTCCTCGCCTAAGAGGCTTTCATCACTCCTGATAATTAGGGGGAGTTTCTGCCGCCTGTGCTGAAGCCCCCCGCTCCCTGAAGCGAGGCAGGGGGAGCCCAGCCAGGCACAGCACCGACACACGGACCCTTGGGGACCCTCGGTTTGCTCCCCTCGTCCCCAATTCCTTCCCCGGAGCCCTTACAGGGACTGGGGAGAGGCGAAGCCTCCAGGGAGGACAGGAAAAAAGGAGGGAACCTCGGCTGTGCTCCCCTCCCTCCTAACACCCTTGTGCACGAGGAGCTGTAACCTCTCCAGGATTTCAGGCTCGCTCTGTGCACACATTCCCCGTCCTAAAACAAGCCTGGGCTTGCTGCCTGCCATAAATCCTCCCCCAGAACGAGCCGGCAGGCGGCTCCCCACCAGCAGCATGGGGACGGGCACAGCTCTGGGCAGGCTGGGGGCAGCGCCGGAGCCTGCCTGCAGCCTTGGTGCTCGCCCCCCGGCTCACTGCCAGGCTGCCTCGAGGCCTCCTGGTGCTGCTCCCCTCGGGTTTCCAAACCAATCTCTGGCAGCCCCAGACCTCTCTCGGTCGGAGAAGCCAGCGGGGAGCGGGCTCACCGCCCCCTGCCCTTCCCAGCTGCCAGCCCCAGGCGTGCCACGTGTGCCTCACCGCCGCATCGGCATCCAGGCGGCCTGGGAACGCGGCCGCTCGCCTCTCTTATCTCCGGCCTGAAAGAGCTGAGAGCTCTCTCCAGTGCTCCGAGCGGAGAGGGAAAGGCAGAAAACAAAACCGGCATCCGCAAGAGTGAGATAAGGCTGGGCGAGCAAACAAGAGAGGGAGGGAGAGAGGGGGAAGGAGAGGCTGGCTAAAGGTGAACCCACCAGCTCCGTCCACCCCAGGAGTGGGCTTCAGAGAAGCAGCAAGGCAGGGGAATAATCCCGTGCTGAACAGGAGCAGCGTGTTTTTGGGGGAAGGACACAGCACAAACTGAGACGAGAGGGGCTGAGTTCAATGACACCCAGTGCAGAACGAGGGAGGGTCACGGAGAGGGGAACGACGAACACGGCGCTGGTGCAAACAGCATCTGCGTGCGCTCGCCACACACCGCCCACGAGCCCCCAGGCTGCTCCTCAGACCTTCTCCTGGCAAGGAGGATGTGTCCTTAGTGGATAGCCAGCTCCAGCACAGCCTGCATCTGGAGCAGCAGCTGCACAGGGTGAGGGGCCGAGCTGCAGCACTTGGGGCTCTATATCCATCGCTTTGCCCCAGGGATGAGGGGAAGCTGGAAGAGCAGCGGGAGCGGGCAGGCAGTGCCCCCAGCCCCTACCCAGACCCCCACCACGAGGCAGACCCACAGCAGGAGATCTGCTCTCACCTCCCTCCAGCCCTCTCTGCCCATCTCAAACCACCAGCTTGCTGCTCTCCCTTTTTTGGGGGACTTTTCCATCCCTGCTGTGAAGGGTTTTGCTCGGGGTCCTGCTCACGGGTACATGGGTTGGGCACAGGAAACCCACTGCATCCACACCTCTCTGCCTAGAGCTTGCAGAATCAGGCCCTGAGTTTTAAACTCTTCAGAAGTAACTCGTTTGAAACACACGGCCAGGCTGCACCAGCCCTCCTCCTCGCTCACAGCAGAGGTGACCTAGCAGAGGTTATCCCGAGCAGTCTCCGGTGCGATCCTGTGGGGCTTCCCACCTGCCCTAGGCTGGGAACAGGCGCAGATCTGTTACCGCCTCGCAGCTCAGAGGTGGTAAAACACAGACACACTTCGTGAGCCGCCCGCAGCCATCTGTCCGTGCCGTGGAGGAGAAAGCATCTGCAAGCATCTGGAAATCAGCAGCCCTGGCTTTGCAAGCTGCTACCGAGCGTGCCGCGGGCAGCCCAGCCGGACAGGAGCCTGGTAACAAGGCTGGCACCGTCCCACGCTGCCACCAAGGGACAAAGCAAGCGGCCGGCGGGCTCTGCGGCACGGCAGGCAGGCGAGGAGAGCAGCCCCGCTGCTCCCAGCCCCTGAGCAAGGCATTAAAATCCCATTTGCCTAATGGGGACTTATAGGGCCAGCCCGACCTGTGCGACGGGGCTGCCCTACTCGAACACAGCAGTCGCATCTCTCCAGCCAGGAGAGATGCCTGCACGCTGCTCGAGATGTTCAGCACCCTCGGGGACGTTCAGCACCCCGGCACCACAACCGGCACAGCCATGAGGGCAGTACCACCATTACCCCATGGATGTGCACGAGCACAGCACAGGCATTCATCGGCACCAATTTCAAGTCTGCCCGGCTCCCCTCTCTCAGCATCAGTCCCCCTGACCTGGGATTTTTCTCCTTTGCCTGTGCCACCGCCTGGGTTTTGCTTCCATGCCACTTGTGGCCACGGCTTTGCCTCTGCCCACATGCCGGGGGCATTTTGGTGACGTGCCAGGCACGCCACAGCATCACACAAGTGCCAACACTCGCATCCTCCTCCCCACCGGCTCCACTTGCCAGCCCCCAGGACCAAAACGACGAACCCCGACAGCGGTTAAGAACCCAAATTTTCCTAAGGGAAATCCAGGCAGCAGGCATGGGGGCAGTGGGAAGAACCACGTCTCGGTTGTCCTTGGGAACAGCTGGGTTTGGAGCCTGTCGGAAACAGGGACTGGATGAGGGAGCTCTGTGCCAGCCCCACGTGGGCTCTCTCCAGGCCCCCAGCTCTGCAGCTCTCATATCCCGAGGAATTCCCCTCTCCAGCGCTCCCCACCCTCGCCCTGCATTGTTCTCTGCCTTTGCAGGGGGATTTCCCATTCACCCACCTCCCTGCGCTGGAGGCAGGCGGGGAGCCTGGCATGGAGGCTTTATCTTTAAAAGGGATTCATTTCCCAGAGAATGCTTTGAAGAGGGAGCTTAATGCTTACAAAGACAACCTCCACATCTGCACACAGGCACTCCGGCCACGGGCTGATTCATTAGACTATCAAAGCCACCGAGTGGTCTTCAATCGCCTGCGCCTGATCAATGCCCCATAGGAAACCCCCGAGGGAACCACGCAGGCCTCCAGCCCGGTGCTCCCCATCCCCTGAACCCACAGGGGCAGCCCCGTGAGCTGGCGGATACCCTCCTGCATCCCTCTCTGCGAGGGACCCCAGTTTTCTGCAGCCAGCTCCAGGTTTCCTCTTCTCCACTCAGTGCAGATGGTGGCTCCACCAGCAACCCCCTCCCCGACGCACAGACCTCCAGGAGAAAAAGACCCAAAACCTGGAGAAAAATACCCCAAATGTCACAACCTGGAAAAAATCCTGAGCCCCAAAGGAGCTTTCCAGGTGACCCAGAGCAGGAGGAAAGCCCTCCCCAAGGACAGGATGAGCCGTCCTTCCACGCACAGGAGCACTCCACGTGCTCCGTAGGGCACGAGCTGGTGACAGGGGTCTCAGTGCAGATCTAGCACTCTCCACTTCACATCATCCTGCCAACCCTTAGCAAAAAGCCCCCTGTTGAGGAATTCAGGAGCATCTGACCCCAGCCAGCCAATGCCCCTGACCCAGGCACACCCCCTGCACATGGAGCAACCGGTGTTTGCAACCAGATCCCTCCCTGCCTCACGGCAAACACCGACACAGCCCCTGGACAGAGGAGCTCACCGAGGCATTATGCAATAGTTTTACCCATCCTCAAACACCCCGTGGCCTCAAAAGCCTGCTGAAATTCCTGCCTGCTACGAGGAAAGGCTCCGCGAGACAAACCCCCACCTGCCTCCTTGGCTGCATCTCCGCCTCCTCGCAGGCTGCGGCAGGAGCCGGGCGCAGGGCTCGTCCTCGTCGCTCTGAACGGGAAACGATTTGTTTTCATCGCAAACAAACCTCGCTCATTTTTCAATCACGGCAGGCTCTGCCTCCCCGCTCACCCTTCGGATCCAGCAGAGCTAGGACAAGGCCCTGCTGCGGGGCTTTTCTGCAGGAGGAGCTGGAGCAGCCCTGGTGCAGTGCCTGGTATCCCCAGCGCACCCCTCTCCGTGTTGTTACACCATTTATCATGATTTCTGCCCATTCTGCATGACCTGGGGATCACCCACATCAGGCAGGCTACCAGGAAAAGGGGACTGAAAACACCCCAAAGTCACAGCATCATCTCCCTGCAAAAAGGGGCTGGTGCCAAAGGGATCCCTTGCTGCAAGCAGCCAGCTGGAAGCGTCCTGTAAATGGACACAGCGCTGCTCACCCCCTGAAAACCACGGGGCATATCAGTCCCAAAACAAGAGCTATCCTGAGAATCTGAGTCTGTACTAAGTATTTCAGGCTGCAGGTGTTAAAAAGGGGAAATCAGAGAAAGAATGAGGCACCTGATGAAAGCCTGACAGGCACTGGGAGTTGCGGGAAGGCGCCTGGAACAAACCCTTTCCAAGGACTTTCTGCCTTGGAAACGCACGGGGAGAGCTCCAAAGCCACGCAGGTGGAGGAGCATCAGCTCCCCAGGAGCTGCTCCAGCAGAAGAGCTGCCTTGCAATTCCTCTCTCTTTCCCCAGCAGTTTGAAAACCTCGCCCAAACATTTCATCCTCGGCTGAGGAATGAGTCGACGTGCAGGCCTCTGGCTCCCAAGCCAAGCCAAGCCAAGCCGCCCAAATGTAAAACGAAAACATAATGCACGGTCATCAGAGAACTCCACAGGAAAAACATTAGCCTCGTGGAAAAGCACATTGCTCCTAATACAGAATTTATCAGGCTGACTTATAGATTTTCCTCTGCAAAATATGAAACCTGGATCTGAAAGGCTATTAACTCCGAGGAGATCCATTAAAGACGCCTGTCTGCAAATGGTATTTAAAAGTATTGCATCACCCCCGAGATTGTCGTGCTCTGTGGGTATGATTCGAGTGCAGGTCACATCGTTAGAACTGCCTCCAAACCCTAAAATTCTTGACGTAAAGAAAATAATAATAATGTTCACCAGCCTAGAACGTGGACTTTTCTATCAGCTCCAACCGGAGCCCATAAATATTAATGCATCCATAATTAGCCTTTTTAAATAATGCATCCAAAATTAAACATCAACGCGGTAATAAATCAGTCAGGGCTCTTTGTTGTAGGTTTGTTGGGGAAGAGGGGGGTGGGTTTTTTTGCTCCTGTGTCAGGCACATAAAATAAAATAAAATGCCAATTCCCTCCCCAGCCCTTCCCGCTGGACCAAAACGCTGTGGCCCTCGTTGGGCTAATCCGATCCTCCTCGTGCTTAGAAGTCTCGTTTCTTGCGTTTAGAAAAATAAAAGTCGCGTCTGCTTTCTGATTTGCAAAATAATGACATGCAGCCACCCTGAGCCAAAGCTGAGCTCATGTTATTGAAACCGCACGACGTGAAGGGAGACAAAGCTCATCTCGGGAGGCAAGGTGAGTGCGAAAGTCAAGTTTGCAAACTCCCTCCCCTCCCTCGCTCCCCGGAGTAAATCCTGCTCCTCGTGCCAGCGCAGGCAGGGCAGAAACCCCGGGGCTGCGATGCACAAGGCTTGCAGCGCCCCACTGCAGTGGTGACAGCTTCATTTTGCTCTCTCACCTCGCTATCCCCAGGCCTTTTGGAGGAAGGCCTCGCTGCACACCCCCAGCCGGGTGCCTGCACATCTCAGCTGCCTTCCCCTGACCCACGCAGGAACCGCAGCTCGCTCGCCAAACCCCCGAGCCAGGCTGGATCCTCGGCAAAAAGCTGTCCCAAAGAGATCCCTCCGCGCTTGCTTATCTATAATTACTGATCAGCCCGAGTGCCACCATCCGTGGGAGGCTGCTGGCAGGAGAAGGAAATTGCTCGCATTCTCCAGCTCCAAATCCTTTGCCCGAACACATCCCGGCATCTCCTCCGGCGTTCCCCCGGCGCAGCCCTCTCCCCGAGCACGCTGCCCACAGCTCCTCGCTCCTAGAAACCCCAGCCACTGTGCTTAGACAGCACGTCAATAACCCACACCCCCTCTGCTTTATCCCATGCACATCTCAGACCGCCTAAAAACCCGTATTTGAAGCAGGTTTCAAGGCAGCCTGACGAGAAAGCAGATTCACAATCACTTCCAGCGAGGCAGTGCTCGGGTGAAGGCCCCAGGACACGCAGCTCTGCTGGGACATCCCAGCTCCCTCTCCACACAGCTGGGCAGGAGGTAACCCCACAGGAAAACACAACTCTCCTTTTGCATGGCCAAGTCTCTCCTGTTAACTGTTTGCAGGGATAACGAGCCGCTTGGCATTTGCAGTCACATGGACTGCTACCGCCTGCAATGCAGCAAACTCGCTTCTTCCTCCAAAGCTTCTCTCAAACCCAAACCCCCTGCTCTTAAGCGAGGTTCAGCCCTGATGCTGCGTGTTCCCACGTGCCCAAACCAGCTGCGGGCTCGCTGGTCACTGCCCCAGCTGACAAGGGCAGGAGGAGGAGGTTCCTCGCTGCCAACGCCGCTACACTCCACCGCTTCCCTTTCTTCTTGCAGCATCAGCACCCACAGCCTGAGGGCTCCGCGTGCCCACGGCTCCCGCTGTCCGACCCATCCGTCCCCAGAGCGCGCTCACGAAGCCCAGGTCACTTACGACTGATGGACGCTGCAATTGTAGAACACAAAATCCACCGAGGCAAACTTCTTCCCCGTCTCCTTGGATTTCAGGTAGAGCTTCACCACTCGCTTGTCCCCTGGGAGAGAGCAAGGCAGAGAAGGGCGTCAGAAAGGACACAGCGCGCAGCCAGGCATTCAGCACAAGGCTGGAAGGATCTGGGCAACAACTCCACGCATCCCAGCCAACTAACAAAACCTCCACACCTGGAAATACAAGGAGGGTGCCCACCCACACCCAACCAGCCACCAAATGGGTCAGCAAGGCGCAGGCACAGCACCAAGCCCCTCCAGCTAACTGCAGCTGTCAGCATGGAGGCAGCTGCCTGGGGGTGTGCCAGTGGTGCTGGAGGGGAACTTAACAGCTTTGGGGGCAGCAGCATCCTAAAGTCTGTGGATATGTGCAGTACCTCTGCCCAGAAATGGTCCACAGCTGGGGAACGAGGCCGGCGTGCCCCATAATTAGTAGGACTGCCATGCAGATCATGGCAGTGCCAGCATGTAGCTGTGCCATGGCTTGGATGAGAGCAAGGAGCTTAAGAAGCAGCAGCAGCAAAGCCCTTTTCCTCCGACACCCCCGGAACCCTGCTCAGACCCTGGGGATCTCTGTCACGGGAGGCTGCCCTCCTCGGCGCCTGGCTATGGGACAGCCACCAGGACAAGGTTGGCCTTGGGTTTTCTTCCAACCCCACACCCAAGAGACCCGAGCTCACCGCGGCCCCTGGTGATGGGGATGACGTCCTTGGCAGAGGGAGAGCTGCAGTAGATCCTCCCGTCCTCGATGCGGCTCTCGGACTCGGTGAAGTCTTCGAAGGAGCAGTTGACTCCCGCCGAGAGGTCTGGGACGTTCCAGGCCTGCAGGACCAGCTGGGGGAGAGAAGGCAAAGCATTGCCCCAGGAAACTACCAAAAGGACTCCTCTGTGGCTGCTAGGAGCAAGCACAGCCAACAGAAAAGACCACGGGGGTGCCAGCCCTCCGCCCTCAGCCACACGTGGTGGGGAGACCTGCCCCAAGGGAGCACCATCCACCTCCAGGACCTCCCCAGCCAAGCCAAGAGCGCGGAACGACGTGGGTTAAAGAGTGAACAAACCACAGCCTGACATCCTCTGCCCTCTCCTGCACCACGAACCATTACACCTCGCCTCCCTGCAGAGCCCAAGCCCGGTGTTTGGCTAAAGCTCGTTTCAGAGAAAGGCATCCACTTCTGCAGACATCAAGAGGGGAGGAATCCACCTCTTCCTTTGCAAATTCATCGCCGGGGTCAGCAGTTCTCGCTTTACAAAACGCTCGCCTTATTTCTCATTTGAATTTTTCTCAGCTTCCAGCCATTAGTTCTTGTTATGCCTTTCCTTGATAGATTAAAAAGCCCTTTAGTCCCTGATATTTGCTCCTTGTAAAGGCACTTATACTCTGTAATCAAGTCACCTCTTAATCTTCTTTTTGATAAGCTAAGCAGATTGAGCTCTGGAAGCCTCGCACTGGAAGGCATTTTCGCCAGCCGTCAGCTCATTTACATGATGTTTACCGAAGGGTTCAGCCTGCTCCTCTAAGCACTCACTCCGGCCCCAGTGCCGCGTCCCGGTGTCGATCGCACCGGACCCCTGCGCTGCACCCAGCCAGGAGGCACAGAAATAACCACAGAGAGCAGAAAAGCTACGAGCTCAAAACCCCTCTGTGCTCGCAGCCTGCCCCCAGGAGCCCTTCCTGACACAGCACGGCCCCGGGATCCCATCCAAAGGCACCGCTTTCCAGGACATCTCTCGAAAGCCAACCTTCCTCCTCGAGCTCTCGCTCTGGTTTTGAGGTACTGGCACCAAACCCACTCCCTCTGCCACACCAGCCCCGCTCAAACCCCATAGCTCAGCGTGGGGATCACATCCCCGGCTCCTTGCAGTCCCGGTGTCCCCTGCAGATCCCATCAGCAGCGACCCCACATTTATTTCCATGTTACCAATGACACCGCGAAGGGCGGCCGAGCCGCGCTCCGATCCCCGCGGCAGCCCTTGCAGAGCGCTTGCCGCTCAGTGACAATTCCCCTCTGACGACAACTTGGAGATCTGTCACGGAGCCAGTTCTTAATCCACTTAACACGTGCTTTATCAATATTGCATAATGCTAATTTTTAATCAGGATGTTGTGTTGCACCGAGTCAAACGCCTTGTAGAAGGCTAAAGACATCACATCCCCGCAGTCCCTCTTCTAATTCGAGGCATAATTTCATCAAAGAACAAAATGTGGTTTGTTTGACAGAAAACCACATGGACTGGCATTAATTACGTTCCCATCTTTGATTCTTTATCTCTTGTATCCTGCATCTTTTTTTTCCCCACTAGTTTTTCCTCAACCCGGTGTCAAACCAAGCCAACCCTAACCATTTGGCCATCCCCTGTACCCTCCTTGCACCTGGACAGGAAAACGAGCCCCTCCTCTGCTGCCTGGGCTTTTCTCAGCGTTCCCTGATTTATCCCAAAGCCGCTTCTGCAAGCCAAGGAATGCTCTGGCCATCTCCTTCAGGACTCCTGAGTGCCAGACATCCAGACCTGGCAGTTTGTGAGAGTTTATTGCTAGTATACGCTGTTTCGCGTTCTCTTTACAGTGCTAATGGCCTGGAAAATACTTGGTGGAAGTACATCATCCCCTCCGTCTGCACAGACGGGGCTGCGCATCTCAGCCTCGTCCCAAAATACCCACTGCTGGCCGCTGTCAGAGACAGGATATCGAGCTAGATGGATCCCTGGCCTACACACGGCACTTCTCATGTTGTTATTTATATTACGGAGAAATATTTATTGCTCCGTTATGTCTTTTCTGAATAATAATCAGCCGCTCTATTACCCCCATCCAGCACCAGGCCAGCCCTCATCAATCCCCTGCACTTTGCTCCACTTTATTCGCATCGCACCTCCCTTCCCCTTTCTCCCTCTTTGCCGTACTCTCGTTATTTATTTTAATTGCTGCCTGGGCAGCAGGGGTGCTTACCGGGACCTCCGACATGGTGACCGAGATGTTTTTGGGCTGGACGGTGAGCTGCACGCACTGCCGCAGGTCGGAGGCGAAGCGCTGCGGCTCGTCCGCCCGCTCGCAGCGGTCCTTGCGCGAGCATCTGCGGGGGGACGAAACGCGGTGAGCAGACAGCAAACAGGCTGTGAGACACCCTGCTGCGGGACAGCGTGCCCGGTGAGGGATTTTATCTGCTCAAGGTCAGGCTAGGAGCTCTGTTTTCCCCTCGTGCCAGCGCCTCCACCCCGCACGGCCGTGCCCACCCCCCTCTCATCTCGCCCTGCTGCCGCCGTGCCCAGCGCACACGTTCACAGCCCGCGATGCTCCATCACCTCCCACCCCGGGCACCTCGCCTGTCCTCACGGAGCAAACAACTCCCTCCTGCTGCTCTTTGTGCTTTCCGCAATATTATTTCATTACGGGAGGCGTTTTAATTAAACGGAGGGAGAGCAAACCGTGCGTGCGCCGTACGGCGCTGGCTGAAACAGGAGGAGGCGAGGGGCTGGCACGGCCCTAAGAAACCCCTCGGGGGGCTCCAGACCCCATGGCCAGGTGCGAGGACCAGGACAGACCTCCCCAAGGAGGAAAGCAATGGGGCTGGACACGGTTTACAGATCTCTGGGGCTGCAGGAGCAGCCCGTGGTACTCACATGTTGTGGAGGACGCACCAGCCGCAGTGGGGGTCCCGGGAGCCCAGGCACAGCTCGCAGCTCTCGTACTGCTCGCAGCTCTCCACCGGCACCCGCGTCACCTGCGGGACGAGGCAGGGAGTGAAGGAGGGGACGGGCTGCTGGGGACAGCAGGGACAGCAAGGGGTGACGCTGCCCGGCATCCCTCCTGCTCGCCGGGCTCAACGGGGCACAGATCCAAGCGGGGAAAGGCTTGGACATGACACCGTTGGGTTTGGGAGCTCTGCACGGACAACACCTCCTGGCTGGCCCAGCAAGGCCAGGACGGGGAAACTTTTCTTTGCAGAGTTTAGGGAACGGCTCAGCCCCAGCTCCCAGCTCCTCCTGCACACCCTCGTGGCTGGCAGCCCCGCTCCGAAAGGGTTACGGCTCCTTTATTAATTGCTCCTCCACATTTGATTAAAATCCCCTCGTTCTCCGAGCCCTTCGAGCTCTGTTACAACTGTTCATTTAATTACTTTCCAGCAGCACTCTGATAACACCACGCTGTTGTAGGGAAAGGAGCAGTTTTTATTAAGGAGCAGGGAGGAGAAGCGGGGGGACGGGGCGGGGGCTCGGGAAGCTGCCCCCACCCCTTCCGTGCCTCAGTTTCCCCCCACTGCTCCCATGGGGCAGGATTTGCTCAGTGGCATTCCTAAAACAACCTCTGCCACCCAAGAAAAGGGGCACGGTCTCAGTCAGGGGACCTGGCCTTTGTCCTACCAGGCCAGGGGACGGGCTCGGCGTGATGTGGCCTGGCACTGCCCTAGCCTCAAATTCCGGAGCCCAAATCCCCTCCCCGCCTCACCTGCAAAGCCCCAGGCTGCCTGCAGCAGAGCAGAAAACAGAGACAGGAACTGGGAGGAGGAGGGGAAAGGCTCCGCTGTCCCCGTGGGGCTGTCTAGACAAACACGAGGCCGCTCTCCAGCATCCTTCTCCCTCCCAACCCCCGGGCGAGCAGCCAGGAGACCTGCCGTGCTCCAGCCACCGTCCCACCCCTGTGCCCCTCTCCGGGCAGGCAGGCATGGAGCTGATGGGACTCGTGGCTACCTGGACATCCCCAATGATTCCTGGGCAAGGACGCCCAAAAAAAAGGGCTGGGGAGCTGGGCCACCAGCACAGGTTGGTGATGGGACCACAAGAACAGCCCCTTGGGTCCCCCGATCCTTGGAGAACAAGCAGGGAGCTGCCAGCGTTGGTCTCAGCTCCATCCTCCTCCTCCTCCTCCTCTTCCTCTGCCACCCAGGCAGCGTGTGGGAGGGAGACGGGACCAGAGTGTGGCCGGCGAGGCTGTGAGCACCCAGCCAGCCCGGCCCCACAGCCCCAAAACCTGCCACCGCCGCGCGGCACAAAGCCCTGACGCAGCAGGATCCCGCTTCCCCCGCCCCGGCGCCTGGCAGCCCTTTGATGGATTAACTCGTAGCAGCAAGCTCCCCGGCGAGCCTGGGATCACGCCATCCCCATACGGCCAAGCTAAAACTCACCACGAGCCCCGACCGTGCTTCTTGGGTCGGCTCTGCACCTCTGGATGGGTGCGAATTTGGGGAGGCAGAGGCACGGGCGGAGGTGCGCGTGCCGAGGTTTGAGGGCACGCCAGCTCTGCTGGCTCCAGACAACGTCCCCCCTGCCCCGAGGTGCAAAAGCAGCGAGCCCAGAAGGGAAAAAAGCTGCTCAGAGCAAGGAGCTAACCTGCAAATCCCTGCTCGGGGAGGGAGGGATGGAGCAGAGGAGGTTTACGGCCTCGCAGCAGGGAACGCAGCTCGCTGGAAGGGTCGGGCAGCCCTCAGTCCCCAGGGGATGGGGATTTCAGGCAGCTGCTGCTAAGGATGAGTGCCTGGGGCACAGACGACGGGGAGGAGAGGAGCAGCAGGGCAGTGTCTGGGAGCTGGTGCCTCCGGGCAGTGTTTCTGCACAGGGGAGCAGGGAGGAGCTGCACATCCCCAGGCGGCGCGGGGACAAAGGTGACCGGGCGGCTCGGCAGCAGCTGGGGCCAGAGCCTGGGGAGCAGAGCCATTAAGAAATGGAAGGCAAGTGACCTTCTGGCAGGGCTGGCGGGGTCTGTCCCCAAGAGAGACACCAAAGGATGGAGAGGGAAGCACAGCACCAGCCCTCAGGGCAAAAGCAGCACGGGGAAGAGACGCACAGCGCGTCTGGGGGCTGCCACCCGCACAGGGAACAGGAGCACGTAGCAATAGGATGGCTTTAGGGACAGCACCCACCACTCCATGCTCACCTGCCTGAGGCTCAGGGCACCCTCATCCGTGCTGCTTTGCCCCACCGGGTGCCTCGTGGGCAGCCACTGACTCCAAAAAGGGCCGGATCCCCACCAGGAAGCTGCCCCAAAACATCCCCCAGACAGGCGCAGGCTGAATCCTGGGGTCCGACGAGCCGAGGGGCTGCAGCCCCCTCCCCTTACCTGCTTCTCGGTCATGGCGTAGAGGTGCTGGCGGTCGGGGCTCAGCACCAGGTCTCGCAGGATGGAGCTGCCCTCGTGGGCCACCACGTTCTCGTACTGCAGCGCCTGGTGCTTCCTGTCGGCCGGCAAGTCCACCAGGATCTGCGGGGACAAAGAGGGGGTGAGCACGGCCCCGTGCACGCCTCGCACCCACCCCGAGGTGGGGAAACAAGGAATGCATCCCCCTAGGGATAACAGGGGCAAGCCACGGCCACCGCAGCATGGCAAAGCAGCACAGAGCACAAACATCTCAGCCCTCTCCAGGAGGTTTCAGTGGCAGATTTCTGCTCTCCTTTGTGCATGTCACCACCATTCCCATGTTTACACACATCCAAAATCCTCACCCTGCACATGACTGCACCCAACTCCTCACCACCCCGCTCTCCCCACCCTAAAGAGCCCCCCCAGAGGAGCCTGGCCTTGCTCAGCCGTAAGGCCAGCAGCTCGCAGGCAGCACCGCACCGAGCGCTGCCATCTCCCCATCCACCAAAGGAAACGCTCGGGGTCGTGGCTGGGGAAGTCCAAAGGGTCTCGAGGAAGCCGAGGGTCAGCAGAGGTCCAGAAAGCGCCTTTGTTCCTCGAGCAGGAGCGTGGCAGGGGCTCTGATCCCATTAGGGCTCGCAATCATGTTAAGGAGCTTCCCAAGCGGGCCGGTTCCTCGCTGCACCGGCGCTAACCCCGTTGGGAGGCACTTCGGGGCCGGCAGCACCCACCGAGCAGGAGCCGAGCCCCGACAAAGCTCTGCTGCTTCAGAGACCCCAAACCTTCCCAAAACACATCCCACCCTGATCCTGACCCCGCAGCCCCCCAGCGGGGCCAGACACCGGTGTTTGCAGGGTTCCCAATCAGAGGCTGCGGGGCCGGGCGAGCAGGATGGGGCTGGCGGCGCGCAGCTGATTAGCATGGAAATGTATGCGGCTCACAAACAAACCGGGGCCCGTTTAATTAGAGCGGCGCCTTTGATTCACCGCCAGCCTCCTGCACGCACCAGCCCCGGATTATTTTTAGGCAGTTTTACAAAACAAATGTATTTAATTAAGAAAGAGACCCCTGAGCAGCCAAGGGAGCGCGGCGGGGCGCGCAGAGGCCGCCCTCGCCCCACGGGACCTGGGTGCCAGCCTCGCAGGGGGAGACACAACTTTTTGGAGCCCTCAGCACAGCCCCAAACCCCCGGTCCTTGCTGTTCCCCCAGCCAGGACCCCGTTGGGCATTTTCCCACCAATCCCACACCCCCTTTAGAGTCGCTCCCCTCCCAGCTCTCAGCCTCCCCACCACAAAACCCTGCCCGAGCTCTCCAGAGGGACGGTGCCATGGCAAGGTGACAAAGGCACCTCTCCAGCCCTTTTACGGGCCGTAGCTGCAGCAGGGAGGAATCGATGTAGTTTTACCCTGGTCCTAAAATAGATCTACGGGGGGATGTTGCGCCGGCAGTAATTTTTAACTAGCGGGGTAATTTCCCCATTACATTACTGCGCTGCGCAGTGCTGGGAAAGAGAAAGGGATGCATTAAAAGAACAACAGACGTGAAGCACTTCCAGTTAATTTGAGGCTCCAGGAAGAGCCTCAAATAATAAATAAAGAGAGGACCTAAAAATAATGACTGTAGTCAAAGGGGGCTGGGGCCAACACATTGGGGTGCTCTGGAGGGGGCCGTGTGGCCACCCCAAACGTGCACACATGGGAATCCTCCCCTCCGGCACCTGCTGCAGCTCTGCGGGTCAGGAAAATGGGATTTGGGAGGGTTGGCACGGGCTGTTTGGGCCATAATAGAGTGGTTTCCCAGAGACATCTCTTACCGGCACAGGGGTGGCTTCCCCTTTCCTCCCCGCACACCCGTGCCCACCTGCGGGGCCGGGGGAGAGGATGTGCAGTAATCAGAGCAGCCCCCTCGGAAGCACGTGCCTTCCTGCCCACCCTGCTCCCCTTCCCACCCAGGGGAAAACACAGCCACCGGGGGAAAAAAAATAAAAATCTATTAACCTTTCTCCTCATCCTGACGCTGATATAATTACCCAATACTAATAATTACCCACACTAATTTCTCACTCCGGATTCCTGTCCTAGCTCGGCTTCCTCACGCGATTGCGGCCGAGCCGGCAGTGAGAAGGCTTCGGGATGGGGCTTTTCTTTCCCATGGGGCTGGAAGGAGCCGCGTGGTGGAGCCTCCCCCCACCAAGATGGAGATGCAGGAGGCACAGACTGGGATTTTTGGAGTCCCCGTGGCAATGGGGCACCCTACAGAGGCAAGAAGAGCCCACGGTAGTGGGGCTGTTGCCTCCTTAAGCACCTGGAGGAGACTGGAGGCACGAAATTACAAGCTGGCTGCTTGCAGGAACCCTATTAAACCAGGGCTGGAGGCTGCTCTGCAGGACACGGGCACACGCTGTTCCCACGGCCACACAGCACAAAACCAGCCCAACTTCCCTGCAAGCTGCACCGGGCGGCACCGCACGGGGAGAGGTTTCAGGAGCAGGTCCCCAGAAGGGCGCAGAGAGGGCTCCCGGGGGTGGTCTCAGCTGGAAAAGGGAGCTCTGACCCTACCCAGCTGCTGGCTTGGGGACAAGAAGGTCTCACCAAGGTCTCACTGCCTGGCTACGAGGCGCAGGGACAGCGGCACCGGCCAGCCCAGCTCCTGCCTCGAGTCCAAAGCTCCAGCTCGAGCTCAGCTCTCCTTTGCCACCACACTGCTGGAGCGCCCAAATGCTTTTGGCAGGGCCACCCCGCGTCAAGCACGAGCCAAGAGCCTCTGCCCCACGGAGCTGGCACTGTCTGACACCACGAGGCGCTACCAACAGATGGAACGAGCCACTCGAGGGTGGAGGACACCACGAGAACCAGGTCACTGCCTTGTACTCACCACCAAAAATTCAATTGTGGGCAGAAGAAACGCGCATCGGAGGCCAAACGCGCTGCGCTTCAACGCCCTGAACTTCCTCATCTGTTTCCACTTTGCCTTTTCCCAGCCCACGTGGCCTGTCCCTGGTCCTGCACAACTCCACGAGACCGCAGGCTGAGACCCAAAACCAGTGGGGAGGCAAAAGGACCCAAACAAGTCATGGTGGCAGAGGGATGGCTCGGCCCGCGGCGGCGCATCCGCTCCCCAGGCAAGGTGCCCTCCGGGGCAAATATGCCCCAAGAGTGGCCACAACCATTGTCAAAGTGACACGGGGAAACCCTCCCGACGTGCTTACAGGCACCGGCAGTGGGGGAGAGGAGAGGACAGTCTGCCTGGCCCACGTTTTGGAAAGAGGGGCGATGAGAAGGATGAAGAGCAGCAGCTGCGAGCAGCCCAGCCCCGGCTGGCGGCCGCCCAGCGCCAGCAGCGGGTCAGGAGGGGACGGCGGCACAGGACGGGGCTCCGCAGCTCGGGAACGCCAGGTGGAGAGGGAGAATGCACAGCCGGGCAGGGAAAGCAGCCGTGAAGATGCCAAAGCTGCTTTGGGATTTAACGAGCAGCAGCAGGAGCCCCACGCGGGCGGCGAAGCACTGCGGGATGCAGCGCCTGCAAGGGGCGCACGGAGATGGTGACACAGGGACGAGCTGGTGCCACCCGTGCCCCAGCGTGGGGACAACTCATGAGCCCTCCACCCCGAGGGAAGAGGCAGCTCCTGAGCGGGGCTCTCCCACCCCAGGCTCCCAGCGCTGAGCTCGGTGCCGAGCGGTACCCTGCCGACCCCTCCTCTTGGCACGAGAAGTGCTCCGCGCCGCTTTGTGCTCTTATCTGCAGGCGGCTGTGATTAATTCTCAGTGGCTGGCAGCAGCTACAAGAGGAGGGCGCTTTCGCCCGCCTGCCACACTTCAAAGGCAGGGACTTATCTGCCTCAAACACACTCCGCAGCCTTTTCACGGGGACCCTTTCCAGTTCCACGGGGCTCGCGCGGCGCTGACAGGCGTCGCCAAAGCAAGGCTTATTTACGGGAGCGCATTTCAAAGCCTTCCCCTTCCCTCCCGGCGCTCCGGACGCTTGCTGGGGGAGGCAGCAAGATGCGAGCCCTGCACAGGCAGCCCCGTGCGGCTGCTCTGCCAGGGATAGGATGGGGAGATGCTGGAGGATGCCACAGTCCCTGCACCGTGAGGTCTCTGTGCTGCGCAAAACACCTCCACGAGGCCAGGCAGGAGCTGCTCGGCCCCAGCCACCTCGGGGTGGAGGTGACAGCTGCCAGGAGCGCCACCAAACACCGCTCAGACATGCTCAGGGCAGGATACGGAGTATCCCATATCCAGCCTGGGGGCCCCATGGGGACATAGAGCCCCATGGGGGGACAGCCTGCACGTGGCCTGGGCTCACCCCGAGGCAGCAGGCGGCACACGGGGGGAGCTGGGCCCCCCAACACCCCCTCCACATGCCTGCACCAGCAGCTGCCACCCCCCACGTGCCTCTCTCTGGTTTCCAAAAGAGGGAGAGAGCTTTAAAAATGGGGTCCCTGCATCAGCTGCTCCCTGGGAAGGCGCAGGGGCTGCTCAGCCACCCCAAGAAATGCAGGAGCAGCTGCGGGGCTGGGGCATCAGCTGCCGCGGGGGGGCTGCAGTTGGTGGGGTTGGGGACGCTGGGTGCTGCTGGAGAGGGGGCCACCAGCGTGCTGGGGGGACAGCAGCAGGGAGAGCTGCTTGGGGCACGTCTCAGGTTACCAAACCTTCGCATCCAGCCAGGATAAGCCTCTGGTTTCGCTCAGCCTCGGGGGAAATGCAGCTTTGCTGTTCACGCGGGGAAAATCTCTACCAAGACGGCTCGACACGCTCAGCGCCAGGCTGCTCCGCACCGCCGGCACGGTCAGGGAGCAGGGAGGGATTTTGGAGATGCATTTTTGGCCCCACACGTGCTGCCCTGGACGGCTGCGGGGTGGCAGGGCTTCCAGCCAAAAAATCCCAGCTATGCAGCACAGGCAGGCGGCCGGCACCGCCGAGGAGCCCGGCCACCGCCAGCTGCCCCGTGCAGGAAGGCGTCCCCTCCCCACAAATAATCCCAAAGCGGGGGTCTGGGTGGCTGACCCGGCACCCCAGTGGCAGGAGGATGGGCTGGGGGTGCCGTGTGCCCCCCCAACCATGAGCAGAGGCTCGGGGAGGTTTTGCCAGCACAGACCTGACACCGACACCCAGCCCTCGCGCGGGGCCACGCCGCTGATTCCTCGCTGATTGTGCACCAAGGGGAAGGGGGCGACAAGCTGCCACTCAGCCAAACCCATTTGTAAAGATTAATACAAACCAGGCTTTCGTCCCAGGCCCTACAACGCCTCAAGCCAGAGAACACTGGAACTTTAATTATATCAGTATAATAAAGAGGAAAAAAAAAAAAGGAGATGCTTAATCTAGATCACGGCTCCCAACAGCCCCCGATTCCAGCGGCACCGACACCGGGCAATCCAACCGGCCTCGAAGCGCGCTGCTGCGGCACCTCGGGCACGTGCTGGCAGTTCTGCTGCCTCGGGGTGACCATTCTGCCCAGGCTCCGGGCTTTGCCCCTGCAGAGGTGGCTGCAAACCTCCCCAAACCTGCCCCAGCCCTCAGCCTGCACCCCTGCGGCTGGACCTTGCCCCCTGCGCGCGCACAAATTGCCCCGGGCAGATTGCATCGGTCAAAACGGCTCCATCGGCAGCGGGGATGGAGAAGCACGCCCAGCTCAGGGTTTCACTGCTTCTGACGGAGCTAAAAAAGCTGTCAGCAAAATCGTTTGCACCTTCCCGTAGTAAAACCAAAGTGTTGGAGAGAAGTGCCCAGCGCCACGGCGCCACAGCGTGGTGCGGGATCGGCCGGGGCAGCGCCTTCACCGGAGCCAAACGTGGGTGAAGGAGGGACTGAGGGAGGTGACAGAGTGGGGTGACAACTGCAGAGCCCCGCGGGAGCCCAGTGCTCGCTCTGGCACGGGATGCACCGAGGCACCCTCGCTGCTCACCCCGCAGCAGCCCCCGCGCCCCCCAGCCCGCCAGCTGCTCGGGCGGTCTCGAGCCATTGATTTCTCAGCTTTGCCCTTCAAAACTCTCCTGGCTCGGCGCCCGGCTTGCATCGTCTCGTTCCTCGGGAGCAAAATATCTCTATTATTATTGCAATTATTTCCCAATCAGCATCGCTCAGGGCTGACTCGGTCGGCGGGGGGGCCCCGACAGGAGAATCGATGCGCGGCCTCCGCCCGGGGCTGCCGAGGGAAGGGCGGGCGGAGGACGGGGGCGTCCCTCTCCGCCGTGCCATGGCTGTTCCCGGCCAAGCAGTGGCCACAAAATACCTGTGTGTTGAGGAGATGGACCCAAATTCTTTTCATTTCCCTCCTAGCTCAGCAAGGCAGCACCAGCCCTTCTTCCCTGCCTGAGCAACCAGAGCAAGGCGACACCAAGGCCAGCCCACCGCGTCCCACCGCCCCTGGCCTGCTCGGGAGTGAGGACCGGCCCTACAATGACCAAGGAGGACATGGGGCACTCATCCCTTTCCAGACCGCTGTCAGGGAGCCCAAAAAGTCAGGGAGGAGGCAGCGGGGCTTTGCCAGGAGGAAGCCCAGGCTCCCAGAGCTGCGGCGTGCCGGAGATCAGCTGATCCTCCCTCCCCTCGCGGCCCCAGGAAAATAGCTGCTTCCTTCCTGCTCCCTAAAACAACAAAGCAGCGCGAGAGAAGCTGCCTGAGGACACGGAAGGAGCCATCAATCTCACCAAACACAGGGCTGGGTGGCAGGAAAAGCCCACGCAGGGGAGGCTGCGGAGGGATGGTCCCAGGGTGGCCGTCCCCGGGGTGTCCCCAGCAGGTCGGGGACAGGCTGCGGCAGCAGCTCCAGCCCCGGGCTGGCCACGACAGCGGCGCCCAGTGCTCCTCTCCTCATCCCAGTGCTCCACAACCCCTATATTGCCCACCCCAGGGGCTCCCAGCCCTTCCCCAGAAGCACGGGGACAAACACGCTCCCCCAAATGCTGCAGCCCAAACCTCTGCACAGGGCTGGTGCCACAGGGGGACCGCAGGGTGCGCGCAGTGCATCCCCCTTGTGCTGCCTTCAGCCACCCCCGGGTTTCGTTTCCTTTTTCTTTTTCCTCTCTGCAGACACACAACTCCATCTCTAGAGCAGAAACAACTCCGCAGCAGCTCCAGGGCCCAAACTTTACATCCCCAGAGCGCAATCGGCACGTGTCACCCCGCACCAACAACTCTCCGAGATCACCGCCCCTCACAGCGCCCTGACAGAGCCGGGCTTTAGGCTGCAGAAAGGAGCCCAGCACCGGGCACCCGGGCTTGCAGGCAGGTTTACTCATCCATCAGGCTTCTCTCCGCAGCCCTGCACCCAGGCATCACAACCCCACAAACCCCAAAACTTCACACAACCCCACCTCAGCAGCTCCCAAACCTCTCCGCTCCTGCCACGAGTCCAGCAGCCATCACTTCCTCACCGCCCCATCCCGAGGCCACCCGCTGCAGTAACACAAATTTACAGCAGACGCATTTAACATGAACTAAACCCGCTGCCATTCACGTCCACCCAGGGAGAAGGGAATGCTGACCGCAGCCAGCCTCACCTATTTAACGCCAGCGCTGCCCCCGGCCTGCAGACAGCCCCTCGTTACCGCTGCCCCGGGGTTTTATCCCGACGGCCAAATCACACCTGAGCGGCCAGGAGCAGCTGCTAAGCACCGAACAGCCGGGGTCTAAATAACGCACGGCACGCTGACACCATTAAATATTGAACATCTCGCCCAGGCAGCACAACTGGACATGCAGAACGTCTCATGAACTCAATGACTACATTTTATACCGCATAATGTGTTTCACGAGAAAGTAATCCATTGATCAGGAGGGAGGAGAAAAGTTAAAACCACGCTTTTTTTTTTTTTTTTTCCCCACTCTTTTTAAACCAACATCTCTGCTATCGGCACCCCGAGATGGAAATCGCAGGGTCAGTGCTCCCCCCAAACCTGCCCCCACAAACACCTCCAGAGCTGGAGGACAACCTCTCGCTGCCCCACACGAGGTGCTCCTGAGAACACCCAGCTGAACCCAGCTCCGGGCTGGGAGCAAAGGAGAGCACGTGCAAATATTTCCCTTCAAACCCAACCCTCGCCGACACGCACTCAGACCCCTCTCGCTCTCTCCACCCCGAGTTTAAGTGTTTGCTGAACTCCCTGCTCTGTTTGTTTGCGTTTTAGGGCTGGGTTCCCACACGTGAGCCTCTCCAGCAGCACCCCCAGCCCCACGTGCCCCTCTCCGGCTCACACCTTCCCCGCAGCCCCAAGGAAAAGGCGCGGGGCCGCAGCTCCCCACCCCACCGAACCCAGGAGCGCCAGAGAGCGCTTCCCACAGCGGGCTCTCCGCTGGCAAACAGGATGGAAATTAGGCTCTTCAGCCTGAGCATAGGAGCAATTTTGAAGGAGAGATTGAGCAGATTTAAATATAGAGATTGCTTTCCCTAAGGATACTGCTTGAGATGTTTAAAAGCTCAGGTTTTACGCAGCGCAGATTTTCTCTCCGCAGCGCTCGTGCGGGTGCAGAACCCTCCTCTCCGCCGCTCCCTTCTCCTTGGGGCTCGTGGGGAAGCGGGGCCAGGCAGGAGGAGACCACCACAGACAGGCAAACGCTGGGCTCCTGCACACCCGTACGATGCTGAGGGGCTGCAGGAGGAGCCCAGGCAGCCCCTCGCCAAGCCGCCGGCACGCAGGAGGGCCGGGCGCGCAGCTGGGGCCGCTTTGTGCGCTCGCTCCGGGAAATTCTCGGCACAGCTTTGAGGACCACCTGCCACCATCTCCATCTCCCCAAAGCCGCGACGGCTGCCAGGGGATCTCAAGAGGAGGCTGCCACTCACTGCAGCTCGCCGGCGCGATGTCCAAGGAGCTGCCTCCAGCGAGGCGCCAGGAGCGCAGCTTGGCACCTGACAGCTCGGCACGGGGGAGAGACGTGCCAACGCCGAGTGCTGTCGGCCCTCGCTGGCCCTAAAGGCTGGTGGCAACGCATGCTGTCCCCTTCTTACACGCTGCCACCACCCACAGCCCTCACCGTGTCCCTGCCTCCTGTCCATCCATGGGGTCAGGCACCCATGGAGAGGGTTCCTGGTGGAGAGGGCTCGTGGAGCGCTGACCCACGGCGGGCAGGGGGCTTCAGCGCCTCTGGGGGGCTTCGAGGTGGGCAGGGAGGGAGCAGGGATGGTGATGGGATGAGCAAACCTAGAGTAAAAGTGTGCCTGCCACCGAGATGGGGCCCTGGCAGCAACCCTTGCCCGGCCCGAGGGTGCGCACGCCTGAGTATCCGCACTGGAGAGGGAGGCCAAGGGGTGGGAAATGATGTTAATTAAAGTTTTAATTACTGTAACCAAACGAGTAGCATAATTACTTTATTCTCACCGAGACTTCAAGCTGATTAAGAATCACGTGCATCGCAATCTTTGGGTTGATTTGATTTTTAATTAAACGTGCTGGCGGAGGGACGGGGCGGGATGGGGGCTCGGCCCTGCCCGGACCCCAAAACCTTGGGGGGGGGGGCCCTGGGAGCCGGACACAGCTCCCAGCACGGGTCGGGGGAGCTCCATGGGTCCACACCCATGTTCCACGAGGCTTCGAGCAGAAAGGGGTGTGCAGGGACACGGCCCCGTGGCCAGCAGGTCACCAGAGCTCCCCGTACCCCTTCCCAGCCCCGTCCTGCCCAGGCCCCTCCGATATTAATGAACCGGTGCCGCCGCTGGAGGGAATTATTAAAAAAACAATTTTGCAAAGGTATCTTTTTCCAATAATAATAATACTAAAAGACAAAGCTGTAGAAATTAAATTCCCAGTCCCCTACCTCAAATAAATAGTATCAGAATTTGAAATGAGACATAATTACCTCGGCAAGGTTAAAGCCGCTAATGCGCACGGAATACGGAATCACCATTCATCATAATCATATCTCATATCACAGCCATTATTTATAATTAGGAGGCACGGTTTAAAAAACACATAAAGACGCCCATGCAATGCAGTAATTCTTCTGTTATTGCTCCTGAAGGGCCAATCCTGGCCCTTTCAGAACCTCTGATTTGTGGAGTCCGGGATCAGGCAAAAACAGTTCCCCAAAATACCCCGAAAAGTCAGTCCCAAAGAGCGTGTCGCTCGTGGCTCCGAAGGAAAATCCACCTGCAGCTGCCCTCGAGCCCTTCCTGGGCATGGAGACAGCAGTGACAGGACACTGGGGCTGCACCCAACCCATCCAGACCATTTCAGAGCCATGCTGGGAAGGGTGAGAGCAGCCAGGGTCCAGCCAGGAGAGCATCGTGGCCCAGAGCTGCAGGTGCCAGCACTCCCCACCGGCCCCATGAGCTTTCTTGGCCGCTGGGTGCTTTTACGTGCTTTTAAACCACGGAACAAGCGCTGGCAAAAGCTGGCGAAACCAAAAGCTAAACCAAAAGCTGCCCTCCCTTGAAGCTGCTCCCGCGTCCCAGTGAAACATTAACAAGCTCCCAGCGAAGTCAGAGGAAATTGCCCTTAAAGTATTCGGGGAAGTACGAGCCGGGTGGTGATGACACGAGGCCCCGAGCCCACTTCTGGAGGCACATCTCCGGGCCCACTGCTGGCAGCAGCCAGGAGCACGAGCTCACAGTCCCGTGGGGACACCGAGCTGCTCCTCTCACATGCTGGAGCCGGAGCAGAGCCCTCGTGCAGAAAAGCACAGAGTGCCAGGACACAGCCTGAGTTGGGGACGGGTCTGTTTTGGGGGGCAAAGCGACCCCTGGGGTTGAGGAGCCCGAGCTCTGCACCCTTTGGTGGGGATTAGAGCAAGAGAAGGTGCCCCGGGTGCGCAGAGCTGTGCCAGAAGGGGCTGAGACAGCAGGAGGACAGACACACACCCACGTACATGCAAGCTGCAGGGTTTTTGGAGATGGAAAAGCCAAGTAGGGGAACATGAGGGGAGCCAAGGGCCGGAGGCAGCAGCCCCAAGCACGAGCTGCCTTTCCCCCGGCCGCTCGCTGCACCCGACCGCTCGCCCCGCTGGTCCCGTGACTGCGGTCACAGAGCTGAGCTTTTTCAGAGATTTCACTGGGCTGTAAAACGCTAAACTAACAAGGGAGGGGACAAAACCAGCTTACAGACGCACACAGAACCGCATGCTGTGCAAAACCCAGGAAACGAGTTGCTAACAAAGGGCCCCGCAAACACGCTGGGGTCCCCGCACCACGCACCGCGGGGTCTCCACCGCCTCCTCGCTCCCCTCGGGGCCGTCCCCGTGGCCTCAGCAGGCACCAGAAGGACCTTTCACGTCGGTGGCAGCGAGTTTTCCAAACCCCAAAGTCGCAGAGAGAGGTGGCGTTTTGCAGCGCTCGGGCAGGGGACCGCTCTTTGCCCTTCCAAGCGCTGGAAACGAATCCCCCCCCCCCCCTCTCCCCTTTTCATCCCGTTGAAGACTTGACAGAACCTCCTAGCGCTCTGCAGTTGAAATTGGCAGGTCTCAAATTAATTGACTGCAATTTTACACAACAACATGTTTAGCTGAGAGCTGGCCCGCGGCCCGCTTGGCTCGCCACCGCTCCCCAGACACTTTTCAAGCAACCTCCAAAACTTCACAACACGGCGGAGGCGAGGCGAGCGGGCTGCCAACGTGACCCGCTCCCTGCCAAAAAACCAGCCCCGCTTCCCCGCGCCCCCTCCCCGACCCTGCTCCGGCTCCTCCGCTGCTTTCCCCCCACCCCCCCCCCCCGCTCTCGTTAATGGCTCGTTAAATTATTCTCATCGTCTCCGAGGACCCCGCTCCTCCGAACGCGGAGGGGCACGGCGCGGGCTCCGCTCTCGCTGGATTTCGGCCCCGCTGCTTTGCCATGGAAACCACAGCGACGGGACCGACGCGTGCAACAGGCAGGAGAGAAGGCAGGTTTGTATTTCTGCCCACCCTGACACATTCCTGTGCTCTATCCCCAAAGGACAGGGCCTGAAGCAAAAGCCGACGTCACCGTACTGGCGCTGGCGGCGGCTCTACAACGCAGCCACAGCCAGGGGTGAGCGCCCCGGGGTGCTGTTGTTTGGGATCCCAAACACGAGGACGCACGACCTCAGCGCCCAGGAATGAAGTGCCGGGCTCCAGCTCACCTCCAGCCCTCGCCAGGAGCCAGCTCAGCCAAAAACCAACCACGCTCTCGTTAGCAGAGCCGGCACCGCCGCTCGCACGGGGCCAGCATGGCTCACGGGGACCAACCCCTGTGCCCAGGTCCCCGAGCCTCCTGTAGGATGCTGACAGGGTCAAAACAAGCCCCAGGGACCAGCCAGCCCTGGCTGCGAGCCCTCGGGCTGATCGTGAGCAGGAATCACCCCGGTGCCGGGCACCTCTCCAGGGCACGGCCGCGGCACGGAGGCGTGCTCCCGGCGGCCAGGCTGCTGGAGGCCAGGGGAGGATTTTCTCCAGCTCTGCCCAGGGCCCGGGTCAAGCAGCTGATGCTCCGCGAAAGCCAAATTGGGGGCGGGTTGTTTGTGTGATTTCGTTTCTTGAATAAACAGAAACATCCTGCCCGTGATTAAGAGCCTTTATGAAAAACACACCAGCGCCGAGCGCTGCAGCTGGGGCTGGAGGTACCGCAGCGCCTGGGGGGGGGGGGCAGAAAACAAGAGGGCCGGGCTTAACGGGGGGTGAGCACAGCTCCCAGATGGATTCACACTGCTGCAACATCCCAGGCAAGTTTCAGAGAGAGAAATCCTCCCCAGGAAATCACGAGATGGTTCCTTTCTCCCAGAAATCCCCATTTTTCACGCCAAACCTCCCCAAGCCTCCTCTTGCTCCTGCCCCTCTGGAGAGGCAACGACCCGGGCAGGCTGCGAGCAGCCCACGTGCCACGAACCACAAACGGCACAGGTCAGAGGCAGCTGAGGTGCTGCCATCACCTTTACGCATTCATTCTTCCCTTTATCACCCACAGATATCACAGCTCTGCCCACGCCCTTACGCCGCGCTCCGCCTTTTGGCCGCGGGCATCGCCAGCCGCAGGTCACGGGGAGGAGAAACCCGGAGGAGCTGACCCCAGCCCCGCTCAGAGACAGGCAGCACGGAGCTGAGCTGTGCCCAAAATCGCTCTGCCAAAACTCGAGGACCTGCAGGGCTCCTGTGCCTGCCCCCCGTGCGGCTCCACAGCCCCCACCACGCAGCGCAGAACACGTGCTTGTGGTTAACTCGCACACACACACGTGTGAAAACCCCAGTTTTCAAGTTTCTTCTCTTGGCAAGGCTCAAAACAGGCCAAGTTTTCAATATTTTTTTTTTTGCTGGGAGGCTTTAAAAATGCATCCCATCCAAACCATCCCCGAAGCATTCCTGACATTTATTGCCATCAGCTTTTCCCCCCAATTAGCTGCCTCTATGCAACTATCATCGTCTTGATGAAAAACATCTCCAGAAACACACAGCCCAGTACAACAAATGCTCTCTCTCTCGCTCTGCTTCTCCCTGCTCAGAAACAGAAAGAGAATTAGGGAGGAGAGGGGGTCAGGAACATTTTTGCCTTGACCGCTTTGTCCAGCGAGAGCCACCACTCGCCGTGGTGCTGGTGGGAGGTGACATTTGGCACCCAAAACCTGCTCCCCAGGCACCCCATACATTGTCTGCAGACACAGCATTGATTCAACAATGAATGGACCAAATCTCATCTGGAAAAACACCTTTTTGGTGCGTTGGGCTGAGCTCGCAAGGCTCGCAGCGCGTGGGACAGGCGCGAGGAGCAGCTGGGCGAGGAGGAGCGGGGCTGCTCCCGTCCCCGGGAGGCAGGCACCAAACGGCACCTGGGCGGATCCGGTGTCAGAGCAGAGCTCTCTGCAGGCTTCTTAATCGCTTCCATTTCCAAACTGGAGCAGAGGTCTTGTTTCAACAGCCTGCACGAGCAGATGTCAGGCAGCAAGGTTCAAAAGGACAGCAGCGGAGAGAGGAAGGGGCTGAGCCACCGAGCTCACGACGCACGGGGTTTTGGTGATGTGCTGCGGTGGGAGCGGGGGCAGAGCAGCCCTTCCATGGCTTACCCTCTGGTGGGACACCGATGTGCCCTATTGCTGGATCCAGGGGCTGAAGAGAGGACAAGGCGCACGGGGACGTGCCCAAGGCACCCCAAGCGCAGCGGCAGCTCCATGAAGTGCCCAGGGACGTGGGTTGTCTCTCTCTCCTGGTAAACCCCGGTCAGAAATGCTGTGTTTGACACAGAGCCAAGTCACGGCACCTCAGTGAGCCCTCCTGCATCAGACCAGCCCTGTTACCATCCCATGTGCTCTCCATCCCCAAGACGAGCCGCATTTTTCCTCCCAGGTCTGGCCACGCGCGCTTCCCTTGGTGCTTGCCTCGATTCCCTCCGTCCCTCTTTAATTTTTGCCCTCTTTTAAAACCAGAAGGACCCAGAAGCCGAAGATCCCACACCAAAGAGCCCAGCGGTGCAGCTCTCCCAGCCCAGGCAGCTCCCAGCCCGCGAGTTTTCAGATTTAAGAGGGGGAAGGAGAGGCAGGAAGGAAACCCTCCGCTAAGCCACGGAGTGTTTATCTCACCTGCTGGAAGAGAAACACGTCTTTAATTTTAAACGTCGAGCGTAAAAACAGATCCCTTGAGGCTCATAAACATACCAGAAAGAGAGGGAGAGTAACACAGAGAAACCCTGGGGAAATAAACAGAGAATTCAATTTGGGGAGTTCCCATCCCCGAAGCCGGGTGGAAATCACCCCCACAGCCCCGTAGCTGGCACCGGCCGCGCAGCCGAGGTGCGGCTTTGTTTGTTTTGGGGGGTTGTGGTGTTTTATTTGGTTTTGGGTTTGTTTTTTTTTTAAGGTCTTTGCTTACTTCTCAAGAAACACCACCGCGTGCAGCACCGTCCCCGAGAGGCCCGGTGGCGAGCCCAGCCAGGCCCCAGCACACCGACCCCAAGGAGCGGGGAAACGCAGCTGGGCTGGGACAAAGGCCTGGATTTTAGAAGATTTTTGAAGATTTTCAACCACCGATGGAAACCAGAAGGCCAAGGAGAGGCCAGGCACTGAGCCAGCCCTGAGGAGGCTGAGCCCCACAGCACAGGACCTGCTGCAGCCACAGCCCCCAGGACTGCAAGGGGCTTTACCGACCGCAAGCTTGCCTGCGAGTGCCCCCGCTGAGAACAAAACCCACCCCTGGAAGGATTTGGCGGCATCCTTCAGGGCAAATATGAGTTTGAGGGAACTCAGGTGGCAGCAGGGCTGCTGCTAGGAGGATTTGGGCAGGTGAGAAAGGTCCAACACGCTCCTTGTGCCCCCAAAAACACGAGCAGGGGCAAAGCCTCCAAGGCTTTTTGCGCCGAGGGGCTCCGGCGAGGTGGCACAAACCCAACCCACCTCCAGAGCAAGCAGCGGGGCTCTCCAACCTCCAAACCGCCTCCCTGGTCGCTTCACAAACCACTTTTGCCCTCCCAAATCCAAAATGTGCTCTCCCTACAACGCGTTGCTCTTACTACAGAGGCACCACCAGAAGTTACCGGCCCCACGGTGAGTATCCCAGAGGCCTCTCCCCTCTCCACATGGCACCGACTGGATCCCCCTTCCCCTTGCTCACACCCCAAAGAAAGACCGCTCAGCGGGACGCAGCAACATCCCCAAAACCCCAAAAGAAGCCATCCCAGCACACTCACTCCCCCGTGGCCACAGGGGAGGCGAGGGATGCTCGGAGCTGCCGGCAGAGCAGGGGGAAGCCGCGCGGAGCCAGGGGCCTGCACAGCGCCGGCGCCCAGGATAGCACACAAATTGCTTCATTAAATTTCATCACATTAAGCCAGTTTCATGAATTTAACATTGTCCCCGGACTATTGTTTGTCTGAAAATTAAATTACGGCAACATTTGTTGTTTCAACGAGTCTGTCAGTTACAAACGAGGCCGGAGGAGGGGGACGCGGGCAGGTGATGGCACTCCTGGCTCCGGCAGCGGGGCGAACGCAGCCCCTATTTCCCCTGGGGGATGGAGAGGGGAAGAATTAGGGTAACACGGTATTTCTCCCACTGCCAAGCGTGCCAGACATGGAAAGCCTCACCAGTACGGGCTCAGACTTTGGTGCCCAGCCCTGCAGAGCACCAGGCTGTGCCCCTCCGGGCAGCACCCACCCCATTTACGCTCACCCGAGGAGATGTGCACGCTGCTCTGGGGCTTTCCAGACCGCAAAGCTTTGCCACAATGGGGAACACGCAACAATTTCTCGCTGATTCTTCCTTTTCCCGTAAGCAGCTCCTCTCTGCAGTATCAGGAACAAAGGTGAGAAGCTTTCGCTTGGTAAAGGAAAGCGCCGAGCCCAGCGGATTATAAATAGCACCCAAAACTGCCCCGCACCCCCAGCCGAGGGGATGAAATGAAGACGAGCGAACCACCAGCTCCAAGGTCAGAGAGACTGTTTTGTGGGTTGTTTTTTTCCTTCCCTTTGTTCAAGGTCTGGTAATTTTACCAACGCAGGAGAGCGATCCAAAATACATCATTACGGTGGGAGCTAATAAAAAACACACAGGTTTTTCAGCCTGCCGGGGCTTTTTCTGCTCTCGTGGGGATCACCACGGGGAAAATGCTGCCCCAGCGCCAGCCCCCTGCTGCATCCAGGTTCCTCGGGACCCCCGGTGCCACGCACAGAGCGACTGATGGCTGCTGCCCTCGAGAGCACCAAGAGCAGCAAAAATAAAACCCTCCCATTACCCAGCCTTGCTCCGTGGGGTCCTCTCCGCCTCTCCGGTCCCAACCCCAAGGCCATGGGGTGTGAGCTCAGGGACGTGCCCAGCTCAGAAGCACCTTGGAAGGAGAAAGGAGAAATGCAGGGCCACCCGGGGGGCCGCCAGACCAGGACAAACCCCTCAGGCACCGCTCATCCGGGCTGCAGGAAGGCAGGCGGGATGCCAGCACTGCCCTGTGCCCTCCCTTTTCTCCGCTGCCTTTGGTGGGAGGCCGGGGCTATTCTCCCACCTGAAAAGCCAAAATTAGCCAGCTTTCCAGCCCGTCAATAGGCACAATGGCTCTGACAGGAGGGCCTCTGCAGCGCCGGGGCCTCCCAGCTCATTTCCATCCCAGCGGGGTGGTTTCCACCCTGCCCTGCCACCGCCAGCTCCGCAGCGAGCGCCGTGCCCAGCTCTGTGCATGGAGGGGCTGTGACTGCACCAGGTCAGAGGCATGGGGACACCCAGGGGTGCTCAGCACCCTTTGGTTTCAAAGCTCAATGAAGCCTAAAAGCTCACTCCTTGCAGTGCACAGCTGCAGCTCCATCCCCAAACCTCACATCCCTGTGCCACGGGCAGGGTCCTGAGCGAAGGGAAACGCAGAAAGCACCAAAAAACGCCGGAGATGGGCACATCCCGGAGACGGGCACATCCTGAAGGCTCCCGAAGTCACCTTGGGGAGGGTGCCCAGGGTGATGCCCCCCCTGACAGGGCTGCGGGGAGCCGGGAGAGGCACTGAGTCAGCGCTGCGTGCGGGGAAGGGCTGAGCCTGGCGGCCACGTCCCCGCCTGGCAGCCAGCCCGGCTCCTCTCCGCCAGCTCCTCACCTGCTGGCTTTGTGCTGACTGCGGAGCAGATGGGGGAGGAAAAAAAAAAAAAGAGTTATGGAGGTGAAGAGCCTGGGGCAGCCGGGCTGGGAGCTGTAGGGGCTGGGAGAGCCGCAGCGCAGAGGGCAGCGGGGGCTCAGCCCCATCCTGCTCGAGGCGGGGAGCCCGAGCGCAGCGCGTCCCTCCCCAGAGTCACCCGAGGACGGAGCCGGCAGCAGCCCCCCCACCCCTCCCCAAGCCGGTCCCAGAGGCCGTGGGTTCACGATGAATTTCTAATTGTTTCCTCCAACAATGAGACATCCTGTTCGGAGCTCGACAAAAAGCCAGCGGGGCCCCTTCCTCCTGAGCCTGCCGGGGCGACGCCGCGCGCTGCCCGCCACGAGCGGGGGACACCGGGGGGGGGGGGGCTCTGCAGCCCCCTCTCCCCTCACCCCATCCACTTACCGGGGCCGTCTCCACCTCGATTAAAGCAGCCAGCACTTCAGGAGAGCTCTCGAGGGGGCTGGGAGCACTGAGAGGTGTTTGATGGATTCGCTGTGGCAGCCGCTGGGCACCTTGTCGTGCCAAGCCAGGGAGGACGCGGGCGCAGGCTCCTGGGCGCCCGTTTCCCTGCTAGGGAACGGGGCTGAATCCCTCGGGGAGCCCCATAAATGGTGGGCAGGGGGAGCGGGGTCCCCGTGGGATGGGATGGGGACACAGAGGGACGAGACAGCAGGAACAAAAGGCCCTTGTGCGGCGCCGCCAGCTGCCTTCCCCGGCTCCATCGCGCTCGCCCATCCAGCAGGGCTTAGGGGCTGCGGGTCCTGCCCTATAGCACCCCCAAAATGCCCTGTGCCCTATAGAGGGCTGCCCCACTGTATGGTGCAAGGGGAGGCAGGTGGGCTGTGGCAGAGATGCTGCAGGATCTGCCCCAGGTGGGTGAACACACACACGGCC
This sequence comes from Aythya ferina, assembly GCF_964211825.1. Taxonomy (NCBI): domain Eukaryota; kingdom Metazoa; phylum Chordata; class Aves; order Anseriformes; family Anatidae; genus Aythya; species Aythya ferina. The sequence goes on from NC_140306.1 coordinate 11,174,841, forward strand.
CCATGGCACCGTCCCCAAATCGCGCCACGAGCACCAAAGCTGCCCCCGGGAGCGGGGTGAGGGCACCTTCCCCTACAAGGGGTGAGCTCCGTGCAAGGAGGGGGGAGGACAGGGGGGGTCACCAGGGGTCTGAGCCCTCCCTGCGCCCCGGGAGCCGGATTTGGGGCAGACACAAAGGGCCCCTTCTCAGCCAGAGCTGCTTAAAGCTGCCTTAGCGCTGAGCGGAGGCGGTGTGGAAGGAGCCGCGTGGCCGGGGGGCCGGGGGCCTCGTGCCTCCCCCTCCCAGGCTCACGCGGACCCCGACCTCCGCCGGGTGATGCCAACCCGTACCCGAGAGGCCGAGGCATGGATTTGTGGGCTGGAAAGCCAGTTTGGGCGAGTTTGGCTTTCTTGCACAAACAGCAACACCGCTGAGCCACGCTGGGGAGCGCCGCGAGGACGCCAGCCTCGTTCAGGGCTACGAAGCCTCCCCGAAAAGCCAGCAGGGAGGTCTCCAACCCCCAGCCGGGCTCCTGGAAGCCAGCAGAAGCTCCCCCCGCGCCCAATCCTGCCCCGAGAGCAGAGCACAGACACCCCAATGCCCTGCCCCTGCCCTGCCCCAGCACGTGCCCGGCAGAGCCCCCGCTCCCTGCCGCCCGCAGGGGATAATTCCTGCCTCACAGCACAGCCGGGGGAAGGGGGAGAGGAAGAAAGCAGGGGGCTTTTTACGAGGGGAAGAGATTTGGCTGTTAAAACACCCAGGGAGGGGGAAAAAAAAAAAAAAGTCGTTCCTTGGAAGGAAATGAAGCAGCACACAAAGCACCGGTGCTGCCCCGGGCGAGACACGAGGTCCCGGTGAGCTCCCAGCCCAGGGCCAGCAGGGAACGGGGAAATTCCTGCAAAACCCCGGCCGGTCGTGGCCTCCTCCTGCTGCACACAGCCCTGCACGGGGCTCAGCGCCAGCCCCACAGCCCCGTTTTAGGGTCAGACAGGAGCTGGGAATTCACCTTCCCTCTGCACGCGATGCTCCCCAGGAGGAGCGGCGAGGTCCCGGTGTTTGCGCCCGGCCGGGGCCGGCCCACTCAGCACGCAGAGTTTGGTTTATTTTTTTCTTATTATCATCCTCCTCCGAGCGGAGGAGCCAAGGAAACCAAACAAGGGGCCGGCTGAGCTGGGCCTGCCGTGGGAGAGGATAAACAAGCCCAGGGAGAGCACGAGCTGCAGAGGGGGAGCGGATTCCCAGCGGATTCCCAGCCCCAAGGCGCTCGCACCCAAGGCTATCTGCTTTGGGGACGGAGCTGAAGGGATTACGGGGGCAGGAGGACAGCCAGAGCTGCGGGGACAGCCTCCAAAAGTGAGGACCCAGCTGGCTGCAAGGGGCACGTAGGGGCTGCAGGCACACCCAGCTCCTCCAAGCCACCTCCCCACGAGGCTGCTCCAAGCCCCACAGCCCCGGGGACCTCCCCGGTGTCAGCCGGGCACGGGGAGCGCAGATTTTCCCCCCTGCAGTCCCCGCGGCAGCGTGCCCACAGCCCCGTGTCACTTCCCCATCCCCGGGGCTGAAGGAGAGGTCCCCGAGGTGCCCGCAGGCAGCGCGCAGACGTGGCTCACACCCGGGGCCGGCAGCACGGCGAGAGTCACCCCCGCCTTACTCACCCTGTGGCGGGGCAGAAATCCCCAAAACCCCATCCCACAGCCCCGTGACTGCCGGCAGCGGGCGGCCAGCCAAAGAGCCCCGCCTGCCTTCGCTCCGACTGCACCCCGATGCCATTTTTCCCCCCTGGAATAACCGTGTCCCCTCCCCAAATGCCATCTGCGGCGGTCCCCAGCACCACGACCCCTCCAGTGGGGGACAGAGGGGACAGGGGGGGACAGAGGGGACAGCTGTGGGGCACAGCAGGTGCTGTCCGGCAGCCTCCCAGCCGCTCCTGCTGGCAGCGGGGCCGCGGGGCAGGAGGGCTCACGGGGTTTTTTCGGGGGACAAAGGCAGGCTCTGTGCGCACGCAGCAGCCTGGCCAAACGCTGGGCACGGGAGCTGCCATCCAAGGCAAATCCAGACGCAGCCGGGACCCTGCCCTGACCTCACCCCGACCCAGACGCTGCGCCGGGCAGCCCTGGGGGCAGGATATTAGGGCTGAGCACCCCAAAGGATGGTTCCCCTAAAATTGGGGTCTCCGGCACCCCCAGCTTTGCTCCGCAGGGCACCCAGAGCTCAGCCTGCGCCCTCAGCAACCTGCGAGTGGCTCTGACGGTGCCAAAACCAGGGAAAAAAAATGAGAAAAGCTAGGAAAAAAAATGAAAGAAGGGGAAAGCAACAAATCTCCCATGTAAAAGGCAGCTGCCACGCTCTCCTTGAGATAAATAAGGGACAGGGGACGTAACGCTGTCCCTGTGGCTTCGTGAATCCTCCTCCCACAGGCTCCTTCCTCCGTCCCCATCCTTCACGCTGGCACAGGTTTCTGAAATCCCCAGCGGGGAATTTCAGAAGGAATCCCTGGTGTCCCTCGGCCCCATGGATCGGTGGGGCAGGGAGGACGAGCTGCCTCCTCAGCTCCCCCTGCTCAGCCCGGCGCCGGGGAGGAGGAGGAGGAGGAGAGGCAGGGGATGTGGGGCAGGGGGAGCACCGCCAGCCCGGCTGGGGATGTAGGTCCTCCACTCCAGGAGGTGGCTCGGGGCCACCCGGGGCACCCCGAGGGCACATCTGGGACCAGTTTCCTCCTGGCTGTGCCACGGGGTGACCCCTACACCACAGGCACAGCCCCGCACGGCCACGCGGGGAGCTCAGGACCCAGCACCTTATGAGCAATGCGGCCAGCCCCGCGTGCCACGGCACCTCAGTGCCCACCCAAAGGGACAGGAGGTGTGAGGCGAGCCCCAAATGGGCCAAAAATCCCGAATCCTCACCAAGGCAGCAGGAGCACAGCTCATCGTCCCCTCGGAGGACAGCACCGCCTGGCACAAACGCCAGCTTCAGACCCTACCTCTCCCGTTTCAGCCAGATCCAGGATCTGAGGGGAATGAATGCAGGAACTCCCATCCCAAAAAGAGCCAAAAGGAGCAGTGAGGCTCCATCCTGCCCCCTCCACACAACGCAGCACTGCCACCCCAACTGGAGCTTCCCCCAACAGCAGCACCAGCCCCAGGCCACCAGCACCCACCTCCCGGGCCCTTTCCAGGTCAACAACCAAGCACCACGGACACGGGGAGGCAGAGCCTGCCCCATCACGGCTACGGGGCCAACCAGCAGCCCTGGGAGACAACGGGGTGGGCTCTGACCCACCAGCAGCCAAACACTCAATCCCCTTACATTACACCCCTCCGACACGGAGGTTTTGTGCATTTTTTTGGCAGAGAATGACAACGGGGGTCACACTCCCCAAATCACACCAAATCACACCAGGGGAGGCACAGAAACCCCCCCAGCAGCACGGCACCGGCCCCGCCAGCTCCGTCCCTACCTTTTTGATCTTCCCACTCCGCGTGCCCGCGAAGACGACGGTCTGGCCCCTGTAGTCGTAGGCAGCCACCGAGGTCATCCCGTCCTCCTTGTCCACGAACAGCGGCGTCCCCTCGATGGTGACGGTCCCGCCCAGCGGCTGGTTAAAATCCTGCCCGCAGAAATTGTCGTCGATCTGCAGGGGCTGCGGGAAGGAAAGAGGGGAGAGGTGAGCTCTGGTGAGAGCCAGGGACAAGGAGGGATCACCCTGACCTCCCACCCCACGGGAGGATGGAGCTGAGGAGGTGACGTTTTCCCATCTCCAGCTGGCAGCGAGACACCTCGCTCCGGGATGTGGTTTGGGGAGGAGGCCCGGAGAGGCAGCCTGCTCAGGCCAGGGGGGTTTCTGCTCTACGAGGTTTCTTCTGTAACTCAGAATTCAAAGGGGAGAGGTTTTTGGCAAGCAACCACCTCCAAATGCGTGCCAGTCCCCAAGGGGTTGAGATCCCTGTGCACGTAACATGGGGAACGCCGTGCGCTGCGCACCCACACCCGGCAGCTCCAGCTGCAAACAACATCCCCGCCATTTCCACCCCAAACAGGGACAACAACAGCCCCAAAACCAGAGGCCAGCACAGCCCTGGGCATCCAAAACCCTCAAGGAAAAGCCACGGGGCTGTCAAACAAGGACGTGGCCACGCCGTCACCACCCGGGCTCGCTCCAGCGACCCAAAGGCAGCGGTGCCGCTCCCGGCTGCGGTGCCACCAGCGCCGTGCCAGCCCTGCTGCAGCTGAGCCATGGGATCGGCTCCAGCCGGCCACGCTCAGCCCCCGAAGTGGTGTGGAGACGGCGTTTTGCTGGCTCAGTTCTTTAACTTCTGTTTTTGTGGGGTGCCTGAGCTGGGTTGTGAGCGCAGACCGACTGCCTTCCGCGCCCGGCCCCTGCTCAGCCTTCCCTAAACTGGGCAACACTTGGGTGCAGCCAGGCAGGGGAGATTCCCAAAATCAAGAATGAGGGGCACCGCGCTCTTCCCTGTCCAGAAGGATGTGGGAAGGGGAATCTGCAGCTCTCCAGCCCGTCGGCCTCACTGGGGACCCTCCTGCAGTGCCAGGTGCACGCTGCAGAAGAGCGGCTCCAAGCAAGTTCCCTTCCCAGCAACGCTGGGCTGACTCTGAGGACCTCTGTCAGACCTCGTGCCTCTTCCTCCTGCCTTGCACCGGCCACAAACCTCCCGGCTGCACCCCAGGAGGGCCTGGACAGCCACATCCCTGTGGCACAGACACCCAAAAACCCCCTCCTCAGACGAGACACGAGGAACGCACCCCTCGGTCCCGACGGCCTCGAGCAAGCCGGAGCCCGGCGAGCAGCAGCAGAGGGGCCAACACGACCCCGAGCACAACCCATGAAGGGATTTGAGCCCCACCGAAGGGATTTGAGCCCCGGCAGCCCCTGGCAGCCCAGGCAATTCCCGTTCCCTCCGCACTCCAATTTGCAGCTTCCCCAACCTCATCAGCTGCTGAATATGCAAGAGGATAAATGTTGATGGTGTTTACTCCTCTCTGCTTTGTCTCAACAAACTCTCTGGGAAACGACAAATACAGCTGCACTCCAGGGCCGCAAGGAGCACCCGCCCGCCACCGAGATGCCGCCACCACCTCGATAAATAATTACGCCGACAATTAGCTCATTAACAGCAAGCTGCCTCGTTAGGGAAGCGCAGGCAGGCACCGCGGCGGCGAGGTCGGGCCGAGCGGGCGCAGCGAGGGCTGGGGCACCCCCGGCACCACCGCGGCCACCCCCAGGACCCCACGAGGCAGCCTCCTCCCCTCCTCCGGCACAGAGCCGGGGCACAAAGCTCCCATTTTCCCCAGAAACCCACCCAAAAGAGGCAGGACAGGGCGCAGACAGAGCCAGCCAGGAGCCGTCTGTCTCCACGACCCGCCTTGTTTCGTCGCCTCTCTTCAGGCCCACTTAGGGAGGCAATGAGGGAGCAGAGGCGAGCTCGTGCCGCTCAGCGTTATTAATTGGCTGGTAATTGGGCACTTAATGGCAGCACACGCACCCCTGGCCTCCCACACCCTGCACCCACCTGCTGGGGAAGCACCCGGGGACCAGCACCCCAAAGCTCCGGGGCTGGGGGAAGCAGCAGGCAGCAGCAGGGCTCCTCGCCCCAAATTTCGTTTCAGCCTCCCAGCTGAGCTCCGGAGGGCAATGCCCACGGCGTGCTGGCACAGCTCGTCCCCAGCCCTCAGAGCACCCCCACTGCCGTGCTGAAGCACCAAGGGCCGGGCTTCCACCTCCCGGGAGCCTTCAAGCCATAAATCCTGAGCAGGAGCAGGAGGAGAGCTCCCGGGACGTCTTCCACACAGACCGGGCGTAAATCCCGAGCAAGCCCTGACCTAGCAATTCCGTCCTGCCTCCTCACGGAGCCCACCATGCCCTTGGTTTTCTGGCCAGCATCCATCACCGTGAGATCCTTCAGCTGCCCCAGAGGTGCTGCAGTGGATGCGGGGCAGGGAGCCCCCCGCCGGGACGCGGTGACACGCTCTGCACCACCCCTCTGGCTGCCTCCCAGCGCGGCGAGGGGCTCCAGCCCTGCTGAGCTGTGCTTGGCAGGCAGAGCAGGAGGGGGACACAAAGGAGGGGAGCACCAGGACCTTGGCACGGTGCAGAGCAAAGGCAGCACCACACAGCCCTGCTCCGCTCTTCCTCAGGGGCTCTGAGCCCCCAGGAGGCAGCAGCCAGCACCCTGCACACTTCTCCCCCCCCAAGGGCTGGGGGTTGCTTCTATCACTCACGAGGAATGGTGACAAAGAGGGAACGATGTCCCCAAATGGGGAACGTTCCAGCTAGATCCCAAATCCTCCATGGCCAGGACGTTCCCTCCAGCTGAGCAACCACGGAGTGAGGTTGGAAAACCCAAGGTCACCGCACGTGTAACCACAGCTCGCCTCCTGCACCGCGGCCAAGCCCTCGCTGTCCCCGTGGCACAGCACCAGCACCTTCCCCTGGTGGGATGCAAGAACTTTTTTTTCCTGGTTTCCCTGCAAAAACCCAGCTTTTGCAGCTGAGGCGCGCGGAGAAGCCGCCGAGCACCCAGCGGTGCCACAAACAGCCTCGATCCCCCCAGCAGGGAAAATAGAGCAGAAAATAAAACCCGGGGGGACACAGCCTGCCCAGCCTCAGATGGGACATGGGGGGGAAACGCCGGGCAGAGCCCCCTCCCCAAACACAGGGGGAGAGGAGCTGGAAGTGCCCGGGGAGGAAGCAGCCGGCATCTCCTGCGCCTGAGCCAGCAGCTGTGCGCCCCACCAGGCAGCAGTGTAACGATTTCATCATTTTCCACCAAAATTGAATTAGTTCAAAGCCAAAATCTGATTTGCGAGCCCAGCGCTCTTGACAGCAAACCCTTTACTTTGTCAGGCAGCTGTTAGCTGGCTCCTCCGGCGCGGTGGGGAAGGAAGGCTGGGCTGCTCCGCGGGCACCCCCGGCAGCAGGGCTGACCCCAAAACCCAGGGCACGGTGGGCTCCGTGCCCACGCCCTCCCCTCCTGCCTCCTCTTGCCTGGAGAAAATCAATCCAGCGCCTGCACCCTGCTTGCTGTTTGGCGACGTGCCCCCCGAGCACACCCAGGGAGCAGGGAGGTGGTGAGCAGGAGGGAAGCAAAGCCCCCAAAGGGACCCCAAGAGGGCAGGGAGCTGGCTGCTGGCTCTGCCCCGCAGCCTGGAACAAGCACAGCCAGGTGCTGGCACTGCGGGAGCGGGAAGAAAAAGGAGCCAGGAGCTCCTGGATCCCCTCTCCTCCTACCTGCACGCCACGGGACCTGCTGGGAGCACCGACCTGTCTGCCCCCTTCCCCACACCTCTGCCAGACCCCACGGTTCACACGTGCCACCTACAAAGGTCCCCCCAGCACAGACGCAGCAGACAAACCTCTGTCCCTCCGAGAAACCAGGTCCTGCCCCTCCAAACCAGCTCCCCTTTAACCCCTGCACCCCGTGCCAGCACGTGGCCCCAGCTCGGGGCCAGCCGCTCTGGGCAGACACTGATTCAGCCCCAGCCCAGACGTAGCCTTCCCACACCAAAGCCGCAGTCTCCACGAGGAATGCGACCCAGCAAGCCCAGCGCTCGGCCCCAGCCGTGCCAGGGCCCCCGAGCGAGCACGGATCCTCCCCCCGGGGGGGCACGAGGCAGGGCAGGTAACCGGGACGGGGCCCAGGGCACGGCCAGCAGCCAAAAACCGAGCGCCAACTCACCGAGTTGATGCAGCCCAGCTCCTTGTTCAAGAGCCAGGGCAGCGAGAGCTTCCCTTCCCCTCTGTAGCACGACTGGATGCGCTCCTTGATCTTATCCTTGATCTTCTTCAACGTGAAGAGGCAGAGCACAGACTCCTTGGGAGGCTTCACCCTGTTTTTCTGGCCCTGGGAGAAGATGGTGAAGAGGATATCCTCCTGCTCCGAGATGCCCAGGTACTTGGCCAGAGCCTTGCCAGGCTTGGTGAGGTACGCGTCCTGGATCAGGCGGTACTCGATGCCGTCCTGCACGCAGCCGATGGGGAACTCCACGTAGGAGTAGAACTTGGGGTCGTCCACGCAGAGGCGGACGATCTTGGAGGTGAAGAACTGCTCCCCGGTGGAGTCGGGCGAGGTGAGCTGGGTGTCCAGCTGCAGGGTCAGGTAGTACACGAACTGCTCGCTGCTGAAGCTGTAGATGTAGTAGATGTCGAAGGTAGGGAACTTGGAGAGCGTGTCCGAGGGGATCTTCAGCTGGGACGAGACGAACTCGTCCTGGTAGACGAAGCCGAACATCTCCGCGTTCTCCTCGTTGGCCATCAGCTTGCGGCTGGACAGCGTGGGGAAGTACTCCGACTTGCCGTCGATGGGCGTCCCGATGAAGAGCTTGTTCTGCCCGTTCAGCACCTCGATGATGACCCCGGACATGGTCCCGGACTCGTTGACGCTGGAGAGGTAGTGCTCCTTGCGGTGGTGGGGCTCGCCCAGCTTGAAGAGGTCGTCCAGCCGCAGGAACTGGCAGATCCCCTGCGAGGCGCTGCCGCAGGCGATGAGCCGGTTCCCCGAGTAGTCCACCAGCAGCAGCTTGTTCACGTTGTTGGTGGTGACCAGGCCGTGCGGGCACGACTGGACGCTGGGCGGGGGGTAACACTTCTCGTTGTCCTCCACCGGCCCCGTCACGTGCGTCCGCAGGAGGGTGAGGTTGTTGGAGAGCTTGTAGATCCGATTGACGGCCCCCACGTACACCTCCCCGGTCTTGTTGTGGACCACCAGGTGCGTCAAGCTCCAGTCTGAAACCGGGAAAGTCCTAAAGGGAGGCTTGGGGCTGCCTTCCGCCAGCGGTAGCCAGGAGCTCCCCAAAAGCAGCAGGGTCCAGAGGTGGAGGGGCGAGCGGGGCTTGAGCCAAAGGAGCCGCATGGCGGCGGCGCCGCGGCCGGCCGAGGCCATGCCCCCAAAGCCCGGCCGCAAAATAAATAGAAACAAACCCAAACGAAGGGGGTGAGGGAAGGAAGAGGAGCTAACGGGACACAGTCTCCTCTGCTTCCTCCGCGCTCGGCGTTCAGGGCATCACGGGCACCGCCGCTCTGGTCAGCCCTAGAGGGGAAAAGGAGAACACTGGGGTTAGGAGGCTTCCCTGCAGCGGTACCGAGCCTGCTGCACCCAACCCCGCAAGGCTTTGCTGCTTCACACCCTGCTAGCAGGCAGCAGAATATAAATCACCCCCCCACCTCCCATCCCGGAGGAAAACCAGCAGGGACCCCAAGTGCCAGGACCCTCAGGATGCCGAAACCTCCCCACGCTGCTCCACACCACAAATCCCTCCCCGTGAACAGCCACGTGCTTCATTCTCCCCAGCCCGGCCCCAGCCACAAGCCTTGCCATCCGGGGAGCCCCAAAACCCCTAGAGAGGGGCCAGCCCCTGCCTCCCCTCGCCGAGCCCCCTCGGGAGGCGCGGTGGCCGCACGCCTGCGGCACAGCAGAGCAGAGCAGGGCGGACACGTCCCCGGCAGGCAGCGGCCTCGCGATGCACTCCGGCACACCTCCCGCATACAAATGGCCCGGCGGGGCGTAGCTGGCCCCAACCTGCTCCTAAATCCCCCCCAGCATCCATCAGGGACCGGCCGCTAACGAGCCACGAGCGTGGCGGCGCGCAGCCCTGCACCGTTCCACGTGAAAAAAAAAATCAGGGTTTGCTCCCAGCTCGTGAGCACAAAGGGAAAACGGCCCCATTGTCGGGCTGGGGGTGTCCTTGGTGCCTGGCTGAGCGAGAAATATCTCCGAAATATCCAGCCCCCTCCCAGCCTGGCCCCCAGTGGAACTGGCTGCTGGCACGCCGCGCGCCGAGAGGACACTGCTGTTATAGAGGCGAGGCAAATGGGGTGGGGAGAGGCAGAGGAAAAAGCACGGCTTTTGTGAATGAAGACAGACACAAATGGCACCAATTTACTACTCAAGCAGCGTGTGACCGAGCCTGTGGAGGGGAGCTGGGACTCGAGCCCAGGCGGGCTGCGTCCTCCCGGCACGGGGCTCCCCCATCGCCTGGACGGGGTGCAGGAGGCACAGCCCGAGCCCCTGCCCGGAGGAGGATCTCAAAATCGCCTTTTAAAGGAGCTGGGAGCGCGGGGAGCCCTGGCACGCTGCCTGCCAGCCCTGCCACCTGCCTGCCTGACAAAGCCCAGGAGGGCTGCGGGCAGGGGGAGCTGGGGGGAGCGAGCAGGCACAGCGGGGAGAGGCACCGGGCTCCGAAATGCGGGGCTGCCATCAGGAGCTGCGGGGAGCACGGGGAGCTCTGCATCTCCCCACGTGCTCCGTGCAGCCTCAGCTCCCTGCTTCATCTGGTGACGGGGCACAGCTCCCCCCCAGCAAGCAGCCCGGACACCTCGCCGTGAAGCTCCCCAGCCGGGAAGTGAGCTCAGCCCTTTGTTTCCCAGCCCAGCCTGGCCGATAAGACGCTCCAAAAGCGGGCGGAGGAAAGCCTCCCCCTCCTTATCGCCCGTCTCTGACTCAGCTCGCGCGGGGAAGAACCCGCTCGGGGCCCAGCACGACAGCAGGATGCCTGGCAGGGAGTGGCACAGGTAGGAACCGTGGCCGCAGTGCCAGGACCTGTGTCATCGGAGGGCAGGCGGCACCGCGCCAGCGGCAGCGCACGCGATAGCAGCAGGGGCTGGCAGCAACGGCTCTGCTGGCTCCTCCGTGCCCCCGGGCAGGTCCCTGCACCGCTTCCAAATCCCCTTTGTGGACGTGCCCAGCTCCCAAAGCGCTCCGTTCCCGCTCCAAAAGCTCTCCAGCTCCGAAAGCTCTCCGTTCCTGCAGCGCTCCCAGCGCCTCCCTCCTCCCCACGCAGCAGCCTCCGAGGCTATAGCCTCGAGGGAGGTTTGGGCAACGCCGGGTGAGCACCTCGGAGGCTAAGCCAGCTCTGCGGGTGTGGAGCGAACGGGAACGTGGAGCCACCGGCCCTGGGAGTGACTCACGTGGTCCAAAGCTCACAGCCCTGCGGTGCTGTGTCAGGGCAAGAGGCTCCCGGCAGGGAGCGCGCGCCCACACCCCAGGGCACGGCGTGTCGGGACAGAGCTGTCCCTCCTGGGGAAGAGGTGACAGGAGGCAGCCCCACCGCCCAGCACCTTCGTTTTAGGAACTTTATCAGCAAGGCCACAACCACAAGCCCAGCAGAGCGGCGCCCGCCAGCCCCTAACTGCACCGCGGGGCGCAGGATGCGGCCACGCCGCCGGCACTGAGCTGCTGCTTGGGGCAGGAGGCGGCGAGCAGCTCGGTTTCCTCCGGGGCTGTGGGGTGCCAGGGGAAGGTTCCTGCCCACGGGCACGGCCGGGGCCTCCCTCGCCCAGCTGGCGGCACCCAGCAGCCAGGCACAGCACCCTGCGCCAACAGCACGGGGTTTGTGCTCGTCGTGGGGCCCTGCAGCTCTCCTCGCGGTGCGGATGGGGTAGGAGGAGTAACAGCGGGGCCAGCTTCCTGGGTGTTTGACGTGGGTGTCCCCACACTGCGCCGCCCTTTGTCCCGAAATTTCTTTTTGTGCCCATGGCTTTCCCTTCTCCTCTGAGCAAGGGGGAGCTCCTGGGGGCACCGCGCTCGCCCCAGCAGGGTGCAGCACCACACCAAGCACCCCCTGCAGCACCCAAACAGCCCCCCTGCTTCCAGCAGCGATTTCTGCAATTCATGCAGCCCAGCAGAGACCCTCTGCACCCCATTACAGAGCTGGCAGCCCCAGTGCAACACCGCAGCAGTAGAAGGACAGGAGCCAAGGGCGACAGGAGGCGTGGGTGCCCCAAACCAAACACACCCCGGCACAACCGCTTCTCCGTCTGCACCGACACCAGGAGAGGAACAACACCCCGGGCTCTGTCACAAGGAGATTTCCATCTAACCAAAATCCAACAGGCACCAGCAGCCCGCCGCCGGGAGGAAGAGGAGCAGGGACAGGCGGTGGAGGTGGCGTGGGAACCCCAAACCCCTGCGCTGCTCCACAGGGACGGGCAAGCGGGACGGGGAAGTCGTTTTCTCAGCACATGTCCAATTATTCATTGCTTCTATTTTCGGGAGCGGGTACATGCGCCAGAGGTCAGGCTGCTGTGACAAATCAGGGCTAGAAAGCCCAACAGGAGATTCCCAAATTAATTTAGGGAACGGTTCCTCGGGAGCTGGAAGGAGAGCAAAGCAAGGGAGAGCTGGGGCGAGCTGCGAGCAGACAGATGACAGTCTGCAGAGCTCCTCGGAGACTTCTGCTCCTAAATATACGTTTGCAGCAACTTCTTGTCCTAGTGCCCTGACACCAGCGGGGGTTTTGTACAGTAAGACCTGCTTAAAGCAATCGGCGGTGGTTAAAATAAAATAAAAGAGAAACTACAGGAGAGGTGAGCTTGCTTTCTTCTTTTCTATGTTCCCAACAGCATCCTGTCCCAGAAGGGGCTCAGGGATCGCAGTGGGAAGCAAGACCCACCCTCCAAACACAGCCACAGCGGTCCCAAATCGTGGAAACCCCAAGCAGCCAGCAGCTCGCGCACGCACGTGGGGCTTCTCCTCTCTCACACGCACGTAGCAGGAAACCTGCCCTCAGAAACAAAGCTGACAAAGCAACTGCGCACCCGCTAAATCCACCCCGGCCCCTTTCATCCCACGCCGGAAAGGAAATTTGGTAACAGCCTCGCCTCGGCAGCGGCCAGGAGGCCGGTGTGGCTTTAGGTGCTGCTCACACGGGACCCGGCTGCACCGCCTGCAGCCCCGAGCTCACAGGGGCCGTGGGTAAAACACACCTTGAAAGGCAAGGGCTGGGCAGAGCACGAGGACCAGCTCTGGTCGCTCGGGGAGCGAGGCCAGCACACTGCCTGGTGCCAACTACGAAACAGCAGCCCCTGCAGAAATTAACGGGGCCGTGGTCCCGAGCTGGTCCAAGAGCATCCCCTGCAGCAGCAGGGCTGGTGCTGAGCACCCCCTGCAGCCCCCATCGGTGCTCGTGCTGGGAACAGCATCCCTCAGCCCTCAGCCCTCCTCCTCGGGGAGAAGCGGCTCTGCAGGAGCGCTGCGAAACAGGGGCTGGGAGAGAAACCCGACGGGGGGCAAAACCCTCCTGCATCACCCCCGGGAGGGCAGGAGGAATGGGATCTGATGGGTTTTTCTGCGCTCGATCCAAGCCGCTTGCTGCTTTCGGACCGAGGGAACCGGCTCCGTCTTCACCCGCTCGCGCTGCCTCGCTGCCAGTAATTAGCGAAAGGGAGCGAGGGGAGATGCTACGGAGGAGAGAAAAGCCCGCAGGCCACAGGAGAGCCGGTGTCACAATACGCTCGGTGTATTTTTAGGTTCGTCTGCCTGGGAAAAGCCTTGCAACAATAAGAAAAGGCTGGTGGTGTTACCGAGCTGGGAGCTGCGCTACATACGCGATCATCTGCGGCAGGGCTGCCTTAACTCCTTCCTGCTCCGCTCGCAGAGCTCTGGGCCAGGTCCGTCCCCTCCCCGCAGCGCAATCACTTCAGCCACCCAAAGCTGCCTCACCGGCGTTTCTGGGATGGTTTCTCCCAGGTTTCTCCCAGGTTTCTCCCAGCCCCAATAGCACAAGGCAGAGAGAGGCAGGAGGACAGCCTCAGCAGGCCCCACCAGGCACATGTACCCCTTCCGAGGACCCCAGACACAAACCAGCACCTCACACACCTCTCCCGGAGGCACAACGTGACACTGCCCTTCCCGCTCCCCCCACAGCACACGTGGCTATCTAAAAGGCCCTACAAGAGGCCTTCCCCACACAGCCCCGAGCCGGACACGTATTTCCAAGGAGCAGAGTGCCCCCACGCTTCCCTTGAGCTCCACAGGGCCACCAGAAGGCCCTGGTGTCCTGCCTGAACCTGGTTAAACCGCAGCACCTGGACACCGGGGACCACCACGCGCCCCAAAACCCCACACCCAGACCCCCGGTGCAGGCCTGTGGTGGGGCTGCGGCTCCTAACAGCAGCACCCAGGGCAGCTCAAGGCTTCACATCCCACACCCACATTCATCTGGTGACCTTCAGACCAGGATCTCCCCTGCCCAAGCACGTAAGGTTTGGGAACAGCCCGGCTCCCCAGGACACCACAACTTTCCCCAAACCCCACCTGGGAGCTCCTGGGTTGTGCCGACGGAGCAGAGCCGGAGGATTTCTGCTCCCGGCTCCGGGGCTGCTTTAATCCAGCACAAATCCAGGCGGGGCTGAAATTCCTCTTTTTCCACCCGGCCCCGTGCTGCGGTCACGGGGTGAGCCGAGGTGGTGCAGGGCACACACCGCCCTCATGGGTATGGATAAAGCCAGCGGGCACCACAAGGCGTCTGCTGGCGGGGAGAGGAGGTTTCCCCAGACAAAACCCACGCTGTAGCCCATTCCCCTCTCCACCCCCGGCCCTCCCAAGACTTTCCTTGCTGCAGGCTGTGCCCCTCACCTTGCTGTGGGGGAAAAAACAGAGGGAAAGGGCCCCGGGTTGGGCACAGAAGCCTGAAAGCGCTCCACCAGCAGCAAGACAAAGAGGGGAAATTCTGCTTTCAGAGGCTGACAGAGGCTTCGCTCGCTTACACTACGGGACGAGAGCATCCAATAAAAGCAGTGAGAGGCACAAACGCACACAGGCAAAGGCTGAGTCCACAACCCACGCTCCCAGGGCGAGCTCAGGGCCAGGGTGCTTCAGGTGGCTTCGGGGGGCTTCAGGTGGCCGGGGAGGGCGAAGCCAGGTCCGGAGCAGGATGCAGCACGCCTGGATGGCCCAGGGGATCACCCCTGCGAGGCTCCAGCCGGGATGGAGAGGGGAAGGAGAGGCACTCGGCAGCCCCCAGCCTTCTGCCCAAGCTTGGCAAGCTGTGTGGGACAGAGAGGGAGCGAGGTGCTGCCAGAAAGGCGCTCGCCCCCTGCAAGCCACAGCGGCTGGATGGTGGCCCCGCGGTGACGTCAGGCTGCGGAGGGGCCGGGAGCCTCGTGGCTCCACACCGCAGCACACGGAGCACGGCGGAGAGGCAGGGCAAGGCCCCCGATCCTCGCCCCACGAGGCCGTGCCCCCCAGGGCATCCCCCCGTAGGGCCGCGGGCACCGCCGGTGTAGGGGCTGTGAGGAGGGAGAGCCGGTGGCAATCCCAGCCCGGGGCTGCTGGAGGCTGTCGCCGACCCGCGGAGGCCGATCTCTTCGCCTGCCTTCCTGCCTTTCTCCTCCCCCATTTCTTCCCGATGACATCAGCCTGAAAAGCAGGTTCTCCCCTGCCGACCAGCCCATCGGACAGCTCCATGTCCCCACCACCGTCCCGCTGGAAGGGGTGAAGCCCCCCACGGACCCCCTGCCGCAGTGAAAGCCCCCCAGGTCCCGGAGGGGCAGGACCCCGAGCGAGCACGGGGCAGCTCTGCTCCCCTGGCTCCCTGCAGGACGCGGCCGGTCCGGGAGCAGGACGGAGCCCCCCAGGACCCTCCAACCCCTCCAACCACCCGGCAACACCTCCCGAGGGCCGCAGAGCTGGATCGGGACCAACCGGGAACACAGGGCCCTGCGAAACATCCTGCGCACCAGCCAAGCCGCGAGCTTATTTTTAAACTCCTAAAATATTTTTGGGTTTTCCTCTTCCCTTGTCGAAGCTCACGGTCTGCACAGGAAGAGCGAAACAACTGCCTGTATACACAGCGCGGCCGCGCACACAAAGCAAACAACTTATTGCCACTGCAATTACCTCCGATGTTATCTGCGGCTCCGGCAGAGTCGGCGTTCGCTGAAGGAAATGTGGCTTTCGCATCGCCCCGTGCCACCGCCAGCGGGAGGCGATCCCTCCTGCCGGCCCCAAAAGGGGACCCGGTGCCTGTGCCCAGAGAGGGCAGCGAGTGCAGGGGGCAGAAGGCAGCGAGCACCCGGGCACGGGGCTGCGGCGTGCAGGAGATCTCCCCTCTCCAGCCCGGCTGGTGTCTGCCTCTCCCCTCGCAGGGGATTTCGTTCTGCAAGGGCTCGAATATTTTGGCAGGCACGGAAAGCGGAGGGGCTCGGAGAGCTGCTGCCCTCACACCGTCGCCGCGAGGCCCGCCTGGAGCAGGGCCAGAGGCCCCGCACGGCCGAGGATCAGTGCCCCGGACACGAAAAAACGCCAGGGATCCCAGAAAGCCTGAAGCCTGGAGCCGGTTCAGGCGGCGAGGAATCCGAGCTGACTTCCTGCTAATGGCATGAAAACAAGGCTCCTCCTAACCCCTCGCACGCCGGACCGCAGCCCTGCTCCGGCGAACTCCGAAGCGAGCATGAATCACTCCACATTTATCAGCTCAAAACACCCGAACAATTAACGAGATTTTTTTTTTCCCCCTCCAGTATAATTATATACGTTTTAATGCAATTACCACCCCTGTATTTTGTACATTAAACAGTAGGCAACCAAAAGGAAGAGAGAGACTTCATTTTCCTTGGCTTAGCATTTCTGAAAATACCGGTGGATTGCAGAGCAGCCCCGGCAGAAGGGTTTATCTTCACGGGAGAAAAGAGGGGGAGTGGATGGAAAACGGGAAGGGGTGGGAGGGATCCCCTGCAGGGAAAGCAGGAATCGCAGCACCCGTCCCCGCTGCCTTCCACCGCTCGTACCTCCGCGGGGAAACGGCCCCGATGCCACCAGCAGGGCTCGGACCCGGCCTCAGCTTCCTAAAATCCACCTGGCCGTGGGTTACCCAACCTCCAGAACCAGGGTCAACAGCCAGATGAAAGCTCCCGGGCAGCAGCACGGACAGCAAAGCGCGGTTAAACTGCCCAAATTGGATTACGAGCGCTCCGGGTCTCGGTGCCAAGTTGGCCGGCGGGCTGCGGGAGGAGAAGGGAGGCAGGCGTGGGCACCCAGAGCCCCGGGGCGAGCAGCGGGGAGGCAGAGGGGAGAACGGGGAAGGGCTGAGGCTGCTGCTCAGCACCAGTGGACGTGGAGGAGATGTCCTCTGCCCAGCAGGTCCTGCAGAGCCCGGCTGAAGCATGCTCACCCAGGCACTTTCTCCCAGAGGTAACAAAACTTGGCACGGAGACCAACACGTGGGGCAGGGGGGAGCTCAGCTGCACGGCAAAGCCCTGGCCTCGCGCCCGCACGGACAGAGGGGTGACCCAAAATATCCCCCTCGTGCCACGCAAGGAGAGCTGAGGGCAGAAAGGAGCAAAAATGTTTGTGTTCCTGCACCGGCCGCACAACCCGGACGTGAAGTTCACACACTTGAACATCTTGACACGCAGGCCGCAAGGAGGAGGCTTGCCAAGCCCTGGCTAAAGGGAAAAATAAACTCCTAGTTGTTTCTAATTCAGGGTTTGAAATGGTGGCTTCCACCTGGAACAAAGGCTGGAGGCAGCCGCGGGATGCTCGGGCAAGGCACAGAGGGAGGCACCGCCCGGCTCCCGGCTGCGCTCCGGCAGGTCGAAGGCACATGTTTGGGCTGCCAACACACCAAAAAACGGGGAAAACGAGCCACATCTGCCCGTGGCTGGCACGAAAACCAAGGCTGAGCTTCTCCCTTGAGACGTTTGCTCAAAGCTGGCTTGCAAGCACAGCCCGGGAAGGCGCTGGGGTACCTGCCTGTGCTTCCCTGCTGCGCCCTTCCCCGGGGCTGAGCTGGGGCACGGCCAGAGCCGCGTGCCACCGACGGTGCCGGAGCCCACGTGTGCCCTGCACAAAGCCACGGCTGCAGCGGGAGGCTCCCGCAGCACGGCCCTGAGCGTGTCGGGGGCTGCAGCCAGCCAAGGAGGGGGTTGTCTCCAGCCCCAAGTCAAACCGGCCGCCCCGGCACTGACGCAAACGCTCGCTCCTCCCGGCTTCATGCGGCGTCACGGCGCTCAGCGCCCCGCCGGGAGAAGGGCCCACGGCCACGGGAGGGAAGGGACCGGGGCCACGAGGAGCCACGCTCACCCATCCCCTGCCGTGCCCAGCCACGGGGCCGCTCACCAGCCAAAACCCAGCCAGGAGCACCTGGATCTCTTCTGTACGGCACCGCCGGTGCCTAACGACGCAATTTGGAGACGTAATTTGGAGACATCAGCAAACCACAGGGCAGCAGCTCGAGGTTTCCATTTCCACGAATATAACCCCACCAGCCCCAGTCCCAAGCCCACACAAACCTGGAACCTGCGGGCAGCAAGGGAAGGACCCAGCAATGGGCTGACCCGTGCCCCCTCCCCACAGCACGGAGGGATTGCAGCACCTCTGCCCCCTCCCCTCCTTCCCCCGACACACCAGGGGTGCCGAAGCTGTCCCCCAGGGTGCCGAAGCTGTCACCGGGGGAGCCTTCATGCAGACAAAGCCTGGTGGGACCCAGCGGCAGCCGGATCCTGCAGGCACGGCTCCCCAGCTCGCAGGCAGCCCGGCGGCACGAGCGCTGCAGCACCGGGCTCCTCCACCCAGGAATTCCCAGCTCGGGGCCGAGCGAAGCTCTCGCCGGCGGATAACGCTTCCAGCCAGCAGCCAGCCGAGCAGCAACAAAGGCCCTGACCCGCAGCGAGCCCAGAGAATAAACAGGCACAACTTTCCCCCGTTAAGCCCGATCCGATGGCCGGATCCTTCCCCTTCATGCACGGGGTGGGGAAGGCGCAGCACGGCCACGGAGCCCAGCTGCCAGGCACCACACTGACGCACCGGGAGCGGGGCTGGGGCCGGCCCCGAGCTCTGCCGGCGCTGCGGCGGGGAGGAGGGGAAGCAGCCTCGGTGCACGGCACGGCACAGCACGGCTCTTACTGCCCTCTGCCATTTCAGCCTCTCGCCAGCCAGCCCCAGCCCCGCCGGAGTTCGGAGGAGTTTGGGTTCGTGCCGCAGGGCCCGCTGCCTTGGGCAGGAGAAGCGCTTTGGGTCTGCGGGCGGAGGCGAGGGCTGCCTGCCCTAGCTGCATGCGCAGCCCCAGCACGCACCGAGGCTGATCGCCGTGCTCCGCTCCAAACCTTACACATCCGTAAAAAAAAAAAAAAATAATAAAAAAAAAAAAAAGCAAAGCCAAGAGGGGAAAGTTGAGGCCCTCCAGGCTATCCGTGCTCGCTGCACAAGAGCTCTGGTACCGGCACCGCCGCACTCCCAAACCCAACGCCCTCAAAACTTTGATTTTCCGAGCTGCACCACAAAGCCCAGCCGCCGAACGTGCACCGAGCACACCGAGCATCCGCCCGCAGCCCCGTTGGGGAAGCGAGCCCCTCAGAGCGGGATGCCCCCGGTGTCCCTGCATCCCCCCGAGCACGGAGCCGGACCCCGAAATTCCTCGGCACCCGCACGGCCACGGCCACCTCCGGCACGCACCCGCACCCCGCGAGCAGCAGCAGCAGCAGCCGCCGCTGCCTCCCCTCCTCGCAGCCACTTCGGAAATTATCTGCACATCATCCGAGAGGCTCCTGCCCCGCCGCTCCTCCACGTTTCTACCGCATTTCGGCCGCCGGTGCGTTGAGCCAGAGCCATGGAGCCGCCGGCTTTGCCCACTGAGCGGATACAAAAGACCCTGAGATTGTTCAGGAAGCAATTAGCCGCTGCTCGGAGGAAAATGGTGTTTTCAAATGGATAACCTTTGATGTAGTCAATAGCTTCGTCTCCTCCTTTCCTCCTTTTTTTTTTTTTTTTTTCTTTTTTTTTTTTTTTTTTCGGCCTCGCACAAAAGAAAGAGGAGGGGGGGGAAAAATGAAATGAAATCAATAAAAAAATAATAATAAAAAAATCCCAAAGAAAGGCTGGGAATTGGCTCCGCCACAGCCCTCTTGCTCGGCGGAGAGGGATCTGGCGGCGAGGCGGGGGAAGGCAGCCCGACAATGCAGCTCAGCCGGCCAACTTTTCTCCCCTCCGCGTCCCGCAGCCCGCACGGAGCACCATGAATATTCAATCCCAGCCTCGCCAGGTCCCGCTTTTGTCTCGTCCTCCCCGAAACCCGGCCGGGCTGGGGAAGGAGGGGAAGGGGGGGGGGGGGGAGCGCACAAGCGAGGTCCCTGCCTGCCCTCCCCTCCCTTCCCCTCGCCATCCCTCTCCTCCTTACCCGGTGACCTTCATGTTAAAGCCCTGCTTACACCCCAGCCCCCCCCCCCCCCCTCCCCTTAACGCTTCCATAGGGGCAGCTCTCAGCCCTCACAGGCTGGGATTTGGGTTTTTTTTTTAGGGGATTTTCTCGCAGCGCAGCGCCGGGGGGGGGACACCGCGGGCAGCCTCCCGTGGGCACCGCCACGGAGGGGAGCGGGGACGGCGGTGGCAGCCCCCAGGGGGGGGCTCTGCCCCCTGACAGGGCTGTAGAGGAACCACCCGGCCCCCCCCGGCACCCCCAGGCTTTGGGGACCCCAAAAAGCCCGAGCCCAGCCCCCCAAAACCCGGCTGTAAGGGAAGGGGGGGGGGGGGGCGCCGACCCCTGCCGGCCCCGCGGGGCGCAATGCGGGGCTGGGGGGGGGGGGGGGAGCCGCACCCCCTCCCCATTTCGCTTTAAAATAAAAAATAAAAAATAAAAAAATAAAAATTAGGGGGGTTGCGGAAAGCCTGACTTCACCCCCAAAATAATAATAAATCAAATAAAAAAACGAAGAGGAAAGTTGCCAGCCGCGTTACTCACGCCTCGGGTCCCCGCTGGCTTCAGCCCCGCCGCCAGCCATAACCGCATTCCAGCCGGGGCCCTCCTCCTCCTCCTCCTCCTCCTCCTCCTCCTTCTTCCTCCTCTCCTCCTCCTCCTCCTCCTGCTGCCGCTCCTGCTGCCCGCCGCCCTCCCTCCTGCCTCCCTCCGCCGCCGCCGCTGCCCCGCATGAATGGGCCGGCGGCGCGGGGCCCCGACGGAACGCCGCGCGCGCGCGCGCCCCCGCCGCCGCCGCCGCGCGCGCGCACGCGCACGGCCGCGCCCCCGCCGCCGCTGCCGCTGCCACCGCCGGGACCGGGGCCGCGGCCGGGGAAAGGGGCGGCGGTGGCGGCGGCGGCGTCGCCTCCAGGGGGCGCCCGCGGAGCTCCGCGGGGACGGGCGCGGCCCCGCCCCGCTGCTGAGTCTTAAAAGGGCGATGGAGGGGAGGGGACGGGGGGCTGGGGGGAAGGGGGTGGGCGAGGGTGGTGATCGAGGGGTCTTCAAGGGGTCTTCAAGGGGGGCAGGGGGCGCCGCCCCGTGGTTTGGGGTTGCTGCTCCCCAGTGTGGGGTGGTGGTGGTGATATGTGTGGTCCCTGGTGTATGGAGTGCAAATATCAGGGGCAGAACGCCTGTGGAAAGCCTTTTGGAGAGGAGGAGGAAGGTTTGGGGGATATCACCCCTGTATGGGGTGGTGGAGGTCGGGGTGGTGCAGCTGCGCCCTCCTGATCCATAGGGACTGCAGGCGGTGGTGCCATGTTATGCCGTGCTGCTGTCTCGGACCCCACACGTGGCCACCCGCATGAGGACAGCCAGGGTGGAGCTGTGGCCCTAAGCATGGATCCCTCACAGACCTATATGCGGCTCCACCACAGCCATATACACAGCTCCCTCATGGACCTAGACACGGCTCCCTCAGAGCCCTACACACAGTTCCCTCATGGACCTAGGCATGGCTCCCTCACACACCTACACGTGGCTCCATCAGAGACCTAGACACAGCTCCCTCATGGCCCTACACACAGATCCCTCACCGCCCTAGACATGGCTCCCCCACAGCCCTACACACGGCTCCCTCATGTGTATAGGGACACACGGCTCCCTCATGGCCCTACACAAATCCCTCACAGCCCTACACACCGTTCCCTCATGGCCCTACACATAGCCCTACACATGGCTTCCTCATGGCCCTACACACGGCTCCCTCATGTGTGTAGGGACACGTCTCCCTCACGGCCCTACACACAGCCCTACACACGGCTCCCTCACGGCCCTACACACAGCCCTACACACGGCTCCCTCACGGCCTCTCCGTGCGGGAGGGCCCAGCGCAGCCTCCCCAGCCCAGCCCAGCCCGGCAGGGGCAGCGGGCGGCCGGGAGCCGCCTCAGCTCAGCTCAGCTCAGCGCAGGGCAGCGCCGCCGGCCCGGCGGCCACCCCGCCGATAACGGCAGGACTTTGTTCTGCAGGGCTGCCAGCTCAGCATCTTCCCGCTGGCACCGCATCCACGCCGCTTATGGCTAAAATCATAAAGGGGAAATAGAGTAAAAGCCATAAAAAAGATGAATGGGTGGTCTGAGTTAATTATTTGTCTTTTTAAAACACGTTTTCGGCGCCAGCCATTTTTATCATCTTCATTATCCCCCTTTCTTCATTTTGCCTTCACGCCAAGCCAGGGCATGGCTGCCCCGTGCCCACGTGCCCCGTCCCCAGCACAGCACCGCCCCGGTGTCCCTGTGTGGGTGCAGAAACCAGTGACCATCCCCCTCTGCTCCTGCATCTCTCAGCTGGGAAGCGACCTTTTTAGAGGCAATCAGAACTAAATAAAGTCTTCATAATCAGGCCTGCACCTCCGCTCCTTTCACCGGTGAGACGCGGGATATAAATGGCGTGGAGCTCTCCTGCCAGGAGATGGAGCGGTGGCTCGCTGCAGCATGGGGGCGAATGATGTCCCCCAGCTTGGGGCTTCAATCTTAGTAGCCCTCCAGCCACAAAACCCACAGCCCACCGAGGTAGAAGCCTCCAAACCCCGACTGCAGGACAGGTGGGCATCCAGGCGCTAGCGCCATGAGGGCACCAGACACAGCCCAGGCCGCAGCCAGCCAAATCTTCATCTCCACCAAACTGCGTCACCAAGACACGCTTTGCCCTTCAGCCTCGTGCACACCGCTGAATTTTGGGAGTAGCCAGCCGTCAGCTCTGCTGCAGTAATGCATATACTCACCTTGTGTGGATGTGTAGACATGCTCATGGAGACCCCAGCCTCCAAAACTGAGCCCATGTGCTTGCCTCCACCTGTGCTAATGGTTACAAGCACGTACACAGCTCCTTACCTGGGCTGAAGTAACCGATTTGTGAAGCCATGGAGAACACAAGGCCTCCTTCAGCCAGCAGAGCCCAGAGGCCGCTCTGGCCCTTGGGAGAGGACAACGAAGGAGAGCAGAAGGTTCCTGGTGAACCTCAGGAGCCAGAACAGAGAAGAAAAGTGGACCTTGGAGGCTCCAGCGAGGGTAGGAAGAGAGGATGGGGTGGAGAACGGGTGATTCAGACAAGTACACCAGGCGAGGTGCTCCCTACTTCCAGCCCTCGGCACCAGTTGTGTCTTGTGCAAAGTCCACTTGAAAGCAAAGACGGCATCCCTAGGACTCGGGCCAGAGGTCCCTTCCGACCCGAAGAGAGCCCTCGTCACAGGTTTTCCTTTTGTCTATCTCCCCACCCTGCCCTCGTCAACATCTGTCATGTGGAGGCCAGGAGCTGGGAGCTGTCAGATTCCCCCTGAGACACCGGCGTCAGTGCCTGCCATTCTCCCACCTCTTATTTGTGCACAGGCACACATGGGGCCCAGACTTAAAAGCTTTTGAGACAGAGGAGAAAAGAACAAATCAGCTCACTCTGACGGCAGGGAAGCGGCTGGGGTTTGGATCACTTCCCCCAGATTGAAAGAAGCGGTTCTCTTTTTTTTTTTTTTCCTTTTTTTTCCTTCCCCTCCAAGAGACTAAATTTAGTGAATTCATTTCACATTAAAAACTTGTCAGGTATTCACATCCGAAGAGGCTGCTACTTGGGCCTCTCAGGGGAGTTAGCGAGACAGTGAAACCTCTTAAACGCATAAAGAAGAAGGGAGAGAGATTCAGGCAGGCTCCCACCGCCGCCTGTAAATCCGCTCGCTCCCGGGAGCGTTGCGCGGGCACCTTGCTCTCTCGGCCACTATCTCGTGCTGCAGGCGTGGGGAAGAGGGGGGATTAGCCCTGTGCTCGCTCCGCACGCAGAGCAGTGTCACACAGCCCCGCAAGGCTCCCAGCGTCTCCGCAGCTCCCCTTCCCCAGCTCAGCACCGGTGGGGAGGGAGCCCGAGCAATTTGTTCTTGCTGAGGGAGAGGGTGATGGGCTGACAGAGCGGTGAGGGATGAAACCGAGGTGGAGGAGCTCAGGAAAGAGGCCTGGCACCCTGGCACACCAGCTTCCAGAGGTCCAGGGGTGACAGTGTCACCTGGGGACAGGCGGGCTGTCCGGGAGGCCTGGGCAGAATGACGACTGGCCACGGGGCTGTGGTTGTACCTAGGGTTTTATTGAAGATTTTAGCCAACAGGGCAGCTTTTTGTCATCCACAGTTTCCAGTAGTGAGCATAGGTTATCGTTGCAGGAGAAAATGGCACTGGTTATGCAGAACGTACTGCTGGAGGTCAGGAGCAGGGGATCACAAAGAGGAATAAAAACAGGAAAGAAAAACCAATAGCCCCCGTGCCAGGAGCCCGGGTGCACAGCAGGAAGGTTTTTGGGGTTCAGAGGAGGTGGGGAGGAGCCGCAGGCTTGCAGCAACCCACAGAGCTCACAGCCCCCCACGGCCAGCCCGCTGGCTCCTCCAGCACTGTGCCCAGAGCGCGGGGACACTCCTCACTCGTGCTTTTCCCCAGGGTCTGGGCATCTCACCCCTGCAGCTGGCCCCCGGTCAGCTCTGCAAGCCTCATCTTTTTCTCCTGCCTCTGATGGCTTTTTAATTGCTCTGCTCCCCCTCAGCCCTCGCACCTCCTCATCCCCCTGCAGCTGACGAACCTCCGGGGAGCGGCAGGCTCGGCCGTGCTCCCGCGTGCCCCGAGGACAGCCGGCGTGAGTGGCACCTCAAAGGCAACTCGGCATTTCAGAGCGCAGCAGGGCGCTGGGAGGAAGGGTTTGAAGCAGAAGATGACTCCGTTCTCAGCTGGACCAAAACCACAGAGGTTACGAGTTCGGCTGGCTCGTCCTCATTATGCTAAAAGCATGCGGCTGACTCTGCACTTCTTCCGCAGAACTTTGACCAAAATTACATTTAGAGACAATCTGTTCTCGGTGTGTCGGGTGCACTCTCCTCTGTTAGCGAAGAGACCGAGGGGCATTTTGTTCTCTAAAAGCAGCCTGACAACTACTATGTAAAAAGAAACTAATTGGGAGAGGATTAGATCGCCAAAGAGAGCCAGAATAGATGGGAAAGCTGTTCCGCGCAGCTCACTGGGTTAATCCAGTCCAACTGAGTGGTGAGGGGCTATAAATAAGCGGCTAAATTTGAGATTTTTCAACCATTTTCAGCTTCTGACTGCTAAAAATTTCCTGCTGGGAACACAGGCTCCTGCACGGTGCGCACAGGTCTCCAGGCACAGATCGGCTCCCCTGTTCACCTCCCGGGGACCTCCTAAAATGGTTCCCCGAGAGTCTGCGACCACAGGTTTGAACCCTCTGGGCTGAGCAGCAACATGTGGGGATGGGATAAAGAGAGTGCCACTTTCTGCTGTGACATCTGGCTTCCCAGAGAGCAAATCTGATCTTTGGGGACATTCACACCCAGCCTCTGCAGCTCAGCTCCCAGGGCATCCTCGGAGAGGGAAGGGGCCTGGAGAGGAGATCAGCTCTGCACAGATGTCAGCGGTGGGGCTTTTTCTCTCCTCCTGTCCTCGCAGACATCGTTGCTAATAAAGAACTAGGCAGCGGAAAGCCTGGGCAGACAGGCTGGGGAGGCAGCACGGTGCCCGAACAGAGGGTTTGTCAAAGTTTTCCAGGAGGCGTCAGCAGCTCTTTAGGCTTCTTGACAGCCAGGATAACAAAATGTGTCTGCAGAGCTCTGGGGATCCAGACTGAAATTAAAATGGGTAATGAATAGAGCCATTTTTCAGGGGATCACAGCTGCAAACGCAGGCAGGGCCAGCAGGCAAAAGGCACTGGAGAGGCACATGGGGAAGGGACGTGGGGTGGCACGGGGGCTGTCACTCCTCCTCTCCCCGGCCCACCTGGCGAGGAGGGCACTTTGCTGCCTGCTTTTATCCCGTGCCTGCTGCTACAGACGCCCTCTGGATCCACAGGCGCCCGCAAAGCATCGCTGATGAACGGCCCCTTCCTCCGCCCCGCTGTGCTTATGTTCCTTGAAATGGGGAATTTTCTATTAGAGGCCTCGGCGGGCAGGCAGCGCTGCCGTTAATTACAGAGAGAAGCTCCCCCTGGCCGGGGCTGGGAAGGGAGAGGTCAGATGGGCATGGGAGGTCACCTGGAAGGATGAAGGGGGATCAGGAGAAAGAGAAGTCTGGGAGCCTTGTGGTTTCTCCAGCCTGCTGGGCCGGGAGCGATGCACCCAGTGGTTTGGGAAGGGGGTCCCTGCTGCGAGTGTTTTGGTGCTGGGATGGGTGTGAGATGTGCTGGGGTGCTCCTGCGAGGTCCCACAGGTCTGCAGCGGGAGCTCCAGGAGCTGGTGGGACCCAAAGAAGAACACCCAGTGTGGTGGGAGAGGTGGGAGAGGATGGACACCCAGCAGGACGTGTCCTGAAGAAGCTCTGCCCCTCTCCAAGCTCCCTAAAGACTTGCCTGCCCCGTGACTGCTTCTCCCTCACCTGACAGCGCCCTGACACGCACCAGTCCTTCCCACAGCTCTTCCCCAGGTGGGAGGGAGCCCCTGCAGAGCCCCCTCCCCAGCCATACCTTCACGGGTGAGCTTCTTCCCGGCTCCTCCATCCCTTTGCCCGTGCCTCACGATGGCGCTTAATTAGCAGGAAGGCTGATGCAGACACCTGTCAGCTCCTGGGAGACAACCAGCATTTCACGTTAGCTGCCCCGGGGCTGCTCGGCAGGAACAGCTCTCTCCCCGTATTGATATTCCTTCATCTCAGCCTATTTTCCAAGCCGTCAAGCTGCCATCTCAACCCTCCCAGGCCCGGGGAGAGCATCCTCGTGTCCGTCAGCTCCTGGACTCCGAGCCCACCTTTGCAGCCGCTGCCGAACCACTTTTTGTGCTTCCTCCCGGCAGCCCGAGGGCTCCCTGCTAAGCAAATCAGACATCCCTTGATGAATCACATCCAGGCTTCCCCGCGCAGCGGGAACCAAAAGCAGACAGGCCTGACTTCCAGTCGGGGCAACTTTGAAGGGAAGAAAGAAAGCGAGAAAGTCGCTTCCTGGCTCCACCGCTCCGCAGAGAGCCCGAGAGGCACCGTCCCCCGCCCAGCACCGTGGACGTGGTGCCACTGCCTGTCTGGGGGCTCCCACCCCAACAGGAGATGGAGCAGAAGCCGGGCAGAGGTGCCCGCTGGAGCCCACGCGGCTGCTTTGGTTTGTTGCAGCCTGCAGAAGGGCGCAGCGCGATGGCTCAGCGCCGGTGGCATTTGGTGACTCAGCTGCACGTCACGGCCGGCTGCAGCAGGTTCCCTGGCATTTTCCTGGAGGAGGAGGGAGGGAAGGGGCAGGCAGGGGGTTGCTGCCGGCCTTGCAGGGATAGGAAAAGGCGAGATAGATTCACCCAACGGCTTTAAGGGAGGTGTAAAGAGCCCCCCTGCTCACTGCAGCAGATGTTGACTCTGAAACCTAACGGTTGAGGATGGTGGCTGTAGGTCAGGGCTCACCGTTTCGGCTGGGACCAGGCAGCGCATCCCTCCTGGGGAAATTCAGAGCCCCCTGCAGCCCCCGTGCTGCTGCTCGCTCCCACCTGCCCGATTTCCCCCCTGAACACCCTTTTCACGCAGCCCTTTCTCCACCTCGTGCAGAGAAGGCAGGAAATGACACTTAAGACCAGATGCTGCACAAGACTAAAACCGAGCCCCCTGTTCTCCCCGTCACCTCCTCTCAGGAGACGTTTGCCCTAGGGAAAGGACCCGTGGGTTTGGGTTATAGGGCAGCGTGTTCCCATCTGCCACAGCTGCCCCTGCTCCTAGGTGCCATGCTCTGTCTCCCAGGCTGGCTGTCTCCTCCACCATCCACGTCAGCAGAAAGATGAACACCAAATCCTCCGGAACTGAGAAATTCATCTCCTCCGCGTGGGACAAGCGAGACTCCAAGGAGCCCCTTCGTTTTCTCCGGTGCCCATGTAAAATTAAAACAGACAAGGAAGAAGCTGCTGTAAATAATGCAGTTGCTGTGCACTACACGGCTTATAGAGTGCATATTCATTGTCTAGTCTTATTTAAAGAAACCCAGCCCTGCCTGCATCATTAAAAATGCATCCTGGTTTCAGCTTCACCCCGCACACACTCACCGCTGTGAAGCAGGTGGCTCGGTGGCTGTTTTCGTGCCTTCCTGCTCTCAGCTGCTCCTGGGCAGCCCCATGCTGGTACGAGCGAGGCCTCCGGGTCACATAAAAAATTCACGTGCCTGGCACCAGGCGCTTCGCATCCCCCTGCTCCCCGCTCCTCCCTCGCACCTGGGCCTGGGCCGGCAGCAGGACTCGGGGCTGGCTCCCCAAGCCACCAGCAGCATCCTCCAAGCCAGAGAGGGATGAGTGGCAGAGCCCCAGCCCGGCCGAAGCATAAATCCCTCCACTTTCTCATTCTCGTAAGAGGACTTCGGTGCTTTGAGGTGCTAGGCTTAGCCAATACAAAGAGCACCACCTCCTGGCACTGCACCTCCCGGCCTGCTCCGCGCACGCAGCGAGGCGCTGAGCATCGCCTGCACCCCAAAGCAGGGAGATCCCAAAGCAGGGAGGCCGCTTTGGTTCCCTGTGCTCAGCACCGAGCACGGGCAGAGGCGTTCTTTGGTGCTGGGGAGCCCCGTTTCTGATGGGGCTGCCCCCCTGCCCTCCTTCTGGACAGTTTTAGCTCTCCGTGGTGTGCCCGCCTTGCTCAGGGTGTTAATGAGGGGTGGGAGCTGAGCCCCTGGGGAGGCCATTTCCCTCCAGCCTCCTCCTGCCTACCTGGGGATGGCAGTGACAAATCGGGCCCCTTCGGAAACAGCAGGCTACGGCATCGTGTTTGCTCGTCATCATCACCCCAGGGACACATCGCACAGCTCCTGGCGGGCACGGAAAAAGAAGCACCCCCGGTGCTCCCGAAATGGAGCAGGGCTGCGTGCAGCGGGGCGAGGAGGAGCCAGAAGGAGCCCAGCACCCGGGCACCCTGAGCTCCTGAAGGGACGGGTGGCACACGCGGTGGCACTTTGCTGCAGGAGCCGGGCAGCCCCAGCACCTCGCAGCAGCCAGGCCACCCACAGGGCACAGCACGGGCACCTCCTGGCACCCAAAACCCAGACCCAAGGGGGCTCCCTGGGGAGCTGGGGGAGCCCCGGGTGGTTTCCAGCCCCGACCAGAGCCCCCATCCATCCCGATCCCCCGCTCCTGGACCTGGCGCCTGCATCCGGCTGAGCCCTCCGCATCCCCCCCGGAGCAGCTCCTCCGGAGACACTGCAAGAAAACCTGAGAGATAACGCATGCCTGCGACATTAGCAATTAAGGAACATTAATTATAATAATAATAATTATCACAAAATAGCATTTTTATGGCACAATATTATGCTGAAGGATTTACAACAGACTGAATCATGAAGTTCGTAATTAAAGTTATTTTAGTTTCTAATTCCGCTTTAATTTTATTCAATAAAAGATATGATAAATATACCTTAAAAAAAAATGCAGAAACCATTACTTAAGACAATTTGCCTATACAGGGATGTGTTATTGCAGCACAGAGATCCCCCGAGAAGCATCTCACACCTCGGCGAGGACGAAATGTCCGACCCTGTGAACTACACAGCAGGGTGTCCGGGCTCCAGCTCCCATCCATGAGCCCCCGAGGATGGATTTTTAAGTCACCGTATCTTTGCTGCTGCCAGAACAGGGGGAAATGATGAGCCTGGCATCAGTGGGGAAGGTCCCCACGGGTTGCTGGGCCCCACAGGAGTCCTGGCCATCACTATCCCATTTGTGATGTGCTGCCCGGATGGAGCGGGGACGTTTCACTTCAAGCCATGCACCTGTAACAGCAGGTAGGAAAGAAAGAGCAAATAAAAAGGCTCAAATCCAATCCGCCCCAGTCTTGAGCTACTTTTTCCCCCTCCCTCAACTTTATTCCATCAGAAAATGGTGACTTGCTAAAGGCTTTCACAAAATAAAATAAAATAAAATAAAATAAAAAAAAAAAAAAAAAAAAAACACCACAAACCTGCAACTGTTTTGATGAACATTCATCACTGTGGTAAGGAAAAAAAAAAAAAGAGACAGGAAAATTCTTTAGACATGGTTGAAGAGCCGTGTCTTGGTGGAGAAGAGCCTGCTATTTCCATTTTAAAAGGCTGTTTCATTTCCATTTTTTAAATAAACTCCGCAATATTAAAGATGCCAAAAATCCGAGCAGGAAGGCTGGCGCTTACCAAGGCAGAACGCTCCGGCTGCCCCGGACCGTGCCGCATGGGAACTTCACGGGGAAAGCCCGTCAGCCCTCTGTGGAACGAGACACATTTCAAAACCTCAGATTCTCCCCCAAAAATTAATGGTGTGGCTTTGCTGGACCCACACCAGAGCCTGCCACCACCTGAAGCCTCTCTGGAGCCGGAGCTGGGGCCTGGCACCGCCGGGAAGGCCGGGAGCCCCCGCTGCCGGTGACTTCATTTCTTCCTCATTAATTTAAGTGCTTCTGTACCAACCGCTGCCCGCCGGGGCCTCCCAAACACGGCTTATCTACCTCGGTGCGGACGCAGGAAACATTACAAGCGGGTCCGGGAGCCGCTGCGTCCTGGCGCTCTGACATCCTGTAATGAGGGCTGGTTTGGGAGGCGACCAGGACAGCCCGGATTCCCAGAAAAGCAGCGTTGCTGCTGGCAGGAGACGCTGGCACCGGCAGTCCCAGACAGAGCGGGACCCAGCGGCAGCCGGCAGGGAAGGCAGCGGTCCCCGCAAAGCAGAGCGGGGATGGTGGGCGTGCAAGCGGAGGAAGGGCAGGAGCTTTAACTAAAAGGCGCCGAAATTACTAGCAAGGCCTCTAATTGATTCTGGGAGAGTGATTTCTAAATTATATCCTGACGTGTTCACTGCAATCAATAAATGCATTAAAGCGAAGGAAGCTGCGAGCCCGCGGCTTGCGCTGCTCGCTGCTGGCCCCGCAGTGGTGCCAGGAGGGTCCCCGCAGAGGTGCAGGCTCCCCAAAATACCTTCAGGTCACTGCAGGGCTCGCTGGCGGAGACAGAACCAGCCTGGTACTTCCCTCACCCCGCTCCCCACCTCCTGGCTACTCCTCACAGGGCTGTAGGGCCTGGAAAAAGGAGAGGTGCAGAGCCGTCCTTCCAGCAAGCGTGTGCCAGAAATCCTGAAGAGCTCAGCTGCCTGCGTATTTGGGGATGGCAGATTTAGGGAGGGGTTCAGCACCCTCAGGAAGGGCTTTCGTGGTGTGAAGCAGCAGCCCAGGAGTTCCCTCTCTCCGCGCTCGCTTCCCTGGCAAATCCCCGCCACCCGAAGGGAGCGCTGGGAGCCGGGGAAACAAAAGCGACTACAGACACTTCAGCCTATTTATAAAAAAAGTTTACAAAACGATGAGTGAAAGACAGTTAATGATGCATAGTACAGTTAGTGCCAGGGAAAATGCTCTAAATTAAAGTCCTCAAATATGAAAAGAAGCAGCATTTAATAAGACAGTTAATGTATGTTATTTAAATGTCACTTCATTATTAAAAGTGTATATTTTTTGAGGTTTAATAACCATGTAATTGAGGCATCTTTTCTATAGTTAAACCTTGGCAAATATGTTTTTCATAATTAGCTGGTATTTATTTAACATGCAATAACCATCCCATTAAATTTAATGACTTCAATTAATAGGTACAGAGGGGCCTTTTTTAATGTCAATATGTGTTCTTAAAAGACGGCTGGCAGCGCGGCGCCGCGAGGGAGCTCAGCTACCTGGGGGTGACCAGGGCACACAGGACACCATAGCCAGGGGTATTCATTAGCCGGGCACGCTCGTTAGCTGGGCTGTTAATGGGCACGTGGCCCCTGGCACTTGCAGCCAGGAAGGGGAACTGCAGGGTACAAGGAGGGTGATGCCAGCGGGCACCCCATGGGGACCCCAAACCTGCCAGGCACCTCCTCGCCCAGCCCCGTGGCCAGGCACGATCCCACAGGGCAAATTTTGCCGCTGGTGGTGAAACTGGAAAGGCTCAGCCCTGTATGGCCTCGGCCGAGCCTCGCAGCCTAAATTAGCAAATAGTCCAGGGTAAATTAACTCCTTTAACAAACCATCCAGTACGGAGTTATTAACCAGCTTGTAATAAAGCCCAGCACGAGGCTGCGTGCGCTGCAATCCGTCTGGGCTCCAGGCTGTAAAAACTCATGCAGTTAGGGAGGGAATCCCCCATATATCCTCCAGCCTCCATCACCCCGGCACCTCCCAGGCCCCCAGGAGCTCCCCCCAGACCCTCAAACACCTCTTCTGCATCCTTTGGGCCCCTGCAGCCCCAGTAGCCCCGTGTGCTCCCTCCTGCCCAGCCCCAGTCGCTCAGGAGCCCCATAGACACCCAGGTCGCACTGCTGGCTCCCCGTGGACATCACCCAAGGACCAGGGACTGGGACTTGCCGAGTCCCTGCTAACCACAAACCCAAGCCCACCACCAGCTGCTGAAAGGCAGGCACCGAGCGCTTTTTCATTTTCTTCTTATTGCGTTTTAAACGTTTGTTCAATAAGAATAAAATCAGAGGGATTAAACCTTCGCCCCACACGGGGCACCTGTCTCGAGGAAGATCAAACTGGCGGCGCAGCGCTGCATGTGGGGAGGTCGGGATGCTGCTGGCGAGGGGGGCAGCAGCTTCCAGCACACAAAGGGACGGTGCCGAGGGATGATGTGTCCCCAAACCTGGACTAGAAACCCACTGAGCTGCATTTTCTTCCCAACCCCGTGCTGTTGGTGCAGGTACCAGCAACCAGCCTTTCCCTGCCAGGGAGAGGGGCTGTGGTTAACCTCAGCAGCCAGGGCTTGAGCAGAGCCTGGTGTGGGGGTCCCAAAGCGACCTGCCAGGAGGCAGAGCGGGGAAGGGCGCACGTCTCTCTGCCCTGCAAGCTGCGGAGCGCAATCAGGAATACAGAGAGCAAAAACCCTCAGAAACCAATTACTGCCTGCGAGATGCGACATGCTAAAAATACCTCGCCTTGCTGCTCCAGAGAAGGTGCCGGGGAGCAGAGCTGTGGCAGCTCGCCCCGGGGCACCCCAAAGCCCCATGACCAAGGGCAGCACAGCCCCTGCCTGGGCTCTGTGGGGCAGCCGGCCCCACACAGCGCTGGGGGACCCCACAGCCCCCCGGTGCCCCTCAGCCAGGGATGTGATGCTGGATGCGGGCACCAGGCCGTGTCCTCCTGTCTCACCAACTGGTTAGGTCACACCAAAAGGACCCAATCACTGCCTCAGTGCCTCTTTGCCATGGGAAACCCAACAAAAAGTACCTGAGGCCATTTCCAGGGCACGGCCACAACACCTCAGGCAGGGAGCGGATGGGGGAACCGCGTGTCCCCACACGGCTCCCCTCACACCCAGCGACGTGCCTGCAGCGCCATGCAAGGCAGCTGCTGCCCGCGCTCGCCTGCCCCATTCGCAGCCAAGAAGCAAGACACAGCAGTGGTCAGCAAACACCTTTTAATTACGGAATGGGTAATTAGGGATCCCATCGGCTGCTCCGACGGCTGTCACAGGCATGTGGATCCCTCAGCACCCCCAGCTATCGCCTTGACCCTGCTCCCCCCTCCTCAGGGTTGAGCCAGCACCGGGCTCCTGGTGCTAATCATAAATAAACTAAAAGCCTAAAAGCCTGAGCATAATTCCTCGTTTAAACTCAAAGATGCCACACGGCCCTGACGGAAACCGAGAGATTCGGGCGAGGCGGCAGGGGCAGCGCTGCCCTTCCCCTCAGCCCCAGCAGCCGCCATTTGCGCGGCCGGCGGCGGGCACCGCGGCCTCCCCGGGGCCGTGCCCTCAGCACCGGGCCCTGCCCCTGCCTCAGGCCGGGCTCGGGACCAGGGGTGGCCGCAGGGGGCTCGGCGTGGCCCCGGCATCGCCTCAGAGCCCCTCGGAGCTCGGCCCCGGGGTCCCGGCCCACAGCCGGGGCGGCAGCGCCATCTGGTGCCGGCTGCGGGGGGCTCCCCCATCCCGCTCTAGGGGCGCAGACCCCACACAGGTCACCCCTATGTCCCCCACAGCCCAGCCCCGTGTCCCCATAACCCCGCTTTGGGGTACCCCAAAAGAAGCCCCCCCAGTACCCCATAATCTTCCCCCCGCCCCGGTCAGGATGGTGGTGAGGGAGGGAGGGGGGAAGGAATCTGCCTCGCAAATTACCGCTCGCACCAAATGTCCCTTCTTATCAAGACTGGACGGGTATTCAATTTTCTCTTCAAACGCCTGCCTTCTGAAATGGTAATAGAATTTCAAATCTAGGGGAAAAGGGAGGGGAAAAAAAAAAAAACAACTGAATATGCAAGGATTAACAATGAGAGAGAGAGACAAAGGGAGAAATTATACCAAAAAAATATAGTCGGAGCCTTTGCAGGAATTAATTAAATACAAATTTAAAGAGAAAATTAACAGTCTCATGCTTCGGAGGGGGGAGAAAAGGGATATTTTCTGAGTTTAATTAACCTTTTTTTGCCAAGAATAAAGAGGCAGGGGGAAGGGAGAGCAGAGACTCCTAATTGTTCGGGCTCGCAGGAGATGCCAGCGGGGTTGGGGGCTGCCCACGCAGGGTCAGGGCTGCGTGGGTCCGGCTCGAGCAGAGCACGTGTGGGGGCCGTGTGTGCACACACAGCTCGGCTGCTGGGCCTGAAAGGTCGCTCGGTGTGGAGAAGAGGAGGAGGAGTGGGGAAGAGCCACGGTTTCCCTGCTGCCGGGAGGCTGATGGGGGGCACAGATCCTCTCCTGGGGGCTGGGGAGCACTGGGTGGCACAGGATGGCTCCAGATCTCTGTCCCTGTGCTCCCACTGGCCCTGTTTGGAGGTCGGGTACCTGTGGTGCTTGGTGGCATCAGTCAGGGGGTAGGATGGGTGTTTCGAGCAGCTGGGTGCCAAATTAATGCCCGATGAGGGGCCCAGCCCAGTCTGCACCCAGGTGCCACGGGGTTTTGAACACCAGGAACCAGTGAAGCAGAGACATCGCGAGGACTCATCACAGGTAACATCCTTCAGCTGCCACCCGAGGAAGTCCTGCAGCCCTACACCACCACAGGGCTCCCCACGGCGCGTGCAGAGCCCCCTCCTCACCCTCTGCCCCACGACAGTACCATCACCCATCACATACACGGGCGGTGATACCCAGGGACGCAGCAGAACTGTTTTTCATGTGGAGGTCAGCTTTGCTAAAGCCTGGTGAGATGGAAGGAGAAATCCATCATTAGCAGCCCGGCAGTTTCGGAAAGGGCAGGACAAACAGCTGGGTATCAGCGCTGGCCTGGCCCCGCCAGCACGGCACCGTCGAGGATGAACACGCGGGATGCAGATTAGCCTGGAAGCGGGACAGGGTGATTAATAAGTTAAACCCAACACCAGCACACGTCTGTTTAACAAACTTGGCTCCTTATCTGTCCAGGAATAGATTGCAAAATTATTCAAGAGTCTTCAGTGTAAATTGTTCTTAGTATAAGGATTGTTTAAATTGCAAACTGGGAATATTACAGTGAAGTGTACAAGGTATGTGGTAAATTATGTAACCAATTTGTGTAATTTATAAATTGAGTTACATAAATTAGCTACACAACATACAGCATGAATGTCAAATTGTCACAATAATAGCTCAGCATCAGATTAACTTGAGGATTAATCCAGACAGTACAAAGTCTGGATATAACAAATAAATATCAAATTGTATACCAACAGCTCAAGCTAGAACGTTATTGGCATCAATAAAACACAAACACTCAATTACTCATGGGGCAGAAAAAAAAAAAGGAAGCAGAGACAGCAGCAGCAGTTTGCAGAGCTATCCTCAGCCCCCATGTACCCTGGATGTTATTTTTCCCCAAGGTAACAGACAAAGGTTTATTTCTGCCACTTCTTTTCCACGAGTACTTTCTCACCTCTCCCAAAAACTCACTCAGTGTGAGCAAGACAGCGCTGGGCCAGGCTTGGCCCTTTTGGACACATGCAGAGGCATCGTGAGATGAAAGGTGCTTCTCTTGCAGCCTGCAGGTAGAGCCTTGTTCTATCTTGAAAACCCAGAAAGGTTTTTTTTTAGGCAGGATTCATGGGGACGTGGAATAACAAGAGAAAACGTTACAGACCCCTTTATAAATTGCTTAACCAAAAATAGAAGGCTGGGTGGAAATAACTCCTCTGGACCAAAGCACAGGGAGCCAGGAGCTTTGCCTGGGGAGCCCTGGCTGACAGTAGCGGGGTTGAGCCACGTTTCCTACTTCTTGCTGCACTGCCCACATTCACAGCAAATGCTAAAGGCGTCTGAGTTTCAGAATCTTTTACCTTGTACTCTTTATTAAAATTTAATTTTCTTTCAAGTTAAGAATGGCAGAGTTCTGTCTCCCAAGATGAGCTGTGATTATATTGTCATCTACTTGCCCAGGAGTGCTGGAAGGTCTGTAGCAGTGTTAAAGCATCAACTTTCAATCCCAGGGGTGACTAGGAAGTGATCTACAGCACAGTTCCCTCTAAGCACAACTTATTACAAACCTCCTCTGCTAATAGGTGGCCTTGGTTTTCCCAGAGAGCTGTGATGGCCTGGGCCTCCCAGGCAATCACCCAAGGTAAGCGCTGGTGGGCAGTGACCATGGTTGTGCTCAGAGGGATGATATAAGATAGACATAAAATTATGAAGATTCCTCTAACCTATACAGATCTATCCCCATCCACTGGCTGAAAATACCCTTGAACAAAACTACTGGAATTTTACAGCAGCAAAGAGCAACACAGGACCACCCGCAGCACCCAGAGATGACGTTTTGTTCTTCGAGGAACTGAAGAACCAGACCCTGCAGTCTGAGGGTGCTTCCAAGAAGATTATCGGCTTAGACTCGAGCTGAATTTCTCTCCTCTGCCTGTTTGGACACAGACTCAGCTGTGACCCTTTCCTTCAGGCTGCACAGTTCATTTTCCTGGGAAAGGGGAGGCAAGGCCAACCACTGGCGCGGTGGAACCGACAGCTGGCACTCACCTTTCATGGCTGGGTTTCATTAGGATTGCAGGGAAAGCAGCCACCGAGCACATTAAAGGCATTACTGTGGGTATTCCATTCCCTAAACTGCCCCCCAGCCTGGGAATGAATATTTCAGGGGACCAGAAGTCACTACATAAAACAGTAAGAACATAGGAGGAAAATAAAGAGCTGAGCATTTTCTCATTCTTTAATTTCTTCATCTCACAGACCTCCCAGCACCCGATTTAGGTTTGGAATAAGCCCCCAGGTAAGCCTCAGGCTGGACAACCCAGCCCTACAAGGCTGCCAGCGCCACAACAGCCTTCTGCTGTGCCCCGTCCCAGTGCCAAGATGCGATCCCTGGTGGCAAAAGGTGGCTTTGGAAACCTGTGACACACGGGGATGCTGGGCTCAGCCTACGTGCCGCGCGGGGCATCACAGCTGTGCGGTGCTGATCCACTTAATCCAATAAACGGCGGTCCAAGGAAATTATCACGAGTTGGCAACGGCACGCTGGAAGCTCAGGGGTAGAGGGAAAAACTCGCAGCACAAAGAAGGCTCGCAAAAGAAAAATAAGTAAATAAGGATTAAAGGGACTATGAAGGCTGTTTCACTGAAGCAGCCCATAAAGAGCAATTTCTCTTTCTTTTGTAAGCTTTTATTTTTGCCGATATGATTTAAGCTAAGTCCTGAACTGGCATTTCCCCCCCGGCTCGTTAAGAGCCGCAAAGCTTCGTCACAGTCACCAGCCAGGCTTCTTCAGCAGTTGAAAGGCTACTGAAGGAAAGTAAAGAATTAATTTTTTAAAAGCCACACTTGCTCACTGCTTTATCAAATGGCAAAAACTCAAATCTCTCCCTTGGTTCAGCCGCTCGGAGGGGGAATGCATGGCAGCCCTGGCAGAGTTCCTGTTTACTTGTTTTATGACGGTTGTAACGAGGAACCCATTAAATTAATAGCCGTGCTTTATTTTTAATGTTATGTTTAGCTAATCCTGACTTACAGTGGCACTCCCCATTCATAGAAAATAAAAATCAAACTCGCTATGACGATGGACTCCATCACCGAGAGAATGGATACAGAAGGATGTTCAAGCAGTCGTAGGAGGGAAAAAATAACACCCTTTTCATTCTTGCTGAGGGAGTGTCACTCATGTCCCTCAGCTGGTGCCCATTATAGAAATTAGCTCAGGCAGTTCAAGAACTAAATAATACAAAACCCATCTAAAGCTGCAAGAAAAATAATTGGCAGATGGAGCCATTCCAGCACCTCGGCGAGTGCCCAGCGCCACGCGGCAGAACAGAGCCCCTCAGAGCGGGGCTCCGGGCAGCCTCACGGCACGAGAGCTGAGGGTACCCCAGCACTGGGGGTGTTCTCATTGCCTGCAGGGTTTGAGTTCTCCATTCACACACCTCAGAGCACGTATGGAGGCTAAGGATGCAATCGGTCAAGGCGTACCCAAGATCTCGCACACAGCTCCTTGCGCAGGGCTCTTGCAAGGCAGCAGCTGCCCCAGAGCGGGTGCAGCCCGTGGAAACGAGTCCTTACTGCTACAGGAACCAGACACTTAAAAGGACCAGCAGCAGAGAACCCAAAAGGATTCCGAGTTTCCAGTGTGATGCTCAGAAAGCTGAGGCAGATCAAGGCTTCCTAGAGCTGCTCCAAGCCCTAGGTCCTTTCCTGCTCTGCAGTCTGGGTGACCGACTGTTTTTTCCAGACCTTAAACAGTGATGATAACTCTAAAAAAAATAT
Organism: Aythya ferina; assembly: GCF_964211825.1. Classification (NCBI taxonomy): domain Eukaryota; kingdom Metazoa; phylum Chordata; class Aves; order Anseriformes; family Anatidae; genus Aythya; species Aythya ferina. The sequence continues at coordinate 11,213,360 of NC_140306.1, forward strand.
ATCTACAGAAAACAAATTGGAAACATACTTAGCTGCATGCCCCAGTTTGCTATAAATGTTAGCAGTAGGAGATGGGAGATGAAGACAACTTCCTCCACAGCTATCAACCCCCTGTTAGCTCAATATTCAAGGAGGATTTTGAAATTTAAAATTGAGTTTAATGGATCCATAAGAAGGTGAGCGGATCCTAGGTCTCCAAAAAGAGCCTTGTAAGCCAACAGGCTTTGATTGGGCTATTGTTAATTAGTAAATCTGTCCCAAAGATAGCAGAAATTGTATTTATTTCTAAACAAATTTCCTGAAAACAAAGGAGGAGGCAAGGCAAGAGCCCAAGCTCCCCCCAAATCCCTCAGCAACAAGTCCTTCATGCTACAGCCCCCACAAAGAGCCTCGCAGGGCAGCAAGACGAGCACTATCAGCAAACATCTCATAATACTCTGCACAAAAAGGAACTGCTGGATCGAGCACAAGCTCCTCCACCGAGGGAGAGCAGGAAGAACATCTAATTTAGGCCATTTGCAAGGGGAAAGCAGCTTCAGGTGCAGCTTGTTACATGCCCCGGAGGGAGCAGCTGATTTCATCTTTGACTTGGAAACTAAACTTTCTTTGCTGCTCTCCCGAGCAGGATGACAAAGGAAAGTTCTTTGCCATGTGCTTGCTGACCTGTGTAAAAAGTCTGAAAAGAGCACGTGTGTCATTAAATTCAAGGCGCTTTTGACATGGAGCCCTCCTGAGACCAACAGCTGCTCCGTTTGCTCCCTCTAGCTTTGCCCCAGGCTGTGCAACCACCACTCTGCCGGCGTAATTAACACCGGGGTGGGAGGCAGAGGGGCATCATTACTGCCCTGAACAAGCTCAGCACTCAGACGACTGCTGGTCCAGGCTAATCACTTCGGTCCACATCACCCTTCAGTCCCCCAGCACGTCAGCCTAGGAGACCCAGGGAAGTGACGGGAAGCCAAGGCGCGCACAAAGAGCAGAGCGATAAGGCTGACAGATAAGGAGGTCGTGAGAATTGGTGCAGGAATATCACATCCCTCCCCTCCCAGGATGATAAAAATGAAAATCTAAAACTAAAAGGGAGAGCAGGTGCGGGGCTGCGGCCCCGCAGGGCTCTGAACAGCCCATCAAGGCTGCCACAAGTTTCCTGGGGTGCTGCGCCAGCTGAAAAGAGAAAAGGGTGCGACAGCTCCCTGGGGTGGCAGGAAGAGCTGCTGCAGTTGTAGGCTGTATTTTAACCAGGTGCATCTAATTACAGCAGCTGTGCGAGGCACTGGGAAGGGAGGAGAGGAGAGGCCTTGTATCCACACTGCTTCTAACCTAAAAAGAGCAAGTCACCAGGCAAACTGAAGAACGTGGTCCCGAGATGCGCAGAAGGCTGGCAATGAAGCGTTTTAAGGGCATCAGACGTAAACGATTCAGCGACAAGCTACAGACAAACACTTTTAACCAGTTTGGAAATAAAAAATAACAACAACCCGAAAGACAAATGGAAAAATTCCGCCTAGGAAAGGAGCGCACAGCACGAGATCACAGGATTCAGCAGACTATAAAATAGGAAATGAGACTTACTCTTCTCCCCCTACAGCTACACAAAACCCTCCTACATAGATTATAGACACGCTTGGCAATTGCCTTCCTCCTCCAGCCTCTCTTGGTGTGGACAAGGCAGAGTTGGTAGAAGCCTGAATGCAGAGAGGATATTAGATAAAACATCTTGCAAAGCCAAGTGTGAAATATTAACAACAGGAGGCAACGGGTTGTGTTTATATGCAAGATCACAAATTTGGTGCTTAGAGAGCCTGAGATGTCCTTGCACGCTGGAATCTCAAAGTGCTTGTTGAATGTTTCATTTAAAAAGCTACTGAAGCCGACTGGAAAATTTCTATCAGTTCTGTTATTTGCTGTATCTCCTCTAACTTTGCTGTTTGTGTTCTTTTTCCTTCCCACAACACCAAGAAATGATGCACGAATAAAAAGGTTGTTCCTTCATTCATCTGGCCAGTTTTAAAACAATTCCTACTTGTAAAGCGGGCTCTCCGAAAACCTGTATTTTTACATGAAATTACCACAATTGTGCACGCTGCAGCTGAATTACTGGATGCACTCGTACACCCAATTACCCAATTTGCACACAGAACTGCAGAAACCAGGCAGGCAAAATGGACGTGCAGCTGTTTGGCTGAATGGAGCATCGAGCCGAACTGCATCTGGCACTGGGCCGTTTGGGTTTTAGTAGGTGAAAAAGGTCACAGATATTCCTGGGCACCAAAGAGCTCCTTTTCATCCAGCACGTGCAGCACAGACAGCAGTGTGGCTCGCTGCCTGTATCCTACCTCAAACTTGCCTTGGAGGGAACTGCCTCCAATTCAGCTCCTACAAAAGCCTCAGCCCGTGCTTATCCTCATTGTCCAAGCTTCCCATTAGTGCCAACTGTGACGGGGGCTGTGTGATAAGGCCATCTATTCAACCCTGGCCACCAGGCTCCAGGAATAATGATCTCTGCTGCTCTGGAATGTAACTGACACCTGCTGTCACAATCCTGCATGGAAAAAAAATAATAATGCTCTGGATAGCCAACAGGCAGTCAAGGAGAAACAGAAGGAGAGGGAGCCTAAGAGCAGATGCGGAGCTTCTTCCTTCTTTGCAAGGGCCTCAGTAATACGGTAGCAGAGGAAAAAAAAAAAAAAAAAAGAATAAGAATAGTAGCAGGGGGAAAAAAAGAGTAAGAATAGTAGCAGGGAAAAAAAAATACACTCAAAGCTGTAGTACCTGTAGATTTTTCACTCAGGTGGCTTCTGAGGCTCTGCAAATTGAGCTTCATCTTTGGCAGTTTCCTATTGACATCTCTCCTCATCATTTTTTTTCCCGAGGCTCAGATATTCAAGCTGATGATCAGGGCAACAGCAGCAACAAATCCACTCATGGGCCCTATGCAACACCAAAGGAAGGGGCTGTCTGGAAGGCAGAGGAGACCGCAATCCCCACAGCACAGGATCACCAGGAGGTTTGCAGACTTTCATCAGAGAGTATCCAAAATCAAACCTAGCGTGGCCAGACAGATTTTCCAACTCTAAGGCTACATGATGAACCAACTTCTGGCCTCAGAGGCTACCAGAGACCAAGGGTTAGGCAAGCCAGTACTGAAGGGGGATGATGTGCAAGAGGTGTATTTTTAACTAATAATTGAGCAGTCTCTCGTCTGGAGGTGCTGGATGGCCTGAGAGTGCCTCTCTGTCCTTGCTGGGCTGCACAACAGCCGCAGTGCACCTGGCCAGCATTAGCTGGAGATGTTACATTTATGATTTTATGGCTGATTTTTTTTCCCCTACCCTCTATCAATTGAGTTCACTGTCTGAACGATCACATCTGTTTATGTTCCACAGACACCTGCATATCTTGAGATGACAGCAACTCCCTGAATGCTGTAATCAGTTATTTCTCAACAGAGGAATTGCCAATTTGGTAAATAAAGCTCATTATAAAAGAACATGGAAATGTATTACAGTTGCCTAACAGAGAAAATTGTCCAGCGCCGCCACATAATCAGCCCTGGCATCATAGTCCCCCCCAATTTAGGGCAGCTGAAATAATGACATGCAAATAACTCATGCCAAAGCAACACTGGATGGGGGCAAGAGGAAAATGAGGAAGAGACAAAATAGGTATTTTTCTCTTCAGACCAACAATAATTTAAAATCTAGTCAGCGACAGGCCTTGCTGCTCCAAATTTCCACACGTGGTGTCAGAAGTCCTGCGGCTCTGCAGAACCTGACTATGGCAAGCGGATCCAAAAGCCAGCACGGCAGCCACAGCAGCAGCCCAGCCAACGCTGCTGCAAACAGGTGTGAGCGTACAAAGTGTCCTACTTTGGTTTGGAAACTTCTCTTTCTTCCTCCGGGGACAGCAAGTTTGACCTGCACGGTGATAAAAAGCTGGAGTTGTTGCAAGATCTGAGACTAACAATGAGCCACGGGTAGGCAAACACTTCTGAGAGAGGAGAGAGTTGTGGCATCAACGATCCATAAGAAGGAGAGGAATTTTGTTGCTTTAATGAAGACATGAAGCTTTAAGTTAATGCCTAAAGGAAAGAGATGAAGCAGGGAAAACAGTTTTCAGCCCCCCTCATCCATTAATCATCCTCCATCATCCATCTTCATAAATACTGCCCTAAACTCTGACATGACCTCCAAAAATTCACGTTCACACTTCAGAGTCTGTCAGCTACAGTCAAGGAGGACACGAGCAGCAAACTGCCAAATGGAGGAGAGGCCACAGCCAGAGAAAGGGGATGAAGTTACCAAGCTAGACCTGCTCCCCTGTTTTGCTGTCTTCAGCAAATCTGTTGCACCTACCTCTTGGAGGATGAGATGTCAGACACACACAGCTCCCGCTGTGCCTCGGCTCCACACAGAGGGCACAAAACCAGCACGAGGCTGAAAGGGATGGCATTTTGTGGCAGAGAAAGGAGCTGTGCACAAGAGCTGGTGCAAAGAAAGATAACCAGGGCCCTGCATTCAGCAGGAAAAGGGTTTTTCAGCATGATTCACCAACACCAGCCAGGACTTTGCACTCTTCCAAGTACTTTCAAATAAGCCAAACTCATTCAGCCTGAGACCAAAACGAACGAGTTCTGTGATTTATAAACTACGACTGGAAATACTTCTATTCCCCGCACTTGGTGGGAGTTTTTGTTGGCACAGGTAGGAGGCAGAAAATGGCAATCTGCAAACTCATGGGACTGAAAGCATCTCACAGCACACAGTGACCATTAAACACTTTATTGTTTAGGAGGGAACCTTGGAAGGGAAGGAACGAGCCTGCTGGTATAACCAATGGGAGCATGCTAGGAACAGTTAATCCCAACAGGCTAGTCAGGGTTATTTCCAAGTACTTCAGACCCTTTTTTTCTGGAGCAAATGGACAAAGATAACAGCTCTTGAAACTCAGACATGGGTCGGTGAAACAAAAGCTAGCACAGGGTGAACTAGGCCTGTGCAGGGCAAACCTCCAAGCTACAAGCTGTGCTGGGGTCAAGACAACTTTTTGCATTGTATTACAATAAAAAAAAAGGAAGCAGTAGTGTTCCCCTCTCCCAGGACCCTCCTCCCAACTCTAGAAGCATCCACCGAGACCAATACATGCAGGCAATTAGAAGAGGAATCACGTCGTTGTCTTGGACCGCGAAGGGCAGAAGGCACCAGATTTGGTCAGCATCTATCCAGAAGGGTGCTGGGCCTTCCAAAGGCGTCTGTGGTCCCTGTCCTCTGCTCCTTGGCGGCTGACGTTTACCCAGAGTTAACTAACAGCTCCTGGAAGGAAAAGGAGACAAAGGAACAGGCAGCAAGTTAGCTGTTGACCTTGGACTGCTTCTTTCAGGAACAAAGGAGCGATGCTGGCTGGGGCGAGACCTCAGAGAATCCCTCAGAAAATTTATCAAGTATTGCCTTCTGCAAAGCACAGTAAGACATTCAGGGGGACAGAGGACTGCAGAAGCAAGAGAGCAGGTCATGATATCAAAGGCAAGACTGATCCTGTGAACTAGAATATATGGTCAGTTGTAAATGATTGGGACTTATAAACCTGATGGCCTGCAGCAGGAAAGGCTGCAGGTTCTGCTAAGCGGAAGGAGTAGGCAGAGCTCTAAGTCCCAGCCTCAGCAGGACACAGGAGCACTTTGATTAGCTGCTGCCAAACGTGCATACACCTCTCATACCATTTTGTAAATGATACATCCTCAGATCCTGCAAGTATGTGCTCATGAGCTGTGGCCTTTGTGGGGGTAGAAGCAAGAGGCTTTAGACCTTTTGAGATGGAGGCTGCAGAGCTAGCTGTGGTCTCTTCCTATTTTATCTTCTCACTCCTAAAAATTCAAAGAAATAATCCAATAGCACCATGTGGACGAGCACACACGTGGCATCAGCTGTAACACCTCTCCCCACTGGGGATCTGTGGTATTGACGTTGGACCCTACCTCAAAGCCCAGGTAATCAGCTCTCATGGGGCAGCACCAACACCTCTGTGACAATGACACTAAGAGCAGAATCACGTGGAGTGATCCCATCAGCTTGCTACCTTCTTCTCATGCTCTGGCTAGGTATCCTTCCAAAATGGGAGACAGAGCAGAGAGACCTACCTGCATTCAGAGGACCTTGCTAAACCCAACTACAGCCAGATAACCGCAGTTAGCTGCAGGGGATTTCGTCACCCAGCTGCCTAGGGCTGGACTGGTGCTCCTTCTACTCCTTGTGTAACAAGGCTTTCTTAGGTAAGAGGCTGTGCTTCCTTGAAAGTGAATCAGAAAGGAGAACATCATAGATTAATGCTGCTACCACGCTCGGCAGAAGGTGATGGTGTCATCTGGGCCACGTGTGCACAGCAAGCTGCTATTCAGTGCCTTACACCTGCAGAGTCAGCGCATTCAGCCCACACTGACCATGCATCTCCACAGACAGCCCCGTCTCTAACAACAATGAACTGGAAAGGCTTCAAAGGATTTGAGAATTAAGAGAAAATTGTTTGCCAAATTATTTAGACAAAGCTTATCCAGAAATCTGACAAATGAACCATCAATATTACTCGACTGACTCTAATTTCCCAGGTAATTTTTCTCATCATTACTGACTTAGAAGTTTTGCACAGAGCAATACATTTTAAAAACTCCAGCAGCATTCAGACAAATTGTAATGAGCAAAGCAGCAACAACTCACAATCAATTCTGCAATACAGTAATTTGCTGCATTCACACTGTAACACTTCAGTTAAGTGTCAAGGAACGCTACATTTTGTGACAAAGCCACTGATGTGGCCACTCCGCTGTTAACCCTTACAGAAGGCAATAAAGCCTTTTCTTTCAAGCAATTTAAAAAAAAAAAAAGAAAAAGCACTGTTACACAATTTCATGTTCTTAATCATAACTACATTCTTCTACGTGTTTCAGGAGAAAACGCGAAGAGCCAGCACTTAACCTCAATCAATTCTTTCCAGCCCAGCCCATCCACGTACTGGGGACACGTCCAGCTGGAGGCTCGCAAGCGCTCCTCCTGCAGAAACACCAGGCTCCGTCTCACTGGGGATGACTAAGCTTTCTGAAAACCTTTCGCACAGTGAGCGCTGGCCCCAGAGCTGATGAGATGCCAGACAGGCGAGACACCAATTTCCTGCCGTGCAGCTCGCACCAAGGGAAGTTTCTGTGAGCGAAGGATGCAGGTAACGATACCGTCAATCAGCCCGCGACGCTCCCAGTGGCGGCCAGATCCAACTGCCTCCAAGCCCAACCTGCGCTGGATGGAGTGACTGATGGATTTCCCTTCCCTCCTCGGGGCAGGATGCTCGGGGAGGCTGGCACTTCTCATGGACTGGAGCTAACAACGTGGGGGCCAAAGGCAGAGAGAGCAGAGGTCTCCTCTGCCAGGCACTGCCGAGTGTCGCACAGCTGCTGCACGCTGCACAGAGGAAGCTCTGAAGGCCTCGTGGTCTGTTAGCACATCGCATAAGAATATGCTCGTTACCATATGCACATCATTGTTTTCACTGTTCCCAGGCCATCAGTTCATAAACCTGTGGCTTACTGCTGAAAAGCATAATGGCTTTGATTTCATGCCTTGAACGCTGCATAGGAGGATGCCACAGCTCCAAGACCAGAACAACTCCTTGCTAAGCCAGCTGTTTACACGTGTTTCATTTCCAGCTAGCTCTGCAACCACGCTGATACGGATTTGGTGCCCCTCGGTTCCTTTCCAACCTGGAGCCCTCCGTGCAAGATGCCACTGGACTGCCACAACGCCTACCTTGGGCAGGAGGAGCCCAGAAAGGGAAGGAGAAGCCTTCCCTGTGCTTCTCCCATAAGGGCCAGCAGCAGCCTCAGGGCCAGCGAGCCTCAGCGAGAAGATTTGTCAATGCAGCACTCTCGTGTTCCTCCTCCTTCGCTGTCAGCCTGCATCCCAGCGCCACAGCTCGGGCTGCCCGGTGTCCTCTCCGCCTTGCCCTGTGCCTCGGCTCTTGGCCTCGCCTGCCAGGGAAGGAACCTTCCTCCCCGAAAGCCAGGCCTTGAAGAGCCTCCTCCCCTTGGGCTCTCCAGGATGCTGTTTGCCAAGCCTCAGCTGTATTTATTTACCCAGCCTTCAGTCTCGCAGGGGCAAACCCTGCAGGTTTCCTCCAGCGAACACGGCGCCTTTGCTCTGACGCTCCTTCAGGCGGTCACACCAGGGCGCTTGCACATACGGGCTCTGCAGAGCTACGAGGAAATCCGAAGGCATATCCCCATGATTAATGACGCCGTGCACTCAGGGTGTCAGTGACAAAGTAGAAATTAATCTCCACAGCTCCCAGCGCTGCACCGTGCGCAGGGAGCTTTCTCCAAACCAGAACACCCGTTGGCACGCGGCTTCAGGAACACGACCGCCCGACTTCTGCACCTCTGTTAGTCTGGGAAGAGGTAAAAACAAAGTACCACAGGCCTCACCTGTCCTAAGGCGGGTGTTCAAGGCCTTTCAGCTGGGGAAGGCATTTGTTGTGTGGCTATTAGCGCCCCGACGCCTTGCAAGGGACATTTGAGTCACTCTGCGGTGATGTATGCTGGAGGTATTTTTTGGTTATGTGCAATTTGTCCTGTTGCACGCAGGGTACTGGGCATTTTGCAGAGCAGCTGTGCTGACGGATGGATCCCAGCCCTTCCCTGCCGTGTAGCTCTCGCGCAGAGAAGCCGCTCCGTCTCCCTCATCCTTCAAGAGCCCAACACTTGCTGTCCTTGGGCTTGGAATACGAAGGGGCAGCAGCATGCCAGGCAGCAACAAAAAGCATTAATTCAAAAAGCTATGAAGAGAGTTTTGTTTTCCCTCTTCTCTGTGCTGGTGTTAATGGCTTTGCACAGCAGAGAAGTTCACCCCGTGACTTCTTGGCTGCTTCTCCAGATGGTGCCTCCAAAGCCAGCCCACCGGCGGAGAGGGCGCCTCCCAACGTGCTTGCAGGACGCGCTGTCACAACGCCCCAGAGTGTTTCCACATGCAAGTCCCCCGGTCCAAATACCTCACAACCAAGAAAGAGAAGCAGTTTTGCTGGTCGCCTTCCCCTTCCTCGTTCTCTCTTGACTCAGGAGAGCCGCCACGCTGTTTGCTTTGCCCTGCCCTGACGCCTCCCATCGCTTTGCGTTGCCGCATCGCAAGTTATTTACTAGCGCGGCTCATCCCTGGCAGTTCGGAGACTCACCTGTTTGTTCACGCATTATAACATTGATTTCCTCCAGCCGATTGTTCTGATCATTGTTCTAACTCGGAGAGAGCTCCCGTCATTAGCCTTGCTTAACGGGAAATGTTTTGCCACCGACCGAGAAGCTCGGCAGTCACCAGGCTGCAGGAAAAATCAGCCCAGCTGGGGGCTGCACCTCCCCGCTGCGCCGCGAGCCCCGGCCCTCGCGGCGGGGAGCGGGGAAGGCAACGCTCAGCTCTTTTGATTTTGGCCACGTGCTGGAAAATAGCGGGGCCAGGAGGAACAAACAGCCTTCTGCGGAGGGTCACCACTGAAAGGACGGCTGTTAATTAATCAGCGTACAAACCGAGGACGGGTTTTTGTTCGATCGGTGTTAATTGCGTTTAATCTCGTTCTCACCGTTAAGAAAAGCCACCGGGCCGGGCTGATGTTGCCAGCGCCTGCCCTGCGGATTCCACCCACGTTCGGGAGGCGAAGCAGGAGGAGAAAAGCAATGGCAAGAAGGGAAATAACCCTTCCTCGCCCCTTCTGCGTCGCTGCACAACTCCATCGGGGCTGTTCCATTATTTAAACAATTTTTGTTTTCCAATAAAATTACACAGGAGCTCAAAGGATGAGAATCAGACATGGAGCATTTCACTGCTCGTTGTTCTTGCTCTCCTGGGTACTGGCTCAGAGCTTGGCTAACCCGCACAGCCCTGGCTATCCGGCCTCTGTAAAGGATTGAAATTAAGAAAATCACTTCTGCGAGGCAGTGCCTGTTTTTCGGGGCCGGGCTGATCCCAACAGACCTGCCCATGCCCCTCTGAAGGATGTGCAGCTGCTGACTGCCATGGCCATCGGCTCGGCCACAGCATCCCTCCTCTGCTTGCTGCTGCCCACAGCTCCACCGCGTGCCGAAGGATGCCGAACTCTGCCTTCCATGAAAACACGAAGCAGTATTTGCTACCGAACAACCTCTGAGCTCATTTGCCTCGTAACTCAGGGTGTGTTTGAAGCCTGAATGTCCGAGGCAAACCAGCAGCACATGCACGAGCAGCTTGGCTTTGATTTCGGGACAGGACCCCGTGCACAGCTGCCTGCTCGGGAAGGGAGAGGACCCGCTCCCACCTGCAGGAGCCCGGCCTCAGGGCACGGGGACAGCTCGTGCACATCACGTGGAGCCTGGGGTGGCAGATTGCATGCCTACCATCTTATTGCTTCTGCAAGGGCCTTGCATTTTTCCAAATCAGTCTCAAGAACAACAACAATCGAGGCTGGGCACCGTCTGCGCCTTTCCCCCGCGGCAGCACAGCACTTGCCCAAGCCGGTGCTGCAGTTGATCAGATTTCCTTTATCCCTCGACAAGTGTTAGTCCCATCGCCTCTCGCCGCATAAAGAGGACGTAGCACAAGTGCTGGGAAGGACTGGCTGAGTTTTAAGTGGTCTGAAATGGCTCCACTAGACTTGGTCAAGATTGCTTTAAAATCATTTCCCTTTAGGATGGGCGACCCTCTCTCTTTACAGCCGGCATAACGATTCTGCCTCGGGGGTGGTAATTACATCCCGCTATCTATCCCCATCAGAAGTGCACACTGCCAGCACTATACCACACTTCTGCAATGAGCTGAGAGACAAGAATGCACGGGGAAAGGGAGATAACCCTGGGCACCCCTCTGCTCCACAGCCGGAGGCACCCCTCGCGTTTTGCAAACTCAAGGATTAGCCCCCGGGAGGGAGGAAGGGCTCCAGGATACGGAGCGCGTTTCCAAAGCGGAACAACGGGAACTTGTACAAATTCAGCTCTGGTTTTGTAAGAATTAAAATGAACTTCACCCAACTGTGAACATCCGTTGCCAGAGCCAAAAGGAATGGAAAACCACTCACTGATGCAACAGAATTTCATTATTTCAAACCCTACGCCCGACGTAGCCAAAAATTAAGGACAGGCAACAGTAGCGTCGTTGCTGGGGACAATTGGCTGCAGGAGTTTGACTGGGGAGCTGCCAAGCTGTGCCCTGAGCAATGAAATACAATGAAACAGCATACACAAAAAAAGACACCTTCCCTGTACTCATTCCTGCTCTTGCCACCAGGCCCCAGGATAACCAGGGGGAAAATAAAAGGAAAAAAATAATCCCAGAAAACGAGAGACTTTGGATTAAGTTGTGTAAATGACCTGTTACCTCCTATCAGGGGGAAGAAAGAGATGCAATAAATACCTGCAAAGCCATTCCAGTGCTTCAGATTGAATGAATTCCAGAAATGGAAAGTACATGATGCAAGATGTACAAAACAAGGTGCCAGGAAAGTGCAGGAATTTGAATCAAGCTAGCAAATGATCCCAGCAGACTACTGAGGAAAATGAATAGAGAGAAAGTGCAGAGAAAGGATACGGTAACAACACTGACTGATGAACACTGCTGTTAGGACGTGTAAATTCAGGATGTCAGACTTGTATCTACTTTAGTCCTAGAACAAAAACAGCAAATCCTTCCAAAGAGCCTTGGAAGTACAGAAGTCGGATACGCCAAGCCTCATTTCAGGACAGGTTTCCCCCCTGCATCCCTCAAGATTGAAGTTTGTGACTTTAATTACTCCTGGAACATTGTGTACACAGGGATTCAACGCAGGGATTACTGGCAGGATCCTTGTTATGAGCACCACTTCTCAAACAAATTACACTTCACTGGATGTCGGTAACACACACAAGAAAACAAATTAGGTGAAGGCAGCAGGACAGCAAGATACGGATCTGGTGCAAGGAAATTTCACAAGGTCACCCAGAACAATAAATGCACTTTGAACACAAACTCATACAACAGCGTTTCTAATCCCAGAGTGCATTAAAGCTTCGTGTGCCCCAGACACCATACATCTTCGACACACTGGTGACTCCGTGCAAGTCTGAGACAAAGTGCAGCTCAGACGTGATTTCTTGTGAAGAAATGCCTCCAGGACAAGAGGGAAAAAAAAGAAAAAGAAAAGAGAGAGACAGAGACAGAAAAAGCAACCCTGGTTGTCCTCTGAAAGCCTAGGGTTCACCCCCCTCATCTCCTGACCCTCACTTGTCACACTGAACACACACCACTGGGAGAAGAGGATGGCCTTTGGCTTGGAGGCAGTGAGAGCAGCTCCTTCACTGCTGGACCTGCACAAGCTGATCCCAGCTTCACGTGCTGTGTTTTGCATTTCCAGATCTCGCCCTGGAACAGCCTGCCACTTTGCACTGGTTCCACCGAGCACGTCTTATCTCCGGGGATTTTCATGAACACGAAAGCAGAGGCCAGGCCAGGCCTTGGGCCGAGGCACAAAGAGCTGCTGGGAACAGCTCACAGCCCTCAGCCATGGCACCGCACCTCCTCGATGGGAACTGGAGCGTTTGTTCAGTTCTCCCGGGGATTTCACCTGCCACTTGTGAGTGCCACCAAACCTTGCAGTTGTCCCTTGAGCTGCAGCGAGGTAATCTCTGCCTGGAGGGCGTGAGTGGGAGCCCTGGGCTCTGCTGTCAGGCTTGTCCCAGCAGCTGTAGGTAAATCCCCATCTGAATTTCTCTTCCTGTACGTAAGAGCAACGCTACTTACCAACCACACAAGTGTGCAGTAACACGAGCAGAAGATGCTAAAGAAACGGGAAATGAAAGAATGAAAGGAAATCACACCGTTGAGGGATTGATCCCCTCTGTACAATTTGCACTGAGGCTTCAGAGGAAATCTAGTGCTTTAACTTGTCCCTTTCTACCTTCCTTTAGAAGGTTCCTGCACTGGATAAAGAGATTTCCTCTCCATGTCAAGGGGAGCAAGTCCACATCCACTCAGCCCTGTCTACTCCAGCTTCATACACCAAGCACGGCGAGGCAGGCAGAGATGACTTCTGCCGATACCATTTTTCTGTGTCTAATTCTATTTCTGCTCAGCGATACAGTGAAATTCCACGCAGAAGTATTATGAGCTTGACTGGCTTTATTTGTTTAACAGTTCACATTTTCATTAAGCCGTTGCTACTCGGCAGCCAGTAATTTTATTTGTGTGATAGCCATATTCATCTCGCCCGTATGGGTGTGGGTGTCGCTCTCCTTTTCTTCTGGCAGAAGAGACAAAAATCAGCTGTGATGGAGCAGGGGGAGGACTGCGACTTCACACACCTGTTGGCACGTCGCTGTGGGTCACAGCTCCTGCTTGGTTTTGGGCCACAGTAAAGAGACTGCAGGTAAATTAATTAAATAAATAAATGCAGAGGGAGCCTTCCTCAGCTGTCCAGGTACAAACCCAGAAACTGGAATAGTTTTGAGCAGATTGAGCCCCCTTGACTCACCACTGCAACCAGCTGAGTGTTGCTGACTGGGTGTTTATGCTATCCGAGTATCAGATTTTTAAGAATTAATTATATGCCTAGCTCTTGGCAATCTTTAAATATCTTGAAATACCTGGTTGCAGGAGCTGCAAGACCTGCATAGATCCCAAGGAAGAGAAGTCTGGTTGTTTGGCCTGCACCGATTTGACAATCCTGCACCAAGCTCAGGCAACCAGAGAGAAAACCAAGAGACGTCCTGGGATGTTAACGACCTGCGCTGAGACAGCCAGATGAGTCAACCACACCTCTAGACAGAGATATCAGAAGTCACTCAATAACCCCAAATATTTCACCCTGCCACTCCCCTTTTACAACACGACACCAAGGAGCCCAGACGTGCATGCGCCATCCCTGCTGCCAGGGCACAGGGCAGAGGATCCGCGGGCCAGGCAGGCGGGTGCTCCGCCGGGCACGGCGTGCGAACAGGACTGGAGAGGATGCGGACAGATTTAAGGGCCGTGGAGACATGCAGCCGTGCCATTACCTGCGGGTGCCCAACCACAGGCACACCCGGCAGCAGCACGCACGACGCCTTGAGCGCAAGAGCCATCCCCGCCAGGATTTCTGCAGGATGGATTTGCTCTGAGGAATTGCCCATCGGCGTCCCACAGCGCCGACGCGGTTAAGAGGAGTGCAGATAAGCTGCCCCACGACCTTACGCATGGATCTGAGCAAATAAAGGGGGAATGGCGAACGCTGGGAGCTGCGTCTCTGTTTCCCAATCAACGTCTCCCCACACAGAATCCCAAATCCTTCTTTCAACATCAAAATCCTTTCCCAAGTGATAAACAAGCTCAGCGTTTCTCTAGCTCCTTCCTGCCCCTCTCCCTCCTCAGAAGGTGCCCTGGTAGAATGCCAGATGCTGGGAAAAAAAAAAAAAAAAAACACAAAAGCCTCCTAAATAATTATCTCCCCATCTTCTCCGCTCCAGATTTATAGTCCTGCATCTGCGTCAGGACAGAGACCTGCTTCCATCTGTCTAAAACACATCCTTTACAAACAGGACCTGAGGTGGAATGTTTAACCGGAGCTTTTTACAACGTATTAAGAAACTGGAAAAGAAAATGACAGTTTCTGAGTGTTCTGCTTGCTTGTCTTCTGGACGCCGCTCAAGTGGAGGGGGAGAATTTTTTATTTTTTTTTTCCCTTTATGACAAATGATGCCGGGCCCATCCTGTAAGTTCCCTCACCGTGCAGCGTGTCTGTTCATGATAGATACCGGCACAGCTGCTTAGGTGTCGATTTATCTGCTAGAAAAGTATTGTCTGCTTGGAACTAACTCATCCTAAAAGAGTAGCCCCAGAGGGGGAAGAGAGAAAAAGGAGGGGGGAAGAGAGACGAGGAGCTGTCAGCTGGGAATATGGCCATGCTTCTGCGGCAAAGGATTTGGCAAAAAGCAGGCATCACATTTAGTTTTAGCTTCATCCTCTCTTCCCACCTCCTAGGCCATTCTTTTCTAGTGTCACTCAGCACCTCTTTCCACCTTCTTCCCACAAAGGCCTTACCATTAACATGCGTTTCGGTTCATACTTGCAACCTGTGCAAACAAAAAGCCCACAGCTTTCTTCCACGGGTCCGTGCCAGCGCAGCGCAACTCTCAGGTCCCAACCTGAACGGTTTAGAGCTTAAGACAAGTCGTGCTTAAAAGAAAATTAAAAACAAAACCAAACAAAGGAAGTAGAAGGAGATAAAGGGACAAAAAGAGAGAAGGAAAAAAAAATGCCCTGCAATCACAGGGTATTTATATTTTGTGTTTAAAGAGATTTAAAGCAGGAACTTGCCAATTTTCTGCAAGCAGGATTAGAACAGAACCACCTCAAACCCTTCACCCTGCTGCAGAGCCCTCCGAGCTGAGCTGCATCCCCCCCAAATAGCCAGTGCAGGAAGAAGCTCACAAATCCTTGCGCCCTAAGTAACTTCGCATTACTTTGGGGGAAACAGAGGCAGGGACAGATTCATTAATCCAGGTAAAGGACTCTGTGGAGCAGCCTGGCTGCTGAATCCCCACCCAACAAACAGCATTCGGTAATCCCAGGGCCCAGCAACTTCCATGCCACCCTGCCTGGCACGAGGCAAAGCAAGAAACATGAACAGAAGAGAATGTTTTTAGAAAGGAAAACCTATGGTCATTAACCACAGCTGGTAAGCAAGCGATCCTATTAAAACATGTTTCATTACATCGAGCCTTAAGATACCTACCACCATTTCACTCGCTCTTTAGTCAAAGACCAAGGTCACATCTGTGGGCCCTGCTGAGCAGCAGGCAGCTCCAAAATCTGTCTGAAAAGGTGGGCAGATGTTCCAGTGGCTCCACACTGCCAGGTTTAGCCTGCTGGTGATGCCAAGCTAGCACGGTTAGAGCTGGCGCTGATATCTCATGGCCACTCTGCAGCCTCGGCATTTCTGGAGGATGCTCCTACAGGCTGGCCCTCTGCCCCTGGTCTACTGAACACAGCTTCCACGTGTGTGCTGAGGGAAGCTGGGTCTTTTAAAGCTGTTCAGGTAGATATACGTGCACAAAAAGCTTTGTGAGACGCTGGAGTTAAAGAATTGCCAGAGCCAACACTGAACTAAAGACTTCTAACGTAAGAAACTGCCCGTTCAAATCTGCGGGTTTTCTCTTTTCCCCACGGGCAGGGTGGGTTTCTAGGCATGTTTGTTTTGAACATAATTAAATTCCCCATGTGAGATGGTATCAGTCGGTTGAGCTTAACTTGTGGAAGGTGGGTGTCAGTGCCGTCTGACTGAGAACCGGGGCTTGCACTGAGGAAGCTCAGCATTTATTGTGCCGGGGAACTGAAGCCAACAGAGAAGACCGGCTGCTCCTGCAGGAGGAGGGCTAATCCCACCGTCTCTTACCACCATCGGCCAACAGCTTCATTCTCACACGCCAACAGCCTTCAGCGGATCCACTCCCAGCTGCCAAAGCACCAGCCCTGGACGCCGTCGACCAAAACCCCGCGGGCACCAGGCTCTGAATTGCACAAACCGAGCCCAGCCCCGGTGCTGCCAGCCAACCTTCGCTTTTCACCCCACGAAGGCGAGGCAGGCGGGCAAAGAAATGCACAGGCACACACAGCCCAGCCCACCCAGCACGTGGGGGACAGGCCGGGCCCTCGATCTGCAGAGAGCTGCTCCACTCGTGCCGCTCTTAGCGCGGCGTTGGAGCAGACAACCCGCTCCCCTTTCAGCCGCTCCGCGGTGGCCGTTTCTCCCGAGCTGCCCATCATTTCCTTATCAAGCGGTAACAACGGAGATCACTAGAGACACGGCTCAGCCTTGCTGCGATTTCACTCTCGCAGCGGGTTGTAAATGCCCCTATAATGTTGGCTTTTTTAATCTCGTGTTATTATTACCCGCGGCTGCCATTCAGTCTGCGGAGAATAAAGCACCGAGGCTTTCAGGACCCGCACAATGGCTCTGTGCATTTGCCAGCGATTGGCCAAACAATACCTCTGTGTTTCAGCTTTATTGGAAACCTTTCTGTTGTGGGAGGCTGGCTGCATGTGCCCCTCCGCTCAGGCAGCGCAGAGGTGCGAGTGTGTGCCTACAAATCCATCTGCAATTTGCAGGGCACGTGCCTCCGCGGCTGCCTGTAGGAGCCTCTCCCGAGGGACAAAGCCACAAGTCTGCGATGTCCTGAGCAGCCACCGAGACTTCTCCACAGCTCCACCGAGGGGCACGGAGCCCAGCAGGCCCCCTCTGTGAATCGCTGCCTTCAGCTCCGCGTAAATGGTGTTGCCAGCTCGCGTGAAGTCTGCTGCTCTGTGACATAACCGCGGAAATGTCAAAGCTCCGGCGCCCAGAATCATGTTCCTACATGAAATCTTGGCTCCCGTTGGTAAGTACAGAGCCTGAGATCCACAGGCTTGCAGGGAAAGCTTGGGAAGCGGAACAACTGAAAAAGCACAAATTAGAATGCAAACGAGATGTGGAAATGCAGGGCTCCTCCGATTTGGGGAGATGGATCGCTTCGGTCGGTTCCTTACGGCTTGCAGGGGACACCGCAGAGGTGGGAACCCCTGCATAGCTGCAAACACTCTCTCACCCGAGCAAATGAGCCCTCCTGTACGCTCTTCACATACTCCAAACCCAAGAGAGAAGCCAGAAACTCCCCCAGAATCACAAGGTTGACTTGTAAAACTGTTCAGAAATGCTCTGGGGTCATTTCACTTGCTTTCTGCTTGTAAGCACCTGAGTCATTCTCAGACCGCTGCCTTCTAGGCAGGAGGGTGAGAAATACATTTTTTTTTTACTTTGGTTTTATTTTTTAAACAGAACTGAGGCTCTCGTATATTTGTAAAACTTCAGGAACAACTCTACAAAAC
The DNA here is from genome assembly GCF_964211825.1 of Aythya ferina. Taxonomy (NCBI): domain Eukaryota; kingdom Metazoa; phylum Chordata; class Aves; order Anseriformes; family Anatidae; genus Aythya; species Aythya ferina. The sequence continues at coordinate 11,231,227 of NC_140306.1, forward strand.
TAGGGCAGAAGAAAACATGCCAAATACTTCAAGGCTTGGCAACAGCGAGTGCCTGCCTGCCTCTCCGTGGCAGGAGGAATGTCTGTCTGTCTCAGCCAATGTTTCTGAGCAAGAATGTCTAATCCCGATAGCCCGTGTACATATAAAACACCTATCCTGTCAGCTCTCTAGGAAAAGACCTTGACATTTTGCAGAAAAACCACATCCCCATCTCCCCCCGAATCTCAGCATAAGGCAGAAAAAAACTCGGCAGATCTGAGAGGTGTAAGAATCAGGTGCTGCCTTCGGCAGGAATTAAAGCTGAAAAGGGAGAGGCAGTGGGGAAACGGGCACGGGACAAGCCACTGGAGCTGGAGGGCCGAGGAACCCAGTGCCAGGTTTCCCAGCCCCATGGCCGCAGCCGGCCTGCCCCTCTCCCTCTCGTGAGCCCAGGGGGGAGATCTTGAAGACGAGGAAATGAGCTCGCTCTCTGCACAGAGGGTAACGGGGCTGCACCGCTCTCCTCCAAAAAGGGGCAATGAGGTGCCCAGAAACACAGGTTAAACAACTGCTCAAGGTCATCCAAGGACTACGAGACAGACGCACAGGCGTCTAGCAAGTGGATTACTCTTCCCTTTTGAAAGGCACACAGGCGCACGCACAGGGGGATTGAAACTGCTTAGCCAGGTGCGGAGCCTGCTGTGATCAACGCAGCTTCACTGAGCAGCGACTCCTCTTGCTGCTGTTTCACTGGTGCTGAAATGTAAAAACCAAACCTTTGTAACGAGATTCCTTCAAACAGAGATGCAAATAGGGATGGGGGATTTTGCATCTGGGCTAAGTTTCCACAGTCTATACGTCCTATTTGTCTGTTAGTTATTAAATTACCCACAAGCCATCAACAACTCAAGTCTCTCCGAGAGGCAGAGATTAACTAGGAATTGCTATGCAGAAACGCTGCTCATCTCTCTCTCCAGCGAGATCAGCCTCATGATGAGTTGCGGACATTTAGGAACAAAGGTGAGCCTTCCTGCAAGGAACGAGTGGCACAGAAAGATGGGAAAACGCCGCTACAGGGAGGAGAGGATTTGCAAAGCAAGAATCCATCAGGACTGGCTTCCTACACGCAATGCAAAGCAGAAACTTCTATCAAGCACACACAAAGCTGGAGCGCAGAGAGCTGCGCTTCTGTCCAGGCACTGATGCAAATGAGATTTTCCGTGAAAGACAATGAAGCCAGTATGTAAATATTAATTTAACAATCTAGTTGACAAAGCCTCGGCTGATCTATAAATAGCTGGTTTATTAGCAGGTGATGCTGAAGGCAGCTATCCCAGCTCCTCTCCCCGCAATCCCCCGTGCCATGCAGCTTGCTTCTCCGCTGCTACCTGCAGAGTAGGTACAAACACTTGACAACACAATACATATTTATCAAGGCCCTTACAAGACGAGGATCCTGCGGCACTACGCACACAATGGCTCCCAGTGCTCAATTAAAAGAGAGCAAAAGGTTCAGAAAAATAGAAAAATCAGGCAGCCTCGCTTCGAAGCGGGAGGTGGTTGGGGTGCTGGTCATCAGGTGCCATCAGGCATTTAGGAAATGATTGAGAAGGATCCAGTGGCAGGCACGTACACTGCAGATTTGGCAAAAACGCTTCTTTGGTGGCCTAGAGTTATTAAGGTGATGCTGTCCTAGGTGCTTAGCTTTGCAGGAAAAAAAAAAAAAGTCAAAATCCCAAGCTCTTGTCTCAATTATATTTCTTCTGGAATTATTATTTCATAATGCATAATCAATGCTACAGCTCTTTCCCCTCTCTTTGGGCTGCACACCCAGGAAGCCCTTCTTTCGCCCAGGTACAGGACAGCTGTTTTAAAATGCTCAGCAACACCACGGATGAGTTTGGGGCCAGCAGTCAGGACCACTGCGTCCCGGTAAATCTGCTGCGGCATTTCCATCGGCACAACAGAACTGCCCACACTGCGTTATGGCCAGCATCCATGGAAACCATGTGAATTATCATGCTTTAGGCTATTCACATGGATTTGTATATATCCTCCAGAAGTCTTTTAAAGCTTCAGTCTTCCTCTTGCTGCAGAGAACAGTGACAACATACTTGACGGGCTGGGCTTGTAAATAGGCAGATTGAATTAGAGGAACAGAATGGACTTTGTTATCCTTCCCTCCCACTTGCTGCAAGTTTCTAAAGAAACCTTCTGAACACAAGAAGTCACTATGTAGCTGCTTATCATATGGCTAGGAAAAGGAAGGGGGAAAGGAAAAAAAAAACACCACACAATCAACACTTTTCTTCCATAGGGTCCGTCATATTCTTCCATCTTGCGCAGCGGCGGCTCTCCAGTGACCCAATGGGGATGCTCCTGGGCGAGGCACTGCACCACCCAGGCGAGGGCAGCAGCTGTGCTCAGGTAGGCAGGATGTATCCAGAGGGGTGCTGGAGCTGTGTGGGCACAGGATCCATCCACAGCCCGGGCACACGGCTTGTCCTGCTGCTGCACCATCGCTTCTCAGCGCCACGGCACGGCAGATGCGCTCCAGAAGATCGCAGTCACCCATGCCAATGGGCGTCAGGACTGCTGTGCAGCCAGCTTTGGACGCTGGGTTGTTCCTTCCTCTGGATAATAAACATTCATAAATTGTGTTTTAAAAATTTCTAAATGCAAGGGTTAAACTGGTGCTTGTTTGACTGAAGCCCTGTGACGGTCGCACAGCCTGACTTACGACCACCAGGTACCGTGGAAAGGAAACTTTCGCAATGAAGCTCACTCAGGAAACAATCTTTTCAAATGGACTTACTTCTGTTTTCCATTATTTATGGAAAATAGGATAGACGAGTTTGGTTTAGCAGAATAGAAACTTAAAATAAAGCCGTGTTGAGAAACCCTGCAGAATTTAGCAAGAGAAGTGCTATACACTGCCAAATTGATCATAAATAAAGAAATGAGTCATTCTCATTAATCAACTAGAAAAAGACTAGTGTAGTAATAGACTTACAATCATCTTTACTGTATTATTTACTCTAATAAAACTTTCATAAATCTAATAGCAATAGACGAAAGCAGTGCCAAGGAAAAACTGAAACATTTTTATGTCGCTCAGAAAATGGAAGATGCTGCAACAAGGCTGCAGAAGAGCTTTCCCAGGAGAAATGCAGGCAGCTGCTGACTCCTCCGTCTTTGATGTGAAGTCCCATATAAACCTGCAGTGTTAAATGACCCAGCAGAAGCTACTTCTATTCCCCAGACCTCTACACATGCCATATCCAGTAGCTCCTGCAAACGTGCTGCTTCCCTTTGTCCGGGGTCTCCTTTCCACACCAGCACATCCATTACCCACGTCCTTCACTTAAGAGCCCAGCTACTCGCAGTCCAGCAGTCCTTTAAACCAAGACCCAAAGAAAAGTTTAACTAAGTTTGGTTCTCTCAAAGTACATTTCAAGCAACTAGAGCAGAGACGAAATCCAGCTTATCCAGAGTAATTCGTTCTTCATGCTTGTTTAAGCACGGTCACTCACCGCAGACAGGCTGGCAGCCTTCTCTGTAGGTTGCAGACTCCGCTGCACTGCGAGGAGCTGTGCTGAGACAAGTCCACATCACACGTCAGTGGAGATGGACTGCACCCTTCAGCTCGGGGATGGAAAGATCAAACTGCTAGATAGGTTCTCTTTCTTGCCAGGTACCCTGATTTTTATCAACGGGAAAAGCCAATTAAAGTTGATAAAGACACATCCTCTGCTGATTTTTCCTTACTGCCCACTGCTCAGTGCTAGTATAATGGATAATGTTCCGCCTGTGGGTGTATTTTCTAAGATCTGTCAGTTCTGACAGCATTTTGGCACCTGGATAACTCAAGATTTATACCAAGGGTCCAGGAATGCACCATTTCTCAGTAGCTGATGGGTACATTTTTCAGCAGGGCTTCCCTAATTAAAGGGCTAGAAAGAGATGGGATCAGATTGATAGGTTTTGCAGTCAGATGTTCTACGCCTAGTTTGATCAAATATAAATCACCTCTTGGAACTTTCTGAACACGTGAGAAAAGCATGCGAGAGAAACTATGGCAAGGCATCCAAAGATATCCCAACATAATCACTTAATTTCAAACTCCACCTCTGTTCCTATGTCAAGGCCATTACAGACACACTTCAGAAAAGCAATGGTCATTGGGGGAAAGAAGAAACAAACAGGAAAACCAGTGCTATGAAAGGAGACCCTGCTGCTCTCAAGGTTCACCCAAAGTGTTTTGCCCCAGACAGCACACAAAAGGTGCTGCCCTCCGAGCACCATGTGGGGCTGGGCACACCATGGATTGCTGTCTCTTCCCTACATACCGTGAAATGTCACCCGGAGAGGTCAGTGGCAAGGTCTCTCTGAACAATCCCCCTTTGTTCTGGTCCTAACGGGATCTGCAAGTCCTGAGCTCCACTCTTGGGGTGAGAGGGAGAAAAAAAAAAGAATCGACAAGCAGGGTGTGAAAGGCCAGTACCGCACAGCGGATGTTCACAAGTTCCTTACTCCCAGGGTCTTGCTCAGACCGACCCCTAAAGCCACAGAGAAGAAAGTCTCAGAAGAGCCATCTGGAATAGGGAAAAGCATTTGTTGGTAATGTAAAACACGAAACCAAAGAAATACAATGCAGAGCAAACGGGAATGTGAAAAGCATTTCCAGACACTGAGAGGTTAAAACAATTATTTGAACAGCTGGGAAAATTAAAATGGTAAAATAATAGCTACCCTTCAAAATTCTACAGATGCAAAGAGACTCTTCAATGAATAACTGATAAAGGGGAAAAAACATTTTAAAAGAGAAACTGTTTCATGCATGAAGGTCATACAAGTAACAGCTCCTCGCAAATACCTGGATTTTCCGACCAGGCAAGAGATGAAGTAGGGGGGTTCATACAGCACCTTCATACGCCTTTCACCTCTGGACATCCAGTGTCAAATCCTGAATGCTGTACATTACACGTGAAAGTGACTTTAGATGTATCCTTTCTATCACTTTTTTGGAAGCGTTTCCACCCCGCAGCCCACAAGGTCGCATACCATCCTGCCCGAGCTGTAGCAGTTTGTTTGTTCCCCAAGGACTCCTCCTATCTCCAGCACAGCCTCCATGGGTGCAGCGACGGTGGCAACGTTTGAGCAGTTCAGGCAATTTTACCACCCCATCATCCCCCACATACAGACCCAGCGCTGGGAAGGACATGGTGGTTACATCGATTTTCAGAAAAACTGAGTCTGTAAAGAATAGCTTCACTGTTCAGGAAAGGTCTAAGAGGAAGAATAATGCCAAGTCGAGATTGCAGTGTGTGAGCAACAGTTTTATGTCAGGACAGAGGACATGGACAGGCACCTCCAGGGGGCCCAGGGCTCCAGCAGAGCCATCTTCGGGGCAGGAAGGGGCTGAAAGCACACAGCTGGGGAAGGTCTATCTGCCACCTGGCTCCAGCAACTCTTCTCGCAGGCAATGAATCCTCTTTCTCCACTTGCTATTTTAAACCACAAAACTAAAAATTTTCAGAAAGTAGAGGAAAATTTGACAAGTGAGCGTGTAGCACTGCAGAGAAGAAATCAGCTGTACGGTGCCAGCTCTTGTTTCCATTCCCCACCCACTTCAAATGCACAACCTCTTCCACAAATACTGAGCAAACTGCTACAAGGACAGCAACCAAACACACCTCGTCGCAGTCCAAAAACCACGGATCCTCTGGCAAAAAAAGGCAGAAGCAGAACAGAAGGCCAGATCCATCCACCCCAGCAGTCAGTTCTTCTATCACTCACACAGATCTTTTCGCTAATGGAAACCAGTCTCCAACCGGGAAGTTTTAGCCACTACTTTTTTCCTTAACTAAAGGGAAGTCAGAACAAACTGAGGTCCTACAGGAGTGCTTTTTCTCCAATTTATTAGAGCATTTCTGAAGAACTGAGAGGTAGCCTCCTCCATCTGCATATTTCTTCTCTCTCCAGAGCAGAACCTACTTTATTTAACCTACTCTGAGCATGGTCATTGTATTTCTCCAGTTGGCAACCACCTGGTATTGAGTCCTGATGCTGCCAGGTATCTCCTCGGATGGGTTAGGCTCCTCACCAGTCAATGATACTAAAAGAAAACATGAAAAGGATGAGCTTGCAGCCTCTCCCCCACTTCTTGCTGCAATTACCTTGAACACCCTCAGTAATGCAGACCAATTTGACCACCTGAAGAATCAGAAAGTTCCAATCTGTTGCAGAAAGAAGCGTTTATTCCCCTGCGTCTGTGCTAAACCAAAGCAGCCCGTGCAGCAGAAAGTACCGTGGCTGGCAGAAGGTTTCCAGTAGAGGTCTTGACCTTCCCATGCTCCTGCAGGACTGGGACATTTTTACAAGAATCAGGACCCTGCTATTCTGCCAAACTACATGCATTTGGTCCAAATTAAAATTATGGCTGCAGCTTTAATTCAATACACTGTCCCTCACTTCTGATCCTAACGTGCTGGTGAGAGCTGCTGAACCATTGCACACTCATTTTTTGGTTTGTTCTTTAGGTGGTTATGTCGCAGTGCTGCCTGAACAGATGCCAGCAGCGAGAGCTGCACAGCAAAACCATTTGGGGAATACACCAGCTGGGTACGTAGCCTGCCTTAGGAGAGTTAATACTCATCCCAGGAAAGCAGCAAACCCATCTCCTGCATCTTGCCGTGGCACTGGTTGTGGGAAGGACAGGTAAGAGGGATACCCCAGCTTGTCTCCGTATCACAGGAGCATCACCTGCCCAAGGCAAACATCCTGCAAGGTTGGTATGCAGTTAGGTAATGCACTTTGGGATCCTTCAGGGTTAAAAAAATGCGTTTAAATCTGACGAGACGAGAAGGAAGCTGAAGCAGAAAAAGAAGGTGCGATGCTTACACAAGCATGCACACCGTTCTACCCTCCTTTGACTGGGAGTCTCTCAATCTTACCCGCGGTTCCTGGAGCCAGCCTCCCCTGTGCCAAGCAGCTTTCATGTTCACTGAGGGGCGCAGGGGGATGCAGAGGATTACTCTACGTCTTTATGAGCTTCCAGTACTCAGAGCCCAAAGATTTCTCTGCTCCTCTGATCAGCCATGTTAAGATGCACATTTAAAATAAGACAGAAACTGAACTCTGTCTTGCCCCTAAGGGAACTGCAGGCTCCTCTTGCCAAACCGCCGGTTCAGTGCTGCAGGGAATAGGCAGGCAGGTGTCAGCTCCAATACTGATTTTAAAATGAAAGGAACTCAAACGAAGGGGACAGAAGAGAGGAGAGGAGGGAGGGAGGAAAGGAGAGGGTGCAGAGACACTGGAAGGAAGCAGGTAAAAAGATGAACACAGAGGGAGAGGAAAAATCTGAGCCCAGACTCTAGAAAGAGGTGAGTAAAATAAGAGAAAGCAGGAGGAGGAAGCAGCAAAAGTAGGCAACAGCATGCGTCTAGCTTCCTTGCCCATACTAAAAGCAAAAATCTATATGTGGACAGAGCTACCCGTAGTAGGTAGTGAGGAAGGGATCACTCACAGGGTACCACAGAGCCGCAGTTCAGAATACATGTAAGATGCCCCCAGTGAAATGCCCCTGGTTTGAGCTCCCATCACAGAACATCACAGAATAATTTATCCCTGCCCTATCAAACATTTGCTATGCACTGTCCTGAGCTAACGGAGACCCCCTACAGTGGTAGCGTGGCATTCCTAACAGACTGGAATTCAGCATACCTCAAAACAGTCCAAAAACACCAGAGAGAGTAACGTGGAGAGAGTAACTTGGCAGTCCTATATAGCACTTGATTGTAGTGCCAGTGGGTCAAAGTCGGGGTTCCTCAGTGACGAGCTGTTCTAGATCCTGATCAACGGGAATGGCAAATTTCTGGGTGCTTTAATCTAAAGGCAATTATTCCAAGTAGTTAACTTCAGGGAAATGGCTTTGAAAACCTTAAAAAAAAAAAAAAAAGCAAGTGCATACCTGAAAGTAAGCTGGCAAATAATACATCCCAAATCAGAAATCAGGACAGGTTCTTACAGCTCTACAACCTGCAATTAAAGAAGCCTGTCAAAACTTCAGGGGCACTTCTTGAGAAATTTGTGCCAAGATAAAGAAATGCTTTCAAATGTTGATTCTAAAGCAATCATCAAGAAGAATGTGAGCTTGATTGAGGTGTAGCATGCAGCATGGCATCGACTCACCGACCTGCTGTCAGGATGGAAGTGCAACCAGGTACTGTGGTCAAACAGACCAAGACTGACAGAGCCAAGGAAAGAAACGACAGACAGAGCGAGGCAAGAACAAGAGGGAGCAAGAACCAAGAATGGTGAAAAAGAGCAGCCAGGCCCCGGATGCACACTTGGAGCCCAGAGGCTTGTGGAGCAGTTCAGAGCTACTGGAGGAATTCCTTTACGTACCTGGCTGGTGGGTCCAAACATCAGCCAGATTCAAAACGACCAGAGAGCTTAATTGCAGACAGCTCCAGATTAATGCCGAATCCTTATAGCCTTTTATCCACATGACAGTGTACTAGGCTGCTGTGCTTTGGAAGACACTTCTCAGGGGAGGATGTCTACTTCAGCCTTCAAGCAGCACAACGCTCCTACTGCTTTGTGTTGTCCCCTAAGAAAAGCTTTTCATAGCAGCAGTGAAAGCTTTTTGCCCTGAACAGCTGGAACCAAAGTCAAATCACAACCTGGCAGTTTTCTTGGCTGCACAGAGCTGCCACTGAACCTGAGTCACAGGCAAGAAGCCCATGTTGACAATGGTTTGAGGCAGCAGTTCAGGATGCTAAGAGAGTCAGAACTCCAGTTTGCAGTGTTTACAAGAAGAATATTTTGTACCATATCCTTCTGCCACAGCTGCCATCCAGGAATTATCTTGCTTGCTTCTGTTCTTTTAAAGTATTTTTTTCCCTAACACCTATCAAAGCCACCATCTTCCCAGCAGGAGCAGTCAGGACTTGCTGTCAGGTCTCCCCAGGAGCTCAGACTGCTCTCTCCTCCACGTGGGATCCCACACACCCCACAGCTTACCGATGCAAGAAGCCGGCTCTGAGATTCAAGATGCTACGAGGGGATTGCTGTTGTCAAAGCAGATCTGGTTCCAGACACAGCCACTGTGAACTGAATCCTCTCCTCTATAATTCTGCCGTGTGATCTCGCTCTTCATTTCTTCGCATCCCTTTTTTCTGTAGTACTGCAACAATTCATTGATTCAACACAGTCAACAAGGGAGCAGGAAGGCAGAGGCAGACTCTCAGATTGGAGCAGCTGGTTTTCTTGATGGTATCACGTCCCAAAGAGAGGTAAGGAATCACAAGAAAAGAGACCGCTTATTCTCAACAGCAAACAACTCCACACCAGAGAAGAAAGCACAACCCTGCTGACTGCGAGAGAAAGGCTGCGCTGGGATTTTAAATATATTTCATACTCCTTGATGGATCACGCCTGAAGATTTTGTGGGAAGGCGAAGCACAGAGGAAAACATGCTTCAAAGCCTATCATTGTACTCACAGGGGCTGTGAAAACTCCATAAACATGATCCCCTGTTACCCTGCCCGAAGCCCACGTGCAGACCTGCTGCCAGGAGCAATTCCTTGACGGCCACGCTCCACAGCTGCTGCTCCCCGCTGCCACGAAGCTTTGTGACACACTCCCATCGGACACACCGAAGTGTGGCTAATGATAGATGGGCAAGGGTGACCAGAGGGGACCGAAAAAGATGCTGACAACTGACAACTAAGCACAGGTCTTGGCGATGTGCAAGATGTGCTCCAGCCAGCTAGGGTCTGGTCCAGGGCTTACATTTCCCGGTGAAACATCTGCCCGGGCGGCACAGAGAGATGTGCAGGGTTTAAAGCAGCTTGTGGTCTTGCTCCTGTGAGTGCTTTTCTCACACCCAATGCTGTATCTTTTATCTCATCCTCAAAAAACAGAACCTGTATTAAAGGATCAGGCTGTTAATGAGCATTAATCGAGGCTGGGCCCTCTCCGTAGCCCTCTCTCACAACAAGAAGTCTGCTTCCATTTCTCAGAAGCAAGCAAGGAAATTATTACACAGACAGAGAAGGTTTATTCCAAAGGACCCTAAATACCAGGCTGCTCTCTCATTTGTACAGTGCCACCCTTGCCGAGCCCCTCAATGAAGCTGACAGCAGTGAGTGCAGGTGAGCCCCTACATTTAGGAAAGCCTAACACCGAAACAAGCCCTTTCATCAACAGAGCCGACGTCCCTTGGATTCTTCCAGATTCACTTCTCAAAGTTAAGTTCCTCTGTGACCAAACTGATGTCTAATAAAGGGTCAGTCGATACAATTTCCCCCGCGCAGGCACCACTGGGGTCTCTTTCCTCCACCTAATTGCCTGCTTTCACAAGGTACACAGGAACTTATTACTTCAGAGCCTTTGTGCCCTCTGAGGAACATCGCCGCAGCTCACCAGCAGGTTCGGAGAGTGGGACGAAAAGCACACTCACCAGCACGCGACACGGCGACACGAGTCCTGTTTCCTTAGCTGGGGTAAAAATCCAGACGTGGCTGCAGGGGAGCAGCCCGAGCAGCCACGTGAGGGGACGTGCCGGCACATCAAACCCAGAGCAACGTTACCTGGGACACTCGAGCAGGTTTTGCGCTGCTCTGTGTATGGCAACGCTCCTGACCTTCCAACATCTGTTCAGTTTTTATACAAAAGCAAGTCAGGGCCCTGTAAGGCAGCGCAACATCTCTGTTGACATTTCAGTCCCTGCGAGAGCAGCTCTCCTCTGGCTTTGTATCAGGCACCTTTGGCTATGTCAGAAATAGTGCGCAGCCTGTGCTCTCAAGCAAAGCCATTTGTGTGTGCAAAGGTTCCCGGCAAACAGGCAGAAGGTGGCAGCTGGAGGAAGGAGACCTGGGATCACTGCACACAATCTCACCTTTTATTATTTATCCACATTTACCGAGCACAGCCTGGCTTTAATCCATCAGTGCAAGAAACCTGCTAATATGCCTACATGATTGGAGAGACCTCCCCGCATTTTATGGGTCTCTATTGCAGCAAATGTCAAGGCTCAGCAAAACGAAGCACGAGGAATGGTCTCAGGCAGCCTGGGACCTCTCTTGCCCATCTCCCAAGCAGCAGATATTCGATGCTGCACTGAACAAGAAACTTGAGACCTCACGTCCACAACAGAGCTGTGTGCACAGAGCCCCCACATCAGCACAAACTGGAGCAGAGTAAAGGTTCACGTTTAATAGTGTCCAAAGTGGTTATTCTTCCTGAACAAGGTGGTGCCCCGTGTGCTTGGCTTCTGCAGAGAGGAAGGTGGCCACTAGGTGCAGTGCAGGGTCACCACAAAATTCCTCAGGTGCACCCCAGCCCTATCACAGCACCTTCTCCATATCAACTTATGGTACACACAGCTGGGATGAAACCCACCTCAATCACTGGGTTCTGTATTTCTAACAGGACTTCAGAAGATTTTTTGAGCCTCGGGACACTCCTAGCACACTTAGGCTCATGATGTACTGGTACTGCCAGCATCCCAGGGCCCAGAAACCTTACCGAGCTTGTTGAATGACGGTAACCCTACACAGGCCACCTCTAGCACTGCTGAAGACAAAAGCTCTCAGCTGTTCCTGCTAACATGGCTTGGGGCAGCACATCTACAGCATAAAGATCACCAGAACGCTTGCAGTCACCCTTGCTGGCACTCTCTAAGAGGAATCCAGGGAACAAGTAAATGAAGAAAATATTCTCTGTTGCCACATGAAGCATTCAGACCAGGTAAGGACTGAAACACGCTCCCCAGACAGAAAGCTGAACTGATCACTGTGCACACGCTAACCTGTTCAGGAGTCAAAAAAAAACAGAAGCTAAATCTCATGATCTGCATTAACCAACACTGAATTCCTTCTCAGAAGGGAGCGAGGTACATGCAAACGCCCCAAAAGCCCGCAGATGTAGTGGCTGTTGTTCAGAGCTCCCAGTCCCCCAATAAAGGAACAGCACAATAACCCTTATCTCTCTGTTACACAGCTCGGTGGAGTAACCCAGCAGATGATCTGCTCCGAAAAATAAAACCAGTCCTTGCGGGCAGCAAAGGCGGCCTGATAAACCGAGTGGGAGAGAATGCAGAGGCAGATGGGTGGAGGTAATCGGAAACGACAGGAAGATAAGCAGGCAGAGGGCGAGCAGAGAGCTTGAAGGACAGAGGCAGAAGAGCTGAGATTTTACAGAGTACGGATATTTGAAAAGTTAAATCAACAGCTTTCCAACAGCGTTATTTTTAAAATCATTCCCTCTAATATATGCAGGAAGCCAGCTGCTTGCAAAATGACCTTTAAACCCTTCCTACCTTACCTTATTAGAGCAAATCGGAGCTGGAGGTTGGCTGATCCTGAAATCCACTTACGCAGGACAAACAGGCATTCAGCAGGGACAAAGAGCGAACACATTGTCAAAATAATTTTGTCGGCATTTCTGGACACATTCAGGCTTAACCCAGCAGAGCAGCACGCTTCTCCAGCTTCAGAAACAACGAAATATGGGATGCTGCACCACCACCCTGACTCAAGACTTCACTACCTGCTTCCCTCGCATTACAAAAACAACAAATCCTAACCTGAACAGGTGCTGGTTTTCTGGACAGTTTCCGTGAACGCTGACAGAGGTCTAAGAGCCTTTCCCCAACCCTTAAAGCCCCCCCAAAGGGCTCTAACCCAAAAAAGACGTTAGAACCTGAAATGTCTCTTGCCAACAGATCAGCGGAGCGGCAGCAGAGCTACCCTGTTACCATATGCGCATCGCTGCAAGGTGCTGTCTGTGACATGTCCTGCTCCTGCACCCGCAGCCCTGAAGCCCAGTATCATTACTTCACCCAGCCTGAGAAAGCCCAGCTAGGACTGATGGCTTGAAAGCGCTTTGGAAGCGCTCCAAGCATAGCAGGTAACACCTCCAGGCAAGGAGGCCTGCTGGGCACAAAGACAGTGCCACAAAGGGATGAAATCCACAATTAACGCAGGCAGGATTCCCGAGGAACACTCCCCACTAAGTTTAGGTTTTGTAACAGAGGAATGCTCCCCAGCCTTGGGCAGAGATGCTCTGGGAGAACAAATGCAAGCAAGCAGCATCAGGACAACTTCCCTAGGCCTTCTCCTTTGACATGCCATAGCTTGGATGAGAAAAGGGTTGGCATCCTGCTAGTACGAGGGCTCGTGGGGTGCTCATTACCTTCCTACGTTCTCCTTGGCACTGCAAAGGTCTGGGTGGAGCAGCCTCGCTTGCTTGGCAGTAACTCTTCCACTTGATGAGCACCGGTGCCACCAGAATAACCCCTGTACGTGCTATCCACACAGACAAATCCAACGGATTGGGGAAAGCAGCAAATCCCATTAGTCCTCAGGGTATTCAGCCCCAAGAGCTGCTCATAAAATAGCTGATGGATGGCATGTGAGAACCACACGCTGCGTGAAGCAGGAGACCTTCCTGCATGGACTGAGACCAACAGCAAGCATAACAAATCTTCGGTTTCCCCAGTTTGTCATGAAGGCTTTGGCATCGCGGATACAATTTCCCAAGTTATGGCCAAGTTGTCAGAGAATGGATCTAACATTAGCACCAAGTTATGGAAGTCAGGGCAATTCGGGAACTTCCTGGGAGTCTGAAGGCATTTGACCATTGACCTTGTGCTTCTCACCAGCAGTTGCTATCGACAGCAATTTTTGTGGATCTGTTTCAATCTAACTTCAGCAGCAGAACACACCGTTTAAAAATTGGAAATCAACTTCTTTCTGTCCAAGACTGCTTGGTCATCAGTCTCCCGGAATTAATCTGAGTAAGAATTTCCACTTCCAACTTGCCAACACAGTGCTACAAATCTTTTGTGAAAAAAATCTGGCATTAAAACAGCATGATGTATCACAACACTCTCGCACCCCCGAGCAACTATTTCCCATAGCAGATAAGCCTGGCTGCAAACAGGCTACAGTCCTCAGGAAAACACTGCCTAATAGGCCATACGGAGAGCCCAGAGTCTGGGAAACCTCTTAGATGAAGTAGATCCATGTAGGTCTCATTAACTGAAGCTAATAAAGGAATAATTTTAAAAGACAGAACAATAAATGAGACAAACCCATTCCTTTTTGGATAGTGCTTGGCCCTACTCTGCTTGAAATTTTGATACCCCAACTTTAAATGCCCATTTTCAGATCCACCCTCCCAAAGACCACACCACGGAAAGTCAGCTCTGACTTCTGTTCCTCACTGGCCAGCTCTCACAGTATCTTTTATTACACAGTATTTTTCAGGCTGCTTTCAAACAGATTCAGGCAAACTAAGTTTTAAATCAGAAAGAGCCGCAGCACAGACCACATTTTAAACGTAATGAGATGCCATCTCGTCCAACTCCAGAAACTGTAATGATGTTCTGACTTCTTTCCCTCTTTTAACAGCTTCCCCCAAAACCATCTGTGAAACATGCACATTTAGATTAACTTTACCTGTAAGTATATCTGAGAGTGGAACCATTAAGTGAGAAATTAGACCCAAAGGCAATTCTGCCTCGCTACAACAATGTCAAAAAATAAACAAAAAGACAAACAAGCAAAAGACAGAGCCAAAATAAATAAATGCAGACCGTAAGTTAGATTGTTAGACAATGGATTGTTTTGGAGGAGAGAAATGGGGTCGGGCAGTCCTCCTTCCAGACCAGACAAAGGCTACAAGAACTCAAGAGAAAAACGTTGGAGGGTATGGACAAAATATCTCTAGAAGAGGAGCCTTGAAGCACGGCCAACCGGGCAAAATAAAGTTTTAAGCTTATTTGTGCTCTTGTTTTCCATGAGAATGGCAAACTCCAGAATGTGTCATGTTCGGGCTTTATATTTATTTATTTATATGTTTGGGCAAACAGCAGAGAGAGAAGGTAGTTGGGTTAATAAGTGCTGACAATATGCCAAGCTGTAGGGAACATCAGGGCTTTGTGAAGTGCTGAGATACAGAGCAAATAAAGAACTTATGCCTCCAGTTTCATGAATACCGGGTATATGCAGCAGCCATTTCCATTTTAAGTAGGCCAGCATTTTATTCCGGGACATGCCTCATATATTAAGATGGCGGTTTATGTCCTTCCAGGCAGCTCTGTATTTTTAGTTTATCAACTGATGAACTCCTGGGGATCGAAAACGTGTAAGGACCAAAGGCTCGCCGGAACCAGGAATCGCTGCCTTGAAAAAAAAATCAAAACAATAACCACTTCCATCCTTTATAAATAGAAGCAAAATATGGATCATCTTCACCTTTTGCAAATAACAGGTCAGGGGCTGCTTGGGTACAGTTAATCCAGCGCCGCTCTCCTCTATGTTTACGACTAAATAAACAGCAGCTGCCTGCAGCTTGCGGCCTCTCCACCGATTCCCTTGTGGGGGCCATTTATTGAGTCATAAACTCCTCCGATAGTGTTATCACCACAGCATTTGCACAAATAAAGGTTGGGAGAGAGAAAGATTAAAAAAAGAGAATTGACTTGACGGAGAAAGCAAGGAAAACACTTTGCTGGTATGTTTGCTTTGAACAAGGACAGACGGACGAGAGGCGGGGCGGGCAAATACCTGGCTGAGGATGGCTGCGTGCATCACGCTCCTGATCTGAGCACAGATTTATCTCAAACCACAAAGTTGGATTTCAGAAAGCTCAAACAACCCTAGAGCCTTCCAAGTTAGATATACTGTATTGAAAGCAGCATACCGTCTGATGTATTTTTATCTTTTCTGGGAGACTTCGACAGCTAAGATCTACCTCTGCAGAATCTCAGGGAGGGAGGCAGATCCCAGCGTTTCTCAGTATACCTGCTCAAAGCTCCCCCAGCCACGCACACTGACCACTGGTCTCTACATAAAGCAATCTGTAAAGCATTCTGCAACCCATCCGAATGGCAACAGCTCTAGACACGATTCTAATGATACCTGCTGGCCAGAGATACCTACAGCACAGCCCACGGCACCCAGTGCCTCCTGGAGCTGCTTATCTTCAGCAGAGATTCGAGGTGTGGAAACAGCACTTCCCAGCAGGATCCAAAAAGCTTGAGCAGAACTGCTCCAGCAGGCTGGGACGCTGCACGGCTATCTGCTGCATCTGCTCAGTAACACCAACCTAGGTCACTGCCCACAGAGCAGGAGTCAACTTGAGGCAGAGTTGCAACACTCTGCTCTGTGTGTTAAACGGGCTCTCACAGGGATCGCTCGGGAAAGTAAGAGCAGTAAATTGACCGCGTTGCTTTTTATTACAGCCAAGGGTAAAGGAGAAAGCAGCAGACTCAAGGTTACGTTACAAGGCTACCTCCGCTGGAATCCGGGCAGCGTTTTGCACAGGCTTGTTTGCAGAGCAGAGTGACTCACGGCAAACGAGGGCGAACGCTCCCGTCCTGCCATTACCAACCAAGACCGTTCACGTACAGCAAAGTTGCTGCACAATAAACTCGCTCGCCAGTTTATTGCATTGTAATTTCCTTATGTAGACAAGCCCTAAAGCCTTGATAGAAGTGGGTTTACCTTTGTCTGTTATGAATAGCAGGCTTGTGAGAAGCTGGATGTAGAACAGGGAGAAAGAGCACAGAATTACGAAGGGCTCCCAGCTCCGTGTGTACCCCTCCTACTGACAAGGGAATACATGTGTCTGACTATGCAGCTCTTTATAACTTGGTTTGGCCAGGAGCTAGAGCACAAAAAAAATTCACCTTGGTCCCTCTGTGAAAGACAGGCACCTAGAGACATTAAGGGAACACCTGGGAAAAAAAAAAAAAGGGCTACATGCTCTTTACCAGCAGCCATTTCTTCGCACGCGGTTGCGAGGAGCAGCGCTCTTCCAAATCGCACCTCGCGTTAATGCGTGGTCACCAGAGGCCACAGTTTTCGAGTGGCAGCTGGTCGGAGATTCCCTCGTACAGCCACCAATTACATAGCAAATTAGCCAAGTGAAATCCTATGGAAATTCAGATTTGCCTTCTGGTGTGAAGAGGACGCGGAGGAAGCAGAAGGGGGTCACAAATATTCGGCAAAGCTCGCATGTGAGCGCGCCTTCGCAGGGTGGGGGAGCAATTCAGTAGTAGGGCTCTGACTTCAAAAAAATAATTTGTTTTTCCCTTCCATCTGGGCTCAAAATAAGAAATTACGCAGATTTCCACTGCCCACTCTCCTTTTTCCTTCCACACCCTCTTCTCATTGGCACAAGATAAAACCTCAGGGAAACAGCAGCAGCAATTTTCAATTCTCATTATCTAGCGGCAGCAGTAGCTCTTGGTGAAACTTGCGGTCAATAAACTACAGGCAATTTTAAAAGACACAATGGGAACTGCCCCTCCCACAGCTGTCCCATTATCCCAGCTTTTATTAGATTTAAAACCAGCGATTCTTAGGCTGTAGCTGAAGTTCTGCAGAGCCACGAAAACAGACCACCAGAAAAGATAAAACACCCCTAAATTAAACAGGAGACATTACGGCAACGTCCTCTCAAGTCAGAGGGCTTCGACATAAGCAAAGCCCAGGATGCAGAAAGCAGCCCAGAGCCCAAGCAGGCTGCTGCTGCAGCGAGCCCGTGATGACACAAGCAAAATTTAACATTCAGGAGAGCAAAACGGGCAAAGCTCGTGAGCAGGTTACACAGAGCACGTCGGGAGCGTGCTAGCTACATCCAGGAGAGGATCCTGCTCCCCTAAGCCTCGTAGCATCCAACCGTACGTGTTAACTTGGGAGTTCACGGGCTGGGTATGCCTCCTGTGCAGCAGGGAGGATGCTGCTCCTACTCACCCGAGGATGAAATTCAGCTGGCCTGTTTTATGTGCCTGTTTTAGGACCAGACGCACCATGCTCTAGCCGTGCCTCTTTCTCTCCCCTGACTGCAGAAGAAGCCCTGATGACCACGTACAAACCAGGTAACGCCATTTACGTCTCCATCCTGCACTATGGTACGTAGCAACCTGCTCCAGTGCGAGCGCCTCTACAGGAAACGGGAGCAGAAAATCAATTTCCAAACTCCTGAAATTATTTCCTCATCTCTCCGCCCGTGGGGCTGAGGTAACTGAGGGTGCATCTCACCTCCCAGACCAGAAACGTGCACTGCGATAGGCAAAGGGAATCGGGTGCCCAAAGGAACGGTCTCGGAGCAGCACAGTTCGGGGGAAGATGCAAGGAATTACAGTAATCCGCTGTAGACTGTAATTTTCAGCCTAGAAATCTAGAGCTTGCTTTCTGTGAGCCTAATGTATACCATGCCTTGGAGACATTTAACCAGCCATCAAAAAGAACTTGCAGAGAACCAGATGCTTCATTAAAGAATATTCACCAAGCCTTATAAAATCTTTAGTAAGAAGCAGAAGAACAAATCACCAGCATGCAAGTGAGCTAAGTCCCGCATCCAGCTTTGATTACAACATCCTCTATACTGGCAAACATATCATGTTAAAAAAAAAAAAAAAGGAAAAGAAAAAGAAAAAAATATCAAGCGATTCTGACCCTTCTTTCCCACATTCCTCCAACCCGAATTTCCTGAATGAGGAATGCGTGAGACAGAAAGCCATTTGGTAGAAGATGCTAATTTAAACTTAAAGAAAAATAACAGCTTAAATGGGGAAGGGAGGAGGGAGTTTTATAGTCCTGCATGAAAAAAACACAACAGCTTGTGATCGTTACATACATATCTCACGAGTCAGAGGACTTGGTGAGAGCAGTAAGGCAAAGTGTCAGGGCTCTAGCTGTCCTGGGATAAAGGAAACCACAGAAGATGTATTTCCTCACACATTTTTTGGAATTTGCACTTGCAGAACCCTTCAATACCTATGTCCAGCTGTAAGGTTTAGTTACCTGCACCTGAGTATCTCTTGCCCCTTCTTAAAGCAGGGCAAGGAGATTCTCTGTCATACTGCCATCATCTGCAGGGCAATTTAGTGTCCTGTGTACTGCTCCTTCCAAGAAGTTTCCAAAAGAGTGGGGAGAAAAATTTCTGAAGTTCAGTGAACTCTGGGAACCCAGACCACCCCCAGCTTTTGGTTTATAAAGAAAGCATGCCCCCCTCCCCCTAAAAAATAAAAAAAAAAAATCACACAAATCCAAACAAGCTCCAAGTTAATAGGATCTTTCACTGCCCTCTGCTGTTACCAGTCATTTAGCTTCCAATTTACTCTTTAATAATGTCGGGCTGGGGCTCGGGGCTGGCAGCATCCCAGCCCCTTTCTCAGGCGGCTTGGAGCCGCAGCTTGCAAATATGCTGAAGTTTAATGCAATCTGTCTTCTTTGGTAATCACATTCCGCCCGCACTGCATGCAATAAAGATGTATTGGTAAATGCATTTGCTAAAGATATACTCCACCGAAAAGGCTACAAGCCTGATTTACAGGAGGCAAGGAGGAAGCATCAGGTAACGGAGGCTGGCAGTAGATGCGCCAGCGCTCTGCACACAGCAACAGAGGGCACGGATTGTGCAGCAGCAAAGGCACTGCTTTACTTTAAAGCTGAGAAAGAAAAAGAAACCACACGTTTTGGGAGCTGGGGACTTTAAAGATATCAGAGAAAAGCCCTTTCCCTGGCAGCTTTAACCTTGCTGATTTGCAGACATACAAAGACCTTCTTTGTAAACAGGAAGGAAAAAAATTCCACCAGGACTAGCAACAACATTTGGTCTAATATATCCTGACAATTTTCCCATCTCCTTCTGTCGGGCTTCTTCTGGGAGCCGGCTGGCAGCTTGTTTCATGTTATACTTAAATCAGCCATACAGCTTCCCCTCACAATGCTAATGCGACAGAGAAGGACTGCTTCGACGAGATCTCCACCTCCCCCCACCCCCTGCCTCCATATTAATAATCCCAGGAGAGGAGTCTCAGCTCTCTACTCCCAGAAGGCTCTATCCTTTCCCCAAATCCATCTTATTATAGAGTTTCTACACCCTTCGAAGAATTAAAAAAAAAAAAAAAAGTCTGCCCTTGAGGGACAGCTGACTGAATTCTCACATGGAGAACATCCTTTACACTTTAGACATCCCAAGCAGCAGCTTGTCCTGCCATGCTCTTTTTCCAAGACTATATCCTCGTTGTAACATTCAACTACTGTTTTTTTTTTTTTTTTCCTTTCTCCTTCACTTGCTTTAATAGCCACAGATTTTTCCAAGGTGCTGAGCAGTCACTGTCCTAAGGCATCAACAGAAGCTAGTAGGGCTCTGCAGCTCTGACGGCAGAGCCGTGGCCTTGCTGGACCTCTGCACAAGACAAAGCTTTCAGGAGCGTGCAGTTCCCTCAAGAGGCAGCACCTCTGCCCAGTAAAGCAGCTTTCCTCATGCAGCCATGAAAGGAAGCAAGACCTCCAACTGTGAGGTCCCAGAATGGCAGCGAGGTTGTTTGGAGCCCGTTCAAAACATTGCCAACACTGGCAAAATGGATTTGCCTACCCCTTGCAGAATGCAGCATCCAAGAAGGCAAAACTTGGGAAAATCACCGTGGCTGACTTTGAAACCTAGGAGCATCAGTGCTAATGTTTTGGTAGCAGCTCGGTACCTCAGGACCCACTGCTGGGACACACCACAGCACAACTGAGAAACGTGGAATGAATGTGAATGCACAAAATGGATCCTGAGGAAAATTTGTCTCCTATGAACAGCACAGTTTAACTATCGGATACTACAGATCTCAGAGACATTTCCCAGAAGAAAACACCATGCAAAACAAGTCAGCAAAGCCCACAAGTATATCAGATCAGGGAAGCTTTTGTTACCTTCTGAGCTGCACTAACACAGCGCTGATACTCCTTAGCCAGTTCCGAGCATTTGAGCACCTCACATTTGTTTTCTTGGTAGCACTTCAGGATTTCAGACTGCAGACTTGCACAGACAGGATCGGTGTTCCTCCTCCTGCAGGGAAAACAAGAACAGAAAGATGTGTGAAGGGGAGTTTTCACCCACTTACAACTACATTACCAGTGGCACAGTCACTAATCTTGTGTTAGAGTCACCTAGCCCTAAGAAATAAAGAAACCAGTAAAAACAGAGATCACGGAAATGGGTTAAATGACCAACAGTGTCTTTCGGCTGAAAAATCCAGAGTACCAAGCAGGAAGAAGGAACACATTCTTTCTAGGTTGGTGTGGAAGGCTCTTACCAGAGATAAAACATCACATCTCCTCTGCAGTTAGGAAAAATCAATTCCAAGAGGTTCAATGATTTCCCCAAGTCACATTGGAAATCTTTGGCAGAGCTCCGGAGTCCTGGCTGGGCCTGCACTGGATCTGTTACAGGCTGACAGGGAACTGAATGGACTTGTTGAATGAGCCACCTCCACCTATCGAATCCTCATCTATTTAAACACTTAAAAAAAAAAATCCAACATGGTTGGAAGCACTGTAATTCTCCGAGTGACTCGAAAAAACAGGGAATAATAGCGAGAGCAGATATCTGTTTGTTTATTTCTGAAGGAAGTGGTACTCATACCCCGTAAGTGGCAATGACAACATACCCAGGAACAATTAGGGAGGATGCTCTTACACCGTCACGTGCCTGCGTGCATATGGCACAGCACAAGCAACCGCACCAATAAAGGGAAGGTCACTGTAAAACAATACGGGCAGCAATGGCACAAGCAGAGTGACAACAGTGTCATCAGCTGCACAGCCACAGACGCAAATTGCAGGAATGTGCAGCACAATCGCCCCGGTACATTTTAGCAGAGAACATACGCTTAGGTGCAGCGGCCCTCAGATGCTGCCTTCTAAACCCTAAATCCATTTAATTCCTTGCATTTCCTGCCCCAACGTGCTTAAAGAGATCTGTGCCCAAATATCAAATGCAGCTCTTCTTCCCAAAGCACCTGATGCTGCAGGCAGGCACGAATGCCATGCCATGATGTATTCATTTCCCCGGGAACAACAACAGGCACTCATTCAGCAGCAGCGCCTCATAATCAGGCAGGAAGAAAACATGACCTGTTCCTGGGCACGTCTCATTCTCTCAGGTGAAACAGATTTCTAAGAAACACGAAATCTTCAAGCAAGATCATTGCAAAATTTTGGGGGAGAGCGCGGATATGAGTTTCCAAATCAGGCTCGTTTCTGGAAGGTGCTCAGGAAGGCAAGTGGAAGGAGCAAAGGAAGAAAAAAGAAATTGTCCTTTCCATATCAGCAACCCCGCTGCTTCCTCCACATAGTTTGGCAGGGATGTACTCCAAAGGACATTTCTTCAGTCCTCAGCCCTCCTCTGCCAACAGACACGGACAGGCTGAGGCTTCCTCAATACCAGTGTGACAGCCACACCCTAAAACATCAATATTTGGATCAGAAACCACCAAAATATGACACAGACTTCTTCTTCCAGCTCTTGTCTAACCTTACAGCTTTTAGAAGAAACTCATTCTGCACACAGCCCCTAGAGGTTAGCATGCATTTGTAATTTCTATGTTCTATAGCAAATCACCTTTAAATCCCCTAAAAATCCATATTCCAAAAAATCTTCAAATTTTGGAATAGGAAAGAACTCAGAGGGAGCTTCAGAAACTCATAATGTTGGCATTTTGCTTTGTCACTAACTTTAATATCACTCTAATCAAATCAGCGAGACCGTGGAAACGATACCAAACAATACCAGGTCAGGAAATACCACCAAATCCCTCCATTCAATGAAGAAGTTAAGACTTTTAAAATTAGTTTTTTTTTAAACTCAGCCATGTTAAACTGAAGGGCATTTTGTAATTTTCATGCAGAGAGCTGGGGGGAGAAACAGGGAGAGCCCGCCACAAAACGCTCTGTACCCATCACAGCTGAACAACACGGCACAAATGTCTTGGAGAAATACAGAGAAGAATGCTCGAGGTTGCCACTGTCAGCACGGAGAGCTATCATAATTAAGCTACCGTAATTAAGGGGTTTTCTATGTTTTCATTCACTGTGTCTCCTATGGCATCAGTCTGTGTTATGTAGAGTAACAACAGAGGTAGGAGCCAGCTCGGGGTCAGACAGGAGTCCAAAGTCGGTGCCCCTCTGCTCTAGGAGCCCCCTGGTAGCCAGCCCGCAGCCCAGAGGGCTATTTAAAAGCTAAAAATGATAAAAAAGAAGCCACCAAGCACCTGCTACTGCCTCAAGCCTACCAGAGGCAAGGGATCACTGAGCATAAAAGGGCAGGTTGCCAAGCCAGTACCTCCACCAGCACTGGTACATGGGTTTTCTCACCACGCAGAGGATTTCTTGGGTGACTGTAAGGTGGGTACCCAGAGCCACAAACAAAATTTGCTTTGCATCAGTAAGGTGCTGTGTCTTCAGAATAAAATCTCTAAGTCTAGTTCTGCATCAATTGCGCCATCTTCTCAAAGGAGATTTAGAGAAACTAATCAATGCACCATGAAGTCAGCCGGGGTAATTATCAATACGAATCACACAAACCAATTTACGCGTGCGTTCGTAAGTGAACTGGAAACTCAACAAAACCAGTTAAATCCTACTGTGAATGACATTTCACTTCGAAACGGGACGTGACTGCTGCTCGGGGAGAACTGTCACCATGCCCCACCATGCAGGGGGACCTACGACACGAGGGGATGAGAAGTGAGAGCCAGCTCGGCACGAGGAACCACTCATCCATGACACAAGTCATCCACGTCCAACAGAGCGGTTCCTATACCCGTTTGGACCCCCCAAAAAAGGGTATTTGGACTGCTTTGGTGAGCGGTTTTGAGAAGTTTTCCTCCCAGCACAGCATCCACTACTCTTGTCCCAGCTACTGACTCAAAGGGACGTCCCCTCCTGCTCCCATTAAACCTTTTTTTTATTTTAGGTTGTATTTTAGGTGGGAACTACAGCCCCACACACCGGTTGCTGCCCAGCTCTGCACGTCTGTATCTGCAAGGAAAAAGAACACGAAAAACCTGGCGGAGCCCAGCAGCATCTAACTGCAAACATCTTTTATTATTATTTCTTAAGCAGTGATGGGAAAGGAACACGGTGGAGAAGGGATGAGCTTTGAATACAGGAAGAGCAGAACAGCAGCAAGCTTTGACCCTTCTCCTAAAACGGGGCACGGTTTTAAGCATAATATGCTCCCCCCAAGAAAGGTAGGCAATTAGCCTCTGTCTAAAATAAAATGCATTGTAATTGCTGCTGCTATTATGAAAACAGATGCGAGAGGCTCATTTGTAGGAAAAAAGGCAAAAGAGAAGGGCTGGGGTGGGAAGGGTAGGGGAATGCACAGGCAGGGAGGTAGGGGATGGTACCTCAGAAAGAAATGCAGGTCATACAGAATAGGGAAGATTAAACCAGCAATGCAATGTGTGCTCTCATCTGTTTAAAGGAAGAGAAAAGGAAGAACGGAGAAAAGATGACAGGTGGAAAAAGACAAGGATGAATCTAGGAGTAAAACTCATTAGCAGTGCCTGCCCCATCACAGTGGGGAAAACCTCTGCTGCTCTGCAGCGGGGCAGGAGGCGAGGTGCATGGGAAATCCGTGATTGCAGATCTCGCTCCCCCCTCCCAGTGAGGGGGCTAAGCCAGGTCTGACTGGAAAAGAAGGAAGAGGTTTTCGTAAAATGAAACAAAGGGCATCCTTCTCTCTGCTATCCCTCGAGGTACGACAGAACGAGCGTGATCTCGCTGCATTTTGACACACCAAGAGTTACCAAATCCTCTCTATCACCGCGTATTCCCTTTACTTTATTTAATAAATGAAATCTCATCAACTTATCCTTCTTCTATTATCACTGCTGACATCAATCTGATAATATTGGCTTGGCGTGGAATCGTGCTATTATATGTCCTCTTGATATTTAATTTAAGAGAAACGTCTGCAGTGGGGTGAATATGTGAAGCAAGCTTTTTATTACTGGCAGCAGTAAGGACGCTGGGAGTGAATTAGACATTCATCTTAGTCGGGGCCAATCTAGTGGCTCAGAAGAGGTTTTCTTCTTAACCCTCTCCTACCTGTTCAATAGCGGCAGGTAACTGCTGCTCCAGTCAATAACTGCATTCATTTGTCTTGGCAAATTCCTTTCTACGTGGCTATAAACCCCATGAAGAAGTGCCGAGCGTCTGGGAGGTTAAAGCAAGGTTCTTCGGGAATTTCCATCATGAGCTCTGCAACAGTAGGCAGAGCGCTGGTCTAAATGTCCACCGATTAATCAAGAAGCCACACAGCTCTCGAAGACAAACATACAAACTCATTTCAAGAGCTGATTAAGGCAGTATCACCAGGATACAGATCCCACAAGCAGGTTTCAAGCATAGCACGATGGCTACTACCTAGTGCTGCTGACAGCTTCCCTTTGGGGAGGAGAATTAGGGACAGTACTGGAATGCAAGGGGAAGCTGGAAGATGTGTATATATTTGCTAGTGCTTCCACTCTGCTGATGGATCACCCTAGCCAAGTGGAGATACAACTTTAAAGCTTTAGGACTTGGCAGCTCCTTAGACTAGTGCAAAATCAGTAGCTCCACGGTGAGCACCGCACTGCCACTTGGCTCTGCTGGGTAGAACAGCGATTCCAGATGGAGGTAAAAGCAAGATCCTCTTCTTACCTTGTACTCTGGGAAACTATTCAAGCTGAGAAAAAAACTCAAGATAGAGACGGAAGGTATCTAAACCTAGACACATTTAGATACCTCTACTCAGTACGTGAAAACCAAAGCTACACAGGGTCCCTTGTACGAGCCAACTTGAGGGCAGCTAGCTCCAGCACGTAGCTGCAAGAAGCAGCCTACACGGTGCAGCAACCTGGAATTTCCTGTGGGCTGCAAAACCCCACAACAACAGGCTGAGCTACTTTCGGCTGCATTATTTGACTGCAAGCAGTGTCTGAGCTAACTCGAGCAAACCACATTAGTCACCACGGTTAGCACAGCGCAGACAACCTCAGAGGTCAGCAAGGAGGTGCACGGGCAGCACAGAGCAAAGCCCAGGGCAGGCAGCAGCAGCTTCTGCGTGTCAGGAAGGAAGCAGAGACGTGTCAAAGAGTTGGTTAGCACGTCTGTACATCCAGGGTAGGCCACACGCGTTTCCGAGTAAGCTCGGTGATGTTTTGGTCACATAAATGTGGTGTGCAGCCACGCAGTACTGTACACACACAAAAGCCGCTAAGTGGTTAACTGACCTGTAAAACTGCTTTCTCCCCTGGGTAGCAGTTGGCTCTGATGGCTCCTCTTTAACATGTCAGGAAAATAACTCCAGACAGATGCAGTACACAGCACATAGAAAGGTTCCATCCTCTCTCATTATTGCATCCTTGACATTTACAGCAGAAAATTAAACACAATTGAAGCATTTCATTCACATGTAGCAAACTCATCAGCACAGAACAAACAGCCAAGAAAGCTCACTTTCATCACAGGCTCCAGGATGCGGCACCGTCACAAAGCAAACACGATGGCCTCACCACAACCGATGGAATTCCCTGACCCTGGACGTCAGACTGATAACGTGGCTTGAATGAAAGAGGGAAGAGTCATTTTGCCGCTGTTTGACAAGAGAAGTAAGAGATGAGGATGCCTAATAGATTACCCAAATATCTAGTAAAAACTCAGTAATGTTTTAGCTAGATAACCTAGCAATATGTAAACAAGCTGCATGCCTCGTGAGAATAACCTAACCTGATCAGGAAGGAAGCACCTCCGATTAGCCTCGTGGACTGAAAACACCACACACCGGGCTTTGCACTGGTCCGGATGGAACACGGCGTGTAGAGGTAACGTTGCGTAAAGGAATAGATAAAAAGGAACGGTGAAACCTCGTGACAATTTTCGTAATAGGGGCACCATCTCCAAATTTCAGCTGTATTCCTAAATCCTCCCCACATGTCCTTCCACGCTGGCTGCAGCACGCCACTGCACGGTGCACTAATTCCCCTCTCCCTCTCTCCCCCCTGACAGCTGCACTTCAGCACCAGGCCACCTGATTCTCTTTTTCCCTACCTTGTCCATGGAGCTGCCTAATGAATACATATTTATGAAGCACTGTGCGTTTCTGTGTGACTCTGTGATCCTAGAAAATTTGTCACTCAAGCACTTCCCAGTCTCCTTTCCTCTCCTGACAGCTTGTTTGAAGCTGTCACACAATTCCCCGTTGCAATTTGTGCACTCGCTGCACCCTTGTCCTTTCCAGGACAGATAACTCCTTCCCTTCCAATCACGGATACTCAGAAACTGTTCTGAAATCTTCTCCCGTGTAACTAATTAGATTCTATCACCGAGACCCAAAGCTAAAACAAATATCCAATCTCAGTAGTGTCAGCAACTTGTTGTGTCACCGTGCTGCTCAAACGCTTTGGCTGTCAGTGCAAACAGCCGAACCCAGCCACATTTTCTTTATAAAACAACAAAACCCCCTCCAAAACGTACAGACTGAAGTGGAATATAACTAACAGCACTTTTATATAACGTGTAATTTTGAAATGTCCATGGAAGGCAACAAGTCTCTCCATTACGGTGATGAAATCGATGTAACGGGGTAGTGTGACCCCTCCAGCGCAGGTCCCCGCTCTGTGTCTCACCTACCCCAACACAGCATCAACTCTCCTGTCATCCTACGTGGCTGAACCTCATACACAAGCAGTTATTTCCTATTTGACCAAATAATCCTAAACATCCTATACTTCTTTGTATAGGTGCAGTTGTACCAGATTTAGCTGGCTTGCCCAGCAGCACCCCGAAAGCCCCAGGTCCTGGGGTTTGGCAGTGGGCTGTAGGTCTTCTGGGGTGGATGGCTGGGACAGCAAGATCCCACTGAACCTGCAAACCCAACAACCACCCAGCCCTATTAGTATTCCGCGCGGGAGATGGCAAGCGGTTTGGAATAATGAGAGACTTCTCCCCACAAGTGGATAATTTCAGCGTGCGTTTGGATGTGAATTCTTTACTGATTATGATGGCAGAATACTGAGTTATGAGAAACTGTCAGCTTGGAAGATGAAAGGAAAACTACAGCCTCTTCCCTGCCTTGCCAAGAGATCCAGAAGTTATCAGAACTGGATCTCCTGCCCAGAAAGCCATGCACCATTTTTTCCCCAAAGATGCCAAGCTACGAAAAGTTGACTAGCAGAGATGAAGAGCCTAAAGTTAGCAGCAAAATGGTCTCTGGAAGCCAAGCAGGAATGAGTCAGAATCTTGTTGCTGGAAGGAGTTCTCTGAATCAGAAAGGAAGCTGGCTCAGCTCCCACAAGGCAGAAAAGCAATATAGCAAGCAATAACTGCATCTGAAAACAACACACAGCCCAACAAGTGACCCGAATAGGGATTTTCTTTCTCAAGATAAAAAACATCATCTAAGAACTGGTTAAGATCTCAGGTCAGGAAGCAAACGCATGCAGCTTATGGAATGCATTCAGCGGTGACCCTAGGAACATACGGGCTGTGATAATGCTGTATGATCTCCGGGTTAGCTGGGGAACTGCCTGCTGAAAGAATGCTGGACCCATGTTCTTTCTGGCATATTAAACCCCTTCCCAGAAATATCCTTAGGTATCTGTTACGCTAATTTCATATAACCACAGGACATGAGGGACAGACAGGTCCAGTACATTTTTCTTATATAAGATCTTGTAATGATGTCAGACTGCTAAAACCCTTCTTTTTAGAAGCTCTGTTACTTCCCTAAATTTTCCAGCAGTTACTTCCCTAAAATGCCCCCAAGCACTGCGCTAGGTCCCTTCACTGCAGGCATTACAGCAGGCGACACAAAGGGACACCAGTGATGGCCAAAACCACGGCTCCGTTCGGATACCCAGCGCCGACGGCGGCGTAACCTGCTGGAGATGCAGAGAAATCCTGGGAGGAGAAGGAGGCTGCCAGCATTCGAGTTCAGGTGGGATCTGAAGCTAAACATCCGCCTTATTAAAACATCCCCTCGGTTCCGTGCGCGTGCTCTAATCCCCGAACCCGCAGTGCCCCCTGGCACCACGCTGCGCAATTTGCCGAGCACTGACTCAGCAAGCTCCCCATTAAGCAGCCACTCATCCCCCCAGAGAGCGGGGTAATGGCGCTCTCACGGAGGAAGCACAAAGCCTTCACGTTTGGGTTTGGGGGAGAGGTTGGGATTTTTTCTTTTTATTTGGTTTTTAAACAAATATTATAATTTCGAGAAGCCCTCAGAGAACTGAAAAAGCCCTTATAGAAAATCATTTTGATAATGTGCTTTTAAATTCAGAGATGATGTGAAATGTCTCGGGCGTGTTAATGAGACCAGCGCCCACACCGAGCTGCCCCACTGCGTTGTCTGTGGGGCTCACGGGCAGCTTCAGCCCCCGGGAGCACATCTCGGCGTGCTCTCTCCAAGGAAACAATATTCTCCCCTGAACAAGGAGTGCTCCCGTCCTCCAAATACTGCTGGTTTGGGCCAAATCAGTCATAATTCTGGTTGGTGCGGTGTACGTATGCTCCAGACAGGCAGAGGGGAGATGCTTAAGCAGGCAGGAGATGCTTCCAGGACTAAAGAGGAAAAAGGAAAGGATGGAAAGGAGGAAACTGCCCCAGCAAGGTGCTCTGGCAGCAGGCTGAGCATCGCCTCATCTTGGGACTTCAAAGCTGACGGAGCCCCTTAGCCCAGAAACCGGTGGTGTCAGAGTAACCTCAGGAATTACCAAAAGCACACCAAATAAAGAAAGAAAAGACATCGAAGCCTGGTGTGGTGGCAGGGATGGTTTTTCTGTCCCTTTATAAGGGTTGGGACAGACCTCAGCCTCTCAGTAGCCTCTAATACCGAGCCCCAGCACCTTCCTCCCTGCAGGCTGACCACCGTGGGGTAGGGTGACCACAGCCATCCCCGTCCTGCAGCCATGGCTATCACCTGGGCAGGTGGAGCAGAGCAGCTCTGAGCCACAGAACCAACTATTTCTTCAAACTTCCCGCTCCAACACTTGCCTTCGGGCTCTGCCTGCATCCCCCCACCCCTCCGGGAGGAGCCTGGCTCAGCAGCAGCAGCGACGTTTTGCACGGAGCGTGTAATCCAGAATCGGGAACACAATTACTGCTCAAAACAGCAACACTGCCCTTGAAATCAGTTGTTAGTGAATTAATGACCGGATTGGTAGGAGCGTTACCTCAACTTTGCTTTAGGCTGCTAATTAGCAAACAAGTCATTAATTCACTGGTAACAAGTGGTTTCTCAGGCATTATTGCTACTGACATCTTTAATTCACCAGTCTTTTTGGAAAGCTTCCCCAGACAACTGTAAACCTCAATCCTTTACAAATCAGCCCCGTGCCACTACCAGCAGCACGCTATGTAACACACACGCAGGAAGACAGAAGCAGAGAAACACAGCGGGAGCGAGCGTGGCTGGGCCCTGAATTACTGCTCACAATACCTCTCCGAGCCAAAGCCAAGGAGAGGGATGCAGCAAAGGCACAGAGAACTCGTGGGCTTGGCTGCGGACCTGTCATTCCATCTAAAACCACAATAAAAAACTGTGAACCTTGGAGAAATCTCCCTTCCACCAAGGTACCCAGTGGCATATGTAATTCCCAAACCGAGGGCAGCGATCTGCTTCAATTTTCCCTGCGTTCACCGCGATGGAGAGCTTTGAACCGAAATACTTCGTGTACTCCGATGCACAAAGCACGGCTGGGTTTTGTTTTAACAGCTGCACAAATATCCGTGCTTTTGAAAACAATCTGGATCTGGCCTGCCAACAAACCCTGATCTAAGGGTTTTATAATGGCAACATTACTGCAAAATACAAGTGCTTTCCATGTAAAAATCGATAGTAATAGAAACATCCCTAATAGACTACATGCAGTCTTTGGCACCTCTTCCTTTGCTATTCAAGTCTTATTTTATAAGCTCCCAAGTTCTACCCGTGTACCTGCGAAGAAAAAACCCTTGCAGATTTGAAAAGATGTATTAATATTTTACACCAGTTTTTCAGCACTAACAGAACTGCAATCTCAGTCATCGGGCTGATTTATTAGTCATCCCTCAACACGCATAAGAGGAAAGATGATATTGTGAACGCTATTTTTTTATATCAGAACATTATTTAACACTATTTTTTATTAGAACATTATTTTACTAAGTGGGCAAAAGGAAAAAGTTTGAAAGCAGCAGCTTTGTAACCTTCAAGAGCTGGATTTCAGAGAGAAGATGCAACAGCTGGGTGAGGTACGCAATCCAATCAATTTTCAGGAATTAAAGATAAGTCGAAAAAAGGATAATCTGGTGCAAGTGGAACATCTACATAACTCTGTTACGTGTATTTGACTCTGTCACCACAAACTATATTCCTAAAGTAGTGGGGGAACAATACAGCCCCTGGAAATCAATGCACTGGTAGACACAGCTGCTTAACAACACGCCTTCCACAATTAGTAAAGAAAATGTTTAGATGCTAATGTAAATGAGACAAAATCATCTTCAGTTCTGCCTCACAAAGACCTGGAAGGTTTTCTTTCAGAAATACACCATACAAAATGACACAAAGTCAAAACTGACCCACCTCCTCTTTTACCTGCTGTTGAAATGACTCAGGGGAAGCTCGCACCTTATTGTCTCCGACAGCAATATTCCAATCTCCTTCAAAGACCAACTTTATAAACGTGAAAAAACAGCAAAGCCTTGACTAGTAACTAATCTCTTTATTTAGAGATCACATGGAACAGACTCGCCACTGACAGAAGTAGGAACAACCAACACAAACCAAGCTCTGAGGGAAGAACAGGACTGGGATGGAGCCAAAACATTTTTTGAAGGTATAATCAGCGCAGCGTACAAAAGCACTGTGCTGAGATAAGGCTGAGGATGAGCTCCAAGTACTAATCAGTCTTTTATTCCTGAAAACTCTTAAACCCCTATTGCAGAGGCTCTTAATTTCAACATTGAATTAATCATCTATCTAATCTAATGACACGAGAAATCCCAGAGCAATTTTGTTTGAAAACTATGATGTCTTTACCCTTCTCCTCAGGCTTCATGGCTGTCCACATAACTATTTTAGAGCTTGACTCCTGGGCACAGCCCTCTGTTGAAATAGCTGGGGCCTTGGAGAAGATTTCAAGATTAATAAATTCAAGTTTCACCACGTAAGTATCTTATAAACTTTCCAGATCTACACAAAGGGAAAAAAAAAAAAAAAAAAAAAAAAAGGAAGAAAAGGCAGTTTCTGGAACTGGAACAGTGAGGTTCCAGTTACTGATGCCATTTTATTTGAGGGACCATCAGCCTCATAAAATCTGTTGCAATTCAATAAAATCTTTGTTTCCGTGAGTCCTGAAAGGGAGCCATAAATTCCCGGTTCCCAGCAGACAGTCCATCTCTGAACTTTCTCCCCCTACCCCCACTGAGTCAGTTTGGTTCTCAGCTCCATGCTCAGCCCAGGAGGATACTTACGACTTGCCAATTTTCCTAATGTAATCACCTTAAATACTGACGTCCATTAAATTTAAAGATCTCAGGACCATTAAATGGAACTCTCAGATACAAAGTCCCATATGGAGTAAATCTCCCTGGCAGTTCCTCCACTGGAAAGCTGCCTTGGATTCAAGGCTGATCTCTATCAGGATAAGATACCGGTGTTCTTTATGCGCTCCTCGATAGCAGCACGGAGCCCGCTCGCTTCTCTCAGCACAACACGCAAAGCAACACGGCCGTCGGTAAGCAGCTTCAGGGAGGGTTCAGCAAGCTCTAAGGAGATCTCGGAGGGAAACTCAGCTTCAGAACAATTTTATCTTTTAACAGCTTCCTAATCCCCTCACCCCACTCCCGCTGCTATACCTTGCAGAGCGAGTCACACCCCCGCCCCCGGCAATTCTTGCATCCAAATTTAACAGCCACGAAAATAAAATAAAATAAAAATATGATAAGGCAGCCTTCACAAAAGAAAATAAATCACATTAAAAAAAAAAAAAAAGCATTTTGAGGATAAATCTAGAGTGCCTGTACTAAGCCATAACCTCTTTACTGATGTTTTTTTTCCTTCCCCTTAACAGATTCAGGGACTGTAATAACATTTAATCCTCAGAAGCTAATCTAAATGTAACACTCAAAAGAAGACAAAGACAATGCAACAGAAAAAAAATTTGGCCACTGCCTTTTGGGAGTGCTGCTTTATCCCCGGAGCGAGCGCATTAATAGAGCTTGGAATGAAATGCCATTTTATTCTCTGTAGCAGGGAGGGGATTAGCAAGTTGTCTTCTCTAAACCCAGTCTGAGTCATGGCTCTATGAACACCGAGAAAAGGATGTGGAACGAAGTGAAGGGCGGAGAGCACTGGCTTTTTATTTACACGCTGCTTCTTTTGTGGGTGGTTACTGATGTGCAGTTTGCTAAACAGGGAAGGAAGGAAGGAAAAAAAAAAAGTTCTAGGTCCCTAGACTTTAATTCTGCTGGTTAACAGAAGAGAAAAATAATAATGCACCAATTATAATAGCATCACAGAGACAATATGTCCGTGGCAACTGTCCAATTCACCACAGCATGTAAGCAACAAGGGCAAGTTGCTTAAGGTGCTGAAAGCTGTGTTCAGTGGTTTCTTGTTGCTAGGATCTTCTTCCTGGGAGAAAGAAACAGGTTGGATAGAGCCCAGAACAAAGGACGAGATGCTGTGGTGGGGGAATGCAGAGACAGGAGGAAGATGGGTTCAGACAAAGAGATGGGGAACGAAGTGCATCACGCCATCGAGCCTAGCATCCTTCCTTGAAGCAGGAACCAAGAGCTGGTGACCATGTAGTGTTGCAGTATGAAGCTCCACGCTTCTGTTCCTATAAACTGGAGCTGGTTCACCTGCCTACCTCACAGGCGTGCTGCAAAGGGTCGCTGGTAGAAAGCTTGCACGATATCCTCAAATGCTGAAATGCTTGATAATCACTAAGGAGAGGAAAGAGTCCACGGAGCTTGACCATTTGTGCAGAGCTGTAGGTACTGATAATGGAGTTGCAAAAGTCAATAAATGCCACGAAAACAATTTTGTTTCAGGTATTTCTTATCTTTGCTTCAAGACAGACTCTGAAAAAGCAGTGCACTCCCTGCAGAAACAGCCCCAACTCTAGCCCCCTCCTCCTCCATCAGCTACACTTCGATCCAGGGGCAGATGGCAACAAGTGCAGGGTCTCACCGTGTTCACTGGTCTCACCGTGTTCAAGTGCCAGAGGCAGGGCTAGGAGTTCACAGTGGAACACAAGGATGGTGTAAAGCCAGGGATGTGACACTACAGAAAGGGGATGCATTCTTCCCGTTAGATGGAGAAAATGCCACTCCCGATTTCCCTTTGTTCCAGGAGCTGTCGTCACCCAGCACTGCAAGCAGGCGGACCTGTGCTTCGTTCTTAATTTGGCTATATTCCAGTTCTTGTAATTTTCCTGGAGTTTCAGTTTATTCGTGTCATCCAAGTTACTAGATCTGCATAAATTAGCCTTACCTAGCTTAGCACTCACTGTGCTTGTATGTCTAACATGAAATTGCAAACCAAGATGAACAATTATTTCCACTGAATTCACAGGATCTTGTAATTTATGGCCATAAACAGGCTGCACAAAGACTTGAATGTGCAAAGCCTAAGAAGAATATTCACAACATTCAAGTCCTAGCAAATCAGCATGAATGCCAATGCATGAAAGAAGCTCCCTGACCCTGCCCCAATATCATGGCCCTCACCTGAGGCACGTGCACTCGGTGTTTGATCCATATGTTCTACACCAGGGCAACAATCCCAAAAAGGACGGCTGCGTACTGCTGTAGAGTCACACACTGCGAGTTGGTAGGCTAAAGCAAAGGTTCTTCCTTCACATACAATTATCAAAGGGCATGATCAGTCCTAGACTGTGTGCTCCAACACGCAGCTCAGTGCAATGCCAGTTACGGCCGACAAGATCTACTGTAAAGGAAGAGAAAATAAGATTTCCTCTTCCTCCCTCAGCTTCACTGGTGCCACACAGTTTGTCTGCTCTCAAGGCACTTCTCAGCCATGTTTTATTTTCACAGTGAAATTCATGGCAGGGCTGGTGTCTTTTTTGGCTGTGAGGAAGACAGATCAAGGAAATTGTCCCTTTACAATGGCTCACGTTCATCACGTTCTGCGTTTCATGCAGAAAGGCAATGTATAATAAGGCCAGAAGCCAGGGACTGGGAGACGTTAGAGACTCAAATTAAAGTGGAAGGGACCCCTAAGAAACCATAAACACGTTTTTTGAATCTTGAAAGCAAGAAGTCATTAACATTTGTATTGGTCTCAGCCACCGCCCTTCGTGAGAAATGCTTGTTACCAGAGGATTTCCTACATTGCCAGTATTCAACCTCATAAGAATCAGAAGACACCAAATAAAACCTCAGGAACCCAACTTACAACTGCTGTAAATACAGATTTGTTACAGTCTGTAATAGCAAGTAAAGAACATAATCCAAGGTTGTGCCTCTTCCTTTACAAAGTTGTAAGAATTTACATCTGATCACACACCTGTAGAAGCAAATTCAAGAGAAAGCTGAACTGATCAAAGACTCTCAGAACGTTACGGACTATAATTTTTTTTTTTTTTAATTTTATTTAAAACCAAAACTTAAGAATTCTACTGTGGAAAACCGTATGAAAACGCGTGTGATGTGTTAGCTGCCTTGTTTTGGCTTCTTTAGCAACTTAATACTTGACTGTCCAAACAAAAATGCGAAATTACAACAGGTTATGTGATGCTTTGGCAGCCAAACACAATTTTAAATAAAGACAGCACAATGTACTGCACACCCTACTAATATATTCATCATTGCTATATTATCTATTTATGCAATTAAGTATCATACAATCTGGACTGGACCCAACTGGACTACATATGTTGCTACTCCAGTTTACTGCGTGTTGGCCAACTGTTTACCCAACTGAGATCTGAGCGCTGCTCGTGACAGTGTAATTGCTTTGGACTCATTAATAATAAAGAATTATAGAAAATATTTTTTCTTGGACAGCTGTTAGTGCATGTGGAACAATAAGCTATGCAACACTACGTGCAAATACAAACGGAATTTAGACACTAAATATGCTCCTGGTAAAAAGACAGCATTAAAGGTCCACTAATTATGCCAAGGCCAGTTAAAGAGGTCAGAAAATCACTGCATCCACTCTAAGAAAACATTTATGGTAAGTACAACTCTATTTTGAGTGAAATTTACAGGGCTGATTTAGGCTATTTACCTTTGCTGTTCTGTGGACAATGAATAACTTTAGAATTGACATTTTTCATACTCCTATATGCAAGCCCCATGCTGCAACATGCAGGCTAAATACATTGGGTCAAAGTTTGAGCAGATTAAGCAGGTTCCATTGCCTCTTAGAAAACCCTGGTAAATATTCCTATTTAGTTTCAATTTTCTATTCCACGTCTTCCTTCTTGCTCTCCCCTTGCAAGATCTAACATCTTTATACTACGTTCTGCCAAGTTTGGCACAGAAAGAAAGGATGCTGGCATACAGCTCCCCAGCCCCCTCACTACCTGACACGAGGTAGCTTTGCACTCTGGTTGCAGGGATATCCAGGGGCTGTACACACACACAGTGTTAGGAAATGCAACTGGAACTGTAGAAAAGAACAAAAATGGTTTCTCACTTTATCCACTCCTCTGCCTTGGTGGCTGCCTCCTGGTACTGCTCAGACGTCAGCTTGTAGATTTCGGCATTCTGAAACAAAGAACATAATGCTCAGCTCGAAAAATGAAAGGCATCTCAGATCTTATCCCGTCAGGTAGTTATCTTCTATAATTAATAACGATTTCCAACAACAAACAGCATATTCAGTTCAAAGAACACAACAAAAAATGCACCAAAAGTTCATTTTATTTCCAAGAAAACGCATCAAGGCTGCAACATGTCCTCCGTTATAAGCTTCACCTTTGTGAAGGAAAAGAGGGGGGGAAAGGTCGCCAACAACCAACAGTCAGCTTTGATTACTCCATGCAACCACCAAAACAAGGTGTTTTCCGTGCCGCGTTATTTCGAGTTAGGCTGCGTTTTGTTCTCTTTCACTAATTGCCGTGAAGAATGTTGGAAGTTACTGACTCGCAAGTATCAAAATTGGCTGCTAGCACAGGAAAATCCATTTTACATTTCAGTGCCTCTGCTTATGTTACTTATTCTTTAGAAGAAAATTATGCAGCCTGTTTCCCTTTTAACGACGTAGGGAGGCGTATCAGGTATCAGTTAAGGCTCTGCCAAACGGAGTCTGGAGTGTCTTGCTGCAGGGCTTAAGACGTTTGCATTAAATTCTCCTGAGCTTGCATGGAAAGAGTCTTAGTTCAGAGCTGCTCAGCCGCTGAGCATGGAGGATGAATTCCTTCTCTCTGCTGCACCGAGGCCTCCCAAGCACAGACAGCAGGAGGGAGCCGCCGCACACCCCCAGCGACTTCGCTGCGAGGGCTTGTGTCACCGAACTGCTGATCAAGCTGCTTCAGGCAAAGCCCCTGGACTTCATCCTGAAATAGCTGCAATTGCCTCACTCAAAGCTCATCTGCAAGGCCCTTCATCTGAAAAGGCACACGCAGAAAATATGCAACGATCAATCAAAAAAGCGACAAACTGGTACTGAAAGCAAGGACAGCTATTCATTTAGGGCCAGTCCTAGCTGCTGCCTCGTCTCTCCTCAAATTTGTGCCTGCTATATAGAAAACTATTCTTGCCTTTCCTATTCTTGCCTTCCTTCATTTATTTTCCCACAAATGCAGCTGTGGTCCTGCACATGATGAGACTCCACATACTGCTCAGTGGTTAGGAAGGAAAGGACAGATATAACTCAAGTTCTGTTAGCGGTTCTGCCACTTGGGCAAGTCACCGTTTTCCATCTGCAAGCTAGGGATAACAGCTGCCTGTATCGCTGAAGTTGTGTGAAGCTCAGCTAATTGGGAGGTTTATAAAGGTTTTCAAAGCCCAGACTTCAAGGTGCTATATTTAAGCATTTATCTCCGGTGCCTGAATTTATGTCACATACTGAAAAACAACCAGAGCAGGCTTTGCGCTGCCATACTTTGACCTAGGAGACAGACTTAAAGTGAAAAATCATGGATGAGTAACCACTTCAAAATGCATTTGGCCAGCAAAATTGCCATTAATGTTTTCTTTTACTTACTTGTTACATAATGGTCAAACTTCTAGGCTGTTAAACCCTTTTTACTCCTTCCTATAACGAAAAGTTCAGCTTTTAATGGAGCCTTTTTCTCTGTCCTGTAAACAGACCTCATGACTTTCAGATCCCTGCTGTTACTTATTCACACATGAAACCACAAGACCTGTGTTCCATTAATTAAATTTGCCATTAAAAATTAAATAATATGAATAAGTAGATGTAAGCGCTATCTCCATGGGTTTCGTAAGTCTCACCGTTCTCCAATTACTAACCAAGCAATTTTCATATTTCATACTGTCTGATTTCTCAAAGGGACTGGATTTGAGAGATCAAAATGAGAGAAAGTGGGAAAGAGAGAAAGCAAGGTAGTAAAATTAAACATTTTTCAGGCAATAGGAAGTAGCCCCGTCAGATACTATTAGCTTGCAGCACTCTGCAGTGAAACAGCAGCAGGAGAGGAAAACAGGAACAAATATGTTGTACGTGAGACCCAGCATGAGGTTGGCATTTAACCCGCCTAGGGAAAGAAAAACTAGCCAACAGATTCATTTGCTGGTTGCACCGCCGATTAAAGTGGTTGTGGCACAACCTTGCCCGGGTTATTAGAGAGAGCACTCGCCTGCCCGGTGCTATGGTCAGCCCCATCTGCAACAAAATCAACTGCACAGGGACAAAAAGAGCTGGGAAAGAAAGCAGTACGGAATAGCTCTGGATCCCAAGGCTGAAGAAAAGGAGGCAAGTGAGAACCTGAACGGAGAGGCAAGAATCTCAGCGTGGGGAAGGAGGGGAGCCCTGGCCTCAAAGGAACCGCGAGGAACATGGCACGATGCAAAGATCAAAGAGGGGCACAGACCATGTTCAACCCAGAGCTCAAAGCTGCTCGATCGTAAAAATAAAAAGGAAACATCCTTGCAAGCAATCCAAGTGACCCTCTTGCGTTGGATCAAACCTGTCTTCTTTCTTCTGCCTGTGAGAAACCCAAAACCCGGTGAAGCAGTATTAACGCTCTGAATCATTATATTCAAATGCTTCCTCAAGTAAGAAAAACAAGGTTTTACCATTTAAAACTGAGTTTGTTCACCAAGCAGGCTTGTAGAACAGATTTCCCTTCAACTCCAGGCCTCTTCCTACCTTGGGAAGGGGGCACTGACTTGTCCCAAAGTGGGCCTAAAGGAGCAGCAGGCAGCGGGCTTCCAGCGTGGGCAGTCACGGCAGCCTCTGTGATGGGGGGCCTCTGCTCTCAGAGAACAAGTCTCCAGGTATCCTCACCTACACAAGTTGAGATGCAAAATTTCCTTCGTTCCACTGTTCTGCCCCATCACACTGTGGCCACACAGAGTGTTTCGATGCTGAACAAAAACCTAGGACTTACAATAAGGTTGCAAATGAGGAGCCCCACCAGGAACCACTGCTAGACTTCTGGTGACTTGAGCAGAGCCACCCGCTCCTAAAGGCCGCTCGGCAGCACCGAGGGGTGGTGTTTGTGGTGTTTGCACTTGAAATGAAGACTGAGCTGCCCATAATCTTAGTGAAGTCCTTCAGCTTCATAAAATGATATTCAGCCGCACAGTAAAACAGAACATTCAACACAAAATTACAAGACACCGACGCTGCTTTTAATTTACTCTCGCAATATTTGATGCTTGAGATAAAGTGGCAGCTCACAAAGAAAAAGTTGAACACGAGACCTCAACTATTATTAAATAAAGCTCCTGGCAGTCTTAGTTGCAGAAATAAGTTTAAAAACATGACCAAAGGACACCATAAGGGCTCAAATAACAAGAAACAAAGAAAGAATGAATGAACCACCTAAAATGTTTCACTTCTCTCAATAAAGCTGAGCCTTAGGGGAGCCAACTCCAGAACATCAGAGGTTTGTCATATGGGGAGAGAGCTCTCCAGAGAGGACAAACAACCTAAACAAAGAAATGTTCGTTTGAAAGATTTTCCCCTGCTATTAAACGATGGTTCGTAGCAAATAATAAAAACACCGAGAAGTTATAAAAATACATAACTAGAGCCTAAAGACCAACAGAGCCATTTTGCTTTACGCTGCTGCTTTCCTACAACAGCTTTGCTGCTATGCCCTTGCTCCCCACTCTTCCCAAAAAACCCTGGGACTAAAAATTCCCTTTCCAAAGGGAACTGATTTTACAACTTAAAGCTAAATTTGGAGTAATTTTAATTCAGCATTCCTCCGCTACTGCAAACACACAGAGAAACTCCGACACTCGCAGCTACATCTCGCTACGTTGCCCAGGTCTTTTCCACAACACACAGCAGAGGAAGCAAGAAAACAACACAGCAAAAGGAGTTCTCAAGGCTATTTCAGGAGGGAAAGTAATTGAAGCATAAAGAGAAAACCCTGCCAGCTCATTCTCACCCTGACATTAAACCGCATTCCTTACAACTTCAGCGAAACATGCACTACTTGCGGTAACACGTAAAACAGAAAACCAAGCAACGTGAGCACGAGGAACTAGAAATGAATCAGATTTTAGGCAAAATCCTTTGTGAACATCAAACAACAGCAAAAAAAAAAACAAGACCGGGATACTGATTTCTCCACCAGGTTCAGGCCGGGTCAATAGATCAGAGCGTGTTTGGATTAAATAAAGAAAGAAAGAACAACCACTGCAGCTATCTTCAGATATTTTGACACCTCGGAGTACAGAAGCTTGTCAGTGGTCACAGTGCTTAAAGATACAAAGAGGATTAGCAGCTGTTGAAACGCTGCCAGCCTAGATGATTGCTAGCGATACCTCTGGTGAAACGGAGCGGGCCAGCGGAGGCCTTGACAAATGCTGCAGACGGCAGCCGGGGGGATTACGCGGCGCAATCTGCCTCGCACCTGACAGGCACATCGCCTCCAGCCCCCTCCTGCTCGGCAGCTTCCAGCAAAGCTCCAGGCACGAGCCCCAGTGGGGCCGGGAGGAGCACGAGAGCAGTGCTGTGTCATGGGGCAGGCACGGTGTGCCCCAGGGGAAGGGAGAGAAAAGGGAAAGGAAAGCAGAGGGTACTGTTCTGTATCCAGCATCAGCTGGAAGACGTTCCAGTTCCTCCTTCCAACTGCTTCTGAAGGCAGAAATAAGACCTCGTATCTCCACAATAAGCTGATACAACTGCTGCCCGCCTGCCTGGGGACAGGGAACACACACGTGCCTGGGACACGGTGGCTGCTGCGGGCAGTAGCAGAAAGGTACCCAAAAACCTCGGTTAGTGCAGGCGTTGGAAATCTGCTCGCATCACTGCCGAAGGGAAGCAAAGGTACACCCAGGGCCCCAGACTTGCCCGGGCTGCTGGTTCACACACGCCATAAATCAGGCTGTTCGTTCTCATCTCTCCGAAGCCTCATGCAAACGGCTCCTAACAGGTTTGAAAAATTACCCCGTCTGCTCAGACCCCTCCCACAGGTACGCAGGCAGATGAGCTGAAGCGATCTTTTCGCCGGCTGACCCCTTGGATCTGTTGCAATCAACCTACACCATCAATCACTGCTATCGGCCTTGGTCCAGAACGGGGAGCTCGGGAATTTCAGGACACGTTGCAAGAAGCAATCTCTTCACCTCCTGAGCTCGCTCCTCCCGAGTTCCTGCTCAGCCCACGTTTAGCTAAAAGACACCGCTCGCGTTTTCTCATTCCTACCAAGCACAAGTGCTCGTACACACAGAGGCTGATTAACAAGGAAGAGAAAATTGCATATAAAGCACATCAGAAGAGCACAGAAGCCAAGGGTTAAACTGCTTTTATGAGAATTCAAGTGTTGTTTTTTTTTCCTCAAAAGGTAATAAAGAAGAGATGCAAGCAACTACAGCTTGCTGATAAGGAGAAAAGATTTTTTTTTTTAGCCAAAGCCAACTTCTAAACACAGCCCTGTTGTTTGCTGTTCATGTGTGGGTTCATCCACTCCTCCCGCTGAGACCAATAATGAAATGAGAGCATTGAATTTGTGTCATTCTATTCTTTCCTTCGGCAATAGGCTGTGAGATCATAAATTTTGGATTAAGATTCAGAGACGCCAGAAAAAGAGCAATGTCCACAGTAACAACACAGGGAAGTTAAACTAGTTCTGGGCAGAACTATGTTCCTGTTCGAACAGATCTTCTCATGACTGTAATGTTATCTTGCAATTAAAGCAAAATATTAACTCTGTAGCATATCTAGACAGCGTCTCAAAGATAAGATC
Source organism: Aythya ferina (assembly GCF_964211825.1). NCBI lineage: Eukaryota > Metazoa > Chordata > Aves > Anseriformes > Anatidae > Aythya > Aythya ferina. Next base: position 11,273,399 of record NC_140306.1, read on the forward strand.
CCACAAAATACCAATCCTCACGAAAGTTTAAGGAGGTGGATCTGGGGAGACATGCCACAGCCAGGTTTAATGCATGGATAACAAGCTAGACACAAAAAGGTCAAGCTGCTGGCCCTGCACCACGCAGTGAATCAACAAGGCTACACCCCAAAAAACGGGTCCCACGCTGAGATACACCATCAGGGTGAGAATGGGTTTACAGTCCCAGACCAAGTCTGCACACCAGAGCCTGACTGTCTCCATGAAGGTACCCTGGAAGGAGCCCAGTAAAACACGTACCTCATGGCAAGATGATAGCAGAACTTCTGCAAAAAGCTGCGAGCTTGGGGAGCGCCTCACTGGAAACGTGCAGAAAAGCCTCACATTATCTTCACATCAGAAAGACAGCCAACAACATTAAGAAACTATTACTATAGAAGTGATTAAAAGGCAAAGAAGCAGCAAAGAAAAAAAGAAAAAGAAGAAAAAAAAAAACAGAAAGAATTAAACGCTGCATTTCTATGAGATTGCTTCATGGCATGCTGTTCTAAAAGACTGCAAATATAGCATTAGTAATTCTTTAAACACAAACTCTGGAAGGTAAAATGCACCTTCAAAGAGAAAGGCCATAAAATGCCAGCAGGCAACCCAGACTTTCTGACAAGGACAGCACTAGCAATGTGAAAGGCCCAGATTAATGTTAAAACTGCGCCGGGAGAGCATCGCTCCGCGCTCTCCTAGCAGAAAGTTTAATATAGGAGCGAGAAGTCCTAGGTGAAGAATTCACAGTAAATGCCCGAATCAATTACACCTGACAAGTGCAGGTAAACAGGCTTCCCAGGCATCGATTAAACATCAAGGGTTTTCAGCATCTGCTTTGGAGACCTCAGAAACCTGGCTGAGCCGCGCAGATAACGCAGTGCCCGCAGCCCGTGGGCACAGCCAGGGCTGCTGAATGCCCAGGCCGGGCTGCAAAGATGCACCACCACTCACAGACTGATGTACAGGTCCTGTCTGCAGAGCTGTCACTACACCAGGAACAAAGTACAGGAGCACAGGATGCTGCCTCTACCAGCTAGGTGTTGTCTGGGAGAGACAACGGCAATGGAAGGGGAGGAGAGGGGAAGAAGCGAGGTACAGGAATATCAGCAGTACCAGAGTGAAAGTTTCACTAGGAGGCTGACCAGAGCTCCAAAGGGGAAAAAATAGAAAGCTGGCAGTCATCAAGTACTTGTCATATGTTTAAAAATATATATATTAAGTACATTTCCCTGTCAGACCCATCACGGAAGCTTATTTTGGGAAGAAACAAGGAGAATATTATAGCTAAGGTTTGCTGCCATCACGCCAAAGCTGGGATTTGACAGAGCCTCCAGCAGAACTCCCACCACCTCGGACGGGAAGGCGGCAGCTCAAACTCCCTGCTTTTGCTGCTGAGAATATCCCTCAGCCCGTTGCCGAACCGCAGGCAACTGGCCCTGTTAACAGCTCCTGTCCCGTATCTCAGAACCTGAGTTGCATTCAGGACTCCATCCCTTCCCACGGCGGGTAGCTAAGGGAAGCAACGCGCTGCAGTCCCAGAGGAAGCCAGAGCAGGAGGAGGGAACCCAGGGCAGAGAAACGTGCAAGAGGACTACAAAATACTGAAGCAAATGCATCACATCCACGGGGAAAGGGAACTGCAAGGAAGAGAGTCACTGTAAGAAACAAACAAACAAAAAGCCAGAAGCACGCCAAAGCCTGCAAGTCCCACCCCCCTCCCAGGGTCTTTCCTCTACCCCCAATCGCAAATCGCTCTCCATGTGCAGCTTGCAGTAAATCAAGCTTTGCTAAATAACCCCGACATGTGCGGGGCTGAGAACCAGCCAACAAGCAATGATGAGATGTCCCTGAAATGATTAAGGAAAATGCAGACATCTCTCAGGTTACGAGGAAGCCTGTTGTACTCTCCCCTCAGTGCATATGCAATGCTGCAAGCACTGTTCCGAAAACCTCTGATATTCAAAGGCTCATTTGGTTGACAAGGAGCCTGTGGATTCGTGGACAGATTGTCACACAAACTGTCAGGTTTTTAGAGAGACTATCAGACCTCTCTTTGCCTACGTTATGGAGCACATCAAAGACACAGAAGATGAACCAGACGCAGACTGCACAGATCTGACAGAATGGTGGGTGTACATATTCAGAATACTGTACTGCTGGGGGGGGAGGCTTAATGTGAATAATCAGGGGCTGAAAGTTCCAGAAATGTGACAGTTTTTGGCAGCGATTCTCATCTTTGCATTTATTTATCGAAGGGAGAGAAACTGCCATACTAGAGGCAAACTTGGGAGAGGAAGAAAAATCATAGCAGCAGCAATTTATTTTGCCACCATACTTTTTCTTTATTATTATTACTCCCAGAGCATTTTCTGGAGATATTTGTATTTTCAGGCAGGTTTCTCTCACTCTGCTTGCAGCTTCTCTCCCCATTTTCTCCCGTAGTAGAGGCTGGTTTAATGATTACAGCCAAAAAGACCGCTAGGACTTTACAGGTCACTGTACATGGTTAATGACACAGACAAATCCATACTTTCAGAAGTGCCCGCTGGCTTGCGGCTCTGTCTGGAGATGCTCAGGAGCTCATTATTCAAAACTTCAAGCTCAGGTTACTGGTAATCAGCACATCTAAAAAAAATAAGCTGCACACAGACAACCAAAAAGTAACAAAAGCCATTATAGAAAATACTAACCTTAAGCATTGGGGTCTCACTTTAAAAAAAAAAAAAAAATGGAGACAGTGTTCACTTATCTTTCAGTGAGATGGAAATCTTAGTTAATGAATAGCTGGAAAAAGCTCCCATCTCCACAGCTCAAAAGTAGTTTTACTAGGATGACTCGATTTCATACCCCTTTATTAAAAATACATAGACAAACATCATAAAGTAAGGATATATTTATCTTACAGTTGGAAACAACTTATTAGATGATTTCTACCAAGAAACATTGATTATTAGATAAAAAGGAAAACAAAATACAATATAAAATGCTGCTAACAAGAAAAAGAAAATGGAGTAACACGGATTCTTTGGGCCTGTCTTTACAATACCTCAGTCACAAAATCGCCTGTTCTCCCCGCAAGGCAGCAGCTATTCCAGAGAAAAGAACACCAGTATCATTTTGTATTTATTTTGCTATTCAAAATGGATTGAAATCCACCCCACAGTAAACTGAAAATAAACACGATGTTTATCCTGAGATAAAAAGCCAAGGAGGACAAAGGAGGAGGGATGGTAAAAGGGATAAGAAAGAAATCAGAAAGTATTTGTAAGCAATTTCCTTTCCATCTTTGGCAGTCTCATTCTCTCTGCTTTTAGTGATCTTTTCTTTCACGTGGTTTTCAGCAGAGTAGTTTTGCCTCCTCTGAAGAGGACAAGGTATTGAAGAGACATCTTTGCAGCTGACAAAGAGCTTGTGAAGTCTCCAAAGAGAAGCCCCTCCGAGCAGAAGGACCGCAGGCTGCCAGGGAGCTGAAAGGCGCCTTCACAGGGGGGCTGCTGAGAAGTAAATAGTAACATGGAAATCAAACACCCTCAGGCAGAGCACACGGGTATGTTCCTCTGTCCCCTGATAGACTGCTCCCTCCCAGCCAGAGGCTGCCACAGCCCTGGTACAACATCTCCTCCAGCCTCGAACACCATTTGGGCACCAGCAGCCTCGAACTGCCCAGTACAGAGTCCGGGCAGAGTGACGGGATCGAGGCATTTCTCACTTTTGGCCCAGCACAGAATAATAGGAATAATCATTTATTGACTTGACACCAGAAAAGCATCCCAGACTTAAGCTAAATCTGCTCTCCAAACCTAAGCCCTGAAGGATCTCTCACAGCAAGGTGTCCCGCATGCAAACTGCACCGGGCTTGGTCTTGGGGCCTAAATGAGGCAGCAATGAAAGGAAGCTCAAAGCTCCCAAAGAATTATTTTGGCATAAACATCTGTATTAATTGGGGTTTGTTGCCATAGCTGATAAAGGGTATTATAGGAAAAGGCTTGGGAAACGGTGCTGTAAGTGGATTTTTCAGGCTCATAAACAAAATACTTTTTTTTTTTTTCCCCTATAACTATTGACCAAGAGCATCCTGACCCGTCACCTGGGGGTGGCTTGAGCCCAGAAATCAGGTAACAGGAACATTAAGAGGGGACACAACTATACTTTTGCTGAAGATCGACAGGAAGAAAACAAGAAACCAACACAAACACTGCAGACCTGAAGCAAAATCCTCTCTCCACAGAGCAAGTGCTCACACACTTTCAACCCAGCCCTGTCCTAGTTTCACCTCACAAGGATAACCTCGGTATTCCTCACTGGGACACATGCTGCCTATCACAGAGACCAAGAGCCAGGACTTTTTTTCCCTTGCTGCAACAAACACTTGCCTCTAACTGGAAGAAGAGTTATTATCTCGGTGCCACCCAAATGACTGATTAGCCCTCAGGACAATGGCTTTTTGCTGCTGCCGATGGGAGCAGTGTCTGAAGGAATGACCTAAAGGTGAAAGGCCTCCCGTGCTGTTCTTAATCCCCTGAGAGGCCAAAGGAAATTTTATGGTATACATAGCTGCCATGAAAATGAAAGTTTAAAAATAATGGCTGTGGAGAGCAGCTGAAGGTTCTCGATTCATACACAGGCCCGGGCGGGGACACGACACAGCAGTTTCATACAGCTGTACATGAGTCTTCTTCCCTGGTTCAGAAACCACAGCCCAGCCAGTTCAAGGCTTGCTGCATGTCAGGGCAAATTAGATGATTTCTGTATACCAGCCAATACATCATGAGACATCTCCAGGGGAAGAAAATCCAGGCACTCCAGGACTGACCCAGGCATGCGAGCTCCCAGCAACATTGCAGCTTGGAGTTATATAAGCAAAAATGTGGCTTCTGTTGAGAAGAATGGGGAGGGAAGAGGAGGGAGGAGGAATTAAGCCTTTTTTCCTTATGAAAAGACCTGAAATGCAGTAATTGGGAAGGAAAAGCAAAGCTAGCTCTTCTCGTAAAATGACCTACTTATTACAAGTCTCCTTAAATCAGGGCTGAGGGTTTTATCTCAGCTCCTGCATTTACTTCTCCTGTCTCTCGCCCCCCCGCTGCCTCTTGCAGATGGACAGGGGAGAAGTGGCCACCCAACATTTTCTGGCCCTCGCTTCTCCCTGTGGTTACCCCCCGTGCAGGGCAGCTTCTTCTACCTGGTGGCTACTGGTGGGCACGTAACGGGACAAAACTCCCCTCTCAGCACTCATCGGGGTTGGACTCCGCACATGGGTGTCTAAGACATGTTTATCTTCAAAAAAATAAAACAAAATCAGTCGTCAGTTTGGATTTATTTATAATGGGGGTAGACTGCAAATGGGTGACTCAGGTAATCCTCATTCAAGTCAAGGTGTTTAATGGTAAAGGGAGATGGGAATCATTTGGGGACAGCAGAATGGGTAGTGAAACAAGCAGCTAATCCCCCAAAACAAGCATGCAAAAGGAACCCAGCAGACATCATCCCGGGGTCTGGAGATTGAGACAGGCAAAACAAATACAAGTTGTAGCGGTTCAAGACCTCACAGTGAGCCTGACGGTGCCCGTATATTTCAGAACATTAAAACATGTTATTTACAAGCTCCTTCTGAGTCATTCTGGGAACGAGCATTATATGTTCAAGAAACTGGAATAGCTCTTATTTGTATGTTTCTCTAAAATGACTGACAGATGGGGGAAAACCTTCGGAGAAGAGGCCCTGGGCTGTCATGAAACATGTATTTAACACACCCACGGTAAACCACTAAACACCCTCACTTCAGGAGGTATAGCCACTGTAAATGCAGAGTAGTCCCTTTTTAAAGCTCCATCTCTGGACTGCTTAATTCAGCACAAATTTGAGATGTTCTGTGGAGTCTGCCCAATTTTCAGATTAATTATTAGCTTCGTTTTCCAGCAACATGACGAAAGCGTATTCCATAAGGGCAAAGCTAGAATTTCGTGGACATTTTCAAAAGGGACCCAGGCCTCGGTCTCAATATCGATGCCCTTTTTCCTGCCACACGCAGAAGGCACACCGCGGGCTGAAACAGAAATCTCACATTCCCCAAAGTCAGGGTCTCATACAAGCAGATTCCGCACACAGGGAAGTTTTGTCTACCTGAAACAATTTCCAAGACCAAGTCTAAATCCGGAATGTCCCAAGAGGAACGCAAGCTTCAATCATCCAAATCCCAGCAGACACACAGACTCCAGCCTAAGGTCTGGAACATATTTAATCAATTCACTGTGCTAACTCTCCACAGTTTCATAAAGTAGCCAATACTGCAGTAACAGGGCCAAAAATTAATTGTACACTGGTTGGCCAATTACACAGAAATAACAGGCAGCACTGGTATTTATTGCAGCAGGATAATGTACTTGGTGCTAGGGTACAACTACACCACAGTAAAAAATAGCTGAGAGAGCGCGTGTGTGTGCGCATGCGCGCCCTGCTTCCCACCAGAAAGTAGCTCTGTCTTCACTGCTAATAGTGCACCCTGTATGTACACGCATTTATAAATACCTTTCTGCTAATAAACAAGCTCATCAACAACAAAAAGACAAAACAGAAGTCTATGCTAATAGGCAATAAGCAAACGAATGAATGAAGGGAAAAAGTGGGGTGAATATAAATGGGGGGTGGTATCAGAAATGTCAGGTAATGGACAAAGCTTCCAAAGAGAAGACAAAATCAAGGCTTGTTTTGCTCTTTTTGGACCAGACTGGACACACGCTCTGGTGCTCGGTTCTAACAAAGAGGCAAGATTACATTCTAGGTCTTTTTGTTCTGCCTTTAACAAGTCTTCATAGTGATACACTGATGAGACCAGATACCAGATTGTTATCTAAATTCAGCTGCTAAATTCAGTGTTAAGACACTAAGTTCAAACCACACGTTGCCACATTTATTTCACAAGTCGAGCCTGAGGATGGATTCCTTCAAGATGAAGCAGCCCATAAGCATCATTCTCCCTCTGCAAAGGTACTCGAAATGCCAGGGAAACAAAATCACCCGTGAGGCTCTGACAGTTCACCCTTCAGCACGCAGACTGCAAATGCATCTCTCGACTAATCGTGGAGACTGAAAAGGAAGCAAACACTTAGTTGCTGTTTGCATAGAGGCTGCTCGTAATTTGATGTAATGTACCGTACATCAGTCAACACATATTGAAGAGAGAGCGCACACGCTGCAGACAAGGCAGAGAGGCAGCGCTGACATCTAACACATTTTATTTACCCTATTATAGATGTTCTTTGAGCTCATCAAATTACCAATCAATTTATCTGATCTCTGAAAGCTGGTGTACCGAGGTATATTAACTATTAAACTTTACAAGCTTTCAGCAAAACAAGCATTAAAGGGCTGGATGGAGCACAGGGTACCCAAGTCAGCTCGCACGTTGGCCAGTGGTGACAGCGAAGCGACCTCTCCCTGCAGGCAGCGATGGAGAGGCAGCTCCTCGCCGTGCTCTTCAGCCCCAGCAGACGCCAGGGAAAGGGGGAATTCGGGATGGATGCTGTGTGCCCTCCTCCTACCCTGTATGACAGTTAATGTCTGTGAATAAGTGAAAAGAGGGAGAGGATGGGGGTCAGGAGTGGTTCAGACGACGATTCCAGGTTCGTTCTTTTTTTTTCCCATTTTGTTCCTGCTTGGAAATTTAACTCACAAACAGGACAAAATCTCCCAAGTATATTCTTTCTCTAAGGACCAAAGGCTGTGCCCCGAGAGACTGCTAGAGCCACCGCCACCTGAAAGGGAACGTCACAGCCTTGGACAGACAGCCCAAGCACTGGGAAGTGATCTGGATGATTAGGAAGGATCTTATCAGCAAACACTTCAGCAAACTATACCGGGGATTATCCTTCTTGTGCTCAGAAGATGAAATCAACAGTTCGATGAACTGGGTGCTTCGCTACATTGCTCCACTGGCCTGAAAGGCAAACTGCTTTTTTGGATCGCAGCTGTTGCAGGTTCACATAAAACTGCGGTTTTAGCAGGAGGAAGGGTTTGTAGCAGGGCCTGAGATGAAATTTCAACAAATTGGGTTAAAAAAAAACAGAAATTGTAAATTCTGTAAGACTCAGTTACAAAGGAGGGAACAAGAACTACTTCCGAACAGCAACAGCTCACGTGCAGCCCTAAGAAGTTACAGGCCATTTTATTGAGAAAATAAGTGGTGTTTTGGCAGGTGACACCTGCCAAGACGTATCATCTCCTTTCGAAAAGGGCTCTGAATCTTCAACTCCCACTGAGAGGGCAAGGGGCCCAGCTGAAGACTGACACCTTAATGCTGCTTTCTTTTTCAAACCAGGTGTGTGCTCTTCAGGTCTCGTGGATACAAACGCATCCGGGGATCCCAACTGAGGAACGGATTGGATTCCCTGTGCCCTTCAACAGACATCCCCCCTGCCAGCTTTGCCAAGGGCCATCAGTTGGTTCAGCCCCACAGAACAGGCTGAAAATTGATCGTGAAGAACCCATATGGACAGATCATCCTGGAAGGTTTTTTTTTCCCCTCCCCTCAGGGTACTGTCACTTTCTCTGGCAGGATGTTCATTGAGAGGAGTTGCTGGCCAAAAGGCACAGAAGTGACAGGGGACTCACACACAGGGGTGGCCCTGGTGCATCTGAAGTGGGAAACTGCTCCAAGAACAAGCACCAAGGCCAACAGCAACAAGCTTATTTTGATAAGTTCACCTCCTCCCATTATTTATGCACGCTAAGCGCCTTGCAAATGCGAATTAAATGCTAAGTGCAAGGGCAAAAGGAGATTAATTTAAACAAAACAAACAAGGTGAGCACTACAGACAAAATTACAAGATTTGTGAAGCTGTGCAGAGAAAGAGGTGCAGTCTACCTTATTAATAAAAAATTGTATTTGTTTAATGCATTCCTTTCCCCCTTGCATAAATACGCTACATCTTGTGAATGCCTCTGCTACGGACTGCTCTGAAAAGCTACGAGCAGAAAACGTTGCATATTAATGTACCCACTGCTCACAGTAGTCCACAGCCACATAATAAAAGATAACGTGGGAGCTGGAGCTTAGGAAAATCCAAACAAAGAAGAGACATCAATTTATAGCACGGAGTTCCACTTCATCTGCCGAGATTACCTCCAGCCTCTTTGCTGTTTTACGCGGCTCCAGAGAGCTACCTGGGTTTTTCGGTAGTGTAGCACCACCCTCACCTTTTGTGAGGTTAAAGCGAGTAAGAGGCCAAACAGCAAAACAAATCAAACGTATTTATCTGGGAGAACACATAAAACTAATAGGCTAAGTGAAATCTCCTGGTACCTGCATTTCCTTCTGACTGTACTTTAAGGACGTTTCTACCATTAGGAGATGGCAGGGCCACAAATACCCAGCATCCCGAATACAAACACCAGCTCTCAGCAGTACGTATGCTAACTAGTGCTACCGAGCTCCTTTCACCTCCTTCCTGACCGTGCTTCTCAGTAACATATGCATGAAGCCACGTCAGCTTAAGCTTCTCCAGGTGCATGTTTCTAAGGTTCTCCTTTCTGAGAGCCAGGCCCAGCTCTCATCCCTTCTACCCAGAGGGACTCCACAGTACAAAGCCGCCTTTGGAGCAGTTGAGACAAGACCCACGTTTTGTGAAACAACCCCAGATTACATGGATGATATGTAAAATCACTCTGACAAATTAGAGTTAGAAGTTTAACCACTTCTACCAAATTACGCAGGTCTCATTACTGCATTACTTACTGGAGATTAAGAGAGCCAAACTGGAAATATCAGCCTGGAAGGGAATGTCTGCATCATCAGCTTCAAACTCTGCCAATTACACAGTCACGTAAGAAATGGTCGGTTCAAAGGATCCATTTCCTGCAATTTTCCCAGTTACCAAAATACTTCAGGCACTCCAAAACAAAAAATTCCAAGCAACCCAAGAGACTGAAACCCACAACTACAATCAACTACCATGGAAGATCAAGAGCACACCAGTATCCCGATCATCTGCAAAGTATTTATTCAATAAAAATCGCATTTGTTTGTTTTTTAAAAAGAGAAAAGAGATTTAAAAAGCATCCACTGCAAGCAAAACTAAATCTAACAGCCCTTCACACACCTACAATCCCTGACAATCTGATACATAAAAAGTCCACCCTAAATAAAGGTGGATTGAGGAGAATATCTCCCAACAATGAATGCCAGTCTGGGTTCAATCCTAGGACAGCTGCTTCATGCACTCAGAAGAGCCGAGTGCTGCTAGGAGCAGTGTTCAGCATTTACTCAACAGAAGTCAGAAATGCAAATCAAGCATTAGGCACCCCATAAGAAAGCAGCAGAACAGAATAACAATTCTCAAAAGGCTACCATATAAATTTATGGTTCACTTGTATCTTGACCACGGCGCATGCAGTTCTGGTTCCCACCTCTCAGAAAGGATTAAGTAGACGTGGAAAAGTTTCATACATGAGCAGCCAGGATGATTAAAGTATGGTAAGACTTCCATAGGGAGCAACTAAGAAGCCAGAACCTTTCAGCCCAACTGGAGAAGACATCAGAAGATACGGCAGAAATCTACAAAACCATGAGGCAGGAAGGAGAAGAGGACTTACTGTCACTGATCCAGCTGTCATGAAGAAAGGACATCAAACGAAATTAACAGGTTCAAGCTTTCTGGTTCAAAACACGCAGAAGGAAGCAATTGTTCACACAACACAGAGCCGTGCCGGGAACTGCTTGCTACAGACTGAGCAAGAGACTAGGCAACTCTACGGAAAATAAACAGCCCACCTAGGATTAGTAAACACGCAGACATCTGAATCACAAATGACCACAGTCAGAAGCAGCATGAGGAACAAGTATCACACACAATTGCACTCAGTCCCTGGACATCCTCTTTTAGCCACTCAGGACCAGCACATGGAACTAGAGGCATTTTTGCTGTGACAAAGCACCACGTCTTACTTTTTCCAGGGCTTCAGTAGAAGATGTAGGGAAAAACTCCAAAGTTGAAACGCTGAAATCATTTCTTAATACATGCCCTTTTCTGTGAAAACTTTAATAAAAGACTGTCTAGAGAAGCCGTGTTTAAGGTCTCTTTGAAATAAGGTACACCCATAGTTCACCTCATGCAAAACTAAAGGCAAAGCCTTTTTAGCATTTCTATAGCTTTCCTGTTTCACAACGCGTTGCCCTCCCATTATAAGCTATTCCATCTTGCAGATGGAATAACTGAGATAGATGGGCTAAGTAATTGTTTCAAACTCCCCAAAGAGAAACAACTATTAGAAAATGAGGAGGTTTTTCGCTTCCAATTCTGTGCTCTGTCCAGTAGATTACAGTACTCTTTTAGAGATTACAAACTAAAGGGATAACATATTCACACAATCTGCTGCATTCTAGGGAACTACGGAGTTCAATTCTGGTCAATACATCTCAAAGACAGAACTGCCAGAGGAAAAGGGCTCAAAGACAACCAGGTAGAATGAGAAACCTGGAAAAAAATCATACACAAGCAGAGGCTGAAAAAAGGTGAGGACTGCTCAGCTTAATGGGAAGGGAAAAGAACAGAAATCTACAGATAATGAATAATGAAGAGAATTCCTTTTATCCTCCCTTTCACATAAGGCATATAAAATGACAAAAAGTATTTGAAATTGGTAACAGAATTTATAGAGTACGTAGTTAACCCGTGGCACATAATGCCACGTGCTATCAAGGCAGAGAGCTAAACAAGTTCAGAAAAAAGTGGCTGAGACACATAGAAGAGTGCTGGCAGTAATCCAAGCTCCATTACAATGAATCAAAATACTGAATGAAAATAAACTGTTTTGCAGCAGGGCATGTGTCAGCCTCTGACTGACAACACTCAGGAAGACTTTTCTCCAAGTCATTCTCCAAGCATTATTTTTTTTATTTTTAATTTACTTAGGGGGTTGGGGATTATTTGCATCTTCCTGCTAAGTCTTTTAAACTGACCGCTGTCAGACGAAGAAGAACAGTCTGCCTGATCCAGTGCAGCAGCTACTGTGTTGTAAGAAAAATGCTCCTCGGACATAATGCTATTGTTCTTAGCATCCTACCAGGAAGGTACTTGGTTGTCTCCATCAAGTGTGCTGAGCATCCTTTCCAAACAAATCTGCAGGACTTCTGTTCTTGAAAACAAAGTTATGGAAAAGGTGAGGAGAGGGGGAATTCTGACAGTCTCCTAGGAGGAGAAATTTTGGCTTTTTAACTCCACACTGAGCCATCACAACCATTAACTCCTAGCCCGACACCTCCAAGCCATGCTCCAAATAACCATCCCCCTGAAAAGAGAAAGTGAATTGCTACTGCTGAGCTCCTCTTCACCTCACCCCGGTACTTTTTTTCTTTAATAAATACATCATAAATATAAACGTATGTTTATACGTACATTTTTATATATAATAGTTGGAAGGTTTTTGCACAGTGGAAGGAATAAATAAATAAATAAATGTCAAGGTCTGCGTGTATTCAACAAATAAAAGCAGAATTATATAAAAGCAACAGCTAATAAAAAAGATTGTTCTGCGCTGTGTTTTCCATCTTTCCAACCATTACAGGAATAAAATTATCCAGAGAGATCGAAAACCTTTTTCAAAACTAATACAATTAAGCTTTATTACACTGTTTCAAGTACATTTCTCTCCTCTCTCTCCTAGCCCCCACCACCTCCCACTCCAATCCAGACTAACAGTTGAAGGCATTCTTCCACTTTATTACCAGAAAAATGCTAGTGTTTAAGGGTCAGAAACTATCTAGTGTTTCAAGAGAGGAAAGAAACCCTGTAATTTATATCTCCTTGCTTTTCTACACCTAAGAACTAGGAGGCAGTTTCTGTGCACCTCCACCATTTGAACAGGACCATGGCCGAGCACCTGACCCCTCCGAGAAGATCCTGCGCTAAAATATCCATCACCTTGTTTGAAAGGTTACCCGTAAAAGGGATACAGCTCTGAAAAGGAAACGCAAAATGCAACAAAAGACTTCACGACTATGACAATGCAGACTGGACACAAACTTCTCCCCATTCCGCTGTCCATAAAGGACAGACACACATACAAATTTGCCCTGTGGTTTCCGCTTCGTGGGACCAGATCTGGAGAGAAGAATATAATAGAAGCACACAGCATGAGACCAAGAAATTGCAAAAATTCCCTTTGCGTATGAACATATGGACAACTGTGATAATTAGAACGATAGCTGCTAGATTGTTTGCAATTTCACTGAACAATCCCCATTATCTAGAAATAGAATTTAAAATCTGAATGCAACGCTGAGTGGTAGTTCTAATAGTTTATTTTTTAATGAACTGTACGGATTAAAGTGTTGCAAAATCGCATCACGTGAAATTGCTCGTGGGCATGTTTTAGCATCAATGGCTTTAAAAAAGAGCTGCATGGACAATCATGCAGTAGCAAGGAAGGAGAAGGGGAATAGATATCCCAACAGTTTGCTTCCATTTCTATAATCTGTAATTTTCCTGCGTTCTATATTCACCATCATGCCACATATTGGTAGTAAAGCTGATGGATTTCTCTGTCTCTTTACGATCCACCTTGTTCATTGCTTTGCATTTCTTTTTAGTCACATAACTACAAGTCGGATGTATGCAACTCCCTGTCAGGAGGTCTAATTGTTTCAAATTGAAGAAGATTATTTTCCACATTTATTAAAAAAAAACAAAGACTACTTACAACATTATTTCATTTTGCCAGGAAGTGAAAACCACATTAGTTCATAAGGAACAGCATGGCTGCTCCTATTTTTAAAGCATCAATTTTTAAAAACTCATCATGGTAAACAATTAAACTGAGAAGCAAATCCCACGTTTAGGGGAGAGATTCAAATCCCTAAATGGATTTTCAAAGGTCATTTCAGGCTTAAAAGATGCTTGACGGTGTCTCTTTAAATCATGTTCATTTCAGAGGCTTATCCAGCAAGCAGCAGTGTGCTGCAGCAACATAGTTTGAACTGTTGGGGTCCCCAGAGAAAAATTAATAATACAACTTTAATTCATATTTATAGCAAGATTTGTGTTTTTTTTTTTTTTAATTTAGCAAAGGATTTCTAACAAAAGGAATAAAAAACAAAGCAAACCTAGCTTTCACCTAAACCGTATGCTGAAAAAGAAAAGAGCTTGAATTACCGTAAACCTTTAAAAAAAATCATATAGTTTAAACAGCTTTTTCATTATTTAATTATGTAATAGGGGGGCAGATAATGGGTGCTAACAGTTCCAGGTTTCAGCACAATGCTTCTTGTTTCTCTGCTCAGATCTACAACTGATCCTGTTAGCATTCGGAGGCCACAAATGACAGACAAGGTAGCCTTACCTTCCTCTCAATGCGGGCCAACTGTTCTTTATAGAAGGCTTCTTGCCTCTTCAGCTCTGCCTCCCTGCCTTGCAGCTCCATGGCCTGGGAAGAAGAACAAAGAAGCATCAGTAGAAGAAACAATTAAAGAGCGCGAGGGCAAGGAAAGCTCATGGGATGCAGGCTGGAAGGAACACAGAAAATCCACGTTGCTCAGGCCACGTGTACGGGATCCCTGCCAGTGGAACTGCAAACCTTCAGTGCTCTGGGTCTGAAACACTCTGAATGGTATCATACTCAAGCTCATTACCTTGTTTTTATTTCTTCTTTTTAACTGAAAACCTATAATTATAGAAGCGTGATTTGTCTGGACTTTGTCACCATGTTTTTCAGAAGTCCACCTTAGCAAAGCGCGTTACACGAATCGTGATGTTTATTGCTCCACTTCAGCGTTCCTCACATTGCCTTAAAAATAAACCTCGAATCCTCCACTTCATCAACACTTGTTCCTCGGAGTGTCAGCAAACTCCTAGAGATATAACGCACCCCTACGATCACAACGGAAACACCAAACCCAAGCCTACAGCAGCACTTCTGTAAGCAACACATCCTCACAGCCCGTGCTTGTGCTTTTACACACCGATGTAAGACTGCTGCGACAATTAAGTATTCTCTTCATGTGCTTTCTGCTCAAACACCAGGGCTCCTCTGTTTGGGTGATGCAGATTTGGAGGGGAGATGGGAGCCAGAATTTTTCTTCATTCTTCCAAGGTTTAAGTGTGGCAGTTCCACAACGGCACACTTGGTGTATGAAAACATCCTTAAAGCCTAACCTGGCCGTCATCTAGACAAGGCCCATTTAAAAGAAAAACAAACCCCAAGCTGTGTTTCTAGCAATGGCTTTTGCCTTTCAGCTCTTTAAGGCCGGCAGCACTTTGCGGCATTCCCACCCCTAAACTGAACGAGCACTAAGAAAACATGGCATTGATGGAACCGACCTAAGCTTTTTAAACCTAAAAACAAAAAGCAACAATAGCAAGAGGAACAGCACTTGTGTTTCTTCCTCTACCCCACCCCAAGATCTCTGGGGCCTCATAAGTTACCACCAGACAGAAGACCTTTCAAACTGACTAATAAGGCTGGTGTTAATGTGAACACACACCTTGCTAACCCACAGTGTCCCAGCAGCACTGCTCCTAACCTTAAATGATGGCACAGTCACAGAAAACGCTGGTCTGATGTGATAAAGCAGCTGGGACAGGCACGTTCCCGTGCCACTGTTAATGCAAAAAATTCCATCTGAAAGCAAGCTGCTGTGTATTTGCTCCTTCCTGCTCCCCTGCTGATGGAACTGCAGTTGGACAATAGGGCTAAGAAGAGACGTTAAGCTAGACAGCGAGGGATGGTTGAGTAAATGAGTAAAGTACGAGCGCTTGAAATAGGTGTTGGGGGGGCAGTTTGTTTTTAAAGGAAAAAAATCATTTTGGTTCTCACATTTGTCATCCCAGCCAAAAGGGCCAGGGTAAGGCACAATCACTGCAGGCTCACATATAAATCCCCTTGCTCTCAGAGATGCTTGATCCATGGCGAAATCTCTGGCTTTGGTTTAACCAGAGCTGTTCTACATCCTCCAGCTTGCAAAGCAGCTGCAACAGCAGGCAGGGGGAGGCCAGGGCAGTGATGAGCTCCAAAGAGATAGCCCAGCAACAACGGGGGCACTGCTAGTAGGCACTTTGTAAGTGCCAAAATTATTACCATTTTTCTCCTAAGAGAAACAGAGCTGTTCTTCTGCACCGAGATCCATCCATCCTCCACACAGGACTAAGCAATTTCAACTGAAATGAAACAGACACAAGGCAGCAGAGTGGTCTGTTGGATAACCAAAGGACCCTGATTCTCCGGCTGCTTTTCTGCATAACACCCATAAAATCAGATTACTGAACAAGTGCCTTGTATCTCCTTAAGGAGCCAACAACTAAGGAAAAGGCAGGAGGGTAACAGAGCACTGTTCCTTCGGCACAACTCAGGCAGAAGGTGCTTTCAGCGTGAAACGTAATATGGGGTGAAAACAGTCAAAGGATCAACTCCTAAAAACACAAGAGTCTCTTTAGTCTGAATAAATGAATTACACAGCAGTGCTGATCTCCGGAGGCAGCAGACTTCTCCGGCAGCGTGAAAGCAGTACCCGTAACAATGCTGGTGTGCAAGAGCTCGGTACAGATACCGCGCTGCTTCCTAGGTAATCTCTCCCACGTTATCACCATTAAATTGCGTGATGAACCAGAGGGAGCAGAGAAGACTTTTACTTGCAACTCAAACATATTTTAAATGTTTTGAGAGCTGCTGCTGTTTCAGGCTGTTCAAGTACACTGAGAAACATTCTATTTAGCGAAATCTCTGCTTGAAAGTTGCTGTCTGTCTCCCTCTCCCCCCAGCTGTTATTACTAGAAACTTTAGTACACTTTGTGATGGTGTTTGAAGTATGAATGGTGCAGTCAGAGCATGTGTCATTTGAAATATTCACTGTTCCAAACTGGGTTAGGCAACAAGGGACGTTTTGTCTGAATACAGGATATTTATTAAGAGTTCCTCTAGTCCTGCCTCTTATTCCCTACCTGAAGTCAGAAGCCTGTGATGTCCCAGGCAGAACTGGCTGCCATGGAGATGATAATAATTTCACAGGGGATTGAGATTGCAGGTGGCAAACAAAGCATCAGACACACGTCTCGCATAAAGGCCTTCAGAAGTAGGGAACGGAAGGAAGAGGGAAGACATGCATGACAACACACTGGTTTGGAAACCACACATCGGAGAGCAGCATTTCTCATCCCCGCTGCTGAAACTACACCTGAGCCTGAACATGCAGCAGATGACCGAAGTCTGGAGATGACATCTCAGAAACTGCAGTGCGGAATGCAGCAGTGTCACGTCTGGGAGTGAGAAGACACAAAACAAAGAGGGAAGGGAGGCAGAGCGTAGTTAGTTGTAGAATACAGGAACGCACCCAAAATTTTGAAGAGTAGCTTGGGACAGCCAAGTATTTGCAAAACAGCATGAATAAAATAGGCAATTTCCCTCTGTACAAAAACGAGCTATAGGATCTATTTAGGGAATGCCCAAGAATCCGCGGTAACGGTGCCAGAAGTTAAAAGCATTACATTCTTACAAAAGGATAGTGCAGGTTGGCTACAAGCACACTACTACAGCTTCCAGGGGCATAGATACGCGTGGATACAGGGGCTGGTCAAGGGCTCTTTCAAGTTCTTCCTGGTTTTTAATCTTTACACTTTTTTTTCAGAGCCCAAATTTTTTATCAGGTTATGTAGGTGCCGCTTTGAACCACGACAAAGAGCTGGGGCTCAGTCCTGCGCGACTCCCTGCCTCCTCCCCTCCCTTTATCAAGTAACCCACTTCGAACTCGCTGTGAAGGCACCTCTTTAAAGCCATGCCTGACATCCAGGCTCAGCTAAGGAATTCAAGCACCGGCCTGCTAGCTGACAGACAGGCCGAAAGAAGTATTTTACAAGCCTCTTAACTGAGGTAATGAAATATCATTGATTAGTTCTCTGGGAACAAAAGCAAGATGCTCCTAGCCCTATCCTGAGCGATACACCAGGCTGTGCACCTGGGTCTTCCAGAGCCGAGCTCTGCTTCACTCACAGAGGAGCTTTGGTTCTCCCCTGTGAAATAACACCAGATTTTTATTAATTTTAATTGTAGGCCCTTCTCATCATTTTGTTAAACGTGAAAACTAAGAAGGAAATCTGCTTTAAAAGGGCTTCTTGGCAGGGTCAGGTTACAGCACGGAACGTGGCTCTGAGGAATAATGCACAGCCCACAGCTGATGGCTGCCTTCAGGACGTGTCCCTCTGCAATACTGTTGGGATTTGGGAAGACTACTAGGGGAAAAAAAAAAACCTCTGTCTGCAAAGGGTGAGTCAAGCTAGAGGGAAGGGTCCACATCTCTAGCTATAAAGAACTTCCTCAAAAGCAAGTCACAGCTCTTGGCAAGATCAGTGCAAAAATATTTATCTTCTTGGCAAAACACATCCACCAGTCCCAGATGAACTAGGGAGATGATGCCCAGAGAATCAGTCAGAGGCAATCCAAGGAAACAAGCTACAAGGATGAAGACAGGTCCTTAAGGCTCTTGCAGATGCCTTATTTCTACCTTGCCTTGTCTTTGCTGAGAGGAGTCAGCAGCTTCCTCCACCTCTGCAGCAGCACAGCAGGGACGTTTGGACGGGGCACCTCCGCTTGCCACCTTCCCATCTGCAAATTCTTCCAGCTCATGCTTCCCCAGGGCTCCTCCAGTCCTGGTAGCAGCCCAGGTGGCAGGGAAGAAAACCAACCACTATTAAAGGCTCCAAGGGCAGACAAAGGAATTGGCTGTGAGGCACTGAAGAACAGAACCACCTCCAAAACCAGACAGTGGGCTCGTCCTTGACCATGCCTAAGGGGAAGGGCAGGGCTGGAAGGGCAACGCTGAGACAAGCAGGGCAGCCTGCACACGCCGTGCCTGAGACCCAACAGCCCAGCTTGCCAGGGAGCTGGTGCCGGCCGAGCAGCCTTGGGGAGCGTTCACCCAACTTCATTTGCAGCAGTAGAAACATCAGCATTACCAGGGAGCTCTCAGCAGCCGCTATCCCAGCCCCGTGGGACCCATGGCACCGCTTGCTTGCTGTCCTCTCTCACACTCTCTCAAAGGCAGGTGACTCTGTTTTGGTTTTAGGCCCCAGATGCAGACTTGAAGCCTCAGAAAGCAGGACTGGTGTAACCTTAATTTCCTCCTGTTTCTGCTGCTCTCGTAGCCAACTACACACATCACCAGATCAAGTTTGGTTTCAGCAGCTGTAAGCTACACAAAAGGAACCAGTGAAAACCTTTATGGAGGAAATAATATGCAATTTTCTAGCTGAACACCTTTTAAAATGTAATGACAGAAAATAAAATCCTGCATCTGTGCTCAGCAATAACAATCTGTATGCGCACGGTAACAACATGACACTTGGAATAAGCAAGATCCAGACAAAAAAGAGAGCTTACCCAGGCGTCCAAATCCGCAGGCTTGGAATAAAGAGAGCGCAAGAGAGAAAAGAAGGGAAAGAGAAGAAAAAGAGAAATCAGTGATTTATGGAGGCCGCCTGCTGCTGCACAATACAGCTTTTAGTATGACAAGTTTAGAAAAGTTCCCTAAAAATGACAAGCATCTTAAACAGTGCAGTGCTGTCCCCTGTTGGGAACTGTGCTATTAAAGCAGAAACAAAAGCATGCGTTCCCCCAAATAAAAACACGGCAAAAGCCCCAAAGACTGGTGCAGGATCCCCCTTCAGGGCAGGAGCTAAGCACAGCCAGCTGTGAGGCAGCTGCTCCAGGGAGCCAGGCGAGGCACTGCCCCTGGTAGGGATGCTGGGACCCACAGCATACCCCAGGGAACGGGGCCGTGCTGGGCGTACTCGGAAGGAGGCGGCCAACAACTGCATCATCTGCACATTCCCTGCAAGAACAAACATCATTTTGCAAGGCTAGTTTGCTCAAATAGCATGGGATCTTTCCCAGACAACTTCAGGGAGTGCCTCCGAACAGCAACTCACTTGACTGGTGGGATTTCCAACCAGATCCCCCTCTGTAGGCAACCAGATACTTCGTGCACAGCCCAAACCCTTTGCTAAATCCACGCTGCCTTCCACTGCTCCTTCCCCTGTTGGCAAGCCCATTTGAGCAAAAAGACAAGCGGATCGAGCAAGCTGCAGCACTGCCCCTTATTTACCTATTACTCCTTTTTACTCTCCCAGTAACCCAGCAGCAGCAAGGCAAGTACAGGATGATAAACGTTTCGTGCCCATAAACACCTCCTCCCGAAGCCAAGGCATTTACGAGGCAGGCACAGCTCTCGTTTGCTGTCAAGGGCTGCGAGCCTGCCCTGCCTCCCCAGGCCCCATTCAATCAGCAGCACGCTCGCTAAGCGGGAACTTCAGCACGGCCGGCCTGCTTTATTCCCATTATTTATTTGACGGGGGCTGACAAGGCAGGAGGAACCTTCCCCTCGGTCACAGTTCAGTGCCAGAGGGAGCAGACGGCGGCGTGCAATATGTTTATGGGATCTGTTATCACTTCCATGGCACTGAGCGGCCACCGCAGGTAGCTGAGGGGCGAGGTGACACCCGCTTTGTGCCTCGGCCATCCTCATCCTCTGCAACAGCTGAGAGGGGTGGATCCGAACACCGAAAGTTCAGCGGGGGAAGCCAATCCCCCCTCCCACAGGCAGGTTTGATATACTGGCACCAGGTCGTTGGCCGAGCAAGCCAGCACACAGCAGGTGTTCACCCGTCACCGCTGACCGGTCTTGACAAAAGCCTGATTTGAATAACATTTTTCTTCCCACTGATTTTTACAGTCGGGACAGATGCGCTCAGTTGTTTTTACATTTTAGCAGTCGTGAGGCTGTCCGTCCTCAGCAGATGGGCAGGAAGAACAGCGGGCTCTTTATGGTGGCCATTATTATTCCAGCAGGTAGGTCATGCACGCCGCTGGCTCCCCACTGGATGTGCATGTTATTCCTGGGACACCTAAGCCATCGAACCCAGTGGACAAGTGCTTATATAGCAAAATAATCACAGGGCACTGACTCAGTGGCACCAGGCAGTTGCTGAGAAAAGGGCAGGGAGAAGGAACCCATCACCAGGAGGTGGTCCCTCTTGTATCCCTGTAAACTCTAACACACAAGAGGAGAATTACACTTGCTAGGCACAGGTACCTACTCTGCAGGTACTGCCAAAAGCGGTCATTTTGCCACCCTTGATGAGGGTGAAAAATTATTACCCCGAGTATAGATGGATATACTCCACTGAAAGGCAACGGATGCAATAGGGTATAACCCTGTGCTAGGAAAAAAAAAAAAAACAACTTATGGAGTGAAGCACACACTTAACGAAATATAATAAATGAGAAAAATAAAATCTCAAGAGGGCTACTGGCTTCAGTTTTGCTACCTACTTAAGCCTGTGCTAAAATCTTCTAGTAGACCCGCATTTACCACCCCTGGTAAATAAAGACACATCATGTACACAGATATTTTCAAAGTTTAAGTAACTGTTCAATAAATTAGCAGTATCTGGGTTCTTTGCTTCCTAACCATGCACAAGTCGCTTCCAGCTCCCAGCTTGAGGCTTGCTAGTTTTACGATGCCCTCCCGTGGACACAAGCCATCTCTTAGCACCCTTGGTCAATAGCGCTGCACTCTTCCACTGAAACAAGGGTTAGCTTCCCTTCCAGATAACCCTCTGGATAGCATTCACCAGAAGCTGAATAAATATTGAGCTTAATCATTTGAGGGCAAAATCAAACCAAGATATTCCCTTTGATTGTACCAGAAGTAAAGGGCTGTTATGGAAATGGGACCCAAGGTCCAACTGGCAACCCCTGTCCTCGGTATTTACACGCAAGACAAGACACAGTCTGCTTGGAGAAGACTCTGGTTGGATATGGGAACTACGTTAGTGATGCATCCGTGCTGCTGAAAACTTCACGTTTGAGCACAGATTCTGCAGGCAGGGGATGTTTTCCCACATATGAACAGTCCGACTTCCCATGAAATCACAAACACAGTGCCACAGCTACCTCACACACACGGACAATGAGCAGGGCTTCCTCTTCCCAGACCCATTCACCGCATCACCCACGCACGCCTGCCGTAACAGCCACACCACTCACGTCTGCCATGGTCTGGAGAGACATAAGAAAGGTGGTTAGCCATCAAAATACAATTCTGCAATCAGCCGTGTGGGTGGAAGGGATCAGCGTGGTGCAGAAGTGGCCTGAAGGAGGGCAACACCTCCATAAGCCAACTGGAACCAGTTTCACCCCAGAAGTCCATTTCCTCGCCACGGACACTAACGCTGTCACATAATTAACCTCACTACGGTGTGACCAATGACTTGAGAATCAGCCAGCCAGCTTAGTGGAGCTCGCCTACTGAAGAACTCAATTCAGAATATTTTTAGGGGCACTGCCAACTTTGGGAGTGGAAGATAGAGTGGGAGATGCGAGAAGTGAGAGGCAGCAGGTGCCCAAAACCTAAGACAGCTGCTGGCAACAACTCTTTGCGCTCGTGTCGGTATCTGAAGAGCTCTGCAGCACATATTCTAACATCTTGATGACCAGACTTCATCACTGAATGAGCAAAGAGTCATTTCTCCATAAGGCAATAATCCAGCTCTAAGCTTCTCCATGATGGTAGGAATTAAAGAATTTAAAGAACCTATCTAGACGTTCGGTACCCACTGCAGACCCTTAAACACCTCCAGTTTAGTGGAAAATTGAAGCAGTACCACTATTAAATGTAATGAAAGTCAGAGATGTAACCAAGTGACACAGGAAAGGAAGCAGGAAGAGACAAAACTGAACAGCAATCAATTTTGAGAAAAGGCTGAGATGAAATTGCTCCACTAATGTATACAGAGCATTCACAATCCTATAAATACGGAGGTAGGAAGTACCAGAAAAACCCTCTGCCCTTTTATGATTCAGGGACAACTGCACTTCTAATGCTTATGGCGCTGCTGCAAATAGGTTTGCGTTGCTGACAGTTGATAGTTTTCATTTGAAACAAAATAAAGAGAAACCTATTTTTATAAAATCCAAAGTAAACCATCTGCTTCCGTGGCTTGCTTTAATACTGCAGCCCATTCCCACGTTCTCCTTTTCCCATCAGCACTGCTCCACACGCATACACACACACAGAGCTTTCATTCTGTAGGCTGCCAACACGCAAGGCACTCGATGCCTACAGGAATCTCGCAGAGCGCTGGCTCTCCAGAGATGCACACTCAAGATGCTCCGAGCTGGTAGCAGGTGAGTCAACAACTCCCTCTAAATTTTTACCTCCTCACTGAAATCCCTGCTCTGCCTATTAGACATAAGACTCCTAGTCCCTGACCAATTTAACCAAACAAACACCCAAAAAACACACGCTCAAGGGAGGGCATCAGGAAATTCTCCATTAATTATGACTTTCTATCCCAGAACATCTTTCAGACCCTGCTGAGTCAATGAGGTATTTTCTCAAAAAGCTAGAATCAAAGGCCACTCAACTCTTCCTGGATTATTTCTAGCTCGTAATCATTAATACCGACTCCCATTACGCCAGCCTAAGGGTGGCATATGGCTTTCTAGGGATAGTGCAGACGGGGGGAAATAACTGTTACGCATGCTTGCATCCCAATCTCATTTCTGTGCATTCATTTGGGGATACAGCTTTCTCTTGCCAGGTTCTTAAATACTAAATACATTAGCTCCCAAGTCAAACAGTCAAACATTACTTCAAACACAACCACTAGTTTGAAAGAAATCAAGACGACATGAGTAACCTGCGTGCCTCCAAGCAGCAAAAACGATGAGCCACGTGAGCTGAGAAGGAATTCCCAATCCGCACATGCTCCCAGACACTAATGCAATTTTTACTTGTGTCTGAACAAAACAGATATTTATAGGCACCAGCCACTGGATACAGGTTTAATATAGTGCAGTGAATCCGGAGTTCCTTCCACGAGATTAGAAAACTAATTTCTTTTTATTTAAAAAAAGATTATCTCAAATACTACACAGTTTAAGAGAAATTCAGTTGACTCTGAATCTACTTTTTAATACAGGCAAAGACTGTCTTAATTACATGCTTGAGCAAGAAAATTCTTGAAGACCTTCAGTCACGATCACGCATCCCCTGTCTGTCTCTACGAATCCTTCTGCAGGTGAAGACTCAGGACTTTCAAACACCTCAGAACACGTCTTTACCCACTTCAATTTTGTGAATTTTCCTGTTCTCTCTGCTCCTTCATCCTAGACATGCACAAAGCACACTTAATGCAGCATTACAGGGTCAGTATCTTTCTGGGGGTAAAATCCAACCTCCCAGTTTGCCAGGACATACGCGTGAAAGAGAGTAATCAAGATTTAGAATAAATCAACTGGGTTACAAAGCCCTCCTGAAAGGACCACAGAAAGCATGGACTTCAATGCAGACTCCCTCATTCCCATGATTACCGTAGAGAGACGAGCAGGCAGCACTACATTTCCCTACAACCACTTCTGAAAATGTATCTCTATCTTGGCCTGCAGCATTCCCCGCATCCTAGGCCATGGTCAGTGTTATGAAAAGGCTGCCAATTAAATTGTGGTTTTGAGCTACAGACAAAATGTCCACCAGAGACTCCGATTCTTGCTTCAAAAGCACTTGCATCCCACCGTGTGTTTTAGGAAGTGAACGTGCTGGTTCTCAGCTACACGTTCTCCTGGCTCCCCACAAGGCTGAAATCGGAGATGCTGCTGCAAGGTTGCATGTTTTAATGAAGTCCAAGTAAATCACAATGAAACTATTTGCAAAAAGAAGAGTATAGATTCAGCAACAACAAGAATTTCAGGCTATTGTAAAACTGAATTCTTTATTTTTTCTATTGCAACCTCCGGGGCATGATTGTATCAAGAGCAACTTGCAAATCTGTGTCACCGCCAGCAAAATTTTGATTTCCATTTGATAGGACAATTTGCAAACAGCAGTTTTCCACATTGTGCAAGTGCTTAACATTTGTAAGAACTACAAGGCTTCAGTGCTGATTCAATGCCCGTTTACCGGGTAATGCAACACACTCTTGCTCTAGGCAGGTGGCTTGGAAAAATCAGGGGGGAGACCATTCTCTCTCTACAAAGGAGCAGTAACTGTTAGTCTCGCAGCAAGGCTCACAAGCCAGGTGTTGTTGCTATTGCAAGGAAAAGAGTATAGAGCGGGTGCAGCAGGAAGAGTTAAGCAGTTTGAAGAATTTTATTTAGGAAAAAAGAAAAAAAAAATGTTGTTTCCTTCTCAGTGGAGCTCCTGAAGCATGAACATGATGCCACATGCTAAGGAACCAAAGTATTTACTCCTAGACCTTTTGATCGAAAGCAAGAAGCTTGAAATGTAGCTTTAAAATACTGTATGCTCTAACTATACCAGTCAGATGACCTGACAGAGCCAAGATTCATGCTTCACGAGTTTGCAAATTGAAAGAGTCAATCCAGCTCAGAGTATCGCAGAACCCTAAAGACAGATTGCTGTATTTATTGTACTAGATACTATTTACAAACATATCTCCACACTGTTTGCTCTCTAATTACAGTTGGAGCACATGCAATCATTTATTTTGCGAGCTCCTTTTGTACACTACACCTCCAAAGTCAATGAAAGTAATTTTAAGAACCCATTGATTGATTTATTGATCAAATAAGTTGACCGGTGCAGTAGGCTAGAAATAAGCAGACTGCTAAGTGATTTGACAAATATTGCTGGAGACTTGTCACTGAAGGCACTGAAAGGAAAGGAAAAAGAAACCCACCTCTCAAGGTAGGTTTGGGGTTTTTTAGACTCTCTGCTACGAGCTGGCCCTACAACTGCATTCTCTATGCAGGCCACTTGGTCAAGTGCAGTCTCCAGGCAGGTGTTTGGGGTAACTCTGCCCAACCCAACACTAAATTCAGCAGAGGTTGAGCTCCTCTTGCCAAACAGCAATGAGGATGGACAGAGGGTGGAGTTTGAGAGAAGAAAAGGAGACTTGTGCCTAACCAAGGCCATGGGACAGCAGAAACACAGACGGTGGTCATCTCCCACAGGCACGTTGCAGTGCTCTAGACAGATTTTTGGGAATTCTGTGCTGGGATTTCACCACAGCCTTCAACAAGCTCCAACAGCAAGGAGCTGATTTACTGGAAACCATACATCTCATCAATCAAGTGTTCACTGTAACAGCTTATTTTTTCCTATAGATTTAATTGTGATTTAATGAGGTTTTCAATGAAACATGTTGGCAGCTTTTCATCAAGCGAAGCTGAGTACAACTTGTACTCATTTACACTGTCCACCCTGCCGTTAGAAGAGCTGTCACCCAGCTGAAGGAGTCTCCTAACAGGTAGAGGAAAGGTACGCAAACAAAGCAGGACACAAAGGAAAAAACTTGCATTACTACTGTTGCTTGTACAATATTTCAGATAATTTTTTTGTGTTGTGTCACTGCGGAGTTTAAATTTAACCCCAGATCAACAAATGAATTAAATGTCCAAGGCTAACAACAATATCTTTTTCCACTAGCATAAAGCTAAAGCAGGAAAAAACATCCAGGTGCGGACAAAATGAATTAGCAGGACCGCATTCCCTATCTGTCAGAACCTCTCAGCACTTTTGAAAGTGAATGCCACACTTATCAAAACAACCTTTAAAATAAAAACCTTTAAAAGCCTATTTATCTCATAATATTCTCTTTCCTGTCGTGTAACATATATATTACACATATATAAAATTAAAAAGAAAAACCCATTCAAAGAGCCAGTGCTCCATTTTCCATTTAGTGTTGGTTATGCACCTACAGAGACCTTAAAACATTTTAAAGGATCAAGCTTTCCTCCTCATTAGTACCACCGTCACGTTGTTCTGAACTGTGGTCATATAACCTTTTGCACCTTTTCACTCTATTGAATCAATCTCCCCTGGCAACTTCTGGTGTGGCACTCTGCTCCCCCTGCCTCTGGCTCTTCTTCCCTCGCTAATTCTGTGTTCAGAACTGTGAAGCACAAAATTAGACGTTTCAAATTAAGCAAGGAGAGAGAATGAGAGAACCTTATTAAATCAACATTAGCATCAGAGTGTCTTTAAAAGAGAAACTCAATTGCAAAATATTACTCGTCTCTGTAAAGCTCTTTGCATTGACAGAAATGAGAGACAGGCAGCAGCCGAAGTCGTCTTCCTCTGCCCCCAGCCTCCTCTTGCTGCTGGTCACAGTGCTTGAGCAGTGAGAGCAGGATCCTGTTCAGACCACAGCCCCAGAGGAAGCAGAGCTTACCTTGAACTCACAAGCTCTGGAATTGCCAAGTGAAAAGGACAAGGGCCATTAACATCATGGTGGAAAAAGGGGAAAAAAATGATAAAAAACACCCGCACAGACAAAAAACACTAACACACAAAAGCAGGTTCCCTTCTCCTGCCAAGCCTTCCCCAACTCTGGTTGTTCCCTAAGCCACAATACGGGTTGGTCATTTCTTTATTTTGTACAATAAAAAGAGCCAGTTCAAGTTTTGAACTGGCAAAATTCATCTGCAATCCCTAACAACCAGAATTACCAGTGAAAGTACTTTTTGGTGGGAACCCGCAGCTACTGTAAAGCACTGGAGCATCACACCACTCCCTCTTTGCTGGATAATTAAACGTGTTTTTAAAGCCAGAGATCACCTGGGAGCCTGCATGGTCTTTAAATACAACGTTCCCTTGGCGCTTTTGAGGAAGAGCTGGTATTTGCACCTTGTGTCAGTAGAAGGAGTGAACGCACCTTACGCTCCTGTGACACAGGCTATGTGCTTGTCTGCCGGGCTGACACCTACAACAGCGAGCAGTTCACCCTGCAGGGAGAGCTTGTAACGGGTGCTGTTAAGGAGAACTACAGAAATAAATCTGACTAACAGAAGTTTAAAAAACAAAAAAAAATCCACTCCAAAACTATTTTAATGCTTATTTCTGTGTTTAGAGTACCTACTTCGCTAGGAAATGTTATCCCAAGGGCAAGTGGTGTGAATCTGAAGCTCGATTCCTAAGGACAGCACAAAGTTTTCAAAGCATTTTTGGTAAAACAGACACTGCTCCAAGAGAAATAAAGGCTGCAGCGTTTGATTGCTCCAGTCCTATCACACAGTGGAAACTTTTGTATTAGTCAGGCACGACAGAAAACTTTGCATCTCGCAGACAGACTTTTTAAGTGCGTTCTCCTTACAAATAAAACAACATTTTGAGGAGCCAGGGCTGCTGGCAGTTCTGGTATCTCTGCAGAGCTGTAGTAAAAGCAACCACTTCTTCATCTGACAGTCATGCTTAGGGGCCCTAAATTAAGCGCTAGACAAAGTTGCTCCTACACCAGAGAATCAAGATAAAGCGCACCAAGGAAACAAGAAGAATGAGAAGGAGGATAAAAGTAACACCCACGAGAACCGGTGACAAAAAACTAACTTGGTTGTTAAACAGCCGTCTACTTGTTTTGTAAAATGAAATGCTTCATTTTCACCCGAAAGGGCAACAGTAGCAACACAGGACTGCTTGGAGCTTTCCAAAATGAAAGGGCCCAATGAAAACGAGCAGTTTACCATTGAATTAGGGAGCTGCAAAGTGGGGAAAACAGAGAAGTCAGAACGAAGCGCTGAACCTGCAGTCCTAGGGCTGCCCCCGCTGCCTTTTCAGGCTGGTAAGAAGTCTTTACCACAGTCAACTAAGTGTCTGCTGCATGCTTTCCCTCCAGGAAAGGGCAACGCTAAGCAAAAACTGAAAACATTTTTATTTAACCTATTCCCTGCTGCAGCTGTTTTTCTTCTAAGCTTAGCAGCCTGAACACAGAACTAGAAGTGGCCTCCAGCAGCCTTCAAGTCAATCCTTCTCTTTAGGGGCAATCACTCAGTGCCTTTAATGCAGCAGGACAGTAACTGCAATGAGGGATGTCTAAACTGAACTAAAACGATAGCAGTTTATGGAGCTAAGCACTAAACCATGATCAAAATTAACAAACTGATGATCTTCCTTAATACAAACTGCATGCATCTCCTGCAAGGCCTCCTCTCTTATACACAGAACATCGAGATGTAGAAGTGAGGAGCACCACTTCAGCTTCAAAAAAAAAAAAAAAAGAAAAAGAAAAAAGGAAAAAAATGAGAGCATTCACCAAGTAATAGTCTCTTTTTCCAGCAACACCAAGTAATAGCCTACCATTTACACACCCGCTTTCAGCTCTTTAGTCCACAGCCCCATTCTGAAAATTTTTCAGGGAACAGCCAACTTTTACCTGCCACGCAAAATGGACAACTAAAAGACGAACGAATAGCAAAGGCTGAATTTCTGTGCAACTTCCACCATATAATTATGTTTCTTACACATCACAGGTCAATTTGATAAGGCAGCAGATAGCAACCCGAGAAGCAAACAATGAAATATGTAGGCATTTGAAGTCATTTATAACTGAAGGCTTGGAAAAGCTTTGAAAGAAATTCAAAGAAGTTTTAAAACACTGCAAAGCACCAAGATATAAACAAGCAAAATGTTCTAAGGGCTGAGGGGGGCAATTTGCTTTGTTTAAAACAAAAAACAAAAAGCAATCTGTTCACCTTTAAAGATCTGAATGAATATCAACACATCACAACAACACTTCTCGAGGTAACTACTGTTCCAAGGAAGCTACAGCACAAGCAATAATTTGTCCTGGTTCGTGCAGAAAATACAAGACATGATCATGACTGATAACTGAGACCCAAAGCATTGAAGTATTCTCATCAACCATGCATTTGTGCAGATTACTGAAAGGCAAACAGTCGCAGAGAAGTGATGCTCGCCTGTTAACATCCTTCCAAGTTGGCACAACCAGAAAATTACTTTGAAAGATTTAAGTAAAATGGAACAAAAGGTTACACACTTCTGAGAGGAAGAGAAAGAGCTGGAGCAGCAAGAAAGCAAGCCCTGGTTCACTCTGAAGTCTCCAAAGGACTCGGGAAGCAGCCGTGAGCGGAGGCAGGCCATGCACCACGGCCAGGTAACAGCGCTGCCTGCAGTGACTAACTCGCTCCAGGTGCCAGCCCACCGCCCACTAACATCAGCATGGAAAATTTGCTGTAAGCACCAAGAGGATTCTGAGGAAAGGAAGAGAAACACAGAACAAGAGGAGGCAGGGCTGACAACACAACGCGGTCACGGCACCACTCCTTTTCAGTACTAACTCCCGGCAGTAGCACTTAGCCCGCTTTGGAGACACCAGAACGGAGCCGGCTCATCGTTGTTCCATTTTTCAAGCAGCAAATCAGGAATTAATATTCACGGGTTCCATGACTGACATAATTGCAATTTAAAAAGGGCAATTAATCATCAGCCACACTGGCAGCTGACTTGCCAGGCTGGGGATCCTTTCTCTCCACACCTGCCAACATCCAGCAGGCAACAACATCACACACACGCAGAGCTAGGACGCGCCATTCGCCCCCTTACCCCACTTTCCTTTCACATCTGCAGGCTTCACAAGTTATGCTTCATTATTGCTTTTACCCCATAAGCACACACAACCCATCTGAATCATTTATGAACGCTTTTCCCAGGTGATCCCCCCCCAAGGTCAGCCAAGCAGCCAGGTGGATAAGGAATGCTCTCCCCGTGTTTCCTCACTCACGCCAGCCCAGAGAAGGGAGGCAATGAGCTCTATCCCCTGCGTTATGTAGCCCTCCTTGTCTCCTCATTTCTCTTTTTATCTTTGCATGAACCAGTACTTTTAAAAGCGACATCTCATTTCATTCCTATTTGGAAAGTATATTACAGCACTTCAATATGAATGCAGCTCCAAAGAAATTACCAACAAAGGCTGGTGAAAACTTTAAACCCGACAAGTGATTTTCACAAGATGAGTCCAAAAAGCCACTGAGGCAGTATTTACCTCCGTGCCTTTATAGGGAGGTTTTCCAGCATGCTTTAAACAAAACCAAAAGCCAAAGCACCTGTTCTGGGATTTGTTCTGCTACCTTTAAAATGTGAACAGCCACTGCCAGATGTGAAAGGCATTTCAACCAGTGGTGTTTACAGAAGAGGCATTTGGAAGTTAGGCAATAGTGTTTAGGTGCCTGGAAAGAAAGCTTAGAGACTCTACATTACCAAAGGGTGAGTATATAACCTCTGGCAGAAAATATGGTTCTTAATATAACGTCCTTTCCTGAGAGGAGGAAAGCCAAACTGACCACTGTACGCCAACCTCCTTTATCTGCAAAGTACATAAAGCACTGTGGTGATAAACAGCACAGAAAACAAACATATCATTGACGGAAAGATTTAGAAATCAGCAAGCTGTGAAGTCTTCAAGTGACACACTTAAGACAATGTCCTTGGGCCAAAGAAAATATATGACATACATCTAGGCCGAAGAAATCTTCCTTTAACAGGTGCAACTGCTGCCAGCCAAGTGCAGCAGATACATGGCGACCGAGGACGTTTGTTGTAACACAAGCTGTGAAGTCCTCCCCTCCTCATTCCTGCCAGTCAGCAACCAGAAATTGACTTTCATCGTAACAATACAGGAAAAGATTTCAGTGCCATTGTATATGAAAGAGTAATTTCAATCCTAAGAACTGTCAGGATGGAAACTGGAACACAATTACGTATTGCACGCTTTGGTCAGCGCTCCAAACAAAGGTAGTTGGCAGAACATCTCTGCCAGCAGATAACACCAATAAATGGCCTCATTTCCATCTATTAAAAGATAATACACAGACCTTGCTTCCTCATACTGTCCTCATTTCTATCAGGTCCTTCTCACGGTTTGCTACCTGTGACACATGCTCCAGGTTTTCTTCATTCACAAGCCTCAGTGCATCGTTGCAAGTTAAATGAGGTGTCTACAACCCACTTCTCTTAGCTTTGTGGAACTAGACAAGTGCAATTATAAGTCCCCTCCATCTTCTTCTGCATTCAGATTTTGCAAGGTTTTTAGACATCTCGAAGAACATTTTGTTCCCAAGCAGACCTTTACCTTCCAGGGAAACAGCTTTCATGCTGCCCACTTGCCCTTTGTTCAGACAGGACTGACCACGTCCTCTCTTCTAACAAAATCACTCCTTAACAAGCAAGGGAGTGAGGAAAAAGCAGGTATTTCACTCAAATATGTATCCTCTCCCAACTTAGGAGTAAACAACCTGTAGCTCAGTTGCATTTCCTCATTATGACAGACTGCATCAAAGACTTCTGCCGGGCTCTTCTGCACTCAGAAAGGGTGTTTACAGAAAACAGAGCTAGAAGTGAAGCTTGAAGGCTAAAAGAAAAAAGAAAACGTGAAATACAAAGAAACTCTCTCAAACACAGCCAGGGCTCCTGGGCTGTTGCCCAAGATCATGGTCACCTCATTTCTTAAATTTCTTCAGAAGAAAAACAAATACTTGTGCTTCCAAGTTTTCTGAACACCTTAAATTGTAATGCCTCCAATCAGCACTTGCTCACATCTTCATCTTCAAGCCCCTATTACGACATTTTGATAAGCTTATTCCTTCCCAACGTCTCGCTCCACATCAGCGAGAGCCACTAATAGAAGACAGAGACCAAAATCCTCCTCTTCTCTATTGCCTACATTTAGCAATCAGCGCCTGCCTGAGCATTGTGAGGGACCCAAAGCACCGCCACATTATTACGCACTTATCTCTGCAAAACCACCCTGCACAAGTGACAACTTCCAGGCAGGGGGGAGGGGGGATTGTGTGGCTTTGTGATAATTAAAGCACAGACGAGTGTCACTGCTGTAGATAATTATGCATTAGCAGTGAAATTACTTAATGGAATAAAATAAACTAAGCCAAATGTTTTGTTTTTAAAGGGAATTCAGGGTCTGCAAAAGGTGCCCAAGTGACAGCCCTGGGAGAGCGAGAATGACAGCCCTGTGCCACTCACAGCACTGATACGCCACCCAGCAGGCTGCCACCATCCACCCAGGCATGGAGGGGAACGGAGGAGAGCTGGGGAACATTTCAGCCTGCCCAGACACCCCGTCTCTCATCTGTCTGGTGAGCACCCACCCAGGGACCAGCCAGTCACTAACTAGTGACAACTGCCTGGGGTCACTTCCCAAGTGAAGGCATGGCATGGCTGAGTCAAATTAACTCAACCCACAGGTCTTCCATAGCCAGCAGACTCCTGCCAACAACAAAAACATTGGGATAAGTAGATACCTGACCCAAAACACAGCCATCTTCTCCCACCAAGTGCACGAGGCCTACCACAGCCTCTCCTCTCACCTTACCAGGGGTGCTCCCACTCGCCCTCCCGCCACCGCTCGCTGGAGATGGCTCTCCACAGCGTCCTCCTGCTTGTTAAAACAAGGACTCTGAAGGTCAGTCAGAATTTATAAGGCAGCCATTTCATCTTTTGTGCTTCTCTGGCTACAGTCCTTCCTAAAAGCTGCTGAACATTGGAGATTCTGCGGGGTCTGAAAGCCCTGCCAACACTGAGGCCAATTAGGAGTTTCAGGATGATGCATACTAAAGTTATTATAGGAGGCAGTTATGCAGCCAGAATAAATCTTAACTGAACCTTTAAGTGGTTTTTATAACTCTTGTTTCTCCTTCTTGAAAACAGATGAAAAGATACAAATCTCCTCCCTAAAAATCTGCAGGGATTCAAGCCAGCCACCAACTTCTTGCTCAAGAGAAGATTCTGCCCCAGCGCAGTAATTCACTTTGGCCACTTCATGTGCATCATCTTTATGTTTTAAACTCCGAACCACTCAGGTCCGTCAGAAACCTGCAATATCGGTGAAGACCGACCTGAGATCCTGCTTTTACAACAGGACAGCACACACACGTGTAACTTCTGCTGAAACTCCAGTGTTTTCCTGGCACAGGCCTTCTTAGTGCACAGTCTGACTGCAGGCAGCCAGAGGGACACGGCAATTCTAGTCCATTTCTTTTCCTTTTCTTTTTTTCTTTCTTTACAGACCATGTTTCACAGATAATATCAACACAGCAAATCTTGAAGAGGATCTGAGGAATGGAGGCAGACGTGATACCAAGCATACGATACCATCAGGGCAGCATCTGCTGCTGGCCTCCCACCACTTCCAAACCCCAGCTCGCTGCCCGCAGCAGCTACCTCCCCCTCTGGAAAGTATTAATGGAAACCAGCCACAGAGTGGGGACCAAAGACAAATCTGAGGTGGCTGAGGACATCCCACATCACTTGTGTGGAAACCTGCACTGTCCTGACAGCAACCTTGCCCTTTTCCTCAGCAGCCTGAACACAAAGCAGCCGCACGAGCTGCCAGACCCCACAAATTTAGGCATGATGGCGAGCCCCAGCAAGCACGGTGAGAAGACAGAACCAGGTTCATTCAACGCAGATCTCCAATTTGTAAATTATGCCAGCCTGCAGTGGCCTCGCAGTTCTAAACGATCTATTTCTACAGGAACCAATGGACTGCAAACGCACAGGGTAAACTCATTCTGAAAAATATTACAGTAATTCCAGGAGAAGCTAGAGTCAGAATGAAAACAAATAAGTAAAAACTTTGAGACATTTCATTGGTATGCAAGCAATTTGAGAGCTCAGCACTTCCCGGTCCACTCCTGGCAGTCTTCATGGGTGTCCCTTCACTGCCACCTTCTGGACATACTCGGTGCTTCCAAACTGCTCTCACCAGGAAAAAAACACATGAGCTCAGCTTTGGTAGCAGCACTGGCACACAACCAAGATGTTTATTAAAAATCGCCAGTCACAAAACAGGAGAACTGCAACTGGAATCCCATCCCAAAGAAGTGAGCAGCAGAACAGTCTGCAAGATCAATACACAGAGCAGCCCAGGCTGAGCCGTGGTTTTGACCCCAAATACTATACATAATTCATCTCCCAGATTCTGCACGAGGTAGGGAATGGATTTTTTCCCAGATCGTAAAGTCAAAGGGGAATTAGGGAGGATCTGCTGACTCCATTTGCACCAACACACTTTAAAGACTCACCTGAATGGCCAACAAACCTCCCTCCCTCAAAATAAATAAAAAACTGCTTCACTGAAAGTGAGAAGTTTCCTAAGAATTCAGAGTCAGTAATGAAATTTAAAAATGCAGGTCAAAAAAAGCCGTTCTAATGCCAGTTCTTTAACTTCACACACAAGCATACCTGACGCACCAGTATATTGATTTGCCAGTAGATGACTGGAATTATCAAGCACGAAATTTCGGTCCAAATCAGTGAGCATTTTAACTCTTACAATAGGCAAATGACTTGCTGAACTCTACAGTGAAGCCTAACCCAGCTCAACAGCAACATCTGCTGGCCAGCGAGCAACAATATCAGATTAGTTTAATTATATGGAAGGCTTTGGTTTTGTTCTAAACAAAGATGTGAATTTTCACTGCAGTTTAAGAATGCCCGGTAAGACATTTTTCATGTGCAGAAAACAGATCTAACTGCTAAATGCGTGCAAACAACAAAAAGGCACAACTTTGCATGCACACACAGCCAGAGAAATGTCACCTACCATTACCTACCCCTGAGATACTTGACATCAAAACATTGAAATTATGAGGAATTAAAATTTATGTTGGAAAGACTGTTGGGGAGAAAATCCCTTCTGTCCAACTGCTTCAGTCCCATCTGAAGAACACCCAAGGTACCTCCTGAACTGCTTGCTTTCCCAAGGGAACAGCCAGCTTGCGAAAGGCCCGAGGCAGCACGGTATTTCCCAACCATGCTAGTCCCACCTTACAAAAGAGAGTGGTAGCTAAGGCCATTAGAGCTCATTTCCCTCCAGACACCTTAACACATTCCTTATTAACCTTAGAAAATAAGCCTGCTACAGCAGAATGACATTATTGGAGCATGAGAACAGCTAATGGTCCTCACTTAATTTGAGCACCAACGGACACTCTAGATTAATTACAGTGAAAACTCTCATTTTTACCCCAGATGCATAAAACTTGGCAAACTACTCCTTGCCTTTTCTTTTCTTTAGAATAGCTTAGTTGCTGTTAACAACTTCATGACTGCACTTAGACCTTCTGCATCACCTGGCACAAGGCCACAGTGACCTGGGAGCCTGGTAGTTAGTTACACGGCAGAGTAAGAGGTGCTGATGTGCTTCACTTCTGTTACCAGTAAAGGAACTAGATCACGTTCTTAAGGGAACGCTGAGAACCACCTCTTACAGGTCACCCTGTAACAGGAAATCACGGGAAAGTAGGGTTTTAACAGAACTCTATGATAACCTTCAGTAGCACAGAACTTAGAAAAATTACACTACAAATGCTGAGCCTTGAACTTCTTAAATAATAGAAAACTGGAATGGCTGGAATGACATTCATTGTCTTTACAAAAATCAGTTTGCTTTGCAGTTTAAGGTTCTCATGCTTTTTCAAGTTTTGTATCTGAAATATATATATATATTTATTTTTTTTTTGCCCTGAAAAAAATCAGAGAAGAGGATTTAGGAAATGTTAAAGTTCAATTGCAACTATATGGTTTTGTTGTTTAAAACAAAAAAGCGTTCCCAATTCCCCTTTCCCACATCTAGATGTTGAAATAGGCGAGCATATCATAGGAAAACAGAAAAATGAGTGATTGCTCAGGTCCTCAACAGGGAAGAGAACAGCTTTTATAAGGAACCGTTTGTGTATTGGAAGTTCAGAAAATACAGAGGGGAGCCGGTTCATGAACACTGAGAAACGAATCCATTCTGCTCAGAGGTTGGACAGAAGGGAAAAGGAGAGAAGAGATATGAGCCTGTGTGTTTAGGAAAAGAAAGGGGCTTGAAGTTATCTGCTTGGAAGTGAACAATATTTTCCATGGCAAAAGCATTAGACCGATACAGTGAACGTACACGGCAAGCTCTCGTTCCTCACTACAAGAGCAGTGGTTATTTAACAAATGTATCCTTACTCTAAAGTGCTATTTGAGCAGGTATTAAACCATGGAGCTTTTTTCTCTTGGACAGTAATTATGCATAGCCCTGCTCTATCTGTCTGTTTGATCAATTTTTACTCTCAGCTCATACAGCATCATCCTTCAAGTTTGCCCATTATCACAAAGTCTTCAAGGCTAAAAAGGCTCCAACCCCCCAACGCAACACGCAGACAGGAAGAAGAAAGCCAGTTAATTCTCTAATTCCTTCTCTCCCTCATAAGCTTGCAGGTGTTCTATTTTCATTGTCTAAAAATCAAAGAGAAAATCATAAGCTCATTTCCTCTCCCTCAGTACAGTCCCTTTCAAGAAGCTACTCTCCATCAAGTTTTACTCAGCCCTCATAAATAATACAGATAATTGCAGATGGCCATAACAAACAAGCGAAAAAGTGTACATATATAGTACAAAGGAAACAATAAAAATTCTGAGATGCTCCAGAAGCAGAAGGAATTCCTGGCAAATAGCAGCAGTTGCATCCAGGTCATGTTTTTAGTTGACGTAAGGCAATCGGAGCCAAAAATAATACAGAGACAGACTTCAGACGAAGTTAAACAAGGCTGCTGGCAGCTCGCTCCCCTCTGAAGCATTTCTTTCCTACCTCCCCCCCATGTGCAGTATGCATAGCTATTTCTTCTCTATACATTTGCATTAGGAAGCGGGAATGCTGCTCATGGAAAGATAGGTTTAAAACTGCTGAAACTCCAAAATACATCAGCACCGTGCAATTAGGAAGATATTATGCTGACTGTAATAAGAAACTCTAAGAGTCCAGCCAGCTGCCCAAGAGTTAACATAATGCATTTCTCATCAAAACCTCTTCCAAGAGGTTAAGCACACAATAGACTATCTAAAGCACAGCTAGAAAGGCTGCTTGAAATTCCACACATGTGCCTCAGCAATGTATTTCTATTAATGTCCAGTGTGTGTCAGCGTGAAGATAAGGTACCAACATCATGTCCAACCAGCCAGCTAGAGAATGGGACGCCGTGTAAAACATTGTCTGATACTTAGAATCGCGGAGAACAGTGGCGCTTGCAATCTCACCCTCTGCACACGCGGCTGATAACGCCACCACCGAGAGCGGCAGCCGGAGCAAAACGTCCTGCAGATCGGGACACTAAAAGGCAGAGAGAGACGGGGAGGGAGAGGGAAGCAAACAAGAATTAAAATAAACTTCATCAGCGAACGGAAGCATGTTGTAGGATGTCCAGCAGTAGCAGAGGGTATAGCTGAACCGGGAAAAGCCTCAGTGAAATTTGCTCTTCGTATCAGCTTGCTGTAACTTTCTTTGAAGATGACAAATAAAGAAATAACCTCGGCGCTTATTTTGCTTTTTCCCATCATACCATGTACTCTCAGCTTCGTCTCCCAGTACGATCCAGCAAGGCTATTTGAGGGAGCTTTGTCAGAGACATTTTATTCGAGGAGCTGGGATCCTGAACAGGGCACAACTGCTCTGCTGGGCCTGGCATTCAGGGCTAGAGAAGCCCACACACCAGCACGAGCAGCTGCTGTATGGGAACCTGCTGGAACACCCCGTGTGGGCTGTGCTGTGTGCAGATGGGTGTTACACAGAAACGTCCAGGGGGTCAGGAAACCTACCTGAACAGCTCACAAGGATAACCTGCAGCGTAACTGCCCGTGGGTCAAGGCGTGGAGCGCGGTGATCCTAACCAGGAAACCGCTGCGCATTGAGGAGGTAGAGACCAAACCTGAGCAGGCACAGAGCTGCTCATGCAGCGTGGCCTTCAGGCCTGTGCTGTGCTGCAGGATAAAATCGCCCAGCTCAGCACAACCCAGGCGTCTGCGGGCAGCTCGCCCTCAGGACCGGCAGTTACAGCACCTTTATCTGAAAGCGCAGCAAGAAGCTCTCATGTGAACATCCTTTATGAACAGTTGCTTCTTAAACAGCTGAATTACAAGAATGTAATAGTTATATTATAAGAATATAATAGCTTGACTGACCAAAAAAGAGGATGCTCTTCGCAGACGGGATCTGTGCAGCATGCCATGGGAAGATCTAGAAAGGGTCCGTGCTGTGTAAAGCAGGGCTCCCAGCACATGTAGGGACGTCAGCTTTACTTGCTATCTGCACTCCTTTTATTCTATTTCATTAAAACAGCTGCTTTACTAAGCCACTGTCAGCCCCTCGTATCAGGATCCAGAAAGAACCCTGCACCATTTCTCTCCCAGCAGCCCTGCTGCAGATCCCTCTTCCCATCTCAGGTACGAGCAATTTCCTTGCCAGCCCCTCCGCTGCCAGCAGGGTCACTTCAAGACACGCACCTAAGGCTCCAAGGCAAGGCAGCAGAAGCATCAAAGGTAGTTTTCATGGCATTTAGGGAATGTGACAGAGATGACATCCAGCGAGCTGTCACCTACCTCAAGTCCCCATCATCCGAGCGCAAGACCAATCTGATTTCCATTCAGTGCTAACTTATTTCCTAGCTATTATATCAGCCCTTTAAATTCGTAATCTTGCTCTCTTTTTAATAACACTTTCATTCTCAAACATCTCAAGGAAATTTTCAAGCTTGTTTCTAAGGATCATTGATTCAGGATTCAAACACTGCCCTTCTGCAGGCAGAACAGAATGAGCACTGGAAAGTTATAACCCAATAACAAGGGAGATGTATGATCCCAAGTACATACAACAGAAAAACAAAACAATAATCCAAAAACAAGAAGTTTAACCAAGCTTGTGCAAACTGTATTTTGTACTTTACACCTACAACTCATACCACAAGCCATGCTGGCTCGTACAGAAGGAAAGGCTACTGAAACACCCCCGTGCATTATCAAATGTAATATCTTCTAGCAGATAGGATTAGTCTTCCTTTCTCCCTATCTGTTGCTTCTTAAACAACAGAATGGCTTTACTGTAACCCTTAAGTAGAATAAATTAATCTAGAAGTTTCTGTGGAATGTATGAACTTAGTAGACAAAAAGAAGTGAAACATGGGGAGAAGAGAATTGAAGCCGAGACAGGGGAATTAGGCAGCACCACAGACAACTTCAATTTGTTGCAGCTGTAGGATTTAAAAAGAGGCCAGCCTTGTGATAACGTCCCTTAGCCCAAGAGACTACAAAAATGAGAAGCTCACAAACGACCATCAGCTGCTGAAATCTGCAAAAACTCTCCAAACACAAATTAACCTTCAGAGCCAGGAGATAAAAGACTAGCTGCAGAAATTGGAAGTTGTTCAAAAAAAATGTTATAAATGTCTGACAAATCATAGCAGCAGTAGCAGGGAAAATAAGGAGTACAGATGCAGCATCTTACCCCCAGCCAGATAACACCTTTGCCTTTCCTCAAGAGAAGATGGAGAAAGAATTTACCCTTTTTAAATCCTGGTTGGTTGCATTAAACATTCTGCACGATTGTCTTAGTTAAATTTAGACCTCACTGGTGCTTCAGAGGCCAAAAGTTATTAGCTTGCTGGAGGTTACACACACGTAGATCCTTGTCATGCCAAGTTTAAATTTAATACAAACCTTTCCGAAGTCCATCATCTAATACTGCAAGACTACTTTCTACAGGGATTCCTTAAACATTTAATGGTTTCATAAAAAGTATTAATTCTTTCACTGCAGAAGTGCACCCGCTTCTGCTACAGAAGACAGCAGCCAGAGAGGAACCCAACCATGGAGGAGAACGAGGGATGTTCTGTCCGGAGGCCATATAGATTAACAGGCCACTAACTTTCAAGACTGCTGATTAACATGCATTCCTCAAAGTGCAGAAAAGAAAAAAAAAAAAGAAAAAAAAAAAACTCAGACAGTGAGAGTGAGAGGAATAGAAGGAAAGAGATCTGAAGCTACTCGCAATCCAGCTATTTAACTCCCCTATCGATGTCTTGCAACGTAGAAAACAACACATGGAGCTACAAAACCCAGCCCGGAGTCCTCACCAGGGGAAGAAAAGCAGAGTGCTTCCAAGTGCTTTGACTCTGCCTCGTGTGCAGCAGGAGGGCTCCACATCAAGCATCAAAAATGCAGAGAAACGGAACGCGTAACCTCATTAATGCTGCTACTAAAGAGACTTTTTCAGGCCAAAAAATAATCTAAAATATATATAAAAAAAAAAAAAAAGACAGGAGGCTTGGAGAACTAAGGGCTGTCTGACTCTTCAGCACACAGCTCAGAGGCTGAGGCAGCCTTTGGTAAAGGCAAAGGAATATTACACCTCTGTTAATTACCAAGTCCCGACCCAAAAAGAATTTTAAAAAGCAATTTAAAAAAATTAAGGCTGTTTAAAAGTAAACACCAGTTATGACACTATAGGTTAGGATCTGAATTTCCTAAGATCTGTTCAAATACTTCAGTTGTTCAAGGCACGCGATTGTTTCTGAAGTTGTGTGTGCCACAAGCTCTGAGCTAGCAGCAGTTACTGCCTCGGGGGATCAGCTTTTGCCAGCGGGAGCCCCTTGCAGAGGTGCCATACCTTCAGCCAGCTCCACTCGACACGCAGCTCTTTGCAGAGAGAAACCATTTGGGAGCGTCACATGTACACGTGCCCTATTTTTGCTTCAATATACACCTTAGGAGACCACGACAGAGCCTTTTTTTGTAATAAATCACTAAGGCTTAAATAAAAATAAAAAAAAACAGCTACATCTTTCCATGTATATCAACATTTTTAAAAGGTAATTTCACTCAGTGAAAGCAATCGGAAACAGCCACATTGCACCTTCTAGCCAAAGACAGCGCCACTCATGCTAACCCCGGCAGATTTCCTAGCTGGTTACACACACACTAAGGATATGTGAGTGCTCTGCAAACAGCCAAACCACTAGGAGATAATGCTCCTACCACCAGCAGTACCCAAATTACACACACAAATTTGTGTTCTAGTGGCTAAATGCACCAGTCATTTTCCAAACAAAATATAAAAGCGAATCTGAAGAAGGTGTCATTCCTGTAGTAAACACACGTAGGGACTTGTTGCTAATCACAAGTGATAACATCACCAGAAAAATCAAATGGGAAGAAAAATAACTGGACTTTTTCCTCATTTTGCACTAGTATTTCCTGACTTCAGTCACTGTCTTCTGTTTCAGCCACAAAAAAAAAGTTTCAATCAAGAACAATTTACAGAAAGAACAACTGAAGACTAAAAATCAACATTTGTGTTAGCGAAGTCTCCCCCCAGCACCAACTATTTCAGACTTGCAACCTTAAAATAGAAGGGTTTTAGCTCAATCTGCTACATTTTAACTGCAAAGCAAACAGACCACAGAACTGCCCTGAGGTGAGCAGTACCTAAAGGGTAAGGCAAAGCTCACAGGGGCGGTACCTGGGGCTTTCACTAGGTCAGTTCATACACCCAGGGAAGGGAAAAATACAAAAACTAAGGCCAAGTGTTGGTGCTAGAGGCCTGACCTTAAAAACGCAACCTCACCTCACTGCTGTCCCCACGCTGTCACAAACACCCCGCTGCTCCTGGGCCTGGGTTGGCCACTGCTGCTTGTTGTCACAATGGGGAGAGATTACGCGCAACAAAAGCCCAGCCTGATCCAGGGATGTTTACCTGCAGGTTAATCAACCGGGATGAAGCTGATCCCCAGCTTAACACAAAGTAAATGAAAGCCTCAACAAAACTAAATCATGTTCAGCACCATGTTTAAAGCCATCTTCCATCCCAGTTCAGCTGCAGCTCTCTACAGCTGATACTGGTTGACAACACTGGGCAAAAAGCCTAAAGTTGGCCTAAAACTTCATCAGTGACTAGAAACCTAACAAAAACTTTCGAGAAATAGGTCAGTTGGCTGACTCCTTTCCTTCCTAGGGGTCAAACCCCTCAACCCAGCACTATTCCAGCTGAACTCCCCTACTATCACCAAAATTCTCTTCCTGTATAGCAAGCAATGTACAGGCTATTTGTGCAGCTTTCACCAATTTTAAACAATTTTACCTCCATATTCTTTAAATTGGAGAAGAAAACATAACAGTTAAAACAACAACAGGCATTTTTAACTGGTATGCACTAAATATATACACTATATACACTAAACCAAGGCTGATAGCGTCCACTGCACTCCATGTGGAAAGCCCAAGAGTTCAGAATCCCACATGCACACAACCACACCGATATCAAAACCCACTGTCCCGATCAAAGTCACTCCTGCTCGACACACCCCCTTCCTCTCTCACTGATTCAGGAAGCTCTGAAGAGCAAATAGGTTATTTCTGGCCAAGAAATCGTTCAAAAAGAACCCAGCAGCCTATGACCAGTTACCATCAGCTGCTGGAGCAATGGGACAGACCCGTCCTCCTGTGAGGATTTCCTCCCACACACATCCCAGGCCAGACTAACCACATCGGTGCAGAGCTGGAGCCACCAGAAAGCAGGGGCTGCCGTCCAGCGAGCAGAGCATGTTATTTATTTGTATATTTATAGAAGTCACCAAATTCCCAGGAGCACTGGGAATGGTGAACCATTTGTCAGC
The DNA here is from genome assembly GCF_964211825.1 of Aythya ferina. Classification (NCBI taxonomy): domain Eukaryota; kingdom Metazoa; phylum Chordata; class Aves; order Anseriformes; family Anatidae; genus Aythya; species Aythya ferina. The sequence goes on from NC_140306.1 coordinate 11,316,644, forward strand.
AGCAGCTGGCAAACGGCTTCCCCAGCAATTTAGGAGTTGTGTCCAGGCTGGGTTCGCACAGCAAGCAATGCCCTTCAGTCTCGCCTGAAACAGCTAATTATGGTGCCAAGTTTGTCCTGCCATCACCCCATTTCTGAATTCATTCTTTCGAAGTGGTAAGGAAGACGACGACTCTTGGTCAATAACTCTGACAAAGCCATTATCCTAGGGGTATTAAATGGGGAGATAAGAACTTCAGGGCTTTGCACAAATCATATTAGTTCAATTCTGAAATCCGCGTAATGCTTCTTTTCAAAGTATTAATTTCATTTATTCTATTTGCTCTCCCTCTGTCCTGATAACACAGGCACACATGGCCCCTAAATGAGATCCTCCTATTTTATAAGTTATAATCCTCCCTTTCTAAAGTAGTAATGCGATGTCTTCGCTTAATCGCGTTTATTCTCCCCCCCCAGCTTCTGCTTTTCTCCATCCCCATTCCACATTGATTTGTTTCAAAGGTTTCAGCAAAAACCATCAGGCTGGGAGTCACTGGCTCCAAGACGAAGGCTCATGGTGCATATGCTGCACAGCCTTAGGAGATTACAAAAGCAGAAAGGAAAAAAAAAAAAGTTTCTTTTGTTGGTAAAAAAGGGGAAAAAAAAAGAAAAGAAAGCCTGAAGAACCAAGAAGTTGAGAGATTAGGTTTTGATTAACTGGAAATTAAATAGGAAAGATTCAAAGTTTAGGAAAAGGCAAGACTATTCACAACACATCCAAGCAATTAAATAACTTGACTATGACAACTTCAGAAATTTCTTGTGCTAGAATTAAAAAAAAAAAAAATGAAGATGGCTGTACTGATTCTTGTTTATTTCACACGAGACTTAAGGTATGCTACTAGCATCAGTTAAACATCCTAGGCACTGCTCTGAAGTTCTGTACATATTATCCCTGTTGTACTGTAAGTGCTCATGGCATTAAATTATTTAAGAACCCAGCCAGCACCATGATCCTGCAGCGATGTACAAACAAAACATGTTCTCTCTAATATAAACTGGTGAGAGCTCTTCCACAGGAGCTTAGCAGACTGCTTCCATCTGAGCCAGTCCCACGTGGTTAATCAAAAGCCATATTCATTCCAAGAGTGAAGTGAATGCTGCAGTGTTTCTACTTATAGAGGTGTTTAGCTTCTTAAACTTCATAGAGTTTTAGTCCAAACCTAAAGGTATCTAGAATCTGAGTACCCTGTTCAGAAGCTAAGTACCTCATTCAAAGTCATAAAAAAAGAACAAGACAAAAATATAAAACAGAGCCCATGTTCTTAACGCTCAAACCCTCTTGTAACCAGTGAACCACTAAGAAATAAAACCAACCAGTTTTAATCTGCACTCCCCTGCCCCATCAGTGATGAAGTACCTGGTGCCAGAAACTGGCAGCAAGCTCCCTACCACATGTTATTTGTAGTCCGCGCTCTCAGCAGGACACTGCACAGTGTCACAGAAGTACTTCACAGAGATGCTGTTAATAATAAAAGTCAGGACAAAAAACATAAAAAAAAACAAACAACAGATTAAATGACAAGTCATGTCCAACACAAGCAAAATGAAATCGTTTCAAAATACAGCTAATGTATTTGGATTTATGGTCCACAAGTGGTAAAGTTACAGGAGAATATTGCAGCACTACTAGAGACAACTGTACAAGGGAAGGCTACCAGTGACCAAGCTATCCATACAGTGAGGGCACAGAGCAACACAAGATCTTGCTGCAAGTAGCAAAATAATAATAATAAAAAAAAAAAAAAAAAAAACTTACTACTGATACATGGCATCATTTTCAATACTTACTAAATTAAGTGCTGTTAGAAGCAAGTTATTCATTTGTTATTTCCTTCATGGGAGTTGCCCCATTTTTCACTGGTTTCCATAATAGGCCACAACAAACAACACAACCAAAAAACAACACAAAAATATACTAAAAACTGAAAGTTCTTTCCTTTATAAACTTCAGCAGATAATTTCCAGTTCCATCTGCACCTAGACTGCCACCGGGTACACCTAATTCCACTACTCTTTTCTGTTTGAAAGAGAAGACAGATACAGATGAGATGAAAGAGCAGCTCACATCCATTATTTGCCTCATATTCTAGGGCAAGAAAGCAAAAAAAGTGAGCAAAAACCATTCAAACGCTACTGCAAATAAAGGAAGAAAACAATACTGGAAGACAAAGGACAGATACGATTTGAGTAGGATTAAGAAAGTAGAATAAGGTGACCATGCCTGAAAGGAAACTGAAGCTGAGATAAAGCAAATCTGATAGGGACTCCAATCATTTAAAAAGGCTGGCAAGAACAGTTACTGCTTAGGAAGACACCTAGAAACCAACAGACAATAGCTTTGACCTCATCTTTGGAAGGACAGGCTAGACTATTCCATTTTTAAGGATCTTAAATTTATGACTGATCAAGAGATAGTTAAAGAGCAATGAAATTTAACAGTTTCTCATTCTTGCACCGCATTCCACGGCCACTATTTATCTTTTATGGGTTACACAGAGAGAGCCTGATCAGATTTTTGCAGACCATCAAGTTTGCAATATCTGGGTATGCGACACTGCAGGATTAAAAGCTAATTCAGGTAATAGAACAACTTCTGTATGTTAGAGGTCAGGTCCCTGCTCATTTTAGAGGTGCCCTCCTCGCACTCCACAAATATTGCCTGCCTTTGCTAGTCACACATCTCCGAGGTTACTCTCTGTGTCTCCCTGCGGGAGGGCAGGCTCCATTTCTGAGCTGGGCCTTACCTTTTGGCTGGGCACTAAATCCACCAGCTCCCCCCACCCTCCCAGCCCCCTTTACAGAGCTCCGTTAATTGCATTCATAAAGATAATACTCTCTTTCTAGTGGGAAGTGAGTTAACATTGTGTCTGCTGGCCCAGACCTGCTGTTCAGAGGACTGGAGTCACCTGCCTCAGACGTGGCTCTCCTAAGGCTCAGCACTCACACACGCTTCCCATGGTTGGGGTACAAGCTGCCAAAAAGCTTCCTACAATGCAGCAATTCCCAAGCTACACCCAGCAGAGCAACCTGGGTGTAGCTTGTAGCATGTAGCTCTACAGCCACATGCAGTAGATTGCCAGAAAGTCAAAGCATAAATGGGTCCAAACCCCCAAATGGACATCCTCACAGAAGGCATGTTCATAAGTGACTGTTGAGCACCAAGGCAATAAAACAGTCTCTTGTCCAAGAAGGCTCTAAACCCCAGAAGTTGCCAGGGTATGGAGGTGAGAAGCACCACTCCATGTCTGCTCTGTTCTCATGTTCTGCATAAGCATCTGGTGTGGATCGCTGTCAGATGGACTACAGCTAGAAGAACCTTCTGTCCAAACCCTTACAACGATGCTCACTTACCTTTTATTTATTCACTCCCCAGTATTATAATCTCAAACTGCTTCCCAGCCCAGTCAGGTGCCTGGGTAAGCCATGCCTGTTGCTATTCACCAGGCAGAAAACATGCTCACAGAAGGGCTCTTCACTTAAATTAAGTGCGTGCAACACATCGGGATGGAAGGATTCCAGTAGGATGGAAGAAACACAAATAAAGATAACATTCCTCAGGTCTGCCCCCTTCCTAAACTGTCCCTTCAACATGCAGTAGGCAAAGAGACCTCAGCCTAGCTCTCCCAACACCACAGCCTGTACTGGGAGGGGCCGACACAATTAACTTCCTCCCCAGCTGCCTGTGTAGTGCCGTGCTCTGCAGAGCAGCGCTCACATCACACCACTGCTCTGCCTGCTGCTGAGCTCTGCTGGCACCACACCAAGACCCTGTCCACACACCCCCAGAGTCAGGTCCTAACCTCATCACACCAGTGGTATTCTGTGGAGATTTCAGTCTGTCCTGCATGGGAGCACACTGGAGGTTTTGTTACTCACCAGCTGGGCCGCTCTCTGCCTTTCTTCATTGGTGCTGTTCCTCTCCCGCTGCAGGGCAGTGCTCAGCGCCTCGCCGGCTGCTTCCCTCTCTCTTTTGGCCAGCCGGAGCAGCTCCTCTTGGACCAGGGCCTGTTCTTGCTCATACCTGTAAGAGATCAGCAAAGGCGATCAGCAGACTTCTGGCAACATCCCTGACCAGAGCCAAAGCGCAAACGCGTTATCGATTTGGTACACAGCCTGCTCACAGCCCCTCCATTATCAGCAGGAATTCCAAGTCCAACAAACTGTAAACACGACCTGCAGACTTCACTGTCACACAGCACAGACAACAACGGTAGACTGAGCACCTTACAAGCTTATATTTCAGTTATATTTAGCTCTATTAAGCACTTAATTATCACCTGAAAACAGTGATAATAGAAAGTAGTTAGCTAGATAAATAGGTACTGCTTCAGAAAAAATCAAGAAACGTACTACAATAAAAGGTGTCAGTCTGACAGGACTTTTTCTATTCTACAAGGGGAAAAAAAATCTTAGAACAAATACAGTGACAGTGCCGAGAGTGCATCCTGTCATGTCTATCACCTAGGCACCTGCATCTCAGAGACTGCCATGAAGGAAATTCAGTCTAATTCGAGCCTGGCGAATTCTACAAGCAAGCACCTTCAGCGTCTTTGTAACTCAGTGGCTTTCTGCTACAAAACTGCTGGCCTGCTCTTCAGGAAAAGCCCAATTTTTACAGCATCTTTAGGAAAAGAAAACAGAGCAGGCCAGCAGTTTTGTAGCAGAAAGCCACTGAGTTACACAGACACTGAAGTTCTCACACGGCCCGGCGTACCTAGAACTAGGAGTAGACTCCTGTGGTTAGAGGACATGGATAGAGGACATTCTTCTTGTACATTTCTCCTCGCTCTTATAAATATCTTTAAAGATAAATATAATAAATTTAAATACCCTTGAATGAAAAATTCACAGCACTCTAGTACTGGCTGACTGGCAGTAAGTCTAGTCTATGACAAGGAGTCAGATACATAAAATGGATCTGATAACGTTAGGTGTAAACTGAATCAAAACCATGACCACATCTGAGATTTAAGAATCCCTTAGTATCAAGCACTTAGTTTCCTTCATTTGTCTGAGAAAAGGCAACTGTACTCAAATTTAGGCTTAACTGGTCCTGCAATGCACATAATACACATTTTCTACAGTTACCAACTCTTTACATTGGTCCTCCCTATCTGTTTCTCCAAACACCACTCCACCTGCTCACAGCTCCCCCAGTTGCTCCTTTTGGCTAAGGTACAGGAGCACGGCTTCAAAGAGGATTCTCAGGCACTAACATTTACAGTCACGGCACTCAGAGTGAAATAAATCATATATACAGTCAAAAAGGAGCTGAACTGTGTCTTTTTCACAAACTTCACCTCACCTCCTGTACAATTCCTGCTCCGCAACCGAAGCCTTCTGACCAGAGTTACTTGCCGTGGGTGGCTGGATTCCTAGAAAGAAGGACAGAAGCCTGTGACAACTGTAAGAGAAAACAGTCCATCATCACATCATAAATTATTTGATAAGAGAACACTTCATATGTGAGTGTTATCCCATCACAAGAAAAAACAATACACCTAAAAAAAGTCTCAAGAAAACGTAAATCTGGTAGAGTTAGAATTCAGAAAAGAAAGATCCTGACAACACTGCCTTTCACAAGGCATACTAAGTAGTATAAGAAGTATCTAGGTAAAAACGTTAACCTCCCTTCCTCACGCCCTGTTTTATACTGAAACATAAGCATAGTTTTAGTCCTACTTTCTATTTGCTTCTTCCAGCTCCACTAAGTCTTCCCCTCAAGCTCCTGCTTTCCTTATAATTAGCAAGATCCCACAAGTAACAAATCTCTAACAGCGAAGGCCTGGCTCATTACCTTCACGTTACTTTGGATGCCTTAAATACATCCAAATAATGTTTATCGACAAAGTACATTTGAAAACTAACAGAAATCAAATCAATTTGTGACTTGTAAAGAAAGACAAGCTCAGAAATCACGTCCTCACCATCCACTTAGACTGTCACGTAAGCTGTGCTTAGTCAGTCCATCCTGCCCCCACAGCATGAACTTATCTCCAAAGAACAAGCAGTATTTTCCCACCCATCCACAACATACTCCCTGGGCATGGAAAGGAGACAATAAATCAAGTTTAAAGATAAAAAAATATTCTGCCCCGCTTTCTGCATGCTTATTTAAATCATTCTTTGAAACGTTTACAAAGTGATACAAGTTCATTAATGCATCTAAGAGGGGTGGCATTCTGAAGCCAGAGAAGGAAAGGACCAGAAAAACAAGCTGTCTCATTAAGGTCACACCACAACAGAAGGACAGCATTTCAACTGCTCCGACAGCCAGACGATACAGCCACCTTCAGAAACATGTAAAATGTCACAGGACTGCAATGTCCAAGATGTTCAATGATGCTGATACCTACATACATAAACGTGTTAAAGGCTAATCAAAGAGCTCCTCTCGTAACAGGGCAGCCTTGAAAAGATACACACATGCTACGTAACATCCAACAGCAGTGCTATTGAGAGGTGTGTCAAAAGAGTAGACCTGACAGGGACTGACAGTACCTGTAGGGGATTTGGGTTTCCCTTCTGCAGCTGGTGAAAACGGAGCTGTGCCATTGGATGATCTCTGGCTGTCCCTTTTACTTTGTGGAGTTTCTTTCATTCGGTTTACTACATCTTCAGAGAGCTGAAACATGCATACAGGAGAAAGGAATCAATTTAGCACTTAGCGCACATATATTTCAGTATAGAAGTACCCAACTTGTTAGTTTTCATGTTACTGCAAGAATAGAATTGAACACAGAATCGAATATAGAACAGAGAGTGCCTTCAAAGCCCATCTACTCCAATTGCCTGTCCACGTCAGGGCTAACCGAAAAGGTAAAGCATATTAATAAGGGCATTATCCAAACACCTCTTGACACTGACAAGCCTTGGGAATCGGTCACCTCTCTAGGAAGCCTGTTCCAGTTCCTGACCACCCTCCTGGTGAAGAAGTTGTTCTTTCTCCCCAGTCTGAACCTTCCCTGACACAGCTGTGCGCCATTCCCCTGAAAACCTGCCTTCAGTTCCCAGGGAGCAGAGACCAGCACCTCTCCCTCTGCTTCCCCTCCTCAAGAAGCTGCAGAGAGCAAAGAGGCCACCTCGGAGCCTTGTTTTCTCCACATTAACGTACCAAATTCTTGGGCGTTCTGCCCTCCTGCTTTACACTCTCACTATTTACAACCACACGTGTGCGCACAGTACCTTTGCCATAGGATTTGGTGAGAAATAACCCCAGACACGTAACGCCTACCACAAGAGAAATGACAGGGCAGCAGGGCAATGACCAAGCAACGCCAAGGCATCCCACAGCTGGGGACGATAATGGGAGAACTCCCAGCATCAGTTCCAATACAGCTGAAGGCTGGGGACAGCATCTACTGGTTTTGGGCATTTAACCTTGTTCTCTAAGGAAAGGCAGTCTTATTAAGTAACACGCAGTACTAGACAGTAGGGATCTCAAAGATAATTCAGTTCCACGTGAATTTAATGGAAATTGGTGGTGGTTGACAGCCAGAAGCCTGTATCAGCGTCCTGTGGAAGCCAACACCGACAGCAGCCGGCCGGGCAGCGAGCCCACAGCACCTATGGGCTTGTGGCCTCCCACCCTGCGAAACACCCAAAGGAACAGCGAAAAAAAGGTTGATAGGAACTCGCATTTTGCTTCTCTCGATCAGCACAGGCCTGTACACAGCCCGGCTCGGTTCCTGCAGGGCCCCCTGCCCAGCTGGAGGCCGCCCTCAGCGCGGGACCAGCTCCAGCTCCAGCTCCCCTCAGCCCTGCGGGTGCTGAGCAGGGGGCACCGGGCAGCCCCCGGGGGCTGCTCCCCTCCTCCCCTCCCCTCCGGTGACTCCTCAGCCCCCGTCCCCTGCGTGCCCCCTCACCCTGACGCCCTGCAGCACCCGGACCCGGTCGCGCTCGTCCCGGCCGAAGGAGACGCTCCTGCCGCCCGCCCGGCTGCCGCTGCCCCCCATGCCAAGGGGCGGCCGCCGGGGACGCCGCTCCGAGCCCAGCGGCAACGCTCCCTCTCCGCCGCCTGCCAACACGCCCGCCTGCCATTGGTGGGTGGCTTCCGGGTAGCCAATGGCGCGGCGCGGTGCTGGCGGCGCGGCGCGGTGCAGGCTGGGGGTTGTAGTTTGGCGGCCAGCAGGCGCGCCGGGGGTGTTTTCCCCTCATCCTTCCCGGCGCGATGTGCACTGTTAAGCGCCGTTTTTCACGCGTTTCTGCTCGGCGTAGCCAGGGGGTGGTAGCGGGGTGTTAGACCGAACGGCAGTGGGGTGTGCGCTGGGTTGTGGTGCTGAGGAGAGCGGTGTCGCTCACCCACAACAACCTGGCTGCGCCGTAAGCAGCCCTCAAGGCTCGTAACACCACAGAGCAACCCCTAAAGATGAAAAATCAAATAAAGTTTTCATCAGGGCACCCCCACATCCCTTTGTGACCACTTTCTGCAGCACACACCTGCACCAGAATGGCTGGGATGTGGATTCAGCCCCAGGCCCAGGCCTCCTCCTTCCCTCCCTTCAGAGCAGAATCCCAGAACCACAGAATTTCTAGGTTGGAAGAGACCTCAAGATCATCGAGTCCAATCTCTGACCTAACACTAACCAGTCCTCCGCTAACCCATATCACTGAGCTCTACATCTAAACGTCTTTTAAAGACCTCCAGGGATGGTGACTCCACCACTTCCCCGGGCAGCCCATCCCAATGCCTCACACCCCTTTCAGTCAAGTTCTTCCTCATAGCCAACCTAAGCCTCCCCAGCACAACTTTAGCCCATTCCCCCTCATCCTGTCACCAGGCACGTGGGAGCAGGACCAAACTGCTCCCTCAGGCTTCCTAAACACGTGTGGGGGGGGCTCTTTACTGGGTCAAAGTTACAGAAAGAAAAAAATCCAACACACCGTACCACACAGAAAATGAAGTATGAAGGCATGATGCGCATCTCTGAGCCCCAAGGCCCTCCTCCAAGTTGCAGGAAATTGGATGAAGCAGAAGAGTGGCCCCACATCCCTCCCCTGCCCCTCCACCACACATCTTCCTGAGGCAGAGCAGCCCAAACACAGGGGACGTTCCCCTCTGCCACCCCAGGAACACCTTGCCCGGCCTCATGCACTGCTCCAGATCACACAGACATGGGCCCTGGCTCCAAGGGAGAAAGCTAAAGCAAAAAAAAAAAAAAAAAAAAAAAAGATATAACAGAAGTAGCTGGACCTAGAGACAGCAGCTTTGGAGGATCTTTTCCAAATAAACTTTCTGGATTCCTAGAAATACAGGCTACATGATGACCTATTCAATTTTGTGCATATGTGACTACATAGATAATAGTTAATAAAGTCTTAGTTCTGCATCAGAACATTTTTAACTGTTTAATACTTGCCCTTTGCTGTAGAGCCGCAGCTGTCTCATCAACAGGACCCTGGCCAGCCCTAAGGGACTATCTAGGATGCTGCTCTGCAAGATACCACTATCTGTGTTCTGTAGCATGCTCCCAGGAGTGGGGAATATTCTGTTATTTGTGTAATGCCTTGTGCTTTGGAAGCCTTTCCTATTGCTTGAGGTCTTAAGACTACAGAATAGCAAAGCAGCAGTAGCTATTTGCACAGCAGTACAGAAACACTGCACACACCCAGCTAAAGAGCAAAACTCTGGGTAAAGCCAAACCACGTCTGGAAAAGGCCAACAGCTAGCACCAAGGAAGAAGTAAAAGTGAGGCAAGTGCATAATGATTCCTCCCAAAACCCTCCTCACAAGCCTCTATTTCTAACCTGCCACCTGCTCATTTCATTTGATGGCACCCGCTTCTTGTACTGAAAAGCCCACGAACAGTCATCCCAAAGCCCAGAATAGGAACTGGGCACCAGTCAGTGCCTACTCCCACATGAGCCTTTTCCCAAGCAACAGGGGAAGACTGTCCTACAGCAGAGACCCCTGATGCTAGGCACAGCTGGGAACAAGACCCAGTTATTGAGAAATTCACTCTATGGCAGACCTGGAAACCACTCTCTGCGCTGCCCTAGGAATAGGCTTCCAAAAAGGAAAAGTCTGTCTCTGACAAAAAGACATCATGTAACTCCATTATTATCTGCCAAACTTGTTCAGGGTTTATTTTTATTTAATCTGAAATATTTTTTCTCCATAACAGGGATCACTTGAAAAAGAACATTGGACCACTTATGCCAAACAATATTATTTCTTTATTTTACAAAAAATATATATACATTTATTCTATATTTAGTCTCTTTGCACCCCCCACACAACACTTCTGCTCGAGGACCATTGTGGGCATGGCCTGAAGCGCTATATACATATACAACAGCAAGGTCAGTCCGTGACCCAGCGCAGGAGCTCCTCAGCAGCAGAACACGGGACACTCCAGAAATCCTGGAGCCCTGCCAGCAAAGGACAGGATGGACGTGCTGACCACCTGCACCGGTGATCCCTCAGCACTGAATTCAGCTGATGAGGAGGCAAATTCAGGACCTGCTCTTCACAGCACCAAGGGGGGCAGATAAGTCCTCGCACTCAGGGTGTTAGTCAGCGAATACTCCTTGGGATGGAAAAGCGTTTGCTCCTCTATTTCTCAACTGTTTAGACTTTCAGATCTTTCAGACCTGTCCAAGGCCCACCAGCTGCAGGGAAGCTCTGCAGGTTTCCCCACACTTCCAGACAGCAGCATAGGATCGGTGTTGTAAGCAGCATTAGGAGCAGGAGGGCAATTCAGGCACCACATCATCCATCCCTTTTAGAATAGGCAAGCAAGTGCCTCTCAGGCTGACTCACAGCAAGCAATGGGAGGAGCACAAAACACTTCTCTCATGTGGCAAGGACTGACTTGGCCAGTTGCTTGTCCACCCCTTTCACAGTCATTATGAGGAAAGGAAATGTGAAAGGCTATTGATCCACATGGGAAAATTTAGTTCTCACACATGGAAGCCTTTTTGTTTTTTTTAAAGAAAGTTGTCAATGCTACTTAAAGGCCTGCAGGGCAAGGTCCACAGGCAGCAGAACAGAGAGGCTGCATTGCTCATTAACAAAAAAAAAAAAAAAAAAAAAAAAGATAAGCAGAGGGCCTGCATAGTTTCGGCAACTGATATGAACTTTGTGTTCTTATCCAAACTGTTTCTTCCCCTATGGTGGGAACACCGAGTAGCCAGTGCTTCCCCCTGCCTACTCATTACCCAAACCAATACCTCCACGCTGCACCCTGCATGATGATTTCACAGAAACTCTTACATAAATATCCTTTTTCAGAAATAGCAGTGAGTTGTGGCAAGAGATGTACACAGTACTCAAGTGTTTCCAATTTCCTCTTTCTACCATTTTTAGTGGGAAGTTACTAGAGCAGATCTCTGCCTACCTGTAGGACTCAGGTAGGAAAGCACCCCCAAAGCTAGAAGAATAAACCTCTTCATCCCTGGAGAGCACAATCTACCTCAGAAACCAGCCTACTGCAGCTTTCAGCTAACAGTCCCTGGATTAGAACACAATGTTTTGGAACTGCATGCCTGACAGCTCCGACAACAGTCCCCATTCCAGTGTGGAAGGGATTAATAAGTCCCAGACAGTCTTTAAATGAACCACACTCCATGTGCACGTAACTATTTCCAATATAACAAGCCGTAAAACCTATTCAGACCAGAAGAAATCTGGGGATCTGAACTGTAACATAACAGAAGCTGTAGCAGAGCACCCACCTCCCAGCCCAGAACACCAGCCAGCTTAATTCCAGAATGCCTGTGGTGTCTGAGAGCCCCCAGTCACTACGTACTGACAGCTCAGATTCATCATGGACTTCTGCTCTGCCTCCGGCATCTGAATGTCTCTGAAGCCTTCATCTGCAGAGTCAGCTTCCCTCACAGCCCTCTCCATGACCCTGCCAGAGCCATAAAGCAGGCTGCAGATGTAAAACACCCCTACCTCACAGGTTTTATTCTTGAAACTTCGCCCTGGCTCAGTGTTGTTACCTAGCTGTCCCTGTGAACTCAGGCACACAGCAGTGCAGTCTCCATGCTGTTTCACAGCCACCTCAGCCCAGCCATGCTGTCTGTCCTGTCTCCCCATTGCTCTGTCAGCTCACATCCATGCTGCTAAGCTACTAGCCTGTGCCCCCCAAAATCGTCCCAGGGCACGCTGGACAGTTCATTTCTCTTCATACCTCTCTTCTCCTCCCCACACGCTCACAAAGTCCTTTTAAACCCTAGCAATTTATAGCTTTCATTAGCGTTAGCTGAAATTAGAGACGAACCCTGCTGACTGGCTTCCCTCTTTAGAGGCTGCTGTTGCTGCCCGTGCTGTTACATTATGACAAGGCCCAGACAATTGTGCTGCTTGAGAAATCCCAGGAAGACCATCTTTGGTTCACTAAACTCTTTCAATATGTGTAGAATACAGCAGTCAGATCAATAGCATCGTCCCTAAGTGCCATTCCCTTAATTGGCAGACAAGTGCTGTCAGTCACTGAGAGGCAGGAGGTGCCACTCGGGGCTGTCTTCTGGATCAGGTTGGCATCTGGAACATGGAGGATCACAAAGATCTGGTGTTCATAGCTTTACGAACAGAGCTGTTCTAGATTGTTTTCAGGTAGTTACGGTGTTCTTTCCAACGGGACTTGGGCTGCCAACTTAGTTCCACGACAGGTTTCCGAAATCCTAAGGAACAGAGGAAAGCCACGGCAGATAGCCAAGGACAGACTTCCAATGGACATCCTAACAGCTGTGTATCAGGGTGTTTAGAAGGGAAGGAACGAGGCATCATGTGAAGGGGGCAGCCCTGCCTTAGGCGTTGATGGCTTTCCAGCGGTCACTGTCTACGCTGTTGATGCTGCCCACGTGATATGGCATGGAGGCTACATCATCCAGGTACGCTGTGGTGTCGATCTGAGTGCTGGAGTAGAACCCAGAGTCCATCCCCTCCTTCTTGGCAACTGCATACGGGTGGGGTAGGTGCACATCCACATCTTCAGGCTCATCCACCTGACATTTGTAGGAGAAAAGGATCTTCGGCTCAGACCTGGAGTTATTAAAGATTTAAAACACAAGTTAAAGCAATGCAGGTGGCAATACAGCCACCTATCTCTACCTGAAACTTAGCAGCACCAAAACCCATGTAGTCGGGTCCTAAAGAATCTTTCAGGTGAGCATTGAGCCCTGAAATACACCTAGCGGAGTGACTGCCATGAATTTATGCTAAATGTAGCTTAGGACCAGGCTACTTGGGAGAAATAAAAACTGCAGAGTCCTGACTTCAGTGTGGGAAGCAACTCTGAGTTCTGAAGCACTGAGGGCAATCCTTAGCATCCAAACATCACTGGGCTCCACAGCAGGCCTGCCTACTGGTAAAAACAGGATTCCACCTCATATTCCATTCGTGTGCATCCAGAAAATCAAAATACAAGTACTTCACATGTGTCTCCACCTCACGGAGATTACATGCCTCTGTTACAGGTTTAACTCCAGAAACGGTTCCCTTCTGATTTCAGAAGGCAGAAGAAACACTTTGATATTTTAGGAGTACTTTTTGTTCTTGGTGGTTCAAAAGCCTGATGTTTCTTGCGTGGACAATAAAAGACACAGCCTATGCTCACACACTTTTCTAACCAAGATAAATCTCCTGAGTGGCCACACGGCGGCACCCTCAACCCGGTAATAAACACTCCCGAGTGCTTTCACCTAATGACTGCCCGTTGTATAGGAATCCCCAGTCAAGGGGTTACTTAACCCCTCAGATCCTTACCAAAAATCTATTAAAAATCCACTCAGGAGCCCGATTAATCTTTCATTCGATCTCTCACTCACCACTTAGTTACCAACTTCAGCCACAGAACTCTGCACTAACAGGATGCAGACACTGAAGTGACCCTCCTCAAATGTTCGAGAGGAAAACAAATATTGGCTCAACTTTGCATACAAAAGAAGTGACCAGCCCTGGGTCACACAAGAAAAACAGCAAGGCCAGAAATAAAAAATTGGTTCCTTAACTGGCATTGTAGTCACTGCCTTTCTCTGCAGACTGAAAAAACTCAGGTGCCAAACAATTAACAATATATGTTCCCTAAATCCCTGTTCCTGGCTACTCACCCAAAGAAGCCTTTCAGGAATGCCACGTAGATGAGAGGTGCAAAGAAGCTGAAGTAAAGGAACGTGGTAGCATCAACACAGCTGCAGAAGGGAACGTGAAAATATTTAGTATTCAAACACAATACAACTGGATAACCCCAGCCACATCCACCCAGAGGATACGATCCCACTTCCCTCCAGCATCCAAACAGAGCACAAGAAGTCTTCTGCTAACCAATTTCAGACTGATGCAAAATAACAGACTCTGCCACCAACATGTCACCTCTCCTAGAGGCTCAAGAGGAAATCATGCCATGTTCCCGGTTCCAAGCCTCAGTGCTGCTAATTTTGACTCATGGAAAGTGACTGATCTCTGCAGAATGAGACTCCAGACATGACCAAGAGCACTCCCATGCTATTCCCAGCAAACAAGCTATTTACTCCCTTGTTATCTATGAAACAAGCCAGTGGCCAGACATCAGTGGAGTCAAATGACTGGTCTCTCTCACCACCTCAAGACCACTGCGTGCACTCCAGAGACCTCCCTGCTTCAAGCTTCCTGATGATTTAGAATTCTTTTGGCGTGAAACAGAACCAACAACTTTATTCCCCCTTAGGAACACCATGAAAGTTTGTTTTCTTGAGACAGGCAGTGTTAACGGACACAAACATAATGTGAGAGACTGGGCTGCAGCCCTCCTTCCCAGCATACATACCACAGTCCTTCGATGATATCTACACAGAGAAGGGCACTGCCCAGGCCCTGCACCAGGTTCAGCAGTGCCAGGATTCCAGCATAAACATAAAAACTCTTCCTGGCTGCAGGAAAGACATGAACACAAGGATGAAGCTCAACCCCACAAGCACCAGCACGAGGGTACCCACACTACACAGAGAAAGTACAGTGCAATGTAAGTACCTCAGTAGCAGCCTCTCTCCCTGTTCAAGAACTGCAGATACTCCACAACCAAATAAAACAGCACACACCAACAACAGAAAAGCATCTTAAAGTAAACGACCAGATAAAACTTATTAAGCAGCTTCAATCAGCCTCTTTCTCACAGGCTGACTAGCATGGACACTTCAACATCATATGTGCATTTCAAAAGGAAATCATTATTAAAGCAAGGATTCTTATTGCTCTTGGGAGATTACATATTTACATCTGTATCAAGAATCGAGCTACTGCATCTTGTTTCCTTAATGTAACTGATTTGCTGTTGCAGTTGCAATGTAATTCCTCTCACCCTGCCCTCCAAAATGCACATCCTACTTTCCAGTGATAGCTTGTGTCCTTTGCCATGTTTCTGTACCCTTAAATAGGGGGATGAATCTGCAGCACAATTACATACAGGAACCTCTTATTCCCACCTATGTTTTTATCCTGGTGCTGTCCCCACCTGTAGGATGGAACCCACTACATTCACTTACAAGGCAGAGAAATCCGGTCCTTCAGAGGAGTTTTTGGAAGAATCACCACAAAGGAGTAGACCTGTTGAGACAAAGAAAGAACTGTCCCACAGCTGCAGAGGCAGTGAGTGGTGTCACACGCTTCCTAGATGTCTCAGGGCAGGGGCACAGGCTCCCTGACACTAAATCCAGCGCACATGTGAGGGCTCCACACCTTACCACATCAGCACACAAAGTCTGGTCACTGAGAAACCAGGGAGCAAATAACATCTGAGCTCAGTTCAGATTCAGCTGTCACAGCTTACACAAACCTTTTTGCTTCAGCTTCCTTGTCTCACGAAAAGCATCATGCTGCACCGTATCAGGGAGGAGGTGGCCTAGGGCCTTAATATGCTCAAATCATTCTCCCTACTCCATTCAGGAATTATAAAGAGGCTGTCAGAGTGCATAACACGTGCCTCATACTTACCAGAAAGAAGAAACAGGAGCTGGCAAGCCAGAAGTGTCTCCCTCCATGACCATAGATGTTGAAGTCTTCTGCTGAGAGATGGGCATCAGGGTACAGGATTTCCAAGGTCCCCTAGGAGAGAAGTGACACCGTTACTACACTAGGACAGTCAGCACCCTCACTACAGTAGGTGTGTATATAAATGAGACTGTTGAAAGCTCAGTTAAGTTGTCTCTGCCACACCTCATTGCTACCTTGCTTAGGCCAAGTTATGTTCATCCAGAATGGGAAAAAATAGAAAACAAGAAGTGATAGAAAAAAAAAAAAAGTGGCAAGAATCAGCATCCAAAGAGAAACAGCATCACTGACATTCCAGAGAAGAGACTGAAGGAAGGGACAAGAGTAGCTATTTGAAACAGTTCCACTCCTATTTCCATCGCTAAAGTACACCTTTCCTGCTGCAACATCCAGAATATAAATGCCTGCACTTGTGCAGGAGTTAGAAAAGGAGACTGTCTTCTTCACTTGAATCCCTGAGAAATATGAACAGAAGCTGCCATACAGACAGCAGAGAGAAAAGAATTTGTAAGTATTATCAGCCTGATACGGTTCTCAAACACTTGATACTTAATCAGGCTCCTCCAGGATATCATGTGGTAATGATCAGCTCACTGCCTCCACACACCAGGGCCTGATCACTGAACAATAATCTGTGTGTTGTTCTGGTGCCGCCCCAGATAGAGGCACAGAGCTGAGCACTTACATACCAATGAGAAAAATAAACCCAGACACACACTGCATTGTCCAGAGAGAGGGAGACCCAGCTAATAACTGAGCTAGCAAGCCAGCTGCTCGTTTGAAGGGATGCAAGAGCTCTCATCTCTCAAAGAGACAGGAGACAAGAGGCACAGTGCACAGCCCGTACTGACAAGGGCACTTTGGGTGTCTCCATCTAGTTTTGATTGTACTTGAGGCTAGACCCAAGATCTGTGGCTCAGATGTGAAAAACACTCATTCCTGTTCCAAGATTCAATGAACAAGGCAATCTATCTAAATTTCCATCTAATTTCTTGAGCTTGATTGAGGTATTCCCGCCATGGAGATGAAAGGGTGATAGGGTCTAGCACGTGCCCTGAGGAACTTCATACTCCACTGCAAGCATCCAGTCTTCCCCCATAACTTTGTCCAGAGAGCAAAGCTGCCACTTGCTGCACATTCCAGGAATCCCACACCTAACAAACTCCGTGGCAAGCCACCCCTTTTGCAAAGGCTAACTCTTCTGCTCCAACGTACTCACCTGGGTGACAGAATATGCCAGAGACAGCACTGTGGTGATTGCCAGAACACGTTTCACACTCGACTTGCTCTCCAGGTGACCTGGAATTAAGGAATAAAGAAGTGACTCAGGTTGCAATCCCATCCCTGCTAAAAATCAGTCTTCTCCAAAACCAATTAAAGAAAACATTTGTATTTCCACAGTCCTTCGGGGGAAGTTTAAAGCTTACTTAACCCCTGTCAACTGCTCCCATTTGGAGAGCTGAGCCTTTCAAAGGCAAAGTAACACTTGTAAAATAACAAGTTTTTAATTGCTTCCTTCTGCCCTCACTAATATACAGTGAGGAATCAAGTCCTGTCGCTTGGATTACAAACAAAAGTCAGGAATGATTCTATCATCGTCTACATGGACAGGTTTTATTTTCTTTCCAGGAAAAGTGTTGATGGGTGACTGGATTAGAGGAGGGGAGAAGGTCTTGCATAATTTAGAAAAATTTGCACTGAAATACTTTGGAGCAGTCCATAAGCTCCTTCTAACCTAAATTACTCTTTAACCCCAAAGAGGAACGAGGCAGCGCTCAGATGTCTTAATGGCAGATGCAATGGAGATGGGTACCCTCTCCCCCCCCTTTCACCCACAGCAAGAGGTGCTCCAAACAGTATTTTTACTTGTACAACTGCAAGTGGAGTGACAGATTACAAGTACAGCTAAATGGACTGAATGAAGCCAGGATGGACTCAAACTAACCAAGGTGGGAAGCACACAGAAGGACCCCCAGAAGTAACCATCTTCTTAAATGAAGAGCACTTTAAGCACAGATCAGACAGTTAATCTCTGCATAAAGGTCTTCACCTAAGCTGAAGACTCCTTCACCACATGCATGCAGGACAAATAAAGCACAAATAAACTTTGAAATGGTACAAGCCATAGAATTGTGAATGTAATCAGGCTTTCAGCCATTTCTAACAAACTAATTTTTCCTTTGTCTTTATTCTGGAACTCCTTAATTTTGTAGGATTAGCATTTCTACAAGCTTACAGATACAGCATCTGTGGAAAGAAAGGGAATAGGAAACATTCAAAGCACTCAAACTCCTGGCACATACCAAAGGCAAGGCCTAGAATCACCACACTCAGCTCAATTGCCAGAAGGAAGAACCTCGTGATCTCCCACAGGATCTGAGGGACAACAGAAACCAGACAAACATGATTAGAAGGAGCCAGGAACCAGTTAGAAGTTAATACAGCAAAACTCCATTCTCTGCTCCAGGGGATAGCTGCCTCTGAATGGAACGGGTCATTTCTATAAACCTTCCTTGTGTGTTGTGGGGATGCTAACTTCATGCTTGTCCCAGGGCCTGATCTTGTCTGAACAGAAGAATTGTGTAACAAAGCAAACAGCTTGCCTGCAGAGAGAGAGTGGCCACGGTTTGCCATGCTCGTGGATCTGTCACTTGTCATAAAAATGCACCTTCTGCTGTACTCTCAAGAAACAACAATCCATGATAATCTTAAAAGTGTAGCATCAAACAGGGCCAGTTTTTAAAGCAGAAAATTCTGCAGTAATGACTGAATAAATTCAGTATTATGCCCACCTCCAAGGAGAAGGTCTGGATTTTGGTCCCCAAAGCCAGAGTATATTCAACTCTAAAACTGACTAGCTTCCAGCTTGTCATTTTTAATTCCCAGGCTTCATTTGGTGAAACAAGATCAGGCAAAAAGCAGGTGAAGTTACTTTCTGGGAAGTCATACAATAAACCAGGGCCACACTTAGGACAAGAACCCTGATTCTGCCTTATGCATCCCTTTTCTCTGAGCACTGGTGCTCTCTTGAATATACACAGTATTTTAAGAGGCACACAATAAGACAACTCAGAAAATATATTTATAGTTTCTGGGATGTTCTCTTGTGTATATGCATATATACACGAGAAAAATGTATGTACATACATGCAAATAAACATAAGGCATATTAGAACATGAGCCCACAGGAAAGACTGACTGAATGTCTGTCCTCCTGCATGACTTCTCGGCAAGGTGAAAGCACCTTCTCTCCTCTTCTTCATTTTTCAAGTCCTGGACATACATCTGTTCAACAGAGGTGGATGGAAGTGCTACAAAGTTCCAGCTACTCACAGCAAGCAATGCTTTAAAATGCTTTTACAGGGAAAGCAAGAGAATCACACTCATCCCAGAGAATAAAGGTAGAAGACCTGTACTCTGGGCAGCCCTTCTTCCTCCAACAGCTCAAGCAGCAGGTTTTTTTTTTGTTTTAGGTAATATTCTGTTGCAAGTCAAACAATTACAAAGGAACAGCATGTACAAAGCTATTTCCTGTTTGCTAAGGGTTCACCCTCTGCTCAGAGAAACTGCAAGGACATTCAGCTATCAGGACAAAAAGGGAATTCTGTTTTATTTGTTTTCAACACAAAAGACTTCACTATTTTTCCAAGAGTCCCTCAAATATAGCAAGAGCAACAGAGGCCAGGTATTGCCTATCCACTAAAGGTACCTGTTTGTTTGTTTAGCTCTTGCAAAGCACAGCTTCCCATCTGCAGGAAAGTTTAACTGCCACTGTTTGTGTCTAATTTAGGAAGTCCATTGTTTTACAGCCCTGGATGTTGTGATCAATTAGATACAGCTATCAGAATAGGATTCCGTAGCCCACATAAGCTGTGAGTAGTGCAAACAAAAACACATTCTTCTTGCATGCAAATAAAAGGGAAGCAGTAGCAGAATGCTGTGTGGCCAGAACCGCATGAAGCAGAGCCTCTAGAATGTGACCTGTACCTACCTTATCAGCAACTGTGGCAGCATCAGAGGCACTCACAGTCATGGAGACAACAGCACGGGCGATACCAACCAAAGCCACCACAAACACCTACATGAAAAGGTATCAAAAATAAGCTCATGTCAAAAGGCACACACGCAGTAGTGACCAGACACCCTTTTGGAATACTTTTTCCAGGTAAGCTTCGAAGCCTGATAACGTGTACTGAGAACCTCACATAACAGATTCAGTTTAATTTCCTGAAGAAAATTCCTCAGGCTTGTCAGGTGTGAGTACTGGCTTAGAATTTATGAAGGTGCACGTTTCCTCAACTGTCAGATTCAACAGTTCTGAAAAATTCTCATCCACTCTTTTACAACTGTACTTTTATAATATAAGTCTTCCCACCTTTCAGTCTGCTGGGGCAGGGCAAGAGAAAAGTCAGACAAAATACAGCCCTCCAAGTTAAAAGCTCAAGTGCTTGGTATGACTGAATAAACCAATGGCATCAGATAACAGAAGCCGCTTCATACCAACTACCTCACTTGAGATCTGTGATAAAGCTGAAATCCACAGTTCTTTCCCTCAACACTGAGGACGCTCAGGAATGCAGAAGGTAAGTCAACACAGCCAGCAGCTTTAAAGCATCTCACCCCAGCACACAGAGCAGCATCAAGATACCCACATCAGCTCATGCACCATTTAAGCATGGCAGCACAGAGCGCAGCAAGGCTAATTTGCCAACCCCGGTGCTGTCACAACCATACTCTGCAATTAAGACCTCATTTGGATATATCTACCCTCTGCTGTGCAGACTTACCCTCTGAGAAGGCAGATTTTTCCAGATAAAATTCTCCAAGTTAAAGGCTAATTTAAACTAATGATGAAGGTATGAGGCAGCGACATCTACCACAAAATGGAAGTCCAAGCTGATTCCAAGACGGATGGAGAATGCAAACAACCAGTACGTCACCTACTGCAGAGTGCTTCCTCCTTAGAGGAAGAGGGGATGCAACAGCCCAACAGAATAATGTCACATTCCCTTCTGGGATTAAAGAGGAAAAAACACTTACAGAAAAAGAAGGGTCCCTGAATATAACGTGTTCTGGAGCAGCAACAGCTCAGAGAGGAAAACACACCCCTTTTGCTTCCTCTAAGAAGGTAGAGACTCTTCTAAAGCTATTAACTTAGCTTTAATCACTGACTCCACAAGAAAGCATTCCTTCAAAATGTGTCAAACAGCCATTTGAAAGGAAATCCTCACAGGACACACTTAACATCCTCCTCTCCCAAAAACTCAATCCAGAAGATCAAACTGAGTGAAAAGCACTTTTCTCTAAGGCTGGTTCATCACATTCTACTTCTCGCTCTGTTCTGAAGAAGCTGACAGCATACCGTCAGTTCACTTTTTTCTTTCCTTTGGTTTCTCAGTTTTACTTTTCAAAGCCTTTGGAATGAACTTCTTGCTGACCCCTCTGCGTTACTGGAAACGGAACAGAAGACTTCAATGCAGGCTGCAAATAGCTAGTAATATTTTTTAAAGTTGGAGCATTCGTGTATGACCCTGATTACCCAAAACTTTGCACGAGCTCAGTGCCCACACCTCACACCTGTAAGAGCTCTAAGACTTCTCACCAAAGACTCAGCTGAGGCCACCAGCTTACATTCTGTTGTGATGTGCTATGGGTTTTGCTGTACCAGTACCCGTATGCTGCCTGAAAGATGCCTCCATTCTAACCCAGTCCAAACACACATTGACTTACAGAGCCTGTACTAATCTCCCTGAGCCAGAGCAGGCAAATCATGCTGCTTGGAGGCAAGCTAGGATCTCAAAGTACACCTAGGATCAAGCTTCTGAATAACGCTTTACACAAATCCGAGCAGGTTCCTAGCTCCATTTACAATGCCCTGGGAGCAGAATCAGTTAGTAGGACTGATGTTCAGAGATCACTACAGAGACTATCTGAACGTGATCAGAAGTTGCCTGAGCTTTTCTGAATCAGGGAGAAGGGAACAGAAGAGATCTTGCCTGTTTGAGAACTGGGACTGTATTGCCTATGTTATGTTTCCATCTTAAGTAATAACAGGAACATCATCTAGCAGCCACTTTGATACGATGGGAAAAACTAACTGCGTAAGATTAGTGCATTCCCAAATTAACCAGAACCCTGTCACATCACTGTTTGCTACACTAGATGACCAAGCTTTCCAACAAGGGAAACAAAAATCGTTCTCTAGTGTTTCACTTTCACTACCTCAGTGAGAAGCAAGTTTCATGTCACATGACTTACTGTAAGGAGGAAGGAAAACATAAGATGCTAGACCCCAAGACAACAAGGCAACACGTGAAGGAAAGTAAGTCATCATAGAACAAAGACCACACATATCCAGATATGGACACTCCCAGAATCTGAAAAATAGAGTTCAATAGTGAAAGTGTCTACTTCTGGTAATATACCCTCCAACTAAAAATAAATTTTATTCCTGGGTGTGGGAATAAATAGACCTTGGTCTAGGCTAGCTCTCTCTCTCCCCACTGTTTTGGTGATACTGTTCATGAGTGGTAATAAAAAACACTCCTTCAGTCAGTTCAAAAGCACACAGTGGTACTCACTAGTATGTAGAATGTGGTGAAGATTGGGCTGGAAGTAACCCGGATTTTGGCCCTGGCAGAGGGCAGCTTCCAGAGAAGGAACATAAAGAAAAGCACATTGGGAACCAGGAGCAACAGATCCCAGTAGCGGACTCTGCAAAAAGTAAATAAAACAGTTTTTTTTTCTCCTGTTCTTCAGCATCTAGAAGGTACCAGCCCCAGGCCCTTCTCTCCCAAACTCCGAGAAAGAAAGCTTTTTCCCCTGGCCCAGGGTCAGACTGTGATCCCATTTTCTCCTTCTCACCTGGATTTCCCAATGTCCTCATAGAGCAACAGCAGGCACTTGTGTGGCACAGTGATGTTGGTGTCATTGATCACCTGCATTGTTTTTGGGGACAAAGTTGTCACATTATCTAGGGCTGTCACCAGGGCAGTAGAGTGTGTGATGTTGTCAGACACGGAGAATCTCATCACAGACATCATGGACTGGAGCATCCTGCCTTCTTGCTGGTCCAGGTCAAACACAGCACAGGACAACAACAGCAGAGAAAAAGGAACATTAAATCAGTTGTGAGTCAGAGCTCAAAAAGCACATCCCTTCCATTAGGCCTCTGGACAACTGCTTCCTGCTTGTTACAGCAAATTATCATCATCAGAAGGACAGTGTTACACAACAGAACAAATGCCACCTGCCCTGCACACAGCCATTTGGGTACTCAGTGGAAAACCAGGATCTTGTATCAAGAGCAACACGTACCTTCAACACAGTGGCATGCTAAGCTGGAGTAATTTTGTGATTTGAGCTTTGGCAGATTCATAGAAGAAATCAAGACTCAGCAGCAACGCATGGCATCCTCAGAGAGAGGCGAACTCTGCTGTACCACTGATTATTCCAGTTCCCAAGACCAAGAAGTCAATGAATGAATTTCAGCTACAGCAAAGAAAACATGAAGGCCTGCACCTAAAACTTGTTGCTGTTACCAACCCTACAGGCAGAGCTGGGAGAGCCTCACATACTTTTACCAAAAGGCACTGCACTATCTGCAGAAAACACCAGCAAAAGCCAAAATTCAGAACTTTTTCTCCTAACACTCCACAAGACACCGGAACTATTTTGATTTAAAGCACAACAGCAAGGATGTGAAGAGACAGTGCCTCTCAATGACCTGACCAGCATAAGGCTCTCCAGCTTCCTTACCATCAGTCATGATCACAGTGAATCTCTCAAACAGAGCAGCATCTGTGCAAACTGGCAGCCCAGGACCGGGTGCAGTCCTACCTGGTGAATTTCCTACAGCCAAACTCTCTGGCAGCAGAGAGCTACACAGTCAGAACCACAGGAGTTGTGCAGCTTGGTTCTTTTGCCTGCTCTACCTTATACTTCTCCAGCCACCTGGAGAAATGGTAAGAGAGCTTCCCACCTCCTGCTGAAACTTTTTGAGTTGCCTTTCCTGAGAGAACACTCACGTGTTTTCTTCCATCTGTCCGCCCACCAGGCCCTACACTGCTGCATTGTTCTGCTCCACTGTCCATTAAATCCCACGTGCTTCATGCCCGTGCCAGTGGCTTTGCTAAGTGTCATTGCAGCAGAAGCGATAGCAGTTCATCACTCTCTTGGTTCCACAATCATCTTGGAAGCTTTAGCGGATGCTGGCACACAGTACTGTAGAGCAGGATTAGAGTTTTGACCTGATTTATGTTAGTAAGCCTGTTCCTAATTCAGTGCCACCTTCCACAGATCCTCTCTTCTTCATACCCCGAAACAGCAACCCTCACTGTTACCACCCTGCCGAGGAGCTGAATTCAAGCACAGGGTCCTGCCACCTCTCCTGGCACTCCCCAGAGATGTGGTCACCGCTGACAGATCCAAAAAACCTCGACCAACTGCCCTTAGAGATGCGTGGTGCCAGAGATAGCACTCTAGCAGTCTGTGTGCTATAGTTAATCCAGGATTCACCGCAGAAAAATTCTCCCTGTTTGAATTTAGCCCTGGCTGGCACAGCAGACCCAGCAGCCTGAATGACAGGAGCCAGCAGGTAGCTTCCCTGGCAGATGCCGGGTGACTCACCGGGCGGAAAGAATCAGCACAGCCCTGCGTCATCCGTCGGGCAACTCGGGAGCACCTTCCCCACAGACCGCTCAGGACTGTGGCCACAAACCTGTCGTCAGAGCTGAGGCTCTTCCGAGGTCTTCCGAGGAGTCACTCCCAGCTGACAGACCCTCCCTTTGATTCATCCCCTGCTGACAGAGGCTTCGGAATGGGATTTGCTTTCGCGGCTGCCGTGTGCTGGGCTGTACAAGGGACGTCACATCAAACACAGACACACAGACCTGGAAAGATCAACTTTGTGCTGAGGTGGCAATGTGCATGCCAACAAACCCTAGTTGTAGCAGAGGTTCCAGCAAACAACCTTCACAGGGCAGACCTCTCCAGAAGTGTCCCCTCTCCCCCCTCCAGTTCCTCACTCTTCTGAATCAACACCGTTGAGAATGATTTTCTCTAAATAATTCTGCTCCATTCTCCTCCGAAACACTTCCCTGACCTCCGCGTCTCAGTAGCAGCAAGGACAAATACATTCACATTTGTCAACACAGAAGAAATTCTACCTATCTTTAAAAAGGCTTGGAAAGGGTAGAGAAAAACCTCACAGAGTGTGGGCAGAATAACAGCAGCTGTGAACCATCACACCCTCTCATATCTTTTCTGGGACAAAGATTTGATCTTGTCCCATTGAAAAGAGCTCAAGTATAAAGCTGAAGACGAATTACCTGGGAAAGAATGCGTTCTTCTACAAACGAACAAACAGGCTCCAATTCCTCTCCCCTAGGATCCCCACTATCATGCAAGGGCAGCGAGCTGCTGATAAGGAGAGGGGTTGGCCACGTCTAGCAGCCAGCTCCAGTCACAAGTTTCAAAGGGCAGAGCAGGACCGAGCTCAGCGCTGTGCCAGGCTGCTCGCCGTGCCCTGCTGCTGGGATCCTGCTCCTCTTCCCATCCCACAGCGGGATACGCACAGAGGCACAACACCGTGCTCACACTTAGATCCGCCCCGGTATGGTGGAAATACCAGGGAAAACCCCCAGCAATGGGGCTGGGAGCTGACGGCAGGGATCCCCAGCAGCTCCACTCCCTGTAGCAGACTAAAAACCCTTGAAATAAACTCAGCCAGCTGAGCAGAGCCCAGGGATCGCTCACCTCACCCTGCTGCGATCCAGCCCGGCCCACGCACACAGGGGCTGAATTCAGCCCCAGCCCCATGAAACGAGCCCAGTGCCACAGCCACGGCCCCCTGACAGGAACCAAAACCCACCTGGCTGAGCCCTGCACGTGTAATATCTGGAGAGAAAACACGGCGGTGCCCCGCGGGGTCACTGGGGCAGGGCACCGGGCGCTGTAGGGCTGCTGCCTGCCCCTCAACAACCGGCTCCTGCCCCTAACGGTGTGGGCAAGCTTTGGGGTCAGGTGCCCGGCACCGCACCTACCTGAGGGCTGGCTGTGCCCGAGGAGCGGACTCCCCACAGGGAACCCCTCCCTGCTTGAATTCCGGCTGCCACAGCACCGAGCGGGCGGCGCTCCGACCCCACCGCCACCCCGGCAGCCCCCAAGATTTTTTGAAAACAGGTTAAAAACAAGCGAAAAAAGCCCTTTTTTGTTCTTTTTAAAGCCAGATTTTCAAGCCTCGCTGCCAGCCCGAGCTCCCCTCCCGTCACCCGCACCCCCCCCCCCGGCTCCTACCCGGCCTCCCCTCAGCCGCGGGGCCCGGCCCGGCCCGGCCCAGCCCCAGCAGGCCCCGGCCCCGGCCCCGGCGGGGAGCGTCGCGGAAGGGAGGCTGGAGCCAGGCACCGCTACCAGGCCGGAGCCTCTTCGGCTGGGCTCGGGGAGGGGTATTGGGAGATGGTCCCTCGGCGGGGGAGGGAAAAGACCAATAGGGAGGCAGGTAGGATGGAGTGGCAGAAAGAAGTGGTGGGGACAGCCAATGGGAAGCGCGGGGAGGCGGGACTCTGGGGGGCGGGCTCGCTGCGGTTTAAAGGAACCGAGTCCCGGCGGCCAGGTCTACCCAGCGCATCCTCCCCCCCCCCCCCCCCCGTATACACCCCATTCCCCAGGGTCGTGCTGCAGGCGCTCACCAACACCCCAGGGGACAGCAGCGCCCCGCAGCCTGCCCCGCACCCCCAGCAGTCATCCCCTCCCCGCAGGGCCCTCACGCTGCCCTGGTGGCACCCACAGCCCCAACGCTGCCCTGGTGGGGCAGGGAAATGGCTGTCTTGAGCCCGTGGGGTGGTGGCCGTGCCCTTGGTGCTCGCAGCAGGCTCTGGGCTGCACCCACTGGTTCGTATTTTCCACAACAGCCCGGGCAAGGCAGCATCAAAACCAGCTCCTGATAGCATGGATGTGACTGTGGGTGCTCGTGTGAGCCAGCACCCGAATCGGTGTGCGCCCCCAGGACTGGGAGAGCGAGGATTTTAGGCTGCCTCAGTAAAGGAATTGTTTGTTGAAAGCAGGGGAGTTAATAATTTTCTTCCGTGCCCCGGATGCTGTAATCAACACGCTGTAGGAGAGAATGATTAACGAGCTGGAGAGTTTGGCTTTTAAGGAACGTTTGAAGCTGAGCTAGGTCGGCATAGTTCGGACAACAGCAGCAAAAGGGGAATAGGAAAATTCATTAGCAGAATTGGGAGGTGCAAACAGCAGTTGGTGAGAAAAGATGTTCAGTATGGCAAACTGGGGCATAGCTGGGAGAAACGAGGCAAGATTTAACAAGGAAGTTAAAGGAAATAGCTGGCTAAATATCAGCAGGTGACTCTTGGCAGTAGGAGCTGTCTGACTGAGATCCCGGTTCCAAGGAGGATGGATGCCTGTTACCTGAGTCATCCCAAAGGCTGGAGGTTAAACTGACGTGGCTTTTCTATCTGTGGTTCACCTGGGGCTCTAGGGATTGCTCCTGCAGGAATGCAAGGCCTTGGCTGTGTTGAACTTTGCTGTACACGGTCA
The DNA here is from genome assembly GCF_964211825.1 of Aythya ferina. Classification (NCBI taxonomy): domain Eukaryota; kingdom Metazoa; phylum Chordata; class Aves; order Anseriformes; family Anatidae; genus Aythya; species Aythya ferina. The sequence goes on from NC_140306.1 coordinate 11,344,211, forward strand.
ATACCTTTTTAGAAGATCCCCGTATTAGAAAAGTTTGCATGACCTGCTCTAGGGAACAGCAAGCACGGAGTTATTTTGGGACCACCCCACGCTTGCATCTTTCTCAAATAAGTCTGCTTGGTCCTCTTCTCAGGTTTAACTTTCCAGCTTCACTGCAGCAAACCTCGTGGAGGGGACAGGATGCGCCCTGGACTCTGGTGCCTGCCTCAGCCCCGTTCCTCTGATTCTCTACCGAGTTGAACCAGGTTTTTATGCTGGTGTCATGCCACTGGAATGAGACCCGGAGCAGCCGGTCCTCAGCTTGCCCGTCTCACATTGTCGTTCGGGTTAATGATATGTTGCAGTATCTTGGCATGTTCTGTTTATGGATCCAAACTCGAAGGCTCAGCAGGCCACAACGTCTCTGAGTTACAGAAGGGACACCTCTATTCTAGGAGAGGCGGAGCGCTTCTGACTAAAAAGTGCCTTGGCAACAGAGCCAGGAGTAAAAGATGCGTCTTCTCACTTCTAGCCTCAGGCTCTAACTAATTGAAGGTGTTACCTCCCACATTACTGTGTCAGAAGGAAAGATTTTGCCTTCCAATCCACATGCTGTTTCCATCTGATTCACTCTGAGGCTATAGCCCAGCCCTCAGGACACCAAAAGCTGTCTCTCAAATAGAAGGCTGCTGGGTGCCACCCCAAGGACCATGACAGTTTAGATCCTGCCTTCCTCGCTGCCTCCTTGAGATGGAGATGGGCAATCGTGCTTGTTTCCCTGCATTAACGAGCCTTCAGCCCAAACACATGGGGTGCAAACAGCTCTGCTCTTCCCACCTCGGAGACTGCCCCATCTCCTCACGGCATGCTGAGAACCGCTGCCCTCTGATGTTTCCCCAGAGACCTGAGCATAAAGGTGGCAGGGTTCACTCTGTTGGTCCTTGCTGTGACACTCAGCACTGCCAGGATGAAGCAAGACACAGGGTGTTATTTAACATGCCTTGGTATAACCCTGATGGCCCTGTCACTTGGTGCTTTACCTGCTATGCTCTGTTGCCCTTTGGCACCAAAGTGTCACCCAACTCACAGGTGTCAGAGACAGACGGTGCAGACATAATTTCCAAAACATCACCGCACCCTCATATTGTCACCAAATCCCATTCTTTTCAGACATCTTCTCTCTAAAATACATCTCAGATTTCATTGGATCGGCTTCCTGGACAGGACATCCTAAACTGCTTTGCTGCTCAGCTGCTGACCGACTGCAGAGGCAGATGTGCTCGCATTGTTTCAGAGCTACCGATGCCCAGATTTTTTTTTTACCGATGCCCAGAAATTGCTAGGCCTGAATTTTCACCAGAGGGTTCCCGCTGGGCCGTACATCCCTGCCCAGCTGCTCCGAGCTCAGTCCCACAGCTCCCCCTGTGCCGCAAGCTGACAGTTTGCAAAATCCTCGCGGTGTGCTTTGCCGGGAGGTTGTTATTTGGCTGCATTCACCCCAGGGACTCACACAGGACACTGGGCAGCTGGCAGGGAGTAAGAGTACACAGTCCCTAGCACAGCGTAAGGAGCCCTGTCCCTTGCTGCCTGATTTTAGCAGCGCTTTTAGCTGCCCAGCCCCAGCTCCAGCACAGGACCACTCACAGCTGGCACCAGCACTGGGGTGGGCTGTGGTCCTTTGGGAAGGACAGACAGAAAAGCTGTCAGGCTGTCTGGTGCCTGGAGGGACAGTGGCACCCTGTGGGGAGGCCGCTCACGGCTGCATCCCTTGGGCCTCACCAGGCAGAGCCACTTCACCGGCCTTCAAGCTGCTGTCCTGTTCGGCTGCCCCAAGGCAGGGGCAATTGTGGGCTGACCGTCCTGAGCTGCCCCTCCTGCTCCTGCCATGCTGCTTCTGCTTTGCTGCATGGGGCAGAATCGCTCCCCCAGCTCCTGGAAGAGGCCTTTGGGTCTGGGATTGCCAGGTCATTTGGGCTCCTGCTGGCTCCTGTCTTAGGGTTTCTGTCCCACATCGGAGCACAGGTACTAAACACTGGTTTGAAACCCTTCAGAGAAGATAACTCTCCAGAATCCAAACCACCTGCACTTGTGAAAAAGCCTGTGGCTGGGGCATTTTACCCCCTCGCATCCCTGCAGAGCAGCAGCCCGTGGCCACGCTGCGTCTCTCTGAGCTCCCCGTCCAGTTTCGGTGGGACAGGTGCCCCTCCTTGCTACAGGGAACCAGAGCCTGTGTCGAGTTGCTGTTAGGACAGACAGACTCATACCAAAAAAAACCTAAAAAGTCAAAAAAAAAAAAAAAAAAAAAAAACCACAAAGCACTGGAACCAGCCCCCATAATTTCAGCACGAAGTTCAATAAGGACAACGCTGGGTCTGGGGGCGCAGGGGGGCTCCCTCTCTGCCCCGGTGCCCCCCAAACACACCCCGTCCGCCCCCAGGAAGTGTCCTCATGCATATTCATAAAGAGGGGGCGTGTCCAGACCCGGGGCTCATTCATTATTCATGAGGTTTCGCGCGCTTTTGCCGCCCACGTGGGCTTCTGGGCGCGGAACGCGGCGGGGCAGGAAGGAGCCATGGCGGTGAGCGGCCGGGGCCGGGCCGGGGGGGGGCTCGGGGTGCCACAGCCCCCAGCCCCGATCCTCGATCCTCCCGGCCCGGTTACTGGCCTGCAGGGTCCGGGGATCGGGTTTTGGGGGTTGGCGGGGGGGTGGTCGCTGGGGGCACCCCGAGGTGCTCGGGGCAGGGGGTGGGCGCGGAGTCTTTCGCCGCCCTGGGGGTGCGTTCCCCCAAATTCCCGTGTGTCCCCTTTAATATGTGCTAATTATTCCCATCTCCCCCCCATCGGGAAGGGGGATCCACTGCCCACCAGCCCACCCGCTGCCCCCCTTTTGCCCCCCAACCCCTATTGCTGAAGCTCCTGGAAGCCCCGAGCCCCCCTTTTCCTGCCCCGGTGGCTGGGATGGGGGTGTCCCCCGATCCCCCCAGCCCTCGCCACCCCCCTTGTCCCCTTGCAGGACTCCTCCGAGTCGCAGGCAGCGGCCACCAGCCCGGTGCGAAGCTCTCGCCGTGGCGATGCCTTCACCTCCAGCCCCGGCCGGGACCTGCCCCCCTTCGAGGATGAGTCCGAGGGGCTCCTGGGGACCGGGGGGCTCCCCGAGGAGGAGGAGGAAGAAGGGGAAGAGCTCATCGGGGAAGGGATGGAGAGGTAAGGGAACTGGGGGGAGAGGGCTTCTGGGGGAGGTGGGGATGGGGTTTTGCTCATTTTTGGTGCAGCCAGCACCATGGGAGCTCGCAGCTGGGGTGGGTGCCTCTGCTGTGCTGGGGGGGTTCAAAGAGCTGCTGGTAGGGGAGAAGGAGTAGGACATTTTGTGGGGCAATTCCTGGAAGCAGAGAGCAAATTGGAAGCCAGGAGGAATGTGCTATCATCATCCAGTGGGAAGAAACGTGGATCTGTCTGGATATGGGATGCACATCCAGCCCGGCTCCTTGCTCTTGCAGGCATAAATCTGAATGGTTTGTTGCTCAGCTAGGGCTGTCAGCGAGCTGGTGAACTTTACAGCACAGACTCGAATGCTGGCACTCATAACCCTGGTGCTGGAGCCCTTGGTACCGCAGGGCATCCCTCCATGTGTGCCCGCTCAGCAGTACACAGCGAGGGGCTGGAGAAATGCTTTCTGCTGATCCGGGGCTGTGTCTGTGCTAGGGACTACCGCCCCATCCCGGAGCTGGACGTCTACGAAGCTGAGGGCCTGGCCTTGGATGATGAAGATGTGGAGGAGCTGACTGCCAGCCAGCGGGAGGCTGCCGAGAGGGTCATGAGGCAGCGAGACCGGGAGCTGGAGCAGGGCATGGGCCGCATGAGGAGGGGGCTGCTTTACGGTAGGTGGAGATGAGCTTTAGCAGCTGGGCTGCTGATCCCTGTGTGCTCAGCAGGCTGTAAGCTGGTCCTGGTGGGTGAGCTGGTCGGTCACCCTCAGAATATACTGCAGGGAGGACTCCAGAGCCCCGGTGTATTTGGGAGCTTTGTGAAATCTGAGGCTGTAAGGTTGGCTGGGGTCCCCTGTGCACGATCCCTTTCACTTGGGTTCCCTAGTTGCTCATTTGATGTGTTCTCCTGGTTATACAGCTGCTGCTGAAACAAAGTCAGGATCCTGGGCCTGGATCAAGGGCTTGGGATTGTACCCAGTGTATGCTGTGAAATTTGGGGTTGGTGTTCCCATAGAGACTTCCGCGGGCGGGCCTTTTGTGCACTTGCAGGTCCCAAGGTTTGTATCCCAAGTGCCAGCCTCTTTGCTTCCACAGCCTGTGTAGTCCGACCGCGGCTAGTCCAAGCAGTGGGAATCCCAACCCTGACAATTTGTCTTCCTGACCCTTAGACAGCGACGATGAAGACGAAGACCGTCCTTCGCGCAAGAGGCGGCTGGCAGAACGGGCTGCCGACGGCATCGAGGAGGAGGATGAAGACATGATCGAGAGCATCGAGAATCTGGAGGACATGAAGGGGCACTCGGTGAGGGAGTGGGTTTCCATGGCGGCTCCCCGCCTTGAGATCTACCACCGCTTCAAGAACTTCTTGAAGACCCATGTGGACGACCACGGGCACAATGTCTTCAAGGAGAGGATCAGTGACATGTGCAAAGGTAGGGCTGGGGGATCACAGGCTCTCTGCTCTTTATGTGGGCTGTGGTACTTTGCAGTGATCCAGCCCCCAGGGGATATTTTGCTCCCTGCCCTGTTTGTCTCAGACATCAAGTCAGCACTTTCAGAAACTGATGCTGATGGAGATAAATGAATAATGGAAACATCGTGACTGTCATCTTTGATTCTGACTGACTAATTAGAAGGCCCCTGGCATCTGCTGTTCATTAATATTCATATCCTAGAAATGCTGGCAAGAAATATGTGGGGCAGCAGACAGTGGTCTGCAAGCTCGCGATGTGAAAGAGACAACAATGACTTGCTGTCTGCGCCGGCTTCTTTCTCACACTGGAGTCTGGATTGTCCAGCGAGGGGACACAAACAGAGCCTGTGACTTTGAAAATCACGTCAGTGTCGCAGCATTGTATTCTAACCAGTCACTGACAGAAGCAATCATTAGGGCTGTTACTGATAAATTTTAGAAGCAGAAATTGTCACGTCTAGGAACAGCTTGTGTAGCTGCAATTCGTATTTCTTCACTACATTGAGCCAGAAGCTTGATTACTGGATGTGGGTCACTGTTACGCAGCTAGCAAATAAGAGGTATTTGTCCTGTCCCTTCCCAGGAACATCAGAGGCAGAAGGGTTTTGCCAACTAGTCAGCGCAGTTGTTTCTCCTATTAACTTCTGTTTCTTGGAGGTTTGTGGGAGAGTTGTGTTGGGCTGAGGCTTACAAGTCTCGGGAGCACTGAGCCTGGGAAATACCTGTGCTGAACTGGAGAGGAACAATCGGAAGTTTAGTACTCATAGAGAACTTGGCAGAAAAAATGACTTAAAAAAACTTTTTCAAATTGTTGCCCTCCACACTTTTAAGGGAAGGTGCAGAAATCTGTGAGGTGCAGCTTGCAGGAAACAAGCTTGTGTGTTGTGACTATCTTTTGAAAATTCCTTGAAGAGTGAGCAGGTTGAAAATAAATTCCATCCCTTCTTTTTCTTCAGAAAACAGAGAGAGCCTGGTGGTGAACTACGAGGATCTGGCTGCCCAGGAACATGTCCTTGCCTACTTTCTGCCTGAGGCCCCAGCAGAAATGCTGAAGATCTTTGATGAAGCAGCCAAGGAAGTGGTGTTGGCCATGTACCCCAAATACGATCGTATTGCTCAGGAGATCCATGTCCGTATCTCCCACCTCCCGCTGGTAGAAGAGTTGCGGTCGCTCAGGTGAGCAGCAGAACCACCAGCAGTGGCTGTAGGGCCTGCAGAAGGCTTTGGGGTGCTCAGAGAACTAGTCTGCAAGCTAAAGTTCTGGATAAGTCCAACAGAATGACGAAGCTTCTAACAGGAAAAAGTCAGATTAAGGATGAACTTCCAGTGTCCCCAAAAGCAAAACACGAACCTTGGGAGAAAGCTCCTACTGAGAGCTTTTTCTTAGGAGGCCTTTGACAGTTGTGCCTTGGAGCAAGAATGTGCTTGGGGGATGTTCTGCCTTTGGTGCCCTGCAAGCATCCAGCATCTCTCTTTCCTCAGGCAACTGCACTTGAACCAGTTGATCCGGACCAGCGGAGTGGTGACAAGTTGCACAGGGGTCCTGCCTCAGCTCAGCATGGTCAAATACAACTGCATGAAGTGCAGCTTCATCCTGGGACCCTTCTTCCAGTCCCAGAACCAGGAGGTGAAGCCCGGATCCTGCCCAGAGTGTCAGTCTCTTGGCCCCTTTGAAATCAACATGGAAGAGGTAAGAGATGCGGGTACAGGGCTGTCTGCTGGTCCTGCCCTGGCTGCTGCTGTGCCTGTCCCTCCCCACCCTGCCTTGGATCTCACCCTCTGAAGGGGCTTGGTGCTGTGAGAGGGGCGTACTGCTATAGCCAGGGGACTGTGAAGATAGATCTTCTCTATCTGAGATGTTAACCTGAATCTGCCTGATTTAGCAGTCGAAAGTCATTTTTCTTGCAGACACAAGCTGTCCAGCTCTCCTCCTTCCCAGGTTAGGTCAGTATTTCCAGAGCTACCAGCTAAGGAAATGAGGGGACTAGCAAAACCCATAGCTTCTGGCTCCTCTTCTTTGCTTTGATATTTTCAACTGTCAAGAATAGTGTCTTCCTCCCAGAAACTGCTCTGGGATGGACAAGCACTACAGAAGCTGAAGCCTAGTGGTCAGATGTGGGGGGAAAAAAGCTTTCCTGACACCATTGTTGTCTGTCACAGGCTAGAATTTCTCCTCACAACCTCCATCTTCCAATACTTCTCTACCTAAAATATAGTAAATCTTTTGAATGGACCTTTTAGTGAGGTGCCTTTGAAAAGCATTGGCAGTGCTGATGCTATCCAGACATGTTGAGTAACTTTAATTTTGTTGCTGCAGACGGTCTATCAGAACTATCAGCGCATCAAAATCCAGGAGAGCCCTGGCAAGGTAGCTGCTGGCAGGCTGCCCCGCTCCAAGGATGCCATCCTCCTTGCTGATCTGGTCGACAGCTGCAAGCCAGGGGATGAAATTGTGAGTATGTCGTTAAACTTGAGTATGGGGTGAGCACAGAACACTTCTAAATTCTCATCAGTAATTGTGTCAGAGGGGATGCAGGGACAAATCGTCTTCAGATATGTTTGGGCAGCTACTTTCAAGACTGGTATCTTAAAACGGAAAAGGGGAACTGTTTTTTACCGTGCAGACACTGATACACCATCTCCTGGTTCTCAGGAGCTCACAGGGATCTACCACAACAACTACGATGGCTCCTTGAACACTGCCAACGGGTTCCCAGTGTTTGCGACTGTGATCCTGGCCAACCACATAACCAAGAAGGACAACAAGCTGGCTATCGGGGAGCTGACTGACGAGGACGTGAAAGTGCTTGTGGGTCTGTCCAAGGATGAGCAAATTGCAGAGAAGGTGGGCCTGCCTCAAACAGCCCTTCTTTTCCTGCTGAGAGCCAGCAATCACCTGGATCAGTTGGATCAGAAAGTGAGGGAAGGTGTCAGCTGGCTAAATACTAGCTAGAAGAAGTTTTAGAAATCCCAGTTATAAATGCTTTTCTGGTCCTCTGTATCTCTCAGACACCTATTGATGAGCATGGCTTACAGGAGGGATGAAGATATGACACTTTCCTTGTGGTTTTGGGGGTCAGATTTTCTGTTTGTACCCTTCTCTGAGCTTTCCATGTCACAACAGGGCTGGAAGATGAGGGTGAGAGGCTCAGACACTGCTGGACTCTGATCATTATTTCCTTACACTTTGCTTTTAGGATATGGGGAGAGAAAGTATTCTGAGGGGCCAGTGCCTGCATATCCCTTAAGGAGGTGTTATTACTTAGCCAAGACCTCTGTCACAGCTTAGCTTTGCTTCTCTCTGCATGCTGAGGCCTGAATCATTACTCATAAGAAACAAGTTGCTGGGTTGGTGCATGTTCAGACTCACTTGAATCAGGTTTAAGTTCTCTAGTAAAGGGACTTCACTCTGTTCTCTTAATCCTGTAGTTCTTATATTGATGGTGCAGCTCCTGGTGGGTAGAGCAGCTTCAGGACTGCTTTAAAATCAGTAGTGTCTAGCATCAGCCTATTATCAGAATAACCTTGAGAAAATAAGCCAGTTGTTCGTAGTATTTGACCATGATGACAATTTGTGTACGGCACAGCCCATCCAACTACTGTCGTGTGCAGTAAGTCTCAAACTGAGTCAAGGTCTCCAGCTTCACGGCAGCCAATAACAGCCCCTATGGTGTCTGCAGTGGTGGCAGCTTCCAGCCCTGGACTATGAAATCTCCCATGTTCCAGCAGCTCTGTTTTTTTTGAGGCAATTTTAGGGGACTCTGGGTGGGTAGTTACCTTTGAAAAATCCCCCTTGCCAAGGATAATAGAAGACTCGTTGAAGACAGCTGTATAGTAAGGGTGACTGCAGATCAACTCGTGATGGTTTTCATGCCACTTTCTGCCCAGACTGGGAAATGGCATTCCCTAGGCAGCTCTCTTCTGCTCTTCCTTTCAGATCTTTGCCAGCATTGCCCCGTCCATTTACGGGCACGAAGATATCAAGAGGGGTTTGGCTTTAGCTCTGTTCGGTGGAGAGCCCAAAAACCCAGGTGAGCGTCCCTTGTGTTCTGTTGCTTGGGGCTGCTTCACGCAGTTGGAAGCAAATGGAAATGGGTTTGTCCACACTGGTACAGGGAGAGTGGTTGGAGTTGTCCTTGTGTCTTGGTGAGAGACAGGGTAACAGGCTGAGGGGTATCTCTGACTGAAGTGGCTCTTTTTATCACAGTGAAAACTCTGGTGTGGGAGTAGAAATGCCTAGAGTAAAACCAGCTCCTGCTGCAAACCTGGGCAAGTTTTTATCCCTCCTTCTCTAGGAGGATGCCCCTTTTAAAAGTTTGATCTTTTGGTGTCCTGATTTGTTATCTCCATAGAAGAATGTGTTCAGCAGGCTTAGAAATGCTACCTTACACTTGTATTTAGAAAGCTGTTGTTGCAGTGGAAAGGGAGAAGCTCTGCTTTGGATTCCCAACACTCAATATTTGACCCTTCAGTACTTTAGTTCTTCTTGGAGCTCTAAACCATAACAAAACATGACAGCATCCAAAGCTGGTTTTCTTTTTTCCCTCAGCTTCCCTGTGAGGTGGTTTCCCTGTGTATACTTTGCCATCCCCTCAGCTTTGTGGTGGTCAGGGCAGGGTTGCTATCAGGCCACGCGCAGAGCACTCAGCTGCCTGTGTGTCTCTCCCATTGCTGTTTTAGGTGGCAAACACAAAGTCCGTGGTGACATCAACGTGCTCCTGTGCGGGGACCCCGGTACTGCGAAGTCACAGTTCCTAAAATACGTGGAGAAGGTGTCCAGCAGGGCCATCTTCACCACTGGCCAGGGTGCTTCTGCCGTGGGTCTCACAGCCTATGTCCAGAGGCATCCGGTCAGCAAGGAGTGGACTTTGGAAGCTGGAGCCCTCGTGCTGGCTGACAGAGGTGTCTGCCTGATCGATGAGTTTGACAAGGTGAGTCCTGGCTGTGCTGTGGAGGGCCTGGCTCTAACCTCTGTGGTGAGGAGATGCTGTAACTTGGGGTGCCATCCCCCAGCAGACCGGGTGTCCTGCAGTTTACTTAGGCCCTTGCTGGTCCACAGTGCAGTTTGCTGTCTGTTCAGAGCACCCCACATGAGCTAATTCTCCTTGGTGTGTCAGACAGTGGTGCGTTAGAGTTTGGTTCACCTCACGTCATCCTTCCTTTCTTGTAGATGAATGACCAGGATAGGACCAGCATCCACGAAGCCATGGAACAGCAAAGCATTTCCATCTCCAAAGCGGGCATCGTCACATCCTTGCAAGCCCGCTGCACTGTTATAGCTGCTGCCAATCCCATAGGTAAGCGCTGAGAGACCACAGGCCCATTGCAGGCCTCCAGCATCAGTCCTGTTGTCATGAGATCTGTGTTTGCCTCAAAGCTTCAGCCCTGAAGCCCGTGTTTGACTTGAAGGTTTGTCTCTGTGCCCCAGGTGGTCGATACGACCCATCACTGACCTTCTCAGAGAACGTAGACCTGACGGAGCCCATCATCTCTCGCTTTGATATCCTGTGTGTGGTGAGAGACACGGTGGACCCTGTGCAGGTACAAGTGGTGCAGTGAATCCGAGTTTGTGGCAGTGCTGCTGGGATGCTCAGCTACTGTTGCTCAGAGTTTTGCTGCCTAGTGGGCATCCTCAGTTCTGTTCCTCCACTGTTTCCTTGTAGGATGAAATGCTGGCCCGGTTTGTTGTTGGCAGCCACATCAAGCACCACCCTGGAAGCAAGGAGGCAGTGAACGGGGACTCCAGTGAGGTTATTCTGCCCAACACATACGGGGTCGAACCCATTCCCCAGGAGATCCTGAGGAAATACATCGTCTATGCCAAGGAGAAGGTCCACCCCAAGCTTAACCAGATGGACCAGGACAAGGTGGCCCGGATGTACAGTGACCTCAGGAAAGAGTCTATGGTGAGAATACTGGGAAAAGGAGGAAGAAATATGCATCTAGATTGTAAATCAGCCTGTGGCTGCTCCAGCACATGTTGACACATTCTAGCTATTCGTGTCACCAGAGTCTGTGCCACTTTTTTGTGAGAGACAGGCACACGCTGCAGTGTCTGCTGAACAGACGATTCTTCATCTAAATGCAGAGGCTTGCCTGTGGGTGATCCACGGGCTGACGGGCTGGACACATGTACTAATTCCTGCCAGGGCAAAGTCCTCGTGTTGTGACTCAGTCTGGCAGGCCCACAGGAGATGTTTGTATTTGTTCAGCCCCATTTGCTCCTGGTACCTCACAAGGAGCTGTTCTGTTAGAAATATCCTCTTCTTGTCTGGGGGATCTTTCAGGCTCACTTCATCCTCTGCAAGTGCAAGTGGATTTTTTTGAGGTCAGAAGAGGATTATTGGACCTTGGGAAAACTTATGGGTTTTAGAATGGCCTTTTATTTCTCTTCCTGGCTTTTTGTTTCTCCTTGCTGGAGGTAGCTGGGGATTGGTGCTCCTGGAAGGCCACTAAACACTGGCAACGAGGGACCCCATGAAGCATTCCCTGGCGCTGCTGAATTAAAATATTGACCACAGGTTCCTGCAGCACTCTGCAGCGTGTGCCAGCAGGTGGCAGCGCCTCCTTAGCCTGAGACAGTCCTTGAAGGACCAGGAGCAGCTGCTGACCCAGAAGCCGCATGTCTTGCCCCAGGTCTTTTACCCTTCAGTAAGGAGCTGCTCCTTCCTCCCCCTCCTCAGGCGACCGGCAGCATCCCCATCACGGTGCGGCACATCGAGTCCATGATCCGGATGGCCGAGGCTCACGCCCGCATGCACCTGCGGGATTACGTGGTGGAGGACGACGTCAACATGGCCATCAGGGTGATGCTGGAGAGCTTCATCGACACACAGAAGTTCAGCGTCATGAGGAGCATGCGCAAGGTGGGTGCCTGGGGGCTCGGCTGCAGCCCCCTCGGTGGTGCTGGCTGCAGGGAGAGGCTCCTTCAGGCCCTGCAGGGTCTGTCCTGCACAGGCAGGCATCGTGTTTGTGTGAAGGGTATCCTGAGTCTGGAGGCACTGCTGTGTGACTGCCCTTTGCGTGGTGGGGTGTGCAGGGGCTCTCTCAGGAGCGCTGTTTTATCAGGGCTGGGGATGAACATGAGTCCTGACCTGTGCCCTGAGCCCCTGTGCCCAAAGCACTGTTGTGTCTCCCCTCCTTTGGCACCTTCCCTCCTGTTTTGTCCCAACACTCCTGCTGCTACTGCTGCCAGGTGATCGAGTCAAGCAGGCAGGCAGTTTCTTCACATTTTTTTTTAGGTCTCTTCAGGGAACGTTTAACCCCATCGCAGCCCACACCGTGACTCGGTGCACAAGAGCCTGCCAGCACTTTTCTCTGCGTAGCAGGGCCTGGCTCTGAACAGCTCTTGGCTGGCTGCAGCCTGGCATCTGTCCAGAGTGCCTGCCCTCAGTCTGGGCGACTCGTGGCCTCTCTGTGTGGCTGCAGACAGCCAGCCGGGCACAAACGTCTGCTGGGCAGGCACGGGGTGGTCTGGGTTAAGAGAAGCAGCTCTACCCTTCCTCAAGGGCTGCTTCGCCCAGAGGCAGCACGCCTCTGCAGCCGTGTCCTCTCAGCCCCTGGGAGGCTCCCAGGCTGCTGCTGGGGTCCCTCCAGAGATTTTGGATGGGTGTCAGAGCAGCTGGTGGAAAAATACCTTGGCTGATACAGGGCTTTGTTGTAACTGCACGTGCAGGTGGCAGCCTGGCAAGGCTGAAATCCCTAAGGAGACTCTGAGGGTGCAGGTGACAGTGGTGTCATTTGGTTCCCCTTGTGCTCTGTGGGAGGAGGGGTTGGTTGGTGTCAGGCACGGGAGACCTGCAGTGCGGCACGCGATGCCTGACCCTCCTGGCTCACCTCCTCTCCTCTCCTCTGCCAGACGTTCTCCCGCTACCTTTCGTTCAAGCGAGACAACAACGAGCTGCTGCTGTTCATCCTGAAGCAGCTGGTCGCAGAGCAGGTGATGTACCAGAGGAACCGCTATGGGGCCCAGCAAGACACCATAGAAGTCCCGGAGAAGGATCTAGTGGATAAGGTACGGGCTTATCCTAACAAGCCTTCTCTGGGGGTGGCTCTCAACCAGAGGTGCTGTCAGACAGGAATCTTCCTGAGTCAATGTACCAGAAAAAAAATGGTGTTAAATCAATTCAGCCCAGAATCAGGGCGGTCTCATCTGTCTCTAGTCTAGGAGTGGCATGTTCTTCCTCCTTGGTTCTCATGCCGTAGAAGTTTGGGGTTGGAATGGTAAATCCTGCAGTAAGGCTGGTGCTTTGCAGGTGAATGAGGACACAAATTCCCTGGTGCCCACATTCGAAGAAGCACTGAGTAGAAAAATCTGCTTGTATGAATTTTGCCGATCCCTCCTGAGGCTCACTGTCCTCCTCCTTGATGTGTCCCCACCCTGGTGCCAGGGCTGTGCTCCTGACTGTGCTTTTCTGTGCAATGCACTGACCTTGCTTGGCACTAAAGCGGTACTCGATTCCTGGGTTGATGTTTTTCTGGTCCTTGTGTTAAACAAAGAGAGTAACTGCTCCTTCCAGAGCCACCAGTTTGTTGCTGAGAGATATCCTACAAGACTGTCTCCCACTGAGTGAGGACTGGGAAGTTTGGGATAACAGCTGTGTATAATGGTCATGTTCTACCTCTAGTGGAAGTAAAAGGACGAGCTGAGAGCAGGCAGATGCTGAGCCAGCATCCTCTCTTCGCTCAGCTCTGCCAATGCTCCTTCCTCCTGACCTGCAGCCTCCCCTTCTACTGCAGTTCTGGTTCCCGCTGAGCAGAGCAGAGATTGCTGACTGTCAAATTTTGTGAGGACTCTGCTGGGGAAAACCACGTGGTGCTTTTTATTTATTTATTTTTGAATAAACATTTACCTCTTCCCCTGCTCTGTCCTTCCAGGCCCGGCAGATCAACATCCACAACCTCTCCACTTTCTATGACAGCGAGGTGTTCAAGATGAACAGGTTCAGCCGGGACGTGAAGCGAAAGCTGATCCTCCAGCAGTTCTGAGGCTGGCACTGGTGCCCTCCGTGTGCTCCTGCAGGACGAAACCCCTGTGCTGCTGCCCCCCTGGGCACGCTGCAGACATCAGCAGCCAGAGAGACTTGGCTTCACGTTCTCTTGCTTGCTTTGTGCCTTATGGATTAAGGAACTGCTGAGCTGCCGAAGCCCTTGTAAATAGTGCAGAGTTAAGTAGTTAAATGCCCAGCCAAGTCCGTTTAGCAACTTCGTTCGCTGTTCCGCCTTGTAGATGAGACCAACAGCGAGAGAATTGCTGCCCACATAGCCGGCGTGTTTGCTGTTTGTTTGTCCCTAGTTGTTAATGGGCTCATCTGCAGGAGGGACGAACGGGAGCATTTGAAAGACATTTGTCTGCCTTGCCCACGTCCCTTGGATTTCAAGCACCCTCGGGGATTCTCTTTTCCCAGCTCTGGCGACTGTGCAGCCTGCTGGGTGATAATTGAGACTGCTTTCAGCTCTCCACGAACCAGTCAGCCTCTCAGCTCCAGACCTTTGTGCCTGACACTTGACATTTCCCCAGGTGCCCACGTGGGCTGACCTCGTGCTTGGGTTGTGCAAGGGAAGGGGAAGACACAGAGGAAGATACGAAATAAAACATAACCCATTCTCATGTTAGGGGTGACCTGAAGGGGAATTGCCTTCCCAGCATGCTGGGGCAGTGTCCAGAAGCCTCAGGGAAGGGGCATCCCCTGCCTCACAGGGTGTGAGCTCTGTACCACTATCAGCAGATGCGAATTTACAGCTGGACCCAAGCGCTGGCACCTGAACCAAGCAGCATCTCACACCCGTTTGCTGGAGGTGTTCCGGGAGGGCGGGATGGGCTGAGTATCCACATGCAATTTTCTTGCTGTGTGCAGTTTTAATACATTTTTTTATCAATACCTTTTGTGTTTCCTCATTTTTATTTATTTATTTTTTTGAAACTCCTGCAGCCACACAGGGAAAGGAAGAGCACAACAACTGCCCACCTTGAGGCTGCATCAGCTGCTCAGCAGTTTGCTGCTGCGTTCGGGGCTGGGTACAAACACATCCTCTGTTTGCTCCTCAAGTTAGTGGGAGCTGCCTGTGCGAAGAGAGGGAGAGAAATCCTGCTGGGGCTGGTCTCAGCTATTGCACATCCACGTGGAGAGATACCAGGATGTGGTTGTCCACAGCACAATCACATGAATGCTGCTGTTCCCATCCAGTGCTAGCCTGCAGTGGCTCCTTCCCCATCCTGCCTGCCTCTTGGAGCTCTGCTCCCCCTGTGGGACTGTCCCATAAATGTTCTTATCACCTTGAGACTGCTCTATCACAGCATCCATCTCCCAGTCCTGGGTTAGACAGCCTTGATCTTACGTCTTGGATTCTAGCCTGGGAGAAGCAGTAAACCCTCTCCAGGGCTTACTGAAGTGAATGTGCTTTGCCTGGCTAGACGTGGGGACTGTACAGCATCTCCAGCCTCCTCCTGCCTTTGCTGGAGAGAATTTGTAAACTGGCTGCTGCGATTCGGGGCTGGCCAAGCAGACATGTCCCCGGCTGCCAGCATTGTGGAGTTTTGTCATGGTGATGTGTGTGTGTGTCCTCTCAGCCTGGTTGTTACTCGGGAGCTAGCAGTGCTTGAACCCTGCTGGGGGCTTAGCACATGACTCTCAGCCTGAAACTGGCTCCGCATGTTGCCTTTTCTGTCTGCCAGCTCCCTCCTGTGTATTTGTTTAACTGTTTTGGCTGTTTTTTTCCCTTCCCACTGGGTCTCTGTCTACCAGGGCTTTCCGCGGGCAGCCCACAGAGTCACTTTCCTGGCATGTGCTCCCTGCCTGAGCTCGCCCTTTGCCCCCCAAATTGGTGCGTGGGTCAGGTCTGTGCTGGGGATGGCAGTGCTGCCTTGTGCCTGGGGCCACGGGGTGAGGCCCTGCCTAAAGCCAGCGTGGCTCCTGAGGTCTGGGCACAGCACTGTCAGCACCTCACCTCCTAAAACCAGAGGACACGGACAGAGGCAGTCCCTGGGGAGGGCAACCCCGACCACTTGCAAGCCGTGTCCAGCTCCACGGGAACCCACAGACCTTGTTGGAGAAAGTGCTGGCCCTGAGACAGCAAAGCCAGCAGTGAGGAGGGATGCCTCGAGCTTGTCCAACAACAGGATTTATGTCATGGGGATGAGGGGTGGGTGTGGGAGGAGAAAGGCTGTGTGTAGCACTGGAGAAATACAAAATGCTCCCTAAACACTTGCAGCCTTATGAAGCCTCTGCTGTGCACGTAGTGTCCCAGAGTTAAGCACGTTGCCAAGCACGTTATTGTGAACCATGAGAGAATAGCCAGGAGCAGATGATTTTCCCAGCTCCTTGCCCTGTTGCTGGACAGGGCTGATGACAGCCACCCTTCTGTTTTGTCCTACGATTTACTCCTGCCTCGCGTCCTCTGGCCCCACCTCACTTGACGCGAGACGCGAGCTGTGGCAGCAGAGAGGCGCTGCTGTCGGAGTCACTTCTCTCCCCCTGCCTCATCTCGAATCTTCCCTGCAGAGGCAGCTCTGCCTTTTCCACCTTGTGCTGCCAGCATCCAGCAGAGCAATGAATTCTTGCAGCTGCGCCCTGGCTAATGTTGGCATCAGCCGCTCAGCGGAGTGTTAATGCCAGTCTGAAGGCATGCTCCTCCTCTCACGGCCACTGAGCTTTTCAGGTTCCCCGGAGCAAACTTTGGCGGTTGACAGCATCAGGTGTCTGCTCCGGACAGGGGTGCAGACGGGGTGAAAACAGATGCTGCTTTGAACAAGGGCTGCCTTACCCGGGGGCATGTTCCAGCTGAGCGTAGCAAGGATTTTACTGCAGGGCTCCAGAGATCAGCAAGGCGAGCCACGCTCTCGTGAAAAGAGGAGCTGCTCCCCTGACAACCCCGGCTTTAGCCAAGCTTGAGCACTTGACTTCTTGCTGCTGAGATTCAAACAGTGCACGCTCTGACAACCTGGGGCAACAGCGAGGTCTCGGGGAGGTGAGGTTTGTCCAGAACAGGCTGTGCCTGGGCTCAGCCGGGAAGGTGATGAGGAAGCTCCCTGCAAAGCAGAGCTCTGCAAAGCCAGCAGTGTCCCTTCTGGTCATCGTTGCCTCCCTTGGGACTGTGGCTGTTGGCAAATGCTGAGCCAGACAGGCTTGGGAGAGCATCTTGGTTAGAAAAGGGCACAAGGGGCCAGATCCTGAAGCAGTTCAATTTGAACGTGCTGTGCACACCCCTGGGAGAACAGCACGGCTCTCTGCTGCTCCTAAAAAGCTTTCTGACTTTAGCCCAGCATGGAGCATTCTGGTTACACAGAGTGCAATCCTGAATATATATACACACACATACACAATGCGTACGTACACGAGCATGTGCCTGCACATAACCAGCTAACTCGTGTGAGGGTATTTGAAGAAAAGGAGACAGAAACTCCTCCTTTTTGCCAGCCCTTTTGTATCTACTGAAAGGGTTTGGAGTCTCAATAGCTTCTGCCTTTACTGTGATCATAACCACCACGCTGTATCTGCAAGTCCGGGGTTGTATCCTGTGTGCTAGCAGCTGTTGCCCAGTCTGCTTGTCAAATGGCAGCTGCTGGCTGAGCAGTGGGAAGTTCGACCCTCACTACGCCACATTTCCCCCAAAATTAATGCCATAGCCACTTGGAAAAATTAGCATATGCAGCATTTCTTGACCACCATTGATTCAGTTTCTCCCGTACCTTGGCTGGAACTTGACCTGTCTGTCTGTGTGCTTACTAAAGAGCTGTCCAGAAGCTGGTTGAGGACTTTTGCCCTGCAACCGTGCTCCAGATGGAGCAGTTGTGTCGGACAGTGTCATTTCCGTGTCCCAGAGCAGACCAGCCAGCTGCAGCTCAACCAGGAGGGACATTTCAGGCACTTGTGGCTCTGTCTTTGTTGAATTCGGCTGACCTAATTAGGCGAATTCCAGCATGCCAGTGCTGAGCCCCGAACACAGGATGGGAATACCTTTACAGAGGATGTGTATCTACAGTCACAGGTGAGCAGACAGCCACCCCCTATGCCATGCTGCAGGGAGATGCACTCTGAACTCCCTGGTATTTTTCCATCTCCTGAGGTACTTTACTACTTAACAACGCAGAGCCAAAATTGGATCAGACTTCTGCTGTATTTTGCATCTATTATGCAGTTCATGCTGCCATGACTGATTTAATGTCTCCATTATCATGGAGCACTGGCCTGCCAATGACTCCAGCCATCCAGCACGCTCCTCGGCCATAACTAAACATCTTCAGGGAGCCTCGAGGGGCTGCTGAGCAATGCATCTTTAGAGCAAAAGCTCCTTGGAAGCAGGCTGTGCTTCTTTCTGCTCTGCTTGCAAGTCACTTCCCACTAAAGGCAAAGTGGGGCTGTGGGGGGAGAACCCAGGTGAGTTGCCAAGTTTCTCTTCTGGCTTATCTGGTGCTCAGGGGGACCCGAAAGTAACTGCTCTGTGTGAGAAATGCTGAGGAGCTTCAGTCCCATAAAACCACATGGAAATACAGCTGTAGGAGTGCCAATGGGCCCTATAAGACAGGGCATTGCCCTTCTTAGAGGCAACAGAAATCAACTCTCTTCAGGTGCAGGCTACTCCCCAGGCCCTGGGGTTGTCTGCATCCAGCTTAGCCAGCTGCTAAGAAGCCAAGAATTTCTCTCAAGACAAAATTGGGCTTTTCAGTTTACTAAGGAAAGACATAACCCACCTCTAGCTTCTTTCCCAAGACAGTACCTTGCTCAGGGAGGGATAGAAGCTCCCCTCACTGTGTGAAGGGGAAGGTTTATGTTGTCTGGGCCCTGAGGGCACTGGTAGGCCCGAATTGCTCTGACCAGCCTCACCTGTGCTCACCACCCCACACCCACGGCCCAAGCTCTCTATTTAAGCTCAGCCTTGGGGGTCCCTTACTGCTTCTTTGAGTTATGAGGTAGGTGATGGGCTTATGATTAGGACTGGTGCTCTTAGAGGGCCTTTCCAACCCAATTGATTATGGTGTTGTCTAGCTCAGCTACGCCTGGCTGTGTTCTGCTTGTTGCTTTGGGCTATGGTTTGCTCTCTGGCTCTGTCCTGTCACTGTGGACCTGTCCAGTGGTTGCCTTCACCAGACCTCACTGGTCTCTGGACCAGCTCCCAGCTTTGGTATTGGATTAACCTAACTGACATGAGCTCTGCTCAGGGTGTGGGCTTCTGTCTGAACATGACTGCTATCCCTGGGCAGCTCTGCTTGCTTAGGTGTCCCTGTTATGCTAGCTGTGTTACTGTACTCAGTTCCCCAGTGGATGTTCCTTAAAACCTACATAGCAAGGGTTTGGTGGTTGCTAATGTGGACCCAGGTTATGCCTCTAAGATATACAAAGACCAGATCTTCTGTGCCTTGTCACTAACCTCCCTGTTCTACTGGGCTTTAACCTGCTTCTTATCCTGTTCCAGCAAAAAGCTTCAGGAGGTCTGAGGTTTGTTTGCCTGCCCTCCAGGCATCTAGTGTTCTGCATTTCTGCAGATTTCTCCATCACTCTGCAACCCTTTCCAGAAGGGCATTTGGTCTCTGCCTAGGAACTGAGTTGCTGTGCTCAATGCAGAGATAAGAGTTCTCCAAGCTGTGTTGTGCAGAAACCCAGCTTAAATGATGTGAATAAGCCCCAAGAGACCAAATCCTTTCTGCTTCCTAGCTGGAAGCTCAGTAGTCACCCCTTAAGTGAACAGAGGGCTGTGACCATCCCTTGCATGCCTGCTGCAGCACAGCAATGTGCCTGGGCTTTAGCTTCTCTGGGAGGAGCCCTGTCCCTATGGCTGTGAGGAAACTGGCTTTGGCTTTCAGCTGGAGAGCTGTCTGCCTCCTTGCCTCAGGTGGCTCTGTTAAAGGTTATTCTGGCCCCTTAATCAAATTCAATATAGCTTTGTTTTCTTCTGCCCTCTAGGAGTCCGCGGGGGTTTGCTGTCAGAGCCTCCTGCAGGAGAATGGCCTGGCTGTTAATGCAGCAGTCAGCTCCGCTTTAGAAGGGAGAGAAATGCAGCGCTTCAGGGATGGGAAGCAGCAGGGGCATGTGAAAACTGGGAGTAAAAGTAAAGCACAACTTGTGTGTGCTCTTTCACACCTTTCAGCAGGGGCTGGGAAGCAGGCAGGACTGGTAACAGCGCTGTGTCCCAGGTGGGTAGTGTGCCCTTCCCTAAGGGGAGGAAGCTGGTGTGAAGAGATGAAGAAAGGCTCAAAGTGATGCAGAAAACCTTGCTCCCACTCCTGTGCTCTCAATGGAACAGATCCCGCTCCCCTCTAATTACAGCACATGCTGGAAGGCATAAATGGCTCCAGGTCACTCCTCTTAAGGTGTTTATTATACATCTTTCCCCACAGGATTTTGGATGAGAGAAGGGGGTGTGCGTTTTCCCCACCAAATGCTTGTGTGCCTGGGCTAGGTAAGAATGGAGTGGGTACCTACCTCTGCTTGGTGCAGTCAAAATCCTTGTGTTTGAGCATTAAAAAGGCTACTCAGCAAATAAGCTTATATAAATCTTGTCAGAGACTCTGGAATAAATTTAGGAATGCTGCAACATGGGAGAAGTTAAATCCTTCCTTGTGCCCGAGGAAGGAGAGGTTGGGCAGGGGACTCTCAAGTCCCCCTGTCAAAGGGGGATGAGATGCCAAAAGGCTGCGCAGCTTCACAGTAGTTGGGGTTAAACTGTGTGGTGTGCCACCAGCCTGCTGTGTCACCGAGTCTCTGTCGCAAAAAGCCAGAGAGTGAATTAACTGGACATAGTCTGAAAGTAGTGTTTTTTGGTGTTTTCTTTGCGCTGAGAATGGCCACAGATCCCTTTCTGCTGTATGGTAATTGTGAGCATGCAATGGAAGAAGTGTTAAACCTTTTTCTTGGTACTAGTGACATCTTGCCATTTCTAACACTGCAAGAACTTAACATCTGACTGCTTATTTGTTTTGCTTATTGTTTATTTTCTTGCTCTGCTGAGCAAGGGCAATAGATCACTTTCATCTTTGTAAGTGAATTCAATTTTGCTGGATTTAGGAGAATAAAACATCTTACCAGCATATTTCAAATTAATGTGTTGCTTTTTTTTTTTTTTTCTAAACTGGAGTTTCAAAACAAGTTGTATTTCTGTTGAGATTAGACTTCTATTTAATTAGCTTTTAATTAACAAGTCCTAGGCAGCAAATTATTTCCTTTAGCTATCACCTCATTCCTCTACTTCAGTAGTATTTGTTTGCAAGTATCTTGGAACAAAATGTGACCCTTAAATTGAAATCGGAAAGCTGGCTGAATTTCCTGGAGGCAAAAGCTGTTACGGTAACTTACGGGGAAAGTGGCAGAAGGATGTTCAGTTTTGCCAGCCTAAAATACACGCTTTTTGATTCGGTCTAACAGACGTAGCTGTGAAATTGAACAATTTGGGGGAAGAACAGCAAAGCACAGATAATGGTAATACTGATAAAAGTTCCTCCCAGTATCACTTTCCTGAATAGCTTTGAAGCAGCTATAAAAAGCATTTAGTGCAATTGCAAAGCCCCTTTTACCGGTGCTCTGAACGTCGTTGGAGAACGTACCCCAGGTAGGGAGGCTGGAGAAGATCAAATGAGAAATGACAAACCTTTGCCTGTAAAGCTGCCAATACCTCGGGAGAGCTGAGCCAGCCGTGCCTATCCAAGGGAGTGTACGACGAAGACATGGGCTGTGCTGGGTTTAAGTTCATGCTGTTTTTAAAAAGCACTGGTGTTGCCCATCTCTGCTGGCAACGCTGACCTGGCTGATCGATGCGGCCATAAATTTTGTCTCATTTTCTTGTCTAAGATGCATCTTCTCCTTTCATACTGCCCCTTTTTTGCTGCTCAGTGGGAGACTGATGTGCAATGTCAAAATAAATCCACGCGGCACCAGGGAGCACCATGAGCCTCACAGTAAGCGTGCACAGCGCTGTGCCAGCATGGTTTCCTCCCCTCTGATGCGGGGCCGGGTAATTCATGAGGGTGTCTGCGCTGCCTTTGATGCCATGGGGCTGCTGCAGACACTGGATCCAGTTTCTAAGATTTGGGGGCTGGATGTGGCAGGGTCAAGAGATCTGAAAGGCTCTTAGTTACCCGCTTGTAGTAAGCCACCTGCATGCAGAGACAGCCAAATTACCAGCATAAAAGTGAAAAATGACAAGAGTATTCATTAAATGCCATGCCTGGGCTAGGATCTGAGTGTACTGAAGGGTTTTTATCTTGGCGAAGGGGTAGGAGGCAGCTCGGTAGTTCCTGCTGCATTTCCTGCGCAGTGGGGGCTGGGGGCTGCATTGATTCTGGGATAAAAAGGACTTTCAGAGCATTGGGAGGATGTGGTCTGACAGAAGCCAAAAGCAAGTGGCTTGGTTCAAGCCTGCTGGCTTTGCCTTGCTGCGCTGGGGAACTGGAGCAGCCGGCCCGTCACCTGCCCTTGTCCCGCTTGGGGTAACCGCTGCATGGGAACGGGTGATGGAGGGGAGAAGAGGCCAAAAAGGGCAAGCAGCTGCTCAGAGGGGCAGTGGTGGTCTGGTAGGAGCTACAAAGGCCAGCACTGGTCATATCGGGTACCCAGGGCTGGTTGTTTGGCTCTCAGGAGGGTTTGGTGGCCTTTGGCATGCCACCTTCCTCTAGCTGTCAAAAAGCCATCAAGCTCATGACAGGAAAAAAAAATACCAACAGTGCTTGTTTCAGGAGATTCAGTCTTCAACAAAAGAACATTCACTACTTGCAGGGAAAAGAAAAAAAAGTCTGGAATATTTTTAGTGAATCTTTATTTAGGGGATAAGATCTAGATCTAGAATCCTGACCGCCTCCAGACCGACATGCTGTTGTCTCAGCCACATGCTGCATGGGCACCTGGGGCCCACCATGGCTCATGGACCATGGGGAGGTCAGTGAGAAGCAACCAGCATGTCTTTGCCCTGTGTGTGGCTTGCACGTGGAGAGGGACCTGCAAATCAACGCTCCTCCTGACATCTTCACAGCTCAGAAAGCACCAAAGGTGGCCAGCGTGAAGGCACTTGGTGAGGCCATGGCAGCGCTGCTGCCTCCTCACTCAGGGCTTGAGATGTTTGATGTCGGTGGTGCCTGCCCTCCTAGAGTAGTGTGATGAGAAAATTGTTCTGAGAACGAAGAAAAAGGCACCTAGGTGCTGCTGTGGAGGAAAGCTTGATGCCCAATGAGCCTGATACCCTATGGAAAGGGGCTGATTTCTTTTGGGGTCCTTCAGCTTGGAGTTACGAGGTGTTTGCAGCCCTGTGGTGATTGGGTTTTGGGTAGGTCTCTCAGACACGAGGCCATGACTAGACTGGGAGCTGCATAGCACCTCAGCGGTGGCTGCTCAGGGGCTGGAGGCCTGTGGGATGTGAGTTGGAGAAATGAAGTTGCCCTGGGGGAGAAATCTTCCCTCATGAAGCGGCGCAGATACACACACAGCAGATACACGCACCGTGTGTGGCTCTGTGACCCGCAGGTGAGGCAAGGTGCGAAGCAAGACACCTCCCTGCGTGCTTTTCCACCACAGGGCTCAAAGGGCCCGAGGTCTGATCCCATCCCCGTGGGGATCCCACCGAGGGCTCCCCGTTCCCTCAGCGCCTGAGGGGCACCCGCGGCCCTCCCCGGCTCCCACCCCCCACCGCCGCCACACGGAGGCGCGGGGGGCCGGGGCCCTGCAGCCGGCTCGGGGAGGGAGCGGGGCACCGAGCAGCGCCTCCACGGCCCCCCCTCAGCCCCGTGGAGTTTTTTTTGGGGTGTGTGGGGGCAGCTCCGGACGCCCCCTCCCCGTCTCTCCGCCCCCGTAGCGGCGAGAGGAGGAGGAGGAGGAGGCGGTGCCGGGCCGGGCGCGGCGGCGGCGAGGGGCAGAGCCCGGCGGGGCGGCCCCGCTCCCCGTGAAGAGGCGGCGCGGCAGGGCAGCGGCCGCCGCCATGCAGCCGCTGCACCGGGCCCCGGCGCTGCTGCTGCTGCTGCTGCTGGCCGCCGGTGAGTGAGGGCTGGAGGGGAAGGGGGGGGAGCCGCCATCCCAGCGGGAGGGTGGGGGCAGCCACCGGGACCCCCCCCTCCCTCCACATACACACACACACACGCTTCCATCCCTCCGGTGCCGTGCCCTAAAGACCGGGGGTGATCCATCCCCGCCCCGGGGTGGTGGCTGGTTGCCCCCCGGTTGTGGGGTGCCCGTGGGTTTTGCTCGCCACAGGGTCTCCAGCATCGGTGATGGGGTCCCCGGTGGGGACCCTGCACGCTGTGGCCGGTGCCGAGTGCCCTCATGATGCCGTGAGGTGAGCTGCCCGCCACGGAGGACCTTGCCCACACCAGGGCTGCCCCCCAAAGCTCTCCCTTGTGTTTCTGGCTTCTTCTGGCATCGTGGGGATTTGACCAAGTACCGCAAAACTGCCACAAAGGACGGGGGGCACCACAAATTGCTCCCCGTTCCCCCCCCCCCCATCTCCTTCCAAGAGCCTCCCCTTGAAATTTGGAGGGGAGGGAGGGTGCCGGGGAGATGCAATTGAGCTCAGGGATAATCGTACCCGGAGTAGTTGCGAGGGCTTTGCGCCTGTTTTTAAATCATCTGGGGGAAATTTCCCAACAAAGGGCTCCCCTCCCCAAGACTCGTGAGGCTGCGGTTGCGCTCGCCCTCCCCACCGCCGGCTCTTTTGTACCAAAATCTGGGCAGAGCGGAGCTGGGAAACAGGAGTTCGGAGCAGGGACATCTGAAGTGTGGGGGAGTCTTTGTCTTGAGTCATTCTGGCAGGGAGGGAAGGGCTGATTTCCCAACCAGTCGCTGTCTTCCAGCACGACCGAGCTGCGATACGGTGACATCCAGCCCCCTGGCACGTCTGTGTTATTGCCCCGATCTCCTGAAAATGTTGGTGGGGGAATGTGTCATCTGGGAGCGCTGGGGAGTCGCTCTGTCCCCGAGCTGTAGGCACAGCGCCTTGCCCCTGTGGTCTGGGGCTCCCTAAAGAGCGGGGATAAAGGCTTTTAGGTTGGCAAACAATAGTGAGCTTAAAGAGCAAAATGGATCGAAAAACCTGTTGGGGTTCTGTGCCAATACTCCGTGGCACAGAAGCCCCAAGCTTTTCCTGGGCTGAGCTGGGAGCCAGCTCCGTGTTTCCCTCGAGGCTGGCAGTCCACATTAGGGAAAACCTCGGGCACAGCTTGCAGAAGTCCTTTAGCTGCATCTTGTCAGGAAACCCATGTCCCCAAATTCTGCCAGACCTCTGCCTCCTCCAAGGAGCAGGGCAATGAGCATGGGCAGGACTAACCATATTCCTATCCCACTGTTCTGCCATTTCAGGCTGGCCCCGTCCCCACACTCGAAAGCTGCATTTGCTCTGCGAGGAATGGACAGGGACCTCGTGGTGGTTTTAAAATCTGGCACCCAAAAGGTCTACAGCTGATGCTGCTCTGCTGAGGGAGGGTGTCTCCTCTTCTGCACAGACTGCTGGAAACTTTATAGCGTTGCTGTCCAGCTGGTGATGATACGGAGGATTTGGGTCCTTGGATTTCCCTGTGATCCTCTCTGCTGTCCTAGCAGGGAGAGGTGGAGGGATGGGAGACGAGGGGCAGCTCAGTTCCTCACCCAGTGAAACTGGTAATCCTGGTGCGTTGTGGTAGCTGGACTTGGATGGCCAGGCATCCCTGGAGACCTGTTTTCCTACCTAGCTAGAAGGTCAGAATTAGAGACAAAGACTGCTGAGAATTTCTAAATTGAGCCCATTTTGGTTAGCAGCTTTGCTTGGTGGTTAAGGAGCTGTTCCAGTCTGGCATAATTCACTGCGCTGTGGCTTTGCTCCTCCAGTCCCACAAGACAGGCATGGTTAAAACCCAAGAGCTGCAGGCTCTGCGTCCCTGGTGCCGAGGGAAAGGCGTGCTTGCAGCTGCCTCCTGGGGTCAGGAGCCTCTGCAGACCCTCGGGACAGGCTGAAGGTGCCCCACATCGGGGTCCCAGGAGCGGGCTGGGCATCACGTAGGTCTGCTGGCAGAGCATGGAAACATCTCTCCGGGCTCTTGGGTATCTGAGCCCCTTTGCTTTTGCAAGTAGGAAAATGATGTGGTTAGAAGCAGGGGAGAGGGCAGGGAAGCGGTCTTTTCCCTCTCATTGTCTTCCCAGGTGCTTGTCTGCATGTGGGCTATTTATTATTTTTTTCCCTCTTGCCTGCTTAGAAGATTCCTTGTTAGCAGTGTGTGAACAGCCGGAGCTGAGGGAGTATAAATCAGGACGGATGAAAATTCCCTGTAGTCAATTTTTCCTTGGCCTCTCCAGTGCCATAAGGAAATGTTCATTTAATTATAGGCATCAGGGGTAGAAATAACTACATTAAGCCCTCAAGGGGAAGCTGCAGGCGACAAGCTGCAGATCAGAGCACACAAAAGTTTGTGTTTTTTTTTTTCCCCCTCTGCTCAGCGTGGGAAGACGCTCCGGCATTTTGTGGGTAAATAAGTGAGCAGGAGACACAAAGGCAGCCGGGCCGCGGTGAGAGGGGCTGCGGGGAAGGTGCGTCGTGGCCCGCAGCTGGCAGTCGGGTGAACTTGCTTCCAGTCCTCGCCGGCTATTGAAACACGTAATCCTGAAAGAATGGAGAGAGGCTATTTGTCAGCCACGCAGCCCGGGCAGAGTCGCACAGAGGCAGAGGAAACACGTGCGCTGGTTTGTTCAGAGGGCCCGGGATGCTGGCGAGGAAGATGCGCCCTGCTGGCGCTCCGACCGGACCCCACCGAGCCCCGTTGTGCCTCCCAGGATCTGGCTGCGCCTTCTGTGCTCAGGGTTGTGCCCGGTGAGTCCTCAAGTCCTTTGGGCTGAGCTGGTGTCAACGGCTTCTGCTCCTTTGGGGTTGTTTCTGGAGGGATGTCCCTCCTGCCTGCTGCAGCAGCGCTTGCCCTGCCCGGGCAGGGAGGTTTGCAGGCGGAGCAGCCGTGCACCTTTACTTGGTGTGCTGGAAACAGGACCGGGGCGTGCAGCCCAGACAGAGTGAGCAGTGGGAGCAAAGGCCTGGCAAGGTGACTTCTTGGCAGGCAGTTGAAATGTTTTGGGCAAAGGAACCCGTGGGCTGTGTTGTTTTGTTTTGCTTTGTTTGTTGTTTTTATTATTTTTTTTCCCCCAGATCAGTTGCTTTCATCCTGTGGTCTGTTAGCCCTGGGGGCTTGCGGGCTGCTTTGAGGGTGCTGAGGAAAGGTAAACGAAAGAGGTAAATTCACTTCTGCTGCGTGCAACTGCCTACCTGGCGCTGCGTCTCCCCCCGAGCTGGGACCCGCCGCGGTTGATAGCGAGGAGCGCGGAGGAGCAGACGCGGCAGCAGCAGAGGAGGGAGGTGTGAAGGCTATGAGACGATCTGGGGAGGGAGCGAAGGGAAACAGTCTGTGAGGCTGAAACCAGGCACGGTTGTGACGCCCAGCGTGAGGGGCTGATGGAAGGGGGGATTGGGGCTCGCCTGAGCTGCTGTGGCCTGGTTCTGTGGGGTCTGTGGGGAGACTGGCTCTGCTCAGAGCGGGCTGAGGGTCCTGCAGCCCTGTGGGTCAGACCCCGGTGCACATCTGCAGCTGGCTGCAAAAGCAGGTGCCTGTCCTGGCACTCCTGGCCTCCTCCTGTCGTGGTACCTGCGCTGTGTGCTGGAGGAGTTCCCTGCTCAGTGTGTGCAACATTCATGCCCTGCTCCCTGTGTTTGAGCTCCCTGGTTGTGCTGGCTGTAAAGATCTCTGAAAGCTTCAAGATGCTGGCACAACTACTGGGTGCTTTAGGATCTCCTTCTGAAGCGTTGCCTCACTGCAAGGGCCTCGTGAGTTGTGCCTCGTCACCTCCTCAGTGCAGGACCTCTACGTGCTCCCCGTGTTACTTCTCCCATTGCTTTCCAAAATGTACCAGGGCCGTGAGATGGGAGAAGGCTTCGAGGGACACCCGGTGAGGGACCTGCTTGCTGACAGTACCGGGAGGATGGCAGTCTGATCTTGTTTGCTGAAGTCCTAATTAGAGATGCTCTCGGATTAGGGACCTGGCTGGGTGTGTGAGGGGTCTGGTGCACTGGGAGAGCAGCAGCAGGGCTGGCAGAGGTGCAGTGCTCCAGGCACAACTCCGAATTAGCACCAGAATGACTTGTCTGATAAGTGGCTGTACTGTCTGCACCCTGCTGAGAGCCCGACTCAGGTGAGAGTGAGGGAATCAGCTGGGACAGCCCTCAGCTGAACAGCATCGCGCTTCTCCTCTTCCTGTCTGCAGCTGGGATTTTTATTTTTTTTTTTGTCATTTAAATCAGCGCCGTGTTTTGTTATGTTCTGTGAGCGTTTGTGCCTTGGCAGCTCTGCCCGGGGCCTCTCTCCTCCCTGCCCTCGGGCCCTGCTCCCCAGCTTCTGCAGGCGGTGGTCTGGGGGAGGGCAGATCCCTGGCAGATGCTTCCCTCATCTGGTCATTGTGCTCCTGTCCCAGCCGATTATCGGCAAGTGACCCATTGCTGACCCAGCGCTCCGAGGAAATAACGGTGTGGGATACCTCCGGGGTCTGGGCTGAGCCTGAAAGGAAGGTCAACGGCAGCAGGGCCAGATGGACACCGTTGGGGCTGCCCTGTCGGCCACACCGAGGTGCCCTGGCCCCCTCCCTGGTACCCATGGTGTTGTGCAGGCTCTGCTAGCCGGTGGTGAGAGCCAAGGAAGTCAGAGCACGTGCTCCAGGCAAACGTGCTTCCCCCCCAGCCAGGGCTGATCCTGCCTTCCTGGCGGTGTGTTACAGTCCCAGCACTGGAGAAGGAGAGGTGAAACCAGCTGATACGGCTGGGAGATGGGCAACAAAAGGGCACACAACCCCTCTGTAGGTCACGCCAGTATGATGACATCTTATAGGATGTTGGTGTTATTTCCTTGGAGAGAAAACTGAGGCTTGCTCGTTGTTAATTAAAAAGCAAGAAAATTTTAAAGGCCGTTTGACACAGTCGTAGCCAGATTCCATTTCACGTCCCCAAGTCCCTCCTCTCATTTCAGCTGGATCCAGAAATGACTGATTTCCTCTTTCCCTGCTAGTCCTGCTCAATAGGCCGGTTGGGAGCTTTCAAGCAGCTGCCCCATCCCGTGGAGAGGTGACTTGCCTTGTGGCAACGGGACGAAGTGGTTCTTGGTTGGCTAAGGTAGAAAACGCTTTAGGGTTCTCCTAGAGTTGAGCACAAACATGAATCTCCTTTTATTCCCAGCAGTTTGGGAGATAGGCGGCAGATGTTCTTTCCTCGGATTTTTTTTTTTTCTGCTATTGAGCAAAACTCCTCCATCTGCCTTTTCGGGCTCTTATGTCGCATCCTCTGCTGAGCTGAGCAGAGCAAGCTCCACTGCTGTGAGCTGAAGCCATTTTCCGAGGCACCGGTGGGATCAGCGACCAGCAAACTCCCAAACGTGTGTGTCCGCCGGGCTGGTGCTTCTCCAGCAGCTGTGGCAAGGTAACACCAGTGCTCCCTGTTGTTGGAACTGCCCCGTTCCGCTCCTTGTGGAGGTGAAGCCTCTTCAGCAAGGTCGGTGTTCCCTCCACGTGTCACGTTTGTGGGTGCTGCCAGCTGGAGAGCTCGAGAGCTCGCAGCCAGAGCGGGAGCTCCGGCGCTGTTCCTGCCGCACGCTCCCTGCCTTTGTTCCCTCTCCCCGCGCCGCTTACCTCTCCCACTTCCCCTGCGCTCTGAGCTGGGGCTGGTGTTGCCTCCCGTGCTCGCATCCCTGCTGTTTCCCCGAAGGCTGGCTGCCCTCTTTAGCATGCAGAGCCTCATCTCCTCCAGGTTACGCAGAGGTGCCGCAAAAATAGAAACGAGAGACAAACGCCCCATTGAAGCAGCTGGCGAGCCCTGGCTCCGTTCCCTGCTCCCTCCCATCTCCACTCGCAGGGTTTTATTCGCGTTTCTTTTTTTTCCTACCATTTGATTTGCCTTCTAAAATACCAGACTGGAGACTGATGGCTACTGGAAGTCGCCTGATCCCTGTTCCCCATCCTAGGAGGAGGAAGACGGCGAGCTGCTGATTGGGTTGGGTTTCTCAGCTGTGCTCCCCGGCCTCCCAGCTCAGCTCGGGCTTTGATTCTTTCTTTGCCTCTGAGTTGACAGCTGCATTGAGCTCCTTTATCAGATGCTTGGAAGAGAGAGGGGGAAGTGACAAATCTGTGTTTGGCACCCCAAGCCTTTGGGTCGGTGCTGCTGCAGGTGCTGAAGGTTTGAAGCGGTGTCAGGGTGCTGTCTGCAGAAGGTGCCTTGTGACATTTGGGCTGGTGCTGGGGCAGCGAGTTCCCCCAGGCTGACCTCTGCACCCCGTGCCTGTGGGTCAGCCCCAGGCTGGTGTCCTGCCCCACATCCACTCCTGGAGAAACCCGCCTTGCTCGGGCCGTGTCTATTAATGCCTCCCACTCAGGGATGAGGCGGTGTAGTTTTATCTTGGGCTGGGGAGAGCAGAGCATGCCAGTAAACAAGATAATGCAGCTTAAGGGGTTTTAACGGGGTAAACACTTCAGAGTTACATGAGGGTAAGCGAAGTCCCAGGACCTGAGCTTCCTGCAGGGCTGGGATTAGCTCCCTGGTCTGCCATGAGATGTCTGTTGTGGGGCTGTTGGGCCTGGAGGCAGCACAGGCTGTGTGTGGCTCGGGGAGTATAAGCGAGAAGCTTGAGCCATCCCTGGAGCTGGCGCAGGGCTGTGTGGTGAGGCTTTGCCCAGCTGGCAGGGGGACCTGGGCTGTGCATAAGTAGGATCCAGGCGGTTTTACTCCCAACTACGCCACGTTTTCCACATCTCCTTGGACCTCTGCTGTAGTCTTTCCCCATCCTCCTGCTCCCCTTTTTCTGGATAACTTGGAGGATAACGTTCCCTTTGCACCCCTTGCTGCTCTGTCACGTTTCCTCAAGCTGTAAGCTCCTCAAGACGAGCGCTGTCCCCAGCTGGGCTGCTCAGGGCTCAGCAGTGCCCCGTTACTGCTGCAGATGCTCCAGCTCTCCTGTGGCAGGCTGGGGAAGCCCAATCTGGGCAGCAGCGCTTCAGAGCCTGGTGAGCACCACTCAGTCGGTGGCATGACGGCTGGCTGGGTCTCTCTGACCAACCCACTCCTGCACAAGAGGTGTCCAATCTCTCATTTCCAGCTGTGGATTTCACTGTGTGTGGCTCCCAGGGAGCTGGCCTGCCCCCAGGGGTGCCTCGGTCGGCTCCGTGATGCTGCAGCAGCCTCCTCCTGCCCCCCTGGTGCTCTTTTGCCGTTTGCTTTTTGCCGCTGCGCTGGCCTCAGCCGGTTCTTGCCTTGGATCAATAGAGCAAAACAATCGAGGCTGGGGAGTGCAGAAGCCTGACTCAAGTGTGTATGGGAAAGAGTAGCCAATGTTGGGTTTTGCTCGGTTCAGAGAAGAGCAGAGGTAGGCGGAGAAGGTCAGAGCACGCACAAGGCTCAAGAATTGCATTTCTGGGCTTCCAGCCTTCCCAGGGCAGGGCTGGTAACCAGCCTGGCAAGCGAGCAGCAAGTCCCAAACATTTTTCTGTGCTAAGAAGCCAATGTTTTCAGTGAAAGCACGGGAGCCAGCCGTAACTCATCTTGGCACTTGCATTGATTTGAATTTGTCCTTCTGGACGTGGTGGTGGGAAGGAACCTTGGGAGGTCGCCCAGGCTGTGCCCTTGCCTGCAGGCAGATTCAGCTCTGCCTGAATCATTCCAGGCCACGTGTACCCAAATCTGCGTGCGGCATCCAGGTGATGTCTCAGCAGTGCTTTGTAAAATCTCTGTTTCTAATGCTTCAGGACTTTGCAAGCATTTTCACATGTGCATTCCAGTGATATCTCGGAGACACTTCTGACACAGGAGCTTCTCTTAAGACGTTTCTAACGGATGGCTTCCTATCTTATAGCGGAGAATGTTTGGTGCTATTTCCCAAGGTGGTGACTTAACCACTTTGCAGTGTCCCTTTTAGTAATATTTCTGTTATTTCCGTCCTCGGGATCACCTGGCTTTCTCTGCAGTCTTTCTTTGTAGTGAGGATGTCTCCTAGCTTTGTTTCCTTGGCTAATTTCATTATCTTGCTATTAATTTTTTGAGCCAAGGTCACTTAGGAAAATGTTAAACACCACCAGGTCCAAGGACAGACCTTGAGGATTTCTACTAATAGCCTCCCTCCAGCACAAGCCCCTGTTGGTTTTTCTGTAGCCAATGCCTTACGGTTGCCTGACAGTTTATCAACTAATTGCTGTCTTTTCTTGCTTCTCTTGTACTTCGGTGTGGGGCACATCATCTGATATTTTACTGAACTCCAGATGGAGTAGATCTGCTGCACTTCTCCAGTCTAGAAAATCAGTTATCAAAGCAAGATACCAAATTAGTCTTTATTTCAGCATATTCAATTAGTTCAGTTCAGTGACTAGTTCATTAAAAACTGAAAAAAAGACGAGTATAAGCTGAGAAAGCAGGAAAACTTGTTCTTTTTTTTTTCTTTTAATCTACAAATAAAAATCAGCTGTGAGAGGATGAGATCTTCTCGTTTTAATGCGCTGAAGAACAGAGGGCTAGGAAGCCCTCAGCTCACCCAAATTAGCTACTTTGCTTGCTTAAGAAAAATGCTTTAAATGCAAAGTGTGTTTTGGTAGATGTATTTTTTCTTGATGTCCTCGTGCTTATCGTGGTATTTATCGGTTGAATAAAGCCACGTTCCAGATGCTGTTTGCCTGCATTTTGATGGCAGTTCAATATGCATGTGAATGCACCTTGACACAAATCACAATTAAAGGCTCATCTAGGAATCGAGGAGTGTCAGTCAAACTTCCTAATATGCAAAATGGTAATACCAAAGTATATAATTGTTCAAACAAAAGTGAAAAATGCCACCTGCATCCCTGCTTGGTGTTAGGTAGCGTTTGCTGTTAGTTGGATTTAATTCTTACCTGTGGCAGTCAGCCTGCCCTCAGGAAAACAAAAGATGCGAATGCAAAATGAAGTTCAGATCAATGGCTTAAAAATAGATTTCCAGCCTTCGGATTTAAAACCTGATTAATATTGATGATTTAAATAATTTTGGTTTAAATCAATCCCCCTGTATAGAATACAGCTGCGTGTCGGGAACACTGGGGCGAAATCTTGGCTGGGTGACAGTGGAATAAAAAACTGGCGTTGACTCCGCAGAGCCAGGGTTTTATGCTGTCAGTACGAGCCTTTCCACCTCCTCTCCAGGACGGGTGACTCACAAGGCACCTTGTCCTTTCGGGGGGGGCAAAAAGCCCCCAAAAGGCTGCCCCATCACTGTCCCATTGAAGGGAATGCCTGGGGCTGAGCGGCTGCTTGGCAGCAGCTCCTCGGGGCTGTGAATGCTCCTCTGTCTAGCTGTGAATGTTTCCCCAGAGAGCCCGATTTCCCTCATCAGCTGAGCGCAGCCCATGTGAGGGGCAGGTTACCCCAAGGCAGGTTGCTTTGGCAGGAGCAGGTTGTCTGGAGACCGGCCTGCTGCTTGCCAGTCCTCTCTGATGTGGGTTTGTTGCCTCTGCACAGGGACGTTGTGCCTCTGCCTTGCCTCCTCGGAGGAATCGACCACTGATGGCCTCACTTCAACCTCCCTGCTGGAGTTTGCCATGATGTCCCATCTGGAGGCCGTGAATTCCCACGAGCAAACCAGCCCTGAGGCCACCGAGCCTGATCTCATCCCTGGCTCTCTGCATGCTGCCCCAGGATCAGGCTTTACCAGCGAGGAGAACGAGGAGTCCAAGATCTTACAGCCCCCACAGTACTTCTGGGAAGATGGTGGGGAGCTCAACGACTCCAGCTTGGACCTGGGACAAGCAACAGGTAGGCTATTTTTACCTTGTTCTTCCTCTCCTCTCCACCAGAGCTTCGGGGAGGCGAAGGGATGCAGGGATCTGTTTTCCTGCTTTGACACAACTCTTGCTAAGAGGGGTTGAGATTAAACGTCAGCTCTATTTTCTCACCTCAGTGCCTGATGTGTCCCCAGTGAACCCTGAGCAAGCACAGGCTTTAGAAATCAAGTTACAGCTGAGCCTTTATTCCTGAGCTGCTGTAAGGTTCCCTGAGCTGGGGGGGGGGGGAAAAAAGCATTGCATCCACCTAGTTTCCCATTTGCCTCACGCCCTTCTTTCTCTTTCACTCCTTCTCCCTTTTATTCTCTTTTCTCTCTCTCTTCTTTCCATTGCCATCAATTAATTACGATCTAAAGGTCTCAAGACCCTGGCTCAGAGATCAAGGCCATCTTAGGGTTTGACTTGCAGCTGGATCCCCTGGGCCAAATCCTGGATTCCTCACCCTGTGACTTCAGTGGGGATTTGGCCCAGCAGAAGACAACGTTTTTTTTCCCCTGGGCAGCGCTGCCCCGTTGCTGTCCTGCCTGCTCGCTGGACAGTCCAAGGCCATGCTGAGCTTTGTTAGTGTTTCTGCTTGCTTTCCTCCGTGGATGTTTTTGAGCCTTGGTCCCCTCAGTGGTCTCCCCTCTGAGTCCCTTGTTGGCTTTGAGGTGTTCTTGGCGAGGGATGGGAGGAAGGAATCTCTGCAGGGTTTCCAGTAATTTAGGAGATTATTTTGCATACTCCTGCTCTTAATTGTCACTTGGGGAGTGTATTAAACATTACCCAGTGGCCAGGCCTTCAGCCTTCTCCCTCCTCCCTTCTCCAGTATCGCTGCCTCCCTCCCAGCAGGTCTGACTCAGGTCTGGAGTTAGAAGGCAGGAGTCTTGTTTTGGTCTCATCTTCACACCCACGTCTGACCTTAGGAAGAGCAGTGCTCCCCCAGGGCCGGGGTCTGCTGCAGTGCCCCGACTGGCAGCGCTGTGCCTCGGGCTGCCTGCCGGGGCCCAGGCCGTGCTCTGGAGGACAAGGACGATCCCAACTGAGGTCTCTGAAGCCCTCTGCTCACTTTATTGCCCTTCAGCTCCTCCAGCCACGCTCCCGTGCCCTGCTTGCATGCGGCCCCAGGGCACTTGCAGGGCTGGCCGTGGGGAAGCCGTGCAGATGCTTCCTCTGCAGCGATGCTCGCGGGGGATGTTCCCACCAGTGCATCCTTGGGACATGCTCTGGCTTAGCCGCTCTCACGAGCTGGCAGCGTGCTCAGCGGCGCTTTTATTGGTGTGCCAGCAGGCACCTGCGTGTACTCCCAGATCTGGACGTGACTTGGAGAACAGCGTGTGCTTGTGCATTGAGAGTGAGACGCGCCGGGTACCAAACCCAGCCTTGCCTCTTGCACGTGCCTCGCCCCATTTGTATGCAGAACATGCTTGTCTCTCCTTCCGTTCTCGCCTGCAGTGCTCTCCTACACGAACAGATGTGTTCTTTCAGCTGTCCTTTACACATACCCTGCCCGATCCACTGCCCAGCGCCTCAGTGCGTCCAAGCGCTGTTTTTTTTTTTTTTTTTTTTTCCCCTGGCCATTGCTATGTCCACAGCTCATGTCTCAGTGGCATTTCAGAACCTTGGTTAATAGAACAGTTTGAATTATTCAGGAGCTGGGAGCACATTTCTACTTAAAATTTAATTAGAAACCTGCTGTGTGTCATTTTACTATAAAGGATATTGTAATAGCATCCCTAAATTGGGCAGCCTTCTCCTGTCATGCAAAGCCTGCGCATGAGAGGGACACATAGCCAATGGTTCTTGTGTTCTGCATGTGTGACAGATGCCATGTGATACCTTGTGGAGCTGTGTAATGACATCTGTTAGGTTATTTTCAACCTATAAATCCATTAAACAGTTTCAAACAGCTGCTATTAAAAAAAAAAAAAAAGAAAAAGAATGTATACTGTAAGTTCTCCTTAAGTAGGATTTCTCTCAGAATGACAGTGAAGTGTAGCCTGGCATAGCTGATATATCTGCCCCGGGCACAGATTTGAGACCCTGTATCAATCAAGGCACAAAACAGGATTGTTGTACTACCGGAGAGAGAAAAATTACTGCTCTGAAAGGAGACATGGAGCGCTGGCTTCCTTCCCTGTTTGCTGTAAAGATGCTGGGCCTGGAAGTGGTGGTCTTGCTGCAGATAGGCCAGATCTCCTGAGATTTCAAACTGGTATTAGTCATCTCTCCTTTTCTCTGTCCTTCTGAAGTCTGTGTGGGGAGACTGCTCTGCCTTTGTGTGACTTTGAGACTGAGAGAGATAAAAAGTAATAACAATCTGCAGCTGCTGCTCTTTTTTTTTAAAGTGCACTCAAACATCCTTTAAAAATATTTCTGGAAAACATGTGGCATCTACAGCCACCTGTTAGTCCATTAGAAAGTGAGAACGAACTCCCACTGGCAGAGCACAGCTCAGCCTGAGGCTCTGATTCTCTTGAATAACACGCTTTTGCTGATGTATGCTACAGAAGGGTAAATCTCTACTGACATCAGTGAACATCAGCCCATGGAAGGACCCTGAGATTTGTCTTTTTCTGTCAGAGCAGACACAGAAGTGCACACGTGCACGTGTGCTAACCCATCGCTACCTCCTGGCTTTGCTCTTCTTGTGCAGCTGCTACCCAGTAGAGGTGCGTCTGGAAAAGACAGAATTAGTCTGTTGGGAAAACGGATGCCATATCCTTATGGAAAAAAGCAGTGGATAACTGGTACTTCAGCCAAAAGGCAGGTCAGAGGAGCTGTGAACCTGCTGCTTCTGCATCCCACAGCCCTCAGGCTTCCAGCAAACCCAGAAGCTGCTCAGGTTGTAGTTTGGGTTTGCCTGCTTTACTTCACCTTTGGTATCTAATTGCCCCAAGTCACAGATCAACCCTAAAGACGTAGTGTACCTTGCCTCAGGCTTTTCTGGCCTTCCTTTCCACCTTTTCCATCTTGTTTTTCCTGGAGGCTTCCATCTGCAGTGTTTTCTACTATCATGCTGGATTTCTGGGGGAAAAAAATGCACCATCTCTTCTGGCTTTAGGGGTAGAAGATCGGAGTCATCAGGACTTCAGGTTTCTTCCAGTCCCTGGTTTCTTGTAAAGGCATTGTGTGCTGTCACATCCATCCTGGGGTGCTCCCTGGTTTGCGTTCTCAATCAGAACACAGTGCCCAAAACGTTCTGCTTCCAATGAAGGCTCTAGGATTCGGCAGCCTAATTATTAACTGGTGGGAAGTGTGGGCTCCCAAAAACTCACCACGCCTCCCAGCCTGGCAGTGGGCTGGCAGCAGGCTCGCTTCCTTACGGCCAGAGCCTGCACTTCCAGCTCCTGGTTGTGCATTTGAAGCCCATGGCGTGACTGTGCTGGGAGCTATCAAATACACTCTTACAGCTGGTGATTCACCACGGTGGCGTGCAGCACTTCGGAGGAGGAAAAAAAAAAAGGTAATCTTTTAATTATTCATAGTAATTAGTAGCAGGGATTTCCATGAGTGCTAGGATAAAGAATAGCAGGACAGACGAGCTAGAAGCACTGTGTCCAAAGAAAAATAAGTTTTCCAACGAACTAAAGGGATAAAATCTCTTCCACTCAACTCGTCTCTGATAGTGAGATTCACTTCTTTCTGTGATGAATTATGTGCCTCTGGCCAGAGAGATCCCAGTCTCTCCCAGCCTTACTGAAATCTGCTGCCTCTTCATCCAGACTGACAGCAAAGCTGCAGTTGTTAATACCATCTTCAACGAAGCCTTAATGAAATGAAGCACCTGGTAAAGGCTGTCTCCGTAAGAAGCTTAGCACTGAGCAGCCCCCTGCCTGAGCTCCGCTCCCGAGATGCCTCCTGTTTATGCCCTGCTTTTCCGTACGCTGACGCGCTGGGTGAGCTGCCCAGGGACGAGCTGCCTGCACCAAGCCATTGCTTGCCAAGGCTGACCTGTGACTAACAGGGTTTCTCTCTGCGTAATGTTATTTTGGTGCAGATATCCCTGAGCAACTCCATGGTCAGGGGAGGGTGGCTTATTCCGGCCTTATTGCAGATCAGGCACGGAGCAGAAGAAAGGTGTGGGTCTCGCTGGGAACAGCTGTAGT
Source organism: Aythya ferina (assembly GCF_964211825.1). Classification (NCBI taxonomy): domain Eukaryota; kingdom Metazoa; phylum Chordata; class Aves; order Anseriformes; family Anatidae; genus Aythya; species Aythya ferina. The sequence goes on from NC_140306.1 coordinate 11,381,718, forward strand.
GCTGTAAAGTTCCCAGTCTGCACCTGAAGCAACTTCTAGGCATAAGGAGAGGTAATGGCTTTGCTTCCCTGGGTCTCTTTTAGCTGTGATTTCTTTGGACTTGTCTTGGAGTGGCAGCCAGTGACTTCTCCCCCCTCTTCTGGCAGATAAGGATATTAACCCCAACTGTTTCAGCTCCGCTCCCAGTAATTGCATTTTGCCTCCTTGTTATCCCCCTGCGATTCCAGTCAGGTGTAGCACGCCTTTTTGCAACAAGCCTGGCTGCTCTGCACGGTACGACAGCAAGCAGGTACCACGGCAGAACTGGCTGCGTAGGAAGCAGCAGGTAAAACACACCTTGTGCTTCGAGCTGTGTCGTGATGGAAGCCCAGGAATGTTCTTGTCTTTATTACAGCGCCGTCTAGTTATCAGTAATTCAATCACTGGTTAACGTGATCTCCCAGCTTAATCCGATAAAGACCTTATGGCCAGGTTATGCGCACTAAAAACGATGAGGCTCGCCCTTTTTCTGAGCTGTCTCGGTTGCTTTAAACAGTTCATAGTGGCAAATGCAGGTTAGGGGACCTCGCAGGGCAATAATGGAGCCTGGCTCTTCGGAACGAAGGGGAAGCAGAAGTGTAATGAATTAAATGTCTGGCTGGGGAATCGGGCTCTGGCAAAGAGCCAGGCCCTGGCCCAGCTGGTGTCAGGGGAAGTTTTGGGATCGATTTCAGGAGAAGCAGGACGCCACCTCAGTGGTGGCTTCACAGAGGTTTGGAGCTCATATTTGCCTCTCCCAGGGCAAATCGTCTCCCCAGGCAGAGGAAATGAATCCGTGTGACCCAGCCCCGGGTCTGCTGGGAGCTGCAGAGGGCAGGGGGGCTGTGCCAGATGGTTTCTGAGGGAAGCGGTGATCCTGGGGGTCTTTGGAGGGTCCGGAAGGGGAAAACCGGGGAGGTTTGGGGGGAGGAAGGCAGCTGGATGCTGCAATGTAATCCTGCCGTGGTAGGAAGCACGAAGGGGGCTGCGGTGGCCTGGAGATGAGGTGGAGGTGTGGAATTTCATATCGCTGAGACGGGCTCCCAGGGGGCTGGTGTGGCAGGGACGCTGGCACAGGATGTGACCCAGAGCAGGGGCTGCCTGCTGCGCTCCTCTGGGCCATCTCTGCTGGGCTCTGGGGCTGAAGATGCTGAGAGTCCCGTGGGCAATTCCCCTGAGCTGTGTCCCTCTGGGAGAGGGCCGGTCCGCTGTGGCTTGGCTGCTTTTGTTGGTGGTTTGTAGGGGTGTGTGGTGTGCGCTATCTCTGCGTGTGGCCACAAGTTCCTCTCGTGCTGCAACCTCCTGCTGATCTCAGCTGCAAGGCGAGCAGCTACTAGCGGTCCTTGCGAGATGTGAGAGGAGTTAAGGTTACAATCAGCGGGCTCTCACTGAAGCAGACAGGAGGAGGATGCTCCTGGCCTAGCACACGGGACAGCAGAAAGGCTGGTGGCAAGTGGGAATGTTAAATCAATTCGCAGCGAGTGTGAGGGCTCCTGTGTCTGCTTCCACCTCGCTGGTTTGTTGCCCCGGAGAAGCAGTTGGGGTTTCGGTTTTCAGCTGCCTTGTGAGACAGAAGCCTGCTGGAGAGTGGAATCGGCTCTCCTGGGCTTCCGTCACCCAGCAGAGATGGCAGAGGCGGCAGGACTTCGGGCTCCTGTAGATCTCGTTTGTGAAAGGGCAGCACGGCTGCACCACACGGGGCTTCCCCTCTCAGGAGCCAGCTGAGCTGTGACAACACCTTAAGAAAAGGTCAAATCCGTGGCTTCAGGGGCCAGCTGACAAGGTAGGAGTGTTCCCAGCTCCTGTGGGGCAAACCTCACGCTGCTTTTGCCCCGTTTGTTTTTATTCTGTGCCCATCTGCCAGTTCGTGCTCTCTTCCCGCTGGGAAGAGGTGCAGAGGAGTCGAGAATAGCTGCCAGTGTCCTCAGGCAAGGGAGATGGCACACTGGATCACTGATCCCTTAAAATAATGCCTCATCTGACAGGGCCTTGTGTTAGAGGACGAAACCAGCATCTCTCACTTCACCCCCAGCACATCAGGGCAGGCAGGGTTCCTGCTGAGGCTGGGGTTTTCGGTGCATATCCCGAGTGTCCCTGCAGCAGCAGAGCCCTGAGAGAGCACAGGAATCCTCTCCCTTCTCTTTCTCAGAATGCGTGCTGTGCTCATCCTGGGGAGAAAGGTGATTGGAAACGGAGCTACTCAGGTGCACAGTTTCTCAAGGCTGATCTGTGCCTGCTGGAACTCTGGTTTCCAGCTTAATGTGCCTGATCTTATGGGTACTCTCCTTATTCTGCAACCACTTGTCATTGGGCTTCTACTGCCTGCTATAACCTTACATTTGTGAGGTGTTTCTTCTCCTTCAGCATCTACATTTACCTAGCCATATCCGTTGTGTTCATGGTCAAAGCCACAGAACAACTCAGGGCTGAAGTTGGAGGGAGGGGAGCTGTATTCGGCTCCTGTTTCTGACTTGTGTATCCCTGCAGCAAAACTGCTCCTTAACGACATGGGAATCTCATGGTGCAGATATCTGTGGGATCACTTTTCTTCTGTGAAGCACTATACAAACTGAGGTTCTGCATTTCAGAGGTGCCCAGGTTGATTCAGGGTTTGGTGGCGTAACCTCGGCATGCCAGGGAGAAGGACGTGGTTTGCTGTGCTGTTGTTCTCTTCCCTAGTATTTCCCATTGAGCTCATGTCTGACGGCTCTTACAGCCCAGTATCTTTCTAAAACCCATGCAGAATGAATCCCTGGGTCCCAGCCTCATTCCTAACACTCATAACCTCACCTGAGAGAACGCTGGGTGTCAAAGCTATTTGCAGCCCTCGTGGCTAGCGGGTCTGTGACAACACCTTCAGGGCAGAAAGGATTTAGGAGAATGAAGGTATGAATCTTCCCCAGGGAAAGCGGGTTCACTGGGATGGGGCAGGGAGCTGGGTGAGTCCAGGAGCATACCGTGCATTTCCCAGTGTGCTGCACTTACCAGGGGGGATTGTTCTTTTCAGTGGCAGAATCTCTGCTGTTTGATCCCATCTGTGGCCAGCCATGTGCAGTGGGGACAATTCTCTGTTGTTCAGAGTTCACAGGTACTTAGCGTGTGACACGAAGTCTCTTGGATCTCTTTTTAGACTACAGCTTTCCTGCTGCCTCTCAGAAGGCCCCGCCGAAAGGGAATGGGACACAGGTAAAAGACAACTGGGAAGCAGCTACTGTCCATCCGCCGGCAGAGTTTGTAGAGCCTGACTTGCACACGCCTTTCTCCAGCACGCTGGAGGAAGAGGAGGGGCTGCTCCCGATAGACCACTCGAGAGGAGGAGTGGAGAGCCTTCAGACCTCCGGGCCAGAGGTTACATCTTCTGAACCAGCGGGCCAAGAGGAATCCTTGTTCTCCGTCGTGTTTTCTACAGCTTCTGCCCGCCCAGGTGTTGTGACTGAGGCAGCTGTGGGAGGGCAAGAAGAGGACTCTGCTCCTCCTGGCTTAGACCTTGGGAGCAGCATGGGGCCGAGTCTCCTGCCAGTGTCCTCTGTTCCTTCTACTGCTGCTGCAAGGTCTCCTGGTATTTCGGAAGAGCCCTTTGAGGTGACAGATGGAGACACGTGGGCTGTCGGGGGAGCATATTCCGAGCAGACTGTGACTACTGCAAGAGCAGAGCTCGCAGAGCCCACGGTGGAGGCTGGTGGGGAAGAACATTCAGCCCGAGAGGAGTTCTTGGAGACAACGGTGGGGTGGGAGATGCTGGAGCCCACAGTGCTGACTGAGCTTGAGCAGCCAGCAGAAACACCCGTTTGGACACCCTCTCCTGGTGGCAGCTCCACAGACACCCAGACTCATTCTGGTGGTGAGCAGCACCCCGCTTCCCCTGCGGCTCCGTGGGACAGGGCTGAGGAGCCCGTGCAGGATCCTGTCTGGAATGACACAGAGTCAGCCACAGAGGCTGTGACAGCAGAGGGGAGCTTGTCACCGCAGGCTGGGGACGCCCGCATGGCCCTGCTGCCGACAGAACTGCCCTGGGATTCAGCACAGGTAGCGCTGGGAGGGGGCAGAGGATGGGAGGTTGCACTGGAGATATTTGGCAGGGTGTTTAATCCCTTACCCATACCAGCCCCCTAAGTCTGACCGGTGGAAGTAGCTTTTCCTGCTCATCCAACCCAGCCCAAACTGAATTTTGGAGGGTTTCTCACAGCACTCCTTAAGGTACCTGTGGTCCTTGGGGAAAGCCCAGCCCCCCTCACATCTTCCCTCCTGAAAAATCCTGCTTCTAATAAACACCTTCCCTCTGGGGCACACGTGGCAGCGAGAGCTCCTTGTTTTCTCAGACTTCATTATTGGAAGTGTCAGGACAAAAACGGCCCCAAGGATTTCTGGCAAGGGAGTGAGAAGGAAGTGCTATTTTTGTGGCTGCTGCCTGATGCAGTCACCAGATGCAGAGCAGGTGGAGCAGGGCAGAGCGAGCTGTGAGGATGGTAGCCTAGGAGAGCCCGTGGGTGAGGAGGCGTGAGGTGAAGTACAGCTCCTGAATCCAGCAAACTGGCAGCTGGTAAAGGCAGGATAGCTAGGACGAGCAGGTTGGTGGAAAAAGTACCAGGGAAAGCTTTTAATTTTTCTTTCTGCCCCCCAGAGTGCTTGGGACCCTGAGTGAGTGACTCAGTCCTTCTGTGCTTCCTGCTCAGGCTGCAAAGAACTGCTCTCACTCACCAGTTTAAGCTCTCCAGGGGCTCCTGGTTAGGTTTTGTGTTAAGAATTGATCACATATACAATAAGGCTGCACGCTAGAGAGCTTTGCATCGAGTTCTCAACTCATCCTAAGCTCTAGATACGAGAGGAAGGTAAGCTGGGCTGTGGGAAGCTGGCACAGTAGCCTTGTGCAGCATGTGCTAGCACTGCAATGAAAGCAGCCAGTGTCCCGCATTACAAATGGAAGGGTGAATCCTCCGAAGTGCAAAGGGAGTACAGATCCTTCCTCTGAGAAGCATTTCTCTGGGGCACAGTGCAGCCCCGTGTGTACCCCGTGCTTTCAGCAGAAGAGCTGCATTCGCTGTGCAAACCCAGCTGTCTTTACGTCTTGTCTTTCCAGGTGATCTGCAAAGACTGGAGCAACCTTGCGGGGAAAAACTACATCATCCTGAATATGTCGGATAACATTGACTGTGTAAGTCAGTCCGCGGAGACTTGCTGGCATGGGAGGAACGGTGCTGAGAGGTGTGGAGGCAGGCGCAGCTCCTGCTGTGTGCTTTCACTACAAAACATTTTAAAAGCACTAATTCTCAAAATCCCTACAGAGGCTGTGGAGAGAAGAACAGAAATATTCCCGTTCTCCAAATGGGGAAAGAGTGGGTGGATTTCACTCAGTCTAGACAGTGTCAGTTCCAGATTGGATTTTGACTAAGTCCTGGCTGCCAGTTTGTGCGTGTTCACCTGGTCTGTCAGGAGACATGAGAGCATCTAACTTTGCACCTCTTACTTACAGGCGGTGTGGCAGGGTTGAGGTGTGACCCTTCCTCCCTGTCTTCCTTTTTCTTCTTTTCCTTCCAGGATGTAGGAACATTCCTCTGATGGCTCAGAGGAAAAAGGATTCCCCACTTGCAGTGTGAATGGTTCAGTATCAAGCAGCTGTCTCTAAATCTTCCTTAAGTGCCTCTTGTTCCCACCCCATTATCTTGTGTGTTATCTGGGACTGTTAACTAGACATGCTCTGCTAATCCACTGCCTGTCCATCCAGCCCCGTAAAGCTGCCGTTAATTCACGAGCCCAGAGCCCCTTGTGGATGTCTGGTAAAAGGACTCATTCACCTCTGCCAGGCCTTTTAGCAGGCACTTTAAAACCAGTTGTGAAAGGCCTGGGGTCAAGGTGCCTTTCATAATTCTCAGAAATGATTACGAGCCTGACAGCCTGAGACCAAAATATTTCATCAGGGAGCCCCGCTCTGTCCTTGTGCGTCTGCACTCCTGCTTGTTGCAGCTCCTGCTGAGGGGAGTGGTTTTGTTACTGCAGGGTGACCCTCCTGCACTGACCTATTTCCACTAGTGGTGAGCTTGTGGTGTGTCTTTTTGGGGCTCAGGGTGAAATTTCTGGGGGCAGTGCAAGCAGGTGATTTACAGCACAAAGCATGCTGCCTGCTGTACAGGCGGATTAAAAGTCAAGCCTCATTCCTCCTGACTTCAGGCAGACAGGTTTGCCCTTTGGAGAGCCCTAAGTGTTTCTGTTGCAGTTCGGAATTTCAACTCTGAAAACCAGTCCTTTTTCCTCCACATCCACCATTCCTCTTTCTACCATCTCTGTGGAGTTGAAGTGCTTATTAATTTTGCAAAACGTGGTAGCTTCCTTGTTGTGGTCTTGTGTTTAAACCAGTGGAAGGGCGAGAGCTGAAAAGCAGGCGTGGAGATGTCCCTTGACAAAACTGTGCCTTTACTGGTGGATCCTCAGTTCTGTCATGCTGAAAGAAGGAAGTGCCCTGGGACAGGCAGGCCTGAACTGTTTTTCTACTTGATTTCATGTTTCAAAAAATATTTCCCAATGGGTCATTTGTACTTTTTTCCCCTTTATGTTGACAAGTGTCCCTTAGAATCTGTATTTAACATGAACATTGCTTTATTCCCTGTCTCCCATTACCACTTTGCATGGATGAAACTGGAATCAAGCCTCCTCCTCTCCACCACTGCTGGCACAGTTTGTTTCCTACCCATGGCAATTTGCTCACTTGGGGCAGTTCACCTGTCCTCTGCCTCCCCCTTTTGTTTTCTGGTTTCTGTGTCCAAGGCCTGTGCTGTTTGGATTTCTGGGGCTGTGGGGCAGAATTTGCACTGCAAGTGCTGTATCTGAAATTAGCACGAGGGGATTCCTCAGGTATTTCCTCTGTTTTGATGCCTGATCTGGTGCAGTGCTGAGTCCCACTGAGAAGCCGAGGGACAGGGAGGGTGCCAGCCCCTTGCAGTCACACCGTGAGCTTCAGTGTTCTCCATAGCACCAGGCTCTCACCTGCTGCAGGATCGATGCCTGTATTGCAGGTTGCAGCTGGCAGCTTGACTTCCCAATGGGAATTTCCATCTTCCTGATGGTCAAGGCAGTCGCTTCAGTCCCTCTTGGCACATCTCCCACTCAGTATTCCTGGGGATTGTGCCCGGGAGAGGACTGCAGGATCTGACCTGACGCTGGGAGGTGACCGCCACGTGGCTCATGTGCATTCAGAGGAAAATCCATCAGCGCTCTGCACCCTCTGCTTTCCCCGTGAGGAGAAATCTCACCCCCGTTGTCCCTTTGCTCCTGGAGCCAGGCCCCAGCCAGCGGTGTCTCTTCCAATTAGGCCGTTTTCGGCACAGGCCTGTGCCTGCCCTGAGCGCTTCACATTGCCGTGGCAACGAGAGCTCTCCATTTTATTAATCATCTGCGCGGCCTTCGGGTTGACATGGCAACTGGAGATAAGAATAGAAACACACGAGTGGGAAAAGCAGCAAAGGAGCCCGCCGAGGGATGGCTGGAGCACGGCAGGCTGAGCTGCGCCCGCTGACCGGCGCTGGCAGCGGGGAGAAGCCCGGCTGATTCCTGCCTTACGTGGTGGTGGTGGTGGTGGTGGTGCTTCACAGTCCCTGTGTGTGGGATTTGGCGTGGTGTGGGGTGTCCGGCAGCCGCAGGAGCCCAGCAGGAGGGTTGGTTGGTGTGTCCTGAGAGCTGTGAGGGGGAGCATTGCACCAGGTTTAGCATTGCTGGCTTTGGGGTGCAGGGGTTTTGCCATACAGACACATCAGCCCTGCGGTGCTACACCTGCCCCGTTCCCACCGCGTGCTCACCAAGGTCCCTTTCCTGTGGCAGGAGGAGTTTCGGCTGGAGAGGGGTCCCCAGCTGTTGGCGCTGGTGGAGGACGCCTTCTCCAGGCAGACGGACGGACTGCAGGACCGCTGGCTGATCTCCCTGAGCAAGCCCAATGAGAACGAAAAGCACTTGCTAATGACACTGGCAGGGGAACAGGGTAAGTGCGGGGAGGAGGAGTCTTCCTGTCATGGGGGTTGTTTTTAGGGGGCTCTCAAATCCCCTAAGTGGAGCTTTTGCTCTCCCATCCCCTTCAATCCCTCCAATCCCAAGCATTAAATGGACCTGAGGGATAGAGTGGGCTCTGAGGACTTAAGACCCTTTTTCTTCACATCTTCCTTCTGGCTTGTCCTTCACTGCTTGCACCAAGCTCTCTTCTGCACTTTGCTCTTCTTCACTCCCTCCCTGGATTGCCTTCACACGTCAGCTTCCTCCCCATGCTTCTGCACTGTCCTCCATGAGCAGGCCTCTGCCATGGCAGGGCACGGCAGCCTGCTCTTAGGTCACTTCGTAACTTATCCCCAGAGAAACTAAAACTGACGATGAGAGGTGAATTGAGCTGGGGAATTTTAACACCTTCATCCCCTTCTGGTAGGAGCATGCTTCTCCTGTACTGCTTCTGCTCTATTCTAGAGGCCTCTAACATTGACATTGTGGCCAATATGAACAAAACAGTATTCTAAAATGCCCTGTAGTAGTAGGAATGTAGAGCTAATGTTTAAAAGATATTTTCTGTATCGATGCGTTAAATTATTACATCTCTCCCAAGCCCTTAGGCTGGACCATGTGCCTATGAAAAGGCTTAGGTAAGCATTTGCTCTTCTGAAATAAAGCCTTCATGCTGTAAGAGTGGACATCCCCCTTCCTGGAGGAAAAAAAAGAAGTCTGAACAGCAGCATAGCCAACCTGGGAGATATCCCTGCGTTTAGAAACCTCAGGAACCAAAGTATTTTCTGCTTTGAAGAGTTGTGCTTTTGTTCAGTCCCTCTTTTTACTGCTTTGCAAGTGAATGTAGAAATGGACCTCAGCCTCTAAATCCTCCCTGGCTGCTCATGCTCGCCTGGCTTGGAGAACAAACCAGGAACTGTTGGGGAAGGAGGGTCCCAGGAGGGGCTGGCTCAGTGTGGGCTGGCGACTCCCTGGCAAAAGCTGTTCCCTGAAGCTGTTCCAGCACACCTCCTGCAGCCTCTGCTGTTGTGTCAGGGATGCAGCCTCGCCAGGGTGCCCTGCCGAGCAAAACGCACCTGCTGAAGGATGCAGTAGGTGAGCACGGGGCTCTGTGGGATCATCCTAAGTGCTGCAGCTCAGGATCAGAGCAGGGTGGCTGCACTGGGCAGCACAGGTCCCTGCCTCCACGACTCTTCAGATGTTGCTGCTCACAGAGCAGACGCAGATCCTGAGAGCTTCTGTGGCTGTCGGAAGGGTACCTAGGTGCCTCCAGTATCAGTTCATGCCTGTTTTGTTTTTTTTTTCCTCCCTTAAGGAGCATTTGGAAGTATCTTTGGTTATTGTCCTTGCATTCTTTTGATCTCTAACATATAGTACCAACGAATAAAAATGTGTGTTCCTCTTCCTTTATCCTGTTGGGGATTTTGAGTACATCTTAACCGAGTTAACGTGAGCTGAAAAAGCAGCACTGATCTCTCCCTTTCCTTCTTTGCAGGTGTCATCCCTACAAAAGATGTTCTCATGGCACTGGGAGACGTTAAGAGGAGCTTAGCTGAGGTGAGAGCCTGTCTGCCTGCATCTACCCTTCAAGACTGGCTATACAATTAAAATAAGCACCTTGCAAACTGGGAGCACGTCTCAGTCTAACCGAATGCTGAACCCACAGCAGGCGCACAGATGAGTCAGACTCTTGGCAAACTCCCTTCTGCCCTCTCTGGTAGTTGCCAGATCATCAAATGTCTGCTCCCAGGGAGAGAGTAGCTGTGGGTTATTCCCTCTCTGCTTTTCTGGCTTAGTTTTGAAGCTGCTTTTCATAAATTCATTTTGTTGGGATACTTGGTCTCATACTTTCCACACTCTTGCCTGTGGGTGCTGCAGAGCCCCAGATTCAGCCCTGCTCACCCTACAGCTGATTTACACGTGCTGGCTGCTCCCAGTTGCTCAGTCTTTGCTGGAGAAGGTGGGAGGGGTCCATTTACTGGATGGGACACATGCACAGTCCTCCTGCAATTCCAGGGCCTGTATTTCACTTCTTAGGATGAAGACAAGAATTGTCTCCACAAGGGCAGGCAATGGATGCCAGATTCTACTGCCAGCTGCCTGTAGCCCTCACATATTCACTTTTACCCATAGGCAGCTTGGAAGAGGGCAGAGATGAGAACAAAACAGTCCTGTGATCTCTGAGTTTGCCCCTTAGGCACTGATTCTCCTTTTTAACATTCCTGGAGTAATTCTGCTGACTTTAGCAGCAGAAATGGGCCACCACCTTGCTGGATGTCTGCTCCCAGGTTTTTCCCTGACCTAACAAACTGGTGCAGTTAGACAAAGCAAATTAAGTGCGCAGTGCGGTATTGATTGGCTTACACCAGGGACAGTGCTAAAAGCCAGCCCTGTAGAAATAGTGTGACTGAAGTATCAACACCTAGAACTGTCCAGAAAGAAGATTCCTGTTGGTGTAAGGTTTGACTTCTATGTACAACAGCGCTCCTACATAAGCATGCATCCTACCACGGTAGCCCCACCGCCTGCCTCTGGCTCTCCAGCTCCATCAATAATGAAACGCTGCTCCCTGCCTTCACCTTGTGCTAGCACAAGCTTGGGAAGAGGCGGGAGGATATTTTCTTACCCCCATCACACTTGTTACTGAATTGATGTGTAACCTGTCTGGAGAGCACCAAGTCACAGGGAATGGCGTTGGGCTTTGCTGACAACCCCAAGGGAACTCTGAAACTTCTGTGGTTTCTGCCATGAAAGCCTCCTGTCTCACACATTTGTGTGAGCCTTGTGCAGGCAGCCAAGGCAGGGTTGTGCCTACTGTCATTTACGGATTTGTCAGCTCCCAACGATGGTGGTGTTAAATTCGGTCGTGTTCCTTCGCACCATGCAAGACAGCGAACATCCTGGCTCCCTAACCCTGGCTTTTAGTTCCTCTGCCCACAGTGACGGTCCTGTACTTAGGACCTGGAAAGCCTGAACAGGATCCCACCTGATTGCGGGCCAGGGGTTTCAGTGTGCCCCTTCCTTCCTTCCAGATTGGCATCCAGAACTACTCGACCACCACGAGCTGTCAGTCACACCCCAACCAGACACGCAGCGATTATGGAAAGCTCTTTGTGGTACTGGTGATCATCGGATCCATCTGTGCCATCATCATCGTGCTGGGGCTCATATACAACTGCTGGCAGAGACGCCTGCCCAAGATGAAGAACATGGTGAGCGCTGGGTGGCTGGGGAAGGTGGCTGGACTCTTATTCCTTGGGATGGAGGGGATTGGAAAATTGGGAGAGATTGATTTCCATGTGCACCTTCTGAATGTAGCTGGACACGCTGCTGGAGCAGCAAGGAAGCCCACTTAGGCATAAGAGAGATGCAAACCTGTGGCTCTTGCTGTGCTCATGTCTCCCAGGAGTCCAGGAGTAAATTTACCTTTTCCCACGGATGACCTGCAAAGTTCCCCTGACCCTCGTAGCCTGATCCAGTTGTGCCTTTCAGCATCACTAGGGCCTGTCCTTCCTTGTCTCCATTTGTGTTCCTCTCTTCCTCTGCAGTCGCACGGCGAGGAGCTGCGCTTTGTTGAGAACGGCTGCCATGACAACCCCACCCTGGACGTGGCCAGCGACAGCCAGTCAGAAATGCAGGAGAAGAAGCCCAGCGTGAACGGTGGGAACACCATCAACGGCCCCGACAGCTGGGATGTCCTCATCAACAAGCAGGCGAGCGAGGACGTGGATGTGTTTGAGGAAGACACGCATCTTTAGAAGGAGAAGAGAGAGAACCACCCCCTTAAATACACTTGTCTCTCTCCTGTCTGAACTGGTGGACCATGGGATCAGGTGGCTTCTCAGGAACTTTTTAAAGGCTTGGGACTGGTCAAGTCTTTGGGCAAGTTTTCCCGACGGAAGTCCTGAGCCTGCATCTGAGGCTTGGAGCCAGGAGGATCACCAACAGAGGGAAGCGGGAGGGGTGGGTGTGTAGGTCTCTGTGTGTGTGTTCCTATCAGTAGCACCAATGCTTTCATCACCTTTCAAGGCACTTACTGTAGCTCTCTGGTAGTGGCCGAAAGTGGCTGGGCTTGAGAAACAAGGAGGTGAGGCTAAGTCTGCCACCAGGAGCTCTGGGGAGTAAGTTCACTTTGGGAGTCCAGCTGGAATTACGGCAGCCAGATCCTGACCTTGCTACATCTGGATTTGTATCTGTAGAGCTGAGGTGGCGTCCAGCCCCTGCAGGTGCAGTAGAACCCGTGCACCATTCTGGATGGAGAGAGCCACAGTTTGTTTGATGTCCTGGGCAGAGTTTGCATTCCACACATGAAAAGAGCTTTTTGGTGTTTTTGTTTGGTTGTTTTTTAGCACTCTAGCGTTCAGCTGCTAATTGGATGGGCCAATGTTTCTATCTGGGAAGAACATCCTCCTGTCATCTCTTTTTTCCTCACACCCTCAAAGAGCTTCTCTCTGTCCCTTTTCCATTTCACAGCTCCAAGCTGAGCTTGCAAAGTTTGAGCACTTTACCCTTGCTTCACTGATTGCAGAAAACTTGGTGCCATGGTGCAGCATCTCAGCTGGAAACTTGCTTTAGGCTGGAGAGTTATTCAATAAGGACATTTACCTGCCTCTTTCACCTAACAGCCTGTGAAATCAGCAGCAAAGTATCCCTTGTGTAAGTCTCAGTCCTAGATTGGCAGGCCTTTTCTACTCCTGTTCCATTTTCCAGGATAGTGTGGTTTCAGTTGATCTTTTTGAGGTAAATGTAAAGGCTATGGGAGTCTTTTAACAGGGAGAAAAGTGAAAGCTCAGATAATTTTCTGGTCCTTTTATTTCCTTTTCAGGATCTTGCCTTGGGGTGTGAAGTGTTTAATGTCACATTGGTGTAAATCAGGGTAACATCTTTAAAATTGCTGCAGTCAAACAAATGTAAAAGCCTGTTTAGATGAGATGAGAATCAGATCTAAGAGCTCCCCGATGAATATTTCTCAGGCACGCCTCAGGCAACTTTGAGGCCCCAGCTCCCTGAAGATGTGTGATAAAAGGCACGTGAATATGTATAATTGTTCTCTGAGCCCTGCCTAAATCAAGACTCAGAACTACTTTCAAGCCTGAAATCCCAGAACATTTGTTTTTTCTCTCACTGAGGGATTGAGGGACTTGCTTCGGTCAGAGGCAACAGTATTGGTCTCTGTTTTGGTGAGCTGCTTGCTTGCTTACTGCAAGGTGCAGCTTGGCGTTTGGTATTTAAGGGAACCTTTGTACAGAAAGACTCCAGATATGCAGCCTGTAAATCTATCCCTGTACATATACGTATTTTTAGCATGCTCATCCCTGATGTGAGTGCCTAGAGTCAAGGTACAAAAGAGTCTGTTGTTTCATTTTGCATAGCGCTTTGCATACAAACTGAATCGCAGACCACCTCGAAGTAGGACCGGGTCGATAGCAGTCTATAACGCATTCAAGAGATAGCCTTTGGTTTCCTATCCACATTCCAATTTTCAGTGTTTATCCTGCCTCCTTACCTTTCCCTGCATTGTGTAGGAGATGGTGACCATCAGCTCCTTTTGTATCTTGGTAGAGTTGCAGAGATGCCCAGAGGAGTTCCCTCTCCTGCCCCAGTGGCTGGCAGTGGGTGGCTGGGAAGGGGGACAGTCCACACGTGTGTCCCTTCGCTGACCGCCCCTTGGAGATGGCTCCTGCTGAATTTGACGGGTCCGTGCAGTGAAACTGCACAGGTTCAGTGGCTGTGTTGAGGGCATCTGGGGGCTCATGGGTTAAATGCAAGTTGTTATGATACGGTGAGTAAATTTAAAGCATGGAGTTAAAATTTGAGTTTGTATAGCACTTAGCATAACGGGGCCTGGCATGGCTGTGGCCTTTAGGCAGTTTCACTGTATAAATGTTTCTAAGTCCAATAATCCTCATTAAATACGTTTTTATAACCCAGTGGCTATTAAAAAGATACAGCCACCAATCAGATGTGAATTAGCTCACCCGCAAAACACTTTCTTGGTGCACTTCATTGCTAGGAGCCGCTTTGCTGCCTCATTTTCTCTCTGCATTACTAATTCAGACAAACAACAACATGCTGATAAAGTAATGCTTCTTGTTGAGCTCAGTACCTCCTGATCCTGTCTATGTCTTCAAACTTTGAAGAAAGCACCTGGGGGGCACTTGGGCTTGTTAAGGAGCTAGCAAGTTCTCCTGGCTTGCTGCTCTGGTTTCTTACAGCCTGACTGTATTCCAGGGACTGTAGTGGACTCTTCTGAATCTGGAGTGCTCCGGGGTATCTTGAGAGTGTCTAAGGGTGGCTGTCACGAAGGTGAGAACAATCTTCTGATGTCTCTGACTGGGTGCACTTAGCTGTATGATCTCAGTTTATCTCTGGAAATCTACTGGCTAATACAATTTCCTTGTAGTCTGGTGATACTTTTTATACCTTTTCCATTTGTTTTTTCTCTGTATCCTTTTTTGCACTAGGCCGATCTTGTTAAGTCAATTGCACTGTTGTCCTCTCCTGCAAGCCCCGCAGATGGGTCATCTCCTGGTACCTGTGGGCTGGGAAGTGCTGTAGAGAGGCTGTCTGTAGCCCATTTCACTTTATTGTTCAGTGCTTGGATTTCCAGCTCTGTACGGGGAAGATTTGAAAAGGAAGAGAAACTTTTGTTTTATCACTTGTAACGGGAAACTTTTCTATCAATTTAATGTAGTTAAACTTTGTAACAAAGACTGTCAAAGCTGGACTGCTCAGAGGGGTGTGCCAGGCAACAGAGCAGATAGAGAAGACAATGTAATTCCTGGAAAACCCTTTTCCACCTACTAGGACTTCACTGTAGTCCCATCTGCCAAACGTTTGACCGCACTGACACCTGGTGGCTGCTGGGAGTTGGAGACAAAAAATAAAACGGAACTTTTTTTTTCCTCCCCTCTTATCTATGGATATTTGTTTGCTGCGACTTGCCTAGGACACGGGAGGTTTCTGGAATTGCTTGTGAGCAGAGGGGCTGGCACCACGCACGTGAGGGATGGTTTGTGTGAGGATGTCCCTGTCTGCAAATCAAGGAGATGGGATGCTTCATGGAGGCACCAGTCTAGAGGCCCTGGACAGCCAGCTCAGGGTCACAATTTTGTGTGCCCCCTTTCTCCTCCACTTGTCCCCTTTCCTCCCAGGAAACACGGCCAAAAGTCAGAGGTTCTGACTGGAGAGGAAGGTGTTTCATCCAAGAGCACAGCGGGGTGCTGGTGTGAGGAGCTGTGCCCCAGGAACGTGGCGATGGCAGCAGCTGGATGCACAGCTGGGTGTGGAGCCGCTCGCCACCTCAGTGGGACAGGGGCAGACATGGTCTGGGCTGGCCGTGCTGCTGCTTGCTTCCAGACATTGCTGAGATGTCAAGAAGGGGGTCTGTAAGAGTACAGTTCCGTGTAGTACAATGTGCTGGGGCTTTGCATCCCACAGCCCTGTCCATGTTTCAGCACCGTGTCCGTCCTTTCGGGGTCGGCGGCAGCTCAGCCCTTCAGCCCCACCAGCCGTGGTGACTTCGTCGCGGCTCATCCCTGCCTGTCTTTGCTGTCGTGCTTTTTCAACCTCATAACCACCTCATAAACACCCCAGCCCCAGATGGAGATCGCTTAGAAACACGTATTTGGCCCTGAGAGCGCCACAATCGTGTTTTTATTCCCTTCACACAACCCTCGCTCACTGCGTGCCTCAGCGCCTCACCCCGGGGCCGCCTCACCCCGCTGCCCCTCAGGCCCCGGCCGTTGCTCCTCCGGGCCGCGGGAGGGCGGCGGCGGGGCCTCTCTCCTCCCTTTTTTCTCCGCCCTGTTTACATCCAGCACCGTTTCCGTCCCCTCCGGTCCCTCTCGGTCCTCTCCGGTCCCCGCTCTCCCTTCCCCGGCCCGGCCCAGCCCGATCCGACCCAACCCGGCCGCCCTCCCTCCGCCCGCAGGGTCAATGCGGCGCCGCCGCCCCGCCGCCTGTCCCCGGCCATGGACACCAGCGACCTGTTCACCAGCTGCAAGAAGGGGGACGTGAGCCGTGTGAGGTGAGCTTTGGGGACACGGAGGGGACAAGGGGGGGCTGCAGCCGCTGCCAGCGCCTCGTCCCCGGCTCCCCCCTCAGCCCCCGGGCGGGCTGGGGCTGCCCCGCAGCCGGGAGGTGGCAGGGGAGTGGAAGGGAGAGCTCCTTTCTGTGTAAACAGCCCCAAAATTTGGGTGGTTGCAGGGTTTTTTGCTGTTCCCTGGGGTTTGTTGTAATGTTTGCTTCGTTTCTTAGAATTCCCCAGTCGGGTGGTTGTGTGTGGGTGCTGTCTGGGGTGTCCTTGTGGAAACCCCTCGTCCTCGGTGATCTGTCTGTGCGGCTGGGCGCTGCGTGTGCAGCAGTAGGGAGCTGGGTCTGTGCAAAGTGCTCGTGGAGATGCTCAAACACCTCATGTAGGCTGTGGGGGTGTCCCCGAGAACCTGGGGGGCTAAATTTCAGCCTCAGCCTGCTCACGGTGCCGCCAGGTGCCGTGGTGCGAAGGCACGGGGTGACCCCGCACACCTCCGCTGCCTCTCACGGCCTCCCTGCTCCTGTTAGATCCTTCCAGCGCGTGGATCTTCCCCGATAATCAGACAGAGCCCCTCTGTCTCAATGAGCTTCCTAACTAAGGAGAAGAAGCTCTGTGGGTGAGGTCTGGGAGGCGGTTTTATCAGTTGTGTGTTCACGTTAGCTTAGTTTGTTGCAAGCGCTAAATCGCAGCGTGCTGGAGAAGGAGAGGCCCTGCACATGACCTTGCGGAGGTTTTAGATAACCAGCGGAGAAGTGATAGCGGAGAAATCATCGGGCTGAGAATGCTGTCAAAGCAGAGATGAGCGCCGCATGGAGCCAGACAAAACAGGCTGAGTAGAAAGGATCTGAGCTGTTTGGGGTTTGGATGGAGTCGCAGGAAGCTGAAGTTTGAGGAAGGCAAAACAGAAGGAGTGGAAGAGGGAACTGGTGTGGTGGATGAGGAAAACAACTGAGAATCTTTGTGAGGGCTGAGGGGAACTCTCTTATGTGGCTAGGAGAGACAGCTGGGGCTGTAGTTGGGGGCAAGAACCAGGCTGCGTAAGAAACTGGTGTGCAAGGCAAAGGCTGGTTTCTAGAAGTGCCAAGGGACAAGAGTTGGCAGCCTGTGATATAGCCTAAATGGGCAGGACAAGGAAGTGACAGGAATTAAGGGCAGTCTGGAGTGATACTGATGTTGTTACTCATGGTAAGAAAAGCCATAAACAGGGTAGAAGTTTAGCCTTATTCTTGTAAATTTGGCCACTTACTAGTAAGTATCCAGGCTGTGAGCATTTAAAAAAAAAAAAAAGAAGGTACTGCTGAAGTGCTCATTCTTCTTTTGTGACTGGCCTTGTTAAGGGTCAGCAGGAGGTTGATTTGATCTCCCTCTTCCACTACTCACCACCTAAGATTGAAGGAAGCTGTCAAGTCACCCTGAAGAATGCTGTTCTTTGTTTGACTGATGTCACTTGATCCTTAGGTTGAATGCAAGATCTTGTCGTGCCTTTGGAAGTTACCACCCAAACTCAAAGTCCCATCTTTTTAAAGAGAGGAACGTGTCTGAGTGAGCAAGTACATGAAGTTATGACTGTGCTCTCCCTTCTCTTCCAGATACCTCCTTGAGCAGCGAGATGTGGAAATTAATGTCCGAGATAAGTGGGACAGTACGCCTCTGTGAGTCCTGCAACCTAAAGCACAGCCTGGGTGGGAGGGCAGGGCATTCAGAGGGCTTTTGCTCTCTTTGCATTACAGCTAGAAGCTCTGTTACAAAATGTCTTGGGTTTTGCTTTGTGAGAGATTTGGCTGCATATTTCTGCTTCTCTCCTCTGTGCGTGCTGTGATAAATAAGTCTTTGTCTCCCCATCTGAGTGTCACTTGCTGGAGTTAGTGCTCAGGAGCATGGTTAGTGCTTCCAAATGACCTGGATTGAGCCGTCTATTTTTGGCCTGGCTATGCTTTTCTTCCAAGTCTATGGTATCCTACTGTGTCTTTTCAGGTAAAGGTGCGACCTGATAAAATGCAAAGTGGCTGTGGGATCACTGTCTGTCTGGCGAGGTTGTGAACATGCAGTAGGTAGTGAAGAATCCTCAGAGTTGAGGAGGATTGTATGAGCTTTTTTCCTCCCTACATCCCAATTCCAAAGTGTACTTAGACGTCTGCAGTATATTTGGAGTATAGAATAACTTTGCAAAGTAAAAGTAGAGTCACATTTGCCTGCTGCAGTGCAGGATGCAGGATTCTCCTAGTCTGTAGGACAATTTCAAGTCCTCATGAAAATTAGTTAGAAAAGGTTTAGATTGTGAAAAGGAAAACAAAACCTATCACAAGCTAGACTTCAAGGGATGGGTTTTCTGTACATACGTTAGGGGTGCTGTTCCCTCATTGTCCTAGCATGCAGCAGTCAGATGGACATACCAAGGAGCAAGGAGAATTCAGCGGAATTGCTGAGTGCCCATGAAATGAACTCCATTAAAATGAGGGAGCAGATCTGGCAGCTAGTGATGCAACAGAAGATGTAAAACCCAGGCTTGGGACCTTGAGATCTCCTTGTAGGACAGCAGTGCCTATGAGTGCTGGAAACAGATCCTGTTTATTCTATTGTTTGAGTCAGACTTGGTATTCAGGAACAATTCCTTGTTTCTATGAGGAGCCATCTTCTAAGCTTATCACGGATGGCTCAGTGCTGAGGTCTGCATGTTGTGGTGTGCCCAAACACTGAATTTTGCTTCCTGTTTTATCTCTAATTTTCCTTTCTCTTGTTATTGCTAGGTATTATGCTTGCCTCTGTGGACACGAGGAGCTTGTACGCTATCTTCTAGCCAATGGTGAGCAAAATAGTTCTGGTTATCTTGCTCCCTACTGGTCTGTAGGGATTATATAATGTTCTAACTGTACCTTGTGGAAACTTCTAGTTTAATGAACCATCTAATCAGTAATCTCAGGCTTTAGGGAAGCTTTCTGTGATGACTCATGAGGTATCATGACTTTCTGAAATCACAACTGGTGTTTTAGAAGGGTGAATTGCTATTAGGAGTATGTTGGTGTAAGAATTGTATTTCATCTGAAGAACTGTCCATATAAAATGCTTTTGCAGTCTTCTGATAGCCTTGCTTCATACCCAGGACTTGAAGGTGAAAAGCAAGGACTTTGGCTAACCTGAACTAAAGCAAAGCAAGCCATCCAGGCAGTGTCTGCCCCGTTGGTTCTTGGCACCTAAGTTCCTTTACACAGTGGTGGCACTCTGCATTCTGGCAGAGGAATCAGTATGCAGAGTGAGATCTGGAATATTTGTTTCTCTCCCTGCATTCGGTGCACTTTAATCTGCCACTCATGTACGTCTAAAATAGGAAAATGCAAGTGCCCTTCAAATTTGTAATAGAGTCTAAAGAGGCGTCTTTTGTCCTCCTGTTAAAAGTCCAAAAAGTGATTGTACTCTTTGTACAGAGAGATTCTTCTCCCCAGAACATTGCTGGAATCATAGTGAGTGACTTATTACCAAAGTCAATTTAAATGAGTCATGACATCTTCAGAAAGGAATTATGTGGTGGGAGTACAGCTTTAGGTTATGCACGTGTAGCGGGAATTTAATTTTCATAATTGTGCTCAGCAGCACAGGAGATCGCAGCGAAATGGATCATCAGCTGAAAATTGTGCTTGTTTAGTGACCATTCAGGGACACATGAAAGACACAGCTCTGCCCTCCAGCATGTACCTGTTGTCATTTTGCAGGAGCAAAATGTGAGGCAAACACTTTTGATGGGGAACGTTGTTTGTATGGAGCTTTGAGTGATGCCATCCGACGTCTGCTGAAGGAGTACAAACAGATCACAGCGAAGTGCATGAAAAGAGACTACTACGATGTCTTCCTACAGCGGTAAGCAGATGGGACAGCTCTGTGTGCAGTGCATGCTGTCATCCTTCCGTAGCTGTTAACCTGGATATTCAAGCTCCCTGTTAAGGGCCAATTTGCAAGGCAGATGATCAGAACCTTATCTCATTCCTGTGCACGTAGAGCTTCCTAGGGGCACATATTCCTGTGTCGCCCTAAGGCTGACTTCCAGGTACACATGCATTGAAAATATAGCCTTCAGGTACAGGTTCCAGAGCCAACAGAAAGTTGGACTTTCTAACACAGAAGCATTAGACTGTCATCCTTGACTGTCAAATCTAAATCAGGTCACCAGAACCACATCAGCAATTTAGGATAAATGACAGCTAAAATTAAGTTTCTGGCCTCAAGTACTATAGCCCGCAACCAAGGTTTCCAACAGTGACAATAGGTGTCTTATTTTTGAGATGCTCAGTTTGGGCTTCTTAAGGTGCTCTTACAGGCAGGTTGCTGAGCTCTTTCTTTTTGTTCATTAACATTTAATTAAAATGTGTTAATTTTAAGATGTTTCTGAAAGTTACCTGTCACACCATGTAGTCTTAGCCTAGAGCTCAAAAAGAAGCCTAACTTGCTCCACGAGTAGAGGAATAGTGTCAGTCTTTCTCTCGTGCTGTTTTTCTACCCCGGAAGCTCTTACATTATTACACAAACATATTTTTTTTTAATTAAAAAAAGTAATAAAATAAAAGTAATAATAATAAAAAAAATGACAACCACAGATTTCAGCATCTATATCTTCAGATTTGGAGAGAAAGCAAGTCCTGGAAAGATCTGAAAATCTTCCCATTACTACAGAGTCCTAATTTCTAAAGCCGTGAGAAAAGAGTGGAGGAAGGAAACTTATTTGTCTAACTAAAATCAGATTCTGCCTTATGTGGAAGTAGAGTTTTGCAGGGTGATATGTCACTTCCCGATGAGTTTGTGGCTCAGATAATGCAAGGTTACACATGAAAACCAAAATGTGCTGTTTTCTACTTCTCATTCCAAACAGATTTAGCATTAAAATTGAGACAAAGGGCAACAGTAGGGGGGCAAAAAATTAACACCTAACTGTTTCCATTTCATTTTGGACAAGACAGTAGTAGGAGGGATGTAGTGGCAGGAGCTTGAGATCAGCATTCAGGACCCTGCTGTGATATCATCTGCTTGCATGACCCCCATGCCTTTCTGTGCATCAGTCCTGCTCTCTAAAGGGAGCATGGTGCTTATTTCTCCTGCCTCATTTGTGAGGGATGTTTGTGAGAATATTAATGCAAGAGGTGATGGGTGTTAGGAAACACTGGTGAGGGATGCCGAAAATCTTTTAAGTAGCAATCTTATTTTTCTCCTTTTCAGGAATGAGAGTATGGGCATGCAAACATAAGCAGGGCTTCATCTCTGATGTGGTAATCGCCTGTGTTTCATGCCTGTAACATCCTTCCTTCTTCTAAGGGTGTGTGATCTCAAGTCCCTTCCTGTTTGGTGCATGGTTAACGCATGCACACTGACAGTGGCCAGGGAGCAGAAAAGTTGTACCTTATCTTGTGGTGGGGTAATTCTTTTATGAAAATATGTGCTTCTCTGGATCATGAACAAATGCTGGTTGTCATATGAAAGTTTAAAAGTAGGATTAACCTTTAAAAGATGTGTTTGGGGGCAGCTAGTCCCTTGTTAAAATCCTCTGCCTGCGTTCAGGGGCTCACCTGAGGCAGGAAAGTTCTTCCTCAGTCTGCTTTTTACATGTATTAGGTATTAATCATACACCATTCAGGTAAGTTTGTAACTTTTTCAAATTACTTTTACCACCAAACATTAAAACTGCCTGATTTGATAAAAGGCATCTAGGCAAAGCAGCCTGCCTTTAAACTGTCTTACTCTCTTCCCCCCTGCACTTTGTGACCTGTTGTTCATTTGGAGCTTAATGTTACCGGTGTCTCCCACTAGCTTTGCTCCATTCTCTCCTTTTTCATTTTGCAGCAGATTTCCCCTCTCTTTGTTCCCTACAGGTTGCTGGAGCAGGGTTACCAAAGCGACATCGTTTTCATTGTTCACGGCAAATCCTTCTGTGCCCACCGCTGCATTCTCAGTGCTCGCAGCGCCTACTTTGCAGAAATGTTTGAGACCAAGTGGAAGGGGAAGAACATGATAGTGTTGAAGCATCCACTGGTGAGCAGGGCTGTGCTTCCAGCCTTTCTTTTCCTTTTTCAGTGGGGTGAGAAAAGTGAGTGGGAAGGATGGTCTGAGGGTTAGCTTCCACAGTGGAAGTCTTGGAGCTCAGAATGACCCTAGGCAAGGAGAAGGACTTGCGAAGGCACTTTATGCATAAAATAGCATCTTATTGGATTAACAAAGGGCTGTAAGGCTGCATAGTTTGCCTTTGTTCCCTCTGTCACAGGCTCAAACATAGCTTAATTAATTGCAGTAGCAGGTAGCTGTTACCATCTGCCAGCTGCGTCATAACTCCTCTGTGAGTTGAGTCGCTCTAATTCCTGGTGGACAGGTGGTCTCTAGTGAAGACATCACCTCCATAATTGGTACTAATTGAGTCCCTTTTGTTGCCTTTACAGCAAGAACTAAACATGCCCTAAGTACATTCCATCCATTAATCACCAATACTCTGGCATATGTTTCCATTGCTTGATTGTGGCTGTGCAAAACCTCTCATGGCAAACACAGTTCCAGTTTCTCAGGACATTACTTAATGTTTCTCCTTTCTCTTTGTACAAGAACATAGCTGTCCTGTCAAAGTAAGAAGAGGGTTTGGAAATATTTGTGACCAGTAAAAGAGGGAATTTTACAGAGTGTGCATTATAACTGTGTCTTTGGAGCACTTGCATTAGTCAGGTCCTGTCCCCTAGGCACATGGATTAGTGTCAGCTGATACATTTGAAGAGCAGTGTAAACCAGGTGGAGTGGCAGCATCAGTTATACAAGGAACATAGAAATTAGATATTCAGATTGCTGTGTCTGAGTTGCCATTTGTGTGAGTGTTTTTTTTTTTTTTTTTTCCCAACTTGTTCAGGATCATGTTGGTATCCAGGCAAGATTCAAGCTTGTTAAATTCCTGGGAATTCTAATGGTAACTTTCTTGTGTTTTATTTTAGATTAATCCAGCAGCCTTTGGCGCTCTGCTGCAGTATCTGTACACAGGTAAATGATTTACTGTCTAGTGCATGTATACGTGGCTGGTGGGTTGCTGTCTGTGCCTCTGCCATAGCATAGTTTGGGTGGCGCAGGCTTGCAGACAGGCATGTTTGGGTACACGAGTTGCCAACACATCCTTTCTGCTGGCAGAAGGGGAGAATGTGAGCAATCCACGGCTCTTCCAAGTTGTTTGTACCTTTTGCCAGTTGTTGTCCTGCCAATAACTATACAGTCAATTAAAAAAAAATCAGCTTTGGCTGATTGGCTGGCTGGATGGGGAGAATGTATTTTTAACTTAGAGAAGGTAAATTTATCATCTGGGGTAACAATCTCTATAGTTGTTGAAAACCCAGCTTTCCACATAGGGCATTTTCAGTCTGGCAGACCTGATCAATGTGTGCTGAATGCTTTGACTACTTGCTGATATTTTTTTTCTGAGCAGCAGTGGATCATAAACTGTCAGTCAAAATGCCAAATGTTGCATTGTACGCATGTTGAGTGCTGAGCTATTTCAGGCCAGGAGGTGGTGCCAGAAAATAACTTTATCTTCAGGGCTGTCTCCCCAGTTCAGCATTTTCAGAAATACTCCTCACGACATTTTCAGTGATGCTAAAAGATTCTGGGGTTACAGTTCATGAGCCTAAAGTGTTTTCTCACCCCAAACCAGACAGTCCGTGGTGGCAGTAATACATGATGCTGTTGTGCTGCTCTTTTTTATTTTCTGAGAGAACTAGCTGCATTTTTGTATAAGCCTGTTACATCTTTGACTTCTTAAATGGAGCTGTTAGGATAGATGCTGGAAAGTGGGAATATGAATCAGATGCCAAACTGAGATGGGGGTGGGCTAGCAGATCTTAGCTTCTTGGAATGAGTTGTAACTGGACACTGAAAGGTGAGGTGATGTCTCTAATTATTGCATTTCTGTGCCATCCAGTCTTCAGTCCTTGAATTTACCATTTTTACAGGTAAGTGATATGGGTTAAAAAAAACTGTCTGCATTTGTTCTTCACAGGTCGTCTCGATATTGATGTAGAATATGTAAATGATTGCAAGAGATTAGCCAAACAGTGTCGGCTGCAAGACCTTATAGATGACTTGGAGACCAAATGTAAAAAAGTCTATGAATTTGGTAAGCATCTTACGTGCTGTTGTCTCTGCTGTGCAAGTGCCCTTTCAAGGAGAAAGAGGAAAGCGTGATGGTGGATATTTCATGGTGGCCCCCTTGGGGCTTCCAGAACATGATTTTGTTGTGGAATCCCCATGTTTGCATGATAGTTTTCAGTCACGGGTTCTCTGTGGGGCAGCTGAAGTGGTTTCTGGCATGTGCATGTTTATCATTTACATAAAATGTTTTCATTATAGTAGAACAGCTGTGGCAGCAGGACTTTGCTGTGGTTGCCGGCCATTCAGTGCAACACTATGGGGTATATTGGGAAGTGCCTTTCAGCAAAGAGTTTATTTAAATCCCCGGGGAGATAAAATATGTAGAACTGGAAGTCCTTTTCTGCATTTAGCTGACTCCTAACCAAAGTAAAACATTCGATAATTGGTTCAAAATGGATGCAGAAAGAGATATAATACTTTTAAAAACAGAGAAGTATTTCTGAAAGGATGTGTGTATTTTTAACACGTGTCTGTGCCAAATGTTAAATGATTCAATCCTCTATTTAAGGGCTTTTTGTTATCCAGAAGGCTTGTGATCTAGTCATGACATCAGCTTATTGCATGAAAGCCAACAGTTGGAGTTTATCATTCATCTCTTTAGCTCAAGAAAAAGGACACGTGAAGAATCAAAACAGCACAAGTAGGGCAAAGCAGTGTTAATCATTAAATAACAGAAAGGTATCTGGTAACAAAACCTTCAGGCTGAAAAAATCTGATTCTCATTTCATGCTCTGAGTTAACTCCTTTACTTCAACCAAGTGAATTTCATTTCAGGAAGGTAATGTAGTTTGTAGCTTCTAAGTCAATAGCATCTTTTTCCTTGATCTAAGAGGTGAGGGCGTAGCTATTCCAGCTTTCCATTTTGAATTACAAATTCTGATTATTCAGCCTCCTAAAGTTGCCGGGCTTAACAGATAGAGATAATATTCTGACTCAAGAAATTCCTCACCTGCAGATCACGTGGAAGATTTTGCCATGTATACGTCTCCCCTTAGCCACGTGCAATTGTTTGTTGGTGATGGGATACTGGGTTACAACAGTGCAGCTGTTCCCATATAGACCAGGCTGCAAGTGGAAGCTGTGTCATAAGTCTTACCTTAGCTGTGTAAACACAAATGTTAACACATCTGCAGAGATGAGAAATGTATTTCTTGGTTTCTTTTTATGAAATGCTAAGTGTAAGATGTCAATCTGGATATTACATGGTTGGTGGAAAAGGGGAGTGGTGGAGAATACTAGAAGTGGGAAATAATAATTGCTTAGGCATCAGGTAACAGAATTGTCCTGTGGTATCTTTTGATATCAAAGTAATCCCGTGAGATGCAGGAGATCTTTTTTCTTTTTTCTTTTTTTTTTTTTCCTCCAAGGGTCTAGCTGAGACCCCTAAGGTGAGCATTCCACCTTAATACATTAAATTAGAATCTCATATTACATTGTGGGAGGAAAGTAAAGTGAATGAATTTCTGGCTGTCTAAAGCCACTCATTGGCATCTTAAGGATCATAAAGTCCAGTGATTTATTTAGCAAACTGCCAAACTTCTTGGCAGGCTCAGAAAATGCAAAATGGTGAAGTAACATTTCAGGGTGCTTGGGAGTTCCCGGTGCAAGCTGTGCCTGCGAAAGTGATAAAAACCTTCTGGGTGGCAGAGAATAAATCTTTTAATTTCCTTGCTCTTTGGCAGGAAAGAGCTGTTCTTCATGTGTAAGGTCTGACAGAAGACATAATCAATGTGTTTAAAGCACTGATGGAAATCCTAGGCTTAATTTTTATTCACAACAGGTTGGATTCAATGGAATAGACAGAACTGCTGATAGGTCTGTTAAATGTTTTGTCTCCTATCAGATTTCAGGTGGAAGCCAGGAGAACTTGTTGATTCTCCAGAAAATGATACATGCAAGAATTATAGACGTTAAAAATGGGAAAGACCTGAGATCACATGTCTGGCACTGGACAAAGCATTACTGTTCTCTCTCATGCATTAAGAATCTCTGCTTGTTCAAAGTGTTTGCTGTGGAACAGACATCTGATTTGGGTCTGCAGAGCAGGGTCATGTCCTGCATCTCTGTTACAAAGTGGAAACATGCCTAATAAAACATGCGAGTTCAGGCCTGTGCAGCTCCAGTGGATAATAGCAGTCTTTGCAATGTCATTATCTAGAGTTAATCAGCGTTTCAAAAACACTTAGTGACTTGGCACCCACAGGCAGTAGTTTAGGAAAACCTGGAGAGGATGACCCACAGCATTCTGCTGCACCTGAGATAGGCTTCAGTGTGACTGCTTGCATGTGGACGGTTCCTACAAAAAGAAAAAAATGTTGCAGTGTTTGGAAGAGCTCAGACAGGGTTTGTCCAGACTAAGCCATAATCCTTCCTACAGAAGTGAATATATTTGAAAATAAACATTCTGTAGTTACTTCTACAACTTCTACAAAAGGTTTGGAAGAAGGATTATCATTCTGTGATGCTCACCTTCATGGTGGGGGCACTGGAGATACAGAATTAGTTGTTGCAGTTTGCTGTGGCATTGGGAAGAGGAAGCATAAGGCGTTACCTGGGTGTGACACCATTTTGTGAAGGTTTGGAAGTTTGGTGTTTGTTTTTTTGTGGTGCATTGACTCAGCTGAAACAAAAGAATACAAAGACGTATTGAGCAGCAGGAGCAAAGGCAGCTGATGAATTGGGAGGTGATGTTCAGTGCTGTACAGCTGGGCTGGATTGGGACGGAAGACAAAATTGCTCCTTCCTCAGCCAGAGTTGGGTTATTCCCTCCAGGTCTTTGCATTGTTTATGTTGCCTGTTCCCGAAAGCCCTTCATTCCCACTTTTTGCTAAAGGTGATGGTCCCTGCTGCTTGCTTGCAGCCAACAGCTTTTTCCTGTTTTATCACTTTGATTTTTTTTTATTGTTTGTGTTAGGAGAGAGTTGCATGTGCTACCAAATGCTGTACTCCTGGATTTTGGGAGACACAGTGTCTGAAATGTCTCCTGGTAGATGTGCTTCTCAGACAAACCACCGTTCTTTCATGCTTCTGTGAAAGTGCACAGATGCTTTGCAGATCCCATGAGAACTCTTTCCCTTGACTACTGCTTAAAAGTTGCTGGGTCCATTAGTGCTCACAGAGCCTGATTGATCTGGCGACGACAGGCACTACACAGATATAAACAATTCTCTCTGCCATAAAGAGTTCCTAATTGCACAGTGAGAAATTTGCTTCTCTCACACTGGTCTGTAAGTGGACAGGGCTCTTCAAGCAACGTGTGTGAGTTGGTGCCAGGTCTCCTTTTGGCTTACTTCCCTTAACTGAAGGTGGCATTCAGTGCTAACAGAGCAGCCCATCTCCCCGCTGGTGTAGCTCCATGTGTAGCAGTGATGGTACCTGGCTGTCTTGTAGATTACCCTTCCTTTTCCAGCATCCTCCTGGGATATTCGGCCTATTTGAGGCACGCTGGTAGCGTATCTGAAGGGTGCAGCAGTAATGTGGAGGAGGGGGTGGAGAACTTGTTTTGAGGCACATCATGGTCTCGTGTCGCCCACGGCCCCGTGAAGTCATCTGATGGAGCTCACGTAGTGCTGCGCAAAATGTCAGGAAAAATGAGGTCTCAAGGTGGCGTGATTCACCTGCGAGGGGTTTTAATGCGGTGAATCATACCTGTCAAATTATTCTGAGCACTTCAGTGTGGGGCTGCTTAACTCTTTTGTCCTTGAGAGTTAACTTTGCTTCTCCGTGGCTCCCAGCAGCATCTCAAGCCTTCCTTACCTCAGCTTGGCATTCGCCAGTGGTGCGTCATGTTTTTCACGTGCTTCCTTGTGTACCAGGGACTCCTGAATGTCTTACGTGCTCCAGTCCTCACCCAAAATGTGCTGACTTGAAAACAAACCTGAGGAGCGGTGTGCCAGCAGCAGTAGGGTTTCTGTCCAGCTACTGCACTGCCAGTTTGGTTTGCTGCTCGTTTGAGGTTGGAGCATTCCTCTCTGTTATTCACAAAGCTGAACTTTCAAAAGCAGCAAAGATTTCTTACGGCTTGAATTTTACAAGCATTGCTTGATTAAGTTTGAATACTTGCTCGTATTGCCTTTTCCAATGGAAAAAGGGATCGATTACAAGTGCTACAGCAGCCTGCTTTTCTTCTGACTGAGGGATGGCAGGTTTAAATGTTTGTCTCTCGTGTGGTGGCACATGTAGTTCTCAGTAGTTTTTGGAGGGACTTCAGACTTCTCTAGGATGCTGGTGTTGGAGCAAACTGGAGACTCGTGCTTTAGCATCAAGAAGAGCAAACCCTTCTGTAAGGGCATGGCAGCAGCCTGCTGGCCTACAGGTGTGCAGCAAGGCCGTTGGCTTCAGTGAGCTCCACATCATTTTGATCATAGCAAGACCACAAAATTAAGGGCATGTGTATTGCTTCTCCTTTACCAGGCTGTTTAGTGACAGGGCAAGACAGTAAGACACGCTAAGCCTGAAAAAGGCAAATAAAGTAGTAGTCTGTGTGCGGTTTATTTGGTCTCTTTGGTGGTGGTGGCAATGATTATTTAATATTTGCAAACAGCAAAGGCTTACTCAGGAGACCAGGTGTTTTGGGGGTCTTTGTGCTATGGGATCTCCATAGGTAGAGAGTAGAGAACAGACTTAGGAGCACAGAAGTTATTATCTAAACAAGAGTAAATCCCTTTGTTCCATGGAATGAAGTTAGGATGGCACAGCTGAAACAAGACCCATGAAAGCACGTGGCAGAGCGGAGAGGCATGGGGACAGTTTCATTTTACCCATCTTATCCCTCGTCAAGGGCTCCACCATAGGTGGTGCTGTCAGTGGTGAGGATGGTCAGCTGGAGAAGTCTCTGTACGGGTGACTCTTGCAGGGATCAGAAACCTGTAGGACAGTCCTCGGCTATACCTGATGACAAGGATTGCAGAGAACAAGCTTGAAATATGCCTTTAGCAACTTTGTGTTCGCTAGTATTCATATTTTGGTGCAAGGAATAAGTTTGAGGAGAGACAATACAGGCATCCCTTTCCAGCCCTGCTCGTGAGCTGTAGTGAGGGGTGCTGTGTGCATGTTCACGCAGGGCCATCACTTGTGCAGTGCAGTAAAAGCTACACAGCGATAACGCTGACGTTTCCTGCAGTCTCTTTCTTTTCTCTAAATGGGAGAAAATGTTCGTATAGGAATTTAGGCATCTCTGCTGTTTTGTTTTTTGCTTCTTCCAGTTTCTTCCAAGCCAGGGACCTGTGTGAAAGTGCTGACGATTGAGCCCACAGGTAACTGCCGGCTGCAGGAAGATCTGGCTCTTCTAGCAGACTGCGCCCTGCCAGCCGAACTGCGGGTAGGGAGCATTTATCCTACTTCTGGTCTCTCTGGGGCTGTGGTATGTGTTCACATGTGTTCGGTCTCATTCTCTCCATTTGAGTTTAATGCTTGCTTGTTTGCTGGTGTTAATGCTCCAAGCTGATTTTGTAAATGCTGAAGCATTTTATTGCTTGGAAATGCTGTAAAAGTATTTAATGAGGCTGTCAGTGCTGGGCCTTTCACTCGGATTTCTCCCCCGGCAGGGATCTTGGTAAATGAAACCCTTGCCATGCACTTGGTGGGGATTTCCCCATTGACTACAATGGTACGAGAGTTGGCCCCCCAGCTCTTTTTCTTTCCCCCAGCCACCCTTCTTGAATACCAGGAATATTTTATCAGTGGGCACTGTTACCCAAGGGGGCGCATAGATGGAAGGTGTCTTGCTGGGCTTACTTGCTGGGAACTGACACCCTGCAGCTTCAAACCCTGCTTTCAAACCCTGAAATATGTTTAGCAGAAATGAGTCCTTCCGAACCAAATTTAACTTGACTGGCAATAGATCTGTTTTTCATAATTATGTCTTGTTGATCCCTAGAAATGGTCCACAGACAACAGATTGATGATCATAACGTTAAAATACCATCAGGATTATTAGTTAGACTCAGATATGTGGATATTTGCACCTACTTGTGGGAGAATAGGTTAAATATTAGAGGTCTTCATTCTCCTTGCATCTGTTGCTTTCTCTAGTACCAGCAGTTTCACTTTGCTTTTGTCTGCCCTCTTTTTCTTTCTCTTTCATACCAAGCACTGAATTTAATAACATGAACTCATCTTTGGTGGCTGCTATGCCCAGAGGTTGTATGAGTGAGTGCTGTAGCAAAGTTTATTGCCTTTCTTCTTCTTTTTTTTTTTTTTTCTTTTCATCTCCTGCTGAATAGACCTGTAATAGACCTGTATGCTGCAGATGTCAGGGAATTTGATGAAGCAGGGAGGATCCTTTGCTCAGTGTGTGTGTGTGTGCATGCAAGTGCAAGAGTGTGAGTGACCAACCTGATGAACAGAGTCTTACCTGCAATATGCCGGTGTGTTTTGTGCTGGCTTTTGGCAGACACGTTTCTTTGAGTACAGAGCTCTTTATAGAGGTCGTTTTTCTCTGTCAGGTTTCCACCTACCAACTCAGGCATCGTTCCTATGTAACTTCTCTCCCCCAGATAACTGCATTTGTTTGTGGCTCTCAGTATGCTTTCCTATATGCTTGCAGGCTATAAAGAGAGGTGATACTAAAAGAAATCCCTAGTATTACCTCCCCAGGAATTAAAATATGGATTGTGGCCCCAGAACGGTGAGATTTACATAAAATTTAAGTCACTCCACAAATAAATCTAATGCTTTCTGTTTGATTTCTTGTTCCTAGATCTTTATACTACAATCCCGTCAGAGTTAAGGTTTTCTCCTCAAGAGTTAGAAACACCTCCCATGTAATTCTTTCATGTGGAATAGGAATTGGAAGGAAAACGCAAAACTTGGAATAATGCAGTCATCTGACAGTGCCATGAATGCCTTTGTGAGTTGTGGTTTTCTTGCTGTGTTCATAAACCAGAAAGAAAGCAGCTACAACAAGGTTAGGGTTGTTAGGGCTGTGAAGGTGAAGAAGGCATGGGCATATGCCTATTCAGTAGGGATTTTGTATGCTGTGCACAAACGTGTGCTTCTTTAAAGTCAATTTCTAAAAGATTTCCCTGTTGTTTCTCTCCATATTTTTTTCATTAATTTACAAAGAATATATAAACAAATGTCATCATCCTATTCCCATTTATCTGTTCCTAACGTTTGCAAATTGGTAAATTCTGTGAATTAGAAATCTTTTTCCTGGACAGAGAATTCCCACTTCCTCACTTCTACAGGGTCTCACATCCTACAAGGAATAGTATACAAACCATTTAACTCAAAATGTCAGTGTCAACCGAATAGTCATATTCAAATATCTATGTTCTCTAGAGAAACATAAACATTTTCTAGCATATGCAAAACACAATTGGTGTTTGGCTTCCGGGTCAAATCCAGCATTTTTTGATGGCAGTTCAGGTAATAACCAGAATTTGATGAGGCATTCTGAGCTGCTGCATACTGTGTAATGCTGTACCAAATGGAATTGGGATGTATACCACTTTCTATTTCACTATGAACAAATAATTTACATGTGATGTCTTTATCTAGCACTTGATCTCGTGCCTGCCCAGTGACCTCTGAGTTAGAAACTCCAGGACTTCCAGTACGGAGGACTGCAGGCACATCACTTCCTCGCAGCTGTTTTTTCATTCCTTTTTAACTGAAATCTTATTTTCCAACATAAGATGAAATCAGACTTAGAAGGATCAGCATGGCGTGAAAGAAATACTGTTCTTTCCATCTGTAGCCACATTTGGTGTGGCTACAAAAAATGTGGCCATTTGTCATTTTTGGCATAAAGGTGAATGTTGTATGGCTTAGAAACATTTGGAAGTAATGTCACTGCAGCCATGTAATGGAGTTATTGGTAGTTATTCCTGGGTTTTGCTTCCTCTGTTTTGGCAGAGGCAGATGAACTGAACTATTAAAAACTTGCATCAGAATTTTTTATCCAGTCCACTCGCATCTGATTATGGGCTGGTAATCTCCTCTTGGATCGCTAACCCCTGTATTTTGTGTTGTCATTTATTTACAATTGAATCTTCTTGCTGAGCTAATCTCCTGGCCAGGGTACAAATTGCTGTCACTGAGCTGTTCTGCGTGGTTTTGCTTCCAGCAACGTTTCTATTTAAGCACCAATAGCAAATTCATAGCAGCAAAGGCTTGATCCTTGCGATGTCGGGGAGATCCTGTGAGTGTTCGCGCTGTCTTTTGCTGCAGAGGTGTTGAGAATATTTTTGTATGGTGAATGAGATATCGTGAAAGTGTTTGCACCTTGTAGGCTAGACTGTTTTGTGCCTCTTGGGCAGCATACTTAACTTTGCAGCTGTGCTTTGCCTGAGCAGAAGTATGTTAAGAGGTTGCCTTAATGGGGGGGCATGGGAATAAAATGTTTTTCTGCAGGGAAGAAAAGACAAGACGAAATTTCTGAAGTGTGACAAGGGAGGAGAGTAGAAGTAGAAGAGACTTAAAAGGGGAGTAAAAAGGAAAAAATCTGCAGAGCCACTTCATGCTGACTAGGAGTGACAATGACATGACGTTGCTTTTGTAGTATGAATTGGAAATGACCTTGTAAACCTGAGCAATTAGAGTGCAGACCAGGCAAGGCTAGGAGCTGGAAATTGAGCCAGTAGGATTTTGTAATTCAGGAGACAAACTGAGCCAAACAAACTCCCATGTCTATCCCAGAGGGGTGAATTCTTTCTCAAAATTTATATTTGGGGAATGAAAGGAGCAAAGGATGGATGACCATAGGAGCTGGGGAATTAATGCCTCGATCTAACTTGTGCTGCAAAGAGTGGCATCTCATGCAAAGCCTGTTTCTAGTTGCCTGTGAAGTTTGTTGTATTTTTTTAATTTCATATCAGAATTTCTAGGAGAGGACATGGAAGCAGTGGGGATAGCAGCAGGGCAAATAGAGCAGGCAGTCACACCATGGCTACCAGCTTTTGTAATGGGATGCCACAGAGCATCCCTGCTGGGGTTTGTTCATTGCCTCCAAACACAAGGCATGGATAACAGCAAAATAACAGCCCGGGGAAGCTACAGATGGGGCAGTTTGTCTCATCTTTGGTACTGGAGGTGTCCTTTGTGTTAGAGCTGTGTAAGAAGCAGGTAATAGATCAGGTGTGGAGTGTTCCCTGGTGGCTGCATCTGTTCTAGGGGAGAAGTCCCCTGGTGGGGATGTAAGGGGAGGGCTCACAGCGGGGAGGAAGCATCACTGTGACAGCCCTGCATACAATTTGAATGTTGCTGGCCTTACTCTCATATGATTAGGAAGCAGAGGCTGCCAAATGTTGCTGTGGACAGACGAAGAGCACAGCAGATGGGGCCAGATTGCCGTGTTTGGCGGTGTTGTGAGCTTTTGCCAGCCTGGTGCCTTGCTACATCCCAGGACCTGTGTAAGAGAAACCCCACT
Organism: Aythya ferina; assembly: GCF_964211825.1. Taxonomy (NCBI): domain Eukaryota; kingdom Metazoa; phylum Chordata; class Aves; order Anseriformes; family Anatidae; genus Aythya; species Aythya ferina. The sequence goes on from NC_140306.1 coordinate 11,415,272, forward strand.
GCATATAAACTGAGCTCATCTGAGAGCACCACCCCAGTGCATTGCGGGCTGGGCCTTTGTTTAGTCTTGGAGGGTGGAGTCATCTGGCTCCTTAGTAAGGCTGAAAGTGTGTTGCTTCCAGTTTGGATCCAGGCAGGCATGTTGGAAATGATGCTTAGGTAGGCTGTGATTGGAGACTGGTCTTCAAGGTCAGCCCAGGATTTTCCCAGGTGCAAATTTGGGATGTATCTTTCCTGGATGAGAAACAGGGGTAATAAACTCCTTGTCACAGGCAGCACAGGGGCATGTGTCTGGAAAGCAAGAACCAGGAGGAATTTTTTTTTCCAGAGATTAATTGTCTTGGTTACATGACTGTGAATACAACCTTTTTTTTTTTTTTTTTTTTAGCAACCAAACACAGAATAAGGTAGAAGTGAAAATATTTGGAAGTGTCACTTTAAAATAACATAAGGCCAACAGATTTTTTTTTGTGTGTGTGCTGTCTTTGTTGGCATGTGGGACTGGGAGGAGGTGTGTTGGTGTTAAAATAATTCACTGGAGTATTAATACCGCAACAACACTATCTTTGGCTGCAAATCAAATGAGAAATTTAAAATGTGCTTTGGAAATGTTAGATTATTCAAGTGAAGCCATAATTGTAGCCAAACCATTTTAACATGGTTTATACATCTATGTAACCTGTACTTTACTACATCCACCTGGAGATCTACACAATAATGTGCTAGTCCTAAGCTCTCGTAGGCTTATGAGACCCACTTTGTGAAATAAACGTCACCTCCACTTGGTTTGCTGCCTTGCTAGGTGGTGCAGAAATGCTTTCTGGAGGTGTATGGAAGGGTCAGGGAGTTTTCATTGAAAAGGGAAGCAGCTGTAACTTGCACCAGGAATATCTCTACCAGGAGTGCAAGAACTGGACTCCAGTCCCTCCCATCGAAATCTTTCGTCAGAGCATCTCTGGTCCTCTGTGTTGTGCTGAGCGAACAGATGGATGGTTGCATCTGGGAACAGCAGGAAGTCCAAACTCAGGTTCCTGAGCGTGTTTATGGCAAGAACATTAAAGGCAGGATTTTCTGGTTTCTTTTCCCAGGTTGGTTTTGGGGAGTTGCCGTTTGACAGCACCGACAACTTCAACAGTTGTCCTGACGTGTGTTTCCGGGTGGCAGATTACAACTTCTTGTGCCATAAGGTATGTGCCTGCGCTATATTTCGTTCTCCTGTTCTTTGCCCTGAGTGCGCTGTCTTCCCCACTCATCCAGTGTTGGATACGCTTGGCAGAAGCAGCATTGCCTCATCAGCTGGAAAACCAAAAGTCTCGTTGCAGCTGGAAACTCTGTTCAAAACATTTAATAGAGCAGCAAACCCTGCCTTTCTTGCAGAAGTGAGGAGATAAATTTATGAATTCAGCTACAGCATTCACAGCTGCAAAACATCCTGCTGCTGGTTTGTGAGTTCAGTGCTTGGAGAGGGGAATGTTTGATTTACAAGTACACACCAATAAGAATAGATTTTGAGATCCAGCCTCAACTCATCTCCTGCCCTAGTCCCATGCTACTTGTGAATCTCTTAAGTTCACGAATGCTTTTGGTTCTGAGGTTAGGCAAGATTAGAAATAAGGTATGGAATAAAGGGAGGAAGGAGTCTCACCTGAAGAGTGAAAATGCAGCTTCAGAATATAGGGAGAATTGGAGTTACGGAGTCTGAGCCTCAGAAATATCTGAGCTGCTCCGACAGGTAGTGCTGTTTGGCAAATCACTAGTGTTTTGGCCTTTCTTCCTTCTCCAGGCATTTTTCTGTGGTCGCAGTGATTACTTCAAAGCGCTACTTGAAGACCATTTCTCTGAGAGTGAGGAGCTGCAGACACAGCCCAGCATCCCTGTGGTGACTCTCCACAACATCTCAGAAGACATCTTCATCCGGGTCCTCTACTACATCTACAGCGATGATACGGAGGTGAGGCCAGCCACAGAGCTTTTCCTCCTGTGCTGTTTAATTCCAGAGGTGTGCACAGCAGAGTTTTTCTGCAGCATCCTGGGGATTGTTTCATAAATACTGCCCTAGTCTGCTACTTCATCTCTGTCTTAGGAACTCGTGTACTGGGACTTGCTGTGAGCTCTGCAGGGAGATGGCTTATGTGCATGACATTCAGAATAAATCCCCACTCTTCCATCCAATGACAAAAGCGTGGAAATTAGGTTTCATGCTGCATGTTGGGCTGGTAAATGCAGGTCTTTGCAGATTTCCCCCTTGGGCTCTTGAAGGGTAAGGTGGGGAGCTGCCAGTAGATGGCAGATCGAACACATTTGGAGATGTGGAAAGGTTAAGAGATTCCTACTTACTTACCCTTGGCATCATGGCCCACTTTTCCATTCGTAGTGAGTAATTGTTGCCACTGTTATTTATTGCTGGGATGGGCAAAGGTTCCGCTGGGAGACCAAGGCCTTGTTGTGCTCACTATTGCAAGCAGGGACAAAAGGGCTCTAACCCACACAATTTTGAGTCTAGTGGAAGGTGCTGCAAATTTCAGCAGTTAAGCAGCTTCCTGCTTCGATTTTGTGGCAAATGCTTTCCACAAATGTAGCTGCAAGATGCCAGGACACATTCAGGCATTAGGGCAGTGATCAGAGACTGCTGCACCTGCCAGTGTCAATTTTTCCAAAGCAGCTTTCATGCTCTGGGTTAGGTGCCACGTACAGAGAGCACATGCAGCTGCGACCTTGTTTCTGCTGATCTGTTCACCTCAGGGCAGCAGCCAGGAATACCCGGTGGGGAGAGATGTATTTAGCAGGCAGCAAGAGCAGGATTGCCATTGGTATGCCAGAGAGCAGATGCTTCCCTTGTCTGTGGTCTCCCCTCAGCCGTGCTCTGAAGGAGCAGGAAGGGAGGCAAAGAATTGTGTTGTGGTTGTGAAGATGCTCCTGACCTTGAGACCATGCTGCAGTGGGACCCTGTTGCCTTGCACCTCTGCAGTCTGCCTGCTTCTTGGTGGCTCACAGGAAGGATGTTTCCCAGTCAGCTGCCCCTTTCCAAGGGGTGCCTCAGCTGCCCTAGCTGGACTTGGGGCAGGGCAGACCAATAGCAATAGGTAGGAGTGGAAAGGGTCTTGCTTGCATGTTTCCTGTGCAGGATGGTGCCATCACTGGCACTAGCTTGGACTGTAAACTGAGCAGACAAGTTGTGAATTTCTCTGGAGAGTTCATCTGGCATGGAAAGAATGGTCAAGAAAGCAGGAATATAGCTCAAGTTCCACACTTATATGTGGAGTATTCTCCCTGGCCCCTGGATTTCTCCAGACGGATGCCAACACTCTTGGTTCCACTTTTCTTTCTCCAAATAATGTAAAATTTTTTCTGCTCTGTAGTAGTGACAAAGCTTGCAGCAGGAGGGAAGAATATGTACAGAGCCCAAGAAGAGTTCCAGGTAGAAAGAGAAGCTGCTGATCAGAATAATTGTGTGGGCTCGAGGGGAGTTTATGGAGGAAGCTGCTGCCATCAATACTACTGACTCAAACACCTCCAGCTTGTGAGGTTCCTGGAGCTGTATGAAAGGACAAAGCAGCACTTGATTAGCAATCCCAAAAGCTTTGTTACATCCCTGTGGCACTATAGCATTCATGACATGCCTCTAACACATCCTTCTGCACAGCTGTTGCGGGATGTTGTACTGCTGAGACATTTGCTGTGAGTAGACAGTCCAAACACCGGTGTGGACAGCTGTAGGGGAGGAAATAATCAGCTTTTTGCAGTTGTCAGAGTGAGCAACCACACGTGGAGCTGTGCATAGCAGTGTTTTTGCACTAGAGCTGTAGTTCCTCGGTCTAGACCAGTGTGACTTGGTCTCTAGGAACAAGTGATCTTGCTTCCTCCCCAGCCTCCCCTGTATCCTGCAGATTGGCTGTTAAAATACATGTGGGTAAGTGCACTCTTTGCACTTCACATTAGCAGGAACAGAACTGTGCAGAAAGTGGCTCTAGTTCCAGGTTAGTGACGCAGATGGCTGACTAAAATAGGATTTGCCCAGCCAGGGAGGATTGATTGAGTGAAGCTGGAGGTGGTGTCTCCAGCATTACCTATGGCATTTTTTATCCTCCTATTGCAAGGAACAAAAGTATCCAAGAGGGAAATGGGAGGCTGGTTCTCTACCTCAAGAGCCTCAAAATGTTAAAGGCCATTAACAACAGTATGAACTTGAGCATCTGGTACATGAATTTAGTTCAGTTTGAATGCCTGTCAAAGCTCCAGTGATATTTGATGTGCAGTCTGTTCCATGGTTAGTTGGGCTTCACATACAATTTATTTGGGGTACAATTTTCTGTGTGCTTCATCTAGCTCTGATCCATATGTCGAAATACTTGCTTGTGGCTTGAAAGCCCCACGTGATTTGACCTCCTTTTGATACTGCGATGCTTCCAAGGAGCCCTGGTCCTGACAGTACCTGCTGTGATTACTGCTAGCTTTGAGAGCTGCCTTTGAAGCCGAGATGAGTCGTGTGCTGTCCTTTTGCCTGTGGGTTCCTTGATCTTAGATCTCTGCAGCGCTTGTGTTCGTGCTTCTCATTCCCCTTTTCGGGGGCTGGTTTGCGCCTTCCAGGTGTAGTTTGATAAGATTGGGAGTTCCCGAAAGAGATGAGAATGGCAGTGGGGGCAGGAGGATATGCTGGCTGGCTTCACAGAGCCAGTTTGAGGGAGGACCTTAAGAGAATTTTGCACGTTTTTTCACAAAATGGGAATCCAGAAGTAGAAAATGGGAGGAAAAGCCCGAGTATGGACAAAATTCTCTGTTCTGCCAGCCAATCTCTCTGAAGAGCTTTCAGTACCTCTGCTACAAGCTACCTCCTTCTGTTGCCACATTGAGTATTTCCAAGCAGCCAGCATGGAGCTACACTTCAGTGTTTCAAATTGCTTTGTGCTTAGTTAGGGGGTCAGCTGCAGGATGGCAAACTTCTTGCTTTACGCTGAGCAAGCTGCCTCTGCAGCATTTTAAACTCTACTATGACTGAGTGGCAGACCTAGCCCTGAAAGGTTGAGCTCCTCTCTTTCCAAAGCAGCGTTTGGGCTAAGCAACATTTCAGGGAACCTCTGCGAAGACACAGAAGAAGGCATTTTGCAAGGGACGAGTGAGGTGGGTGTTATTGGGCAGTAATTTCCCTCTTCCCGTTGCCAGCTGTCCCCGGAAAATGCCTACGACGTGCTGTGTGTGGCAGACATGTACCTGCTGCCTGGGCTCAAGCGCCTGTGCGGCAGGACCTTGGCGCAGATCCTCGAAGAGGACAACGTTGTCAGCATCTGGAGGATTGCAAAGCTGTTCCAGCTGACCCGGCTGGAGGACCAGTGCACGGAGTACATGGCCAAGATCATCGAGAAGGTAGCAGAAACGCTCCCCGCTGTGCTTAGCACATGTGCCCATAAATTCAAATGCACAGTGAGCTGTAGGCTTAATGGTTGTGCTTGGTCTGTGATAAATAGTTGCCCTCTCTGGTTTTATGTGCTTCCTGAAGAAGAGCAGCTGTTGGGTAGGAATGCTCGTGGTGAGTTAGGATGAAGTTTGGGAATGTCACTGCAGTAAGCCAAATGCTGGGGGCTGTCTAGCACAGCCCTGGGGGCTGGAAAACCTACCCCAAAAGTTGTTTAAGTGCTGTGGGCAGGTGACTTTCACCAAGCTTTCAGCCACCATGGCCAGAGTAGCAGCAGTGTTGTCAAAGTGCATCAGCTGCAGCCTGGAGAACCCAATGGGGTTGGCAGGGGAGCTTGGTGCAGGAAATGTATGCAAGTGTTCACACATAGCCTGCTCGGGGTGGGGAAGGGTGGTTTTCCTGGCACACTGCTATCGATTGGAGTCATCAATATGATCTCTCTCCTTTAGGATGACAAATCTAACTGTAGAGGTTCTCAGAGGGGAAGTTTGGCTGTTGATCAGCCAGAAACAATTAATCTAATGCTGCAGTTTTCTTTACGAGGCTCCATTTAAGTGTTACACTTAGTGATTATAGCCTGAAGTGTCAGGACTCATGAATTAAGTTGCCGTACAGAAGGACAAACTAGAATCTATGTGGGTTTATTTATTTATTTATTTTGTGTCCTTAGACAGGTCTCGCTAAGTGGCTTATACAGCTCACATGGGAATCTAACATTTTCGCCTGCACCTTGGAAGGTGTGAAATTCTTTCTAGCTTGTGAAAACAGTAAAGGGAGTAATTTTAGGGCTGTTATTTTGTTCAGTGTATTGCTTGGGGATGATAAACACATAATTGTGCACCCAGATTTTGGCTTCAGAAAAGAGAATTCATTTTGAAAGCTGAATTGGTACCCCAAGTAGTAACTGGGCAAGGTAGGGCTTTGCTCGTATGTTCTTCTTCCTCTTTTCTAGCCTGAGTGGGCTCCCTTGGACCCAGTACTGGCAATGTGCCTTTCTAAGGGTGTTAGCACAAATGAAGCCAACCCCAGCTGTTAAAACATCAGCAGCTGCCAGCATCTCATGGAGATGCACTGATGATGGCAACGGGGAGAAATTTTGGCAGAGTGGCTAGCACAGAGCAGGGCTCAGCAGCCCGCTGCGCCCAGGCGCAGTTGGGTCGCACAGACAGACGGAAGCTGCCTCTCACCCTTCAGCACACCACATGTTCCTGGGGAACTCGGTGCAAAATCATTCATGGGTGACCTGATTCTGTCAGGATGGGCACAGAACAGAGCAGCTGCACTGCTGTGATCTGCTGGTGGTGGTGGGGTGAGAGCCGTGGTGGAAGCAGGCAGCTGGGTCTCCTGCTTCTGCGTTGGGCGCAAGCGCCCGCTGCCTTGCCTGTTGCAAGACGTTTCCCAAAGGTGTCTGGCAGAACCTCCTGGTTCCTGCTGCCAGTTCCTGCTAGGGAGCTTTTCTGGAGGGAATATTATGTATATTCATGTGCCCTGATAGCAGAGCTACGGATTCTTAGTGGGTTTTACAGTGTGCTAATTGAGGTGCAGGTTACTCACAGCTGTGGCTTCTTACTGTTGGAGTATTACTGCCTCCTTCAGGTGGATAGCAGGACACATCTCTAAGGAGACACGGGAAGATTTGATAGCCTTAGGATTCCTTCTTCTCCTGTAAGATCTCTAAAAAGTGGATGAGCCCATTATCCAACAGTTAACATCTCTTTGCCTGCCTTCTTGTCTTCCTAACGATGCTTTTGTCCGCCCCATCCAGCTGGTGGAGTCGGAGGAGTTTGTGGCTGCTGTGAAGGAGAATGCAGAGGCTGTGGAGGAGCGGCAGGAGACTGACTCCATTCCCCTGGTCGATGACATTCGCTTCCACATCACCAGCAATGTGCAGACTTACAGTGCCATCGAGGAAGCCAACCAGAAACTTGAAGCTCTGGAAAACCTCCTGGCCAGTATAGGGCTTGAGTGCTGATGTGTGCAAACCCTGCCTGTCATATGCAGCCTGCGTAACCCCCAGTGGGTTGGCTCGGAGTGCAAGAACATCTGAGTCTCTGAATGTTTCTTTTCCTCTACTTTGTCCTCCTTCCCATCCACTTCCAGGCATGGTTTCTTTTTAATTTATTTACGTCTGGACATTTGCATGTCTGGTTTGTGTTTGATTTTATTTTGGTTTTGTGTCTCCTTTCGGAAGTAGCTCCCAAAGTTCAGCCTAACTCAGTAGCTGCTGCTTTGTACGATGCAATGCTGATAGGAGACTGCAAGCCGTGGGGGTGAGGGAGTTGCTCGGGGGGACTTGCTATGCCTGGTGTTATGATCCATCCTGTTCTGTTGCCCAATAATACACTGCTGAAACTGGTTCATGCCTGGGTATTTGCTGAACTGCCAGCAGCAGAGGAAGAAAACTGGATTAAACTCTTCAAATAAGTATATTAGAAAGAAGATGGCCTTTCTTTCTTTCGTTATCAGCATTATGAGATTGGCAAAGGTGAGCAGCACTTCCCTAACAGAGAGACAGAAGCACTTGGCTGTGTGGAAGCTGCTGTTTTCACCTGCTATTCTAGTTAGGTGGAAAAAGCCAAAGTGATTTCCAGGTCTTCCCTAGCTTTTCATCGCTTTGAAGTGTTGTCATTTGGATTTCCACACTCAGAGGAGTGGAAAACCTCAGATTTTTAAAGTATCTGAGTTCTGACAGGTGGACAATGTATATGCAATCAGGAGGGGAATACAGAGCAAAGATTTGACGTTTTCCTTGTGCTGCATGGGATGCACAACTTAAGAATTTAAAAGCTTTGCTGAACAAACATCTTTGGTGATACAGAAGAGACCAGAGACCTTCCATTCCTAGAAAGCAGTAGCTTTCGATGCATAAAAAAGGGAGAGCGCCCCTTGTCTCCCTAACAGGGGAAGGAAACAGCACTTCTTCTTGGAAACAGCACCTTTCCCTTTCTCTTGGTCCATTGTGGTAGAGAAAAACTGACTTGCTGGTTGGGCTGGGGGAGAGGGGTCACCAGAAGTCTTCTGAGAAAGAAGAAGGGGCCTTTTGGGTCTCTCACGGGGCAGCTGTCCCACTCTTCGACCTTCTGGCTTTGCTCAGCCTTCAGCCTTGTAGGTTCATGGTTCTCCAGGAAATTCACTGTACTAATGAATGTTTTGCAATCTGTGTTCTGCACTAGGTCATGTTATCTCTTCGTCTCCTTAGACTCCTAATGAGGGTAATGATGTTATTTCTCCTCAGCACCGACCAGCAGGTGATAGCCCTGCACAAGTAGGCTGCCCTGAGAGCTGTTTAGCTCCAGAATGGCATGTTACTAGAGTCTCAGGTCTCCAGGGCTTGAGCCAGGCATACTTTCAGTGCTGTGAGCTGGGGGGACAAAAAGCATTGTGTGAAGCACATAGGGAATCTTGCACAGGTGGTGGGCTGCCATCACCAGTACGTGTTGTCATTTTGGTCACACCGTGCAGCAGGAGTTTAAAATCCACGTCAAGTGTGCTTTTAGTGTTTGAGGTGAGGATTGGGCACGGGTTCCCTGCAGCTCCAGGGTCTTGTTTCCTGTAATGGTGGTGGCACTACACACGGATGAGGAAAGGGTTTGGAGATCCAGTGTTTAGCGGGGACTTGCTAAAGTGCACATATACTGGGAGGATGGGTCTCCCTTCCCCGCTAATCTCACCTGGTGAGGCACTCATGCTCCTGCCATATGAGAACTGCAAACTCTGCCCCTGCTCAGAGCATCTGCCCGTACCTGGCACTCATTGCAGCTCACGCAGGCAGACTTTGAGCACTGCTTGCACCCAGCAGGCTGGGTTCAGCTGCAGTGAGAAGGTGGCACTGGGCTTAGCTGGTGTATTCGAGAAGCTGGGATTTGGCAAAACCACGTCAGGACTGAGTTGCACTAACAGAAGCTGCAGGCAGAGCAGGAATGAGGTGCAGTGCCACTAACTGGACCCCAGATGCCCGTGCACTTTGTCGTCTGTGTTTTAACTGGTTTCTCTTGCCCAGCAAGTCTCTTTGTGGTGGGAGATAGTGGCTGCATGGCTGCTTCAGTTCTGTTTCAAAAAGCTCGTGAGGACACATACGGAGTTGTTGTGGTTTGCTTTCTGCAGCCATACAGGGGTGGGGGAAACGGGTGTGTGTGTGCAGGGTGTGTTGCTGTTTGGGAGCAGCAGGAGTGCTTCTGTTTGGGGTGGTGGCGTGGAGAGGAGCTGTGTGTGTGTTGTGTGGTGTGTGGAACGTGTCTATGTCCCTCTCCAAGCTTAGTTTGGCTTTGACAAGACCACCAAAGAGACCAGCACAGCTTGAACTGGTGAAGGCATCTCAGTAGATTTGAGGAGGGGAATGGCTATTTGGAAAGCTGGAATATGAAGCCCCATATATTTGGGGGAAAAGAAGGGTGGAAGAGCAGAGCTGCCTGTTTTCTTGCTCAGTGAAGCGTCAGGCTCATGAAGCCTGCACAGAAACAACCGTCAGCTTAGCCCAGCCGGTTATGTTCCCCTGTGCATCTCCTCCATTTATGGCTGAAGATGACACTGAACATAAGCACGATGTTTAGTTTATCACATCCCCTCTGCTTCTCCCGCATAAATTCCCCATCTGACATCTCGGTAGGCAGCTTCCCACAGCAACGGTTGTGACAGCCCTGCACGAGGCTCGCTCGGAGCCCCAGAGAGCAGAGCGTGGCCTTTGCCTTCTGCTTGTACTGAACAAGATGTAGGCACAGGATTACCGAGGAATGCGCTCATTCTTTTCTCCGCAGATGCCTCAGCTGCTTAAGCAGGATGGATGCTGGCAGTGGGCAAGGCGGGAGGGCAGCAGAGGAGGGGCAGCGGTGCTGGGAGGCATTTTCCATGTGGCTGCTCTTAAATAATTCCATTCCTGTGTCCTTAAGCGTGGAGCGAGTGAGGCTGCGGATGGACACGTGAGAGGAAAGGTCAGCGTGGCCTTTTGATCTGCTCCCCCAGCAGCCCCGTTCCTCACGGACCGCTGAGCAAACCCCTCGGCTGTCTGCGGCCGCTTCTGTGAGCCCCGCTGGATCGGCCAATTACCCGGGGTCCTTTATCCCCCCCACCCCTTTTGGCAAAACAGGGCTGTGAAAAAGCATGCCTAAGCAGATGGTCAGCATGCAGGCAAGCTCTCTGATTAACATGAGCCAGGTCAAAAAGTAGATCGGAAATCACTTTATTCTTGCTGCATATAATTTTATCACGAAATAAAAAACTTAGGATTTTTCTTCTGTTGCCGGCGTCCTTTTTGTGTTCTGTTGCCTCTGTCCTTTTAATTTACTACTTGCCACTTGTCGAATTAAGGAGATTGTAAAGTTTATCAGAGCAACAATATATTTAAGAAGAAATGTATAAGCATGTGTGCAGCAATAAAATAGTATATTTCACTATATGCGTTCCTGCTGTAGCCTGTTTGTTACCGACTCACATCAGTGTGCCTTTATTTCTGAAAGGACTTGGTGGGTTCTTTGGCACTTGTTCCTGCACCTGAACCAGGGCTGGCTCTGTACCAAACTTCCGAGAAGTGAAGATGTGACTGCTCTCCTCTCCTGGTGACCTGTTCGGACAGTCCTGCCATTGGTGTGAAGCACCAGCTTGGTTTTGTGCACTCCTTTCTTCCAGAACTTTTCTCCCAGCACTGTTTTTGTGAGCAGTTCCATGGTGTAGATGTGGTCTGTGTGCTGGTGGCGTGTCAGGGAGATGATTTTAATCTCGAGGTGCTGCTCTGGGAGGTCAGTTGTCTGATCCTCTCTGCTCGTCACCCCCTGCCTTTGTTATTGCTGGCTTCTCGTTAAATCCAAGGATGGAGATTTCTCAGCCTCAGTGAAAAGCTCTTCCTGTGCTTAACTCTGACGTGTTCAGTGCACTCATGGTGCCCTCAAAGCACGTGTTTTCTCCAAGCCTCAGGCCTGCTGGAGTGCCAGGCAATGTTTCCTCTCCTCTGAGGACAAATTCTCCCTTCTGCCCCCTTGTATGCCTGCATGGCTGCGATAGTTCTGGTGGCAACAAGCACGACGAGCTGCCTGCGCACAGCCTGCTGACTCCAGAGCATGCCTTGGCTTCAGAGAGCACGGATCCAAGCACCCCCTCCAGCTCCCTGTAGGAACACGCAGCTTTCAACGGGGGAGAGCAATAGTAACTGAGTGAGTAATGCTGCTGAAGGGAGGGACGGGGTTTGGCAAAGTTCAAGCACTAATCAGGCTTTTGGGACTCGAGGAGCGGTGCTTATAAGGAGTGTCATTGTGCTGCGAGAGCCTGGAGTACCAGACGAGGATCTTTCAGAGCTGTCGGCGCTGGTACAGTCATGGTCAAACAAACAGTGTGGAGATGGCACCTTCCCACGGAACAGCTCGCAGGCGCTGTGTGTTGACAGACTCGTCTGCTCAGGGTGACACCGAGCTGTTCTCTCTTGCTGTGGGCAGCCTGCTGAAGGCTGTCGCAGCTCGGGGAGCTGGATTGTGTCTGGGCTCGGTTTTTAAGGATGAGCGGCTCCTGCTGGGGCTGGCGGCGGAAAGCGAAGGCTTGGCTTGGTTCTCTGCTCGCGGGGTGCGTTGGCAGAGCCGGTTTTTATTTTACCTTCTAAGCTAAAACAGATTTGACATAACAAATTTATTAAGATAAGAGAGGCCACGCTGGCAAGCCATTTGTCATAGTTGGGGCCTGTTTGGAATAAAGGTGGCGGGGCTGCGCGCCTTGAAGAAGCACCAGGGGAGGAGGGCGGTGAACTCCTCCGGGGTTACGGATGTTTTGGGGATTTCAGGTTGGAAATTGTCAGGGGGTTACTGCCAATAAGCAAGGCGAGGTCTGCAGGGAGGCAAGCTTTAAGCTAAGTGTGATTGGCATCTGGGGAAGCTGTGTACGTGCCTTCCGCTTTTCCTGGCCGTGGTTAACTTCGTAAGCCCGCAGGTTTCAGGCGAGGTTTGAAGGGCACTTCAGGAGACGAAAGCAAGCCTTTGGAAGAGGATCGGTACCATGCAAAGAGCTAGCCCTGGTCTCGAGGGTCTGGTTGCTCAGTTCCCAAAATAAGCTCTGAGAAATGAGTGTGAGAGCTTTCCTCTCCCTCCTCCTGTTGCTGGCAGAGCAAGCTCGAGGGGAAAGGGAGCGGGATTGGAAAATGCCATCTGCTCCAGGGCTGCTCCCTCCTGACTGCAGCTCGTGTGGTTTTCTGACAAATCGTCCCAGGGGGCCGGCTTTGCTCCCTGCTCTCTTTGCTGGTGTGGCAAGACATGAGGCCATTGCTTTGGCACGGTGTGGTAAGCAGGAGGAAAATTGGGGAACGCTGTGGCAGGGCCAGATGTGCTGGTTCGTGGGCTCGGGTGGAGCTGGCTTCTTTTTAAGGAAAGCCAGAGCAGTGTGACGTAGCTTTCCTGTGGAAGAAACTGAGCTGGTCTGTGTTGTGCCAGTGTCATTACAGCCCTGGTAGGAAGAAATGCCTCCCTCTTTAATCTTTTGTCCTATTGCTTCTTTGCTAGCCGGGGTCATCCCAACACCATTCGTGCGAGGCTGTGACAGTGATGAATTGTGCAGGGCTGTGCTGAGACCTGCTCTAGAGGGAAGGAAAGTAAATACGTTAGTTACCGCTCCTTGAGATATGCTTTTGGAGATGAAGGCTGATCTTTCATATCAAGGCTAAGATGACATTATATCTCTCCCTTCTGCTCAGAAGGTTTTATGCTAACACATTCTTGGCACGGCACAGCAGAACCACCAATATTTCTATGAATTTTATTAAGCTTGCTTCCATAACGGGAGCCAGCAATCTGCTCTCTCTAACTCCTTCCACCCTCCTCCTCCCTGGAAGTAAAACTGAACTTTTATCCAGGAGTTTTTAAACCAAGTTTGTTGGCGGCAAGTTCAACCTCTTTCAAATTCCCCAAAGCTCTTGTTCAGAAGCTGGGAATGCCTCGGGCAAATTGTCCAGAAAGATTTTCCTTCCGAGATGCTTCTCCTTGAGCGTGGCATCTTCACAGCCATTCAGGGCATGGGCTGTGTCCTGCTCCTCCTGGGGTGACTGCTCCTTCCCTCCCCGATGCCTGGAGGAGATGGCGTTTCTTTATTCCCGCTGTTACTTCTGATCACGCATGCAATCCAACAACAGCCTTTTCGGTCTGCAGGCACACAAGTGGAAAGTGTTTCTCTTGCTCTGCTGGCTGGAGGACTTTCACTGTGCTAAGAGGGCAGCTCAGGCGTGCGTGCAAACTTTTGGCATTCTCTGGGGGCCGGGGGCTTGCCAGTCACGCGAGAGCCCCCGGGCTGGGTTTGGGTGCAGTGGGGGACACGCACGCGCTCGGTACAGGAATAGTGGGCTTGGTGTTCAAAGTGCATGGGCTGGAAGCTGGAAGCTGGGCTCTGCTGGCGCTTTTGATGTGGCCAGCACAAGGGCAGCCCTGTGCTGCGGGCAGGATGCTTGTTGCCTTCGCTCCAGCACAAAGCTGACCCCGCAACCCATGGTGAGGGAACATCCCTGTTTTTGCTCTGGATCGGGAAGCAGAGCTGTCTGCATCCAGCCTGTGCACCCCGCCAGCTTCAGGGTTTGCTTTGCTGGCCTGAGCAGAGCTGTGCTGGTGCTGCCAGTGTGTTTTTTGTTGAGATAAAGACAAGGCTGTGGAAGGAGAGCTGCTGGCCTTGGGAAGGCTGGAGAGGCTCTGCTTCTCCTGGGGCTCTGCCCTGCGGTCAGCCAGGGGATGGCTGTGGGCCCTTCCTATGCTGCTGCAGGAAAGGTACCACTCATCCTTCCCACCTGAGCTCCACTGCTTCCCCTCTGTGTGTTATCTCTCAGGACAGCACAAGTGTTTTCCATGCTGGACATCCTGTCCTCCCCTCCGCTCCACCCCAGGCCAGGCAGGTCCCTCTGCCAAGTTTCCCTTGCTCACACATCATCGTGTACCACGCGACCCATCCCAACTCCTCATTGATCCCACAGGAATTGTTTTGCATCCAAATTCCTGGAGTGCTTCCAGGCACTGAAGAGCTTCCCCTGCTTGCCCTGGTCCATGCAGGGCAGGGACAGGGTCTGCTGTCCCCCTTTCCCGCAGTGTCACATCAGAGGCCGGGGGATGCCTGCCCAGCCTGGAGAGGAGCCGCCAGCTCGGGGCAGCACAAGGCCTGGCACGGGCTGGGGGAACAGGCACAAAGCCTCAGCCTCCTGCTGGCCTGCGGGGTTGGGCCACGAGCACGTGCTAAAAACAGCAAGGCCACCCACGGCCGTGACAGATCGCTGCGCCCTGGGTGGTGGTGGTGGTGTGGAAATGCTGGGTAAGACGCACCGCCAGAAAGGAGGATGAGGATGATGAAGGGCGATGGACTGGGCACCGGTACCTGCAGGAGAGGATTCCTGCACCAGGGCACCCTGAATGCACCGAACTGGGGCTGGGCTGGCCGGGCTCTCACCCGCTCTGGGCACTGCCTGGCAGCTGGCGAGGGGCTGGCCCCGCTCCCCGGCCCTCTTTGGACTCACAGCCGGGGACACGAGGTGGCATTTACCTTGCTGCTCCCCTTGGCCGTGGTGCACATGCTTCCTGTTCCAAGTGGGCGCATTTCAGGACAGAAATAACATTTTAACAGGCTTGTGGAAGTGTGGGGAGCAGGTCTTGAAGGAGGCTGAGTTTGTCTGACACTGCAGGCTCCTCCGTCAGCTCCGGACCCCCATCCCATGTGGGGCAGGGGAAGCACACGAGGAAGCACTGCTGCGGTGTCACAGTGGCTTTTGTTGGGCTGCTCCGGGCTATAGCAAACAGCAGCACAGGGCTTCCAAAAAAAACCAACTTTCGAGCAGAAAGGCAACCTCCGACCCAGACGCCCTGGTCCATGGTGGCTGGGGAGCAAGCACCAGCCACAGCGGCAATGCCCAGGGGCTGCAGGTGCTCCTCCACAAGCTGGGTTTAATATCTCTGTGCCTCTCCCTTCTCACCCTCCAGAGACACAGTGGTTATAAATGATGCTCTCAAACACGCTCCGCTCAGAAAACATAACTTTATTATTAGTTGCAATATACCTTGTATTCCTTTAAGAATTCTAAACTCGTATATGGTTTCCCACTGAAAATACGTGTATGTATATACGCTTTTATATATGTATATATATATATATATAAATGTATTTTATTGAACTGGGACACAACGGAACAAGAGAGACAAGCTTGGAAATTACTTGGAAAAATAAATGTGATCTCCATGGATTTGTGCTGGCAGTGTGCTAAGGTAAGTGGTGTAGAAAGAACAGGCTAAATAGGAAATGTGATGGGTTGGGCGGAGGGGAATGGTCTCCCAGTGCTACAGGAGGTGGGTGACACAGGTGGGAGTTGCACGGTGCTATTGCTCGGTCACGGGTGCCACCTCTTCTCCAAGGCAGACCAGGCTCCAGCACGTCTCTGCACAACAACACTTGTGAGGCCGGCCGTGCTCCCTGCAAACGGTACCTGCCGCTTGGAAATGGAGTTTAATTACATTTCCCCTGGCAGCAGCTCTGCTCATTACTAATCTGGTCAGCAAAGGGAGGGTTCCTCCGGGGCACGGTGAAACCAAACTGGGTCAATGTAAAGTAGTTTATGGGTAGGGGAAGGGAGCAGCAGGGAGCTGGGGAGTGCAGGCTGAGAGCTGCAGCTGGTGCAAACCAGCCTCAGCTGATCCACATGCATCTGCTCCTGGCTCCCTCCGGCCCTACTGGCTTCCCCACCCGAAAATCTCCACTCACCAACCTGCCTGGAGGCAGGCAACATTGGGGCTTTTTGGGGTAGGTTTCCCCGTGTTAATTCCTTCAGAAAATTCAGCAAAGTGGCTGAGGGTAGCAGCAACATCTGCTGTGCCAAGGTTTGGGGCTAGTTTGGCTTTTTGTTGTTCATTTTTAACCAAGCTACAGTTTTGTTTGCTGACCTGATTTTCAATCGCAGCTTCCCCCGGCTGCTGTCACTGAGCTTATCCAGACAGAGGGACAAGTCTTCCCTAGATGAAGATAATTGCCTGCCTTTTATTTCTTCTGGGCTGCAGATGTGTCGTGGGCGGAAAACGCGCTCTGCCAAGGCACTGCCCGCAGCCCAAAGCCAGGCTGGAGGGAGCAGACGGGCTCTGACCTTCCTGCTGCAGGGTCACTTCCCTCCGCCCCGCAAAGTGCTTGTCAATTTGGGATGAAATGAATGTGGGCATCGATCTGCTCCTCCTGACTTCCTCGGGAAAAGTGCTTTCGAAAAATCCCATCCTTAAGTCCTCGTCTTGCTCCGACCCCCGCAACATCTGTCACCGCCGCATCACGCCCACTTGATTCCTGCTTGGGCTGAAGAAGCAGGTGAGCCTCGTCACCGCTGCAGCGCTTCTGTTCTTGCTCTCCTTCCCCAGCAGCATCTGGCAAGGAGGGACCTCGCTCGGGGAAAGAAGTTGCAACGAGGCAGGCTGCTGGAAGGCGCGGAGCAGGCACCCTGTGCGTCGCCTCATTCCCGGTGCTGCTGCAGGTTTAGCAGGGGTGGGTGGGAGCACTTGATTGCATGGGAATAATGTTTTAAGCAGAAGCTGGGAGAAGCCCAGCCGGTTCCTCTTTTTCAAGGCAGGAAAATAAAAGTGGAAAAGTGCCTGCATCAAACTCAATAAAAGAGCTTTCCTGACTTGGGCCCCTTAGGGCAATTGCAAGGACGCAACCTGCACCCACAGGGCCTTCATCCCTGCACGCTGATGGTGTCGGGCCCTGGTTCTGGCTGCTATTGCACAGAGGTCCCTTTCCTGAATGTTGCCAGAAGTGGCTCCAAAGGCAGGAGAGGTGGGGGAGACCCCGGGGCTGCCACGGGCAGGATCCAGCCCTGGGGGCAGCAGCGCACAGGGCAGCTGCTGCCAGGGAGGGCAGTGGGGTTTGTCCCCGTGGGAGATGCCCCGTTATCTCCTCCTGGAGCATTTGCAGGCTGCTGCAGCACTTCAGGGAGAGGGTTAGATTAAAGCCCTTCCCTTTGGCTGCTGCCAAGAGGCATGTCAGTAACTAGGGCCATCTCCCTGGACAAACTGACCCACACGGCCATGCTGTGATCGCTGCACTGCTTCTGCTGTCTCGATATGATTCCTCTGCTCCATGTCAGGGTCTCAAGCCTTTCTTCCATCCCTGCTGCTACCAGAGACCCAGGCAGCTCTGGGGTTTGGCTTATCTGCACCACTGGAGCGCTTCACAAGCTGCTCCCTGGATGCTGGATGTACGATTGCACCCTGTCCTCTGCCCTCGCTCCCCACCTTGTCCCCAGGGACGAGCTTGTCCCCGGTGCCCTGTGGGCCCCAGAGGTGGCTGTGCTACTCGGGAGGAGATGGGCAAGAGCTTGGCCGGGATCTCTGCTCACGCTGTGGGTCTCCTGCCAAACCGGTGGACCATGAGGACACCCGCTGCTAATCCCCACCCACCAGATGCTCTGCGCTTCTCTCGAGCATTCTTTTCAGGACATTTTCCAACTGATGAAGGAAAACAACAGATTATGACTGTAAAGTTATGGTGAGAGGACTGGATCCTGGTAGGACAACATTACTCCTTGCCAAGAGAATTAACCCTTCTTTAGACTCTCTTCCCGTTTCTTCCCTAGCTCCCAGCCACCTCTATATACATCATATATTATATTACTATATTCTCATATAACTCTGACTTTACTTTTTCAGTTTCAGTAGCGCAAGTGATTAACTCCAAGAGGAAAAAAAAATAAGAAAGAAAGAAAAAAAGCAGCCCCTAGGAATATTTACAGAATAGTTCATCTTGGAGAGGAGAAGGGGGTTTGGCCTTGGGAATAGCATGGTTTGTGAATGTGCTACGTGGGCTTGAATCTACATTCATCCTCTCCCCTTTGGGATTCTGCTCTGGTGGTGATGACATCTGAAGGTTTACTCAGCATGCCTTCCCCCAGCGCAGACTCATGGGGGACTCTTTATTCTCCCCCTGGGCCCGACCTGCTAACAGAGGTAGCAGCCAAAGGGGTCTGACCTCAAAAACCAGCCTTTCACTTCCGAGCCAGAGCCTCTTCCCACCGCCCCCATCAGATCCATCTTTGGCCTCTCCTCGTTACCCAGCACCTTCATTAACGCTCGCCTCTCAGGGCCAAGGCTATAAAGGGACCGGATGGTGGGGACAGGGAGGGGACTGTATGCACCTGGAATCAAAACTGTAAAGTGGAAGATACTGACTTTTCTAACATACCAAAAATTATTGCAGTATAAATAAACCCCCATCACCCCGGCAAAAGCAGAGAAGAGGAAGTGATGGAGGAAGCTCGTTGGCTGAGGGACATCTCGGCAACATCATCTGACCTGGAAAACTTTGACGACTGTTCCCACAGCTATCAATGCTTTCTCAGGTTATGGCAACGGCCATTTACATCACCAAGTAACACCCCACTCTGTGCCTCTTCCCCCACCCTCCCTTACACTGTGCATGGCAAAATATCCCACGAGCCCCTCCACGTTAGATCTTTTCCAGAGAAACTTCTATTAAGAAAAGCGTCTATTCCCAGAAACCCCCAGTAAGAGCTGCAAAAACATCTGCTCTTAAATATGGCTGGTTTCTCCAGCTGCTGAGACCTTCTGGCCAACCCACGTAAGTATTTCCGTGAAGACGGAGGTAGTGACCTCGGGCAGCTCTTTGTGGAGGGCATGGTAGGCTTCGTCATACACCTGCAACCAGGGAGAGAGAGGAGATTAGCACAGAAAATAACATCCTCGCAAACAGAGCAGCCTTCAGTCGCCTCTTGTCAACACCCACAGGTCCAATGCGTCCTGCCCACACCTTGTCAGGTTTTTCTCCTAGATGTGGCAGGTTATCAAATCAAGCTAGGTTACCAAGAGATGCCATCAGCACTGGCAGGCCCTTCTTCAAAAAGGGATCCCACTGCCCACTGCCAGCTTTTGTGCTGACAGGCCCGGCTCTGGGTTCTGCTGCTGCTGCTTCTCTTCCACCCTCCCACCTTCTCCACACACTGCCCTGTCCTCTCCCTGCCGCTGCCCCTCCGCAAGCAGGAAGGTGTTGGCACTGCAGCTCGACCCGAGTACCCTGCTGCACGTGAGGAAGACGATACATGTCCCAACACCAGGCATTTCTCGCTCCTTCTCCCAGTACGAACAGGGAAATGCTTATCGTGCCCCTGGGGGCTAAAGGCCAATGGGGGATGTTCCCGTCATGCCTTGTGCAGTTTTACTCCTTTCATGCCCAGGCTACCCAGTTATTTTTCTGATGACAAAAGCTTTCCCTTGGTCTCCCTGTCTCTCTTTCAGGCTCGTTCATGTGCTAACAATCGGTTAATCAGCTGTGGCTCTCTTGAAATGAGCAGATGTGAAGTGGCTTTTGTTGTGCAGCGCTTTGGGAAGGCCCCCCCTGTACCCTTATGGGCTGGGGCGTGAGGTGGGCTCGGCACTAACATGGTTGGCGTTGTTCAGAAGAGTTTCAGGGTCACCACTTCACCTGGTTATGAGCCTCAGTGCACTTGTATGGCAAGTAGCTTCACGTCCAAGTGGCCCAGGGGGTATACAGCCACCCAGGGTAAGGCCTTGAGGTCAGCCACCACACCCCTCACAGAGGCCACTCAGGCCAACGCTGACAGGCCAATACCCTAAAAACCAAGAAAAGAAGCTGACCTTGAGGGTTTTGTCCTGACTCTGCACTGTATCCATCAGTAAATGGGACCCTCTGATATCACAGAGCTTGTCGGAAGAGCCGTGTAGCACCAGGACGGGCAAAGTCAGCTTGGGCAGAGCTCGCTCAATTCTGGCAATGGCGTTCATCAGCTGGATGACGAAGGACACCTTCATGCCACCGTGGTAGACCAGGGGATCAGATGTGTAGGACTCCATCTGGCAGGGAGAAAGAGGTAATTTAAGGTTAGCAGTATTTCATGCAGAAAAGACAAAGCAGGTGGGCTGGGCAGTGAGGAGTCTCTTCCCTTGGCTCGTGCATGTATTTCCTACTCAGTCGGGATTTCCTGCTGTCAGAGTCAAGGTCGAGGCCTTCACTGTGGCTCCCCAGAATTGCTCACACAACACATCTTGCTCCATGCTGTGTTTTTCTCTCTTCCACCACTAGAAAATATTCAAGCCAAAGCTCTTTCTGCAGGCAAACAACCAGCACAGGACAAAGGCTGTTCCTGTGGGGCACCTGCCTGCATTTTTCTGCTCTGCCATGTCCCTCTGTCACTCAAAGGTGACAGTCTCCTCTGCAGCGTTCCTTAGCTTGTGTTACTTCAAGGCTGGTATTGTCCAGGTCCTTATCCTGCTCTGCTGAGGGCTCAGGTGTTTTTCTCTCTTTCATCTTCCCTCTCTGGGGACGAAGACCATGCCCTACACCTACAGGCAGCTGACACATCCAGCTCCAAAGCACTCTTACACTGAGGGTCTGTTCCAGGTGAAAAGGGTGCAGAGAGAAGGCAGCAAAAGATGGTATTAGGTGGTAGGCGAAAAAAAGTCAACAATTTGCTCAGCCAGACTGTGAAAGGATAAAAATGCACAAGAGCTGGTGCAGAAAGTCTCTAGGAATGAGTAGTTACTGCAGCAGGCAAATCTACAGTAAATATTTGTATACTGTACATGGAGACGGCCCACACAGCCACTGCCATCTCAATATTTGCCAGAACGCTTTGATTACGGCCTGGTCTCTGGCACAGCCTCCAGTTCCTCCCAACCCTGGCAGATGTTTATAGAAATGACGATTATTTATAGGTTAGCCAAAAACAGCCTCCTCCTCTCATCACGAGCATGGAGGTCTGCTCAAATTCTCATTCTGCAGAAAGGTGAGGTCATGCTGTTTCTGCATGTGCCTGCACTGAGGGCCATGAGTGGGAGAAAACCCACGAGGCCACCCCAGGGACCTGCAGCTTTGTGGAGGTGAAGGCACAGCCTGCCTGTACCCCACCAGGGTGTCAGAATGTCTTTGGAGTGGGTTCTGCTCCCATCTCTCCATGAGATGAGATTATCAGGGGCTGCAGGACACCTGTGGTGGGGCTTTCCCAGCTGAGGGGAATTAATTTGTTAGAGGGGAGTGTAGCTGGCTTCCTGTGGAGCTGGCTTCCTTCCTTGTTGTCTGCAACGTGTTGGGGCACAATGCACTAGAAACGGAGCTGGCATGGGGGAATGGTGGTGCACAGAACTCTTTCCCCATCACCTTTTACTTTATGGTATTTTGTCAGCATTTTGAGCAAATCCACCAAGCTGCACTACTCGCTTCAGCTGAATCCAGATCTGTGTCAATGCTGCACTAAAGCAATGCAGCTTTGAGGTATTTTTTTTCTTTTTTTTTTTTTCTTTTTTTTTTTTTTTCTTTTTAATTGAAGGCAACACTTGAAGGACCTTGGGGGTGCTGGAATCAGGAGAGGTAGGTGGATGGATTGACTGAAGTTCGTTTCCCATGGAGTACAACAATATTGATGAATTCACGTGTGCTGGCCCCCTCCCCAGCACCATAAATGCTAGGAGAATGACCTAATGGGTTTCATTCTCTTGTTCTCTTCTTATAGAATAGGGATTTTTTTAGGTACTGAGCAACCAATAAATATTTTTGTATAGATGATGGGAGGAGAAAAAAATAATAGCTTAATCCCAACCTAAATTGATCAGCAGTGAGTGGGAGGATCCTCTTGCTGGTGAATGAGCAAAGTCTTTGTCAGAAAGTTAATGCTCAGAGCATGAGGTGAGGGCAAAGCGGAAGCTCGTGGGGGAAAAGAGGGAGATAAAGGGAATGGATTTTATATTCCGGTGGAGGTGACACCGAGAGGAAAAACTTGTGCAGTGGAGCAGCTTTGGATGGGGAAAAAAGAAAAAAAGATTAAAGAACTCTTATCTGTATCATTTGCTGTGTTAAGCTAGCTGTAGGGAAGGATCGGTGAACACAAGGGTGGCCCACAACACCCTGCAGGCCTTCCCATCTCCCTGTCTCCTGTTACTAGACCTCTTCCAGATCTGCCTTTCTGTGCAGTCCACTTTGCCTCTGGGTGCAAGATACAACCATTAGGGCTCCTGTTTCCTGCTTAGAATTTTGTATCTTCCTATTGCAAAACAATAAATTCATTGTAAGGCATATTTCTTTGCATGCATACAAGCAAAAAAAAAAACAAAACAAAACAAAAAAAACAAAACAAAAAAAAACACCCAAAAACTAAAACAAAAAACTTTGCATCTTCCTTTTGCGTTTTGCAGAATAAATTCTTTATAAGGTAATTACAGTCTCATTCCCTGTGCGCTCTACAGGAGCAAGAGTAAAGTCAGTGGGACTATTCAACCAAATTCAATGGCAGCTAACAAAGATTTATGGGGTAAAAGAACCTGCCCCTGTGATGTTATTCACCTTGGAAGCAGGAGTGGGTTTTTGAGGTAACATCTTGCTCTCTTTTGTGTCTCTTGCATTTGATATAGCAAGCAGATCAAATAAACATCTCCATGCCCTCCTGTGTTTCAGTCCCTCCACCCTGAGGACAGCCTGCTGGGAACACAAGCTCATCAGGAAACTCTTGGATGACGTCCCAAAAACATTTCTGCAGAATAGAAAGTTGGTCTGGCAGAAGAATATGTTTAACATATAAATAATGGATGTTTCCAGCACATTGTGTGCTGCGAAGCTGTGCGTCTTGAGTCCAAAAGGAGGATGGAGTGTGCGGTGGTGGCAGCCAGAGGACTGAGATGCTGTGTCATTTTTGGTAAGTGCCTGGAGCCTCAAAGGCTGGTGTCTGAAGCTGGTCAGGAAAGCACTTCATGTTGCAGTCCACAGCTGCTATATCAGCTGTGTGTTCATCTGCAGGTGCACAGGCAGCAGAGTAAGGAGGGGGTGATTGTCTCTTACTGAAGACTACTCCATTAAGAACAGCCTCTAATGACGCAGACCTACATTTTCATCCACTGCCAAAGGCTTTCCCTTCCTCAATGGAAAGGGCAGAGGAAGAACACCACCCACAGGAAGCTCTGGAGATTTGGAACATCACAGGGCAACGGGAGTGGCAGCAAATATTTGGGTAGAAACAAAACCCACAATAGGATTTTTTATAAGCTATGCCCAGGGAATATGGAAATAACCGGATAATATTGTGCAGCCAGTTAAAGGAGTTCCACTGGCACTTCTATAAATGTGTTACAGTCAGGACTTCTCCCATCAGTGCTTTTCTCTTGTAATGCTATTTAGTGCAGCACTGGTGCCTTCCAGCTGTTGGAAGCAGGTGTGTTTAAAAATGCCATCCTTAAGGAGTGCCACATAATGAACAAGTGCAGGGCCTGGCAGAGACCCACGTCTCCCAGCCACACTCACTGCTCGGGTAGGGGCTAACATCCTCAAATTCCCCTCCTCCTCCATGGCACTGACTGCTTTCATCCTCCAGATACAAATGCAGAATTGAAAACTTTCCTCCATGTGATTTTAGTGAATTAGTTCTTTAATTTAAACCTTTTCTCTGAACTATATGCAGCAAGTTGGCAGCTGAGTGTAATTAGGAACAGGTTTCTACAGCTGGACTGGAATCAGCCTTTCTCAAGCATGTGTTTTGAGCAGCCTCACACTGTACTTTGGGACACATGTCGTATGGTGCATCAGTGCACAGCAGATGCCCATTAACTCGCCTCATGCTAGTCCCAACAGATTCCTACAACTTGCTTTGTCTTTCTTTTCTCATCTCCTTGAATCTTCCTGCTTTCAGTCCAGGGAAATGCTATGCTTGCTTCACAGGTAAGTAAACTGAAAATCATTTGATCAAAACACTCTTTGGCAGGGGCAAAACCCAACCCTGAAAACCTCGTGGCTATTCCACGAGTCTCCTTTGCTTTGCAGTTTCCTAGGTGGGTGAGACAAGAGAAGGAATATTCTGAGGCTGATGGCATTGGTCTTGCACAACCACTGGCATTGTCTTTGCTCCTGATCCTCTCAGCTTCAGTTCTAACACTGGTCAAGCTGCCTCCCTAGAGGAAGGCAATTTATTAGCTTCTATTAAGATAGGAAGCATTGCATGAATAGCAGAAGTGACAGCATCTGTCAGTGGGATGTGAGCTGACACAGGAGCAGGGAAACAACTGGCTGCTACAGCAGTGAGCTCTCCTGCTTTGGAGACACCCTTGGGTACTGTGTTCTGTCTTTCAAGCTGCTTCATGAAATGCACCAGGATCTGGGTCATTCCCTTCCTCAAACCAAACAACTTCACTCACAGACTGTGCTTCCTTCCTTTCACTCCTCCTGCCACTCTGAGAAGGAAAACACCTTGTGGTGTGTTGCAGCAGCAGTTGCAAGGGCACCTGGCTTTGCCAGTGATGGCATGAACAGGCTGCAACGGTTATTACTGGGAGTGGGTATGAATGGGAGAAGAGGCTCAAACTATGGCAACATTGACAAAAATTCACCCTGGAACCGCTCCATTCACAGTTACGGTGGTGGAGCTGGAATTAGGTTGTTACAAAGGCTGCTTCAATTGCAGCTCATTTAAGTATTATTCTCAGGCCCAGAAAGAATACATCATTTGTTCGGAAAGGCTGTAGCAGAGCCAGCGTGTAATCCAGGAGACCTTGTAGCAAGGTCTTTGGGGCAAGCATGCTCTTCCCCTGGCTGAATACGATCAGCACAATGCCATCCTGGTTTGTAAGCAGGAATACCAGCCTCCGGGACTGTAGCATTTTGCACTGCTTCACTGCAAAGAGCACAGCTGGAAAAGGAGACTTCAGCAGCGTTTGCAACCTGCCTGAGCTGGTTTTGCCACTGTAGTGAGATGCAGTGCTGTGGCAGAGACCTGTGTTTTTTCCACCCCAGCTGTAGCACCGGGCTCTGCTATGCCTGGTACCCAGAGCAGCTGTGGGTGCAAGAGGCACGCAGGGATGAGGAGCTGGTTTCCCACGGTGAGCTGTGTTTTCTGCTCTGTGTAAGAGGGCATGGTTCCACTGACCTCAGGGATGCCTCAGCCTTTTACACCAGCATAAATCTTGCCCTAGCGATTTAGCTATTTATTTATTTAAGAGAGAAATGACAGGACTGGGACAAGATACCGACTATGCAATGACTTTAAATGGCATTAAGGTTCTCACCTCTTTCTTGTTCCGGGAAACTGCATTTGGATCTATCGATCCCAGTGACAGGTTTGGGAGAACGAGGTTGAGCACTTTTGCTGCAAAAACCTGTGGGAGAGGAAAATAAGAAGTTAAAGAGATAGTTGGAGCAAGAGAGAATATAGAGGACCAAATCCTTAGCTGGTGGGAACCAGCACAGAAGTTAAACAGTAGAGAAATGTCAGCTGACATTGGAGAAAGATCTGTCCTATATTTAAAACATTTTTCTTAAAGGGAAAGTGTTTAAACTGTTCCTGGGATTGGGGTGTGCTGGTCTGAAGTGCATTGGCTGTCTGTCTACAACATCACAACTTCATCATCTTTTCCCTTTTTCTCACTCTCAAGTTAATTTACAAAAAAGGCCTCAGGAAAAATGCCTTGATAGGAAAAAGCTGTTTCCATTTGACGGTGGAGCTGTTTTTTTGTGGTTGCTACTGCCCTTTTGTGCTGCCACAGCTCTGATTTCAGGCTGCAGTGCATACGTGATATTCTGTGCAATTTGCACTAGTTGCCTAGGCTGCACTCTTTCTGATAAGCAGATTCTCAGGGGAACCTGTAAATAAATAACAGCAAAATGTGCATGCATTGGCTAAGGAAATCTATTGCTCATTTGTCTCCTGGGAATGAAACACAAAAGCATTCAGCAGCCCAGGCTTGAAACCACTGGCAGAAGAAAGGGTAATATCTTTCATTTGAGTTGATACCAAGCTTGTGCTCTGATCTTTGATAGCAGTCCTTAATTAAGTGATTACCACTTAAGTCAGAAAATACACCATTAGTGTTTGGTGGTCTATTTATGGCCCTTCTGTGTCCACAGCTGATAGCTGCAGGTGGGCTGTCACCTATGTTCTCTGTGCTTATATTTAATCACATCTGAAGCACTCTCTGACACTTTAGATCACGGATGATACATGACAGAGTAATTATGGTATTAGAGGAATAACGCAAGGTTGAAGTCAAAGTCATCCAAGAGTGACAAGTAGTCAAGACTCACAGCAGATCTGAGAACACCTGAGTACTTTGGGATGGATATGACTAGGAAACAGCATCACCATTTACTCATACGTTGAGTCTCTCACTGGCTATGGCATTGTGTCAACAAAATTTACTTCTACTGGGGTCTCTGGAGTTGGACCAGTAAAAAATACCTCCACACAGATACAAGTGTAAGCTTATGATGCTAATGAGCAGGAATGGGGTTGTCTTTTGTGTTAACCCCAGGCTGTGATGATTTGAGGAACATACCTTCATGAATTCTAGGCAAGACTACGGACTGTGTGTACTAACAATGCTATAACAGTTTTGCTTCTCTCGAGCCACTTATGTTGACCCAGATATATGTCAAGTAACTGTAGATACCTAGCTGAGGTATTTAATTTAGAAATGTAATTGTCTGAGGCTTTCTTTACAGAGTAATGAGAGTGAGGGGAAAAAGAAAAAGCAATAACAAAAACAAAACGCATCTGAGATCTGACTAATGGTTTGGAAGTGCCTGTCTCTGAATATCATCATGATAACCTAAGGCAATTAGGCTGCCCTAAAACTGGAGCCTGAGTTAAGTGCTAGGGTGAGTTCCTATTGCTAATAATTGCTTAGTTGAGAGGAAAGTCCTTGGCATAAGAAGTTTGCTGATGCTCTCTCCAGATCTATTTAGAATACTGTCCACAAGATCCAGCTGTTATTAAGGCCATAGATATTAAGGTCCAAGTCTGCATATAAAAGAGAGAAAGGGGAACTCTCCTTATTTTTAAGGTCAGCGTTAAAAGGAAGTTAGTTGATGTCCTCTAAAATTACTGAAGAAGCTGTACTTTTTATGGGGATTCTTGTTTGTGTCTGCTTGTACATGTAAATATTTATGTTCCCAAGGAAAAGCAACACGGTTTTTCTAGAAGGAGCGTAAACTCAAACCTTCCCCTCATGTGAGCAAAAATGCACCAGCCCAGAGACATTTGGCAGGCAGGGAAGGTGTGACAAGGTGTAGGAGAACTAGACACACCCCTTGCTCTCAGGCTGTGCCTCATTGGTGACAAGCTAAACATGCTTTTGTCATATTCAGAATGGGCATTTTCTGTTCTAATGACCCTGCTCATCTTCACAGCCCCACCGCCTGCCAATGACCTCGCCTCTGTGACATGCTTTGGAAATGTTCTTGAAGTTTCTGTGCATATCCGGAGTTTTGCCAACTGGAGTCATCAGCTGCCTGCTGCACTGCTACGAAACATGGCTGGCTCCTGGCCCCAAGGACAGCAGCACCTACCAGCCGGTAAGTGGTGTAAGCGCGGTCACTTCTGGTGTTCAGCTGCACAGGGGAAGTACCAGACCCTGCGGATGACATGTCAGATGTACCTACACATATATGTATACTCACTGTGTGCGTAAGAACTCTTATTTACACATAAGCAGAACCAATATTGGTCTAAAGAACTCATTGGGAAAGGGCTCTGCCACTGACCTTTGAAGGGTCTTCCGATCTGCAGGAGGCACTTCATTCCCTCCAGTGTGTAATACACCCTCAAAATTTGGACGTAATTTTGATGATTCTTAGAGTCAAGGTCTCCACAAGCCAGCAGAGAAATCAAGTTTTGTGTTATAATCAAAAAGTCAGAGGGCTCCCCTGGGCCTTCAGTGAGTCTGTGAGCACAGTCATACACAGTCTGTGACAAGCTGGACTTTAATTAAAAGCCATCCTGTTGAAGGACTGGCTGGGTTTGATACATGAAGAGCTTACGTCCCTGTTGGTTTGATGTGGCAATGTTAGTTCTTGAGAGAAAGCTCCCAAATGACCAAGAACGGGTACAGCAATGAGGGGGATATTACTGGCTGGGCTGAGGATGACACTGTAGAGCTGTGGTTATTTGAGCTGCTCGAGGCCACTGCAGATGTATGAAATACTAACGCTGAGAAAGATCTCAGAATAAGATTGAAATAGACGGTTCTTGGCCATCTTAGACAATCTTGGCCATCAATAGACAGTGCCTCTTGGCTGGAAGTGTGACTCAAAGCTGTTTTTGTCATTTTGCATTGGTTTAACTGCATGGATGCTTTGTAATGTAGACACTTCTGAGTGGAGCAATTCCTGTTCCCTGCATACCTCTACATGCTTATTTCTCTCTCCCATGATCTCTGCTTGTCACACTGCTTGTGTGAATGCTTTTTAGTTCATTTCAGCTACAAAAGAGACAGATAAACAAAACGGTGCTGTACGAGCTCTATATACTAGCCAGGCTCATTTGGCTGAGCAGAAAACTCTCTGGAAGAGACACTGTGATGAGCTACCAAGATCAGGCTGAAAGCAATTGGAACAGTGCTGTCAGGGAGATGTGCCATCAGGGATATGACATGATACATGATCAAGGAGATATCAGATCTGGTATCTCAGATCTGACACCAAACGGAAAACACAAAGAGGATGTGGTGTACTGAGCCTGTAAGGGATAGGCTGGAGGGTACCTTACAATTAGTTGTTAGGGGTTATTTTCTAAGAGATTGTGCTGCCCACCCTATTTCACATCATTCAACAGCAGACATTTAGTGGGATATCATCTCTTACCCTTACTCTGCTCTTTGTCAACGTGTGATTCCTGTCTCTTTGCATCCTTTGAAATTTTGGAGGCTCAGAGCCGAGTTTGGTCCAAATGAACTAAGAAGGGAAAAAGCTGCAAGATCCAGCTTTCCTCACTGGGTGTGGAACTGGTAGGTAGGTTTCTATCTGGAGACAGAATTTACAGGGCACTGATAAAATTGTGTTTCTGCAAAGAGCAGAATTTGATTCTCCTGTGTGGAGCCTGCAAATGCACTGGGTTTTTCTTGACACCAACTAAAGGACCCAGCAAGTCCTCTGGGCCGCTATTGTTTCTGCCTTGAGCCCTCATTTGTTTAACCAAGGTAAATTCTTGCTCAACTGGAAACTGCCCCAGCAAAGGGATGAATGCAGTGGTCCCTGGGAAATGGCTCAGGGCCTGGAAATCGCACCAGTTCCAGGGGAAAACGGAAGCCTTTGTGCCACAGGGGCACTGGCACCAATGCAACGTCTTTTGACAATCAGAGGAAAAAAAGCACACAAGAGTTTTCAGCTCAGCTTTCTGGGAAATTGCAGGTTTTGCATGAGTACTCTGATTGCTTTCACTCCTTCCTCTTGTGAATACTTTTTCAGAGATATTTCAGAAATAATAATTATTTTTCTATCCATTTGGAGAAGCAACAATAGATTTGAAAGGGAAAGAAACCCACTGTAAACTTGTTATTATTACATTCAAGGCACTATCTAGGAATGAGACCCTATAAACACCTCTGCAACACTTTAGTTAAGAGGTTAGGATTTCCTGCACTGATGTAAGCAACTATCCGTTACCAACCTGCAAGAAACCAGACTACAGTAACTAGTTTCCACAGAGCTGGTTTGTCCTTATTTCAGAAAGGATTCAACACCTAGGAAAATGTGTAGTTCTAGAAGAAAGAAAAACATTCTGTATTTTCCTTGAATCATCTAGAAATAGAAGGCTAACAGTGTGTCTCAGACTCAGACCCTGTGCTATTTTTAAAATATTTATTCCTTTTCCCTCTCCAAAGAAAGAAAAGACAGGAGCACTGATGCCCAAGGGACCTTCATGGTATTTCAGATATTGCATCACCTGTGAGGAATTGGCTACCAGACTCCTAAATGCACCCTTTGTTGCTCTGACTCGTATTTAAATAAATTTTCCTAGTCTAGAGTTCAGGATTCACTTCCCTTCCGAAAAGCAGGTGGGACTGGGGGAGGCACTCAGAAGAGCAGTACCGACTGGCGTCCAGGTGGTGCAGCTCTCAGCAGGGTTTTGCATTTTAGGGCTGAAGGTCTCAATGTGTTTCTGTCTGTGGAAGAGCAAGGTGGTTAACAATCACCCTGTGGTGCCTGTAATCTTGTTTTGTGGGGTCAGTAGATGGCTAAGGTACAGGAGATGGTGTGACAGGATTATACTGAAAGCTGAGGCAATCTGCTTCCTTTCTCTCAGGAGAAAAAAAAAAGAGGAGGAATAGCTTAGAAGTAGATTAAAATGAGAAGTTAGCCCCAGGAGAAGAGTCTAGGGAGAAAGATTAAAGGAACAAGGACAGTGGGAATGAGATGTTCTGTCATTCCTGCTGGCTTAGCTGGTCCTTCCCTTTGCTTATGTCTTCTCAGAGGGTTGTTGTTTATTCTTTGAAACATTCAGAACGGAGGGGAGAGCGGAGAGTTGGCTGCCTCGCAAAGCCTCCCTGGGGAAGGGCAGGTCGGGCAGTGCAAATTAGGGTCAGAAATAACTCAGGGAGGGAGACACGAAAGGGACAGGGTGAAGCCTAACTGCAGACCGAAGGAGATGTTTGTCTGGACAAGAACCAGCCAAGGTACCAAGCCAAACAGGCTGCTGCTGGGGCAGTGATGCTTTAGCTGAAAGCCTTTGTTGAGGCTCATGGACTCCTCGGAGTCATGAGCTCTAGGTTTGTTTAGACATCGGTCATCCCCCAAACATCAAAAATAACCCCTGGCCCAACTTAGCCAGCAGCCTGTGTTGCAACCATACCAGACTCTGCATGAGTCAGGGAGAAAACTGTAAGAGAGGAAGGGAAAGGACGGCACTGCGTGGGCTGCCGCAGGGCGTGGTGAAGGAAGCACAGCCTGCTGCCACCTCCCGAGGTAGCATCGCTCTCTGTCTCTCATCTAAATCAGTTTTTCTGGACGAGTGCAGGATTCACTTCCCCTCTGAAAAGTGTGTGGGACTGTGGGGGAGGCACTCCTGAGATGAGCATTGACTGTCATGTAGGTGGTGCGGATCTCAGTAGGGCTTTGCATTTTAAGGCTGGAGGCCTCAAGGCGTTTCCTTCAATAAGCAAGAGGTGACAAGGTGCAACACGTGTTTGCTCTTACCTTGATGGGGGTGGCGACTTCTGGGCTGGCCACCACTAAAGGAGAGATTAACACCATGCCCGAAAAGTCACTGAGTCTCTCGCTAGCTGTCAGAATGGAGATGGCTCCCCCCTGCAACACAAAATAACATCCCACAGCTTAATACAGATGTCAACGTCTCATTCACATAGTAATCCTACCTGTATTGCTGGAAGGGGTTTAGGCCAAACAAGCAAACAATTTCTGCCCCAGCAAGAGTGCATTGTGGTCAGCAAGGAAGGCTGGAGGTGTGAGTTACTGC
The DNA here is from genome assembly GCF_964211825.1 of Aythya ferina. NCBI lineage: Eukaryota > Metazoa > Chordata > Aves > Anseriformes > Anatidae > Aythya > Aythya ferina. The sequence continues at coordinate 11,446,845 of NC_140306.1, forward strand.
AAGTGGCTGATTTTTGTCTTTCTGCTCTCATGCGGCAGACCCTCACATCGCACTGAACTCAGCCCTCTGTGCCATAGCAGCCAGCTCGCTGGGATGCCTTATGTCCTCCTCAGTTAAAATGACTAAGAAGGAAATACCTGACTTTTGGTAGCTTGGGTGGGACTTGAGAAGTGAGTTGGGGCTCTGTAAATGTGGCAGATCGGTGCTGCGTGGAGAAAGGGAAGGGAAACCAGGCTGGCTCCGTGCTCGTGGCACTGGTAACCCGGGTAACAGCGATGCTGTCAGCTGGCACACAAAAATCTTCATTAATTACTGGAAGTTAAATATTCTCCTCTTCAGTGCCGCCGTCCCCTCCAGCCCCACAACCTGGTGGCTGACACCTGGCGCTTCATTTTGAGCTGAACACCGGCCAGGCTGAGCCCTCCTGCATGAGGACAGCAGCTGATGGTGAGAGGGGTGGGGGACAGAGGGACTTGGCTGGCTTGCTCGGGAAAGTTCGCAGAGGATTAGTTGCCAAGGGAAATATTTGGTGAACTTCCATGCTGCCGGAGAAGCAGGGGCTTGTTAAATGGAGCAGCAGCGAGAAGCATCTCAAAGACCTCACTGGGAAATTAGCTCCTTGTTAAAGCAGCTTTGGAGCGCAGCGAGCACTTCAGAGCATGCCATGCGTTCTTATGCAAGAACACTCGTTTATCTGAGCATGGGCTGAATCCCAAAGTACTTATTCATTTTTCTCTCCTCCGGGAAGGCAGGGGGAGAAGATCAATGACATCAATGGGAATATTGCTAGCTTGAATAACGGGATTTGGCCCGTGCTGTCAGGACCAGACTTCAGATCTGTTCACCAAATCAGCGCCTTTGTTTTTGCAGCCCTAATCCTTGGTACATTTTCCTGTAAGGTTGTTTAACAGAATGAGGCTACAGGGTGTTTTCGTGCTTCATCCCCTAGCTGCTCACAAAGCTTTGGAGGGCTTAACCGCCTGGTTACTGGGTAAAATGAAAGGAGAAGCCCGGTGCAGCAGGGAGGTGGTGGGATTTATCTGCTACCCGGTGTGCTGGAATGGTCCCAGTAACAAATAGGCCCATTGTTGTAAATGGCGCTAATTAGGGCCACGATCCAGGTGGAAAAGTTAAGGACTGACTATATTCAAGGCAGATCTGGTGGGGTAAGGCATACTGGCAATCAGTCAGTGAAAGAAATGGAAGGGATGCTTGCACGTAGTTGTGTTTCTCCCGCTGTGGGCTGAGTTATTTCCCGCTGCCTGCAGTTTTACCCCCCTGCTGCAGCACACACCCTGGACACTGCCAGGAGGGAAGGGGATGATGCTTACCATGGAATGTCCCAGGATGAAAACGGGCAGCCCAGGGTGATCTTTCTTCATGAGATCAATGTGCTGCAAGCTGTCCCTGATGAAGACGTGGAAATCTGAGACAACCATACGATCCCCCTCGCTCTGCCCATGGCCAACTGTAGAGGAAAAGGAGAGCATGTGTCCAAGTCATTCACAGCAAGGGTTGCAGTCCAGAAAGGCTTCATCAGAAACAAGCCTGTTGGGCTGTTGCTGTCCTAGCCTAACCTCCTGCAGTCAATTAAAGAGGCTGTGAAGATCTCCCTCCTCGGAGATCTTCAAAAACTGCCTGGACGTAGTTCTGGGCAACCTGCTCTAGGTGTCTCTGCTTGAGCAGGAGAGTTGAACCAGATGGGCTCCAGAGATCCCTTCCAGCCTCAACCACTCTGTGATTCTGTGATCTCTCAACAGAAAGGGTGCTGCAGACATACAAAGGAAGCTGCACAAGAACAGTTTAAAAAGTGTTGTATTGTTCGTGACCTGGCTAAAAGAATGCTATATTCCTCTGTGTTTTCACATGCTCTGCAAAACTGCACCCTGGGAAATTGTTTTTTGCCCTAGAGGTCATAGCTGCTGGAGTCTGATAGTAGAGCAAGGACTGCTGTGTGTGGAGTCTTGCCAAGAAACAGAAAAAATCCTGAAGGCTGGATGTGGTCGTTATAAACTTAATGGGCCTTGGATGTAGCCTTTTCCAATGCGTGGCTGTGTATGAGCTATGCATGAGCTTTGCAGAGTCCTGCTTTCCTCTGGGCTGCCCAGGAGCAGTAGGTGAGCTGGAAACTTTCCCTGCTATGAGTTGTAGAGCTCTTTGTGGATAGGATAAGTGATGGTGGTGGTGACAGCCCCCAGTGGGAATGTCTCGAGTGGCGTGCTCCTCCCAAACACATGCTCGTGCAAACTGTGCTGCACCTGGCTGCCTTAGCTCTTTCCGTATCTGGGAAATATCTTGTCTGATCAAAGGGAAGGGAATGGCTAAAACTGGAGATGATGAGTTGCTATGGAAACAGGGGATCCCTGGCAGAGATGGAGCCAGCAGACCCATGAATGTGGTCCCAGGCAATTCGGAGCCTGCAAAGGCTTGAAATTATTGCCACCCAGGGAAGTGGTTTCAAGTCTGCCTGACCACACAGACATGTTGGTACCCATCAAGGAGAGGAATCTTCCTTAAAAACAGTCTCCTCTTTATTTCTACTTCATGCACGTTGTTAAGGAAAACCGAAGGGAAAAACACTAAGCAAACCACTTCTGTATGGATAGGGTGTAGGGAATCTCAAACACAGCTCCCTCCTCCCCTGGGCCTTCCCCAGTGGGACCAGAGAGCACGGAGAGAAATTGCAAAGCACAAAGGGCAGTGACTTGTCAAAGGATGTTAAGTGCCTGGTAATTGTTTACATGCTGGATGGCACCCCCTATAGTGATCACCAAAGAAAAGCATTGCCTACCCAGCCCGAAAGGTGAAGGTTTTTCAGCTGGATCTGCTGGTGAGAGTCATACCAGAAGAAATCAGCATGTCTGAATTGACTTTCTGGCAAACCGTCCAGAAAATCACCTCCCAGATGAAGCAAAACTTCTAATAAAGAGCTGGACTAAATACACCCCGTCTAAGAAAACCTGAGCTCCAAACTTGCTCTTCTTTTACCCTCCCAGGTGGTCTCCAGAGCTGGGCCTTATGGCAGTGAGTTACTGGTGATGCTTTCCATGCACACACTCCAAGTCCTGCCAAAACATGATACTGCAAGCATTTACCATGGATCATTGACCAAAAACAGATCAAAGAGCCAATTAAGAGATCCAATAATCCACGGACAAGAAGTGGGTCTAGTGGATCCATTTAAAGTGATTTTTATTGCAGATAGAAAGTGAGCTTTTCCCAGCCTTTATACACAGAGCTTCATCACTTTGTGGAGCTCTAATGTGTTCTCTGCCTAATAATCAAACCACAGATTTAGCAAGTTAATATGAGTTGAGCAGTCCAGGGAGAGGAACTTTTTCTCCCAGCAGAGCTCTGCACTTCTTTTTCCTCTGGTGCTGCCTGCACTTGCTTCTGGTATCTCTTTCTCTGCAGAGCCTGCGTAAGACAGCTGAGCAAGCAGAAATAGCAATATCCCCATGGCCCAGGTCTGTATATGGGCCGTGACTCTCTGTTGTGGGGCTGTGAGGCTTTCCTCTATTTTTGGATAGACAGAGGCAGGTCTGGAAGGCTTCCTTCATCACTGGTCCCACCGCAAAACAGTGATACTGCTCATAGCAGTGAGAGTTGTGATTGTGAGAAGCCAAGAAATGCCTGTGCAAGCACGTCACTGGAGTTCTCCAGGTCTGTGTTTCTTTTTTTTTTTTTTTTTTTTTTATTGATTACTTAATGAACCTGCCATTTGAACCTAATTTCAACTACTAAACTACTGTTCCCCACTGAGATGGCACAGCAGTGCTCGGGGCGCCGTCTGGCTGCCTGTATGGTAAAGGAAAGCCATGCAAGTCTGCATCAATGCCCTCCCTGCCCCTTGCTCAGGGTTACCTGATGGCATTGCTAGGTTGCCTTTTATTTTATTCCTTTACTCTCTTCACCTCCAAGAAACCAAACTCGTTCCTCCAGAGCATGAGTTTATTGAAAGTTCAAATATCCCAGCTGAGAAAGCTTCAGGGTGAGGAACTAAAATGAAAGGCATGTGCACAACCAAACATCAATACAGTCAAGAGTATTGACATATTCTTCTCTGATCTTTTGCCTTTGGAGCTATTAATAATGAAAGGTCAGGTTCATCCTTGATGTGAAGGTATTTGCTTTGGGTTTTGCTGGGAAAGAACCTGACACAGTGGTTCCACAGCACCTGTGGCAAGGCACTCAGTGCAGGAGGGGACCTGCCCGCAGCTGGGAACTGGAACTAACCAGGGGCTGCTCAGCACCCACGTGAGACAACAGCCAGCCAGAAAAGTGTCACGGGAGTCTCAGCTCCATGAGTTCCCACCACAAATCTCCTCCTTGGGTTTCAGAGGGATGTCTTAACCAGCTTTTTTGAGATGCGCATCTCCAAAGAGCTGTAATTGCCCATGCACTTCTGCATGGCACACTGGGCTTCAAAACCTTTCAAATAGGTTTAAAGTTTTCATACCCAACTTGCATGGCTCACTGCTGATATCATGAATCTGCAGTAGCTCTGTGACTATTTCAGGTGGCAGGCACTGAGGTAGTTGTGGGCACCCTTTCCTAAATGCAGGCTTTTAAAAAAAGAATCCACAACTTGTTTTCAAATTGCCAGTCTAGGATTAGGTCTAAGCCTCCATTTCCAACCAAACTCATCACTGCAAAATAGCTTACTTTGCTCAAAGTCTGAATAAAGGCTGCAGTGACGTAATAAATATATAATAGCTATTAAGGTCTGCCCTCTGTATTTTCTGTAAAAGCTTGTTCAGGCTGCAGCTCTGCCACCACAGGGACAAGAACAGCGACTCGTGACAGTCATCAATCCTGTCTGAAACCATGACCTCAGACTGTGATTTTTCCTATGGCTATGGATCCTCCAAAGCTCCACACCTCTCCGGGTGGATCAGCAATGGAATATTTGATGGTGGATGGTGTAAGGGCTCTGGGGACTGAGTTATCACTGCATAGGTATCGCTGCCTGCATGGAGGAACCTCTCGGGCTGGATAGGTTCAGCAGCATTGCTCATCTCAAAAAGAGCTGGAGCCTCACCCAGGGTGAAAGCAAGGGAGAAGCTGCTGAGCAGCTCCTCTGCTGAGAGAAAAACAGAGGGGCCTTTTTTTCAGATAGCAAAATTAGGTGGCAGCACAAACAAGATGGTGCTTTGACAACTTTTGTCTTCTCAGCATCACACTGCATTCCCTCTGGAGTGGGAGGGAGTTTCAGATCCTCATCAAATCACACTGAGCAGTGATGAAAAAATCCCTCCGGGCACCCCACTGCATCACACCTTAGCAGAGACTTGTCCTCAGGCTTTTATGTAAGCTACAGGCTATTGGTATTTCTTTCTCCTTTTAGTGCCAGACCCTCACAACAAAGGCTCAGCCCAACCCTGTGTGCTCAGGTGTGGCACGAACTTTTCAAAGCTCCAGCTGGAATGTTTGGCTGCAGAAGATGAGGTGACACGGAAAATGCAGGGTCAAATGCTGACTCCAGCTATGCTGCTGTAAATTTACTGATTTCGGTGGTGTCCCTTAAAGCATACAGTCATGGGAGAGTAGAAATTATGGTCTACGTTGTTTTTTCAGCCTTTGCTCCCTATTTATTATGGAAAAGCCATAAAACACAGAGAGAGGACATGAGAAATCTGCCTGGGGAGCAGTAATTCTCCAGGCAGAGTCTGGATCTTGACTTTCTGCATATTTGGAGGCTTCCAACTTTGGGGGAAAGGGAATGGTTTGGATCCATTGTTACTGTAGTGAGGACAACACTACAGGCATCACTACAGGCGAAATGCTATCTTTTGCCAGCTGAAGATAGAAACAATGAGGAGGAACTCAGGGCTTGACCTCAGGATCCATCATACTATGTGTTTGTTTTCCTCTCTAGAAGCCTAACTCCAAGATTTTAAAGAGGGAGAGCCACTGACAGAGGGCTGGGAGAGGTTTGGGTATCCCAGACTTGCTGCTTTCAGAGCATAAACACATTTCACATTGCACTGGCACTAACTGAGGAGCGCGGATGCAGGAGATCTCAGCAGCAGCTAAATGTGAGACCTGCCACCACCGAGACATCAGTGATTAACCAGCCCCAGCTGAGGAGCTGCTCCTGCACTGCAGAATCCCACACCAAAAGGACACTTCCTAATTATGTCAGAGGGGGCCGTCAGCAAAGCTTGGTGCTGATTTAATAAGCTGGAGCCCGGATGTGATTCCATTCCCAGCAAGGCCTTTAGAGGCCAGAAAAGGTGATCTTACTGCTCCAGCACTGGCTCAGCAGCAGCAGCAGCACGTTTCAGCACACCCACCGCTGTGCTGGGCAGCAGTAAAGGCAGGATTTCTGCAAGAGCCCCTCTTCTTTCACTGCCTCCTTGATCGGTAAGCGTTTTGGAGTAATCTGGAGACTGACAAGTCCATTTGAAACAAAAGCCTAAATGCCTTTTGGAGGAGGCATTTAGATGAGCATTTTGTGCTTATGAACTTTATCAAAGATTTGCTTTATTCTTGAAGGCCTCAGGTTTCTGCCCCAAAATGGAGTAGAGATGGGCTTCTTGCTGGTGTATGTAGTTCTGGACACTGCAGCACATGAAAGGGTGGTGTGCTTTTTAGATTAAAAAAAAAAAAAACAACTGGTTTTGAATTAATGATAACTAAGAGATCCTACAGATGCTTTGACTCTGCTGGTGGCCCAAACAGACCTGGAGCCTGTGAGAGGCAGAAGCTGATGACAGCCATTTGGATGGCTCTTTCTGTGCCCAAGGAGAAAATGTTCCAACCTCATCCTCTGCTGCAACCCTTCTGAGCAGCACCATGTGGCAACTGGCTCAGGTGGAGACAATCCTGTGAGCAGCCCTGCGATCCTGCTGCTGTGGAGGGGACTCATTGTGATATCCAGCCCCCTGGCTGGGGGACAGCAGCCCTGCCAGCCTCTGCCTTCCTCTCTGCCCCACACGAAATGCATTCAGAACTGGAGGTAAAAGCAGTCACGTCGGCCCTGCATCGATACAATTGTAAAGCTATGGACCAACCAGGATGCCTCGATAGAGCACCATGATTTAGCCAGTGCTTACAGTTAAGGTACAAAATGAAGCAGATGAGGTTTTCAGGAGTGTTCCAGTTTTGGAAGTCAGTCTAGCAGTTAATTAAGTGGTGTCACAAGGCACTACGGCTGATGCCTGTATTTATGAGATCTATTTAAACTCGTCTGAGCAAGGACTGCTTTTTGGTGCACTTGTACAGCACCCAGCACTGTGGGGCATCATCACAGACCTTGGTCCAAGATACTCCAAGATCTTAATGTAATAATTAACTCTAATCCTGAATTCTAAGGCAGCACATTTTTGCAGAGGAGGAGATGGGAGGAAGCACATAGATGGAGAATGTGGGTGATACAATACACAAAACGACACTAATAATGGGTGTGCGTAGCAAATGTTGTATGAAGCCTTGATTTTCTGCTTGGGTGTTTTTTCAAGGTTTAATGAAAAAAATATTAATGAACTAGTAAACACTTCAAATTGTCAGAACAGTTCACTACTGAACAAACTATACTTGTTTTGTAATGAATCAAGTACACATCTTTTTCATCAAGCGAGCAAAGCTCATTAATTAGACATGCTGGGTTTCAAAGCTCTCAATGTTTAATTATTTGTTTAACAAGCACTACATCTAACCCACCGTTCAGACACACAAACAACTAAAGCAACAGGAAGAAGCTTCAAAGCAGGACAATCAACATCTGGAAAAGTCAACAGACTGTTCCTTTATTGTCAGGAACATGTAAAGCAAATGTTCCACTCGCAGAACAAATACACACAGGAAGCACCTCAGATTCCATCAGAAAGATTCCTACTCAACAAAGCAGCTTCCTTGCCCTGAGAACACCCTCGTCACAGCAAGGGAGCTGGTTCTGCTCCCCCGTGCAACCTTTTTCAATTTCCTAACCAAACAAAGTCTGAGGCACAGAGGGCACTCAGTGATGTCTGCCCACCACACACCCATACTCTTCATTTTGTATGAGAGGCAGGACAGAGCCAAGAAGCACCATAAGCTGTACCAGGATGTGCTATGCTGCCATGCCTCTGCTCAAGTTGCCACAGGTCAGCTGCTGTGCCGCAGTGCATTTTGTAGGTAAACCTTTGGAGGTGAACTTTTCAATGTCGGTCTAACCAAGCTTTAGCTGTGTACCACCTTATTCTCTTCCACAGCCCTGGCTTCCCCAAGAAGAAAAAGGTTAGACTGGAAGGGAGTTATGGAGGGCTCCAGCCCAGCCACCTGGACCACCAGGAACCAGGACCTTGGGGCACACTGCAAAGTAAGCCTGCTCTGCAGAATTGACAAGCTTCAGACTGTCAGTGTTTGCCACAAGCCTACTATCTAAGACTTTCCCAGGAGGGCTACATCTGCATCAGATGGGAAGCATTAGGGACTAAAAGGAAAAGGGCACGCCCTAACCACTGGTTCCGTCTTTATCTCAAGGATCTGAAATATATCTCAACACATGCTTATCGTTAGTAACTTTCATCCACTCTACTCTGTCTTGGCAGCCCTCAGCATCCCTTCTTTTGTATGACCTGCATAGATGCAGTGAACACACTGGGTTTCCCGTGACAATAGCCACATTATAAAACCGTTAGTTATGGTGCCCAGCAGTATCTCTACACCCTTGGTGTTTTATGTGTTGAGCATTTACCTGAGAATTGCAGATGGATTCTGCTGCTCTCTTATCAAAGGGGAGTCTTACCCTCAATAGGCAAGTGCAGCATCTTCCCTTTTCCTTCTCAAGATTAGGAAAATCATTTTTCTTTCAGCCTTTGCTGGATACTTTTTATTCACTTGCCTCACACAAAGAGTGCAGCAAACTGAAAGCCTTCTCCTCCCACATCAGAGACACATTTGCAGAGCCGAGATATTTTTAGAATAGTGCACACACAGAGTTATATTGTTTGTTGTCTTGGTTAGGGAAAAAAAAAAAAGAAACAGGCAATTTTCTATACTAAAATTATTTGTGCCTTATTGCTGGGGAGTAGAGAACTAGTCATCTTGCTGAAGCCATTTCAAATCTTTTCTGCACTCTAAAGATGACAAACAAAATGACCTGGAACATATCAGAGCAGTCATTAATTCTGTCCAACAAGGCAAACTGTTTCTGCCAATGTTAAGAGCCAATTCATCTCTAATGGATACAGGCACGGTTCTTTCAGCTTTCGAAGACTTGCCCATTTCTTATGCTGTTGCAGAGTTTGGCTCTGAATTGCACTTTCTTAAAAGTCTTTCTGGAACATCACGCTGCTCATGAAAACATGCTGAAAAAAAACAAAACATCTGAGTGTTTGTGTTACAAAACAAGAAGTCAGTGTGGCCAGACTGGAGATACAAGCATCTCTCGGGATGTCAAGTAACAAAGGGAGGTGAGACAGGCTGAAAGCCTGCTCACACCACAGCCGGCTCCTGCACAGCCAGGACTTGGGCAGCTTTGTCACACCTGCCACAAATACAGGACGCTGCTGCTGGTGAGGTAAGGCCCAGGGAAGAGGAATACAGAGCCCATTCTCTTTTTCACAAAGCTCATACGCAGCAAGATTCTACTTTATTCTTTAGCCACTGCCGTGATGCCACCTCCTCAAGAATACTAAAGCAAAAGAGAGGTGAAGCGAATGTCCTTCTTGACCATGCGACTGGGACCCATGATTGGAAAATGCTGCACAAAGCTGATGTGGATGGTTGAGCAGCTGTTGAGTTCCACTGCAAAAGGAGTTTCTCATGGTGATGGGTGAAGCGGGTTTTGTCTCGTCTCTTTTCCCATGGGATGAAAATCCCAATACAAATATAAGGCATATGATTAGTGAGGCATACCATATGCTTTTTATAACCAGGCAATTAGTGGTTTTACTTAAGTCCCTATAATAATTTCTAATTGTTATTCTTGTAGTGTTGCACTGAGATTTCTCTCTCTTTCCTGAGGAGCAGATCATTTACAGACGTATAGAAGGGGTGACTATTTAACAACAGAGTTGGTCCTCAGAGACTTATTCTGGGGTTATTGCAGAAAAATTCCATGGACTTTGCTGGAGTTAATCTAGGCTCTCATTGCTTCATTTGATTGCTATGCCACTGGTCTTTGTTGTAGGGCCTCTGTTCTGCTCTTCACGTATGACTCAAGATACACTAATGGTAGCCAGAGTTCCACACTCACTGGGCAAGGAGGAACCACCTTTGTAGCAGCCAAGGAAAATCTTTCTGCTATTTTAAGTTAATTTTTAAAGCATTTATCTATCTATTTATTCTTTTGCTTTAGTGCCATAAAATCCAATAAAGGGTGCAAACTTTATTTCCAGATGACAAGAAGGCTGAAAGTCCACTTTCCTTTGCTTTCTGATCCAATTTCCAGCTTTAAGATGCTCTAAAATAGCTGGGGCACCAATTCAAAATGTCAGGGTGTTCAATGAAAAAGACGGTGCTGCGGTGGAACTGCACACTCCCCTTCCCTTTCCCTGCCCATTTATTCCAGAGCACTGCTGGCATGTGGGCTGGCTCTCCAACACGCACATGCTATTAAGTCCTAAATGACAGCTTGTTTAACTAGAAAACATTTCCATTTTTTCCTTAACAAAGGCCATTCATTTCTTGCTCTTCTATTTGCTTAAAGACGGTTTCATTTGCCCTGCCTGAGAGTTTGCACAGCCCTCCTGATTGTTCCCCTCCAAATAGCGCTGCAAGTTAATGACCCACCTCTTGATCCCTGAGCAGGGAGCCCTGCCCAGCACGCTGCGGGTGCATCAGCCTGCTACTCACATTGAAACCCATACGTGTGCCTCGAATATTTTTATGCTTGAGAAAACAATCAAATCAATTCATCTCAGGGAAGACAGTCCTAATTCTTCCCTGCTAACACTAGATTAAACATCGAGAAGAAAAAGAGATGAAAGCTGGAACATGCAGTAACTCCCTCCGTGCTGCTGACTGATGTCTTGGGGGACAGGCACGGCTTCCTTTCAAGCCGTCTTCAAAAGGTTGCCCTCCATACAGACCACCCATAGGGAACCCACATCAATAACAACAACAAAAAAAAAAGAATGTAAAAGAGCCATTTTTCACCCAATTTATTTACATGTTAAAATAAACACGAGTTCCCATATAGAACAAGGGCTCCCGGTGGGTTCTGTTTAGTCTGTGAGATTCCTGGCACTGGCGTACAGCATTTCTTAGTCCAAAGCAATCTTGGCATAGCTAGTCGGTTATATAATTAATTTTTTTTTCAGCAACTGGCAAATGGATAATAACAAAAGTGCCTCTTAAAACTGGAAATTGTGTTTGAAGACACCAGCAAGGTGCTGCACCAATTCATCTGCCAGAAGGTTGTTTGCAAACCAGAGCTCCCAAATTCTTGTGTTCAGGATCTGTTCTCCCCACGGTCGACCTAGCTGAAGGGGGCTTGGAACAACATCAGTTCCGCAGCGTTAGGGAGGTTTTTGCTTTTTGCTTCGCTCCTTTGCACTGCCACACAGCCGCAGTTTCACGGCCAGGCAGTGCCACCCTCATTAGGCTGGATTTGTCCCCGTTTCTGACAAGGCATGAAGGAAATAGTACTCTCCCAGCACTGGCAGTTTTTTGTACCCACTTTGCATAAGCTCAGTGATTATACCATGTGAGCAGCAGGTGGATTATTTGAAATAAGGACAGCCTTTGTTTGTGGATTTTTTTTTTTTAATTTTTTTAACAGCGTACATCCACACAGAGCTAGAGCTGACCCAAACCCTACCAGACCTGACTGCAACCCACTTTTCCCATTCACACAATTAAGAAAAGCCCTTCTGATTAAACAGGTCTGCTTGGGAGCGTGCGGACAGCCCTGCCCGGTGTGCCAGGACAGTCCCAGGGGTGCCAGCTGGCTGCAGGCTGCCTGGTGGTGAGATGGTGCATGGGGAAAGTAGCATGGCAGAAAATAATGCTACTAAACTCATCTTGCAGCAAAACTGCTGTCCTTTCTTGATACGGGCTGATTTCAGTGTGGTTGTTTCAGCTGCTTTTTGGCAGCCAATACCCTTTCCTCTGTAACTCTCCTCCCTGAAACTCTGAAATCCTCACCACCTTATATATTTACCAAGCAGGTCAGGATCAAACAGGCAGGTTGTTGCTTTCTGTGCTCTGTTGCTCATTTCAAACCACGCTTGGCTGACAGCAGACAATGAATACTAGCTAGCTGGCAGCCTGCACTTCAGTCACCAACACACCAGTGCAAATGTTGAGCTACTGAAGACTGGGAACCTGTATGCTGCTTCTGGGCTATGCAAGATACTTTTCAAGCAGTCAGTGAGTGAAAATAGCAGGTAGGATCAGAAGGACTCAGTTCAGAAAAGCCCCAGCCTCCTCTCCCTTCTGCCTGCTGTTGCTGAACTGAGCATAAGCTCAGCAACACCAGGCTGCAGGCTCCTTAGCTTGAGATAAATTACCAGGGTCTCCCAGCAAGTCTTGCCTTTGATAAATTCAGAACCGGAGAATAAATGTGGTGTGGAGAATGGCAGTTTTAAGGGATTTGGGTTGGGAGCATTATTCTTTGTACCATCTACAATTCAGCATTTTATTTTTTTTTAAGCTGAACAAGGATTCTCAAACTGGGGAGTACTGCCAAGCCTTGAATAAATCTCAGCATTAGAGATGCTGTGGGTATAACAGCTTTCCCTATGAACCAAGTCTGCAGACAGTACCTTTGGAGAGATTAACCCTTGAGTGCCACAAAACAGGCTCTCAGTTTTGATGCACAAAGAAATCTCACCTAGGGAGACTTAAAGCAGGTTATTCCCGCTCGTGGGGCAATACTGAAAGAGGGTGGAGTACAGCATAGGCTTTTCTGCTTTGTTTGTGAAGTTGTCAAGTTTCCAGACCCAATTTTGAGCACAAATTCAGCCAAAGGATGTGTAACTACCAAATTAGTCAACCAGCATGTATCTATCTGATGTACAATTATTTCCTCTTACCCAGCGACCAGAACTAAAGCTATGTGAAATCAGCAGAATGCTGAGCAAAAAAAGCTTTTCTGTTCGGGTCACTAAAATGAATTTGACCACAGCTGGCACAGACCAAAACCTGTTACCATCCGAGGACAGGCTGTTGCTTACAGAAATGGGTTGGACTTGTTCTGGTTTGATGTCTTGGTGAACAGATTGGTGCATTACAAAACCAAAACACCTCCACTGTAACCGGCTCCCTGACCGCCAGCCTGCACAGAAGACTTCACAGTGGGTGCACACACCTTCAGATAAGACTATTTCCAGATGGCCATAGGTTTTGTGAGATCTTTCGCAATACTCGTTTTGTTTTTATAATGAAAATGCTCAAGGCTGAAAGGAATGTTACTGTGGTGCTGGAAAATCTCATCTGGGTTGGAAAGTGAACCAGAGGCTAACCAGATGTTCTACTCCGCTTTGCTAATGGACTAAGAAACAAAGAGGATAACACTGCCAGAGGCTTTCAATTATGATGATTATTTTTTTAAAATTCTGAAATAGTTTTCCTGAATGACCAACCGTGTTTGTCACAGTTCCCTGTACATCTCTTTATCAGCTAAAACAATATTTTATTCTCTGAAATAATAGCCCAAGAAGTATTAGCTTCTCACTAAAATAGCAAAAACAACCTTAAAACTCATGAGTCAAGTCTTGGCCCCAGTGAAGTTAGTGACATTTAGCTACAGCCTTCAGAGAGTGCAAGTGTGTACTCTGTGTGTAGAGACATAGAGCTCAAGCAATTAAGAAATAACTCCTTCCAAACCATGTAAGAATCACATTAGGAATGTGGCTTTAAATTGTAAGCATTCTGAAATTAAAAAGAAGCTGCAGTGCTGAACTGGGACTATCCCTACCAGAACAAGAGGCGATGCTGAGGGCATCTGGCATGTACAAGGTCTCCCCAATGCCCCAGAGAAGGAAGGAAAGGCAGAACCAGGAAAAGTTCAAGGGTTATGTGGTACAGTAGGGAGAGACATCAGTTAATGCCAATGCAATGCCAGGCCCTGCAGATAAGGTGTGAGACCGTACGAGATGTGCTCTTAACAAACATGTTGTGGGTAACTAACAGATGGAGAAGAGAGAAAAATATTGGCACTGAAATACGTAGCCCTAAAGTGGGCAGAAAGACACTGAGACAAAAAGCGAGAAGTGCATTTCGGAGAGTCAGAGGTCCAAGAGCCTGGAGCAGCCTGCTCAGTAGGAGCAGTGTTTGCTAACAACCAAACTTGGTTAAAACCCGAGCTTTGACCATATGTGAGAAAGACGCGGGGATGCTATCTGCAGGAACAAAACACTAAGTGATCCAGGGAGTGTCTTCCTGTCTGTGCTCCTAATAAGAGCATGTTTTAATAAACAAAGAAATGTTTTTTTCTGTTTCACATTCAAAATGGATGTGCAATAGGAGGAACATGATTCACTGAAAGCACTAAGCACTGTAACAAAATATGTTTCTCTGCAACACTCAGACTAATTAAAAAGGGAAGAATCTGAAGATGTGAATCTAAAAAGGATGAAATTTCCCTTCTTTCTTTGTCTATTTTGCTTCTGGGGCTTGTTCCTGCAATATTCAATGTCTTGTTTGCAGCCACTGGTAGAGAACATTTTGGTTTTTTAAAAAAGTTTCTGTATCTTTTTTAAAAAAGAAAAATATCAGTTTTAGAACTTGTGAGAACAGTTGGTTAAAAGGGCTCATGGTCTGTAACAAACAAAGCTACTCCTGGGAAAATCAACACCGCTAGTTAGTTATGGGGAAGATCCACCCATTTGACACAGGCCTATGAACTTTATAACAACACACCACACTTTATGAGTGAGCAAATAAGCCAGCAAACAACAAACACTAGAACTACATGGTATGCAAAGCAGTGTACCAGCTGCTCCTGCACCTTTATCTTGGCAAGTATCTCTTGCCCCAGCTCTCTAACCCAATCTGAGAGCACAGACCATTGAGGGACATCCACTGAAGTCTGAGAAGGTGCAGGGAACTGTTGCCTCATTTGTTTATACCCTGTTATTCAGTCATTTGCAAAATAGGTAGGGCACAATTAGGATGTAATTAAGATGAAAATGCAGCTATAGACCATTCATGGCCTGGTAATACTTTTTACTTTGTAAAGTTACCTGTCCCTCACCTTTGTTCAGTGCAAATAAGAGCTTTCTCTGAGTACTACACTCCCTAATAATCCTGTTCCTACAGGTTAGCACTGAGCTAGACACCAGCCTGAGATGGATTGTGCTCCCTTGAGTGCTGTTATCTGTCTAAACAGGAACTGGAGGAAGTCAGACTGTTTTAATCCAACAGGAGTTATACACACAAAATACCTTTTCTTCTGTACTTTTCCAATGGTGTTCAGTAACTTAGAACAGCTATTTGTATCTCAATCGGATAACAAACTCCACATTTGCGTGAGAATACATTTATAGGTGAGGAATCGTCAGTGATTAGCTTCTGAAACAACCTCTTCCAAATTAAATACATCTGACAAACAATAGAAAAGTTAGTCACGTTAATGAAATGCTGTTGCTATGGAAAAAAAGTGTCCCTGTAAAGGTGAAAATAAACACATGCTTTCTTTTACTCGTGAAAAGGCATCAAGAAGCATCTCCCTGAAGATAAAGCTGTTCCTAACTGTCAAAGTGTGCTTTTAAATGCGCCATTTCTTCCCCTTTCCAAAACCTCCTGTGCTGTAACTTTGGAAGAAGCATCCCAAATGCTATCAGTTAAGATGTTCTTTAGCTCCTAAGGTCATAGACTTACTGAGATTGTCTAGTTCAAGGCCCTACAGAATGTGCTTCCCATTAGATCAGGTTGTTCAGGGCCTTGTCGACTTGAACTTTAAATATCTCCAAGGCTACGGATTGCCTCACTTCTCTGGGTCCTGCTCCAGCATTTGACTGCCCTCATGGTGAAAACATTTTTCTTTCTATCTAGTTGGAATTTCTCGAGCTGTGACTTGTGTCAGTTCCCTCATCCCATCACCATGTACTTCCAAGAAGAGTCTGGTTCTGCTGTCTCCATGCCCTCACCCTGGGTACTCACAGAGAGCAGTAAGATCTCCTCACGGCCTTCTTTTCTAAAGCCAAACAAACCCATTTTTATCAGCCTCTCCTTGTACGTCTTGTTCTCCAGTACCCTAATTGTTTTGACAGCCTTCCACTGGCCTTGCTCCAGTATGTTAATGTTTTCCTTGTACTGGGGAGCAAATTGGACCCAGTGCTTCAGATGTGGTCCCAAAAATGCTCAGTGAAAGAGACTAATCACTTCTCTCGAGTTGCTGGCTTTAATCTTTCCAATACAGCCCAGTGTGTGGTGGCCTTCTTCACTACAGGGTCACACTGTTGACCCATGTTCAACTTGTCTGCAAGGATCTCCAAGTCCTTTGCTTCAAAGCTGCTTTCTATTCACTCAGTGCCCAACCTTTCCTGCTGCATGGGGTTATTCCACCCCAGATGCAGGACCTCACAAGTGCCTTTGTTGAAACTCCACGAGGTTCCTGCCAGTTCATTTCTTCAGCCTGTCAAGGTCCCTGTAAATAGCAGCCTTCCAGCATATGCTTGCTTTCCGCAACTTGGTATCCCTGTACACTTGCTGTAAGTGCTTTCTATCCCATCATCCACATCTTTAATGAGAAAGTTCCACTGAGGGTTTATGCAACATCTATTTATTATTTTTCCTCTGTAAGACATAGATTATTCCAAATAGCTTCTTGAGGCCAATGTTCTTGCTGATATGAACTAATGTCCTGCCATGGAAGTCAGTAAATGAAATGATCCCTGGAATAAATTCTGAAGCATGTCTGATGTCTATCCAATAGCTCCAGATAGCAGACATAGCTCATAGCAAGAAATGATCTGTTCTCTCAGCTTAAGCTCTTTAATAAACATCTGGTCCTTCTCCTTTCACCCTCAACCATCTTGCACACAGACGTACTCCTACAGCTAGCGAAGCTGGTTATGGGAGGGCAAGTAAGCTGCTGAAAACATTACAAGAGGTTGTCAACTTTCCTTCACTAATAGGAAATGTCGTTACAAGTTACATGCCTGAACCTGCTTTCTGGCACGGTGACAGAGTTATCCTGAAGCTCCCTGAGCAGATGTGAAAGCAGAATTTGACCCTTACTGGGAGGATTGATTTATATATGTAAAGACTGAGTACAGGTGACAATTTCACAGATCTTTGAGACTGCAGAAGCTAGAAAACACATTGAAAAACAAAACGAGCTAATTCAGTCAAGGCTGTTTCCTCTTCAGTTTCCCTTATTGACCGCAGTGAGCCATGTGTCTGAATAAACGATGTGCTATTCCTGAGTATCAGGACCACTTGTCTAAAACTCCTCTCACTCGGTGCCAGCATTATCTGCACTCCACACAAATTTAAGGGTCCACTCCTCTTTATCAGGGACGGTAATCACAGAAGGCAAGCCAGAAGGACTTAACCCTCGGAGGAGGAAGGAAGCCTTTTAACTTTGCTGAATGAACGACAAGTCTTTCCTCCATCACACAGCCTGCCTGTTAGCAGTTAACAGTGGCAGGTTGAGGAGCAGGGCCTGGAAGGTGGCCAGTGCCGACAGCTCCACACTCAGAGTTGTTGTGGTAAAAAGGGAGCAGTCTGTTCTCTCTATCACTGTTTCCCCTTGCACTAGGGCCCGTTGTTACAGCCTCACGCCTCCTTGTGTGAAGGCCAACAGCGAGGCTTTGTTCAAGAAGCAGCTGCGGAGAAGATGTACTATCTCAGGGAATGACCTACTGACATTGCTCCCTCTGCTCATTAGTAAGCAGGGAATAATTAGGAGAATTGGGGCAGACCGCATGGCCTGCTTCTTTCGGAGTAAAAAGCCAGCTCCTCAGATCCCAGTGTGTCCCAAAAGGGATTCCCTCATACCGTGGGCTTGCTGCAAGGCCAGGGGAGCTGGCTCTGCATCACCTCCTTCTCATCACCTGGCTGTGTGAGGGAAGAACAGGTCGTGCTTGAAGCTGGACGGGGCAAGGCAGGAGTACAAGGTGTTCCAGCTCCGGGCAGGCTTGGAGCTCAGATCCACACCTCCCCCTGTTCAACTCAGCTTCATCAAGAGCAAACTTGGCTCAGCCAGGAACCGAGCCAAGGATCCTGCTCAACTGGATGTGATGTTGTTGTTTATTCAGTAATCCGTCATTACAGGGTGGATCTACAGCAGTGAGGAAATGGCTGAGCGGTTGGAAGTAGCAGAGTAACTGGGGGAAGATAGAAGGCCATGCCTACTCTTTTGCAATCTTTACTGCAATCCAACATGATCAGCTAGTGATGTGCACATCCAGGGGCAATGAGGAAGTTTTATCTGCATTGCCTTCCCCCCAGCCCAAATAATGCCTGCATCCAGCTCTGAGCTATCACATGGAAATTGTCTGCCTGCTTTCTGTCAGTGTTTAAAATCACAATTAAATCTGACTTGAAGAAAAAATGGTCAGATAAACGAATAGATTGGTTTGAGCCACCCAGGTTTGGTTTGGCATGTTTTCAGAGCACACATTAGATGACACTGCACATCTAATTTCAGGTGCTCAGCTCTCACTTGTGTCTGTACTAAAGGTGCATCCAGTCCTCACAATTTCCCAACTTCCTTGACTAAAAGACAGAATCAGAGTCATGTTTTCCTTACTTTTACATCAGCATGGCTCCCGCATTACTCTCAGTAAGTCCATGACACACAGAAAGTCTCAGCCCCAGAGTGGAGGGGAAATATCTCTGCATATCCCTTGTTTCTTCGCAAACCCAAATATTTTAAGCAAAACGTTTCACTGTGGCTGATGTGTGCACTGCCTGACACACTAGCCACACACAGCCTCATTGTCTCCTTATTTTTATTTTGCTGTGGTCTAGCTGCTTCCTGGCTTGACAATGTTGTTTCATCTGCCTTCACAAGACAAACAAAAGCCGTGCTTCCATTTCCAAGTCTCAGCCTGTGGCCTTCTCTAGAGTGTGAGACTGTAGGTATTTGCTTTCATGATCCACCTAGTGTTTTCTTGCTGTTGTGTAGTTGCTCTCCTCAAACAGAAACACTGCTCACTGCACAGAAAGATGCCATGTGGTGCAGGCAGAGATGTGGGACTGCATGATCCCAGTGTGAACGCAGGGCTAGCGCTGAAGTGACAGGATTGGTCCTGAGATGGCTTCACCAGAGCAAGACTGGGCTGTAGATGTCTGTAACAAGCTGCTTAAAGATAACAATAGTAGTGTGACATTTCTGTTCAATAAAACCTATCTCAAAGTCTTTATAATTGCCTGTTACACCTCAGGAGGCTGGGCTACCCTGTATTCTGGTACAATTTCTGCATCCCTGTACTGTAAGAGGTGTATACAGAGCACTTTTTTTCCTCTGGGACTATCCCAGCCACCAAGAGAGCCCACCTCCATGCAGCAATCTGGGAGAAAGCAAGAGAAAATAAACTATGCCTTTGAAAGAGTGCATTCAAGAGCATGGAGAAAGTTGGACCTGTTAGCTGCATGAATCATTTTGCCTGCAATTTCAAAGAGGCTCAGACTGAATGACCTTAACGAGCTGTCACTGCTGCTTTGAGATGCAGGGCTACAAGATCAGTGGTCAATTGCCAGAAGAGCTGGAGGTGAGGAGCAGCTGCTTTCACTTTGGCTGGAGCTCACTGGTGGCAGGCAGACCGTCCTCCCTGTTCGTCTTGAATTAATCTTGCTTTTTGTTTGGCAGCTTTCTAGTACATCTGTGTTGGGTGAAGTGCACATGGTAACTCCCTCTATGAGGGTCATTATCCACTTCACATGAGCATCCCCACAGCCAAAACAGAGTTAGAAAAGGCTGGCAGGAATAAGTTTACTCATTAGCTGCTTGTTTTATAGAAAGACTTTGCTCCAGGTTCTTACAGAGTTTTCTCACTGTCTAAAGAATTACATGGCGTACTGCAGTATCTGACCTCTCGCCCTGTATTGAGCCCTGTGGTTTTACCTCCTGTGTGCCCTGTGCGTGCTAAGCATTCCTCACTGCTGCCCTGGGGGGCAGATAAGCCTGACTGCTATCTTCCTTCAACATCTGAGAAGGGAAGGCGAGGGAGAGCTAGTCAGGCTTGGGTCTGTACTGAACTGAGAGTCAAAACAGGGATGAAATGGCTCTGGCTGTGCTGTGCCAGCTGAGCCAGACAGCCATCCTTCTTAGGCTCCTGTTAACTTACAGAGGATTGATGCCTGAAAGAGAAAAGCTGAGTGGTGGGGCAGGCTGGCGTGGCTCTTCCCTGGTATATCCCCTGCTATCTCTGCCCACGTGCCATGCAGCAAACATCACTGCCTGCTTTTCACGTCGCAGCAGTGTTTATGACTCAATCATCCCCTGGGTTAAAAGGGGAGAACAGATGAGTCCAGCAGGGTCCATATGACACTTAAGGTGGATCAAGGGTCAAAGAATCCTTTAAGAGTTCTCTTATATTCCTGTTAGTCTTGCTCTGTCGTGAGCTTTTGGTCTGGCTGTTTTCGGGGCAATATGCACAAAGATTTATGTCCACACGCTTGTATCATGGCAGGACAGATTAATCACCCCTTAGCAGCTCTCTCTCCAATCCAAACGAATGATCCTAAAATACTGAAAGATGGACAAGTAGAGATAATTTGAAGAACAAAAGGGCTAATTTCCCCATAGGGAATGTACTTGCAAAATTTACTCTGAAGGTCTGAAGAATTTTGTTCTTACTTCTTTGCTTGGCAACTGTAAGGAGCTAACAGCAGCAAAAGTCCCTGCAGCAGTCCTTATCTGACAAACAAGGTTGCGCTAGGAACCTTCAGTTTGGGACCACTAGTGAAAATATTAAAAGAAAAAGCTTTCAAGATTTGTGAAGAGTGGGGCTTTATGCAGAAGAAATACACAGGAAGGGAGGGGAGCTCACCCTGGCAGCTGTGCTCTCCTCCTGCCCCTGCAATCGCCACCCCAGTCTGTGAACTTTAACAGCTTCTACCCCTCTGTGACACTTCTCTGTGGGAAACACTCTGGCTTTGCAGAACTGCAGAGCTCATTTCCTCCCAGCCATGTTAGCCTACAGCAGGAGCTCTGCCTCGGGTAGGTGTAGGAACCCTGTGTTCACACACGGAGCTGGACAGCACTGTGAATTTCTCCTAGGTGAACAGCTGTCATGAATTCGGAAAAAGCTCAGAAGAGGATGTGACGATATAGTTACACAGCTAGTGCTATGCTCTTTTTCCTAGCAAAGGAGCATCTAAGGATGGACACATCAGTAGCAGCCCAGCTGCTCAGAGCACTGCTGCTGCTGTACCTCAGGTAGTGCAACTTGGCAGTGCAAGTAAATCCCAATTCTTTGTTGAGAGTCTTCCTGCTGAGCGGAGCACAAATGGGATCAGGATTCATGGGGAGAACAGTCATTCTGTACTCCTGCAAGTGCTAATGTTTCCAGACCCATGGTTATTTCCAGTAGTGCCTATGGAAGATTTTATTTCCCAGCTATGTTCAAATATCATGCTGAAGGCTGGGAGACCTTCTCTGAAAAAAAATTAAATGCCCACAACCCATTCTACACCTCCTGTCAAAAGAGATACAAACAATGTGTGCCACTCTTTCCTATATCTCTGCAGAAAAGCAGTTACACTTTTTCTGCTCTGGTGAGATAGGCTCACTGGGAGGAAGCAGAAAGAGAACAGATTGCTGTTGATAACTGGGCCCTCACCCAGCCTCGCTCATCCTCACCAAGGAGCAGTTGTGCTGCTCTGTGCGCAGCCAGCCCCACACAAAGCTTGCCAGGGCTTTCCTGACTCCATCCCTGGAGATCCCCCCAAAGCCTGCCTGATCATAGCGTTGGGGAGCACTGCTCTCCAGGGGCATTCCCTCGCTCTGGTGTGCATGATCTCTTCTTCTCACTCATGGTTCTATCCTAATTCTTATTAATGTTCTTATTAATGCTGACATTCGTAGTCATTTCCCCCCTCCCAGTTTGTCTGTGTTTAGTTCTTTTTAACCTTTCTGTGTAGATCAATCCTTCCCAGTCCTATGAATAAATAAAAGCCTTCTGTTCTCATCAACAAAATGGTCTTTTAACGGTTACAAGAACAACACAGCAATCACTTGAAAAAAAAACAACAACCAATATTTGAAGCATTTAAGAACCTCCAGCTCCAGCTATTTTCTACCTTTTAAAAATGAGTGCTTTGTTAAATAGAGAAAACATAACAAAATTAATGGGGGGCACAAGCAACAGTAGGTGTCTGAGAGGGACCTGCTAACCCATCAAAAATGCTCACCACACACAAAGTAGCAGTGGGACTAAAAAGCAAAGCAGAACTTCAGTTAGAAACATCTAAGGAATATGAATCAGCTGTTAAAGCTGCAGCCTTTCCCTTTGCTTTGATCTGATGTCACACGTAACTTATGAGTTGGAAATTGAACAGCTTCAAAGACTGTAAGAGAGTCAGGGCTCTCCATGCACAGGGACAGGTAGAGGTTTGATTCTGCATGGAGAGAGAAGGTATTTTGATGGGTTGTCCTCAGACAAGTGTGAGGTCTTGGAACTACTGACTGGTTAGGGCAAAGTAATTCACATTCCTCATCTTCTCTTCAGATGGCCCCATTACCCATAAGTAGCACCAGCATGTCTGAGTGAAAAAGACAGCCTGTGCCACTATCATTAAAAAGTCTAAGAGATAAGCTAATACATTTTTGTGGCCCTTGGATCTTGGAAATGCTTTTGTAACTGACGTACTTTTGAAGGTGAAACTGTGGTTGTTCTGGGCTCAGGCCACGTAATGAAACCATAGAAAATAAGATCTCAGCAAATGAGATGTTATAAGAAGTGAGATGAGGAAAGCTGGAACATTATGTGCTTTACCAACTGGAAATGCTTGGTATGAGAAAACAAAGCCACATTTTCTATCTTTTATTCTCATTTTCCTTGGCTCTCAGCTTTACAGTTCCCTAAAAATACTGCATTATAGCTAAAGGAGCTGCAATCTGTCTGCAGCTTAATGAAGAATTACAATATCACTCCAGTTTGATGAATCTCCCACGAGTATTCCTTCTAAGAGGGCTTTCCTAAATTGATTGCCAATAACCTGTTTGTCTCTTTTTCTGTCATCAGAATGTTGACATAATAAAATAATAGTAATATAGGAAGGAAATTGAAAAGTGAAATTTCATTTCAACAAAGCTAAAGCTTACAGACATACATAGCAAGGTCATCCTGGCAGCCTTAACTCTGTCTTCATGAAGCTGCACTCTGAGTATGCTCAGAAATCATCGGAAACTGTTACCTGCCTATTAAAAACACAAGAGATCACAGAACCAAATGTGACTTTACAAAGAAAAAAACCATTTTCCTCTTCCATGAGATTGATATAAAACAAAGCAATTTAACAATGTTAGGTGTAAAGGAGAGCTAAAAGGTCTTCTGGAATTAAATTTTCACCACCACCCTGGACAGTTTCTAATACATAGCTCTGAGGTAGAGCAGTCTTGAGGTTACTATGAAATACCTGAAAGAGCAAATGCACAAATAATATATCCTGAGACACTGAGAGAGCTGGCCAGTGCTAGCTCTCCACCGTCAGTAGGAAGTCACAAATTAGGGTGAACACTGTTACACTGAGAAGTGCCATCTTTTTTTGCTGCAGCCTCTCATAACATGAAACAGTGCAAAGCAGCCTTCAGCAAGATTTAGAGCTCATGTATAAGCTCTTACAGAATCAGCAGTATAAATGGAAATTATTTTTCCTTCTTTTGACTGAAGGTTAGACACCATATAAATCAGTCAAGTCACACATACTAGAGCCCTAGCAACTTCCCAACTCATCTGGGAAATCATGCTAGCCACACTGTGGAACTGCATTAATAATTTCATGCCTGAAATGGGAAACGTATCCATGAGTATTCCAGAACAAGAATAAATGTCCAGGTCAGGAAATTATGCCAAACTCATAAGATTTACTGTAAGACATGAGGAAGAGAAAGCAATTATTTTGCTAATGCAGTTGAATAATTAATATTACACAAAGATATCCAAAGGATGGGATACAAACAGGGAACACACTGGTGAGGTGATTTGGAATAGGCAAAATGGTAGGGGAAAGCTATAAAACTCTGTTTAGCTTGGGCAGTTTTGGCAAGTGAGAAAAGTATGCCCTTCAGCTCTCACTGGTGTCCACTCAGGCTGTAACCTGTATTCTGCCAGACAAGGTCTGTCCTCACTGCTCGGCACTTTAGGTGCAATGATTATTTTACAGAGCCTAAAATATGTTAATTGTCTTTGTGGCTTAGTGAATCTAGTCTCATTTAGATTGGCTCTTTGAGTAACACAATTGCGTGTCCAGTGTTCTGCTTTCAGGTTCCTCTTTGCTTCTCCCCTTTGCTGATGAAGAAAACCAAACGGAGTTTACAAAGATTACTGTAGGCCTGACAGGGAGCATGAACTCTTAAAGCAGCCTGAGCAACCAGAAATGTGTTAAATGAAGTAAACTGATCAATTCAGCAACATCCATCTATAGGGGAAAACACAAACACAACATGTCTATGCTTCTCTAGACAAAAAGAAATTCAAGGAAAAAGAGAGAAAATAACTGCACAATAAACACCTGTCGGGGTCTTCACTTCCAAAGCCCTTTTCCATCTACAGAAAAGCCATTCTCTGTATCAAATCCATGCAATAAGTACAACGCTTTATCACTGCTTCTAGGCTTGTTGCTTCAAATATTGCTATTTTAACTCTACTTCTTAAAACCACTATCAGGTTTTAAAAGAATGAGGAACTAAGGCCCGCTCAGCATGCACAGTGAGAAACCACAGGCCTGCAGCGCTGGGCTCTGGCATTTAAACACATCGCTTGTGTGTCCTGGAGTTCACTAACTTTCTGTATACGGTGTCTGTGATCTACTAACAGCAGCTGCAGGGTGGACAACACGTGGTCTGTCCCATCTCCTTTCTCATGAACTTTGTGCCACATAGATAATGAAAGAGGAATGGGGACAATTTCTGCTGGTTTTACTGCATGCTCCCACTACCTTGTGTCTAAATCATTAGGAAGTAGATCAAAGTGAATGAGCCCCCACTTACAAATTTTGCGCCTGCATAAGGAGAAACATGCCCCTGGGGTCAGCAATGATACTTTTGCACAGGTTGACTGTCTTTGTAAAGCCAGCTCTGTATATGGCATGTGGTCAGCTGTTTGGAAAATCACGCTTTTTATTTATTTTCATTGTGAGCTGTTCTGAGGGCTGGATATTCTCTTTGTCAAGGAAAATATCGGGTTAATTTCTGCACACCCAGTACAGTGCTGTGAGTGAAAAGGAGTCATGAGAGCAGAAGCAAGGGGAAGCTTTGGTTACTTGGGTTTGCTAAGGCTTTGCCTTTCCTCTTGCAGACTAAATGGTGCAATGTCTCACGCGCTCTAAATTCTACAGCTTTAGCAAGTTCAAATTCGGCATCCCTGCCTTTGAGGAGATCTAGAGTCTCAGTTTCAGCCAAGCACATTGCAGTATACTTTCCATTGCACTGTGGTATACTTTGCAATGTCAATGGCAGATCTGCCAGAAGGAGATCAGAATTATACTGAGGTTCATCCCATTTCACCTGTCAGCTCTGAATTTGGCCTTGCTTTTTGTCTACTGCCATTATTAACCACATTGATTCGTTTTACTAAGGTCTAGAGTGATTCTTGCTGGGAGGCAGCAACCTGCAAGGATTTAAAAAAAAAAAAAAAAAAGATTTCCTGACACAAGGCAGTCATGAAGCTGCAAGGGGCAGGTGTGAGAGGATGCTACCAAAAGAGCACAACAGGTGATTCAGATATGTTCACAGTACGTCCCAATTGATTTGCTTCAGGAGATCTGTTGACACCCAGCATATCTATGTCATGGAATGGAGCAGAGCAGAGATCCTCAAGGCAGAAGAGGCAGGGACAGTAAGTCTACATGGCACAGCATTGCCCAGGTGTTTGCAGCCAGCTCTGATGTTTCTGCAGTGCTGTCAAGGTGTGTCTGAACAAACCTCTGTGATGTCTCCATGCCTGTCCATGGCCCAGGGGTGCAGCTGTCTGGTTGTACTGGTGTATGAAAGTTGTGCTGTCGTTTCATTCTCTCCCCCCGGATTATTTAGGACAACAAGTATGAATCCAGCAAAAATGGCACCTGGTCCTACTTTCACGGTGGACAATCCCTCTTCACACCCCAAGAGGCAGGTGAAAGAGAAATAGTCCCTTACATAGAGGTTAAAAGACCATCAGCAGTAATGTCAATGGCAAGGTTGAGGAAAAGTCTCAGTAATGGGGTTGCTATCTTACAGATTCAACATGCAGATCTTTACAAAGCTTCAAAAAGCCCTTTTCTCATTTACGCTGATGTGTAAATATTCCATTGACTTTTCTCTCACTACTGAGTAGCTTTAATGGCATTTACCTCAGTAAAGTCCTGAGCTGCTGTAAATCAAATACTGTTCAAGGCTACTCACCGTGGTCATGGGCAAATACAAACAAGTTAAGTTCTGTCAGCCTCTGGGCCAAGTCATCGTAACGGCCGCAGTGTTCCCCAGCGCCGTGAGCGATAAACACGAGGGCCCTAAATGGAGCATTAAGGTATAAATCATTAACTTGGCAATCAGCGCACAAAGGCTTCAGAGCTGCAAGCAACAATGGCACATTCAATTTAGCAACAGCATTTCAGACATCAGCAAGTACAAGGCAAGCAAATAATGGCTGAGGTGGGTTTTAACATGGGAAAGCAGCTTGCTGCCCTGACCTACCATCGACCTGATCTTCACCAGGTTGTAGCAGGACAGACCACATGGAGGTCAGCTGCACATGGGAAAAACTTACTGATTTGTTTGCCAACATGGTCTTCTACAGGCTGGAGATGCAGATGTCTAATGTTACTGAACCCTCCTAAAGATGAAATTATAGCTAAACAAGTCTCAAGCAGAGCCCAGAACTCTGGTTGGAGTTTGGGATTTTATCTTTTGACCCCAATTCTGGTAATCTTACCATTGCAGTTTCTACCCCAAAACAGGTGCTTCGCTTTGGCAATTAAAGTGACCTTTACATAGCCACTGTACGACTACAGCCAGGGATCAAGAAAATAACCAGTCTAATAGACATTTATTTTTGAAAGATGCTATACAAATATTTATCTTCAAATATTCCAGTTGTACCAGTGATGCTTTATTTTCACTGGAATGGCATCAAATGTGACTAAAGTTGAACGAACCTTCCCAGTGTTTTTAATGGGCAAAGTTTGTGTGGAATTGGACTAAAAATACAGCAGAAGTAGCAATGTGATTACATAAGTTTTTGTTGAATTTGACAAGTGACTTTCCAAAATCTGGCTTTAGCAACATAAACAGAACTTGTTCGTTTACAAGTACTGTCTGTCACTGGAACATCAGCAACCACTAAACAGTTTGAGGGCTACAGGTTAGACATTTTCAGTACATTAATAGAGAAACATTAGACGAACTGACAACACAAAGCAATGACAGCAGTTTACAGCTAGTGAATTCCACAACTTTATTTTGATTGAGGTTTTGAATACATTTTTAGACAGTGTATTCACTGCAATAAGCTGCTTTGATCTTTATATATTTAAACTTTAAAAAGATGTGAGTGATGTAGAAACTCCAGCTCTAGCTCTTTGATTAGCACCTGCTTCAAAGTATTTTCTCATGCTAGACAACTTGAAAGCACCCATCGAAACCAAAAGGATTTTTACAGAGCAAACCTGCTAACACCAAAAAAAGCAATGCAATGATGCTCTGGTATCTAACAGTAATTAGCAAGGGTGGGGTTAGGCCGTGTAGCATATTTAACTTCCTGTGCCTTACAAATTTTCTTTAGTGTCACTGAAGGTTTCAAAACAATCAGTGTGGAGCAGTCATTTTGTCCCCTGTCACCCTCCCTTGTCAATAGATTTGTCAAGTTATCAATGGACTTGCCAGGCAGACTGATTTTCAGAGTGCAACACCTGTAGTTATAGAACCAAATGCAAAAGAGATGGAAAGACTGCTCATTCCACAGTGAAGAATATTAACTTTCTGCAGCAGAGGCATCATAGCTTTATATGTCTCATCTCTCCTAGACAAAGGCAGCCCAGCAGAGACTCCAGCCAGTGCTGGGACAGTGAATCACTATTCTATATGTGTCCCTGAAAATTGCAGTCCCCGTCTAAATGCTTCTGCCTCTACCTAGGCATAAAGGTCTGAGATCTCAGCTCTGGTCCTGGGTGACCTGAAGAGACCACACACCACTGACCCCAGGTCTGGGGCTGGCAGATCTGTCAGACGTTCAGGAGCACAGCAGCAGAGCATGAAGCAAAGCTGGGCTGATAACCTGCACGCTCTGGGCTCTGCAGTACGACAAGCAATGGCACTGCATGCCCAGGACTCTGATGGAGAAATTAAGGAAATGTGAGAGAAGATTCTTATATACCCATCATTTTGACATCCAACAGAATCAGTCAGGCTGAGTGTCTTTGCTGTGTAGCTCCTGCAACCTGGCTCTTGGCAGCTTTTCTCCTCAGGGTTTTATTTAAGCCCCCTGTTACTCTTTACAGGATCTACCTTTTTTTTCTGCTGACTAGGCACAGGGAGTAAGGTGCAGCTTGGCTGAGTGCATATGGCCCTTCATTTCTCAGAGAAATATGATTTGAATATATGCACTGAAATGCATCAAGTGAATGAAACCTAATGGGAAGCTGGTGAAGAGAACTCTGCCAGGGAATGCTTTCTGCTATTTCATCACCCTGACAGCAAAGCCCTAATTTTGCTCTCATTCACACTGCTGCAGCACCACGACTTCGCCTGACAGCATCCTGCTAAGATGCTCAGCCCCCTCATCTTCTGTGAGAAAAGAAAGAACTCCATTCCTCAAAGCAGCAAGGTGTTCCTGCAACCTATCCTCTCATTCCAGCATGAAAAATGTCAGGCATTACAGAATTGAGCAAAATACTGAATAAAATTCCCGAGATTGCTTGTGCCTTAAGATCCCTAATGGCAGAAGCTGTCAAGATGACTTAGGCGCTTTTAAAGGTTTTATCCTATGAAAACGTGGTGTCATAAATGTGGAGTGAAATTTCCAAACTGTTATGTCCACACAGACATAGCTTGTTTTGCTGGTGTGTAATGAAAAGTAGGAGATGTACTGACTAAAACCCAGGTTACTTCTACACAGGTCTCTGGGGCCAGCTTCAGGGTCTCTGTGCACAGGGGTCATGCATTTTACACAGTGATCTGGAAAACTGTAGTCTGAGCATCATCAGAGCCAGGATTGTAGGATTTAGCTCTTTCCCCTAATCTTCCATTTTCCATTGCAAAACAAGTCTAGATTTGGCAGAGAATACCTGAAGGCAGTATAACAAACACGTGGTGCACATATTTTCACTGGCAAGCTGGCATGGAAATACAGCGAGTGATTAGTTTGACTGACAGCAGTTCTTTACTGTATGTAAACATTTTTGCAGACACCCCTGCTCTTGAATCGCAGTGTGCTCCTTCCTTTTGCAATGGCTGGGAAGAAAGAAACATGAAATATCAGAGATTGCTTTCAGCAGAGGTGTTTCTGCGAGTCGTTTAAAATTAATATAGAAACCCAGCAGGTTTTAAGGTGTGGTGTGGCTTTGTTGTTGTTGTTTGTTTTGTTTTTGTGACTGCATTGCCTTTGTAAGTTTTGTTTAAGCAAGGCTTGTGTATTGGTCTTGTATCAAATTGATCCCAGGGAGAAATTTCTTCACCTCCAGCTCTTGCAATTTCACCAGTGAAATCCTTGCAAACACACACATCTCAGGTAGAAAACATCGTTCACACTCTGTGATTCTTGTAAAGACTGACCTGTGCCTGAACCCATGAATTCATCTCTAACCGCAGGCAGGGCCACCTGACACATCTTTGGATGCTCCTGCTGGCTTTGGCTGAGGGAACTGAATTCCTAAATATCTCAAAATGCTGCCAAAACATTGTTTTGAATTCTGCTCATGAAAGCACCTAGTGTGCACCTGATCACACAAGAGCACAATTTCCCCACACTCCACAGGTGTGTCTTCACACAAAGCCAAGGTGTAACCTGGAGCATGAGTAAGCATTTGTGTTGCAGTAAGCAACCAGTAGAGTAGCAATTATGGATATTAAATGAAACCAGCTTTATTGACTGTTTGCAAAAGCAACCTTTTTCACAGATCCCTGCCCTTCCCATAGCCTCCTCCTCCTAGCTCAGGAGGAGGAAACCTGCAGGTTTCTGTCTCCTGGTACTGCACAGCTTGGCAAACAGATGTGGTTACTTAGCAGAACAAGTGGGCAGGACAATATTTGTCTTTTTTTTACCAGTCAGTTCAATTACGGGCTGTGTTTATTGATTTGCCATCAGGGGGTAATGGTGTATACCAGAGACCAGCCCCTGCTCCCACATCTCCACTGGGCCAGTTATCCATGATTGCTGTTAGTCCTCCTGTGCTGAAGCAGCTCCTTACTGAGCAAGCAGCACCCAGAGGTGCCCTGTGTGCAGGACAGATGCAGATACACTTTGCTGCACCAGGAAGAAAAGTAGAAATTAGGAGTGGTAGAGCTCAGGCTATGGCATAAAGAAAGACGGTGTGAGCAGCATCAGAGGAATGCATTGTTTTTCCATCCTGCTTCTCAGAGAGGTCATCAGCTGATCTAAGCTTTAAGCTGCTTTCGATTCTTGTGAATTTATCACTGTTAGCACACACCATCCAATATTTGCCTTCTTGCGTGGGGAGCAGCCCTTGCAGGGCAGGGATTCAGGCATAGGTGCAAGAGCAGAACCAGTTGTAGTGGATCCCACCTTTACTGCTGGGCACGTTGCCACCTCTGCTTAGCCCTGTTGCAACAGTACGAATGTTTATAGATGTAATTCCACAGTCAATTGCAGAAGAAGAATTGAGGGAAAAACAAATGGTGGCACAGAGCTTACACAACTGAGTGAGAGCTCTCTTAAAGCAGGGCTCAATAGAGAAAACAAAACTTAAAACAAAACTCAGACAGCTGATGTGCTATGGCGTCTGAGGGCCATGAACAAAACTCAGGGCTGGGGTCCTGCTAGAATCACAGAATTTCTTGGTTGGAAGAGACCTCAAGATCATTGAGTCCAACCTCTGACCTAACACTAACCAGTCCTCCACTAAACCATATCCCTAAGCTCTACATCTAAACGTCTTTTGAAGACTTCCAGGGATGGTGACTCCACCACTTCCCTGGGCAGCCTGTTCCAATGCCTCACAACCCTTTCAGTAAAGAAGTTCTTCCTAACATCTAACCTAAAACTCCCCTGGCTCAACTTAAGCCCATTCCCCCTCGTCCTGTCACCAGGCACGTGGGAGAACAGACCCCCCACCTCGCTACAGCCTCCCTTGAGGTACCTATAGAGAGCGATAAGGTCGCCCCTGAGCCTCCTCTTCTCCAGGCTGAACAAGCCCAGCTCCCTCAGCTGCTCCTCGTAGGACTTGTTCTCCAGGCCCCTCACCAGCTTCGTCGCCCTTCTCTGGAAGGGCAAGGTGCAAGACACATGTTCTTGCTTATTCCTGGTTGAGACAGGGCCACAAAAATTGTGTGGAAGTCAAACTAGATGTGGAAGGTTGCGAGCAGGATGCTATGATCTTAACATCGTGTCCTCTGGGTACCGAAACATTTCTGTGGGACCCCATGAATGCTCCTTTATTGCCAGAAAATAACCCAGAACACTGAGACTAGACCAAAGAAATGAAGACAAGCTTCCTGTGACTGCATATACAAAAAATTCAATCTTTTCCACCCCATTCCAAAACATCCCTCTTCAGAACAATATTTAAGTACTTTCTTAACCTCAGGAAACTCCCTTTGACTCATGAAAGTCAGTGGGACTTAAAACGTACAAGATTGAACTTTAAAAAAAGGATTTATAAATGCTGTTCTGAGTTAGGACTGATTTAGTCACATGCGGAAGTGATTTCCTGAATCAGGCCCTCACAACCTGACCTAATACCATGTTATTCTATGTAAGGCAACCATGCATTCATTTGATATTATGTATGTTTTTGCTAGAACCAGATCAACTCTAACAAAGAACATCTGATATTTGCAGTTTTGAATACTTGACACCAAATTCCTAAAGTATTTTTTTTTTAATTAACTGATAGGAAAGCTCTGAGTCAGTGAGGCTGCCAGAAAATCACTGGCTTACTGAAAGTGAGCATTAGGTTTGGTTGTCTTGTTCCAACTGATTTATTAGCTCCCTTGTAGCCAGTATCAGCCTGACTCTTAGAAATATGGCGAACAATGAACACTTATTTATCAAAAACATTTCACTGGTGACATTTTTGGACAAGGGACAGAATAGTTGATCACAAACCTTTTAAAGTTATTAAAAATTTAGTGTTGTTTATGTTGATTTTGCTTCTACAGGATATTGTCAAGAAAATCTATTATAGGTATGCACACTTGTGTTAGCTGGGTTAGTAGTCCTCACTGATTATGAAGATTTATATATATATAAATCCTTTCCTTTTCCGTCCCTATAATAGAATTATGCACTCAGCAGATTGCAATTTTGTCAGTATTTAACCGTAATTCCAATTTTCTACCCTTGGTATTCAGTTAAAGATGACCTCTTTCTTGGAAACTTCCAGCTAATCATTTCCAAGAACATGTAATGAAGAATGAATTTTGTTCACTGGAAAAGACATGGGTCATCTCTCCTCTGGAGGTCTCTAGAGCCTCTTGCTTTGGGTGTAGACCTGAAGTCTCTGTCATTTGAGTCAGCTTTTGCACCTTTTTATTTATTTTTTTATTTTGTTATTTTCTTCCCTGAGGTGATCTGCTGACCTACGAGACCCTGGCAGAACTTGGCAGTGGGCAGGGGTTACAAAAAGTTATGGGAGTTTCTCTCACATTGTGCACACTTGTGACCTACGCAGTTAGCCAAATATTCAGGCTGGTGACTCTGGTTAGACAGGAAAATTTATGTTGGAGTCAGGTGTGTCCCTTCTTGCTGTTCTTCTGTCTCCAGGAAACTCTCTGAGTTATGTCCCTCTGAAGGCACAAGAGGCAATGACCTTGCTCCTAATTCCAGCCCATGTTTCAAGGAGGCATGTTTCATTAAGCTCAAGTGCTTTGCTTGCTCTTTTGCTCAACTTTTTAGAGAAACACATTCTTAGGCTTTGCTCTGCTGGCCTACATAGGTCCATAATCTGGGCAGTCACCTCTTTTCAGCTGTCATTGGAGTTTAATGATGTTACCTTACACTAGCAGTTCTACTGCTACTTTTCCCACCTCAAGAAAAAAAAAAAAAAAAAAAAAGCAAGTCAGAATAGCAATAGTCTGGAGTCAAGCCCACATTGACCTTCTCTAAATACCACAGACATTGTAGCATGATTGGAGTCTCCCTCTTTGGAGATCTTCAAAAGCCATCTGTGATCAGCACAGATACCTCCCCAGGATCTAAATTTGGAGGAACCTTTGCCTCTTCCAGACAGACTGAGGCAAGCAGTAGCTCAAGACTGTAGCAGTTCAGCCTGTGAAACACCTCCAAGTGCCGGAGGCTGTGTTGAAGGACTGTGTGCTGTGGTTGCACTACAACGTTTCTGCTTGATTTTATAGGGCTTGTGGGGATTTAGGATTCTGCACATTTCTGTTTGATGTACTTTGTCTTAGTCTAGTAGAATCAGTGGCTTCACTCCAGTTCAGATCCTAAACAGACAATTTAAAAATAGACCCCTCCAGCAAACTACCTCCTCACTTTCCCCCATTTACCCAGGCTTGGGAGTTCCCATTCAAGCCTGCCCAGAGGTGCTGCTGTTAGTTTGGGCAGCATCCTACTGCTTAACATCATGGAGACTTAGGGCTCAGTCTTAACATCTGTGCCTGCTTCCGTGAGCAACGCTCTTGCCTTCAGCAGCTGTTCACATGCATGTCTGCAAGCCAGGCTCACAATGCAGTTCAAAATCACAACAATGGGGTTAGGAGGAGATTTGAGAACTGCCATGACCTCCAGGAGAAGTACCACGGCTATTCAACAAAGACCAGAAAGTGTAGATACCATAAATCAAGAGAGAAGAGACAGAACCGGGCAGTACAGACGTATTTCAAAACAAAAGGCTCAACAGGATCTAGCCAGAGCCAGCACAAAACAATGTGGAGAAACAGCTTATGCTGATTTATTGTAGCTCCTTGAAAAGCACGCCCCCGCCGCAAATAACTCATGAATGGTCTAATATAGGGAAAAGAGATGAAGGAAACTTCAGGAGAGGTGGGAAGGAATTATTTGAACCTTGCAACTGCATAGCTCCGGACAGATCTCTGCAAAGTTAACATTTCTGACCAGCTGCATTCTGTTTCAAGGAAGCTTTGAAGTAGTATTTTAGGGTACACAAGGCTGAGATCAGAGGTGAAGTGTGTGGTGTGTAATTTGAAATTCATAGGCAGGATCTTCCCACCCCTTTTTGAATAAAACCGAAGTGAATGGATCCTAGGTTTATGGGGATTGCCTCAGGGGGACACTCCCCCACTTTGATATCAGAGATGGGATTGTTCCTGGCAGACCCGCTGCTCTGAATGTGTGAGACAGGCAAGCACTCTGGTCTGGAGCTGCGCTTTCCTCCTGCTGCTGCCCTTCTACAGAGTGCAGGAATCCTTGAAAGATGAATTAGGCCTTCTATTTCCAAAGAGACAAGTGTAGGCATCGCTCACATGACTGAGGCAGGGATCACTTGAGGTGAGCCCTGGCACAACTGCTGCTGGGCCTGGCTGGGAGAAAGGCTGGGATCAGACAGCCCAGTGCTGTACTTCGCTCTGCTTCAGCCCGTCTGCAGTGCAAAGGGCAGCCCCATGCACGTCCTTGTGCACAGGGGAGATAAAATGGAGGTCATATCTTCCAAGGGGAGCTACAAGGATGAATGCACAAAGTATTCGGTGTCTTGCTCAGAAGACTCTGCAAAGCATTATTCAAAGTGGAGACATCAGCTGCAAAATTCAAGTCAATCTGAAATCACACTCAAAATATATAGATAACTTTTAAGGTGTGGGTGGGGAATATTCAAAGAAGCAAAAGAGTTTCTGACATAAATCCACCTGGAAATCAGGAAAAATAAAAGACTTGTTGCTAATTTTCAAACTAATTTTCACTGGGAAGCAAAGCCACTGCAGATGGCTGTAGGACCATGATTCTTGACGAGGAAACAGAAATGGAAAGTAAGAACAAGAACAGTTCTTGCAGGTCTCCCCCTCCTCTTTCCTGGGCTTGCACCGAGCCTCTACTGATTTGCAAAGGGACAAAAATTACAGTTTATCCAGTCTTGTGGCAGTTTCTTGTTGAAATCAAAATGCAGGCACTGCTGGGTGATATGAACCCTTGGAAAAAGAAAGGCTTGTGTAATTAAGCAGACTGTCCTTCCAAAGCACAAGAGCTGCAATTAAAGGCCAGAAGACTTCTACTGCGCACTTGCTACTGCTTAAACTCAGCTCCACTCACCACTTGAGCACTAAACTTGTTCACTGAACAAAAAGATTTTTCCGTATAAAGGTATGACTGGCTCAGAGTAGCTGTGTAAAAACTGTTCTTTGTTACTGAGCTCACTTAGAGTTGGGGCATATCCAAAGCACTGGTCCAACAGTTCCAGTGGCAGTGCAAGTCGCTCCTTACTGATGCTCTGAGCTTGTAGCTTGACACATCCAACTCAACCTGGAAAGACAAAGCAGGCTTTCTAGAAGGGAAGGTGTGCTTAATTAAGGCATCAATTCAGGCCATGCAAGAATGTTCTTGATGTTACAACCAAGCCCCATTTTGACAATTTAATCTCACCTTTTTACGTAAGCACAGGAGATAGGGTTAGATTGCAGTATTTGTGTATCAAGGTGAGGGCTTCTGGTTGAGCCAGGAGTTGGACATCATTTGTGGTCTGAACCTGGGTTCATGTGAGCAAGGGGCTCTTCATTGCCAGTCTCCCCACAGAATCAATGGCTCTTAAAAATGGGATCATCCATATCTTAGACTCTAGCCATAGCTCTAATCGTCTCTCGTCTCAAACTGTTATTTCAGGGAGTGGATGGAGCAGAAAACTCATGACAAATAATAATGAAACAGTTATTAGAGGAAGGATTCAGGTCATTACACTGGCACCTGTACAGGGAAGAAACAGAAAAGAGTACACTTGGCACAAAAGGATCAGAGTGTTTCCAAGCCACTTCTTGTAACAAAGACTGCACAACCAAAGTACTTTGATTGGGCATTTTGGGCTTACTTGGGTAAATCTTCCACTAGCTTTGAAGAGATCTGTGAATAAGTAGGGAGCGAGAAAGGCGATGACACTGTAGCTGTCCTGTGACCCTGAGACAGCATGCTTTTATTACTTTCTAATAAAGCCCTGACTGTACAAATCCCACGTGTGGCCGTGGTCTAAAGCAAAATGTAAAACTTCAGTTCCCTGAAATGCTTAGACCTGATAGCATGGCTTGTACCAGGCAATACCACCATAACGTGCTCAGGAGCTCTTGATTACTTCCTGCACACTTACAAAATTCCAGTTTGGATGTCAGAGATAACATGAGTCTCCAAATAACCAGCTGTTTTCTGTGTGATTTTCCAAAAGTCAGCATGGAATTAGCCCATAAACTCAGAGACAGAAACTCAAGGATTGATTTCTTAATCAGAAAGCAGTTACATATATTTTAGCATACTTTGAGATTAAGCACATTAATTTCCAATGAATAATCCTCTCTCAGCACATCCCAGAGCTGCACTCCAGCCCTGCCAAGCTATGAGAAGAACCTTTGCAGAGAGAGGTTTTACAGGCTCTGTCAAAATCAATATCAGGAACTATTCCTCTGGGAAATTAGCAATGTCACAGGCAAAGCGTTTGCCAAGGCTTTGAGCATGTTCCAATTAATTTAGTATTCCACATTTGCCGTAGACCTGAGGTATGAAAGAAAGTTGAAAGTAAACAGCTAAACGTGACACACAGTAATCCTGCAAAGGGAGTGATTGCTGGAACATGTGCTTTAAAAGCTGAAACATTTATTCATGCCTCGAACCAATGTAAATTTGAAACACAGTTGAGGTGCAATGGTTTACCTACGGATGATTTACAAGCTAACAAACGGAAAGAAACTTCTGCCTACAGTTGCCAAATTCAGGTCTGTGTTATTTCTTGGTCATACTGAGCTAACATGTTTGTCTAAAGAATTTAGTGATGTTAGGTTTGTTTTCTGAAATGCTCTTTCGTTTCCAGCTCCCAGGCAGTGTCCCTATGGCAGGGAGGGCTGCCACACCAATGTAGATAAGGAACTGCTTGCCACCAGATCTAAATATTGTCTTGCTGATTTGCTCTCAAAAAGTAGCCAGATGTAATAGCTTTAAACTCCAGAAGTTGAAGGAGGACCTGGACAACTTGGGGTGCAACTGCTGAAATAAGGATGACTGATAACACTGAAATTAAGAGGTATTTAGTCAGATATATCCTTGGCTGCAATCGCTTTAGGTAGAGGCAAAGAAAGCTAAAGGCATGTGGGATGCCTTTTCTGCAGAAAAGCTTAAAATAGAAAAGGAAATCAATACTCATTTACAGTATCTGGCAGTCACTGAACCAAAACATACATGTACACCTACAGCAAAGCAGAAATAACAACATTTATTTAAACCACAAGCTGTTATTCTGCTGTGGGAACGCTCTGTTTTCTGTGGATGGCTTCACCAGAAACAGAAAAGTACCACGTATTTGGGACCATTTCTTGAAAGCCTCA
The DNA here is from genome assembly GCF_964211825.1 of Aythya ferina. NCBI lineage: Eukaryota > Metazoa > Chordata > Aves > Anseriformes > Anatidae > Aythya > Aythya ferina. The sequence goes on from NC_140306.1 coordinate 11,484,538, forward strand.
ACAATATCAAGACCAAACACTGTTAACACTAGAATTATTAACCCAACACTGCTAGTCTGGCTCCATCTCCTCTGGATTGCTGGCAAAGGAAGAGACAGAGGTGATGGGGGAGAGAACAGCAGGGAAGTTGCTCTGTCTTCTCCCCTGAGCTTCCCTTCTGCCAACTTCCAAGCCACCATTTGTGGGATCACAAGGCATGCATCTGCTGCAGCCTGCAGCAGGACCAGGCAGAGCTTTATCAGGTGCGTCACCACAGGCGTGAGAGACACGGGGTCTCAGATGAGGGTCAAGCTTTTGCATGTGGGGTCATGGCAAGGGAGGGAGACCTCAGCTCTGTTCAGGTGGGTTCTCCAACTGCCCATGTAGCTGGGGAGGGCAGGAAAATAAGGGGCATATCTGAAAACCTTTGGGATTTAACAAAACTCAAACAAGACTTGATGTTATGTTTAGGTGTGCTGAGTGATGGGATCACCTCTCCTAAAGCATCAGGAAAATGCACAGACCAAGAAGCAAAGCTTTGGAGGTCAGAACCCTTACATGGTGCTTACAAAAGAGAAATGGATACTAATGCCTAGGAGTGATGCAATGTTTCTACAGGCTGAGGAAAACTAGGGGCTTTAGGGGAAGGAGTAGTGTTTAGCAAATTAACATTCTCCAAACACAGAAAGTGAAATTGAATATAAACATAGTGAATCTGCTGACTGTTTTTTTTTTCCATCCCTCAGCTCAGAGAAATGTGACCAGTAAATAAACAGCATAAATAATAACAACAGCTGGCTTTTGTACAATACTCCTCATTCATAAAACCCAGAATTCTTTACAAAGGGTGCAGCTATGCCTGTTGTAGAGCCACGTAACACAGTGTTGAACGGGACCCTCCAGAGGTCCTCTCGCCTGCAACCCTGCCCCAAGCAAGGGCCTACCCTGCCTACCAAGTGCCACGTAAACCGAGCACAAGAGGTGAAAAGCCTTGCTCACAGCAACACAGCATGCCAGAGCAGGGATGGGCACACTCTGTGTCAAAACCTGACCCTACAGCAGTCAGTGGGAACTCAGCAGCAGAGCCAAGGTGTTCCCATGCTTTCCCTGAGCTCCAGTCCTGTGCTACATGCCCAACAACATGGTGAACCTGGAAGGAGATCAACAATTTTAAAAAAGCTTTCTGTCCTAATGAACCCGTGGGCAGCTAATCATGTCAGAAAGATGATGTGTGCATTTTCAGGTCAACCTGGTTTTAGATGCTTGGTGCTCCTCGCTAAAACCATTTGGAGAGGGCCAGATGATGACTGAAGGCTGACCCTTGACTATCCTTTTAATAAAATGAGATTATGAATGCTGCTTGTGCTGCTCAGAACACAGTTTTTATTACTCCAAGTATTGTAGACTAGCTCTCACACAAAACTAAAAAAAAAAAAAAAAAAAAAGGAAAAGAAGAAAAAGCTTAACCATTAAGTCAGCTAGATGTTATCTCCAATGCAATTTAATTACTTACTGCTTCCTCATCACTCCTCACTCGTTTAGCCCAGCAAATTAAGCTACTGCAGATTTCTGGATTTTGACAAGTGAATTTGAAACCTCGCTGAGATTGTTTTGAATAAGAAAAGTAAAAAATATGTTGAAGAATAATAAAAATAAACCCGTCTTTCTGGCTGGTGAACTAGCTAACCTGCTGTCACTTAGAGAAAATTTAACCAACTTTCTGCTCTATAAAGGGCCAAAGGTTTAATTTTTTTTTCCCTCACTCTGCAGTCTTCAAGCTTGAACAAGGAAGAGACAAAAAATACAGAGCAAACTCTTTTTAGCATAGAACACATATGTGGCTGAAAAAGCTCAGTAATCTTTCTTGTTTATTAACTCTATAGTAGTTTGTGCATTTTCTCCTTGCCCATCTATACACAATATTGCAGCAAATGATCACTACCTTATTACAACTGAATGGCTGGCTCTAGACCAGTTGTCAATATTTTGTTCCTTTTTTTTTTTTTTTTTTTTTTTTTTTTTTTTTTTTTTTTTCCCCTCACTTGTCTTTTTTTTAGTGGATTGCTGCTGAGGCAATTTACTTGTAGCTGAAAAGCCGAGAACAACTAATGCATCACTTAGTAGACTTTTTAAATCTCTCTTCAAACATCAATCACTCTTCAACCACCAAACCTCAATGAATAATCTACTCTCTCTAGCACCAATCTGTCACCTTGCTTACATCATTAACCTGTATGACTATACCCAATTTTAGATGAGGAAACAAAAGCACAGAGAAATTAAGAGTCCAATTATTTAAATTTATGGTCATTGTGCCATTGGCAATTGAGAGTCTTGACCGTGTTTTTTGCCTGTTCTCTGCTCCTCGTTGACTTCTGTATTCTGTTTTCTGATACTAAATTTTCTAGGTCCAGCAATCTGCCTTTGCCATCACTTTCAGATTCAGAGGATTCAGAGTCTCGCTCCCACCATCAAGTGAGGGTATGCCACACAGAAATGAAGACAGATCCTGACTGGAGAGCAAGTGCCTATTACTCAGAAGGGGAGTCTCTGTCATTCCAGTGTAAGTACTCTTGAAGTATGGTTTTACTTGAGGTATTGATATCATCAGAAAATTTACCCTGGTGCTGGTAATTTCCGCCCTGTAGGTTAATAAACCATATTGATAGAGTGTCACAGCATTGGTGCTGGCAGAGTAGGGGCAGGGATGTATGGGTATAGTCAAGGGTGTAACTCTGGGTTGTGATGAGGCAAGGGATCAGCCTAAACATAATTTAAGGAATCTATGAGTAGGATGGAACAGTATTTCTTTGGATACTTTAGGGTAAGGAGAATCAGCCATTTGCTGTCAGAGTTTTGTCACATCTTTTGGATAAGCGACAATGGAAGGTTGTTAAACACTAATGGCTCCATTCAAGTGAAAGCACATTAGGACAATGGGATGCCTGGACCTAGGAAGGCAACTCAGCCAAATGTGTCTGCAGGGATGGCTCTTAGAACAATGCAATTTCCCTAGAAGAACAAAAAGATCAGATGCTGGCTCTGAAAAGCACAAAGGCACAGCAGCTTGAGGGGAACTTCCAAGGAGACACAGGCCAAATCCTCTGCAACTGGCATCTAGAAAAATACCCTCTTCTAGCCAATGCATCTCTAGCAGCCAACTCTTGTAGATGTGTTTGTGATGATCTAGAAAAGCTGCTTTGTGTTCCCAAGGGATGTTCAAGAGTACTGAAGAAATTGAGGCAAGGAACTGTGTGCAACTGCTTGTATTACTTTATCTAAACCTATATATTTCGTGGGCTCTTGCATCTGGAAGCCTGATAGAGTTGATGAGTTTGTCAAGTTCAACTTTGGCACCACCCTTAAAACTTAACTGGCTTAAAGCGCTCCCAGTTTGATGCCATGAAGGAAATTTATGCAACAGAGGCTAAGCGGAGAGTCAGTGCAGGGCCTGGCCTGCTCGGGCTAGAGACTTGGAGGGACAGGTAGGGCATCTATTGGGTCATAGTACAAAGCCAGTACTGATCACCACACTCGTAATCCAATTTAAATGAATTTAATTACTTGCACCAGAGGAGCAACATTTGCTCAGCCTTCAGTGTCTGGCAGAATAATGAGCAGAAACTTAGGTTCTCAGCACAATCTCAAGATCGTTTTTGTTCTTTTCCTCTACCTCTACATCTGACATTGACTGTGTTGGATAGCACAGTTTCCAAGGATTCATCAGGTTAGTGGCAGAGAGAACCAAAATTGTCATGTCAGGACCAGGATGACATTTTAATGAAATTTTAGAGATTCACCACAAGGAACTCCTAAAGTCACCTTGTTCCCACACACCAGCATGCGTGTAGTTGCACTGTCCTGCAGGAAGTTGCACATTTGTGCTTAGAAACTGATCCTAACAGTGCCATGACTAAAAGTGGCAGTTTAATAACCACTGTTATTCTCTTTGCTATTTGCCTTTTTCCTTGGATTCCGTGGAAAAAAAACAAAAGCAGATTTGCTTCTGTCAGATATTCCTGTAGGGACTGAAAAAAAACTATTCTATTAAGAAAAGCTGCTGGAAGCACCCACAGCAAGAACCAGAGCTGCTCTCCTACCTGTCAAAGCGTCCCTCTTAGGCGAAGCTGGTTTATTAATTTGCCCACCCCCTGGAAATGGACAAGAAATCATGAAAGCTTGCCCCCATTCACACTGAATAAGACAGTCACATAGAGCAAAAAGAACATAAGAATTTAAGGAACACATACAGCTGATGAATTGGAAAAGGGAGGCTTTAGAAACTCAGGCGATAGCAATATAGCACAAAAAGCCTGGAATGTTGGTTCGACAATGATAATCGTTAAGCAAAAAGCTCTTATTTCCCCTGAGCACTGTGTATGATGTGATCAGACACACAGAGAGCTCGATTCATCCTACGATAGACGATGCTGACATCAGTCACTTTGCACCACACAAATTTGGCCCTTATGCATTAGTTTGAAGTTGACCTCATTAGCACAAACAAAAGTGTTCTTCCAGAGTGGCACTGAATTAGAAATTCCCGCAAGTATTTCAAGAGACTAGCACAGTATAATTAGAGACGTTACAATTAGTGATTCCGTTTCCTTTCCTTTGACTTCACTTCAGTTTATTTATTTCTTTAGTCATTTTGGAAGGGTCTGAAAGTCAAATTCAGCCTTGTCATCTGCTCATGCTGGGAGCAGTGCTGTTCTTCTGGAAATGCCATGGAAATGCTGATAACGAGGTGCCAAAATCAGCAAGCAATATTCACAATTTAAGGGCCAGTTCAGATATAAAGGCAGTTTGTATTTCTGCACCACAGGCACTTCTGCAAAGTCCTTCGGGAAGAGAGAAATATATTTTCTCCTTATTGGCTTGCTCTTTTATTGCTAGCAAGTCGAAAGAATGACAGGCATTTCTGAGAAGAAAAAAAAAAAAAAAGCAGATAGAAAAGAGGGTGGTTTTTGTTTGTTTCATTTTGTGTTTTTAATCACACTTTGCATGTTTAGAACTGAGAGAACTCCAACAAATACAGTGTTTACTCCGACAATTGCACTCTATCCACCTAAACCATGGTCACAATGTCTAAGGTTGAGCCACACCATTTCACTGTACATTAACAATCAGCCAGGAAAACATATGTGGCCCGCACATGTGTCTCAGCTTCAGGCAGCCTCCTCGGGCAGTGTACTTCAATTGCCAGCAATCATCTAAGTGCACTCGGAGACCCCTACGTGAGGAGGCACACAAGCATCGTGCTAACTAGCCAGATAATGATTTCTGTTTGACTGATGAGGAAGCTCAGATACGAGGATGTCTGGATATTGAGGATATCTTCTAACTGCGAGCACCTCAAGCATTGAGCATCCAACCTAGAGCAACTGGTTTATGCTTATTTATAGGCTGAGCGCTGAGAATCACTGTCTCTGCTTGAAGTCAACGGTGGCTGCAGGCTATCAGCACCTTTCAAAAACTAAGCTGGGTCAACAAATCTCACAGGGTTTATTTGAGGTCACACAGAGGGGCTGAAAGTGCCCCAGCACAAACTGTTTATACTTATCTAGGCAGCGATTCAGCTGAAGCATCCAGACAAGGCTACGACGATACAGAGCAGAGAGGAAAAGAAGGTCATCTCTGACCTTCTCCAAGCCCTTCTGGGGCCTCAAAGGAAATATCTTGACTTCTCCTGACTTTCCTTCCCCTTCCTCATCCCACCTCTATTCTTAGCAGCTTTGTCTGAGAGCTGGGAACAGAGCGCGGTTCTTAATTCCTCACCTCCTCTTACCTCATGTTTTGACTCAGATGGCTCAGGGTGGTGGCAGGGGTTTTAACCTTGCATGGAGCTGTTGTTTTTGTTTACACAAAAACGTGTTTCCATTAAGTAGGATTTCCTCAGCTACCGGGACACGCCACAGGCATGAGATCAGCCTGTTTTGGTACCACTGATTTAGTTCCTCCAAACAGCATTACATGGTCCTGAAAACTTTCTGCCTCCCCAGACCCTAAGCTCTGCCTCACCAGTGAGCACCAGTTACCTTCTGTCATGCTCCACAAACCTTGCTCTTGGCACAACTGAAGAAAACTACACCAGAACATAACCACATATTCCTCCCGGCCGCATTCAGCATGACCACTTAATTACATTTTTGGCTGAAACTGGCCCAACAAGAAGGGTAGCTTGCAGGGCTGCTGGCCAGGGAAGCTGCACCTGCATTGCCGCCAGCAAGCAGTACAAGACACCCTGTCCATGGCTCTCCTCTTGGGAGTGACTTCCCACCCCAAAAAGAAGCAAAAACACTGTCCTCCCCTTCCTTAGTCCCATTAATATCTACTCTATCTACCCCATCTAATCACTGTGACATCTGAGTGCCTTTGTGTGTCAGCTTCCTGCGAAGTAATCACCTAAATCCCCCTCTGAAACAAAGCAGACAGACCCTGCTGAGGAACTCACAATAGGTGCCTTTCACACACACCACAACCTTGGCCTCGGTGGCACTTACAACAAAGCATCCATATGTGCACCAGCACGGGCTGATCAGTCGGATCAACACCACGCAGGATCAGAGCCTGGGTATTTGTGCCCGTGAAGCAAAAGAGCCTTACAAAATTTCCCATCTTCCTGACAAACCTTTTTTTTTTTTTTTTTTTTTTCCTTTAATGCTACAGCACATTAGTCCGGCACAGCCTTTATCCACCTTTGTGTGCCCGTTTGAGGAGATAAAAGAGAAGCGCCAGCTCTGAAGGGCAATGTCTGCTGGCTGGCCCCACTCTCAGAGAGCATCTAGCCATTGTTTGCTCTTCAACCCCAGGCTAGTGCTACTTTTTAATTTTTCCTTTGGCAGATATCCCGTTTTTTTTCTCCCCGGGGGGTGGATCAAGGATGGTAAGTTCTGTTCTAATTGAAGCCAAGTCAATGATAACCTTTGGGCATCTGCAGAGAAAAGGTATTTCTGCAGCCCTGGCTGGGACTAGATGCATAATGGATCAATGCAAGATCCCACCGTTTGACTGCTATAGCATCATTCATTAGTGTTAAGATTTCAACCCGAATCAACAATTGAGTTAGAAGATTGAAAGAATTACCTTCAGTATTTGAAATAGAATAATTGTAACAGGCCAGTAAAAGTCCCCTGAGGTGTCTCTCTCTCCCTCTACATATATATAGATCATTTTTGCTGAACATTTAAAATTAGATGAAAGTTGCCAAGCTTCTACATATGAAGCAGAAAAAAGCTGAGCTGCTTCTCAAAAGTGAGAGGGAAAAAATGTATTTTTGGTTTGCCTATCAAAGCACTTCGGGAGCATTCTTGACTGTAGAATCCAGGCACTAACTTGCTGCTCAGTCACTTCCAATCTCTCTCACACATAACAATGCCAAAAGAGCTAATAATAAACAGCACGCCTCCTCCTTAAACACAAACACACAAACACACACAGACACACACACATACATGCACTTAGGAACCACTTGTAAATGAGCAACACTGATCCCATCTACTTTTGTTGTTACAAAACTAGGGCAGGCTCTCTCAATTAACTGCTTGGTGCACAGAGCCGTAAAAAAAATAACTACCCAGAGGACTTAGACACCAAGTTTTAACTCTCAGTTCTTTATCAGCCTTTCATTTCTTGATCAAAGACCCCTCCACTCACTACTAATTTGCTAAGAAATTAAACATGAAAAGAGAAAGTAATTCCACTACTGGGTGAAGAACATTGTGGGCACTTAATGATTAATTAGCATTACAATATGAGACAGCCTGATTTCACAGTAGAAGCTTGTTTTGATAGCTTTTTTTTTTTTTTTTTTCCTCTCTAGTAGAGGAAATCTTCAGGCTGGTGCAAAGGATATGTAAAACACCAGTGCCAAAAACTTTCCTCTCTGTTTCTGAAAGGCAGTGATTAGAGGTTACTATAAAATGCATCGTGGACCTGGTGATCTTAAGCCAAGTCCCATGTCCTAGAGCCCAAGAAGTGCAACAGAGCTACAGGGGGGTGGCTGCACAGTGCTGCTCCCTGGGGACAAGGTGGCAGCGTACACTGCTTAGGTGCTCGCCACCACCCGTCTGTAAGCCACTCGTGTTGCCCCTTTGGTTGGCGGGCACAAGTTGTCTGACTTACTGGGTGGTCAAGGAAAAGGTGGGACTCCTTTTGAGCTTGAACCACTTTTCCTGCAACTGTTTATTAGTTGTTTAAACTTAAATTTAAAAAGATCAACATAGCTTTTCCTGTTGGCCTGAACTAAAAGAAAAAAATAAAACAACATTCAGACTTTTATAAAGTAGCTACCTGTACAACTAGTGGTAGTAAAACACACATCAAGCCAGAATCTTACAGCAGATACTGACAGAAAGAGGAACAATCATAAGTAACTATGGGAGAAACACAGATAGCTTTCTATAGCAGACCACAATCAGCACATAATAAGCACAGAAAGACATTACAGTAAGGGGATTATGTAAATTATGAAAAAATACATTATTTACATTTCTCTATCTCAGTCCTTGTCTATGTTTATTACTGAGTTTAGTTTTGAAATCACAGACAGTTTCCAGTGAGAGGTCCTTAAATCATTCATTAACCATAGATTTAAAAAAAAAAAAAAGCAGTCAAGAAGCAGTGTAGTCAAACCAATCCTGCCTGTTGCTCTGAGATTTGTGCTATTACTGTTCAAACTGAAGTCAGATGCTGCTGTTTTATTTGTTGACAGTAAGAAAATTAACAAGAGTAGACATCAGTAAGCCATCATTTCATCCCTCCCTGATTGCCTGTGCTATTAGTTTGGAGACACTTGTTCATTGCTGGTAGGCACCAGCCACCTGCGTGTGCCAGCCGGTAGCATACTGAAACTGCCAACCAAGCCAGCTGTGCTCAAGTAACTCTAGTTCACATCTGTAAGGCAAACTTGAGGGAGTAAAGGTTTGGGGAATACACTCATCACAGTAGGAGCTCTCTAGATGAGAGGCATCTCTTCTCAGCGGCTCTGTAAAGCTCTATGCACACAGCCCTGGCATGCCAGCCAAGTTAAAAATAATAATCACATGAAGAGAGGCTTATTTACTGATAGTCAAAAAGGGCATTTGCTTGGAAGTGCTCACCTGGCAGCTGTTGCTGGCTTCCAGTACCTGCAGAAGAGATGCTGCCCGTCAGCGTTGATGATGTGGGGCAGGTCTTTGTATGGGATGTTTTGAGGACTCCGCTTTGGCGAACTTTCCTCTGGCATTCTGGAGGAATGACCTGCAAGGTGTTAGAAGAAACAAGAGAGACTTTAAGACAGGTGAAGGCAAGACAGAGGCTGATGAGCTTGGTAGCCACGGACATTCAGGAAAGTAAGGCAAGCACCACTGATGGAAGTCTCCCTCCAAAGCCCCATCCAAACAGTCCCCCAAATCTTTCCTGCTTTAAACTGAAACAGAGCATTTTTGTTCAGAAAAGGCTCTCATTTGGGGGGGAGGACACTGAACGGGGGGGAAAGAAGGAAGATCAATCCACCATTACTACTTCAGTACAGCTTTCCCTCTCCCACTTCTCCCATCTGTGTTTATTTGTGAAACGGATCTTAAAAAGAATATTTTAGCTGCAATCAAGTGCAGATTGTACAGCAACCGCCACAGCTATGAAAAGACAGCTGCATAAAAGATTTATCTCTGTCTCAACATCTCCGAAGAAGAGCGGAGGGCTCGCAGCAGCAGAGGGCTCTGCTTCATCATGAAGATCTTCTCCGACATCTCCAACAGCAAGGTGGTGGCGGTGGGGAGCGCAACATTTCCCAGCAGAAATGGAAACGAACCTGTTTTCATCCTGTGCAAGGCTTGGCATTCTAGTGGGAAGCCGGCATGGCGAGGCAAACAGCTGAGGCTTTTCGCATCTCGCTGCGGAGCCGCTCTCACAGCCCCCCGAGCACGCAGCCCCCCCGGGGGGCTCCGGTGCCGGGCGGGCTGCTCGGGGCTCGCCGCCGCTCCTCTCGCCGCTTTGCTCTCTCTCTTTGAGAAAAGTCGCTTGGGTAATTTCACCACTTCTTGTTCATTTCATCACTTTTTTTTTTTTTTTTTTTTTTTTTCCTCTCCCTCTTCCCCCCCCCCCCCCTCCCCTCCCTTCCCCTCCCCTTCAAACAAATCGCGTGTGCGGGCTGAAGTGGCGGCTGAAGTGGGAGGGGAAGGGTGGGGAGAGGGAGGGCTGGCGGGTGGGAAAAGCTGCAGCCCGCTTTCCAGAAGCTGCTGCACACATCAAAGGCACCTTGAACGCACGCAGCTGGGGCAGCGCGCAAAGTTCCTGCGGCCGCAGGTTGTTTGCAACTTTCCTGCCTGCTGCCGCCGGCGGGGTCGCGGCCCCGGCGGCGGGGGGAGCCGAGGGATGGAGGGACGGGGGTTGGAGGGGGGGGAATCCTTTTATCCCGGCGAGCCCCGCCGCCAAGCAGCCTCGGGTGCAGCCCAACTTGCCCAGAGGGAGGGAGGAGGAGGAGGAGGAAGAGGAGAGGAGGAGGAGAAGAAAGAGGAGGAGGAAGAAAAGGGAGGAGGAGAAAAGGAGGAGGAGGAGGAGGAGGAGGAAGGATTCGAGCACCCACTCCAGCTCAGGTCTTTCTGGGCTCGGCTCGCTGCCCTAGCACCCCACCAGGAGCGGAGCAGCGCGATGGGCACCGGTGGCTGTACCCCGCTTTCCCCCCCTTTTTCCATCCCCTCGGTCCCCCCCCGGTTCCCCGGGGGCTGTCCAGCTCGGGGGGCTCCTCACCGGCTCGGCCTCACCCGCCGGGGCTCCTCCTGCCCCTGCCCCTCCCGGGCATCCCCGGCACGGATCTCCCTTTGTGGTCCCCAAGCCAAATTTTGGGGTCAGATGGGACACGCAGGGAAGCTCGGGTCTTCCAGGCTCGGAGGAGCACCCCAGCACCTTGGTTTGCACCCTTGGTGCATAAAAGCGATTTAACAATCCAACATTTAACCAGATGTAGTGCGGGTAATTACCAGAGCTCATACTCAATACATATGTTACAGCTGTATAATTGGAGATATATTTTATGGCACATGACATTTGCTTATGAAAATTGTCGCAGCAAGCTTCCCCACGGTTGAAATAGCTTCCCAGCCCAAAGGCATCCAGATACTGAGTTTTGTCATTTAATACTGGTAAGTGCTTAGCATTTATTGAGTGCTTTCAATTTGTTTGTATTAAGAGCACAGATTCAGGCCTTTTATGTTTCATCACGCTAATAATATAAACTTTAATTTTTAGATGCCTACATATAATTACAGGTCTCAGGGCTTTTTAAGAAGAGGCAGCTCTTTGCAATATTTCTTAAAGCTAGGCAATGTGCTCAGTAAGTCCAAACCTCTGAACAAAGGCTGAAGGAAGGAAAAAAATACATGCGAACAATAATAACAATAAATGCAAAACCTCTGAGATGACCATACAAAAAAATAAAAAGGAAATCAAAAGCAGATTTTTTCCTCTTTCAGTGTCATTTATATTAAATGCCCTAGAGGGGGCTTTAGTTATAAACTGCAAAAGAAAAATTACATATTCCTGTAAGTGCTATTGTTTAACAAAAAACGTTTATGGCTGCTTATAATGAGCAAGATTTAGGTCAGATGGGGTCTTGGCCAGAGTCCTGGGAGCTGTACTTGGAGGTGTATAATTTGCTAGGCCAGCTACCGGCTGCGCAGGGGTGGGTGGTATTAAAGAGCTATCGCCAGTCAGCTCCAGAGCTGGGAGAATCAAGGGCATGTTTGTTTATTTAAAGGAGGCAGATCAGATAATAACTGGATTAAAAAGAGAAGAAAGAAGGGAAGACCCCTCTTCCCCAGCTCACACAGTTTATCAGCCAGGAACACTTTATGCTTCCCTACAGCGGTCTGTGAAACCTGATTCGAGGGGCAGGCTCCTCTCCCGCTGTGGTGCTGGGAATATCCGAGTTCCCAGGGCCACAGAGAGGTGGGGAAGACGAGGAAAAATCTCTGCCCATAATTCAAGATAAAAATAGCATCTGAAAGCAAATGACCTTTGCTGGGACACAAGGATGGGATACTGCCTTTGAGAGCCTGCCCTGGTCAGCCCGGATGCGTGACCCACTTGCCATGCAGCCAACCTCTGCATAATGGCAGCAGGGCTGTGGTCCAGCCTGCGCTCTCTGCCAGGCCCAGGGTCTCACTGTCACACAGGAGTGGACGAGAGGAGCATGAACCAACCCATAAGTTCCTTCTCTCCATCATTCTTGAGCCCACAGGAATTTGGGGACATTTCTTTGCATGGATAGCACACACCTCCCTCCCGTCTTGTGATAACATCATAAAAATGAATGAGATGCAAGCGATGACTATGTGCATTCTATTCATAGGGAGTTTAAGCTGTGAATGAAAATCCACCTGAGAAAACTGTATTGAGTCTGAAGGATTCACCCAGCAGATACCAAAACAATACACAAGGCTTGAGCAGGGCATGTATTGCATGCTGGGATCCTGGTGAGAAATCAAAGGGATGTGTGAGCATGCAGTATTTAAGAGACTATAACAACTTCTCTTGTCTCTGTGGAGTGAAATACATTTTGGAAATACAGTTTAAGCTAAACCAACTTCTTAATAAAAAGTAGAAACACACTTGGTGAATCTTTACATTAACTCAGTAATCACACTTTGAAGAGAAAGGTGTTTGTTTTATTAAAGACTGAACCCTGCTTAATTTAAGCAAATCCATTGATGTCTAAGGAGTACAAAGAAAAAGATTAGGCCTTCAAATGAGGCAAATTTTAGGAAAAGAATCAGTTTATGAAAAGATAGTGAAAAAAAACTGTCATGAGAAGTTTTTATGACAACAAGGGGAGACAGAAGAAAGGGGAGCACTGGATGGATGGGAGACATCATGGAGGGCTGGAATTTAATTCTGATTTTGGGGCAGGGGAATGAGAGAGAATTTTCTTTGTCATTAGGTTTTCATTCACAAAATGAATTTTTAATGGGTCATATCTTGTTGGAATGCAGAGGTAAGTAGACTTTATGAGTTCCCTCTGCTTTGGTTGACAGTATCACACTCCTAAATTGTGAAGGAGCATTGCCTGGGAGGGGGATTTGATGGAGTGCGGGTGCTATGCCATGTGTGATTCTGCTGGACAGTACCTCAAGGAGAACTTTTGATGATGAAAAGGAGGAAAAAAATAATAGAGGAAGATGCAATGACAAAATACCTAAGTAGTACATGGTCGTGGAAGAATCCCCTCCAACAGAAAAATGCTTGAATTTACAGTAAGCAGGGAGCAGCTGGAGAGCAGCAGACAGCACAAGAGGGAGCACATGGGAAACAGGGATAGATGAAGCATGAAGAGGAAGAATTCAAATCAAGTGAAAAGCAAAGAACCCGATGTCACTAAAGCTGTCAGTGCAGTCATGCTTTTGGTTTTGCCCTTCTCTTTGGCTATTTGTTTTATTTATCCCTAGACAGAGTCCAGTTAGTCATCTTATTGGTGCAATCTGCCTTGGCTTGCCTGTTGGTATCCTGAGTAAGACATATCCTGGAGTAGGCATTGAACTCAACTCTTTCTGTTTTCCTATAAAATATCTATTTTAATGCATTGAAGCCAAAAACTAAACTTGGTGTCGGGCAAACCAGACCGAGGAAGAAAATGTTAAAGGACAGTGTTTTATTGATCAAGTTGAGCTTAATGATATCAGCAGACATGAAAATGAGCCTGGCATTGGTCTGCAATTCTACAGTGCCATGTACCTCTTCTCAAACTATTGCTAAGTGAGATGGAGAAAGGTTGAAGGGTTAGCACGGGAATATGTGAGTACCACAGAGACAGCTTGCAGGTTTCCATCAGTTTGTTGCTTATCAGTAATTTCTTTTTCTGTTTTCATTTGCTCTAATCACAGAGGGAATAGAATTATTAGAGGAAGCTGCAAGTGGTTTAATACCTCTAGATGCTAACTACAGTGAAGTAATAAAGTATTTTTATCATGTAAATGAAAATAATTAGCGATAAATATAGCACTAATTTTTTGTAGGTAATAGAGGTAATAAAAATACTGCAAATCCTGCTGTCATTAGAAGTCACTTATAAATTTGTGACTGCAAACAGTAGCTATATGAGTGAAGTGATTGGTATTCTGCCTGTGCTACTAATTTGACAGGACCAAAAATATCCACTTAAAAATACACTGCTTGGATATAGGTTTCAGTCCTTTAAACTGATGTATAGAGAATGACCCATCCTACATATATGCTAATTTCAGAGCCAGTTGCTTTTAATTACAGAAGCAATACATGTTCTGTTTGGTGGTTGATTTGTTGATTTTTTAATTAAAAAACAAACAAACAAAACCCACCAAGAATATTAATACCAGATTCTGAGACATTCTTAGTAAGAAAAAAATTAACAGGCATCCTCCAAAGGTAGCAAATTCAAAATGAAAGGGTGAAACTCACCCTAAAGTTTTGTCTGTAGAGGGAAAATTGCCAGAGTTATTCTAGCAAATCTCTGCTTGAGTATAAATATGATTTTTTGTTTGTTTGCTCGTTTTTTAAATTCTCGTGTAACCTCAGCAGTGCCCCACGGGAAAGGGCCTGGGTAGGTGCTGCAGATAAGAGCTCCCTGCTTGGATTTCCCAGTGCTGAAGTCCGGGGCTGTGCAGGCGTTGCAGCGAGGAGTGCAGCTCGCCGGCACTAGAGGGCACAGCAACAGCTCCTCTGGAGCCCCTGGACACGCTAACCCTAACAAATCCGGCTCCCTAATTAGTGTGGGTGAGATTTAAAGCTTTTTTTTTTTTTTTAATCATTTTTTTCACTTTATCATTAGAGGGTTTACTTAAAACATATATCCCTTTTTATCTCTCTGGCCCGGTGGTGGTTTCTAAATAAAAGTTTCCTGTAAAGAAACACAATTACTCATTTTCCCTCTGGATTTACACACATCAGGAGAATAAACTCCAGTGTCTGATACCCTAGACAAGCACACTGCTGCAACACTTGAAGGGAAATCCTGTCCTTGTCACGGTGAGGACAGAGAGATTAACGAGTCTGCTACGGGATGGCATTTCCTATTTTACTGCATGTAGCCATGTTACTGCTGATACAGCGTTGGTCACCTCTATAGGACCAGGGTTTTATGACAGAAAATATCATTAAAAGGTGTCCTAAAGGAGAATACTCTTAACTTTGAATTTTAATATGCATAAAAATCAGCTCTAAAATAATCTTATATTTTTTCTACTGCTGGAATTACATTCTCAATTTTGAGAAGTACCTGCCCATTCCTTTTCTCATTTCCATGACAAATGATGGCTGCGTATTCCACTTTACCAACCCAACATCATTGTATCAGGACAAAATAATACAGCAAAAAGCTACAGCTATTCTGTCGTGGTTAGAGTGGTGCTTTATTTTGGTAGCCAAACTGGAAGCACTGACTGGAGAAGAGTTATTATTGTGCCGCCTGGTTTTCTTGCTGCTTTGCAATTGACAAAGCATCATTTATCATGCTTTGCATTCCAATTTTTCTTTGCATGTTTTCCAGCTCATCATAACATAATTATGTTTCTGTTTCTTCCAGCCAGGGGCCGATATTTTCTTTTACTAAGACAACAGCTGCACTGCACAACCTTGATGAATCCCCATAAGGGTAAATGTGTCTGTGGTGCTTGTTTCTGCCTTGGCAACCCAAATGTTCAAGATCTTTTTTATGACAAATGTTGTTTTAAAAAAGCACCCAACCCTGGTGCTTTCATAGCATTTTTCAAAGTTAGGTTTTATGTTGTAATTTAGATTTGAAATATTAAATGTCCTGGCGGGTTTGCAATTTTAAGGCTTCTCTTCTAACATTTCTTTTTTGTAGTGTATAGATTTGTAAATGCTGAGATGGAATTTTATAGGGCCATAATAATTGATATTAAATTTATTTTTTGAATGCAACTGATTTTATGTGTGAGTATCAGCACAACATAGAGGTATGTGTTATGCTCCTAAAAGGCATCGTAAGGCAGCTGTGGTGGTACAGGTGAGTCATGTCCTACCTTGGCCTCGGTTGCTCCAGCCACACTGAAAGGTAAGGGTAAATATATCAGCCTGGTTTATGAAGTGCATTAACTACTAGTGTGGAAAATGTCATGGAAGACATGGTGGTTTTATTATTACTTATTGAGATATATTATTTAACTCTAATTTGGTGCATTGTACCTGAGATTTTGAAGTGGTTTCAAAATATTTTTATTTTGCAAGGGAGAAATCAGAACAGAGACAAATAGGGCTCAATACTGGAGGTAAGCCAAGGGCTGAATCCATTCTTAATGGCTTCCAATTTTGTTTACCCAATTATACAATTACTATTTCCAACCTCATCTCAAAATACAGCATCAGAGCCCCAGGAACAACTCAAGCAGTAACTTTTCAGTCATTAAGGATTCCCTAGATTTACAAGTACAGGGAATACTGTGCCCTGGACAATATCATGGGACAACTGCATTCTTCAGGGCAAAGTGTTCCCTCCAATTTTGCTTTCTATGCTAATGTCTTGGGTGTTATTACTGCTGCCACCACTGTTTGAAGTTTTGCTATATTTCAGGAGTAAAATTACAAACATTTTATACATGAAGGCAAGAGTTTTAGCTTATGATCACTCTTAGTTACATCTATGTGCTCAGTGAGCTAAGGATGCTTTGGGATGTGTGAGCACAAAAGCATAGGTAGGAATGTTTCAGTTCTGTCCAACACATTGATTACTGGTGTAATTGGCTGAAGGGCTCTTTGGTGTTGATAGGAAATGTACCTACTTAGTCAGGGCTAAATTCATCTTCCATCCACAAATCATGAGTTTTAGCTGTTGCCAGAGAAGGTAGTAGGCTTATTGTTTTGGATATACGTTGAACTTATGGATGATGAGAAGAGTTTGCTTTGTGTTATTTCTTCCTTATAACCCCATGGCAAATTCTGGCAGATTCTGCCCATGTATTTTATATATATATATATGTATGTATGTATATTTTCTCATTTATCCTTGGTTTCTCTACTCTGGCCACTCACACACAGTCAATGTAAGGCTGTGTAAGATGTGCATTTTCTTTCTGATTCATGTACAGTAATTACTTCCTAACATCTGCCTAACAGATTTTGTAAGAAAAGTAACTCTGCAAATATTAAAAAAAAAAAATTAATGTATGAAATCTTTGAAATCTCTATTACTGGGTTTTGTTATCCACAGCTGACTGGATTCATTCCCAGCCAGGAAGCTGGTTCAGCAAAACAGCTGCATTAGTTATTTAACTGGAGGCCTGATTCTGCTCTTGCTCACCCTGATGTAAATCAGAAGTAGTACTGGAGAAAGTGAAGAATATCCATCAAGCAAAGAGCATATCAGAGGAGTTGTCAGCATTATGGTATGGAACAACCAGGGGAACTCTAGCATTTATTCTGCTTTCCTGGTACAGGAACTGCATAGTGTCCTACAACAACCTTCCACCAAGCACACAGCTCACTCCTGGCACTATTCTCGTGTACATGCACTGCGGTAGCACCAAGCAGACAAAAAAATAAGGTCCTGTTGTGCTCAGTGTTGCAACTCAATACCACAAATTCACATGTAACTTATTCTGTAGTAAACACCATGTTCACTATTGTTTGCATCTGGTTCTTAATTGTTCCCTCTCAGTTATTTGATTTTTACAGTATCTGCTACAAATTACTTTACAGCTCCTAGTGCAGGAAAACATGCTCATTGGTTTTCCTCCTAGGCTCGACTGATGCATACAAAGATTAACTCAGAAGCACGCTTTGGGAAAGAGGATGTCAAATGAGAAGCAATACAGTAAAAAAGAGGATAGAACATCCATAAGCACCTGAAGTATTTCATACAATATTGTATCTCAAGACAGCAAAAGATTGGTACCAGAGCCTCATGTGCTTTGGAGACGGACATCTTCAATCCTCCAGGCCTTTAACAGCCTGCCTATTTGATTGTATTGCAAAGTTACAGCATGTGCTGGTAATAACATCCAAAGCTACCGTATTTCGGTGTTCTTCCCCCAGTCCTCAGCCTGCTTCCCCCGGCACAAGATATTTGTAATATCTTGGATACAACCTTTGATTCTCTTGTTTGTTTCTCTTAGTTTTGTTTGTGCTTTGGAGTCCCAAGCATCTGCAGTGGCTGTGAGCTGGTAATATCAGTGCAAATCCCCTATGCAGACCTATCAGCAGGGTTCCCTGAACTCCTGTACATAGGAATCTTATAGTTCCCAGCATTCTGCTTTGACACCAGTACCTGTATTGATTTTACTTGTTGAATTTTCCTGGTACATTACTGAATCTTCTCTGGAGTTACAGCAACTTCCTTTTGTAGAAATCTAAGGTTTGGAGATGCTACCCTTCCAGGCAGGAAGAAAGCACTCGGCTTCTGTATGAAGGCACATGCATTAAACACCTTCATTCCAAAACCTTGGAACATTTTGAGGAAGAGGACAGCAGAAGGAAAGCCACAACATTTAGCACTTGAGCCACACCTGTGCCATGATGCCTTTATGAGACATGCTGGGCAAGGCACGTGTCCTGAGTCCCATCCTGAGATCCATACCCAGCACCTGAGCTCCTGCAGTCACGTAGTTACAGCAGTTTAAAACAAGGATAAACTTCCAACCTTTGATGCTGTGGGACTCAGTCTGAAATGTGACAAGGTGAAACCAAGCCAGTGATACCAGCCTGAGTCCAAGGTCTCCCTCTTCAGGCAAGTCTCTGCCGTGGCTCTTCTGTTTCCACTTATGCCCTCCAGTTTCAAGGTTCTCCAGCAATATGTTCTGCAACAAACTGGGATTTCGGGGCAACTTCAGTAAGATTAGAAATATATCCTGCTGCTGCTTTGCGATCTGTCAACATGAATGATTCATTCAACACTGAACCCCTTGGCCATTCATATCTATATGATGATCAAATATATTTTTAATTATCAATCTGAGGTAATTTTTTTTTCTTCATACTAGACAATACCCAACTGTATTGTAAGAGCTGTTGGGAGCAAGCCAGAGAATTTGGCAGCAAGACATGGAACATTTGGGCTTTCGACACTTAGGAGCATATGGAAAGAGGTTTGGAAAGGTGCCACATGGGGTGTTACTTGGAAGATGCTACATTTCTTCATCGTTTTTTGTGGACAGAAGAAATTTCACTTTTTTGAAGGATCCTAATTCCTGTTCTTTTTCTGTGATGTACTGCTGCTCTGGAACTAACCACTATGTTCAGTAGCAAATAAGCTGCATGTTTATGGGCAGCTGCAGATGGGTAATTATACAGGTGACAGTATTACAGATCTTCCCAAGTTCTTACCTCCAAATTCATGAGATCCCTCACAGCTGAACACAAAAGGCTACAGTCTGGTGACTCAGACTACGGAAGGAATGAGGATGCGTGGTTCCTGGCCTGAGCCAGGATGTGTGCCTCTTGCTGAGGACAAGGCTCTGCGAGGTGGTCCATTATTCCTGCTCCCCCTGCGGCCAGCTGTCCCCCCATCAACACAACACCCATGGACAGATGGACACTTTGGGCTGTCCACCTCTGGCACGTACTTTCATCATGTGGGAATGGGAGAGAGGAGCCACCTCCAGATGAATGTTGAGGAGTGGACATCCAAGTAGCAGCAGCATCTTTGGGCCACGTTAGGGACAAATGTCTCATGCCTATGACAGGAGAAGTCCACTTCTCTCAGAGTTATTGCCTCTGTTTGTCAGAAAAGCCATGCATACTTTCCTTCATATGTTGGTAATTCATTTGCCGTAACTGCTGCTTAGGAACACATTTTCATGCATTTTTTGTGGCATAATTGTGCATTAGGTATGGGGCTGAAGCAAATGCAGAATTTATTGGAATATGCAAACCTACATATGTTGTCTTAATTTGCGCTATTGGCACATGAGCCCTGCAGCTCAATGAATTAATCTCTCCAACTGGTAGGAAAGCTCCATCATCATCTTGGTTCAGTGATGAGGGACAAAGGCCAAGAGATCTGCAGGGGCTTGCACCAAGTGATAAAGTCACAGCAGTCAGAACTATGGTCCCACTTTGTGTCCTGAGCAATAAAGCACCCAGCTCTGCCGGGACTACATCTGGACAGCAGGATGGAGGCTCTTCAGGGTTTTTCCCTCAATGCTTGTCCCCTGTAGCTCAGACCAGGGCAGTCTGCAGCTCTTTTTCCCCCATGTGTCTCTGGTTTCCTTCCTGGTGCAGGTGTAAGGGTGGTGGGAGGAGGTGTGTGCCCAGCTCCCCTCCAGCCTGGGTGTGTGCTCATATCGGGGAACTGGGAGCTGCCCTCAGACCCTGAGCTTTGGTTCCAAACTGAGTGTTTCTTGCCCACATGGCCACTGGTGCTTCTTCACTTGCATTTTCATGTCACAGTTCATTTCAACACAGGACAAGTTCCTGTTATTTCTTTGCTAAAGGCATGCTGGGAGTCACCACGGTATCTCCAGGCTATGAAAGGGATGAGCGAAGGCTAAGAAAGTGGCATCCAGGAGCAGGGGCTGAGAGCACGAAGGAACTGGTGACCAGATGGAGGAAGGAGCATTTCCTCTGAAGGAATTCAAAGCCCTGTGGCAATAGCTCTTAAGGATTGACCGTGCAGGTCAGGAGAGCAAAAAAGACAGGAAAAAGCTGAATCATCTGAATGGGATTTATTTTAGAATGAAACCCCTGCATTCCTGAATAAAAGCTGGGAACAATCTGGTGAGTTGGGAGCATTTTTTAGCCACATATCCTGTGGCTGTGGCATTTCTGAACCAGCTAAATTCTTACTTACAAGGTTTTTAGTATTTTATTTCTTCTTACAGGACATGTAAGCCTGACAAACATTACAGTTATTTTTTTCTACTCTGTGTGGCCACAATGGCTTCATGTCCTGCTATTCTGGGTATGCAGTTCCCTTCCTGAGTTTCAATTTTTATCTCCATTTAGAATTCTTCTTTTTGACCCTAACATGGTTATGTCCATAATTTTCTTAGCGACACTAAAAGCCTATAAACTAATGTACAGAACAGCATTTCCACAACCCCCATCCAGTTACATGCTTCTTTGCATCTGTGTTCCCATCTCTACAGATCTAAAAGAAGAACAAATCCTCTCCTATCAGCCCATTCCTTCTGTCTGATTAACTGGCTGCTATCAGGGGTTTTCCTTTGCACTGCTACAGCTTCATTTCCAGAGAAAGAAGCCCAGTGGATGTTAAGCTCCCGGACTGTGGCACCACTGAGAAAAAAAATAAATAATCATATTTCTGTTTCTACCAAAGGGCTGGCAGTGCGTTCTCAGTCAGGCTGCTCTGAAAATCAGCAGCTATTTGCCTGAAGGCATCAGGCAGTGCAGTGTAACTCAGCAATAACTGCTTGTCGGGGGATCAGGAGGGAAGCCCCACAAGAAAGACTATAGGTGCAGGAGCAATTCAATTCAGGGGCTTTCTGTGGCCTTTTATTTTTTAAGGTTGCCTGAATTTGTCGAAGGCTCTTTCATTTAGGCGACAGAAAGGCCTACAAATTAAGCAACATCTAGCTCCTAATGTGTGAAACTGCAATTTGCATACATCACGGCAGCTGCTGAGTCGGCCCTTATTACCTCCGCTGGAGTGTTAATTTAGCCTCAACTTTCTCATTTATTTAAATGAGAAAGCAGCGGGTGGCTGGCATGCCACATTATCCGTGAGGCAACCTGGGATTCAGGTTGACAGAGCCAGGAAGAGCTTTCAATTCAGAGGGACTGCAGGGGTGCTGCTCCCTGGGCTGGTGGACACAGGCGAGCCCAGGGTTGCCCTTGCTCTGCTCTAAAGGTCAGCACTCGTCCTAAAGAAAAAAGAAATCAGTGTTGTGTTTGGACTGAAAAAAAGAGATAATAGGATTAAAATGGATTCTCCGGTCAAGTAAATCTCTCTGTTTTCCCTGTATATATGTATTCAAACTGACATGGTGTATATGGATATGATAACCAACACACCATAACTAGCTGTAGCAGAAGGCACACACAACAACCTCCACTTGCACAGCACCTTGTGAAATGAGGTTCAGCACGGTGATCAGGACCTGAATGCACCCCAGCTCCTCGCCCAGCCGGGAGGATTTTGGAGCCCTCCCTGCCCGCTGGGAGGAGGCAGCAGCTGTGTCCCTGAGGTGCCATGGCCAGCCTGCAGGCACTCAGAGCACGGCTGGCACAAGTGGATGAGCTGACATCACAGGACTACTTGCGTGCTGAAAGTAAAGCAAGATACCAGTCCCTGAGTCAGAGGCTGTCTTACACTCCGGGAAAAGAAAATATGCTCTGCACCAGGAAGGAGAGGATTAAGTCCTAGAAACAAGAAATTGGCCATTCCCAACCAATTCTAGGAACAAATGTAAATGTTGGAGTAATATAGAGCTTCTTACTGCCTCACCGGGGGGGTTGCTGGCTCAATGCCGACATTTTTCCATTTTGCTTGGCACTGACCCTCCCCAGCCTTGTGCCCATGTGCCTGACACAAGCGCAGGGCTGAGGCACCTGGGGGTGTGGAGAAATGGCTGTGCTGGGGAGCACCTACAGGCACAGAGCCATGTGCAAGGGAATGGTTTTGCACCACTGGTTAATGAAGCATCTGTATGCATTTGTCAGCAGAGCCAGGGCAAAATTACAGAACCATGGCGAGAGAGAAAGAGGAGATAAGCTCAGCTCCATGCGTTGGTTGTAGCATTTCAGTCACAACAAAGGAAAATGGTGCCCCAAGTTTAACCAAGCTGATGTAGATCTCTTCTAAAGCTCCGCTCTAATTGACTGTGTCTTGTGTGCCCACACGCTGCTAGCCACGATGCAGCCTTGCCTATGGACAATTTGCATGCACACCACATAATTACCCATCAAAACAGGTTTTCTCCTTTTGGATGAGCTGTAAAGGCCATGTATCTGTTCCCAAAATCAAAGCACACCCTTGGAAACTGGCGGGACTTTTGCCTAGCAAGGCAGTGTTTTTCCAGTAGGTTAATTACAGGATGTTGAGATTCAGAATGGGATTTCTTTGTTCATGCAGCTCCAGAAGGTATGGCACGGCTGGTGCCATGCAAAACTTGTTCTAAGACGTTAAGTTCAACATATATTTCCAAAACACCGATATAGTCACATCAAATGTCTCTCACACCTACTTCTTATCATTGTTTTAAAATTTGCTGTTAAAAGATCATGAGTTTGTTGTATTGCCACAGATATTTTCCATTTGCCATTAGCTTAACCTCGTTCAGCAAAACTTTTGTCTTCGCCCACTTCTCAGCCATTCATTTTTGTAAATCAAAATCACCATGACAACAGATAATGATATTAGAACAAAGGGATTGTGACTTAATTACATGAAGAAGGTGGAAACGGGGTTGGCTTACAGCAGAGAAAGCTTCTATTTCCATCAGACCTAGCCCAAGCCTGATTCACCGCTGCGTTACTCCACTTGTGCAGTCAGAAATTGCTCCTGGCAGCGGAGGGTCCCAGGCTGGCTCAGGGCTGCCCATTAATTCAGGGAATTAACAAGAGGAATGTTCAAAGTTTTGTGAACAATAAAAAGGAATTTGTCTTCAAAAGTGCTAGTTAGCGTTTTTGTGAAGCAGGCTCATTACATTAACTGAAGAAATGTACTCATAAAAGAAACATTGTTATTATTATGGTAGCAGAGTGGTTTCGTATAAATAAAATTTATTACATATATGTTCCACGTTAACCGTCGCGGTGCTATAAATTGTTCCACCTAACAGGAGAACAATGCAATTTAGGGGATATGGTTCATTTTTATCATAGCTGTGGCATTTCATCAGTTCACTGTTCCACCCTGGCTTCTGTGAAAACTATAGTATCAGATTGGGCATTTTTATTTCTAAGATAAAGCTGAACATTTAATAAGAACAATCTGGGAGTTTAGGCAGTATATATCTTTGTAATCTGATCTATTGAGTTTTCTGACATGAGTAAACTTTAATCATGTTGATTTTTTCCTTTGTTTTGTAAACAATTTATGTGAAATAGGCTTTTTAAAACAATGTATATCTTAATTTTCACCCTAAAACAAACTAATTGCTCTTAACAACTGAACATTACTGAACACTCCTCTCACCGCTTTTGAAAAAGCCCTATAATAAAACCATCAGACTAAAAATCTAGATAAGGAAATACATTTCATTTTCAATTTTCTCAGAAGCTATTATGATCAATCAACCAATTAGTTCAGTGAATAAATAAATTAATGCCATTTAAAAAAGAACATTCTGAAAACCCCTTAATGTCTTTCTCAACTAAAAGTATAGGCTCAACATCAATCAATTTTATAACCCTAATTTTTGCTTAATCTTTTTTCCATCTTTGCTTAAACATATGGAGATATAAATAGTTTATTATGGCCCTCTTGATTCCCCTTTAATTTACGGAGTACAACACTATCAGAAGAGATCTGCAGCTGATGTAAATCAGCGCAGCCCCATTATTCTGGACCAATTTGGTGGGTCTGTTTCTGATTTACATCAGCATAAACAAGAAGACACTCGGGCCTTACGTCTGATTAAAAATATGCAGATAACACTTCTACGCAGTCAGGAATCCTTTCTCCAAAAGCTGTCAGCCTTTGTAGAAAGAAATACTTACTTCCCTTGAAAAGTGACATTTTACAAGCAATTCCAGCTCTTAACGAGGAGAAGAAAGTTTGGGAAAAATCCCAGCTGTAGAGATAGTGGCCTTGATTTTGAGTGTGGCTTAAATGGGGTGAGCTAGTAATTTGGTACCCCAAATTCAGCAGTGAACTTGGAGTCACCCTGGCCGTTGCCTGTGCTGGCACTGCTCCCTGCACCACGATCAGCTGTGGCACAGCGGTGTGCCTGGTGTGGGGATGGGGACAGCATGCAACAACGAGGATCAGGAGAAGAGAGGAACAGAGTAGGGCTACCAGGCCTGCAGGAGCCTCCATGTCTGCAGCATCAGCAACGTGAAGGGACAGGTTTCTTCTCTCAACCTGCACTGAGAGTACAAAGAGCCAAATCTTTGACAGATGGATCCCAGGTATATATGAGGAGGGAATTTAAACTTTCCATGTTATGGGTAAAAAATTGCCTAGATCCAAATAAGGATCTAGGTCTGGGAGGAATCCTGCCCTCTCTCAGTAATGGCAAAGCCTCCTTCTGTGTGTTTTCCTCCAGGGAAGTCTCGGAGAATGGGACAGGTCCACATCCACCACCTGGTCTTCACCATCATCTTCTGCCCCTGAGGCAGGGCAGGAGCTGTGCCATTGCACAAGGACCCCTCAGTCTGGGATTGCTGAGTCTGGCCAGCAGCCATCCAGCCAGCACAGGGGCAGGAGAGCAGCATCAGTGCCAGTCGGCTGAGTCCCTGCATGCCCCCGCACATGACATTTGAGCAGCTCCATGTCCCAGCCAGGAGCACAGCTCGGTCTATTCATAGCCCCAGCACCTCACGGTGCACCAGCAGCCCTGCTGCTATGTGCGATTTGTTTCCCTCCCTTTTGAGCCCTGTTTCGCCCACGCAGCCTCAGACACCTGCCGCTGCCGGCGTCAGAAAGGTACGTGTTAAATCTTTCCCCAGCTCGGAGCAGGATGGAGAAGGAAGCTCGATGCTGAACAGGGTGGGCACCATGGCAATGCCAGGGCTGCTTTGGGCTGCTGGGTGCGTGGGCACTCTGTGGGCAGGAGTGTCTGGGTGTAGGGCTGGGGAAACACATGAGAATGTCAAGTGATGGAGCCTCTGCACAGCAATGCAGGGTCTGCTGCAGGCAGTTGTGTGGCAGGGAGGATGTAAGACCCATTGCTTACTGTCTGTCTCAAAGTATTTTACACCTGCCATCCAGTTCAAAAAGGAAACACAAGAGATTAAATACAAACAAAGTTAGGATGGGAGCCCACAATCAACATGGGGTGTGCTTGCAGCTAGAAGGGGTTTGCCAGCAGGGTGGAAATAGGATGCAGGGATCCTGGTCTGTGTCTGGGGTGCTCTGTGCCCCCAGAATACTGCAGGCATCTGCCCTTGCTTCCAGCAGGAAGCGTGGAGAAGGTCCTACCTCTCCTATCACCATGTTTATATGTGTCTGGGATTTATCCTTACAACAAGAAGTTGAAAATGTTTCATATGAGGTTTCAGAGGGGACTGCAGATTTAGCACATATCAGATATGTGTGAGTCCAGGGGCCATTTTGGGTCTGTTGCTCCCTTCTTCCCATGGGTTTGCTGTGAACTTTCTTTTCTGTGGGAAAGGATGTACCCAGATACTGGCTTGGTAGTGACTGAAACTGAAACTAGAGAAATTTATGGGAAAGGCTGGGTTTGAACAGTAAATAAAGCAGTGCTGATGTCAAGTTTTAAGGGTTTACAACACATAATTTATTTTAATTTCACTATTCAGTGACAGGGATACTAAGGTTTCACATGCTAGTATTTGCTAACCAAACAGACACATACTTTGGAATTTTATGTAAATATTGGCGATTACAGTTCACAATTTTTCTGCTGTAAAAATACAGATAGAGTTTAGTCTGCACTACATGGTTAAAACGTTTCTTTTAATTGTAATACAGTCCAATCATAAAAGCACAGTATGATGTAATTGTTCCAGAAAGTAAGCCTTTCCTTTACTCTCCAGTACGGTTAGAATAAATCAAAGTGAAACTTCTAAGACCTTTGCCAGGCTCCTGAAAGAGCTAATAAAATATATTTTAGAAATACATTTCCCTCCTGCTGACCTCTATCATTGGATGCGTAAAAAGCTTGTGCATCCTCCTTCTGTGAACGAGCACTGTGCCATTTCAATTAGTTTTGATGTGTAAGAAAATGATCTGCTCATACAAACTCCTAAAAGGAAAGGGCCCTATATGTATGTATTTAGTTTCTATTCTTCTTGTGCAATTAATGCACATAATTGCCTCAGGCTGGGGTTTGTTTGTAGGGCATTGTTTGTGGACAGAGCCACATCCATTTTCTACTTGGATCATGGGATTCTTTTGACCGACTTCACTGAGCTTAGAATCAGATGAAAATTAAGGCCAGGTGAAGGTATATTTGAAAAGATGGCCCATTGGGTCTTTCATTTTCAGATTCTTTGATTATTATTTTTATATGAATCTATAATGGCTTAAGGAAAAAAAAAAGCCTAGTATTTGCTAAGATAGGATCAATATTAATCCAATCCCACATCTAGGCCTCTGTCTTGGCAGTAAACAGAGCTCAAACTGACAAATCCTTCTAGAACCATAAACTACACAAGCACTTTGAAAGTTGATCAAAGCATCTTCAGGTCTCCGATGGTCAAACCCACTCCCAAAGAGTATCAGAAGCTTTGCAGGCTGCCTAAAATCTCATTGCTCAGTGTCCAGCCTCTTCTAGCCTGGTGACACTTAAGTCACATTTTATTTTTATTTTAAATGAAGAGCATCAAAATGAGGAAGAAAAGACATAAACTACTGAGAAAAGGCCAAGTTGTGTCAGATGTGGCAATGTGAACAGAGATGACTTCAAGTCTGCTGACAGTGGGATGCCTACAGAGCACAGGCACACATCCATGGGAACACAACCCTTGCACAACTGTCCGTCTTTGCTGCTCTGAAATCAGCAGCTTTTCTGCACTGAGAGCTCCCACCTGCAGCACTTGCACACTGTAACCTGCTAGGAAAGCTCTTGCGGGCATGCCCAGCACTGAATTCTTCAGCAGGAGCTGGCTCGTGCTTGGCTATCATAAGACTTCTGATGGCCTTGGCTCAGGCTCCTCTGTATCAGATGGGATGTGAAAATAAATAAGGTGCCACAGGGTCTGAAGGAGAAAAATAGTTAAAATCTCTCTTAGGAGTACTGCCATACTTCATCTCATGAAGGCCAATGGCATGATTTGACCTGCAGTGCTCACGGTTTCAAACCCTTACAGTTCCTTTTTCCCTTCCAGCAATAAATCAGATCAGATTATCTGAAACACACTTGCTATAGGGCTGATCCTGGGAGATGGACAGGGCTGAGCAAGGAGAGTTATTTTTCTGTTATCAGTGGGAAGGAGATCACGTCATCTGGCAAACATTTTCAAGCAAGTTTGGGCTGAAGTTCTCCCATTAAAAATGATGCAGATGCTTTAGTTACGAAATTACACTGAGCTTAAATGGGACTTGGACTTTTAAATTCCTTGGATGCCTTTGAAAACATGGAAATCCTAAATCTCTAGGCAACTAGCGACTAGTAGAATACTGAAAACTTCAGAGAAGGTATCCTGGCTGATGGTAGTTATGGTGGTGTACGAGATGCCTCTAAACACTGTATGCCTAATTGTCACAGGGAAACGTTTATTAAGAAATATGTACCTGTATACGCTCTCAAAAAATATAGACAAAGTTCTATAAAAAGAATTGGATCTTTTTGCACTTAAATGCTCTTCTACAAGTTCCTATATTTTTATCTGGCCAGAATGGATGGAAATCATTGAAGAAATAATATATAAGTCAAAGCAAGTAATAAGTGTTTCCTGAAACTGTGAGAGACCTTTTCAGGACAGCTCTCTTGCAACATTTCCCAGTTTGACCACCGATAACGATTATTTAAATGTGCTTTTTCAGCCAGTTGGGCATCTAACTTGCATTGATTTAGTCAGTGGATTTAATCACAATTTGTTTCTAATGATATCATGTGGGATCGTATCAGTAACTTCACTCAAGACAAAGTATCTAATTAATTCTCTATTATCACTAAAAAAAAATAAATGAAGAAAATAAGGTTGGACTGACATAATTTGCTCCTGATAAATAGGTGCTATAGCTGCTTTTATCACCTTATTGCCCTCTGAGTTCTTATAATTCAATTTCTTCCGGCATCTTTCCAGGTATCAGAAATAGGCAAGTTGGTTTATAATTCCCCAGAATCCTCCTTTCAGTGGCTTATTCTTTTTATATATTTTCCCTGTATCAAGATTAGCATTATTATTTGCTCTTCCTGAGTACTGGGAGGTCTTTTGTGTGGTTCAAAATCTCAATCTTAAATGCCAGCACAGCCTTCACAATTAAACACCCAGATTATAACATGATTAGCATCTGGGTGTTGATTTCTGCCTGGCTGTGGCTGTCAGCCAAATGTCATAATGCACACAATTAGCAGATTTGCTTCCCGGCTCACCGATAACAAAGGAAGCACAAATAATTCATAGGCAGAGGCACCGGTTCTTTGATGTGACTGAACTCTGATCCGCTCAGCACCTGAAGGGAGGCAGGCTGAAGACAGGGCAGCCTCATTAAAGCGGAAAATAATGAAAAAAGGCAAGGAGGAAGAGGAGGAGGCGGGAGTGCCCCATGCC
Organism: Aythya ferina; assembly: GCF_964211825.1. Classification (NCBI taxonomy): domain Eukaryota; kingdom Metazoa; phylum Chordata; class Aves; order Anseriformes; family Anatidae; genus Aythya; species Aythya ferina. The sequence continues at coordinate 11,513,788 of NC_140306.1, forward strand.
GGGCGCTGTGACCTCTCCTGGGCTGGGTCCCGCAGCTCCCACCCTCCTGCCACGGCATTGGGACAAGCAGATTCCTGGGCACAGAGGGAGAGGCAAGGAAAATCTATGTCCCAGACCAAACCACAGACAAAATAATGTCTCTAATTACAAGGTAGCTTTTTTTTTTTTTTTTTTCCCAGAGGTTAAGGGAAATTCCTGATGAGACGCTTCCATCTGGTTTACAGTCCCCTTGCACTGGGGCAGTTCAAAGAGGCTGCAGTGTAACTGAGAATCGAGGACAGCGTTTATTTATAGTCTGATGGCCTCATAAAAGCTGTAGAGAGGAGCTCACAGCAGTGTACTTATTTATGTTTTAAACTGCTCATGCAGCACCCTACTGCCTGGCAAAACGCATGCTGTAGCTCCTGCATAAAATTATATATGGCTCTTTATAAGGTTCATGATATAAAGGTAAAAAAAAAAAAAAAAAAGGTGATATTAGACTAACATTAAAATAAAAGTAGCAGCCAGAAGTGGAGGAAAATTAACAGCATGGCTCTGAAGTAAAGTAACATTAAATGAAGATTTGCACCTGAATCCATTTTTCAAAATAGAAGAAAGAAATATCCAAAAACTCCGAAGAAGGCAATAACTCTGTTTTTAGCTCCTGGTGACATTACAAAGGATCTGAGCCTTGCACTGGGGTTGTTATAATGGCAACCCAGCCTCTGGCACAATCTCAGTATAGTGTTTCACTGCAAATTATATTTGTATCACATTTATCCTTTCTTTTAATATCAATGTACCATCTCTTTGCTCTGTAACCCAGAGGGGAAAGCAAAGCAGCACCGTTTCATTATTACCCTTTAATAGTCTTTCCAGTGATATACGGGAGAATATTAATATCTTTCCAGTGACCTCACCTAAACACTGCTAAAAGCCAGGAAGGGAGTGACAAGTTTGCAGCTAATGCAGGGGGATGAAATTGTGGTTAATGAAAGGATTTCACCCCTGGGTTTTAATCCTGGTTTCTTTTTAACCTTTTAGCTCCAGTTTCCTCAGGGTGGAGGCTCCTTGCAGCACTCCGCCCAGGGAGGAGGTGGTGGGCACGGGTCAGCCCCAGGAGAGAGGAGGCACACCAACAACCACACACAGGCTGCAGGGGGAGGATGCTTGGGCTCTGCTCCCTCCAGCAGCTTCATGGGCGGTAGAGGAGAGCACCACGCACCAGGTGAAATGCCCACAGTCGCCTGGTGATGGATGTAGGCTTTCTGCCTTACGTAAGCTGTGCCTGAAGTTGTACATGAATGGTGCGAGCTACCCTGTGCTTAAAGACTCCTTTTGCTGATGCCTTATTGGAGGAAGTGAGGAGAAAAAGGCTGTAAGCATGTTGTGCTAGATATCCAAATCACTGTTAAATGAGCACATAAATAAAAGTCATAAATCTGCTAAACCGTGTAATCAAAGACAGTGTTGCTCTTAAGAAAACTAAATTAATGGTGAAAGAAAATTTAAAGTTGACCAGCAAAGGAAGTGAAATTTTAACTCAGTTCTACACGCTGCTTCTTCCTGATATGTATAAAAGTCTGGAAAAGATGGTGATGATTAATCATCTTCCTTGTTCTTCACATTAGAAATGCACATTTTGTCCATTACAGAGAAGCTGGAGGATGTGTGAAGTTATGGCATCACAAAAGAGAAAGAAGAGAACTTGATCAGTTTGGAGGAAAAAGCTTGGTTAGTTCAGATTGCTAAATGTGATTGGAGTCTTGTCTGTAGTTAACTCTTCAATTGAGTTATAGAATTGATACCCTGGTTAAAACACTACAGCTCATTAGCTTGAGATATGTGTGCTCATGACATGTGATCTTTGAGACACAGTGTAGTTTCCTTATCAAAATACAGTGAAAATAAAACACTGCAAAATAATAAAACAGCAAGAGGGGAAAACAACAAATTGGTCATCTGGTTACCACAAAGGATTAAAAATAGAACAGTTTCTGTTTCAGAAAAAGCTTCTATTGACTGTAAAACAAAACACATTCTACATTTTGGAGGTACCATCACTCTATTTTTGTACTAAACTTATTGTCTTTGATTGATTTTAAAGAATATCATAAGAAGAGCTTAGAGCTTGGCCCACATTCAAACCATAAAGTTTGTATTTTGTCTTCCAAAACCATTTTTTAAAGTCTGGTAATAACCCAGATTCATTTCTCAGATGTGTTGCTTCTAGTTCCAAATTTGGAATATGGAAAGAAAAGATAAAATCAAGGAAATGTTAGTCGTTAAGCATGCCTGGCTTTTAATTTAGCATTCAAAGTGAGGAATCTATTTAATTTGATAAAACAGAATGATCACTACTTCCAAAAACAACTCAACATCTAAAAGACTAGGTCTGAGATTGATAATATAGCTGCAGATTTCCTTTTCACCTGGAAAATAACTATAATAACTAGATCTGTAGGAAAAAACGGGACTGCTTGAGAGGTAGATTTCAAAGAATTTCATATAATTATTTTTTATGTTGAATGCATATATCTTTAATAAAACTAAGACTAATCTTTGTGTTTTCAGGATTTGAGAAAGCGAGTTCAACCTGTCGTACACGATCCTGATCCTGCAAACATTTAAGCTGGTGAGGAATGTTACTCGTTTGAGTGGTCCTATTAAGCGATTCATACCATGTTACAAATGTGTTTCAAACATGGTTATACCATGGCTTTAGGACATGTCTGTGGGGCAGTGATTCATGACATGATTCCTTAATGCATTTCTGCAACAGAACTGTCTCATTACCACATTAGAGACAAAAACTGCTAAGGACTGCTATCCCTGAAGTGATGGGTAAGCATTATTCTCCCATTGACAGCTTTACCACTGCAGCCAGCTAATCTGAAAGCTCATGAGGTTCACCAAAGGGCCCCAAATCCCCGACAGAAATGGGACCATGAACTTCCTTCTGTTTTCCCCAGTAAATAAAAATAGAGGGAGTATGTAAATAATTATAATCCAATTAAAATCCCATTTGAGGTTACAGTAAGTGAAACCCAAACTCAGTGAACACATAGCACTTCAGCATCCCACTGAAAGACAGGAGAACAGCTGGAAAGCTGGTCCCTGTTTACTGATCCTTTATTTATCCCAAAGCAAGCCAGTAGCAACTCTGTAGAAACCAGTGACCTACACCTTGAGGTGAAAGAGTAACCAACTTGGCTATTTATTTAGATCAAATGGCTTCCTGCCCATTATTCTCCCATATTTCAGGTGTGGAAGCTCTCTGCCCACAACACCTTCTTGACCAAGGTTCTTTCTTGTCTTTAAGCCTGGGGAGGAAGCTACCAGTAAAGCAGAGAGCAATGAGGCAGCTTTGTAGGGATGTAAACACCGGGCATTTGAATCAAAACCATTCTGCCCCTGTAAAACTCCAGTGAACTGGGTTGCACTACAGTGGCTTTATTTCCCACCCACTTTGCAGCAATGTAGATGACTGTAAAAAGTATGAGAAAAGTCTAAAGTTCTGGCTTCCTAGTCTTGTAAAAGCCTTTCTTAAAGTCTCAGTTCAGGCAAAACTCCTGATTTGAGAGTAGCTAAACTGAAGAGGCACTGCTTCATTCTCCTGTTGAACCTAAGGGGGATGATGAAAATGTAAGGTACTTGCAGCATCTAACCAGTGGGCTAATTTCTGTCAGGTGCGTGTGAGAATACACAAAAGCTTGAATATCCGAGAGACTGAGGGGTGGGGAGAGGGAATATTGAATATTAAAGATAATTTGGAGTACTGATTATTTATTTATTTATTTTTGTCCTGGAGATCTTGAGCATGAATTTTTACCATAATTTAACTTACTCTTGTATATTACTGATTTATGTCACACACCACAGAATGACTTATCTGCAATATTCAGCAATATTCATTTGCCCAAGAATTTGTTGAATAACAGTGCTATTCCTCTAACTCTAGAAACATTCCCAATGAAGGTCCTGGATTCCAAGGAGATTTAAAAAAAAAGAGACTTTTGAGATCAACCATGGATCGTAAGACTGAGGAGAAGAGAAAGCAGCACCATAGCTTGACTTTGTTGGAACAAGTAAATAGAATGAAGGAATCAACAGAGATAGTTGATGTGGTGCTAGTTGCAGAAGGTGAGAAATTCCCCTGCCATAAGGTGGTCCTGGCTGCCTTCAGTCCTTATTTCAAAGCCATGTTTACCTGTGGCTTGGCTGAATGCACACAAAGAGAAGTGGTGCTGTATGACATCTCTGCAGAGAGCGTGTCCGTGATACTCCACTACATGTACAGCGCGGATTTGCACCTCACTAACCAGAACGTGCAGACTGTTGCCCTGGCTGCGTATTTCATGCAGATGGAAGAGGTTTGCAATGTGTGTCAGAAGTACATGATGGACCACATGGACGCTTCCAACTGTGTGGGCATCTACTACTTCGCAAATCACATTGGGGCAGAAGATTTATGTGATCAGGCAAAGAAATACCTGTATCAGCACTTTGCTGAGGTGAGCTTACAAGAAGAAATATTAGAGATTGAAGTCCAGCAGCTGTTGTCTCTCATAAAATCAGATGACCTGAATGTTTCCAGGGAGGAGAGCATTCTGGACCTTGTCATTAGATGGGTAAACCACAGCAGAAAGTCACGGGTAGAGTACCTTATTGAGCTCCTGAAACAAGTGAGACTGGTGCTTGTCAGCCCATCCTTTCTCATGGAAGCCCGCAAAAGGAACACCATGATCCTGTGCAATTCAGAATGCAATGATATGTTTGAGGAAGCGCTGAAAACCATCAAGCTAGTCAGCCAACCTTCTCTCAGCCTGCGATATGGCATGGAGACGACTGATCTCTTACTCTGCATCGGCAACAATTCCCTTGGCATTAGGTCAAGGCATGGGAGCTACGCAGATGCCAGCTTTTGTTATGCTCCTGCAACAAAAAAGACTTATTTCATTTCCTCTCCAAAGTATGGAGAGGGTTTAGGAAGTGTTTGCACTGGTGTTGTCACTGAGAATAATGATATTATTGTGGCAGGAGAGGCCAGCGCATCCAAAATGTCTAGACAAAAAAACAGGAACATCGAAATTTATAGGTGTGTACCCTCTGTCAGAGAATTTCCCTATATATAATATATCCCTTGATATAAATTTCCTTTATATCAAGTTGATGTTTCTGAGATCAAGAAAAGACCATTAGACAAAATGTTCATTACCTGAAAGTTTTCCCAGAGATTTTGGCTACTTTAAGCAATTTGTCACAACTGATCTTTACAGTACAAGGAATTATATATGTGCAACCAAGTCTTCATGCTTTTTCTCCTGGAAGGAGGAGGGTTTACTGCAGTGGCATCTCTGTGTAAATAGGCCTGATTAAATCCTTCTTCAATGTACATGGATCTTATATTCTCCAACTTAAATCTCAACATTTTCCTAGGATTTTCTTTTCATGGTCATTAGTGGGGGTAAATGAGTCAAGCAAAAGTCCCAAAGAGTCCAGTAAGCTGAAGATAACACTCTTCTCTAAAAATGCCATATCAATGAAAGCTCAGAGATGAAAAGATAATCAATAATTTAAAGTTCATTCTATTTTACTCATGTCTTTTTCAGGTTAGCCCATTTTAAAGAAAACAAGTGCTTTTCTGGATTAAAGACAAAATTAAAAAATAACATTTTCAAACATAGGTATCTAAATTTAAGGAAAAAAATCCCTACCAAGATAGACAAAGTGGCCTTATTTTCAGCAGTGTTGAACTCTCACTCTTCCCATCAACTTCAATGGAAATGGTGACTGAACAACACATGCAGAAATAAGGGACTTCTTACCTTAATTAAGGTCAAATATCTTTCAAAAGATGCGTAAAATTAGGATCCCTAATACTAAAGATGCTTGATCTTGCAAATATTGGTCTCAGTTCTATAACATGTCTGTGAAGGAGAAAGCTCCTCTTGTAATCATAACACTAAATAAACTTTGGAGGTTGAAGGGGATAACATTTGAAACAAGCTGGTGGGACATTGATGAGCCAGGGCATTTACAGCTTTGGATTTCCCTACAGATACCACCAGAGAGGAAACCAGTTTTGGCACAGCCTGTGCAGCGCTCAGCTCCGTGAACTCTATGCATTGGGTACTGTCCATAATGATCTCTATGTAATTGGAGGGCAAATGAAAATGAAAAATCAATACCAGGTCACCAACTGTGTGGAGAAATATTCCATGGAGAAAGGTACCTGGAGAAGCACAGCACCTCTGCCAGTACCATTAGCCTGCCATGTGGTGGTGACAATGAAGAATAAGCTGTACGTGCTGGGTGGCTGGACACCACAGGTTAAGAGAAGTGCCTGTTATGTTGCTTTCTTTATGTAATAATGAGCAGAACTATGTTTCCTTTATATGATGTGTAATTTTATGGTGCTTCTTGCATAGGAGAAGAATAAATCACTCGCGTTCTTTCCATATATTTTGTAGGAAAACAAAACAGGGTAAAGGGTAAAAATATCCATATTGAGCCATCCTCATCACAGATAACTTCAGGATGGGCAGTTCTTTCATGGAGGTGTGCACAGTGAGCAAGTTTAAAATATATCTTTTGGGTTGATATGAGTTGAACATAGTTTAAATAACTACTAGGTTAAACACCTAATTTTTGCGAAAATTTGAAATAATTAGGATGATATTTATTTGGTATAATTTGTCATCGTAGGCTATGAAAAATGGATTAATTTCAGCCTTTCTCCTCCTTATATACTGTTCTCTAAACTTTAAAAGTATCAGTAAATAATGGTGTTTAAATAACACAGAGACTTTTAACTGAGCCCCATCTTCAGAAAACATATACACAGCTAAACTGATTTACATCTGAAATTTAAATTTCACCTCAATCTCTCAGGAAACTTTCTTGATTAATGTTCATTCATTTATTTTTTATCACATTTTAAATGAAAAGGTGAAACATTCTCTGGAAAAGAGATTCCTGTAATCAGTCCATTTTTTGGTGTCAGTTGCATTGCTTGGCCATGTGAAGTTTTAATGGGAATTTTCAACAAGACCACAACTACCATTTTCAGTAGTACAGTGAATATACAGAATTATGCCATGAGGCAGATGGATGTCAGAAACAGTGCTCACTCTCTCTACTTGCTCCCAGTGTGAAAAGATCTTTTTTAAGACTGTAGCCTATTCTTATTTACTGCTCAGTGCAGTTTAATTTTGGGTATTCAAGAAAGAGCCCCACATTTACTTGACAATGATGTAGAACACCTGTAATCATTATTACCAGCTACAATATTTTCAGTCTGTCATCACATCTCGATAGTTTGTGATCCCTTGAAATACTTTGCTGGTTGAAGTGCTTAAGCAAGATTTATGCAGCAAACAGGATTTCCACCTCTTTGGATAATTTGAGTGCAGAAGTCCCCAAAGAAGGCAACAGAAAGATCAGAGAGCATTTCTGATGCTAAAACGGCTGAACAAGGATACCTTGCTATTTAAAGAAATGAATTGTGAGAACATACTGTAGAAAAAATCTGTCCATAGAAAACAAACAAACCAAAAAACTGCAAATATAAGGTGTAACAAAATAAATGTAGAAGTCAGACAACCAGCTTCGTCCTTTTTCAGTGCTGCAGAGGGTGCTTATCCCTATGGTATCCATCATCTCCTTGCTCTCACCTGCCAGGCGGGTGGTGGTGGATGCGGCTGCCCCAGCTGCACTGCGGGCAAGGAGCTGCCTTTGTGCTCAGGCAGCACTGAATGTTCCGTCAGTCCCTAACAAACACTAACCACACAGCACTGATGGAGTGCTGTCAATGTGTGTGTCCATTACGGGACACAGATAAATACATGTTCCCTTCCCACTCAGACTTTGCAAGGGGAACAATGCAAGACAAAGTCAAGCCAGGACATGAAGGGACAGCTTGGGAAGGCAAGAGCTTGACTCGCTGCAGCATTGCTCCATTTCAGCACAGGTCTGTCCTCACTGAAATGCAAGGGGATCGAGCTGGGGTAGCTGGAGGCTCTTAAATTGGAAGCAAGCACTGGTAGAAGTCTGAAAGGAAGGATTCAGTCCCATGAGACAGAGAGTAGGGGTACTGGATGTCATGTTTTCTGTGCATGAAGAGCACAGCATGTGCTCTGAGGTGGTTCATGTGCACACCACCACAAAGAAAATGAAGTAGGATGTGAATTTAAAGCATGTCAGATGGTGTCTGCTCTTAAGTGCATGCTTATTCTGTATTGAAAATATGCAGTTACCCCCCTCTCAGTGAATAAATCAGTATTTCACACCTATCATGGAGAAAAAGCATTCTCCCAGGCACTTGAATGCAGTAACTGAGGGGTTATATATCTGTCTAAATTTAATTTGTTTTCTAATATTTTGTCCATTATATCAGTGCTGTAAAGGTCTTTTTGGAAAGTAAAATAGCAAGCAAAGCAAGAACACGTACGCCAACTTTATGAGTATGGAGAGTAGCTCTTTCCTTCTCCTTCTCTCCAAGTGAAACCTTTCATCCTGAAATATTTCAGAATCCTCTCCACACAGCCTACAGCTTACATCCAAAGTGCTGTACCCATAAAACATAATCTGAGCTTCCTGTGTTATACCAGAGGGGGAGAGAAGGGAGAAGAAGATTAGGAAGAACAAGATGAGTAGGAGTGAGTATAAAAAGAATATTGTGGCAGCAAAAGTATAGCAGGGTGTTAGGAGCTTGTCATTAAAAGTATTGAAGGAGAAGTTACCGCAGTCGAACAACTTTACTCTGGCTAGGCTGACTAAATAAATGTACATATGACTTGAGGCTAAGTTTTGTATATAAATAGGCCCGAGCACAGTCAGCTAAGTACCTCACTGGGACTCACAGTATAGTCTGAATAACAGTGGAAGCAGAAATTCAACCTTTAGAAGGGATAAAAAATATTTTATAGCAAGGTTTTCCTTTTTACCATCATTAGGACTTCACAGCAGCCTTGCAAAAGAGGTTCATTCTGCCAGAACTGGGCCCATGAATGTACTGTTATTATACAAATCCCCATCTTTACTGCTACAGAATATAAATGCTCTCTTATTCATTTGCCTTCTACAACGCACTCCCAGCCACAAGTCATGGATGCTGTTAAGCCATGGTGTGTGTGCATCACTTCGCAGCTATAATTTATGTGTTTATGTTATTTATCTGCTCCGCTGTCTGCTGTGATTAATTGCATGCAGGCATGTGCGGAGGGCTCCAAATGTTGTATTATTATATGGCCGTCATATTTCATACAGATGGATCTGCCTGATGATGAGCCGGATCGATTAAGTAACAGAACGTTTCAGTACGACCCAGGCCAAGACAAATGGACAGAGCGCGCACCAATGAAGTACTCCAAATACCGCTTCAGCGCTGCCGTGGTCAACAGTGAGATTTATGTCCTGGGTAAGAGGAAACAGATTTTTAACAGATAGCACCATGACTTTGTCTTTTTTCCAGCAATTTGCTTCTGTGAAGTGAAATATCTCACCCTTTGCTAGGTACTGTAGGACAACATATGTTGGACTGAATGGATAGTTATTTTCAGGATCTATTTTTTCCCCACATAATTTCTTCCTTCCTTAATTCATGTAGATTAAATTAGGTGAATGTTTAGTGCTCTGGATTAATATAACAAAGATACTTTGCTTTTTAAACTGTTTTTCTTTGGACTACTGGTGTGTGCTATAAATAATAATGAGTTTTAAAAGATGGGTAGAGAAATCTTGTTAGCATCATTTCACAGGTGAACAGTAGGAAGCTAAGTAACATGCCCTAGTGCCATGAAGGAAAGGCGCAGGGAAAAAGAGAATGTGGATGTCCTGGACAAAACCAACATTATTTGTGGATTCTGATGAAATTCAGTAAATCACGTTCTTCCATCCAACACAATGCGGTGCATTTTTTGGAAAGCCTGTATCTTTCACTTTGTCATTTTTTAAATTACCCTTCTCATTTTTTTGCTTTCAAAACAGTAGTTTGACCAAAAGTTTTAAGAGTTGTGTGGAAGAGTTCAGTAATCTCCTCCCCCCAAATCTGCTGTCCCCAAACAATCCCTGTCCATATCCCTCATTCTGCAGTTCAGGCATGGGACACTCAGTAAAGGGACAACTCAGAAGCATGCTCCATAGCAATGCTTGGATTCACACAAGCATCACCCACTTTTGATATAAATCTTGTCCCTTAAGTAGAGCACCATCTCCAAGGGCTTCCTGCAGTCTGCTCCCATCTAAGAAGATCTGCTGAGGGCAGAGGAAGGAGGGGAAGTAAGGCAAGGTGGAAACAGGGAAATGCAAGATAATATCTTGCAAGGACCAAGCCTTGCTTCCAAAGCTTTACTTTTCAAAAAAAAAAGAAAAAAAAATGTAATATAGCTTTAGCTGGGTACATAAAGTAGTGATGCATGTAGATATGACTTATTTCAAGCAACTCTTGGCACATATTTTTAAACTAAGTAAGTTTGTCAGCTTTTTCAGGCAGGATCTCTGTCTTCCTGTACAATTTGTACAGGTCTCAGCACATTCAGGATTAGGTGGAACTTCAGGACATAAATGAAAAATCACTGCACAAAGTGTTAATCCTCTCTAATGTCTCTGAGGTACGAATCCAAGTTCTATAATATATATGAAGCAAAAATCATAGATGAAACACTAGCTGTGAATGACATACAGTGACAGCCTCCTTGGTATACGAGCATAATGCTAGCTCTCATCCATGTAGGTGTAAATCTGTAGTAAGTAGTCTGCTGATTTCAATTGTGTTGTGTCAAACACATTTTTTCCCAACCCAGATCAGAATGCGATGCTTAGCCTTTGAAGTGTTAATTTTTGGAAAGTCCTGTTGGCTCAGAACATAGAGTACACAGTCACTGTCCAAAAACCCTTCCCAGCCTAATTGCCAGCTCCAGCGCGTAAAACCCTAATGACTTAAATGGAATTATTTTAGAGTCACACTGATGGAAGGAAAATGAGAAATAGATTAGAGTTTTTTGTCTGAGTAATAGCATTGTTCAGGAATCTGTATCACGTGTCTTAATCAGCAACCCTGCAAGATAATTGTCTGTTTGTTGTGTAATGTTCCTAGAGAATCTTATGCTATTTATATCATGTACATAAACCTTAAAAGCAAATGAACAGCATCTCCTAAGGCTCAAAATCCTTTCTCCTATTCATCCCATTTGACTGGTCTTAGCTCTTTCTCTCCATATTTTCCCAGGAACATAACTATATTCATTGGGAAGCCCAAGAAAGAGCAGTATTGTGTTCTTAATGACAGAGGCAATTGAGATACTTTTGGAAGAAAACCAAATGGGAGGGCTCTATTTAAGGTCATGCATTTTAATCTCTTGCTTAAAAAATATCCTTTGCTGCTAAGACTCTGAAAACTCATTGCAGCCAATGGATAAATTAGGAAGATTTATATAAATTAATCCATTTGAATTCCATGTTCATTATCGTATAATAAAATGCACTCAGTAGAACTACTGTCTCTAAAATACAGGTCACTGGTAAAAAAATATTGTATCACCATGACAGCTTTAACCATGTGTTGCTTTTATGTTATGTAATTCCTGCTTTATAAATAAGAAATATAGAAGGATTTAAATGAGAAATCCTATTAGTGAAGATTTAAGAATCAAAGAAGTTTTGTTTATCTTCTTTAGCCTAGCACCCCATCTCCTTAGAACTTTTTTTTTTGAGTTCTTGCCGAGAGCTTTTTTTAAATGTTTTAAGCAATTAAATGAGGTTCAATTAAACACTGTAGGTCTTAATCACAAAATACTGATTTGAATATGTACTTTGGGGTCTCCCTGGAAAGGAAAGCTTGTGTAGGAGTGACTGGAAGGAGACGTTTTAGCTTTCATGCTTGAGTATTAACCATGCACTTGAATAACACCTTCTTCTAAAATAAACATGTCTATTTATAAATATGCTTTGGACTTCTGACAAGCAGCAGATTATGGGCCTGATTCTGCTCTGTTGTACCTGTGCCACAGTCTCTGAAGTGCGTGTATGTAGGGAGGAATGAAAAAAGAAAAAATTGGTCTGATATATAAGAGGAGAAATGCTCCATACTCACTTAAGAATTATCAAAGAAAATGAGAACAAGGCTTTAAAGGACCTAAAACCGAAGTGTGGACCATTTTTTGACCATGTTTAGGAAGACAATTGTCTGTCTTTTTTTTTTTTTTTTTTTTTTTTTCAGCCCTGTTTCTAATCCATCTTATTTCCTTGTGTCTTCTACAAACTGAATTACATCATCTGCTTTGCTCTGCGTTAGTAAAAAATGACAGTGCTTCTCATCTTTGGAAGTGCCTGCCAGGGCTAGCTTTATTGCTCCCTTATTTCTCCACGAAACCAGCTATGCAGCCCTGCTCTGCAGAGTGAGAGAGCAGCATAAGTGCTAAGACTCTCAGCTTGAGTGCTGTTAAAGAGTAATGAAGGGAAATGTTACATAAGAGATTAGCGCTATTAAATCCATTGTGCTTTTCAGAGATCAATTTAATAGTGAATTATTTTACATGAGGCAAAGGAGAGCATGAGCTTAGATTTGACTTGCTTGTTGGAGAATTACTGCTTTTTTCACCCATTTCCCACTTTCCTTTGATAACAATTCACAGAGATGCTAGTAAGAATGAATATTACTCAATATTGTCATCTGAGGACTTAATTATACAGCAAAGAACTCCAGTGGCAGTACCCTGAGGTCTTCATCAGCTTGACCAGCCTCACCTGGGGCTTCCACCTCACCCTCTCTGCCCATAGGTCCACAAGCATCATTTAAGCCCAGAGCTGGTGTCTCAGCCCCTTCTCATCATCTTCTCATTGCCTGATGACTGCTGGGCTGTTGGTGGGATCCTCTGCAACTGTCTGCTTCTGGGGTCATAGAGCTGTTCCCTGCTGGTGAGCTTATTGTCTGGGACACCTTTCCCTTGGGAACAGCCCTGCTCTTGTTGCTCTGATAAGTTGATGTGGCTGAGGAATTGTAGGTCTTGTCTAATTTAAACCCCCCTCTAAGTAGGGGAGCCAAATTAAATAGTGTAAACTCTGACATTCAGAGGTCCCCAGCTCTTTTCAGTCCTACGTAAACCACCATCCACCTTACAGGTGTCACTTAAGTAAGCTGTCCTGTATATGAACTGAATGATCTAGGTTTGGATCTGGGCAACTATCCTGGGAAAGAAAACTTGTCCAGGTTGGAGTCAGGCAAATTCATCTGTATAGGAGCTCAGCGTGAGTGCCTGTTTTTACATGTGCCAATTCTAGTGCCATGGGTGAAATCACTGGGTACTGTAGGCAGGAGTTCCCTCTTTCTGGGAACTTAACCATGTGTCAGTCTTGCTCTTATAGATATACATAGATGTATATAAGGTATTTATTTCCTTTGCATCTTCAGGACTAATTATTGTTAGTGACTCTCTATCTCACAGCCCTCACAGCCGTTCCCCCTTGTGCACTGGGAGGGTGTTCTGTTATTAGAACTGATGTGATTCAAATTGCATGCAGCCTTCTCAGATGAGAATGGGACAAGAGGGAGGCAGCTGACCTTAGACAAGGCAAAATGCTTTGCCTTCAGCCAGCTACGAGCAGTGTGTGGGTACAGTAAGGCACAAAACTGCAGCTCATTGAAATTCTAGGGATGTGCTAATCACATCACCTACCCCTGTTTTGCCTTCTTCATCAAAGGCTTGTCTTTTCTGTCATGATTTCTTAATAAAGATTATGTATTTTATTTGTATATTTATTTTACTAATGGTACTTCATGTTAAATTTAAAGTCCATTATAACCACTGCTTACAGAGTGCCCTTGAAAGTATGTTTGATTGCAGAATCATCCAAGCATGATATGGAAAGCTCTCAAGCATTAATGGGTTTGTGAACACAAAGGTGGCTTCACTGGCTTTTTTTAGTCCTTCAGTGGCATCTGAAATATCTCCTAGGGAAAGTGAATAATGTAAAAAGCCTAACATGTTGAAAGGATGTATTTGTAAGGGGTGGGAGGGGTAGGACTGAGTTCTGGGATTAAATCCTCTTGTGTGATGAATGTGAAAATGACAGAAATGTTCAGATCTCCTGGTGAGAAATCCATCTCTCCCTGCACAAAGGACATGTAATTGGGCTTTATGCAGGGAAAAAAGCCAGGTGGTGTTGAATTCACCTGCTCTGTGGTGAGAGGTGAGTGTGGGTTACTGACCCACCCTCTCTAGCATCCACCCCAGTCTGTAGGCATGGCAGTAGCACTTGCTGCCCTTTGGTACGCCTGTGGGGACTCCTGTGAGGCTGTGACCACAGCATGGGCTGGTTTAAGGTACAATCACATGTACAGACTTCCAAATACACAGAAATGGTCCCCAGTACCTCAAGCTGCTGCCAGGCCTCTTGTCACAAACCTCCCTGAAGTGACCTACAGCCCTTTGCCCCTATTGCTGCTTGCCCTTACCCTCCTCAAGGGTACCTCCACCTCATGTAGAGGCCCCTGTAGGAACCAAACATAAACGCATTTGTTCAGTTCAGCCTTCCTGGTCTTAACTGCAATTCCATATGTCTCCACTTGCACTCCTAATGGTTTCATAAATCTGAATGAAGAAGGCAGCAGGACAGGATGGTCTGGGGTTGAGTGACTGAGCGTAAAGCAGCGTGAATTGCCTGACACAGCAAGTTTATTTTTTTTTTTCTGCCCATTTGAAGTCTTTCATGGAATACACATTGTAGGTGATGGATAGCCTGTTTAACATGAGATGCCTCCGCTTGTTTGCAGATGTGGTTTGATTTCACTTTGAGGAGTTTTCTTGCTGATTTGTGCATTTAGTTATTTGGGAAGAGGCCTGAGACATCAGTGTCTGCAGAGGAAAGACTGCTGTCTCACAAGAGTATTGCTGAACTACCACATCTGGGAAAGGCAAAGCAGTGCTGGTGGAATCTAATATCCTCATATTCCTTTGTTAGCAATATTTCAGAATTAACATTGCTTCAAGAGAAGGTTGTAATTCTGAGTTTGACTTGTTGTTGTGTTGGGGTTTTTTTAAGCTTGAAAATTAAGCTTTATTTTTCTCCGATTTTCCTTCTCATTTTCTACTTGCTGAGAACTTAGCTTTGTCCTTGCTGTAAATTGAATGTGAAATTGGATCTAACTGAAATGGCAAAGGATGTAAATTGGAGATATCTTGTACCTTCAGGACTGTGTCAGGTTATAAGAGGATTAAAGGAGGTCAAATTTAAGTTACCTAAATTGCCTAATGAAGGTTTTTTAAATGCTTAAAAAATGTGGTACCTCTCAAACTTTTGAAGAGATGCTCTAATAGGCCACTAAATATTACCTCTCTAATAACTATTCAGGGAAAATGCCTGGGGCTGATGCCCTGAGTTGGCAGCTGAATGTCTTCATTAACTGATGGTGGTTGTGACTTCTTGCAAAAGTCACTGACTGTGCTGTACCTCATTATTTCTGTTATTTCTAAAGTTACCATGCCCCACAGTTACTGAATTTGGCAGTGACAATAACAATGCGCTAAGAAATCAGCAAACAGCAATTATGTTTCTAGAAATGTTCTAGGCACGTGGGGCACTGACCCCCCAAGAAATGCTGAAGCAATCAAAAATGCTATTCAGTTCTGTGAGTCTGATATGTCCCATGCATGACCTAACTGGTATCATTTGTCCCTCTGAACAAGATGCTCTTTCATTCCTCAGATGAAGACTTCCCCTGTGGGTGAGTGTCTGTTCTTCAGTGTAGTACGAGTATCACCTGTGCAATTTTAAAACTAGCTTGGAAACCAGCAGCAGTCCCTGGCATCATGAAACTACCTCTTGAACAGATCAGATTAGTCTGTGGGGACCTTTAATATTATTGGGTACCAGTGAAAACATTCTTGGGCATCTGTGCTACACTGTACTCCATAGACTGTACATATCCTGTTAGCAGATTGTCTTGCATGCTGCAGTCTGTGATCCTACCAAAGGATGCTATAGAGTCAGAAATGTTGGTAAGCCATCAACTAAATAATAGCCTTATATGAAAACCTCGTCTGATTAGCCCTTGCCACTTCCCTTGATTAAATTTAGGGGAATATGGAACATTTCTGAAAAGCCATTAAAGAGCAGTGAAGAATACTGCACAGATGAGGACAATGTTCCTGACATTAGGAACAATATGATAAGTGAATGTTTGAATTTTGAAACTTGTTTGAAACTCTCTTGTTTCCAGATAGTCCTAAGGAATAGCTCAGACTGAACTATGAGAGTGGCTCAGCATGATGATGTATACAAGTCCCTTTTTGGATGTGATTAGCCAAATCACTCCCCTGCTCTCTTGGGTTCCTCCTCTGAGGCTTGATTCACTTAGACATTAGTTGTTAGCTTTTCACTGATAAATAAAGCTGTCATCTATCAGAGTTGCTGACAGTAGATGTTGAAGTAAGCACAATATGTACGCACTAGTGCCTGAAAAATTCAAATGTTGGATTGAATCAAGCACTGCAAGTTCAGCTGGAGGAAAACTTGCATAAAGGACACTGAATTTGGTTCTCATTTTGTTGCTCTGATGCAGGCATAAATTATCTTGACTCTGAAATGCTGATCAGGAATATATCGGGTACAAATTTGGAGAATTATGGTCCCCACTTGTGTTCTCTTGGAAGTATCTTTGGAGAGTGTTCAAAATGTTGGAAAATATAGCACAGTCCATATGAAGAGGTAGATGGAAAACCATATGCAAGTAAAACTTTGAGCATGAGGGGCTCCTTTCTTCAACAGACAATCTTAGCACTGGCAGGGCAATACGTTTAAAGGCAGCTTCACTAACCTTGCACAGGTTGTACTTGCAGTCATTCCCCTTTGCAATTATGCAAGGGCATAATTACATGCCATGCCATCCATTTTGGATGTGCACAATTAAACGATCCTATAAGAGTATCTAGAAAGCTAGCCCTTCATGTGGAAATTGCATGCATATTGCAGCCATTTTGTATTTAAAAGTGGTCGCACACACCACATGCACAAAAGAACTGCTTTAGCATGCCATCAGTGCTCATTACAGGGTATTGTGTCCATTGGCACAGATGGAGAACCTGTGAGGGTACGTCAGCATATTAATAGTGGAGAACTGAAGGCTGTGAATTCAAAATCTGGATTTGATCACTGGAAAAGATGTGGAAAGGGTGTGTTTACTCTGTGCTTTCAGTGTACAGTGTTTGCACTGTGCACTGAGATCTTGTATGTGCCTGTAGCCTGTTGCAGTGTGTTCCAGCAAAAGAAAACTGGGATCTCTTTCAATCCTGCACACTGACTTCAGGCATTGTAACTAACTCTTCAACACTCAGGCTTGTCACAAATGACCCCGTTGGTACTTCTGCATATTGAATGTTTTGGTTTTTGAAGCTTGCTTCCATTCACAAACGAGTATGAACTTTCTCTTACTGAGACAAACCCAAATGACTGTTGGTTAGCAAGTGAGTGTCAAATACACTAAGAGTAATTGCAAAATAATTTTTGACCCAACATGATTTAATGATAGTGATTTGCCCAGCACACAAAACAAATAATTATGACAGTTTCTACTACATATGCAGAAAACAAAATACCTTTGCCTCTTGAAGACATGTTTCTTGTCCTTCCTTTGTTACCAGCCCTCAGAAAGGATCTTGCTTGGATGTCTGTAGATGATGTGTGGTGGCTTCTGCCTTGAGTTTACTTTCTAATGAACTTCTGGAGCTGCAAAAGGGAAAGGAAAAAAGACGGATATGAGGACATGTAAACAAAAGATGATGCAACCAGCCACGTATTTCTCAGCAGAACCTGGGACTGCTATATTTGACCTATGTATTCTTCTTCTGCAGGAGGAATTGGATGCCTTGGTCGTGACAGGGGGCAGACACGGAACTGCCTTGATGCAGTGGAGATTTATAACCCTGATGGAGACTTCTGGAGGGATGGACCTCCTATGCCTTCTCCCCTCCTCTCCTTACGAACAAACTCTAGCTGTGCAGGCTCAGTGGAAGGGAAGCTGTACCTCTGTGGAGGATTTCATGGAGCAGGTACTCAAATGAGTCTAAAATTCTTTGCGTATTTGAAATCAGTTTCACTGTATGCAGCCTGACTTGACTGAATAACTCTGTGAAGTGGCACTGGCATGCCCTGGAACAACAGAGCTGATCCAGCCCTTTGGACTGCTGACTCCTAATGTCAATATGAATGGTGTTCTGTTTGTTCTTTGTTTTTTTCCTCAAAGCATGAAAAATTAAGGATGTTTCTGATCTGCACTGAACTGTTCCAAACCTATGCAGAATTCTCCTTGATATACATACAGAGCTACTGAGATCAGGATCTTAATGTATGTTATGGGCATTACAGAATTTGAGCATATTTGTTGAAGGTTTAGGCACTATTGATCCATCTGTAGCTGTGGTAGCTAGCTCTGTTTACTTACATGATTTCATTTTCAGTGTTGAAAAACCTTGTGTATTTAATGAGTACTCTGGTTAGGGAGGTCAAATTCCAGATCTGGTGATGTGAAATAATCCTAGTCCCATAGCCTAGCCACCTTTCCCCTTTGAAGTCTTCCTTCCCCCTTGACTATCTCCAGTATTGCTACTCATTAATTTTAATTATAAATGCAGAGTCTCTCAAAACATGCACACTTCTCCTGCTATAGAGCAGCTGCTACCCCAATCTCATTTCTAGGAGAAAGCAGTAGTACAGATGCACTACGCACTGCTACTAAATGTCGTGTCAGGCTCACTGTTGTCCAGTAATGTCCATATGGTATCACTGGGTCACGTCCTTCATGCCACACTAATAAAGGCTGCATTGGCTTTTACTTGTATTATGAACTCTAAACTTAGAGCTGCTATGTTTCAGAATGGTTTTCATCCTTTAGTTCACAACTTACCTTCCCTTCACTTGCTGCTGTCTGAAGAAGCTGCTTTGTGAAAACACTTGTATGGCAGCTCTAACAGGCGTGTTCTTGTGCCACACCTGATGGAAATTGTGACCTCAGAATGATTTTGGTTACGATTCATCACTGTTTCCATAGGAAATGTGCCATCATTTTTGTCCTCAGCAGTGTAAGGAAAGCCTAAAGTTAGTGGGTACAAACCTCAAAAGGATGATCTTCTGCACCAGCACGTGAAGAAGTTACATTCAAGATGACTAACGGATTAGCATGAAACCTTCTGAATAACTCTGTAAAAAAAGCCCTGCATTCTGTCACTGAGTTGCATTAGGAGTGGCAGCACTGGGAAAGGTTGAAAGTTCCCCTGTGGGTTTCAAGCTGGCCATCTTTTGTATGCTTGTATAATGCCAGCTCAATGGGGTCCTGACTCCTGACTGTATTATTGCAATCTAGATAATTATGTATAGAATTCTCCTACGCTAAGTGTTGTTTAGATGGGGAAACAAGGAGTGGAAGTTAGATAATGCCAGTATTGCAGTTACCTGTGCAACCTGGATTTTGATGCCCTCCATATGTGCACTTTGTATACCTGAGAAATAGTATATGATTGTGTTGTTAGCATAATGCCTATTAACAGGGGAGCCAAAATAAGATTCACAGTCAATTTTAAATATGATATATCCAAATGTCTGAGGAGTTGAGAGGAAGCTGTGTTTTAAGATAGACTTATTAATGACTTTAAAGTTATTAGAGGGAACTTTTTTTTTTTTTTTTAATCTTCATAATAACTTCCAGCTACCACCATCAAGGAATAGATGACTGGAGTCCATTTGCAGAACCTGGAGGTTATGTCACTGGTTTCTCTCCCTGCCCCTGTCTTCTCTGCATGCTGGGAAGAGTGCTGCTCTTTGGGGTGAAGGCTGGAGTAAGGGACAGAGGGTTATTACTGTCATGTGGGATCTTGGAGAGAGTGGCTTGACTTTGCTCTTTCACAATTACAGCTGCTCAGCAGATTCAGGATATTCACAGAACAGCATGTGCTGCTGCTGCTTTAGTAGCAGATAGGGTTATTTTAGAATGTGCTTGTTTGGCTTTAGTCTTTTGGGTTTCTTGGCATGCCACTTCAGTTTTTGTGAGGGATGCAACCAAGAGAGGATATTCCAATTTTACAAAACATTGTAATTTAGTTTCAACTGAGTGGAGTTTTTGGAACAAGCTGGTGGCACAGCTGTAGTCTCTGGGTTTTCTGCCTGCTGAACTCTAAAAGGCTGCTGTGAACACTCGAGTACAAGTGCTTCTCAAAAAAAAAAAAAAAAGGCAAAGACGTTGGCTAAGGCTCTCCAGAGTAGCAATATATATAAGCAGCAGGATATAGGGACTCCCTATATACTGGAGACTTGTCCCTGACTCCTAGTCTGAACTTGTCTTTGCATTCATTTACGTTCTTGATCCAGCAGTAGGAAAGCTGGTGACATAAGGATATTTTTGCATCTTAATTTTGTTTATGCACCATGCTCTGTGTGCCTTTCTGTGCAAGCATAGACCTAAGTGGTTAATCAGAGGCCAGAGATGCTGTACACAAAGCTGAGAAACAGCTGTCAAATGCCCAAAGGGCCTTAATTTTGGATCAAAAGACATTGCCCTTTCAACTGCCATCACTTCTGTGTCCTTTATTACACTCCTTGAAATTTCCTGATAACAGGATGCCCATCTGATATGTACTGCCTCTAAACCTCTGCTCAGAGAAGGACAAGGACAAGTGGAGTAGCACTTAACAGCATCCCCAGGAGCAGAAGAAGAGAAATTGCAGCTACTTGGTCTCCAGAAGGAAGTCTGCTTGGCCAGCTGGGAGTATCATTTGAGCAATGCAGAGTAAAGCCTCTCTAAAGGATGAGTGTACTCCAAAGTGTCCAAACTTCAAGAGAAAGCTTCCCCTGTACTGCAGGAAATGCTGTTTCAAGTTAAGCTATTGGTGTACGCTGCTTGTAAGACTTTTCCTGCTGAGGCTTCCTCAGGTTAGAAGCTTGTTCAGGGACTGGCTATGAGAGGGAATTAATTCAGCAGAAGTTTAGACTTAGCTGAGGGGCCTACATGAAGACCTTAGTGACCCTAGACTCCATGCAGCATATGGAGAAGCACAGACTTCCAGAGGGACATTCAGGTCCTTGGTGCTTGAATTTTTTTCTGACAGACCAGAAGGCAATTCAGAACCCTGAGAACCTCTTGTCTGTTAATGCTCCGTGTTTCTACCAGGATATGAGCAATCCAGACTTGGCTTACTGAAGGCAAAACTGTCAGGAGCCTTGTGTCTGTGGTTAGATGGTAGAAGCCACTCAGAGACCTCTTATCACTTGGCAACAAATGATGTGCCTTATGATCATAAGTACCCAAAAAATAATTTCTACTTTGAATTCCAGTTTCCTGCTTTAGAATGACTTGCCAGACTTCATCTGCTAGCCCATAGTTTATCCAAATTAGTTCATTTTCTGCTAAAACTATTATTGCAAATAGGAGCCATTAATCTGCTCATCTGACACCCAGCTCCAGCTCACATAACCTAGTGACATGAGTGTTGCCTGCCATTTGCCAGCAATGTTACAGCATTCAGCAAGATATTTAGAAATATTTCAAATCCTTATTTTTATCCATTAGTTTGTAGTTCTGCACAGAGAACACCAGTCGTAGTATGAATATTCAGAAGGACCCAATGTGAAGAAGCCAACCAGCTTTCTACTAATTGCTCTAATGTTGTCGCATTTAGTGCTGTAGCTACAGATTTTAAAGCAGCCATGTGGATCAAGTATACAATATTCTTGTTGACACATCTTATTTTCTTTGCCTAGCATTAAACCTGACACCTGCGCAGGCTGACAGCTATTAATGTTAGCCTGGGCATGGCAGGAGTAGGCTCATTAGAGTGCCTTGCTCAAGGAGGGGTGAGCAACCCTTTAGGTATGCAGCACTATACAATTATGAATGCCTGCCAGACTGGGTTCCCTGTTTATTTTCCAGTGAAAATAATGCTATGAAGCAGCCAAAAATATTTATAACAAAGGCAAGCATGCATGCCTTTTTGCTGGGACTTCCCAGCTCATGGAGGCACACGTTCATTAACTTTGCTTAGTTGCTTCAAACAAATCTTGCAGCACGTCCCTGGGGGCTGGCGCTGTGGGAACAGTCAGTGGGGGGCTGTTCTCCTGATCTGTAGCTGTATTTTTAGATTATAGGTGTTGGTCCAACTGTCTGCCTCTGATTTGAATTAATTCAAATTTGGATTTGATTTTTTTAACTTGATTATAATTAGAATGCCATCATTATTGTACACCTATGTGACATTAGCTGATGTGCAAAGTAATGGGGCAACCGCCTCAATTCAAAGAATAAGATACTTAATAGGTCTCCTACTAGCAGCACATCACTTAAAATATTGTATGATTTTATCAGCTATTGCACTTCATGTTGAACTGTCATTCTCTGAACTGGCAGTTGTGCCATCTTTCTCCAACACAGTTTACAGCAAAGAAGATAAACTTGCTGCTTTCCTACTATATATATGAAAAAAAAAAAATCTAATATTTAGCATCATGTATGAGATCTGAGCTATTCAACCCAGATCTGTTTACTTATCATTGATATCAAATAGAAATTCATTTTTGCTCAAAGGGCACTACAGGCAGTGGGAGAGTCAGAGGAAGGGAGAAGGGAAGAAATACCTCTGGACTTGGAGCACCCAAATCTAAATTTTGTCTGTAGCTGTTAGCCACGATAGGTGATACAGTAGCATACAGTCCACTAACTGTGTAGCTGCTTCTACAGGGGAAAAAAAAAATTGCACACTTACCCCAGGTGCATTTTCTGGACGCTTCTTCCTCATTTACATAAATTGTAATCCATACATTGGAATAGCAGCAGCACTGCTTGCGGCAGTGCAGAGCCGTGTAGTAATTACTGTATTCCAACTGAGCTAATGAGTTTGTATCTCCACGCCACCCTCTCCTGACAGCGGACTAGCTTAATAGTTATTTATTTTGACTAATCTCCCATAAATGCTGTTCCCCTCAGCCTCATCCATTATGTGATTTAGATGGGGAATCGTTGTAATGCTTGTTTTTTATTATAGTGGTTATGGTACATTACTGGAATCAAATTAAATTTAGATGTATTAAGGAGTCTGGCACAGTAAATACTACACTTGTGAAGTTTGGGGGATGAGGGATCGGAATGAAAGCTGTTTCTCCAGCACCTTCCCATGTTCTCAGCTAAATAAAGCAGAGGGGCAAACCCCGGGCTGCCTATCTGCAGCACTGCTTGTTTTCCTCAGTTAGAATTTACCAGGCAGTGATGAATAATTGAAGTTCTCCTGCCCACAGTTGTTATCGTTTGAATAAATATCCCCACCCATGAAACGGATCCTGGGTCCCTGTCTTGCTCAGCATAGCAGTCTGCCACAGATGCTGCCACATTGCTCCAGCCAGCACACCAGGTCCACCCCGAAAAACGCTGCTTAACTTTTTGCCTGTTCCCTGGAAAGCTGCTCTTGGAGACACCTTGCTGGTGTGCTCCCTTCCTCAGGAGGGCTGCCCGCCTGCCCCATGCTCATTAGCTAGAAACTCAGTGCTGTAAATAAGGCCAGTGCAGGTCAGGGAATCGCTGGTGAGCAGCACCTGATTGTTTCAGATCTAAATTCAACCCGGTGTCTGACTGTGTTAGTAATCTGGTCATGCCTCTGACTAAGGTTCATTTATAGTTTATAAAGGGTTAATAAATGATTAATAGATATTTTAATGCATTTTAATTAATTGCTAAAGAGGTCAATAGGTTGTTTAGAAACATGGCTTAGAGCCATGTATGACATCTTCTATTGTGTTCATAACTGCCTGTCATGCGTACAGTCTAAACATGCTTTATATCATCTATTAATAATGTATTAACCCACTGCAAAGCATTTAGGAACAGTATCCTAGCACGGTCTGAGACCAGTAATTGCCATCCTGCTCTTCCAGCTTTTACTCCCATGCATGGTGCATTGACTTCAAGAGCACTGATCCTGCTGCTGCTGTGGTTTGTGATCCTGCTATCACCTGCAGCACAAGCAGGATCCGTGCTTGTAAGACTGGAAGAGGCCTTGCCTATGAACAATAGACAACTGGAAAGAGTTAAAATGCTGCAGCAGCTAGATCAATCCCAAGAAAATCAGTTGAAATAACTGAATGAGAAGTTCCTTCCTGTAGACCATT
Organism: Aythya ferina; assembly: GCF_964211825.1. Classification (NCBI taxonomy): domain Eukaryota; kingdom Metazoa; phylum Chordata; class Aves; order Anseriformes; family Anatidae; genus Aythya; species Aythya ferina. The sequence goes on from NC_140306.1 coordinate 11,537,911, forward strand.
TTTCATACATACATATTTTAATTTTAATACACATTGATTTGTGAGGGAATGGGTGGATCACAAAGTTATGGTTCTGAAGAATTACACAGCAGAGTGGGAGGATAGAAGTCTTGTCTATGAGAGTGAATAGCTTACCTTACTCCATGCAGGTGCTCTGAAAACAATAAGCTGCCACAGCTGTAAAATGAAGTCCCAACCTGCCTCCCAGCTTTCACTGTGTCTGATGGGAAGCACTGCCTTGGTACTTAACATCCTGAAGGCTGGCCAGCATGTTAAACAGCCAGGCCAAGTTCCCTCTCCTGTGTATTCTGCTTCTGCCCGCAGGCACAGATGATGGATGTGCTTGACCCCACGAGGGGTGTTGGCTCTGTTGTCCTGGCGAGGCTGGTGGAGTTAGGGGCAGCTCACATATGCAAATGGGATTGAAGGCCACAGACTTGATGAACTTATTCTGTTTCCTACTGCACATCAGGAACCAGTACATCTGGTGATAATGATCTAAATGCACTTCCATCCCATTGCAACACAAACATGAATTCCCAAGTCACTGAACTCTACATCATGTAATTACGAAAGCAGCTATTAGTGGTGAGGAAGATAAGTAGCAGAGGCTAATCCCTTATGTTTAAAGTCATTGTCTGCTCTCTGGTGCAGATAATGGCATGCAAAACCAGTTACAAACTAGTACTGGAGATTGAGCTGCCTCAAGACAGCTCTGGGTTGGCTGTTAGGTGACAAGGATGTGAGAAGCTTGAGCAAGAACCCCCCTGAGTAATGAGTTCTGGGGACTGGCAAGCACCTCGTGATGTTTAAGTGCCTTTTCTTTGGAAAGAACAGGCAGTTAACAGCTCAACCACTAGAGGTTTGGTGGCTTTTTTCTATAAATTGATTAATGGCCAGAGAAGGTGGAGCATGTTAGGGAACTGTGCCAACAGGAAAGGAAAAGGTGCTGTGACAACCTGAGAAGTGCCAGGACTGATATCAGCAGGAGCTCAGGAAAGTATGGGTGAGGATGTCCCAGGGCAGATGAGGTTCTGTGCTCAGGCACCTGGCCCTGCTCTGAATGAGCCTGCTTGGGTACTGCTGGCAGTGTGGCTGTGGCACAGATAAGATGCTGGTGAGCTTATCCAAAGCTACTTTGGATGTCTCTGCCCTGCATTGAGTAGGCAGAGGCATTGCAACTTACGGAGATACTGAGAGCACGTGCCATGATGCAGCTTTCTTCCTCCATAAGATGGAAGCGAACAGACTGGCTGATGTCAATGGGTTTCTGTAAGAAATTAAGTTCTTGACCACTTTTCAGCAAACTTCCATAGATTTGACTCCAATGAGCTAACATTTGGCATTTGGGAGGTCAGTGCTCTGGACTCTAAAGCCATGGGGTAAATTTCTTAGTATCATCATTAGCAACATAACAGCTGTATGGTTAATAGTTCTGTATGAGCTATAGATTTTCTACTTGTTAAGCATATTGCTCAATTCTTCTGTGTCTGCATCCCTTTAACACCTTCCCCCATCCTCCAAATAATAATATTGGAATGCTCGGTTCCAAATAGGAAAGACAAAGCAAAATTAAAAAAGATCAGAAGTGCTATAAATACTACACTTACAAGGGAAGGTGTCCTTCCTCCTAATACTAAATTACAAGTGGAATGCAGTTTAGAAAAAAAAAAAAGGGAGGGGGGAGACAAAAGCAGATCAAATATTTATAATATTGCCTGCAGTCATACTGTAGGTCTTTCCAAGTATGGTGCATCCTGATTTATGGTCTTTCCTCATTCAAATGACATGACAAAGCATACGATATAAAATGAAGTCTGGCTGTATTTGGGGAGTGGAGTATATCTGAAAATAAACCCGCTGTAGAGAAAATATGATTGTGTCCATGGGGTGCAGGCAATCACTGAAAAACTAATGTTTTTGTGGGGTTTATCTGCACATGTAAAGGAAAACTTCATATCAAAAATTTTGGGACAGTTTTATTCACAGATGAATGCAGAAACTTACTCATTTTGCTCTCAGCCTACTATAATTGAAATATGACTCTAACAATTTTTTTGGTTATAAATCAAGTTCTTTATTACTGGAAAAATACACATTTGTAGGTTCAGTGTTGGCCTTCAGCCTGCATTTGAATGACAAAAAAAAAAAAAAAAAAAAAAAAAAAAACAAAAAAACAAAACAAAACATAACTGTACCAAGAGTTCTGTGACTTTCTTCTGAAGTACTACAACTTCTAGTGTGGATAAGCTTATGCTGGAATGGATGTTTCTTATGCTGGTTTAGCCCTCTCCTAGATAAGAAAAACACACTGCAGTAAACACTGTACTGCTTTAAAAGTATCTGCATTAGGGTTAGGTTTGTATTACCTGAATGATCCTAATACAAAGGGGTTTAAGGCCCATGTACAAAAATATAAAGCAAGTTTCTTAAGACCTCCTCATGGTTAAACAATGATGTGCCTCATTTTGTAATAATACTGCCTCATTTTGTAGGGGAAAAAGCATTTGGAAGGGAGTGAATTCCTTTCATTAGGTGAGGCGTCTGTCTGGTAAATGATGCAGAATAATTCTATGTGCGACAGGGAATTCTGTGCATTGGCTTCTTAAAAGGATAATCTGTGTAATACAACCTATTTCTTTCTGTAGACATCTTTATTCTACTTTAAGCAAAATTGGCTGCTAAGGTATTGCCTTAAAAGATAAAAAAAAAAAAAAAAAAAAGATAAACCAATGAGGCAGAATCTGGAATTACTTGCACTGAGGTAAATGTTAGGCTTTAAACACTTTTTTGTGGATTAAAGTCCAAATGAAGAGTGGGGTCTAGAATCCAAAGAGACAAGCTTCCAGATTTTTTAACAAACATTCCTTTTTCTATTGTCCATACCGGGGGTGGGTGGGTGCGTCTTCAGAGTTCAGTTGTTTTAACTCATTTCAAAACAAAGGGGGGATGTCATTTTTTGAAGCATAACTACATTGTGAGCAGTGCTTTTCCTCATATGAACTCTCTCATCCAAAGCATGCTGTTTCCTTTCATATTAAATAAGACAAGACTGCAGAAGTGATTGCTTCCTTTATTCCAACAACAAACCCTTTTTATCTCCCAAGGGTTAAGAGTTAACCAACAGTCCGCGTGCTCGAAAGCAGAATTTGTGGAGTGGAACAAAACCAGCTACATCATCACACAAAAAGGGAAACAAGGGACGCCGAAGGTTGTGAGTCACCAGGGTCAGGATAAAACACAGCAAGGCTGGCGAGGAAGGGTGGCTGAATCTGCCTTTGATGTTTTAATTATGATTTTTTCTGAAGTGTTACAGTTGCCCACAGAACATTTCAGACAGTCCCAGTGTTTGATTTTTTCCTCTGATTGTCTCACTTTTGTCATGATCTATGCCAAAGAAAATCCAGGCATAAAAATTTATTGCATAAAGGAGATGATCTAATAATAAATCCAGGGGCTGGAGCCTCCCATGTCACAGCTCAGGTCTGTTTGTCTTCATATTTGTATCTTAGGGAAAACCTGCTTGCTCTTGCAGGGTCATACAAAAGTGAGCTCTTTGGTACTGGCATGTGCTACTTGTTCACAGGTTCAGTTGTGCCTTCTCTTCACAGGTCACTGGGTATTTTAGCAGTTTGTTGTCTTGTCTCATAGATGGTTGTTGCTTGCCTATTATTCTCCTGTACTTAATGAACTACTGAAGTCCAATAAATGAGCCATCAAAACTATCGTTCCATTTTCTGAGAACAGAGTAAAGGAACAGAACAAGAACTATGCAGATGAGGCCAAATCCTGAAATATTAATTTCACTCAAGCTCGCAGAGATGTGTGAAGCTCCCAGAATCTAGGGCTTGGACCAAGAAAAAGGTTTCTGGTACAGCTGAGGGGAAAATGACTATGGGCTGTGGGGTGGAAACATTGTGCTGTTCTCTGGTGAGAGAGGGGTCAGAGATGGTGAATGGTTGGTGAGCTGTTTTCTTAAGTAAATACTTTATAAAAACATGAAAATATTTCCATAAAGCTAAGACTTCCACAATGTGCAGGACCTGCAGTAATATAGAACTGCCTCTAAATTGTGCAGTGAGGAAATTGATCCCAAGGGTGGAAGAAGCCTCTTTTCATGTGACCTCCTTGCATCCTGAAGCTATTTGTAGAGGAGCCCCAGGGACGTTTAAATCCCATGGCACTATATCATTGTAACATGGGCACCAACTTTCCTCAGTGCCTAAACCACAATAACACTCTCTGTGGGGTAGCAAAACCCCAAAGTTGCTGTTTTCTGGAGGAATTTGTGGTCTGTTTCCAATGCAAGAAAATATATGCCTCCAGATGCTCTTCTGTATTTCACTCTTTCCCTTTTTTCAGTTCTTTGCTGTTGGCTCCACAGAAGGGCAGTGTCCAAACATGAGATGCAGTTGCTAGACATGGATTGTTTCTGAGGTGACATTAAAAAATAAAATATTACAGAAGGGCTGAATGGGAACCTCAGTCCAGACCCTGTAAAGTTTATCCTGTCACAAGTATTTCAGGAGTCAGAACAGAGATGAGTACTTGGTGTTTCTTGCTGTGATGGCTCTTACCTTCGTACCTGTGAAGTGTCTGTGCTTGGCAGTCTTTGAGACCTGACGCCTAATAAATCTACCCAGAGATTCATCAGAAAGAAGGGAAGGAAGCTGACAGCAAAGCACATGCACATCCTCATCTCAAAGTAAGAGTTTAGACTAAGGTTACTGTGAGAAAGCAGCTTTAACATGAAAGAGTGAGCAAAAATGAAAGATGGTTTTTATTTTTAGGAAATAACTTGGCTTTGAGTAGCGAAATTGCTGGAGAGTTCAGGCCTTTTGTTAGCAAAGAAAGGCTTTACCTTTTCACAAGAAGTTTAATTCAGCACTGCTGGTTGACAATTGCAGTTCTCTGCTGTGTGGTGATTCTTTTCATTATTTTTTGTTAGTCTCAGTAAAAAGCTGTTTGTCTTCAGATTGGCTGTGATTTATTGGCTTTCTTCTGACCCGACTATTCAAGACAAATTCCTCAGTATAAAGTATATTTCAAGCCCTGGAGGTTTCTCTATCTTTATTTGCTATAGTATTGGAGTGCTTCCAGGGGCCTGAGAGCTACAGTTTAGTCGGGGGGAAAGAAAAGACAAGGCAGTGCATGTAGGCCTGCTCATTAGCTCTGTCTCAAAGTGAGCATTTGACATTTTAATCGTGCGATGAAATGCCACCTGCATGCTTGTACTGAGGTGGAGTGCTTCATGTTTTTATCTCTGCTGTTCAGAGGTGAGGACTGAATGTCCTGTACAGGTCTCCATCTGCACCAATTAGTTCTCTGTGTGTTGACAATCTTGCGTGCTCCTCAGCATAGCTGTTGGTACCACAGAAAGCACCTTTTCATTGCTACCTTACAGTAGGCTAGTAACAATGCCTTTGATCCTGTTTGGCTTCACTTCTGGTTCTTATGTTGCTTCTGTTTTTCAGCTCGTCACGAAGTCATCACCAAGGAGATCCTCGAGCTCGACACGTGGGAGAACCAGTGGAATGTGGTGGCCATCAATGTCCTCATGCATGACAGCTATGATGTCTGCCTCGTTGCGAGGCTGAACCCACGGGATCTTATCCCTCCTCCCCCTGACTTAGTGGACCAATAGAAGTTCAGTGACTCTGCTTCCAGATTCTGCAGAAACTTAAGAATTTGGAGAGACAAATTTTTTTGGCTCTGGATGACAGCTGAGCCCCATGGAGAGAAGCCCGCAACACATGCTTAAGGACAGAGATGCCTTTGAACTGCACTTCTTGAACAATGCTTAATTTGCTAGTACTTGTACTTATTGGTGGTGTTTTTGTGATTGAAAGCTGAGGTTGCCATCCTCTGTGTGTCGCTTGGGCACACTGTCTCTTGGTCTTCCATTCGGCTGTGCAAGCTGCAGTGTTTGGTGCAGCCTGTGCTTCTGGGACCTCTGCCTCGCAGGCAAGGGGGCAGCTCAGGGCTCACATCATAGCAGAGCACCCCATAGGAAGGAAAGCTCTAGCCAGGGAAAACCCTCTTTTGTTGTTCAACCCACCGAGTTCTTCCGAGCTACCGAGGGGACTAAGAAATATCTGAAGTCAGATGGCAAAAAAAAAAACAGTTCAGCTGTACCTCAGTAACAGGCTATTTGGCTGATGTAGGAGTGGAGGGAATACAGAAAAGGGCATTTGTTTGTTTAAACAAGTAAAAGCATTAGTCAAGGTTTGTAAGCCAAGTACATCAGCTACTGCAAACATTATTTAAACCGCAGCCAGGACAGTCAAGTCATCCTTTCTTTGTCAACAGAGCTGAGTCTGTGCTGGCAGAAAACTGGTCTTCTGGCCACAAGTCACAAATGAGTCTTCCAAAAAGAGATGGCCAACTTTTGTACCAAAGAAGAAGAATCCTAAATTTTTGCATAGATTCTACCTGTCATGAGGCAGGACCACCTGGTCTTGTGTGACCAGAACCTTAAAGCTAGAAACCCCTAGCTTTAACAAATGCTAAAGGAGTGAACAATAAAATTGCACAAGAATGATCACTGTCAGCAAGAAGGTGCTTTTAAGGTTGTAAAAGCAGTGATAAAACTGGAAGGAAATAATTGGCAAAGAAATGAAGGAATCCATCAGGTAGTTCATCTGTAGTTATTAGCGTGTTTTGTAATTCAGAGCAACTCCATTTTCTTTTTCAATCATTTATTAGGCTGAAACAAAACAAAATGCTTTTGGTGTTTTTTTTTTGTTTGTTTGTTTTGTTTTTTGGGGGGGGGTCGGTTGGTTTTGATTTTTTCTTGTAAGGCATATGGCAGAGAGGGATGGAGAGGACAGCCCCAAAGCACTTCCTTAGTTCTGACTTTTCTATTCCTGAACTGTTCTCTAGGATATCCAGTGGGAATATTAAACTGCTGTATAAAAACAATTAGCAGGAAGGTCACTAAAGTTTACCTGATAACTGCAGTCCCTTGCTGAGGATTGCCCACACAATAAGGGAGGTAGTGAAGGGGGGGGGGGACACTAAGGAAAACATGCAGAAAAGGAGTGATCTGTGAGCGGAAAAACGGATCTCTTCTCTCCCTATTTTACAGGCAGAATGAGTGTCACAGCCTAAATGCATACTCTTCTGTTCATATCAGTTCTGTATTATGCAGGGTTTTGGTTTTTTCTTCCTTTGATATGTGGGTTGTCATCTGTCTAGTGGAGAGTTGTGACAAACAAGAGCTGAGTGGTGCTCATCAGTGACCAGTTCTTAATCTTAACCTCTCTGGCCACAAAACACTATTGTAGGTGTAATAGGAGGTGACTACAAAACACTATTGTAGGTGTAATAGGAGGTAACTAAGGAGGTGACAAATTTCTGTTTTAATACATTTTTAAACAAAACCAGTAGATTGTTTTCCAATTAACCGTGCAACATCAAAAACTTTTTTTTAACTTTTAGTTGTTACTGTGAACTAAAGGTAATCCTGTAATTTCTCTGCAGAGCTCTCAAGTCAGCAGGAAGCAATGCTCTTGAGAGGCCGCTCTCAGCTCAGCCAAACTGCTGTTTCCTTCTGATTACTTCAAATTCTGCAATGCATCTACTGATTTTTCTATCACCGTTTTTGTTTTAAGGGAGAATGCTTTAAGGGATGGGTGTTTTTTTTGTCTTTGGTCTCTGCTCTGTGTCTATGCCTGATGATTCAAATCCTCCATGGTTTAAAGCCTGAATTAATCTGCTGGATTTCACACTCTGGGTAGTTCAAGTGGGGAAGGAGGCTTTTGCAGACTTTCATTTGACTTATTTGAACGTATATGTGGAACACAGCTGAGACTCCTCTGTTAAACTTATTCCACTAGTGAGCTGGCCGTTTCCCTCATTCTTGGTATGCTTTGTTTTTAGGGACAATTAGTGAGCAGAGTGAAAAGCGTATTCCTCGAGGTCATCTCTCTTGATCACCAAGGAAAGTAATTGCATATGTTTATATGCGAGCATTGCAATCAGATATCTTGAGCCATAGTGGACAATTAATAGATTTTTCTTCACGTGCCACTGGAAAGCTACCTGCACTTGCTTGCATGGAGCATTGCTTTTCTTGTGTCCATGTGGCCTGGCTCTTAACAGGGACTCTGGTGTGTCCCTCTGTTTCTGTCCATGTCCAGCAGACAGCAGGGCATTGTTTTCTTCTGGATTAAATATCTAGAATGGGGGCAAAGGCAGACTAATTTAGGTTCCAACTTTAAAATTTTGTGAGGGCCCCATTTAGTTCGTTGTTTTTCCCTGGGGTGACTACAATTTCTAAGCTAATACTTGGAAATGAAAGCTTGAGGAAAGGAAGGAAGAAGTAGAAAGCATGCTTATTGAGAGGTACAGATCTGAGCCAAAATCCTTCCAAGAGTATGTGAATGTGTCAGCATGTCTGATATGTTCATGGGTAATCTCACATAGCTGGGAAAGTCCTTAAGAGCTTTAATTTCTTCTATTACAAATCCTGATGCAAGTAAATTACAGAATATGCATTCTCCAAGCTTGTGAGCTTTACTGAAATAATAGTTTACTTCAGCCACTTTCTGGCTGAGCCGTAGTTAGCTGAGTGTTTAATCAAGGCTGCCTTGACATCGTCCATAATTCTAAAATGTGAACAAAGCAGTGCTGACAAGCTATGGACTATTTAAATGAATGGGGGGATTATTAAGCAAAGGCATGCACTTCAGTTTCACTTGAAGCACTGAAGTACATCACTAGTTGCCAAATATGAAGAAAAATGTTGGAGAGGTAACTGGTCATGTGGCCCACAGGGAATAAAAAAAATAATGAAATGCTCTGAGAAGCTAATTGAGGCTCTTCGTTTTATCCCCAGTTAGCGTTCTATTCTGAAATTGTCCATGCATAACTGATTTCACAAGGATCCCTGTGGATGTCTAATCTGTTTTCATCCATGTGGTCACAGGAACTGCTCATGTGTGTAAACCATCAGGCACTTGACTACCCATTCTACTAGGGTGGCTTGTGGCTCAGTCTCTGCTCATTCCAGGCAAACACACAATTTCCAAGTGTGCAATACCGAAATGCAGGGGGCAGGTGCTGGATTGTGTTCCAGCTGTATTCTGCCATTCAGGATGCCTTGACTTGCCAGCAGGAAATCTCCTTGGTGTATATAAAGCTGTCGGATGGCTCCCCCACCAGCACTCCCGGGTATGTTCCAGGCAAGAGGCTGAGGTAGCATCAAAACTGAGACACCAGCAACAAAACTTAGAGCTTCCCAGAATGTTACAATGCACAGAGGAGCCTAGTGGGGCAGAATGATGCTCACATCTCTTCCTAGAGCAAGTTTAATATGTAAAAGGATTGCACCCTAGATGTTAATCATAGTTTTCCTCTACTCAAAGGGTGTGTTGATACCCTTGATCACCTGAAAAGCAACAAAAACAAATGCTAGTGTGTGTATATATATAATTTTAAAATATATTTATGAAGATCTGTATTGTTTCTCTGCTGATCTGGAAAATGACATTATTTTAATATGGACTTCCCTAGTGAATGCTGTCTTAGCTACAGGGATGGTCTCTCTCACAGGCTGTTCTCCTAATGGCTTATGTAGTACCTTTAAAAATTTGTTTCATGAATCATAACTCTTTGAATCACCAGGTCAGAATTTCAGCTGCTCTATTGCACATTTCTGTGACTCTTCCTACGGCTTTTCAAGTGGACTCTAGCTGTAGCTTCAAAGCAAAGCTATTTCACCCCCATTTGTGCTCAGCTGGAACTAGTACATTTGCAATTTACAATAATTTGACATGTTGAGGTTGAAAGCAAAGGAAATATTGGAAAATGGAGAAAATATACACAGGACTTACACAGAGAACGCTTTCCTTCTTTTTCCCTGTGTTTACTGCCCTGCCTGGGTGTCTGATGGAATGATTTAATAACAATCCATGATTGCAGCCATGGCAAAGGCCACGCTGGGACTACATTTGTGCTGCTGGAGCAGAGAACCAGCACGGAGCAGAGATGTGGCTCCTGGCAGACTTGCCTGCCTTGCTAGGAGAAATTACCTTCAAAAAAAAAAAAAAAAAAAAAAACGCATTTAAGTGTTCCAGGATGTATGGTTGTATGTGTTTTATATACATATGTATAACATTATTTTTAGAAGTTCTTTACTGACAGCAGTAGGATCCCTTTTTAACACATACCTGGCAACTCTGTCTTCTGCATATCTCATCAAGTATTTCAAATAAAGTGCTGTTCTTTAAATATATGGAACTCTTCCAGCCTTCAATTCAAAGCTAAGCTTAAGTTCCTTGCTGAGTTAAGGGACAACTGGGGAAATCTTTTTGACCTGGTCTATGCCTCCTTCCTTCTCCAAGTCTTTTGCTGGCTGTAGCTCTCCCCTCAGCAGCTCAGAGTCTCTTCAAGTTTGCACAGGTTTGTTCTGTTTCTTTTTCCCTACTCCTGCCTCAGCCCACTTGCCTAATGAGCCTGTTCACTCCTTCGTCTCCCCAGAAGATGGGAACAGCTACTCAAGGTGTTCACCAGGCTCTAGACTGCTCAGGTGCCTGATGCTCCAGAAAAGAATCAGCTTTGAAGGACAGAGGACAGCCATACCAGCTTCCTGGATTTGAGGACATGTCTCTGAGCAGGTTCAGGTCCCAGACCAAATTCTACTTTTTCTGCTGTGTCACTGGCCTTTTGGCCATGAGCTGGGAGGGAAGGCAAGTGACCCGTGCTCTTCTTACTCTTGCCACTGTCTCACTGCATGATGCTGTTAAGTTTGATGCTAAATGCCTTGCATACTGTGCGTGCCATAGCTATAATGATTGCAGGCAGAAGCCATTATCATTATCTCTGACTCTTGAACACTAGTTGCTACAAAAGCTGTCTGAAACACAGAGGGAGGCATCTTCATTATTGCGTTATAGATCATGTCTTCAAGCTAGATTTTGTCCTGAAGTTTCAGTCAGGCCAGATTTCTCTAGAGAACCTAGTCTCTAATTTATCATACTGAGTATTGTTTTGCTTTGTTATTTTTCTTTGTTTTATCCTTTTCTAATCATTCTTTACAAGAATGTAAGTGACTTCACCAGCTTTTCTATGAAATGCATTAGCCAAAACAGCCTCCTGAGGCCACTGGCTTTTCATCACCAGGGTCGAAGTACAGTCACTGAAATGACAGTCAGCTGCACTACTTTATTTTCTCATTCAGCAACTTCATAGTAGAGGAAATGTATTTCATCCATACATACGGTAATGTGAGAGGAAACCACTTCCCACATACACAAATCCCTGACTCATTCTTTTCAGACGTGGCTGAAACAACTGCAAAATCCTAACATAAAAAGCTATGATACCCATTCAGTAGGCTCTCAGGCATTTCAGCATCAGGAGGAGGAGCACAGGGAGGCGTTGGTTTGTAACTAGAGCACAGATCTGAAATCTGAACCTCTGGGCTTTGTTTCTAGTTCAGTCATTAGACTTGGGCATCTGGTCTCTGTGCCTAGGCTCATCCATGTAAAAATACTTATACCAATACATCCCTACTGGTTTTGTGGGGCTGCTTTATTGTGTTTTTAGAGGGGGTGATGTCTGTAATGTTATGCTGAGATCCAGGAGATCACAGAATGTTATACAGTGGTAGAATAACAGTGTTATTGCACCTCTGTCATCTCCCTGGTTTTGGTAACACGGTTGTACACACCAATCAAAGCCTTCCCGGGAAAGGAGAGACTGGGTGTCTGCAGCTAATGGTATTTTGTTCATCCCTTCCCTGGAAAACAAAGAGGGATGTTAAATAGTGTAATACATTTAGTAGAAGAAATCTAAGGCTGAGTGCATGTGCCTTCATAGCCAGTCACACTTCTATATAGGCAGAACTAATCTAATAAAATTAAGAGGTCACTAATTGAGGCTGAATTCGAACAGTAGTAATTAGAAGAATGAGTGAACTGTATGTTTCTTAAAGCAGACTTGATTTAATAAATTATGCAGTTTAGATGGACACAATTGCTATCAAGCAGAAAAAAAGGTGGTTTACAGAAGTGTATCAGATTTACTGGGTAACTGAGACCTGAATTACCTGAATTGATATGAAGGCAGCTGCCTTTAGTCCCTGGGGGTTTCCATAACAAACCTGTAATGCATTTAACTGGCCACTAAAAGGTACTGTTGAATGTAAGAAATTGCCTACAGAATATGCATAAGAGGGTTTTAGGATCTTGTTAATGTGTAAACAATGTGACATCTACTTGCTGACTTACAGAATTTTTGCTGGGGATTATGCAGCCCACCAGTGTGCACAAGTAAAAAATCTTAGCTGAATTGACAGGTAATTTATAATACATGAGACCTGAGATTCTAAAAATCTTTCACGTTAAGACAAGTTTTGCAGGGTACGGAACGTTTGTTACAAACATTGTTAGTAACAAACAGGGAGATTCACTGGCATTTCCCTGAAGTTAAAAAGCCTCAACAAAGAAAATAAATAAATGTGGTTATTTTGTTGGACAAGACTGATCAGAAAGCTGCCTAACTGCTTTGTTTTCTTATAATACACTAGGCTGGAAGCCCACTGATTTTTTTTCTATACAGGGGAGACTAATCTTTCTCCCTACAGGGAGAAACCCCGTGCTTAATCTGGTTCTCAAATGTCATATCGGACATTTCAGTGTCTATCACTTGTCTGCATTTTTCTAAATTCCTCCAGAATGACAGGCTAGATGCTCAGACTGATATATCTGTAAGGTAAGCTCTCTCTGAGTAAGGTATTTGACTTCTACTTTTGATTACAATGATAGTCACCTACAAGAAGACAGCACCTATAACCATGTCTCCCATAATATACACCCTTTGCATTTCATAGAAGGCAAACCAATGGAAGGACTGATTTTGCTATTATATGCAGAGATGGTTATCGCTACTCTAATATATACAAAAATAATATCTCTAGTCCTCTTAAATAGCTGAGATTAAAATTGCAGCAGTGACTATTGTACTCTGTGACAGTTGGTGGCGTGGTCTCTGTCTCCCTTTTCTTCATTTAAGAAGGATCATAGCCAATGTCTCTACGTGGATCATGTCCCAGGGAACCATACTAAATGGTGTGCTGTTCATAGGATGGGTCTTTCCAGACTGCAGTTAAGTTTAAATTCCAGCTAATAGAATATACAAAGGTTTAAGGATTCTTAACTTCCTTATTCCTTCCAGCATCCCTCAGTAACAATGCTTTAAGGACAAATACCTACTGGAATCAATGGCAAAATTCCCATTGACCACAGTATAACTCATTTTTGTATTCGAGATGTCTGTAATGTTTATGTAACAATTACCTTGAGCTGTGAGATGTGACTTGAAGCTTCATAGATAATGTACCCAAGCAAGATGCAATGATTTGCAGTGAAGACTGACCGTCAACCCTAGCAGTTGTGTGATCTCAGGCTGGCTAGAGCAGCCCAGGCTGTGGCGTGCTCACTGCTCTCATTGCTTAGCAGTCTCAGCCGAAGCTAAGATACTTACTCGTGATGCAATTAGAACTCCTAAATGCATATAAAAGAAGCTAAATCTGTAGTTCAGCTGCAGAACTTGAAAAAGTCTTTTGCAGCCAGATCATTTAATAGTCCATGTTGCCATGAAGCTACAAAATTGCCTATACTGGCACAGCACAAAGAGGCATAGAGATGGGAACAAGTGCCTGCTAATGGGCGTTTGGTATGGCAGCTGCTTATGCCAGCACCACCGCCACTTGAAAATTCTCTTATCAAACTGTGCCTTAATGCACCAGCATTCACTTCAGCCCTGGAGCTGGCCCTCTGTAAAGCTTGCTCTTTGGAGTGCTTTAAGGGGACAAATAGCCAAAGACCATACAAAGATTGATAATTGCTGCAGAGCCTTGTCATGACGCAGACATTAATAGCTTATTGCTTGATGCCTCATGATCTTGTACAAAGAGGCCAAACAGCATATGAACAAAACCAGAGGATAGGAGGCTCACCCCTTTTCAAGTATTTGTACATAAAACCTTCCTAAAGGTTTTCGCTCAAGTACATTTCAGAATGAATTAAGAATCCACCCCTGCTCAGCACGGCAGCTTGGAGCAGCCATCTGATGCAGAAAATAGTAGTTATCTTGCCAGGAAATTTGCTGTACTGGTGTTGCTGTCCTAAGCAGCTCAATTTTTAATCTGATTTATTTATGCCTTGTTTCAGGTAAGCCAGAACAGAAAGGTTCAGTGAAAACTGCTAAGCCACTAGGCAAGTCTGTAACACTGGCATGTTAACTGTTCTCTTTCTCTTTGCAGTTGGCCAGGGTCCTGCTCACTTGCCGTTATGGAGGACTTTAATGTGCTTGTACTAATGCTATTGCACCGATCGGCTTGTAGTTACTGCTTTATTTTCTTAGCTGAGCTGGATAAATCTTGATAAAGACTTTTACGGGTTATTTTTATAAGGAAAGTAAATCTTTATAAACACAAATTCAAAGTGAAGCTGCAGCTTGCTTTTTTTGGAACCATCTGTGCACTGTGTATTTAAATCATATTTCTGTTATTGGATTTACTGGGTACATTTTATAAAGTGCATTAGGAGATCCACAGGGATGTGATCCACTCAGAGGATGTGACCCAGAAGGATTTTTGGCCCATGATTGTAATAGAAGCAGGATCAAACTGACACTGACATCCTGTTAACACTTACAAAAGGTTTCTCTGAGATCAAGAAAAACAGTAATCAAAAGGCAATTAGAAAAAGTGATATGGAATGAGTAATTTATATCGTTTGGTTCCAAACTGCAATGTTTTAAAAGGAAAGATAGTATAAAGAAAACACTTCATACAGCCAATTATGATCCTGAAATTATCCAGCTGCTGAAAGTCACAGTTGTTCTACTGAAAATTAAAGGTGGCTCAATTCTAGAGGAGGAACCAACTACTGGGAATGACATTAAATCCACTGTTGAACCATCCACAAAAACACCTACCTTATTTAAATTATAGTGGTATTTGGAGAGGCATTTTTAACAATCTTATAACAAATTTGATGTCAATTAAAAAAAAAAAAAAAGTCAAGACAAAGCTAAAGTTAAAGAACAGTGGAAATACAGTTGCCTTAGGACTGCCTACAGTCAAAATGCAGAAGTGCTGGTCACTGGGTTAATGACAGTGAATCCTGTTCATGGTACAGGGAAAGAAAGCCATTAGAAAAACCTACAGAGACATCTAGCTCTATTACCTAACATCTGCAGCTGTCTGCCATACAGTGGTATATTATGGAGATAAGCAAGCATGATAAAAATGTTATAATAACCTTTGAAAATGGAAGACTGGAAATAGAATGCTGGTTTTAATTGCAAAGTGTTTCTTGTGCAAGTGTCCCTGGGAGATGTTTTATAATAAAGTTTGAATGAAATACAATAAAAATCAAATCAAAGCTCATTCATTGCATACCAAATAAAACAGCTCAGGTTTCAGCTTTGGTTTTAAAGCCAGGAAGAGAACTCACTTGATAAATTTCTGCTGCTACTCAGAATTTCAAAAATGAAAAAAAAAATAAATCTGAAAAGGTAACTTACAGTTTGGATTTAAAAGCTGACGTTATCAAGAGAGCAAAGCTGAAGGATTCAAAGAATTATTCAGCAAAATGCAAATATCCATAAAATAAAGAGAAGTTTTCTAGGATGAAAACCATAATCTTACATGTACAGTTTGTTTTTCATGTATGCATGTGGGAAATACTGCATGCAAAAATATTCATGTATTACATGTTTCTTTTGCATGAAAAAGTTAGGAAATGGAAGCAAAGCGCAGTTACCACTTTCATGCTCCATAACACTACACATTCATGTGCATATTAAGAGCATAGCTCTCATTGTGTGCATGAGGTTCTTCAAATTCAATGTGCAATCATTAATTTGAAAAACAACAGACCATGCAGATGCAGAAGTCCAATGTCCATGTTGTTAGATTTTTTTTACCACAGTCAGAACATACAAGCTGGAGTAAAGGGATCTAGTATATCTTAAGGTTTGACTTGAAAACCAGACAGCCTCCTCTTATGGGTATTCTCCAGTCCCAAATATAGGTCCAATGTATTTTCAGCATGAAAGGTGTTTTTGTTAATGCCTCACAACATTCTAGAGAAAATTCATGCTCTGTGCCAAAAGCTGTATCAGCAAAGGTGTAAAGGTTCTCTCTGAGGGTTAATTGTGATGATTTCTAGTCCTGGCCAACTTGCATATGGTGACTGTTACAATCAAGCTGGCAATGATTTTTATGTAAATGAGACAATTATCAGAACTATATGTATCCGGTTATTAGGTTATAGGCACTTGGGGGAAATTGGCATCAATATTTGCAAGACAAGCACGTTTTTTCCTTAATGTTCCAAACATTTTTCTCTCTCTCTCTTTTTTTTTTTTTTCTTTTTTCTCTCTAAATAATGATTCTAGGTCAACAGTTTGATGATTAAAAACCAGATCATATAAACGAAAGCTCATTCTTAATCCCTAGAAATATGAACGTTTGGGGTAATTAGCTATATTATAATTTTTTACAGAATTCAGTTAGAGAAGCCACAGTAAAACAAGAAAAACATGAAAAATAGCCTAGAGACTGCAAAAACCTTAGAAAAGGCCGGAAAAGAAGATGTGGGAAGCACGTAGATGTTAAAAAGACAGTTTAACCTCGTATGAAGTAGGTCTTTGAAATAATTGTGTTTGTATTATGCGGCGGGCCTTCCAGTCTTGCAGAAATATCCACTTTTTGGTTCAATTTGGAGGCTGTCAGTGGTAAACCAGCCACTATCCGCCCAGTCTGGAGTTCTGTGGCCAGTTGTCACAATGCATGGCCCAATGTCACATCCCTCAGTAAGGATGTAAAACTGCTTCTCGCATGTGTCTAAACTGCCTTTGCTGCGTTTACCGACAGTGGCAAGAATCTGCCTGACCTTGTTTGCTGATCCACATAATTTTAGCATAATTTGTCATAATTTGATTCCTTCATAGCACGTTTTAGCAAATAGACAGTAGCTCTATTACAGAACTTTTTCTGAATTAGTAGCACTGCTGTCACTACAAAGCTGCATGTTATGTTTTGTTTCTACTTGAAATATAGAGGCGTCACTTGAAGACGGGATGAAATGCTGTCCCCACTGACGTTTTGTTGTTGTTCTTTGACAAGATCAGGGTTTAGCCATTGTTTTTTTGTGTTACACAAAGTGCACATTGTATAGAAGGTCTGACTTGCCACAGCCAGAAATCAGGATCCTGGTTATTGGGAAAGCACGGCAATAATAATGATAGCTAGGAGCACAGGTGATTAAAGATCCAGTATTATAAAGTGTTTTAGATACCTGATTAAGTGTTGCCATAAATGCAGGGAGTAAAATGATGTTCTAAGACTGCCTGGGTGAACAACTTGGAGAAATAAGGTTGTGAGTCATGAGTTCAGGATTAAAAACATTTCATGAAAATGAGTGCAAAGACATGCAAGTTAACCTCTCGTGTCCTGATAATGACGTTGGAAATTATTTTGTGCATTGTGATATTGGACTTATGATTGACGGGGAAGTACACTTGTACTTCTCTTAATGTACCTAGGGCAACTCTATTTAAACAGTGGTTTGGGTATCATGTTTTAGATATCTAAATTGGATATTTTTTTATTCTAATAACCACAATTCTATGATCTTCAGGATAGGATCAGATTTTGCATTTCTTATCTTTCTATATTCAGGAGAGAATCTGAATTTCATTCATTATAGAAATGCAGGTTTTATCTTTTAGAATGCATTTCTGTAACTGGAAATCAGCTGGGCTAGAAGGAATTTACATTTTTATAGCTTTTTTTTTAAAAAAAAAAAAAAAAGGAAGTAGACAGTTTTATTGGATAGGGAAAAAAAAAAAAAAAAGTTTACTAATTTCTTTGTTTCAATTAAGCAGAAAGATCTCTTCACACAGCATCCTCCATTGCCCTGTAATAAAGTGCAAGCTCAAATTTATGTAAGAAAATGTTACTCCACTATTCTTTAACCAGAAATGTGGCTCTCAGCATCCCACCTAGGAAGATTCCTGTCTGCCTCTTGGCATGTTGGTTTGCAGGCAAGCTTGGGAAAAACTGCTGAGTGAAGACTCCAAGGGAAACTCTGTTCTGTTGCAATGAATGGAGTTTGGCAGTTGGCCTTAAAGGAGCAAGCAATTAACTCTCCTTTCAGCAGGATAGTAAAAAATTTGTTTTAGAAGTGTTGTCTGCTCATGGTTTCCTGAAGGTCTCCCTTACGTCCACACTCACCTGCCACTCAGACCACAAATGCCACTTATGACCTGAGTTGTTTCATGCATGCTACAGCCTCTGCAACCTGCAATGTATCTATTAAATAATGGTAATAAAACTTGCCTACAGAGTTGTGTGTACTTCATGCAAGCTGAGTTGGCGTCATAAGTAAAGCAGTTCTTCCACCTTGTGGTTAAATAGACTACTACTGGCAGCATTTGTACGTCAAAAATCAGGGACTGCATATGAATACAGCTGTTAAACTAACCCATGCACAAAGCCCTACTGTTACCACAGGATCCCTGTGGCAGACCAATGCTATGGATATTAACTAACCCTATTTTGTAAGGTGAATGTCCACATACATGTGTGTGTACGCATATATATATATATATATAAACACGTATGAACAAATAGATTTGATTGCCCTCTAGCGATCTCAGCCCACAGATGCTCTGAAACCTGGTGTAACAACAGATAAAGAGTGTCTCTTTTAGTTTGCTGGGTTTTAAAAAAATAAATAATAAAAAGCATATTCAAAATAACATGCAAGCTTTGTCACATTGATAACAAGTACTGACATGGGAACAGAGGGTGAGCATGTCACAGATTAAAAATAATGGATCTCTTCAAGTAGAGTTTGTGGCCAGTTTCTGCAAGCAATGTTGCTAGAACTAATAGGAACTCTTTGGAGGCAGTGGAAAATTAATCTATGCTTCTTTCCCTATTTCTACTTTCCACACCTATTTTCTGCTTTTTACCTCTGGCTATTGAAGCAATCATATAGTCTTTGTTGTTTGCATCAGGGTACAATTCAGCATGATTGAGCCCAGCGTCCATAGTCAGACAGCACACAGTGCACACTGATTTCAAAAGCAGTAATTAAATGTCAATTTTGTACTAATGCAATAGAGATATATTGAGATATATAATTTTGCAGTAAATGCTGAAGTTTTGCACTGTGTGAAACAGTGGAACACACTGGCTAACAAACTTCAAAGCCAGTAAGTGAATATTAATGTTTTTAATGGTCCTAAATCACACTATTTCTAAAGCAGGATTAGCTTGATTATATAAGAGCAACTGATTTGGTTCAAAAAGGAATAGCAAGGCATGAAAAGAACAAGCTGTTTAATATCTATGTCTGCTTCTCAGATACTGCTGTTCTCTGAAGAGCTATTTATTAATTATATGCCATCCTCCTCCTCATTCCAGTTGTGACACAGCTGGCACAATTCTAAACTGAGCCCTCTGTAGTAGTAGGTGCATCTCCAAAAGTATAAAAATCAACCCTAGCGTACCAGATTCAAATTTTGTCACTCAGTTTGTGATTGGCTGCCAAAATAGTTACCAAGATAAACTGTCAAAGTCATATCAGGCTGAAATTTGACCCAGTGTCTCACATAGCATCACAGTAATCATTCTGCAACAACTGTATCTTCGGCTTCTTTTGGTCTTCTGTTCTGCTGAGTGACAGCTGATTATACAAAGAAGCTGACCTTATGTTCTCTCTATTTTTGGTTGTTATTTGTTTTTACGTTAGATGGCAAAAAAAGGGGCTTTTCACTGTAGCTTTCTAAGAAAACTAGTTTTCATAAACTATTTATTATACCCAGAATTGAACTACAGTGGCCAATTTCAGCTATAGGACTATATCCTCATATCTCCAATGCAAAGTCGTTCAGATCCAGAATGGACAAAATACAGAGAGGTAAGCAAAAACTACTGAGTTTTCAGCTTCCATATGTAAATAGACAATTCTATATCTAATTACAAAGTTTATTTTCTTACAGTAGCAAATCAAATTACATTATTGCCTAAAATTATTTTTAAAAACGACAGGAAATCCAGATGCCTGATAGATGGCCCATGCAAATAATCACGTCTTTTTAAAAAAATCTATTTTTATGTTACAGATTAAAAAAAAAAAAAAAAAAGGCATAAAAAACAGGTGTGACTTTGTATCCTGAGAAGCCCATTTTTAAGTACAGAATTAACAGTGTGGAGGGGAAATAGAGACCCTAGAGTCTGACATTATCTATTTGTCAAAAGAGCAATTACAATAGAAGCAGTAGATTGACAAGCTTCCCCTCAGATTCTTTCAAAAATGCCCAAGCTTGATTTGGCAATAACACCTTTGAGAAGACATCTTACACAGATGTGTAAGATAAGTGGAGTCAACATTTCTCCAAAAGTGCTCATCAGCATCTCCGTTGAGCATAGAGTCTAGACAACTACCTAGACATCTGACTTCTAAATGGCTAAAAGCAGATGAGCTATTTAGATAAGGACAAAGCCATGTTATCCTTTCTAATTTAACAGTGATCTGACACAGCGATGCTATCAGCATCTCTCACAACAGTTTCCCTTATTTTCGTAAATTTGGCAAAATTCTGGCATTTCACTGCTTGCTTCTACCATCAATCCACTGGATCCCTCTCGCTGATTCCTTGCTCAGACTTCTACAAAATTACTGCTAATTCTTCCCTCTCTTCCTCCAGACGTTGGCGAATCAAGTCAGTGCCCCTGTAGTAAGCCAAGAAGATCTCACTAAAACAACTCCACATAGAATCATACAATCATTTAGGTTGGAAAAGACCTCTAAGATGATTGAGTCCAACCATTAACAGCAAAACCAGTTGCTTTCTCATTAATTGGAAATGAGTGGGTTAAAACCAGCTTAGATGAACTGGATGTTTTAAAATAAGCTCCATCAGACAAGAACTGACTAAAACATTCTCAGTGCCATTGGTAGATGTCTTTGATAACTCTTACTAGAGATGCACAGCTCAGAAGCCTTGATATGGGGTGAAGATAATGCTGGGGAGAAAAAAAAAAAAAAAAAGAAAAAAAAAAGGCAGGAAATGGGTGTGGAAATGGGAATTAGGCCTAGTTATTTTAAACTTAATCTCAGGAAAGAGGGGATTGACTAATCAAACAAACCATACCTAAATGCCTGGAAAATAACGAGATTTGTGGAAGCCACTACGGGTTTCACACTCTATACACTAATTGCTTTGTATCGGTACGTCTATTGGTTTTCCTCTTTCCTCAAACTTCTGTTTACCCTTAGTTTTCAGACAAGGGATAAGTTCCTCTATAAATGCAAATTAGACCAGACAGTATGTTACTACCAGAAACATCTTCAGCAGCAAGTCAATATGACCGCTTTTCACTTGTTGACACTCCTGTGTGGCATAGAAGTGCACTGATGTGCCAGGGCTTCGTGGACACATGACATAATGTTGCACATTTTTACCAGTGCATTTATATTTTATTAGAGGTTGTGTTAGATCCAGCCTTAGGCGCACAGCACTGTGTGACACCGCTGGCTGCCATTTTGTGTGGGGGTGTGTGGGGAGTTTCTTAATGCAGGGAAAGGTCTAAAAAAATTATTTTCTGTAGATGTAAAAGCACAAAACGGATGAAAAGAGTTTATTCATGTATTTATTTATCTCTTGGAATCTCTTAAACCAAAGCCAGGATCCCTGGCTGCTGAAACATGCGGTCTTCAACACAACTTGCGACCCCGACGCCTCGCCTCCTACGCGCCACTCTCACACCTCATTAAGATGGCGGCCGGCAGCCGCGAAACTACAACACCCACCGATCCGCGCGCCCCACCTCCACCACCCGATTGGTTGCATTGACTTGAAAGGCCCCAATGAGCACCCGCGTTGGCTGGCGGGCGGGCTGTACCCCCTGAGCGGTGCATGCTGGGACTTGTAGTCTCCTCGCCGCAGGGTGTGCGGCGGCGCCGTGGGACGCGGCGCGTGGCAGGAAGCGGAAGGGGCAGGGGGCGGCCGGGCTCAGTCCTGACGTGTCCCTGCCGGGCCGCCGCCACCGCGCTCCTCGCTCCTGACCGGGGCCGCCATGGGCAGTGAGTGCCGGGGGTGGGGGCTCGGGGACAGAGGGGTGAAGGGATGAGGGACTGGGGGGCTCGGGGGTGCGGGCTGAGGGGGCGCAGCGCTGCCCCCGCCAGCCCCCAGGCCGCTGGGCCCGCGGCCAGGCCTCGCTGCCCCGCTGTGGGAGTGCCCCCTGGCTTGGTGGGTTTCTCCTCAGGGGAATTCCCGTTTTCTTCGTCCTTTGGAGTGCCCCGTGCTGCCCAGCCCGGGCTCTGGTCGGCACGGAGAGGCAGGGATGGGCTGTCAGGTGGGGGCTGGTCATGGTGCTGTGGCCAAGGAGCGGTGCTGTTGTCAGTAGGCAGTCGGGGAGGAAATCCAGTGAATTGATCTCTGCGCCTTTCCTATGAAGAAAGGCTGGGAGAGCTGGGGCTGTGCAGCTATAGAAGGGAAGGCTCCAGGGGGACTTCATTGTGACCTTTCAGTACTTGAAGGAGACTCCAAAAAGACAGAGAGCAACTCTTACTAATTGGGTACTGACATGGCGATGGAAATGGTTTTAAACTAAAAGAGAGGAGACTTAGATCAGAGGTAGGAGGACATTCCTCACTCAGAGAGGAGTGAGGCACTGGAACAGGTTGCCCAGGAGGTTGTGGATGCCCCATCCTTGGAGGTGTTCAAGGCCAGGCTGGATGAGGCCCTGGGCAGCCTGATCTAGTGGCAGGTGTCCTTGCCTATGGCAGGGGGTTGGAACTGGTGATCTTTGAGGCCCCTTCCGACCCAGGCCATTCTATGAAAGTCTTCCTAGGCTTGTTAGCATGAGGAGGAACATGCTAGCCTCTTGAAAAGCATCTTAAGCAATCTTTATTTATCTGAGGTGTAGGAGAGGCTCACAGCATTGTTAAGGTTTAAAACCACAATCTGGTGTACCTTCTTCAGGCCAGTAATAGTTTGAAATTAAGAAATGCTAAACTTGCCGCCTTCCACAAATAATTAGAAGGTTATTGGTAGTTTCAGTTCCTCTGCGTTGTCTTAAGCGTTTTAATTCAGTCCAAAATGTATGTGCAGTCTTAGGTTTGCCTTGAGAAGTTTAGCATTAACTGTTCCGAATCAGATCTGATTGCTCGTAGGTGAACTTCTGACATTGCAGATACTGTTCTTTTGTGGTTTGGTTTTTTTTTTTTTTTCTAAGACTGAGACAGATAGGTTTGACTCTTCTGTTGTAGGAATATGGGAATATGTCCTTTTAACTAGGAGGAGGTCAGTGCATGTGAACTTCTTGAAAGTAACTTGAACTGTTGCACGTGGACAGTGTGTGGGAATTCTTCAGCTGTATGTCCCAAAAGTAACCCCTGAATTGAAGCTGTCTCGAGTTTTGTATTTCTCAAATACCAGGGTAGTTGAGAACCTAGTATGAAATGAAAGTTCAAGGGTATTGATAAACTCGTGCAAAAAAAAAGTTTTCTCCTTTTTTCAGCCTACTCAACAAAAGGACAAAACTTTTTTTTTCCCTATTTCCAACCCATATTGTACTTATACGGAGGTGCAGTTAGTGAAGTAAACATGTAGAAAATAAAGTAAGAGATCGTTTAAAAACAAACAAAAAAAAGCTTTGTTTGTAACTGCGAGTTTTAACACAAAGAATCCAAATTCAATTTTATTTGAGCTTCTCCCAATGTTCTTTTATCTGTGTATTTATTTTGTCTTTTAACTAATTTCTTTACAGTAAAATTTCTGGAAGTAATCAAGCCCTTCTGTGTTATCCTCCCTGAAATCCAAAAGCCAGAACGGAAGGTAAGTTGGTAACATTTTATTTATAGGTTTATGATTGTGTAATATGAAATGCTTACAGCTTCGTTTGCTTTTTTTTTTTTTTTTTTTTTTACCTATGGGAAGAATGGCAATTGTAGGTAAAGTTATTCTTAGTGGAGTGCTTGTGCTAGTCATCCTGTACCATGGATGCTTTTGTGCAGATTTGCTTTTGCCGTAGCAGTGAGATGTTGAAAGCAGCGTGTGTTGGAACGCAAACTTGAGTCACTTAAAATAGCAACCTGAAAATCTTTACTCCTTGAGTTCTAATCTAAGATTATTTGTTAAGACAAATTTCTATATATAGACGCGTTTCCCACCCCAGCCCCTCTCTAGAAGCTCTTTCTTGTGAGAATGTAGGACTTGTGTCTCTCAAAGTACTAGAATTACCTTTAATTTGTATAAGCGTGTTTATTTGGATTAAAACTTCGGTAAAGTTTTGGGTTTCTGTAGTGTAAAAGGGATGAACCATTAGTTATTTTATTCAGAAGGCCCTGTACTTTGTCCATTCACAAGAAAATCTTTAATATTTAGTATAATGGTATGAAATACTTTAATATATTGGTATGAAAGTTTACTGATTGACTAGATCTTGTCATATCAACAGTTATCATCTTTTTTTTTCTTTAGATTCAGTTTAAGGAAAAGGTGCTATGGACAGCTATCACACTCTTCATCTTCTTAGTATGCTGTCAGGTATGCCTCTTTCCTGTGGTTTTTAAAAAGCTGAAATGTTTAATGGGTGTTATGAGGGCTCTCAATTTAATCCTGTTTTCTTCTGTTGTCTGGTCATTCAGATTCCTTTATTTGGCATCATGTCATCAGACTCAGCAGATCCCTTCTACTGGATGAGGGTGATTTTGGCTTCGAATAGAGGTATGGTCAGTCTTTCTGGAGGGCATTTTTGTAATGTGAACCAAAATGTTTTTGGACTTGTTCTTAATTTGTGGTCTTTTTCTAATGATGATGAAAAATGGAACAAAGGAAAAAGTTGTTCTGTGTATTATTGTATGAGATTATAAACCACTGTGGCATTGCACAAAGTTGTGCCTTTCCACAAAATGGATTTATGGCTGGTTATATGCAATCTATTAAGTGCAAAAACTAAGGACCATTTTGTGGGGAGAAGGGATTAGCAGAGAGACAGTTCCTAATTACCTGCATTGCTGCCGGTAATGTCTTCCATGTATCTTCCAAGCTTTTTGAATCATATTTCAAACTGTTTTCTTGTGTTGTAGTTTTCTGGGTGACGTCCTTGGGTCTGCCTCACAAAATATTAAAATTCTTATCACTTCAATTTATCATAGGGGCCTTTTAATGTGGGTGTTAATTAAGTGTTATAATGAAATATGTGTATAAGTATGTAACTACGAGCACTCCTGAAAAAAAATTCATGTGTGTTTAAAGTTCTAAATAAATAAGTGACTGATCGTCAAAGACAGACAGCAAATTCCTACCTTCTCTTATGTACAGGAAAGCTGTTCCTGACAGCAGAAGTCTTTTTCAGTGAATGTAGTTCTTAAGGTACTGAGAAGGACTGCATTACTTACCAATCTGACATTTAATCTGGTTCTGTTATCACTGAAACCTCTTATATTTATGGAGATTTGGAGTTCTATATCGTCTTCATCGCAACGCAAGGGGTGGAAAGTCAAACTTTACAAGTAAATATTGGGGTGCACCATCTCCAGGCATCTCTGAAGTTCATTGTGCTGCTTGTGTCTGGCAGGTACGTTGATGGAGCTGGGGATTTCACCTATTGTCACTTCTGGGCTCATCATGCAGCTCTTGGCAGGTGCCAAGATAATTGAAGTTGGTGACACTCCAAAGGACAGAGCTCTCTTCAACGGAGCACAGAAATGTAAGTAACAGCTAGTAGGCCAAGGCAAAATGTTTTAGAGTATCTAACCCTAACAACAGAAACTGCAAACTTAACCTGTGGTGAGCCTGGAGTTAGATGTTTGGGCTTCTGTCATGCTGCGTGTTCACATTGTGCTACTAATTTATTTATTTCAGCAGTCGTTTATGGGCTGCTGTTTGGCTCGTTAGCTTTTATGTTTCCTTTACAAACCTATTTGAAGCTTACATGTACAACTGGTACTGTAATCTCATAAGCAATATATAGACTGTGGGGACCCAAACTTTGAATCATGTTGGTTAACATTAATAGATAGTAATTTTTTTAGGTTAAGATGGTAGTTGTAGTTGTTACTTTGCAGTTTCAAGCATGGTTCTTCTTTAGCAATAAGAGAGAAACAGCTTTTAGATAAACATGAATATTCTCTAGCTATTTTATGTGGCACCACACCTCTTACTGAGCTGTTTACTGGAAAAAAGAATCATAAATAGCTATGGTAATGTCTTAATGTTCTCAGAGTTTTCAATATCTAAAGCCACTTTTAGCAACTTAAAATATTTGCTTCTAAATGTATTTGCTTTTGAAGTCTTTGCGTATTTGTATTTTCAGATATATAGATTTCAGACAAGAAACTTAATTTGCCCTTGAAATCAAATGTCCCGTGACTTATGTATTCCTTCCCAACTTCTACTACTTAGAATTGATTTATATCTTTGGGCAATTAGATAAATATAAAATCTCCAGGACAAATGCATACTTTCTTTTTTGTGTTCTGCAGTGTTTGGAATGATCATTACCATCGGTCAGTCTATTGTCTATGTAATGACTGGAATGTACGGAGACCCGTCTGAGATGGGTGCTGGTATCTGCTTGCTTATCACAATTCAGGTAATTTCTAGTCCTATTTCCTCTTGTTCTTAGTTTCTTAACAAACAAATAAAATGGGAATGTGAATAATGCTGCTTTGTCATTTTGTTTTTGTGCTGTAGCTTTTTGTTGCTGGATTGATAGTTCTGCTCTTGGATGAGCTCCTACAGAAAGGGTATGGTCTTGGTTCTGGCATCTCCCTCTTCATTGCTACCAATATCTGTGAGACTATTGTGTGGAAGGCATTCAGCCCCACCACCGTGAACACAGGACGAGGTAATATGGCATAGTCTTTTCTTCATTTACATTAGAGTTTAATTATTATATGAAACATAATAAACCAAGTTACTTTCCCCTCTAGTCTTTTAAAATTCCAACTCTATACATTATATAGAGTAGTACAGTGGAAAAAAAACTTTTTTGAAACAACTTTGTAAACGTCAGTTTTTTTAGAGAGCTGTAAAATTATCCCATTTGGTCCTTGGATAGCGATTAGTTTCTAGGCTGCTACAGGGGGATTTCCAAAAATTCTTGGAAAGAATACAACTGATGTGAAGAATGACAGTTACAAAACTGTGTCCTCAAGGTGAAAAAGCTTGGGGAAATTCCAGTATCAATCTTGTATTTTGGAAGGATGTCTACTGGGACAAAGCGCTCAAGTCTGGAGATAAACCAAACACGTGTAACTTGATTTTTCTTTTTCTTTCTAAGGCATGGAATTTGAGGGTGCTATCATTGCTCTGTTCCATCTTCTGGCTACTCGTACAGACAAAGTCAGAGCTCTCCGTGAGGCCTTTTACCGTCAGAATCTCCCCAACCTTATGAATCTGATTGCCACCATCTTTGTGTTTGCTATCGTAATTTACTTCCAGGTCAGTTGGAATAAAGAGGACTGTAGAACTGCTTGTATGGGAAAAGATCTGTAACCTGCTTCTTCTTACAAGAAGTTATATTTTCACTTTTCAGAAGATTCATTTTTATGTCTGCAACATCTACATGTTCATTTAATAGTACCTTATTTTAATCAGTTTCCATGATTACTGTAGTCATTTGAAAAATGTGAGAGCTGCTGGGGGTGGTGGTAAATGTGTGTGTGTGTAATGTAGCCTAACAAAACTGCTGTTGCTTTTTTGCTGGAAAATGCTTTGAAGTCTTTAAGTCTGTGTATCAGTTACTTGATTGTTGCAGGGAGCTACTGGAGAACATCAGAAGTTTTGAGTAGTTTTATGTTTCTTTTCCTGGACACTATGTTCCATCTTCTTGCAACTTTAGAACTCTTCTGACATCAGTCTTTCATATCTTGTGTGAATTTAGACAACCTTGCAGGCTTTCAGGCCCCTTGCAAAAGTGTTTTCACAGATAGCCCTGTGGATAGACTATGTGTACTTGCAAAAATTGATTGCATGTTGTTTTCTGTTGCTGTCAAAGCTTTGCACATGCAATTCATCACCTGCAGAATAGGTTCATGTCATCAAGGTATAATGTGGGACTTTCCTTTGGAAACTTTTCAGGGCTTCAGAGTGGATCTTCCTATCAAATCTGCTCGCTACCGTGGCCAGTACAACACCTACCCTATCAAGTTGTTCTATACTTCCAACATTCCCATTATTCTTCAGTCTGCTCTGGTGTCAAACTTGTACGTCATCTCCCAGATGCTTTCTGCACGCTTCAGTGGCAACTTACTGGTTAGCCTGCTGGGTACTTGGTCTGTGAGTATTATTCCTTTTAATCTTGCATACAGCTCTGTAAGAGTGCCGTTAACATGCGTAATTGAAGGGATGGTCTGTGTAAAGATAAAGGCACGTTTCTACAGGTGTCATGTACACTGAAGCTCCTAGATTAGTAATTTGTTTAAACTGGTGGAATATGAGACTTGCTGTGATGAGTGTGGATGTTAAGTCTCTGTTTAACTAGGGTGGGTATTTTTACTGTTCCTTATTGTTTTGTTTCCACATTAGAAACTGCTTATGGTAGTAAAGTTTTATCTTTGTGTGCTGCTGTAAAGACGGTGATATACAGTGACATGAAGGTGATACATAACTCCAGTCTTAGCTTAATTGCTAAGAAATAGTGAGAAAATTGTTGACTGCTTGCTTCCTTCTTCTAGGACACGTCATCTGGTGGCCCTGCTCGTGCTTATCCTGTTGGTGGACTTTGTTATTATTTGTCACCTCCAGAGTCCTTTTCTTCAGTGTTAGAAGACCCTGTCCATGCAGTTGTTTATATTGTATTTATGTTGGGCTCCTGTGCTTTCTTCTCTAAAACATGGATCGAAGTCTCTGGCTCCTCTGCCAAAGATGTAAGTTTAAAATGACAAATGATGTAAGCCTACATGATGCAAACAGAGGGGCTGTTGTAAAATAAGTGCTGACTTTCTCCTGAAAGAGCTGTTAGGCCAGTAATCACCTTAGTAATATTTATCATTTATATATATAGTGAATTTGATTCTGGATCAGAAAGGGCTTTTTTTTTTTTTTAAGTGGGGACGATGGAGGTAGAATGCATGGTAGATTGCTTTTTTTTTCAAAAGCAACAACAGGTATGCCAGACAGGAACAGGCATAAAAAGTTCTCCATTTGTTTTGGGGAAGGTTAACTGGAAGTTGTTCTTTTTAACTAGAGGGACCTGATAAGACAATGTAGTGCAGGGTACTAATGTACCTGTGACTAGCTTTATAAATTTCCATTTGCTACAAGATATTCAATACTCAGCAACTATATCAGTCAAATTGGAAAACAAGGTGGGAAATAGTTGTCATCATGGTACGCTTGTATTGTGGTTTGGGGTAGGAGATCAAGTTTGACAGCCAGATGGAATGGTTTAATCTATTCTTTAAGAAATATGTGATAGTTGTTGTATAGCTACTGTTAGCAATATGAATACTCGCTCAGCCTTGCATCCAGCTGCTTGTTATCAGACGTGTAGGGAGGCACTCATGGGTAAGTATAGCTAGATTTTCTTTCAGCTTAAACCAACATACAACTTGTAACACTTCAGTATAGTTTCTGGGTACTGGAGAAAAGTTATAAACAACATCAAAAATAAAAATTGATAAATCATTACCTACAATTGCAGAAACACAGTTAAAGATTGATGTGCCAAGAAGGGATTCTTTGTCAGTCACTTCATTTCTAATATGGTCCCACAAATAAATAGTTAACTCAACTGATTGTGGGAAACTGAACTGTAAGAATGGACACTTCATGGAATGTTTTTACTAACGTCCACTAAATCCTAACTAGGAGATGGTAGGTAGCAAAACAGGAACTGAATTACATGTAGGATAGCCTATCAGTTTCTGCATTTTCCTTTTTTCAATAGGACTAGAATTATCCAAAAAGCTTTGCATAATTGACATCATGGAGAAGTGCCTGTGACTGCAGTCTATCCAAAGTTAAAGTACTGGATATTTTTTAATCAGACCAACAATATACAGTAAAATAACAAAACCACCATTTACTTGAAATGTCTTGCTTCTGGTTTCTCATAATGTTAGATTCTGTGGCTCTGGCAAATGGCACTAAAGTAACTCGTTCTGTTTCTTGATTCAATACAGGTTGCCAAACAATTGAAAGAACAACAAATGGTAATGCGAGGCCACAGAGAAACTTCAATGGTACATGAACTAAACAGGTAAGCTATGCATTTCATTGGTTATTTATGCAAAGTGTTACAGGAAAGCACACTGAAAATTTTGCTTTGAGTTCTGTTTTCTGGACCCCAGAGCATGGCTATTCTTCAAGCTTTGTTGCATGCATGAGACACAGAATACAGCCTCATTAATAGCTGGATTTGCACAACATGCAGCCTTGCAGTTAGAAAATGTGCCTGAATAGTGAGGGTTTGTCTATACTTTACTGCTTCAAACTGATGAATGGTATTTTTAATGTAATTGTTAACGTCTTGAGGGTACTTCTTTCAGAGTAATCATTTTTAAAATTAGTAGCTACTTAAATACAGTAACTGTAAAAGTAGGCAGTGGTTGATCGCTAGCTTTTTTGATTACAGGGTGGGACCTGTGTGCCCTTCATGTTACAGAAATGTTATTGCAACTTTACGTTTGAGTCATCTGCAAATGACTTGAAGATCTAGTAGCCATAAATTTACGCTTAATTACTAGGTAGAATGGAATACTTCCTTGTCTTAGCTTAGCATGTTTCTCCCTTCCAGTCAGGTTGAATTTTCCTAGTACACTATTGCATGTGCCTTATCTTGGATTGGTGGACCTAGTACAGTAAAGAATATCCTGCCATTGTATTTTTTTTCACTTGTATAATTTGTGTTTTTAAAGCACCTGATTTAGATTATCTATGCAGTCATTTCTCTGTGGGGTTGTTTATTTTATGGGAAAAACTAGCCTCTGATTTAGGTACCTCCCATAGGATTAGCAGTATATGGCAACTATTACATTTGAAATATCCCGAGCAAGCTCTAAGGGTACCTTTTCTATTCCCACCTTGTTTTACAGGTACATCCCTACAGCTGCTGCATTTGGTGGTCTCTGTATTGGCGCCCTCTCTGTGTTGGCAGACTTCCTTGGGGCAATTGGGTCTGGAACTGGAATCTTGCTCGCTGTCACTATCATTTATCAGTACTTTGAAATTTTTGTAAAGGAACAGAGTGAAGTTGGCAGTATGGGAGCTCTTCTTTTCTAAACCTAGCTTCTCATGGACCCAGGAAAGGGGAGAAACACTCTCAAAAGTGTCCATTCAGATGCAAAGAAGTAATGTAAACTTGATAACGTCATTCTATAGGAACACGTATTTTAATAATGTTTCCAAAGCGCATTCCCTTATGTTCAAACTTTTCTAGCATACTGTTTGCATTTTATAGATTGCTGGGGGAAAATGTGCAAAAAAATTTTTTTTAAGAAAATTGTTTTTTTTTAATTATGTATTAAGAGAATCAGCTTTCTGAATTGGATTTCGTTCAATGACTCTTGAATTTTTTCATCCCTTTGAAAATTAGTATACCTGAAGACTTTGCAGGTTTTAATAAATGATTGTGGGGAGGGTTGAATGTTTGGAAAGGATTTTTTTATTTTTTTTTCCCCCATTAAACATGTCTTTGTATCTCCTTTGCAGTAGTGGTGAGAAATCTCTCCCCCTAATGCTTGAGTTCCATAATTATGGTTGTAAGCACAAACAGTGTTTAAAATGTTCAGTTTTGTGGGGTCTTTTTTGTTCAAATATGGCAGATTTGGGAGGCAGTTGTTTCTTTTCACTAAACGTTATCTGTAATTCCAAATGTCTTGTTGTGTAATTACTGAGCTAGACCTTGACAGATGTTGAATATTGGCTTGAGATTGTTGTCAAGTTTTGGTAAGAGATAGGATTGTCATCTTTCCTGTCCCCCCTCTTCCATAAGCAGAAAACTCAGGTGAATTGGGATTCTGCCAGAGTCTGTGCCTAGGAGTTGCACCTTGTGAAACTTGGTAATACTGGCAGCTTTGTAAAAACCCTTTAATTAGTTCTCCTTGCCATTAACTGTAGTCCTAGTTCTGATGCTAGCTGAAAGAAATGGATGTTATGGCTGATTAGATGCATATCTGCTTGTACCCTTTGCAAAAGGTAGTTTTCATCGATTTAAAAGAAAAAAAAATGGTCTTGTAGTAATCAGGACATTATCTGACTACTCATATCTAGTGAATTTGGAGTTTCACTCATATCACACAGTGTGAAAGAATGTATGTACTTGTCTCCTTTTTCTATAGTCACAATGGAGGCTTTTCCATCCTATAATCTCATGGACTTGAATGGTGCATAAAAAAATACTTTTTCAGAAGGTATTGGGACTCCTTGTTCAACATCATACCTTCAAAATGGAGAACTTTATAAAAGGCTTCAATGGACCAGAATAATCCTTAAGTTTCCTTTTTTTTTTTTTTTTTTTAGTTTGTCAATACTAATTAGGTGGCTAGGACCAAATGGTAATATTCATGTATGAGTCTTGTAAATATAATTCTCCATCAGTATTGGACAACACAGAAACCAGAATAAGTTGCAATGTTGGAATGTTTCTCAACACTGCATCAACATGCCTTCTGTGCATAGTTGAATGTTGTGCTGACTGACAGCACATGAATTACTTTTTCTGCTCGGAGTGATGGGACTACTCGGCTATGTACCCAAGGAGCACGGATGACACCTAGAAACACTTGTTAATGCACTGAGCTCAGATACCAAATGCGTGAGAATTCTGCAAATGCAGATGAGATTCACTTCTATGGATAGGTTTAAGTCCTGGGGAAAGGATCACAATTGGAAAAGGAACAGAAGTATTGAGATAAAAATATCTGTGAAATGCTTACTACCAACTGTTCATTATTAATTCACACTATGTTCTGTAATTTTCCTGTATTTTATAAAATACTGGCATGCCACAGCACAATTTTGATGTGAAGCCAGGGACAGTTCAAAAGTGGCTTTAAAGGGAGAGGGAGGGAGTATAGTGTGGTTCTTCTTTTTTTTTTTCAGGAAGCCCAATGTCATTTTTTTTTTTATTTGTAATAAAAAGGACTCCACTTCTGGGTATGCAGTTCTGGCTGGGCTGGAGCTGTACTTATATTTTTGGTCATATCAGCTGTTTGAACTGGTTGCAGTTTAGACCATCAGCTCTTGAGTGTCTAAGCAGCACTTGTTCTATGCATCTGTATTTTTGTTGTCTTGTGCTGGAGTCTTTGTTATCAAGCAGCTATGTCCTCAAAGCAGGACCTGCTGATCGTACAGTGGATGTTCACAAAAAGAAATAATGCCTAAACAATCTGCTTTATACTGAAATAAAGTACATCTTTGGAGCTAATGTTTGGCTTTTAGTGCTTTGAATACCCTTACAATTCTAGGAATTGTTGAATGCTGTTACCTGCCCAAAATACCATGAAAGCAATCCCTCTGAAAACAGCTGTTTAGAGGGTCCATGTAACATAAAGAAAGTTTGTACTTGCTCCAAGACCTCCTCTTAACAATAGCTTGCCAAAATAACAAAGCCTTATGTATTCCTCTGGGCTTTCCTGTTCCAGAAGAGAGATTTCAAAAAGTGCTTCACAAGTAAATAGCAGGAGAGCAAAAAATGGTATATCGGTTAGCAAGCTTTTTTTGTATCAAACATAGTACCTGTCCTTTTTTTTTATATGACACTAATACTAGGCATTAATAAATGCATTAATTGCAACAAAACTCGAGGGCTGATGCTACCTCAGTATTGTTTTGCCCTCTGAGTTTTTGAACGGAAGTTGGAGTAAGTATTAAACAATCAAACACAACAACAACTTCATGAAGTAGATACCTAAGCTAACTTAAATACCATTTGCAAGAAATGCAGACAAGATTTTGGTCACTTTTGAAGTCATTTTAAACAGTACATGGGTTTCTTCCTTGCTGTTCTTCTATGAAAGTTGCATTAATAACCTGCAAGAATATTATGTGATCACATCTATGATCACAGAAGTAAATGAAGTTAGTGCAGAGGTGATCAGTTACCCACAAGAGAGCTAGTTGAAATACTAATGCTAAAGCGAAGTTTGAAATCCTTTCTGCTGGCAGCATTTTAAGTGAAATTCTTTGTGTAGCTTTTTGTTCTTCACAGCAGGTTTCATGTGAAAGATCATAAAGCTTGTGCTGCTACGTAAGCGATGGATGTTTGATTTCTGTCGCTTTTATTTAGGAAGCTTTAAATATACTCCAGGTTCTTTAGCAGTTCACCTGTTCCTAAGGCCTCTCTCCATGTAGTTTTGAGGCAGGAAAAGGTCCCATTGTTTATCAAGCTCAACTGTTTTTTTTGTTGTTGTGGGATTTTTTTTTTAATCCTTTTGGCTGCAACTGTAAAGGTTGTTGCTTTACTTTGTGGAAGGTTCCATGACTGCATTCCCTAGATTTCTTCCAAGGATAGCCCTGTCCATACACTGTATACGTGTGATCGTTTAGGAAAATAGATTTAGCAACAAGCTTTCAGTAAAGGAGGAGGCAGAGTAACTTTTTCCCTAATTGTTCTTCATTGCAGCAAAGAATACCAAGCCTTAGGTTGCCTTGATATTTTTTTTTGATTTTTTTTTTTTGCTGATTTTGGGGAGC
This sequence comes from Aythya ferina, assembly GCF_964211825.1. Lineage (NCBI taxonomy): Eukaryota > Metazoa > Chordata > Aves > Anseriformes > Anatidae > Aythya > Aythya ferina. The sequence continues at coordinate 11,572,591 of NC_140306.1, forward strand.
TTCTCACAAGTTTTTGTAAAGCTGCTACTTGCTTACTGACATTGTGTGACATACATGATGCGTTCTGACTGCCCCAAATGCTAAAACACATGTATCCTTGTGTGCTGGCTGAGCTGCTGCGTCATTCCCGCAGCTCATGCACATCTCCCCAAATGCATGCTGGCTGCTGGGTGTTCTCCCCAACAAAGAAGGGGCTTTCAGAAGAAGTGGCCGGGGAGGGAGACCACTGACATCTCTGAAACTTCTGTTTGGTATGTGGCTCGGATGGCCTGCTGTCTCGGTTTCTCTCTTGCTGTTCTCTCTGCCAGCTTTCTGACATGAAACTCCAGCCTTCGCCTGCTTCCTGCCTGGAAAGGTCACGGTTTGAACCGCGGCCAGCAGCGAGTGGCGGTGCTGGCACCCTCCCAGCTGCACAGGGAGATGTGCAGGTGTTCAAACAATGCCTGCTTGTTAGGGGGGCTCAGGCCTGTGAAACCCGGGCCCCTCCAGCTTCATCAAGTCTCCCTGAAGGACGGGTGCTGGCATGCTGAAGGGGAGCGTTTGCCCGCCTGGTGGCAATGTTACACTGCAATTCAAGGCACCGGGTTCTGCAATTTGGAAGAGAGCAGTAAAATAAGCATTAAATCTGTACCGAATGTGTGTTCTCTCTCTCTCTTTTTTTTTTTTTTTTTTTTTTTTTTTTTTTTTTTTTTTTTCCACTTTGCTGTGATGCTGATGGGTGTCATACAGTGTAAAAAGTTTGGGAACAGAGTTCACCAATGTTTCTTTGTAGGTTCTAGAATCAGGGCCAAGCTTCAGGTGGTTTTAATCTGAAATGCTAAAAACGATCTCTTCCTTTTATAGCGTTTATAGATACTTAGAATATTGTCTAATATTTTTCAAGCCTTCTAAGTGTCGAAGAGGTGCTGTGTTACAGCTACTTAGTCTGCTCAATATTGCTATACAATTTAAGCCTAGATTGAGACGGTCAATGGGATTGGAAAGAAGGCAAGAAAAGAAGCATTTAAAAACAAAATCAATATTCTAAGCTGGGGACCTAATTAGTCAGCTAGACTTTAAGCTGCTGTTTTATAGCATGCGACTGCATGGATCTGCTAAAATTGAAACTCTTCAGCGGGCCAGGTTCTAACAATCCTCTGGCTATTGCTGATGTGATGCTGGCCAAGCTGGCAGCGCTTGGCAGAAAGGAAATACCCTGACAATTGGCACCTCCTTTGGCAGTTGTATGAGAGGGGCTGGAGGCTGAATGAGCACAGACATGATATACTTTGTCATTGCAGAACGGGCTGTCAGAGATGGGATGCCTGCTCAGATATTCCTTGTTGGAGAACAAGACGACTGGGCCAGTCAATCTAGCAGCAATATGAATACCTGAGAGCTTACAATAGGAGCAAATAAAACAGAAGAACAGTTAGGATATCATTTTTTTTAAGCTATGTTTCAGATCTTTTCGCATTGCCTTAGAGAAAATCAGGATGCGTGGCATATGTATCAGCCCGGATTCCTCTTCTCATAGATTAAGGCTAAGGTAGATGGTTCCAAAACCAGCGTGAGCACTGCTGCAGGAGTATTAGCCATCTGAAATGGCTCTTACCCACTTTAATCCTCAGCATGCCTTTAGCCAGTTGATGTTCTTACAGCTTTGGTGGGTCACTTCTGTATACCTGTGGTGTGAAGCTGTATAAAAGAAAAAGGCAGCTCCAGGCATTCAGGGGCAGAAAACTTAGCAAGAAGAATATTTTACACAATTAGCATCATGATGTAAGTGTGACAACTCACACTTGTTTAAATTGCCTTTTTTTTTTTTTTTTTTTTTTTGCCAGCAAAAGAACAAAGAATTGCTGCTGCTGGATTCCAAAGGGCTGCAGAGCCGTGCCTGATGCAGCTAGTGCAAAGGCTCACCCTGGCCACAGGTGTAGTCATTTTTATGATGATTTGGGACTGCAGAGCTCAGCTGTGGGGAACAGGTGGTGCAAGCGGGGTGAGAAGTGATAGCAATGTGAAGGAGCTGTCGGGAGAAGTAACACAGGGGCTAAGGCAGTGAGGAGAGAAGATGTGAGGCTGATTTGTGTTGGTGTGATGTCTCTGCACATAAGAGGAGCACCACTAAGAATACTCCCAAGCCCCAGGATTTTGCTGGCAACAAACTGTGAGTGCCTTATGGTGACGAGGGTTAAGGTCATAAAGGGGCATCTGCCTGTTGGATTTCCTCAGTAAGAGAAAGCCATGAATACCTGTGTGCTGTAGAAATTGATGTTTTTTTTATTGTTAGTATCCTAGACTGGCCTGCTATTTCCTTTCCCATGTAGAAAGTTGTCTTTACTTTCTGTGGCTGTAGAGCTTGTGAGATATGGATATTTATTAAAAACATTCAGAAAGCAACTTAATTCTCTAAGGCTTCTTGAGGACAGAGTTTGAACTGGTGATTTTTTTTTTTCTCTTAAAAAAAAATAACACAAATTTGTGTTACAATTTAATCAGGCCACTCTTGCTTTGCATAGTCCTTGGCCAGAAGAGAGATTTAGAAAGGGCACATTTTAACTTTCTTAGGTAGGTAGATAAAGAACTGTATTTTATTAGCTCAATTCCTCCTGTTTCTTGAGTAGTATGGGCTGGTGGAAGCAAGCCATTGTTTGGGTGACATCTTACCTCATTTAATGATGATGCCTAAGCCTAACACAACTTTCTCTAAGTGATGCAGTGCTGCTATTCTTACTTAGTTTTAAACACTTGCATCTGTCCTTCTATAGTGGATAGTAGGAAGTTTGCATGATCCTTTAAACTGTAATGGCAAAAGGTATCTCATTCCAGTTGTATGGCAAATACACCAAAGGGTTTCTGGTTTTATGAAGTGGATTCTCAGTTGTTATTTGCATTGAGAGTTGTTCGTTTTGCGTGGGAGTACACATTTTGTTGGGTGGTGGTTGTAATTACAGCATGAGAGAAATCTTGGCTCTGAAGATTTCAGTCTGAATTTAAAAAAAATAAAACAAAAGTAGGGATGGAAATAAAGCAATGGTGCAGAGAATGAAGGCTAGGTCTTGTCTCTGGTCAGCCAGCTGATTCCTGCAAGAGTACTGACTCAAATGTGTGTATGTGCCGTGCCGTTCCTATACTTGTCTTCCCTTTTCCATTGATGTTGTCCCTCCTTGAAGCATGTGGAAAAAATGCCAGCTCTGTAGAAATTGAAACACAGATCCGAACTGCACACATACATGCATATAAAATAGGTGTCTTTTAAACATAACCATGAGCTTCTAATTAATGAAATAGTGCGCTTCATTGTGTCCTTAAGCCGAAAATCGGTGTGTCAGCAGCGAGCTCAAGCCTGTAGTAAGAAGAGGGTCAGAGAATCAAGTGGTCCGCGTGCCAGCGTGGTCATGCTTTTCTTTGTTCCTGTGGAATTGGTGAGAGATCACAGCCTTGATGTTATTTCATCCTTGTAGAATATCTGTACTTCGCCAGAGAGTGTTTCCGTTATGCATAGTTCATTAAGCAATGGTCAGAGCTTTGAGTGCCTGCAATTCATCAAGTTTAACACTTTACGTTTACTATAAGAGAAGGCAAGGCTGCGTTTCTTTCTGTTCTCAGTTCTTAAAAGTATTTACTATAAAATCAACTGGAATCTGTGCCCTCTGACTAAGAAGAGGTGACAGATTGATACTGGTGGGGTTCTCAAAGGTGTCATCAAAGAAATAATGAAGTTGCCTGTTCTTGGCTCAATAAACCTGAAGGCTGTTACGTTGCTGCAGCCCTGGGAGCTTTGTACGAGTATAATGAAGTAAAAACGTCCTCTAGAAACAAGCAGGAGTTACGATTCTTTAGTCTGGGCTTCAGCCTATAACTTGAAAATCCCAGGTAAAACCTCTGTCCTACTTCAGGCTTTTTGTGTGACCAAAGATAGGTCTGTAGTGGGAGATGCTTGTGTGAAAGGAATTTGTTTTGCATCTCTACACTAACAGAGTTGTGAGGGGATTGGCACAGGGAGATGGGCAAGGATGCGCTCTGTCTCTGCAGTCACTGTGTTACCCTGTGGTTAGCTATCAGTTATCTCCCTCTGGCTGCCTGTTTATTTTTCTCGTAGTGGGATGTGGGGATTTGTTAATGCTCCGAAGCATTTGCATGGGGAAAAATCCTCACAGAAAAGCAGTGCAGTACACAATGAATCAATCCTATGGATTTTGCCCTTCCTTTCACTGAGCATTATTAATAACACTCCTCAAGCTGTCTGCTACCTCGAGTGCTGGGCAGTTTTCTGCTGGCCCATGGGTTTCCTGTGAAATGTTTCACAGATTCAGTGGGAAAACCCAACCGGATCCAAACTGCCTGTGCTGTGTGCTGAGCACAGCCCTGGTGTGCTTGCAGGAGGCCAAACTACAGCACACAGCCTGCACCCTGCTTTCAAAATACAACCTGCAGGCCTGTGAGAGTTGAGCACAAGTCTGCAAAAGGCTGGGAGCCTGCACAGAGCTGTTTCTTCACACTCTCCATCCACCAGCACACACTGGCAGGCAGGCACCCCAGGTTGGTGACACCAGGCTCCAGGAGGATGCTGCCTCGTGCCTTTACCCTGCAGCTCTGACAGGGCGGCTTTGCCTTTCTCTTGTAAAATCCCCTGGCAGGAGACTGGTGAGGTTCTTGCCAAACGCCTCTGTGAGTGGGAGGAGGGCCCAAGGGGTTTTGTGAACAGGATGGGGAAGTTCTGCTCTGCTTGTAGGTGAGGAAGGGTGTCCAGTATTCCTAAAAACTATTGATGTGTCTGAATACTGCTGGAAAGACCATGCTTTCTGGATTAGACAAAGTGAATTCATCCTCTGAAAAATCTATCCAGAAGGACAGGGCCCTTTAGGAATATACAGTTATCGGTCTCTCTAATCTTAGGTGCCTATCACCTGTATCCAAGTTAGTGCAATATAGATGTCCAGGCAGGCTGGAGACGTTCAATAACGCCACTGCTATGGTTCGTTACATTAATACTGAGCTGGAGCACATCACTCCTGCGGTCAGTGGTCTGGAAACCCATGCGCAGCTCTCGGACTTAGTGAGTGTTGGGGATGATAAAAGAAGGGAGAGGCTGAAGCAGAGCTCGGCATCACCACTTGGGACCCAGAGAGGTCTCTGGTGCTGGGGGATCGTCCTGGGCCTCTATGCAGTTAGCGTGGTAGGTCTCAATATCTACCTAAAATATTTTGGGTTGTTGCTGTTTCTATTATTTGTGATAAAGAGTTGGGCAAAAGTCCATTGATCAGGCAGTGCTTGCTGTCTGTCTCTGTCTGCCCCTCGAGGCAGCCAGCTTGTGGCTGCAGCGACAGGGCAAAGCTGCTTCATACACGGCACTGGCACTTCATGGGAGGGAAAAAGGTGTGATAGCAGCAAGTACAGGCCTTTTTTCCCTTCTTGCCGCATGAATATGCGAATTGCTGTGTGGACGTGGGGAGATGTGTGATGGACTCAGCTGCCTCCCTCCGCTCAAGGGAGCAGCCTTTCAGCTTTCAGGCTTGACAGCACGTGGCATTCAAGCCCGGCATGGGAGGTGGTGACAAGGAAGGTGCTAAATTTAAAAATAAATATAATAATAATAAGGAAAAAAAAAAAAAAGAAATATAAGCCAATGAAGAGCGAAAGGAATCTCATTTTTAGGAGAAAGCTCCTGAGTTTCTCAGGAAAAGTGAAATATCTTCCAGAGCTGTTGCTTGAGCTAAACTGTCTTGGTTTCCTAATGATGAGAAACAGTGGTAGGTGTAATTACAGAGCATAAGGAGAATTGTTATATTTATGAAATAATATTTCTTTTACTGTATCGTATTAAAAATATGGACTACATTAGAAGTGAAACTGCATTTCATGCAAAGATTCTTGCGCCACAGGAGAAAAGAAATGTATTTATCCAGGAGGGAGTAAGATACTGAAAATAAGAAGCATCAATATTACTAACATGCATACAGAGAAGGTTATATCTTATGGCTCTGAAATAGAATTTAAATATAGACCTAATAGTGCAGATACACACAACTTTGCTTTAGGAAAACTAGCTGTGAAGAAAAGGCTGTGAGATTTCTATATAGGCTTATTGAAATTTTTTAGCAGGACAGTATTAAAGACTAAGTAAAATTGGCTGGCAATAAGCAGGAATTACAGCTGCCTAGTGCTTTAATGTAAATAATGCAGATTGGAGTATTTTAGGGAAAGCTTTCTTCAAATAATGGAATACAGAAGTAATGTGACTGCTTCAAAATGTAACATGTGTAAAAGCATTTTTCAGTGCTTTCCTAAGTACTGTGTTTTAATCTGGCCTTCCCAGCTTCTGGCAACCCTATTCCCACTGCTATGGGATCTCCTGGCCAGGAGGAGCTGTGGCTGTGCTGGGGAGCTGTGGGAAGAGGGGTGTGAGCGGTGTCCTGGGGCAGGGGCTGTGCCATGGGGATGGTCACAGCTAGGAGGACAGCAGGATCCCAAGCCCGTGCCTCCCCGAGATCTCTGCAGGCTTTGGGCACGTCTGCCGCGCATATGTGAGACTCATCAGCCAGCCCGTTGCGTGTGGAAGTCATTAACTTCGCCCAGATGGAAAAGCTGCCTCGTGCTCCCACTCCAAAGGGAGCCTCCGATGGCTTCCTCCTCATGACGAGCACACGCGGCGGTGGCCCTACCTGCTGGCCTTCTGCCGCTTCCTCCCCGTCTCCGCTTGGCCCTGCCCCGCTGCTCCCCTCTGTCAGCTCCCATTTGCCATCCCTCACATCTGTGCAGGCCGGGCGCCGGCCCCGTCTGACGGCTCTCACCATCCGGACGATCAAGGGGAGCTCCGACAATGGGGACGTTGTGGTGCCGAGGGCCCGGAGCCCTCCTGCCCTCTTCCCCATAGCGGGGGGCCCGTCCACGCTGCCTGGTGGTCGTGGGCCGGGCGATGAGGGTCTGGTGCCGTGGCTGAGGTGTAGGGGAGGCTGTGGTGGGCTGGGTTGTGAGGGGTGTTGGTTAGTGAGGTGACGGAGGGAAATGCAGATGCTTGAGGATACGACGGGATAAAAGGGGTGCAGGGTTTGAGGTCCCGTGAGTGTGCTGGTTCAGAAAGCATGTGGCTGTGGAGGTGTCTCTAATACAAATCGAATGCATGATTTAATTCACAACATGAAGTAAAACCTCTGTCTGGGATTTTGATGGATTTGCTTCTGTACTCAAACACTTCTTTTCTTTTTTTTCTTTTGCTGGCATCAGCTTCCTAGGAAGAGCATTGCCGGGCAGCCTGCTGTGCCCTCTGGGAGTTGCTTGTCTGTCTGGTGCCTTTTCACCTTTCTTCTCTTCCTCTTCATCTCTCTCTGCCTCCTCTGTTCTCTCATAATACACAGCCTTCTGCTAAATGCCATGTCTCTCTTCTGGTTCTCCTCTCTCTTTCTTTGGGATTGCTTCCAGTATACACAGGGATTATTCTCCTCTCTGGTTGTGCTTTCTGCTGTCTTTTGTTAGATTATTTCTGCCTTTCACTTCCCTGTTGTCTAGATTTTCCTTCCTTAAATCCTTTTTTTTTTTTCTTTCTTTAGTGTGAATTTTCTCTTCTATTCTCTTCTTCATGAGATGTCTCTCCTTTATTCATTTAAATAGCCTCAGCCTTGCCTTTGTGTAAGGTAAGGCTTGGGCTGCTGTTGCCTTGTGAGATGCTGGGTGCTTGGACTGCAGGTATGAATCAAGGGATTTGGGTAGTACCCAAAGCAGTCCACATGGGTGGTATCTCAGCAGGCAGCTGGAGGTCCTGCTGACTTTGTATGCCCCAAAAGGCCAAATACAGTGTGTTGGCTTTCTTGTTTCCCCTCCAAATGGACAGAATGAGTTACACGTGAGGTTGAGGTCACTGGAAATAAAGTCTGCCTTTCCAGCTCTCTCCTTGCACTGGTAGAAGTGGGATGGTATCTGCTGACACCAACCTGCCCTTCCAGTTCAGAAGAAGCAATGTTAAACTCTGCTCATGCAGCTGTGGTGAAAGCAGGGATGTGGTTTATTTCGCTGGGTGCTCTGCGGTACTTGCACCTACTCCCGTGACCCAGGCAGAGCTCAGCATGCAAGAAATGGTGATGTTCATCCACCTGGAAGGAAAGATTGCTGCAGGTGCAGGGGTTCTCTAGTGGCTTTGCTGAGGACAATCTTCCTTGTCATAAGAAGTGGGAAATGCTCTGGTGTAGCAGTAAGAGCATAGTGTTGCAAGAGGTGTCGTGGCTATGCTGGGATCCCAAATTGGGGCACTCACAGCCCCGCACATCCTGGTGCTGCTCACTGCAGAGCGAGCCTCCTGAGAGAACACCATTCTTAACTATTCAAGCCCAGCACTGGTTGTTCAGGAAGATCTCCACTTTCTGTTCTGGGCTGTATTTTTTTCTGGCCTATGGGGCATTGCTGTGCTCCGCAGCCAGCTGTGTCCCCCCAGAGGTGGTGGTGTCCTGGTGACAGCCGGAGCAGAGCAGTTGAAGCACTACGAGGCTGGGCCGCTGTAAAATACTCTTTATCAAAAACAAGCGCTGTGAAGTGCTGTAATTCTTTTGACCCCCCTCCCTTTTTGTTTTTCCTTCCCCCCCAGTAGGAATATATCCGCTATTTAATTAATTTTTTTTAATATCTCTCTTTCCAGACTTTTTATTCCAGCCCCACTGCCTGTGATCCCTGCAGGGCGAGGGGGGGCTGAGTGACAGGCTAATAACCTGCTCCGGCTCCCGCTCCGAGCCCAGTGGCAGGTGTCCCGGCGCCCCTATTGAATGCCACCATCCAAAAAAAAAAAAATTATCAACAATCTTCCTTCAACAATGATTTATTATTGCCATAATTTGCCTTGGTACAATGAGCTGCGGAGCGTATTTCTGCACCCGGCTGACAGGGGTTTGATGGCTCCAGGTTCCTATTTTATTTAGTCTTGAGCCTAATATGATTTGGTTACCCTCGCCCCCTCCCTCTCGTCCCTCTCCTCCCTCCCCACCCAACCTTTTCTCATTTTGTTTTGTTTTCTCCGAGTGTGTGTTTCGCATAACCCTGGGCCGGCTGACAGCGCTTGTAAAAACCAGAAGTCGATCTCGCGGTGGCTTTTCACCATTAATCAAGCTGCCTGGAATTGGAAAGTAACACTGACAGGCTTTTATCTTGGCGAGAAGGAGGATGGCAGATGTATTTTATGGTGGATGAGCCTTCACGGCTTCTATTAGACGGGGACTTCAGCGGTACAAGGTGGTGCTTTGGGGGAGGAGGAGAGGCTGGGGGAAGGAGGGGAGCGAGGGGGAGGAGAAGGCGAGGAGCAGCCTATAGATAAATAGATCCGTCAGTCAGGCGATGTGGGGGTCTCCAGGCGGCCAGCCATTGTAGGTGACAGAAAAGGCAATCAAAGACAAAACAAATCAAAAGGTACATCTTATCAGCAGCAGGCCAGCTGGACTTCCACCGCACTCGGAGGCCCCGCGGAGGGCAGGAGAAATTAATCGTGCTGTCGAGGCCAGAGAAATTGTTGCCGCGGAAGGTCCAAGTTCAGGCGAGCGGAGGTGGCCGGCGTGAAAGGGAGAGGGAGAGCGGGGGGAGAGGAGCGAGGACGCGAGTGCCGCCGTCCCGCCGCGCTCCCCCGGCCGCCGCCGCGGCTCCTGACAAGCGCATTCATCGTGCGATGATAGCTCGGCACCTATGATTGGTACCTTTAATAATATAGCCCTCGCTCAGCTGTCACCCTGAAAGAACATTTTTTTTTTTTTTTTCCTTCCCTCCCGCTCTCCCCGATGCAAAGATACATCCGTAATGAGAAGGGTGACGGAAAGTGGGAGCGCGGGGAGCCGGGGAAAGTTTGGAAGAACATTAATCACAAAGTGAAGCTGGAGGTGATGCCGGCCGTGCTGGCAGGAGAGGGGAGCGTGCTGCGGGTCTGGAGCTCCTTCGTGTTCCCCACCTTCTTCTGAGCGTCTCAGGGGATGGGGAGACCCCTCCCAGCCTGGAGAGGAGCAGCTTTAGGATCCCCTTCCTCCTGTGCAGCAGGGCAGGGGGAGCTGGAAGGCAGCCCCACAGGGAGTCCTTGATGTAAAAGCAGCGCAGCTCTTATGTGCGATGGATTTGCATCAGATTCAGAGCAGAGGAGCAGCCTTTTTGCCTCCTCAGCCCACAGAAGGAAAGGTGGTTACAAGTCCTGAAAGTTTCCTTGCAGCAGAGATCCTGCTCTGGGCAGTGTGGCTCCAGCCTTTGAATCCAGCCAGCACCATCCCCTTCCTCAGCAGCACTGTGCAGCCTCGTTCCCCAGAGGAGTTTTGCTTTCCTGGGCACGATGCCCTCCTCTCCAGTGTGCGATGCTGCCCATCATGTGCTTATTGCTCCCTCTGCTTGAAAGATACCTGTGTGTTAGCCCACAGCCCCAGGTATGGGCTCAGTGGCAGCATGGCGATGCTCCCACATAAGCACCTGCCCTGCATCAGGGGCAGGAGATGTCCTGGGGCTCCTGCATACCAGAGAAATCACCCCATTATTACTCTTCCCCTTCCTCTGCAGCTCTCAGTGCCATCACTTGGGGATCAGCCCCTCTGAGCATCCACGCTGGGGAAATGTGGGGCACGCAGCATCTCCCACCCTGCTGCAGATGCTGGTGGCCCTGTGTCCATGGGCTGGGGAGAGCAGCAGGCACGGGGTCTGGGGGAGGTGAGGAGGGGGCTCTGCTCCATCGCATTTAAGGAACACGTCTATTTTAATTGAAGGGATAAGCAGCGACGTCCTTGAGTGCAGTTTTCTCCTGTGGTTTCCAGCAGCTTTCCAGGCTGCCTGGCTCCGCGCTGCGGTTGTCTGTCCCTCCCTCAGACAAAGCCCTTGGGCTTGAATTCTTTAGCATTAGCATTTGGCAGTTGGTTCTCTTATTCTGCATATTTGCTCCCTTGTACCTACAACTGATTTGCTAATCTGCATCTGTTTTTGTTTTTATCCTAATAAAAGCGGGGATTATGAGTAAATCTGGATCAAAGGGGTTTGTCTGTAAAAGTGGGGAGTGCCGGTCTCTGCGGCCCATCATCCCGAGCCCCATAGGATCAGGAGGAAAGCAGGGAGGGTTAGACAGTGTCTTGGTAAGAAGTATTTTGTTCTGGATGGCTTTCAAAAATTGAATGGTGATTGCTTTCTGCCTTCTCCGTGAAAGCAGATAACTTCTGCAGACAGTAGTTGGCAGCGGCGCAAACCATGTGGCTGTGATAAACATTGATAATAAGTGGTGGTGAGACCGGTCCTTGAGGAATGGTTCCCTCATCCTCCCAGAAAAGTTTTGCCCAGCAAGGGTAAGGATGGTTCAGCAGGGGGACAGAGCCCTGTCTCCATGCAGATCTTAGCGAGAAGGCACAGAGGAAGAAATGAGGGCTGGACGGCTGGCTTGGACCCAGGACATCCAGAGCCCTGCACTTAAAGGATGAACCCATTGTGTGTCCACCGCAAAGATGGCACAGATGCGGTTTTCTGTGCTCAAATGATGAAATAAAGCCTTTCTTGCAGCACTCTCTGAAGTCTCTAGGTGGCATCTCCACAGCCTGGGACTTCTGGAACTCCAATACTGCGTCCATGTTGAAAGCTAAACAGCCCCAGCCTGGGCTTTGTTGAGGCTTGGGCTCCTTCTAGGAACTGTCTTGCCTTGGGAAAACACATACCCAACATCTAAATTCCTTAATTTCTGCTAATCCTACCAATCTCAGCATGGTAATCTATACATCTGAGGTTTTTGCAGTGGTATTGGATGTGTCTTCATTGTAACGTGCCTGTGATCTCTGAAACAGTTTCCTAGAATCCATTATTTTGCACAACTTTAACTTAACAGAGTGATGTAAGGGAGACTGCAGCTTTTCTATGAATAAGCCTCAAAACTGAGGTTCTAGAACACACGATGGTGCTGACGTGTGATGTAATCTAAATGCAGGGAAGCTGGGTTTAACACTGTAACATGCTACTTGTAGCTTGGGCAGGTGTGGTGGTGGGGATGCCCAGTGGTCTGAGGCAAAAACAAACAAAGTTACACCAAGTCTGTCCTTCAACCTATGTAGATCTGCAGCAGCCTCACGACAAGTGAAGCCTGTGTTCACTTAGTAATGCAAATCTGGTCAGCTGTAAACCAAAACAGATTTCCAAGAGCTTTCTGGGACTGCGGCTGGTCTCTTGCTAACTCTGACTGAAGTACCGCACCGAGGAATTGGGCACGGCACCAAGTCCAAGCAGGGAGGTTGTCACCCTTGCCAAGGCACTTTTAAACATGAGATGAGGTCATGTTTGCATCGTATTTATGGTTATGGCAGAGCACAGATATGTTGCAGTGTTTTGATTGCTTTTGCAGATGGGATCAAATTGTTCCTTAATCGCATTAAAGAAATCAGGTTATGAGCTGGCTGCTGTAGCGCCATTCCACTAAGATGATTATGAACAATTTGGTCCTGTCTGCAAACATCTTAATGAAATGGGGAAACTACTCAACACAGTTGATTTTTGCAGTGTAGAAGTGACTCAGTCTTTGCACTTACCACCAGACAACGCTAATCTTCCGGCTCTTACAGCTTCTCAGAGCACTGAGGGTCACAGTACAACAAAACCCTTCCACTCATGCCATGTGCTGATGCACACCAAGCTCTTCCTCTGCTCGCAGCAGAGCCCTTGAGCCCTGCCCCAGCTCCTGGGCATTGGTGGGGCTGAGGGATGCCAGGCGATGGTTCCTGCACCTCTGTGGCTCTTCACATGGCAGGAACAGAAAGGCACACGGTGCTACCGCCACTGCTGCAGGCACACTTGCCCCATGGGGTGTTTCCAGTCCCACTTTCCCCACTGGAGAGGGGCAGTAATTCCCTGTGGCACAGCAGGGTATAATTTCACCATGCTTGAGTTTTTCCTGACCGAGCCTGAAGTACTTTGGGTGGCTGGAGCTCTCACCTGCCTTCCCTCCCCAGCACAGACCTGAGCTTTTACTCTCTGTATTTGACACCGATATACTGTCTGTCTTTGTTGTAAAGATTGGAAGCTTTCCAGCACAAAAACAGTCTCTTGCAGCATTGGTGCAGAGATCCCAGTCCATGGAGCCATGCACCCACCTGGAACTTCCATCCACAACTATGAAACAAACCAAGAAAGTGGCTGGCCTGGACGCAAGGTTATTAGATGGCCTTATTTTTTTTTTCCACATGCTTCATCTTATCACAATGCTCTGGGGCTCAAATCAATTTCCTAAATGTAGGTGATGAGGTTAGGTATGTCACTAGGCCAAATAAAATCTGTTGTATGGTCTGAGATGACAACGTGCTCGATACCTGCTGGTTTCACCATTGCTTTTGAGGGGAAGTAATAGCACAGGACAGAAGTAGCATGAGGGGCAGCCAGGGATAAATTACTGCCCCCAAGCACAGCCTTGATGGCCACAGGCCTGCAGCACCCTGTCAGGAGGAGCTGGTGGTGCCCAGGGAGGTCAGTGTGCTGCAGAATTAGCAGCTGCAGGGACAGTGGCTGGGTCTAGGGACTGGGGATGGCCTGGGGACGCTGCTTTTGTCCCTGCTGATGCTGGCTTGACAGAGGTCCTTGCCAGGCAAGTGGCTTCTCCTTCAGGGAGCACGGGCCCCCCTTCCCACTGCATGCAGAACTGGGGCTAAAATCTCAGCTTGTGCCATTCGCTGCTTTTCAGTGCAGGCTCGGGAACGTGAGTTTTTGTTTCCTTAGAAAAGAGAAGGCATGCGTCATCTGCAGATGCGGAGGCAGATGTGAGCGTGCCGTTTGCTTCCTTGCCTGAATCCAAAACATGCTGCAGTCATTCCTCTTTCTCTTTGTTGGGCTGGTGTCCCACCAGAAATCTGTCGTGCTCTGTGCTGGCTGCTGGGGCTGGGCTGGGGCTGCTGGGCAGAGAGGGGGCAGGTGAGGTGAGCAGTGTTAGGGCCTCTCCTCTTGGAAATCTTCAATTGGCACCCTAAAAACAAACACTTGAAGGTTATTGAAAATGTTACTTGCAATGAAAATAAATTGGTTCTTAATTTTTGTTGCTTCAAGGGGAGAAAAAATCTGCTCATTCCCTGGCCTGCTCGCTTGATCACATTTTTTCCCAGTCAGTGAATCCTGCCCTTGTAACCTTGTCTGCCCCCAGGTCTCTTTGCTGGGTGTTAGAATACACATGGTGATGCACGGGCTGTGGAGCCATCTCTCAGCAGATGATACAGCAGTAGTGAACAGAGAGCCCAGACTGTGTTATACCCAGCTCCTCAAACCAATGCAGAGCTGAGCGCTTGCATTTGTTCTCTTTAAATATAAGATGTTAGGCAGGAAAAGCTTGCGTTTGCTTCTGGGCTGAGGCTGGACAAGAACAGTGAACCCAAAGTGGTGTTTCCTGCCCCGATTCAGGAGCTGGCCGGGCACAGCAGTCCTTCACGGCTGCCTCAGTTTGTCCATGTGTGGACACCCGAGCAGCACGCAGATCACACCAGGACATGCAAGGACTGATGTCTGAACGTCCCCTTCTCTTCCTCCTCTTGTTGGGAGCACCTCCAGCTCCAGACAGGAGCTGTGTGGTGCAGCTGTTTGAAGGGGCGCCTGCAGTCTGGGTGCTGGGTAGGTGACGCTGGGTTTTAGCGGCCGTGCTTTGCCCTTCTTGCAAACTTGGGTTTTGTTCTGTGGTCACAAAAACAAGTAAACAATCCCTCTGTAACAAAACCAAATGACATGCAAATTTAACGTAATTTTGAATTAATTTTTCAAACTTTCCATCGAGGCAGCTTGGACCAGTTTTTTTTTTGAGATGGAAAGGTTTTAGATAAAGGTTTTAGGATGTGGGGGGTCTTGTTTTGTCTTGACATCAGCAGTCTCCTAGCCAGGTCAGGTCTGCTCGCAGAGCATCTCCTGTTTTCTCATAAAGGTTAAGTGCCTTTGAGATGCTTTTAGCCACAGAGAAACTAAAGACACGACAGTGCCTGACCTCGGTATATAACAGAGAGGGGGAATCAACTTTCAGTCTCTAACACACTGTGGCATCTGCATAGGAGGCACGTATACTGGATTTATGGGTGTCCACAGTCTCAGAGCAGGATCTGAGCATGGCACTACTCCGTGGCTGAGAGGAAATCGCAGCTTATAATATTCAACTGGTTACTATAACCCCCACCCAGCCCAGGTTTAATATTAGAACTATTTTTCACGTTGAAACCGAAATAGTACAAAATATGGGCTTGCTGTAATTGTTGTTAGATTATGTGTCACCCTGATAAGATGTAACAAATATTTTCCTACACAGCAAGGCCCGTTTCCCTGCGTGTAATGGATGGAGAAACTTCTCATAGTGTGCAGGCAATCGGTCGTAAAAACTTCGCTTAGAAGATTAATGCAAGAAGTGCAACCTTTGTGGAAAATAGGAAGAAAAGAATTAAAATAATGGTTTGTCTTTTCGCATTTAATATTAATACCCAAACTTCTTTGGTGGGAATGTTTCTTGCCATATGTGCCTTCCCACTTCGAGGGGCAGCTCCGTCAAATAAGTATTTCTATTTTTTCTCATGATCCTTCATCAGTAGCTGTTGTATATGGTGTAGTGATTCTTTCAACAGAACTATTTTTATCAGTAATATGAAAGACTATTTTCATGGGCAAAGCTTTGACACCAATAAGTCAGCTGGACGTCACTTAATAGGCTAGATAAACATTCGCTCACCATTTAGGGTAGAAGGATTTTCCCTTTATATCACAGCTTTATGTCTTTGGTAGACACTTAATGGCTGTTAGAGAGATGGCACGCTCAGGAGAGTCCTCCAGAGCCGGTGTAGAGGCAAGGTAGGGGATTTCTTGCTGCTCTACAAACACTAACACAAGCAGAAGTGAAAAAGCAGGCCCTCCTCACCTGATTTGCACCAAGTCCTTCAGTAGCAGTACTACGAGTATAAGGAACACACCAGTGGGTTTGTCCCCTTCTGGGCACACCGTTAGGAGGGCTCCTGCTCTGTTCTGCAGGGTGTTTGATGGGTGTTAAAGACAGCTGAACGGTTGGGAAAAATGCCAATTTAGATTCATTGCTGCTGCTTTTTTATATATATATTTTATCTTCCCTATGTGTATTTTGAGATTTTTTTATTATTTTTTTTTTCTGGCAAAAGTACACTTCTGTTCCTGCAGCTGGTCTCAAGTGACAGGTACCATCAGTCATGGAAGTCAGTTATCAAATTAGGGTCGGATAGCAACTGCTAATTTTCAGTATGTGGCCCAAGGTTCACTTCTTGGGTCTTTGCTTGATACCTGAGGTCTGGTAGGCTATCCAGCTCAAGTTTTACAGAGGCTCTCTTGTTCTACTGCTTGTGAGAACTGATGTTTCCTGCCAGCTTTACAGAGCTTGAATTTTTATAATGAACGTTTTGTGAGCAAAGATATAAGGGGTTTGCCAAAGGAGAAACAGTTTCTGCACTCTCCTGCTGCTGGTTGGCAGGGGGAACAGTGGTCTTAAGGTTTTGGTACTCTGGGAAGCACCACCCTTCACTACCCCAAGGTCTTCTGCTGCTGTGCAAGCAGAGCCGGGAATTTATCAGTGAAAGAGCCAATGCCATCGAACTCTGATTGAGACTTTGAACAGCTCTGTCATTCAGTGTTATTCAGGGCTCAGTCAAACCTCTTTCTAAATTTATCAGTTAGATACTTCAGAAAAAAATGAAAGAAAAATGGTGCTCATAGCCTTAAATAACAACATTCATCACTGCCAAGAAGGACTTTCAAACTGCAAAAGAAAAAAGTTCACTTTCAACCACGCAGCAGCTTAATCCACTGGGTTTCCTCCGAATGTGCCATAGCTCAAAAAAACAGAACACGTCATCCTGCTGCAATAGAAAGATATTGTAAAAACACTGGAAATTAGTGTGGTGGTGTATTTTCAATCTTTATTCATTTGGACTCAGTAAGAGAAAGGTCTTTTTAGGTGTGAAAGCAGGATTGTTCCTTGGCCAAAAATATTCGCAGATAAACAAAAAAATCATTCATTAAATATCTCTGTCACTGCTGTTTAGTTGCAGATGTAGAGAAAGGAGTAGATAAGATTATTTAAAGTGCAAAAGCTAATTAGGGTTGGCTGACAGAGTACTGAATTTCACTTTGAAGAATGGGACAGGTTTTTACATGACTGAGATAGCAGAATGTGATCAAAACATTATTAAATCCAAATTATTCAGCTTCTTTCCATTCTTTTTTTTTTTTTTTTTTCCCCAGAAGTCTCTGCTGTCCAGTCCATGGTGGTGGTGTTTGTTGTTTTTTAGAACTGAACAATCATTAACCATTTCAACAAACAGCAATTCAGCACAAGGAAGAGAGAAGCTGCTAAAGCATATGGGAGTGAGGACAGAGGTTTTTAGCAGCTAGATTCCTTCCCTAAAGACGATGAGTTTATGCATTGGTTTTAGAAGGCAGAATACTAAGACTTAACCAGGAAGCTTTGTTATATTTGATACGCAGGAATTAAGCTATGTAAATGAAATGTATACAAACGTGTACCATGGTTGTCATTTTAACTTCTCTAAACTAACTATCAGGAACTCTTAAAAAAAAACTCTTTGGAAAGCAAGAGCAACAGAGGTGTTTTTTAATTGAAGAGAAAAATGCAATAGCCAGTGCCTGCCTAATGCACTACTACTGAGAGTCAACCAGTGTGAGAAAGGAATGATTTTCTGTGAAGGATTTGTGGAAGATTTAGTAGCTGCATGCTGGATTTTTGTGAGAGTGCTTCTCATTTAGGAGTGTGGATTACATTTTGGATGAACAAGAAGTGTTAACAGAAAACTTATCAAGTTTGCAGTTGCTAAAAAGGAAAAACATTTAAAACTGGGTGCCTGTGGCAAGCTATTATTCCCTCCTCCCCTCTTGCCCTAAGAACTACGCTTACTTAAATAAGTGTACATAAAATAGTTTAAATCACTAAAGTTTCTAAAAAGAATGTGAGGTTAGTCACGTTATACACATGCATTCTTGTTTTTAGAGAAGGAAGCATGCTTCGTGAACACTAGACTGTGGCAAGGTTCATAAAAAGTCTGTAGAACAATTTCAAAACTTCAATTGGCTATTATTTTCACTATCTGCTAAATTTCATGTTTATTATATATGAATATTAATGTTTTTAGTCTGCAAATTGTTTTTGATTGTACTTGAGCAAGAAAGTGAAGAAAGAACATAATGCTTCTGTCTTGTTTAACCATATTTTTCATTTTTTTTCAATCTGATTTAAGAAAACTCAAAGAAAGGATAAGGTACTCCAGAAGAAATGCTTTAAGTTAAGGCCAAGGTAGTAATTATTCTATATTTATGCATTTTCCAAAACAGTCTTCAGAGAATAAAAAAACAAGACCTAGAAAAAGGTCCTTAAAAAGGATACCTGAAGAAAGGTTCTTTTACTGCATCTTTCATCTGCTGTAAATCTGTTTTTATTGCAGATCCACTTTACCCATATTTCGCTTTAGTGAATTCTAGATTTTTTTATTTCAGCTGTTTCTTTAGGTAGGTGAGCATGCAGGACAAACACAAGCAAACTTCCACTATTCATGAAATATTTTATTATAAATCACTTCAGACAAATTTTTCAAAAAAAATTGTTCATATCTGTAAAAGAAAACTATTTCAAAACAACATCCTTAAAGAAAATACTGTTCTTAAACATCAACTTCAGTCAGAGCTCTTCTGTAACAAAATCTAACAAACAAAACCGATGGGTCAAGAGCTATTCGTTTCAGATGTACTCATAAAAGGGAGACTAAGATGTTACACAAATCACAGAGAATCTTTTTGTTGACAATGAAATAGGAACACTTGCTAGTTAATTCTGGCCTGACAAAGCAGCCCAATATTTAAATAATTTCCAGTCCCAAAAGAGACAAACCATTAACATTTCTTATTAATTAAGCCAGTCCTGGGTAAGGGTTAAAGCCACTTCAAAGCATCTAACATAAGCTCTTCATTTCATGTACTTCTCTTGTTGATCAGCCAAGATTTTTGCTGAGGATTTGGCATCATAGAAAAGTTCATTTATTTCTTCAATATGCTCCTTCTCAATGCTGTCTTTCCCATTAATCTTGGCAAGCAGGTTAGCTGGGGTCAGTAACTGCACAGCGTACCTGTGATCAAACAGAGATGGATGAATAATTACAATTCAGTTCATCCCAGTGAATTAAATGTACGTATGGGTGGGAAATTTGTTAGGAAACACACAGCTCCCTCAGCAGTATTAAAAAAAAAAAAAAAAATCTTTTAGATCCTCTAGCATGTACACTCCTTAAACAAGGGAACAGGAGGATTACCAATCTTTCGTAACATCAACACCGTTCTGAATAAACCGCGTGTTATTGTATGGGAGAGGGCTGTCTCACTTCCAAGAGAGAATTATCCTACAGTGCTTTTAAACCCAGTCATACATAAGATGTAGCAGAAAATCACACTGTGTTCATCTTACCTTAAGGTTGTCTTGGTACCAATTTCCCCTAAATGGTTTAGAGCTTCTTCACTAATATTTATTCCTTCTGTTTGAGCACGAAGTTTTATGATCTGTTGGGATGAACGATTAAGTCAGGTAACAGCCCAAACTATTAGCATGCTATGCTACTTAGCTTACTTTCTAGAAACCCTGTCAGCTTAGAGATGGGACGTGCTATAAAATGAGATGGTATGGAGTTATCCTCGTGTAATTTACCACAGAACTAGAACAGATTTGTGGAATTCTAAGTCTTTGAATAAGTAAATACAATGTTGAAAAACTTATAAAAGGCAGGTAAAATAACATATCTGGACTATTTCTTGATAATTTTGTCTGGTTAGCAAGGTATAAACTATGCTTTTCATTCATAGATAAGAACTTAAACAAGGAAAGTGGAAAAGTATGCAGAAGTAGCAGTGACAGCTAGAGTCTTGTGGACAGCTACATCTGTTCCCAAATTTTGTAGTGTATTGCTGCTGCTACACAGCAGAGCTCTCCAGCAAGCCCTACAAAAAATATACTCTTCCCTTAGGAACTCACAACACACTTTTTATTCAATTGACATTAAGATAGTAAAATAAATCAAAAAGTTACTTTCTAAGATTCACCTATTCCTGCAAGAAGAAAAAAATCACTAAGAAGAATCTAATCTTTCAAGAACAGTCTCAGGCTCGTACCAGTTTGAAGATCTTTACAAAGTTGGAGAGCAAGATATCACCAATAAGCCTGAGCATATAAAGCTGTAACAAAAGTGGCACAAGTCTCTCGGTAGTCCGTATTACCAGCTGAGTGATAAGGGGCAGACTGGATAATGATGTTGTGTTGTAGTGCTGAGATAACTCTGGAACTGCAAGCCTCATATAATACAGGTATTTTTCACTTTGGCAGCTTTGTAAACAAGATATCAAGAAGCACTCGTTTAAATTAAAGCCATAAAAATGCGCCAGGAGAGTCAGGGTAGGGAACAGAGTAAAAGAGTGGTTTGAAATGGTAGGAAGTTGTGCTAAGATATTAATACTGAATATCAGAAATGCTACTGCAAATTGCAATTTCAAATTGAAGACCTTTTCCATCTTATAGATCACCCAAATATCACTTTCCGTTCGCTGAAATAGTGCTACTTTATTCTTCTGCTAGAAACAAGACACCTTAAATGCCACGTCTCTAAGAACAACTATTTAAAAAAAAACTTCTTGTCTAACAACTCTGCAGAATCTTACTGAAGGATCAGGGTCTAGGGCATTAACCCAGCAAATACATATATAAACAAGCTGCTGTGAAATAGGAAAAGTGTTTGCCAGGTGAAATACATTATGAACAGAATGTGCCAGTTATTACCTCTATCTGATACAAAGGCAAAACAAAAAAAGATTACCACAATGTCTGACTAGAATATTCTTACAACAGAGAATTTCCTAGGACCATATTCTCCCTGTTTTGGTTACACCAAGGTAACTGGGTCTTGCTCTCTCACAGCAGAGCTATACAATGGAATTTCTACTGGTTAGGAACAAACTTTTCAGTACAAGGACAATTCTTGCACTGATAAGCACATCAGTTGTGATAAGGCAAGGAGTCTCACACAGAAACATAACCAGGGAAAACTTCTTCCTAGCATGAAAGAAAAATGGGAGCAAAAACAGAGAAATAAATGGACCTCTTATTTTTACTGTCCTTCCCTGCTCCCCCCCCCCCTCAATTGTATTTAGTTACATTCAAGGGTAATAAACAGCTCCTCCTTCTCTCCCAGGAGAAGTCATTCAAAAGCCTTAATTTAAGGGAAGATGAGATTATCTGACTATGGGAACATGATTTATGAAAAAAGGCTGTATGTATTTTTAGCTTTAGGAAAAGCTACTGTAAACACTTTTGCCCTCATCCCTGCGGAGGGTGGAAACCACAGCGCTTAGCCAGCTCTTCTGAAAAATCAGCAGTTCAGACAATAGCTCTTTAACAGTGTATTATCTGCATGATAATATAGCACACTAGATAAGTATTACTTATACGTATTACTTTTTGTTAAACATGCTATATATAGCTCAGAGTGCATATTCTTGCTACCCTAATTGCACAAAATTCACATACAATACAGGGAAGTCAAGACAACTGTCTTTAACATCTCCAGACTAAGCAGAAATCACGCTTTAATACCTGTTTTGTATGCAGAAAATACATAATCGTGTTATTGAAATCACTGGGCTGCTTCTACTATTATCTGTACTTTAAAGCATTAAAGTATCCTTTTAGGCACAAAAAATCATCCAGAGCATGGTTCAGCTGTACGTGAAAAGCTCCTCAAACCAAATGAAGTGAAGCTTTGCCTCTACGTTTATATTCGATAAATGCCTCAGCTTCACCTTGGCACTTATCCAGCAGCAGGAGACTATTATCTCGTGACAACGCTCTCCTCCATTGACACTATCTCTTAAATAATACAAAGAATTGACATGATAAACTGTAATGTCTTCTGCATTGTGTCACTTCACAGCATTGAGACGCTAATGAGGGGGATCTTTGACACGGTGCATCATAATGGAACCCAAGCATTATAATCGATACACAATACGTTGTGATGGTCCCACAGGAAAGGCTCCAGGCATTCAGAAGCGTATCTCTGCAACATTTACTGTGCTTACATTTCCAAACTTGACTAGGAGCATAAAACTCCTTCCAGTTTTAGGGAACTACTCCAGAAGGTTAAAGCTACAGTACAGAGCATGGAGGCAGAAATGCAGTGCATGAAGTTGCGTTCTGTAACCTCTCTCATCTCTTGTGTGGAGGAACAGCCTGAGGAGTGGGCCATTGGTCCTAAAATCTAACACTTCCCCTCATAACAAACAGAAAAAGAGCTACCTCCTGGAACCTGCAAACTCTATGGAAAGCACAGCGGTGCAAGAGAGGTGGTCAGCTAACAATTCATGGCATTTCATGCAACTGAGGTGTCACTTTCAGCTCTAGATGTGTTTACCAATAAAACTCATCAGTGGACGGAAATCCAACAAAAAAGTGCAGGCAGAACCTTAACTGGCTTATTCTCAATGGTTACAGAAGCAGCATGCATTTAGGAAGTGGTAAGCTTTCTGGCACAAACCCTGCTGACCATACAGTTTCAAACAGCTCTATAGCAACAGAATATACAGAGACATAGCAGCTATCCCAAGAGACTAGAATTCCAGGGACTTTTTAGAAGCTCTTTAAAATGTTTATACCTGCTTCATTTCTTGGGGTGTATACAGCATGGTTCGGATAATCATCACTCTGTCCAGCAGGTCCAGTGGTATTCCATGAGGAGACACTACATCCTCTGTGCCTCTGAAGGAGAAAGCAAACAGAAATGGATCAACTACTGCTCTGAGTTCAGTACCTTGATTTGACTCATATCAGTAATAGGTGACTACACATCTACTGGTTTACAATTCTTATGTCTTCCCCATACAGGCATGTTCCTCAGATACAGACAGGAAATGGTCTAGTTCATACTGGACAGCCTGAAGGAAACAAATACTATTTATGGAACTCTTAAAATGTCACTCAGAAATAGTTTGTGGTGATGCTTTTTTTCATGTTTCTCTTCATTGCATCTTATACAATACAGCCTTAGCTAATGTTCCGAAGTATCTTCCAGAAAGGAACAACTCACTAAGTTGTTCACCAACGTCAATAGAAATGATACCCACTATCATTAATTGGGAGAACATTCTCTCTTGCTCAACAAGCCATTACTTCGTTCAATATTTCCCTCACCCGTATAGCCACCACAGTGGTTTTACATTACATGCTTGCAATCCAGCAAATTCCGAGTTGGAGATCTGTGCATGAAGGATAGAGAAGGATCTAGACCCTCAACCATTTTATTTGTTTGGCATAAAGCAGCCAACAGCAAAATCACAGGTACATCTACTCTGCTCTTCCAAGACAACCATGAGTTGCTGTGAAGTCAAGAATGAAAGAGAGCTGCGTTTCATGAGACCTACGGAGATCACAGGTGAAAATGGTGAAGTGCTGGTGGACAACTACATTTCCAATTTCTGTGCCAGCCTTTAAGCATTTCACCTTTTGTTGCAGTCCTCTGTGGGAGACAAATCAAAATGTCCTGCAATCATCTCCTGCTGTACTCTTGAGTAGATGGTGTTGTTTCCTCTGAATCAGTTAATTCTCTTATGATTTAAAAACTCAGCTACAATTAATTTTTTCTTTTTAAGAGCCACCACTAGGTGAATTAGAGCTTCACCAACTATGTGAGATAACAGTATACAGTAAAGGCCTTGCTTTTAAGGGATTTAGTTTACCAAAACTTGATACAACTATTATATGGAAAACTTCCTTTCTTAAATCACGTGTTCCTGTCAGTCCACGCTGACAGAGCTGTTTGTTCTATTTTTACGAGACGGCCTTTTTATGCCTTTGTAAAAAGAGCACTGCAACATCTACCTCAAACATTTTTGAAGAGCTTATCACCTTAACTTCTAAGCAATGCAAACAAAGAAAGATTAATACCAGATGAGCCAGTAAGAGTGAAAGGAATAGCTGGTTACACAGCTGAATTAAATCAATTTAGAGAGTAGCAATCATTGCTAATGACAGCTTGTTTAGACATAATTTGACCTAGACCACAAATTAGCAGTAAAACTTCAGGAAGAATCTGAAAGAGCACACTTTTACTGAAAATCTGAAGAATGTGTTGTGTGGGTGCAAAATACTGAAGTAGAGGCACGAACTGGAGTGGAGATGAAAAATAAGTTAGTTGGCAAAGCTGAAGAAACAAAAAAATCCAGTCTAATATAGTAGGAAAGAATGGAGAATGGGGACAGGCTGAACTGTGATATGCTTTAACAGTAAGAAAAGGAAGCTGAAGTCTGATGCAAGAAGGATAGTAAACAGTGAAGTTATCCAGAAGCAGGAAACCATGATATTAGAGATTTGTAGCTCTGGTGCTCTGGAAGTCCCTAATGCACAAGCAAGAGATGTGTTGAGGTATCCAAAGAGAAAGGTAAGTGTAATAGAACACCCAGGAAACAGACAATTCAGAGGCTGTTAGAGAAAATGAAGAATTCCATTCTGCTTTAATTCAGTCAGTCTGGCATGAAGTGCTTTTCCCCTCATGAAGCTCATGAGCAGTTCTGGAGCACTAATGGAGCTTGATGAACGATGAAACTGGAAAATTCAACTTTAGACATACCTGATAACACAATTTCCTCGATTGGAAGCAAAGATGACAATGGGGGAAATAGAAGACTCCAGTGCTCGGTGCAGGTATGTGAAACATTCAATATCCAGCATGTGAACCTCATCTACAAACAGCACACCCGGGACCAGCTCTGCAATGCCTTGATCAATGTATTTATTTACCACTTTATTTATTTCTCCTCTAAGTTTATCTACAAGAACCAAAAGAAATTGTTAGTTATTCTGCTAGTGAGCTGTATGTCTCTATGAAAGACTTACAGTAACATTCTCCTTGAAGTTTTCATGGGTTGGTTTTTTACTGCCACAAGGTAAATCTTTGTGACATCAAAATGATGTGGCATTTAAAACTAAACTAAGATCTGTGATTTCACTGCTATATTGTAGAGACACCTGTGCATCAAACTATTCCTAAACTGAACTTCTGGCACTGAACTGAAGCAGTCTGTTCTCTATCTTACCTTGTGAAACACTACATCAGAGGAAGAAAAGACAGTCAGCTAAACATCGGTTTAAAACATGAAGCTTAACTGAGTTTCCAAGCACGGGTGAAGAGAACATTACGAAAGAATAAAATATTCCTACTGTATTTCAGCAAGGCAGTTCTTTTAACCAATTATATGAGCATGTGCATTATATATATGGGGCTATATAAAAATTCTGTCAACATTTGGATCTCAAAGTCATGCAAGATGTTATATGGATAAATCTGACTTCAAAATAAGCAAAGTGACCTCTGGAACAGAAGAAAAACTTCAAAAGAGCACCATTCCGGTTAAATATTGAAGACGACTTTGATCTAAATTTAGATAGTCACTTACTGAAACATTTCTTTCAAAGCAAAAAACAGAATAGATCTTTCTGTAGATCTTTTTTCCTTCCATGATCTGTAGGTAGGAAAGCAGCAGTGCACTTAGACCATCAAGTCAAAATGCAGCTGCTATAGAAGGGTCAAAACCAAATCAAGGTCTGCAGAAGCCTTTTTTCTGCTCCACAGAAATACTGCATAGTTGCTTCATGTAAGAAATAGCCTAAGTTTTTTAGATTTTGGGGGGGTCAGTTTGGATCTCAGTGTGGCTATAGAAAAATATGAACTATGCACCTTCTGGGAACTATGTTTTGAGAAGGGGGATGGCACTACCTTTCTGACCTCTTTCTCTCCGAGACGATGGGTAGAGTTCAGTATGTAGTTTGAAACTATCTGTGTGAACCAGTAACATGTTGGTACTCTTTCCAGCTATTGCAATTGTGGCAGTTGTATCACTGCTCTCTCAAATCTGAATGTTTTTGAGTAAATATTATGAAGGCATTCATTAGAGATGTCACATGAGTAACATGATTTTTAATTCTTCTCTAACTAGCAAACGTATAGGTTATGTTGGTCAGAAATATGATGAAGGATTCATACCGGTAATTTCAGTTTTCTTAGGCTTCATCAATTGTCCCATCATAGAAAGGATGTCTTGCCCACCCTAGGAAAAGAAAGTTACAGATCAACTATTAAGTCTTCTAGTGAACACATACAAAGCGAATTTTAAAAACTGGGAAGTGGTTAAAGAAGTTGTTTCTTACACTTAACTCGATATTTTATTTAATCAGTGGTTGATAACTTGCCAAAGGGCGGGTAACTTTACCACAGTGGTATTCTAATAGATTAATTATCCATCTCATCCACTCATTCTTTAGCCTTGCTCATTTGGAGTGCGCAAAAAATCAAAATGAGATATCCTCTTTTAAAAATTGTAACAGAAGCTCATTAAGAACTGAAAACATCATCAAGGAACAGAGACTTGGGATGGCCTGTGCACACTGTAACTGTTCAACCTATCAACACAATTATGCTGAGTTTTAACACTTTTTAATTCCTCAATTTTATCATGTAAATGATTTTGCTGGAAAAAAAAGTATGTTTATTTTGAAGAGGAATAGGTTAAGTGGTTGTAGTATCACAGCGTAGGAGTGGCAGCCTTTAAACATGGATATTGTATTGTCAGTGGCTTTTGTTTATGACAGAGATGGAGTTTCCTCAATACTCAGTTTATGTTAAGATACAGTAAAGAGTGTTGTGTTTTTGTTTGTTTGTTTGTTGTTTTTTTTTTGCTGAAATGCATTCAGAACTCTAGTGAAAATCACAAGGAAGTTCAATGAGAGGTTATGAAATATTTCTGAAGGAAGCAGGGACATTAAAAGAATCTACAGCAAAGTCAAAAATACTTTGTGATCATTTATCATAGTGCTTGCAATTTCTATTTCATGACCACAAAGCCATAGCTAGAGAAGAAATTAATCTGTGTTCATGACTTTCAATAAAAAAATTATGCAGATCTGGCTGCTGCTACCTCACATCTCTCCTTATAGAGAGAAAGATGTAATCTTTTTCTCTGGTCAAGAGGAGCAGCCCACTCAGCTTTTTCTGCAGTGGATGGGGCACAGCAGTATGTGGAAGGAGGGAGGCAGGTCTAGATTATGCTTTTACTGTGAAGGTAGCAGATCCCACATATCCATGTGGAAGTTCCTCTGACAAATATTCGTAAGTGAATCCTAACCAAGCAACCACCTCTTTGACCTGGACAGGAGGGCCAAAGAGGCAGCCAACTGAGGTAGGACCTCCCTGCAAACAGAGAGGAGAGGTAGAGTGGCCTTCAAGGTAAGACATGCTGCTCTTCCTATTTAAGGTAATTTAGGATATCTCAAAGCTTTTTGCATCTCCTTGATTATTTTAAAAGCTATCACATCCACGTAAAGTAATTTTCTTGTAAAGACTTCATCTGTGGAGTCAGGTACCTGAGGTCGAGCGTTGGCCACATCCAAGTCATGCAGGGTGACATCCTGAATAATTTCCTTTTTCTTGTGCACATCACCCTTTGGCAAGGGAACATACTCTTCAGCTTCAAGGTCGAATTCTGTAGCATACGTATCACACCTGCCTTGCCTCTGGAGAAAGGCAAAGAAGAAAAGCCCAGGTATAGAATTGGTTTCAGTGCCAAAACTTGAGTGACATAAACTTGATAAAGGGCTTGGTTCACAATTACAGTACTGAAAAGCTTCAGTCTGACAATTCAGACACCCCCCTCCCTGATTTAGCAAAAGGCATGTTGTATCTACTGATCAAAGCTCAAAAACTCTGGTGAAATGCACCTGATATTTTAGCAGTAAGAATATTCCACTTTTCTCTCTCCCCCTCTTCTTTTAACTGTATGCAATTCTTGCTAAAGGACAAATCCAGCAGATTAGCTAGAGATTGGGAGAACTGTTCAAGACTCCTTTGTAGGTGGGTGATTTATTATATGATACAAAATATTATGCTCATCCATTAAACAGCAAGTATCGCTGTACACTACTTTCTGAATCAGATATGAAAAGAATGCTAACTAATGCAGTATTCCCTTCTACGTGTATATATCTTGTGGAGAAAATACCAGAGCGATAAAAGAAAGATTAAATACACTGCACATGTCAGCCTGAAAATGACTAAAGTTGCTTGGTTTTCTCCCCCCTTCCCTTAAAGATGTTTTGATCTTACAGGAAAGAAAACTCATCCAGGCAGCATCAGTGATAGCTTCCTTGCCAGATGACCTCAATTGTGAACCAGATGACCATGCTCTTTCAGTGCAAGAGATATTTTTCTTTATAGATAAGGAAAACACTAGGCTCTTATTAAAACTTTCACGTAACCATTTCACGTCAATTAAGCTTAACAAATTGGAGAGCTTTTTAACAAAGGCAGAGAAGGACCTGCAAGAATACATCCACCTGCATAAAAATGCAGAACTTTTATCTTACCTTGACGGCTCCACTGTTTGCTTCAATATAAATAACATCGCCAGTTTCCACTCGTTCCTTCTGCAAGCTTTCAAATATGCTTGGGTCCAGCTGGAGACAAACAAACATCACGGTTGGTCAAAACAGTTCTATATTATTATGGTAATGGAGGAAGAGAAGCTTAGACTAAAGCTCACTCCTATCAGGCAAAATTAAACTGTAACCCCCCCCCACAATACCTTGTAGGATTTTATGAAGCTGTAAGACCTGGAGTACTGGTAGAGTACAACCTTAGTCTCTATTGTAAAATCTGAAAGAAGATGCACAAAACTTACTTCCTTACATAAAAATAAATGTCTGAAGAAAGTGACATTAAGAGCCAAAAACATAATGATAATGACTGCAGTAACAAAGTATACCTTTGTGCAAAGTGACAATATGTTTGTACCTAGGATGTGGTGCTTTGTTTGCTTTCTAGCAAAACTTTCACAAAAAAAACTGGCTATTGCACTGGTTTATGCTACTTGATCTCTTGAGTCTGCATCCTCTGTGGAGCTGGGTGAAGGAAAGTGGATATGGAATACGTTAAATGCTATTGTTTCTCTTAGTACATATTTATTCATTTTTGCTCTACATTTTCTTGTTTTCAGAGTGAACAAACTGAAGATGATGCTTAACAGAGACAGCATTCAGTTCTCTCACACTCTAACTGACAGGGAAATTAAACAATATGGACAGAGACTTGTACAAGAAAACAAAGGGAAAGTGGGTCTGAGCTGGCAAGCTACCAGCTCAATTTCTAGTTCTCTATCACATCTTCACACATAGAAAGGGATGTGACAGAAAGAACGATTTATACTGAAGCAGGCAAAATTTCCCAAAACCATACTCAAAAATTCGACTGCGTATCAGGAAAACAAAAAACAAACAAACAAACAAAAGCTTTCTTGTACATTCGCTGTCATGACCACAAAGTTACAACTGCAATCAGTGTGAGCACATCATAGTCTGAGGCAGGTTGTAGCTCAGATTCTCAGCTAAGCCCATTTTTTCTGTGATGCTAGTAAGGCTGTAAAACTGCATCAGAATCTCTTCCTGTTTAAACTCTCCTTTAGCTCGCTTGAATGTGCATGAGTGTGTGTTGCCAGACAGAAAAATAACAGGAACTGTTGACTGAGTGATGGGATTACCCCTCATTTCAATGGGTAGGAGAAAAGACTAACATCTAAATAATCTCTACGAAAAGCAGATAAACATACATCCGCAGGAGTAGGGAAAAGTTGTCTAGCAAAAATGTCTCCTGGCATTGTTATGCTACACAACTGGGGATCTAGAGCTTAAAAAGGAAATAAGAACTGCTAAAAACAGAAATCGTAGATATGAAATTCTTAAGGAAATTTTTGAGACTCTACCATCCATACCTTCAACTGTTTGGTTCCCTTTGCAGTTTTGAGTCCTATAATTACATGGCTGATGGTTTTGCCGTAACCCCCCATAGGATTTTCAGTCTCACATGGAGTTAGTTCTGTAACCTCTCCTTCATAAACCTCCTTGGTCTCTTTAATCCTCAATCCTGCAAGAAATTGTTTGGAATAGTACACAAATCAATGGCCATAAACACTCAAGAGTCTGCTGCACTAATGCCAACAAATTTTAACGTATCATTAGGGTTCATTACATTTAATGGGATTTTTTTATTTTCAGAAATTGAAAGATCAATTATAATTCTCTTCTTCAATAGAAAGTGAGAATACTCATCCTGGGTAATGAAAGGGAAAGCTCAGCCCAAGTTCTGACGGAAAAGCAGTTTAATAAACTCTAAAATTTTCTTTCTGCCCATTACTACTAGCTCTTGAAGCAAACGTCAGTATCCTTTCTCTTTTCACTCCCCTCGAAGAGGAGATTTGCTGCCCTATGTTAAAGATAAAAAATTCATCAAAATTCTGAAACTAAAGATCAGTGACACTAAAGTAACTAGGAGTTTTACACAATTTTCATACTATCAGAAACGTTCTGCTAAGTCAGGAAAGAGGAGAAAAATAAGTAACTTCATAAAAAAAAATTAGCAACTAAGTTAAAAATAGCATAAATTGATTAACAGGTATGTTAGAATCTCATAAAATTAATAAAAGCTTAATGTATCATGTAAAATATTTGTCAAGTTAATAGCAAAAGGTGAGCTAGATAAAATTTAACAGTTTGCTATGATGCAAACTTAAAACTATTCCAAAAGAGGTGACATTGACATCCTTACTTTGCTGTTTTTCAGATAGTTCAGAAATCATCACAGTATCTGAGTATCTTGTATTCTTGTCACAACTATTGTAATGGACTAACAGTTGTTATAAACTGATAAATAATACAAAGCTGAGGAGTTTTACAGTTAGACTGTCCCCAAGAAAAAGCACTATCATCACCACCACTACAATTATGCAGATGTTCTAACTACATAAAAGTTCAAAGAGCCCACATCTGAAGAGACTCTATAAAGCATTTTATGAGACACATATGCCGTACCAAAAATAATGAATGGGCTGTAACAAGATATAAGGAAGTCATCCTGCCCAGTCTGAGGCTATTAGGACTTTATAAAACTTTCCTTGTTCCTCAACTTTTCATTTTACTTTGAAATAGATCAGACTCTTCACCAGTAATCTTGAGTTGTTGATAGGGAAATAGAAAGAACTGACAAGTATGAGTCTGTCTCCCTCTACTGGACCCAAATCAAGAGTAGGATTTGAAATGTGAAAAATAGGATATTTGTGGACAATGTGATTTCTTGGTACGAAGTATTTGTTTTCTCTTATTTAGCACTATATAAGAAGTTCTATATGAAGTTAATTTTTAACATGTTTTTCTGGTATGCCAAACCATCACATAAAAAAAAAAAATGAACCTTTGAGTTATAAAATTGTCCTAGACAAGGCTGTATCGCATGGGTTACATATGCAAGGAATGTTTAGTAATATGGGAAACTGTACTGCAAAACTGTTGGTGGTGAGAAATGGACATTCACAGGCTTGTTTTTCCTTTTTGCTTTGTTTTTAAACTTTCAGCACAAGCACTGTTCTGCTCCCACAAACTGCAAGCCATTCATGCTTGCGGTAAGTTTTGTATGTTCCTAAAGTACATCTTCCAGTTTCACTCTTCTGAAAAGTAGCAGATTCACATGATCAGAGTCTGCTCCACAGCACAAACCAGAGCTGAGCCAGCAAGGATAACCCAGAGACTTGCTTCAAAAGCATGCCTCTAATTTAAACTGATGTGTTCACATAGATACGTCCATAGAAAATATTTACAGTTTAGCATGATCTGAGCAAAGGTAATCATGTTCTGAATTTGCTGATTATCTTTTGTTTCCAAATCAACCTGCATTTATCAGCTACGAATTTCACTCTTAAATGAGCTCTAACTTAAACAGAGACATCTACTTACAAATTAGAAGCATGAATCTAAGAATAAAGTTGTAGAATGCTTCGTGTTTGGGCTCAGTAGCATTATACGTATGAACTTAGACAATGCTTATTTGATTTACTGGCAGTTACAATTCAGAGATACAGGGAATGGACATGCTGTTCAAGGGGCTATTCTAGTAGTTATTTGTTACTGCGTCTGAGCTTGTAACATAAGCTACTGTCATCATCCTTGCCAGCTGCTAATAAGGTCTATACGATATTAATCCCTCTCATCTGAAGTGGTTTTTGTTTTTAAAACCCGTACAATTCCATCTTCTCATTTCCCACTCCATGTTTTTATGTTTCTTACATACAATAATCTACCTGCTATACACTAGACAGTGCCTGGCCAGTAGAGAATGTCAAGTCTGTTATTAAATGACTCAACAAAAATTCTGAAAACTCTGAATTGCCCTTTTCCTCGTACAGCAATGTGTTTGAACATGTCAGATTCTGTTGTTTCCAAGGAAAAAAAAAGGAAAAAAGAAGAAACCGATGTTAACATCCCTGATAATTTTTATAAATAATATAGATGATATATATAGAACCTGCTGGTAAGGTATCATACAAAAAAAAAAATCAGGTATTGATTGACGTAAGTGTATTTTTTTTTCTTGCACCCAGTCACAGCAAACAGTGCATTGTTCATACAAAATCCTTTTTTAGAACATGCACCCTTTTAAAGTATTTATTTACCCAGCAAGGGATCTAAAACCTAACTGAGATTTGAACATGATTGGAAAGTGTTCCATTTTGAAAAACAATGGATGCTAGTCCTTTAAAATATTTTTTTACACTGATAAAAACATTCAATAAAGGTTGTGTTATGAAAATGTGACAGAGAATTCAACACAAAGGAATAAAAGAGGTTCCATCTTTCATTAACACCAATATTTGTTTAGAAGTGTCTCTCTACTGCCATTCAGGGAATGCAGGAGACTGACAATGTATCTGGCTGTTAACCTGAGAGAGTTAAAATACTGCTATCTCTGCAACTGACAACACGGATGGCAGAAGTTTCATCTCTTGGTTCAAGTTTCCAAATCTCTGACAGGGAACTTCATCACATCAAGGAAATATTGCAGACTACTCACTCTCTGGCTTCCCTCCCCCAGGCCCTGCCAGACTCACGGTAACTAGAAGACCACAGACTACTGAAAGTTGCTTTCTTATTAAAGTCAATGGACTGCGTTTGTTTGGTTGCAGAGTTGAGAGACATCTTCACTGCCATCAAATACTCTGATGAAGTCAGAGGGGAAACATGGTACAGAAACCAGGAAAATTAACTGTTAATATGTCCAGTGTTTTGGTTAGGCTATCTTCAGGCAATCCTCAGACAAACAAGGGCCACTTTAACTGCGTTTATCAGCTGTCAGCAAAGATCACCTAAGAGATTTTAGATACTTAGTAAGGTTGTATTGTAAATTGGTTAAATTTGCATTGAGCTTGTACAAGCACTCTGGAATTGAGAAGAAAATTGAGGAAGATATTAAGTTAAGGTATTTATTTTGCTGGCACAGAAATTTCCTCTGGGCTCATTGTTACACTAAGTCATGCTAACACTGCCATTTGGGAGTCCCCGAAGAAGGCTGTTTGCTTAATAGCATAAAATCACTTAAAAAAAAAAAAAAAAAAAAGGAGAGACCATTTTGCTGTCTAAAAGTATTTCTGCTAATGTAAGAAACTAAAAATAGGTTTTCTTTTGTATTTATGCAGTCAAAGGCAAAAGGAGATGGACCTGGAGGTCGAGAAGAGACTCTGGGGAAGCAGAGTAAACCAAAAATAACTGTGGGAGACAACCATTATATTATGGTTTATATCCAGAGGGCCTTACCGACTCCACTAAGTATGGGAAGAGATTCACCAAACTAAGATCAACACAGAAAAAAAGAACATACACCGTGATCTCGAAACCACCATGACCACTGAAAAAACCTTCCTTTTCAGATGACTGGAAAAAAACAACAAAGTAAGTATCATGCAAATACTTAATTATTCTGCTTTTCTGAAACTTACCAATTGCCCGTCGGAAGTTTTCCATTAGAACTTCTGTTTTCTTGATCTCAGTGGAATAGACTTCACTTCCAACCATAGGACAAAAGGGAACTTTACTGCCTAGTTCCTGAGCAATAGCTAAAGCCAAAGCAGTCTTAAAAATAGAAAAAGACATTATGCATTTAATTTGTTTAAGGATGAACGTAGGATTCTTTCTGCACAGTTAACTTTCCTTATCTTATCGCTTTCCATCTGTCAACTACCAATTTAATGTTAGATCCATTCTGTCTGACAGATATGTCTCACACATAGCTAGCCCCCTCCTCCACAAAACAAATTAGACATTAAGTGACTTTTACCACAGATACATAAAACACCTTAACAGAACAATACTGTACACTTGAATTTAACATCTGATACAAATGCTAGTTGCCTGAAATAGCAGGAGGGCAAAAATAAAAGCAAAAACTATCTAGGATGTTATATTAAAATTAATTTTGAAGCCTCTTCTTAAGAAACTACACCACCTATGTGTTTATAATCTACACACGATGTCTGTACACTAATGATGCCTGAACACACCACTGGATACAGCCAACGTTAATGACATGGCAAAAATCAAAACATAAAGCGGGGTAACACATCAATACCTTAATGAAAAAGAAAATCCGGTAGATGAAAACAATATGTAACCACTACCCCAAAATGGTTTGGGCAAGAAATAAAATGAAAATAGCTCTTGGAACACTTTATTTTGTATAAATAAGGAAAATAATACCTTGCCAGTTCCAGGAGGTCCTGCCAACAGTACAGCTCTACCAGCCATTTTCTTGCTTTTGATTAATTCCACTATAATCCCGCAAGCCTATAGATTAAATAAGTATTTACATTGTTAACAATAGTATTGCTGTAATATTTTTCATTCCAGTAACAGTAGACATGTCAAGAAAAATTAGGTCATGTGAACCCACTAAAATAAAGAGGATTACAATTTTATGCATATAAAATAGACACACGATCAGAAAAAAAAAAACTTCCCACAATTACTTTATCTAGCACGCTGAAAAAAATTAAATAATCAAAGACAGCAAAAGTCAAACGTCAGAGCACAGCATCCTTTCCCTCTCTCCGAGCAACAGGCATGTATCAGGGTATAAAAATAAAGCAAGAAGCGCGGTTTGGGCCTTCCAAACGACAATTCGCTGAAGCACTCCCCGAGGGCCGGATGCAGGGCTGAAAAGGAAGCCCCAAACCCCACTTGCAGCGCATCTCTGCCTGTTTGCGGCTTTTTGCTGCCTCTGGCACCTTAATTCTTAAACTCAAGGCGCAGAGCACCGCAGCCACCGCGGGGCGAACGAGAAGGCGCCCGGAGCCAAAAGCCCAGAGCTACGGGGCCACAAAACCCGGGGGCTGCCGCCCGGCCTCCCCTCAGCTCAGGAGGCGCCAGGATCGGGGCCTTTCCCCCCCCTCCCCCCCAATCTCACCTCCCTCGCGTTCTCCTGCCCCACCAGCCCGGCCCCCGCCGGCTTGGCGGTGCCGCTCTCGTCCAGCCCCAGCCCCTTGACATGGCTGTGGGCGGCGATGCGCTGTGTTTTGGACGTGCTCTTCACCTCCTCGATCTTCATGGCGGCCCCGCTCCCCTCCGCGCCTCACGGCCGCACGCGGCCCGCCCGTTGCCAAGGCGCCCGCCCGCCTCGGCTCGGCCCGCCCCCGCGCCGCCACTATTGGTCCGCCTGCCGCCCGCTCTCGGTGCTGATTGGTTGAAGCGGCTGCCCGTCGCAGTCAGGGGGTGCGTTGGGGTTTAGCGTCCGGCTCGGCGCTTCCCGGTGCGCCGCTCTGAGGGGCCGGCGGCGAGCGGGGGCTGCGGGGAAGGGGGGCCGGGGGCCGGGGGCGAGGCGGCTTCTTCTCAGTCGGGGGTCGTGGCCAGGGGGTGGCTGAGGGCTGGGAGCAGGGGGCTCCCCTCGCCACAGGGGGCTCCAGTTTGCTCCCGGTGGTCTCCTGCCCCCGCTGGCAGTGGGTGCAGCTCACAGAGCTGAGGTGAAGCTTCCCGTGAGGGGTTTCTAGGTATTGGTCATGGAAGTAGCAAAAGGCAGGGTTTTACTCCCGAGTGTATCTTCCTAAATTCTTCCAGTTACCTGTGTAACGGCTAAATAACTCCATTTTGTATGTCTAAGGTACTTATGTAAGCACCTGAGGCTTTAATTTGTCTTCCAGTATGCTGTATGTATGATCTAATAGCTTCCTCCTGAGCTTGGGGCTACCGAATTGAGGAATAAACTTCATCTCCTCAGCAGCCAGCTTCGCGCCCTCACAGAACTCACCCATGGCTCTCACACCTGTGCCATCCTGTGGCTTGTGGTTCACCTGTTGCATCTTCTGTATGGTGTTTAAATGCTTGAGATGGACACGTGTGAAATCTCAGAGCACCTTGGAGCCGCCTGTTCCCCTGACTTGTCCTTGTAGATACAGGGATTACTCTCCAAAACGAGAGGACTCTTCCCACTAATGCATTGTGTCTGATAATAAAGCTGTGGCTATGTCTGTGATGTGCAAGGTTAGTGGACTAACAGCATGATGCAGGCCTGTTTGTTCAAGGGGATGCTGCTGTCTCAGCTCTGCTACCTCTTGCCAGGCAGAATTACAAAGGTAATTGTGCGATGACGCAAAATAGAGGGGGGCTTTTGGGAAGGGTGGGTGTAGTGGCTGGGGCTGCAGAAGCTTGGTGAGCACGATACGTGCTGTTCGTTCCCTTTTTGTCCAACAGCTTCCGTTAGTTTTGATATGTGTCATTCAGCAAAGACTTGGCTATTTGTTTTTTTCTTTTTCTGCTAACTTGTTCTGTCAGTTTATATTTACATAATCTAGTTTAAAATTGCAATTACAATATAATTGCACACACATGTAGTTCAACACCTTTGTAAGGGTATCCACTTAGACAACTGTTTTAGCTAAGAATTTTTGAATCCAATAAACACAAGCTATCCTTTAAATAATTAAAAAAGCATGTATACTATTGGATTCTATACGTCCTTTCAGGGTCATATTAGTCACAGAATACAAATGCCTAATATGTACTGAGCTGTAGACATTTTTTGGTAAAAGAGCAAATATACAACTTTGATTTCTCTAGTGTATTGGGCTGCTGCAAGTGTTGTGGGTATGTCTGGTCAGAGTTCAAGTTTCTGCCAGTTCTGAAGGAATAATTAGCAAGTCTTCGAAGAGCTCTGGAGGCGGTGATATTGTTAGCAATAAGTTCAGGCCAGCTATGGCACTCTTTTAATAAGAGCTAGCAATAGGTGAAATATGTAGTCTTTTGTTAACTTTACTGAAATCTGTCCATATGCTCCGTGTTATCTTGCTTGAAATTGCAGCCAGGCACGTTTTAAAAAAAAACAACTATGGCATTTCAAAGTCTATTTATTAATATTTCCTTATTTTCTTTTGTGAAAGGGTATAGGAACATACACTGAGACAGAAAAATAGAGAGTTGCTGTTAATGTTCATTATAATTTAGAGGAAATGTAAAGATTAGCTATACTACATAAGAAATAGTAATTTAATCAGAGATTTTCTGATAAAAATGGGTAGCACATATTTAATGAGAGGAAACAAAACCAGAAGGTTTTTAACTTTTGTGTCTACAGTAATAGAACAGAAAAATTCTCAAAAATTCTCAAAAAGTCTCAAAAATAGAATTGGATTGAAACCTAAAACTTCAGGCCGCTAGGAATCATCTCTAGTCAGTACATAAAATCTACTGCCGTGATGAAGGTACAATTTTAGCACTAACCTGCAGAATTCATTATGAAAATGGTTTGGGTTTGTATTTGCAGTAGAAGAGGGTATTTCAGTATTAAATAAATCCACTAAACAATTGTTTACTTGATGGATGTGAGACTGGTTTCTCCCTCTTACTTGCTCAAATGAGCATCACTTAAGGAGTTTTGCTGTTACCCTTCAGCTTTGAACGGTTTGGCACATCTCATTGTACTGATTGTTTTACTCATTCCATATGCTTGTAGAGCATTGTACTGAAATTGCAGTTAGAGGGGGAAAAAGTACATTTGGGTGAAGGAAAATAAACAATAATCCTTTAGACCACACAGGATTAATTGTTTATTTGTCAGATAGAGAGGAGTACAAGAAGAACTACCGTAAAGTTTATGACTGAACTCAAATAGCTTAGAAAATCTATAATAATTGATGTCTGATGTGTTATGATGCATCAGCATGAGGAAATATTGAGCCTCAACCTTAACATGATTTTTGTGATCTTGGATAGTTAATGCATCCATTAAAGAGGGAGAGTAAAATAATTTTGTTGCAAAGCTTGAGTCTCCTTTGTCCATTCCATGAGATTTAAGTCAGTGTTAGGCCATTCTGCCCATCTCATGTTATAGGTGCTCCGAGTATAATTTAATATTTCACTAGCCAGTTAACCAGAAAAAATAATACCTGTCACTAACGGTCTGAACTGTTATTCCCCAGGTTTAATCAACTCATTTTACCAACATTTCTTTTGCCCCCCTGTTTGAGGTCTCCTGTTTGGCACAGACGTCATGTGATACCCGATGTGGGAGCTGGAGACTTGAGAGCTGTTTTCCTAGACTAAATGTTTGAGGTTACAGGACGTGGCCTAGTTTCACATAAGCTTTCAAATTTCAGTGGGACATGCTGAATCCTGAAACTGTCAAATAGTGTATTATTTTTGGAGTGAGAGAGAGTACGTGTGTGTGAGTGTGTGAATGACCTTTACATTTTTACTCTATCCTGAAAGTCTGACTTCCTGCCCTTTCTCCCATGAGTCCATAAACTTTAGCAATTAAACTGAACACTTTTTAAGGAAGAAATTCAGTACAGAAGAGAAGAACTGGAAATGAGAATGGTGTATTGAGGACAAAGCAAGGAGAACAGCTAAATGCTATAAACTGGTTGCTTTGTGATGGATGTAGAAAAATATGGAGAAGCTGGGATTCTTTCATTTTGCCATGTTTGCCTCTCCATCTTAGTAAGGTCAAGACCTGTGTGTGTTTTTTGTTTTCCTTCCTGCAAAAGAAGCTGAAAGGTTTTTCCTACTTGTCATCAAAGCAGTAGGAGTGATGACTCGTAACAAATGCCATCTCTTTATTCCCAAATCCTTAATTCTTCAAACTTTGTGAGCAACTACAAAGAACCTCTCTTAATGCTGAATAAAATTGTCCACATGTTTATCAAATATCTCCTCCTTGTTATCAGTGACAGAAGTGTATTCATGTTACTGGTACCACACGTCCCCCAGTCTTGCAAAAAGCTGTGCATTCAGGTGATACATAGCAAAATCTGATCCACAGACTATAAATTCCCGTATACAGAGGTATGTGCTGAGTGGTAACAACAGAACTGTGGATGCCGCAGCAAACTTGTATTTTTTTCCCACTGAAGTGCAAGTTGTTTACAAATATTTTCCCTTCTATACAAGGATAAATGCCTTCTCTATCTAGAGAGTTAGAAGTCTTTTCTATGTCTAAAGGAAATAAGAATAAGCCCAAGTTCCTACCTAATATCCCCCCTCCTTGTGGGTCATTTAAGAGTATAGCGCTATAAAGGAAATGCCACCATTTGTATGGGATCAGTAGGATTAAATCCATTTTGCTATAGATTTTTATCTTCCTCATTACATCACCTTAGCAAAACCAATTCTTCCCCCCGAGTTCTGTGCAGTATCTCTCTAGTTACGGTCACTGCTCTTTGTTTCATTGGTAAGTTGGCAGTCCAAGCAAAACGGATCACACCTGAGCTCTTGCTGTAGCCTGTTAGGCTGCGTAGGCCATTGAAATGGACATTTCCTTTATCTCATTGCCAATTTTTACAAGAATTGTAGAAACTTTAAGACTTCTATACCCTGTCAAAGCTTGCTGACAGTGGTGGGTATTTTAGGTATATGGAGGACTTTTGGATAATGCCTCTGCTGGTTGGGAGTCAGACCTTTTTTCACCTTTCCTTCTGAAGCTATCTAATAATTAATGTTAAAAGAATTAAATGGTATGTAATACGATGCAGTGATATCTGTGGATTATGATATTGTAGGGCCTTTTCTTGTGGGAATACATGTATACTTTCCATTAACTTTGCAAGTATGTATTGATATAACAGATTGAGACGTTCAGGGCAGTGAAATGCACATGAGCTATGAAGCCTTATGATTTCACAGGAAACTATTCAAAGCCTGGGAACTTGGTCTGAAAAGTGACATTATGCTTAATTCAGCTCCCATGACAGAGCTCCCATCAAGCTGAACTATTCTGCTGAAGAAACCTATTAACCAGGCTAGCTCAGTGCATTGGCAGTACTCCTTGTGAGTTTCTTTCTTTCCTTTAGGGAGATAGTTTTCTTTCAAATAGCACTGCATGCTAGGAATGTCTGCCTTTTTTTTTTTTTTTTTTTCTCTCTTGTGCCACTGACTCATTGACTCTGGCATCTTGACTACTGCATTTTTTTGGCTAGGAGGGAGGGGTAATTTGTACCCAGATTTAAAGCTCTGTAAACCCTTTCATATTGAAAAGATATGAAGCAACTTTCTTTGTAAGAAAGCCTGGTGTTTAGAGTCTAAAATAAGTCCATGATGCTGCAAATAACCTCAGGCAAGTCATCTTACCCTTCTGGCCCAATTTTATGATTAGTTACTGAGCTGTGAATGCTAAATGCTATTAGCAATATATATTATTGTAGAAGGTGAGCAACAGCATTGCTCTCAAAAAAAAAATCTGTATAATGCAGGTCTAGTCTACTTGGACACCTGTGTATGGCCTAAAACAGTTCCAGTATTGTTTTCTTGGCTTGTAAACAGCTGTTATCAGTTGAAATAGTACTTAGGACTACTTAGTAGTTGTTATTGAAAATGCAGAGCACATGTCTTAACGCTTATGTTGTGTTGTGACCAGCATTTGGCCCTGTGTGCCTCCTGGGATATCAATAAAGGGATATCAGTAAAGCCAGGTGACTTAAACTAGTGAAATGTGCTCCTGCCCTTATCCTGTTACATGCTCCCAGGCTGCAGATGATTGTCTACCTGGTTGGTGGTGGTTGGTGTTGTTTTGCCAGAGAGCTGTTCAGTACTTGATTGATTGATCTTGCTTGTTCTTAATCTCTTCAAGGTATCAGTTTTAGGAAGTATCCTACACAAAGGAAGTATACTTGCAGGAGAAGGAATTATGCAACTTCAGAAATTAGTGAATAAAAGTAAAATGAATGATTTTTTTTTTTTTTTAATGTGAATTTACAATGTCTGTGCAACATAAACCAAATTTCAGCCCCAGACCATGCCCAGGTATCCTTGCAGGCAGGACAAAGGCGTGCTGTGACATCGAGTGGGCCAGGCTGAGTGGCCTTTCAGTGACTAATTAGCGTGGGCAAGACAGCGGGCAGGGACAATTAGGGAAACCTGTCCCCAAGGCCTTCAGCAGGTGCTCATGGCTCCCTCCAGGTGTGGCTAGGCCTGGCCCTGATGAGCCCCAGGCCACCTGGAAACAGGCCACCAGTTGTTGGGTGTGTGAAGTTATTGGGTTTAATTGCTGCCCCTAGATAAGGAGGCACTGGAAGGGGTTGTGGGGTAGCTCTGTGTGGGGTGCTGTGAGGTGAGTTGGGGGGTTTTTGTTAAGATTTGGGTGCTTTTCGTTGCTGTAGGTGTGGTTGTGACTGGTGGTGCTGTGAGGTGAGTTGGGTTTTTTTGTTGGGATTTTGGGACTCGATGATCTTGAGGTCTCTTCCAACCTAGAAATTCTGTGATTTGGGTGGCTTTCATCACTGTGGATGTGGTTGTGACCTATCACCATGCATGCGGCTGCTTCATTGCCTCTCCGGGCCACCCTTTGGCGTATGTACCACAACCACGACGCCCTCTCAGCTCTTTTACACCACTTTTACTTCACTCCACAGCGGAGGAAGGCTCCCAGCCCGCGCTGGGAGCTGGCTGCGCCTCTCCCCTCTCCGCGTCCCCCTCAACCACCGCGGGGCCGGGCCCGGCTCCGGCCGCGGCTCTCCCCAGGCCGGAGGCCGCGGAACGGCGGCGGCGGTGCCGGCGTTGCCGCAGGGGCGCTGTTGGGACGGACCCTGCCGGCTGCGGCGCCGCCATGGCCGCTTTGCCCCGCGTCCTCAACGTTAACGTGGGCGTCCTGGGCCACATCGACAGCGGCAAGACGGCGCTGGCCAGGGCGCTCAGCACCACCGGCTCCACCGCCGCCTTCGACCGGGCTCCGCAGAGCCGGGCGCGGGGCATCACGTTGGATCTGGGCTTCTCCTGCTTTCGCACCGCCCTG
This sequence comes from Aythya ferina, assembly GCF_964211825.1. NCBI lineage: Eukaryota > Metazoa > Chordata > Aves > Anseriformes > Anatidae > Aythya > Aythya ferina. The sequence goes on from NC_140306.1 coordinate 11,614,701, forward strand.
CCTCCTCAGCTCGGCCCGGGGCCCGGCGAGCTCCAGTTCACCCTGGTCGACTGCCCGGGGCACGCCTCCCTCATCCGCACCATCATCGGCGGTAAGGGGCAGCGGGGGCGGCCGCCCCTCCCCGGCCCGGTGCGGCGGGGCTCGGGCTTGGGCTCGGGTCGGGGCTGGCACAGGTTTGGTGGCCTCGTCACCCATCCCCGGGGCCCCTCCAGCACCAGCCCTGCGCTCCGAGGGAGGCTGGCTGGAAAGGGGAGTGCTCCGGTGGTCTTGGCGCAGGCCTGGCCGGTTTGCTTGCAAGCCCTTGGAGAAAAGTTTTTGTTGCGTACAAAGAGCGTTTGCGGTGTGGAAGTGTAATGGTAGCTTGGTTTGCCCCCCTGGTTGAAGCTGCCAGGTTGGTATCCCCTGTGCTGGGAGCTGTGGTGCACCTGGTGGGTGTGCACGTGTGGCAGACCCTGCTGGTGCGGAGGCCGAGGGCTTCTCATGAAAACTGTATGGTTAGAAAGCATCAAGTGGGTTTTAGTCATCTTCCGTTTTAGTCTTCGTTGAGGATACACGGAGATTCATTGGGCTGGCTTTAGAAATCATTTTAGGTTAGCTCACCTTGTTCTGTGATGAACAGCACCTCCTGCCTCTGTCTCTTAAAGTTGAGAGCCTGTTGGTGCCTGACAGGGATTGTGGCTGCAGGCAATGCGAAGTACTCCCAGGCTGATCAACTGAAGCTACAGGGGCTTCAGAAAATCCAGTTCCCCTGTATTTGCTGTGCTAGTGCCTCCTTAGCGTCTAGGAGGTGGTAGTTTTGTGTCTTGGCAGCTACGCTGAGGTTCAGGCCAAGTTACTCTTCACGATGTACAAGTTAACCCCCCTTTTGAGCAGTCATAATACATGTAAGTGGTATTAGCAGTAATAACATTGTACTGCTTGCATTTCTTTTGGGTAGAATAATAAATACTTCACTTCTTGATTTCTGCAGCACTGTCAGTGTGCGCTCAATAGCTGCAAGAGAGCAGTGGCTGTGTGCCGAATCCCTGAAATCTGTGGTCTTTGAGTCTTTTGTGCTTTACAGTCTGTTACTGGGCTTAAGTAATTGTAAGCACCTGATTATCTTCTGAAGAGCCAAGTTTATTTTGGCATTTGGTAGCTTTTCTTGGACAGGCTGTAGAGTGACTTGCAGATAGACACTCCTTTCTTTAGGAAACAACTAATCTGAGCGGGGTGAGCTTTCTCTGAAGAGGACTCAGGAAGGCCTGGAAAAATAGCTTTTGTTATCACTTATTTTGGAGTGGTTATTTGATACATAAACTTCTTATTGCTTCCTACTTACTGTTTTTATGAAGAACTTTACAGCATTTAGTCACAGCTGTCTAAGTTGGTTGAATAAGTTAATCAAAAAACATTACTGATGGGCAATGCTGGGAGAAGAAAGGATGTGGATTAGACTGGGTGAATGATAACTTTTCTTCCCAGGAAGCATGGTTCTGTACAGGTACCAATTCAGGCACATAAGCTTGTCAAACTTGCTTAGTTCCAATTATACCAGATTACGTATTTTAATGAAAATATTTGATTCGTATGACTTACTGCAATCCTATATATTAAACAGAATTGCAAAGAAAATGCAGTATTGTGTTAATACTCAGAGCTAGGAACTTCAGCTGCATGCTTGATAGCATACACATAAATCTTGATATTGGATGCTTATTTGTTTTTACTACCAGGTTTAAAAAGTGAGACCTTGTTGTTAAAACCTGATCTATGCTGCTGGGACTATTCAGTGCACTCTCAATTTTAGTATGTTTCGGTGAAACTGAAGTATATCATGTGTAATAGGATACATCCTTCAGTATTTCGATATTGCCACCTTTTTTCAGCTTTTCAGAAGTGGAAAGCCAGGCCTCCCAGATCACGGTACTTTAAAATTTAGATTTTCATCTTCTTTCTCAGCGTAAGTATTCAGGGTTTGCCATTCCAAGCATTTTCACTGCAACCAAGAAGGCTACTGCTCTTTTTTAGATGCTATGTTTTTCTTCTTAACATTTTCTTCTTATGTTTTCTATTTCTAAGGCTTCTAAATAAAATATCAGAGCAAAATGTTCTATCTTCCTATGTTAATTCTGCATGTCAGAGTTCCCCCAGGTCTTGAAGATACCGCTCTTCTGACATTAAGGCCTGAGATTTCTGCAGCTTGAATTAACCTACAGAAAAATGGGAGTTGGAGGGGCTCCAATAAAGGGAGCAGGATGTGAGGATTTGGAAAGGGGGTGAGAGGAGGGCAGCTTTCTCTTCTGTGTTATCCTCATCTGCATGCAGCTTTTGCTGTTGGGGCTACAGGTGTGAAAATATGCTGCTGCATGCTCTGCTTGAAGCTCTTTCATTGAAGGTTGTGTAAACTGGTTGGATCCCCTTTGAATGCCCTGTTGGGGGTTGCTGTCTGCTGTGGCCGGGTAGCAGTGGCTTTATTCAGTTTGCTAAATCTGCCACTGGGCAACTAGCTCAAGAGGCTCCTTCTCAGGAGCTTTTTACCAGCCTCACAAGAGCAATCAGCAGCCTGTCGTCCTCTCTAACCAGCATCTTTTCTGTGCTCCCAAAATACTCTAAGGGTTAATTCCTCTCCAGTGCAAGGCTGATAAACCCACTTGCAGATCAGCTGAAACTATTTACTGTTCTTTAACATATTTTTGAATCTGGCTAATTCTTGAAGGGCATTTTTCATGGCTGAATGTAGTATTGCATTTTTGTCATGCTACACTAGGTAGCACTTGACCTTGCAAATACTTTTCACAGTCACTCACAGGATGCTTATTTAGAGACAATACCTTAGGATTAAGTGAATGCAGAATATTTGAGCAGTAAGCAAATGGAATGGAAAATGGAAGTCATATTTCATTCTCTGTGGCTGCATTTTTCTTACAAAGCTTGTCCTTGAAAAGAAAACCTATCGAATGCTAAATCAAGTGTGTTTTGTTTTTTTCTAACCTGCATGCTAGGAATTGGAAATGTTGTGAACAGTTCCTCCCAAGTTGCTTTCTTAAAGTTTTATCTGGAAGGTGATAGTCAAGCCTGGAATGGAATAAGTGATGGGCACCTGACTTAGTACATCGTGTTTTCTGTGTGTATTTAAACCATGCTGGTTCATTCTTCTGCCACAGACTTCTGTGTTTGATGTCGCAAGAAGGTATTAAGTTACTTTGGATAGTTGCATGGTTTGGACTCTGCTGTGTACTTCATTTATTTGCACTATTCTGAACGGCAGGAACAGAACTTTTTTTCCTAGTACTTGATACGAGTTTCAAGACTTCACTTGGCAGTAGCAGGAGGTAGTCTTTCATACAACAAGTGCTGCTTGTATTTATGGCTGTTTGTAATCAAATGGCTAAACAAAAAACAAATCTGAATAACTGAATTTTAATGGTCAATTCTTGGCTTGTCACAAGAAGCACTCATATCAGCCGTGCTTGCCTTTTGCACTGAACGAATGAGTGCAGAGTCCAATGCTGCTTTCCTCCATTGCTAGGGAGAGTTAAGAGGTATCTTGTCAAAATTGCACGCTCGCTGGGATGAAGTAGTCTCTGTCAGTGCTGTGTTTGTTGTTGTGTGTGTGTGTGTGTTTTTTTTTTTTTTGTTTTTTTTTTTGACTTCCATCCTTGTGTTAGATCTCAGCTCTCCAGTCTTTGGCAAACTGACATTAACTAAATCGAAGTAAAACAAGAATTGCTTTTAGGTTTGTGTGTCGCAGACGGTGCATCCAGAATGGTGTCTCCGATGAGTTCAGCAGGGGATGCCCGCAGAGAGGTTATACGAGTTAATCTTCCAGAAGAAATTCAATCCCCATATTTCATTTTAAGACCACTTTGCGTAGCAAAGTAGTCTAACCAGTAGCAGATTTTTTACTTGCTGATGGTTAATTTCATGCCCTACAAAGGGTCAGCACACTAATACAGAAGAACATGATTACCTCACCCCAGCTTCCCCCACACACATGCAGAGAGGGGATCCTGCGGGGTTTGTTTTAGGTGAGCTGTTGTCAGATGCTTTTTCTGTTCAGCTCTGAGATGGGTTCTCAAAAGAACTTCTACAGAAGAAAGTTATCTTTCTTTTACCCGGTGAAGTTCAAAGGACGGGATAGCCTTATAGGGTTTTAATTGGAAAGCTACTGCTTGACCCTGGTTGTCTAAACCTGTGGGGGAATTCTGGCGAACTTGTAGTTTTGTAATCCTTGTGCCTTGCTGAACCTTTGACCTCTTTACTTTATAACCAGAGCTTCATTGTCACCATTTGTCCCTGCAGTTCCTTTCAAAGAAAACTGCCTTGCAAGTGTCTGTTTCCACTTTGCTGCTGTGTTCCGTTAAGGAAGGGTATTAATTCATACCTGATACATCGGAGGGGCCAAGACTTTTGAACTTGCACAAGAGCTTGGGGAGGGGGAAATGAGCATAGCGAAAGCATGTCTTGCTGATGCAAATGAGTACAATGAAAACAGTCTTGGGAGATCAAGGGGAATGTGGGCTTGCTACCAGCATTCAAAGGCGGTCAGATGCAGATTATTTGTAAGATTAACACAGCGCCAAAAGAAGGTACTTTTATCGCAGATTTGTTGTTTTGATGAAGTTGTTGTAAGCTTTTAAGAGAATTTGTAAATTCAGGGTTACCTTTCCGTTACTGTCAAGAAAATATACTGCCATCAGTGCCAACCTTTGCTTGTTGACACCTTTGTGAAGATACAACAGTTCCTGTTTTTTTTTTTTTTTTTTTTTTTATCCCAGGTAAGAAAGAGCTCTGTACAGTTTTAGAGCAGTATATGCATATATGGATTACTGTGAATTTTCATGGAGGCCTCTTGATGTTGGTTGTTGAGGGGAAGCATGTTTTCTGGAGGACAGAGTGCTTTGTGGTGTTCAACAGCTACTTATCTGGTCAGGGAGGTCACTGGAGGGTTTTGAGGATTCGCCTGCCATCCTGAAGTAAGAATAACCTAACAAGCAACCTCGTTTTGTTGAAAATATTAAACTACAGGTCCCATGTAATGTAGCTTTTCTTTTTGAGGTTTGATGCAGTGAAAATGCTCACGAGTCAAGAGTTCACCGTTTCCAGCTAGCACTCTCTAAACCCTAGTAAACTTGTTGGGTTCATGGTTCAATGTCAGCAATTTAGATTGCTGACATTGCTTTGTGTTAAAAATACAAATAAACTTTATTTCTGTGAATGAAAAGCCTTTCTCTTGAAATTGCATGCTGTTTTTAAATTCACATCAAGGAATTTGGTTGGAGCCTGCTACTTGTGAGACAAATTAAAGGACTATTTTTATTGAAATTAACCCCCCCCCTTTTTTTTTTCTATTAAGTAACTATGTCTAAAGAAGAGGCAGCTGGTATAAAAGCAGTAATACTCTTAAAAAGTCCTTTCCCCAACCCCCTGAAATGCAGCTGTGTCTACAGGACATTTCGGCGCACAAGAGGGCAGTGTTTGCTTGCGATGTAGGATCTCAGTGATAAGTATGTAGGGTAACAGGTCAGCAGGGATGGGGTGACCTTACTTGGAAATGAAACAAAATCAAGTAGAAGATTTAGAACTCAACTGTGGCTTAACTTTCTCCTTCCTAAAGAAAACGACCCCTGTCTTTTAAGGAAGGTTAGTCTTACTTCATTTACAATTTGAATAGCGTTTTTATACCTTAAGCAGTAAAAATGCATAGGGTGTCGTCGTCTATATTTCATGACAGAGGCAGGTAACCCAGATGAGATGAAACAACTGGTTTTCATTGAAGTTGCATGTGGGGGGGATGACACTTCATCCACATAAAGGGTCATTTTTTTTTTTAAATTTTATTTTACAACTATGGAAGATTAGCTAATTTAACCTGTAAAGCAATTGGAAATGCGGGAACCATGAAACTCAGTACACAACTCCTTTATTTTCTTCCCTGTTTTCCCATGTCATTTAACCCTGTAAAAGCAAGGCAGTTGTACTAAATCCACTCTGAATTGTTTCTGTGCTGTGTAGGGCAGCTTGTATATTAGGAGTAGAATTAAACTTATTTTTAGGTGTGTGTACCAGATACTTTAAAACAGAATAGCGGTCTTTGTGGAATTTTAATCTATCTATATTATAACTTAAATTGTTCTACTCTTCCATTCCTTCTTATTTTTGTGCATATTAATGCTTTTTTGAGTGTAGTAACAGTGAGGCTAGTTTACTTGCCTGTTACGGTTGCTATTTTATGCTCTTCACTGCTTTTTTTGATTTGAAGCTGACTTCCCTATTAGTTGTACAGGTTCAATGTGCTCCTAAAGTACGCATCAACTGTTCAGTAACATCAGAGAGAAAATCAGGAAGAGCATTCCTTTTTGTTCTATGGGTTTAACAGCAAGCCATCATCTTCTGATCTCAAAAGTTATATTGAATAATTACATTCTCTTCTACTCCAGAGTTCTGTCGTGTTTCATGTAGTGTTTCTAGTATTCAATTTTTAAAAAGAGTATGTTGTCTGAAGATGTGATTTATAATTTAATTCTCCATCTTAAATGTAGATCGTAAATGAGTAGCTTTATTGAACTGTGTTTGAATGTTAAATTCTTTTGCTAATATGGGATAATTTTTCTGCAAAGCTTGTGAATGGTTGTGTGTGCATACTTACGTGCAACAAAATTGTGCTAATTCGCACTTCATTATTTGACATAAAAACTTGACAGCTTCTCAGGAAAACATAATAACCAAGCGCTGTTATGGTGCTGAGTAACTCTGTTTGATCGCTCTCCCTATTGATGTAAAAACAGAATTTCTTTGTTCCATCATACTGTGTGCTAGCATTCATCAAATAACTGCATGCCTTTTCATTTCATTTTTGCGTCATGTTTCTTCTTGCCTGAGATTTTGTAAGCTCTCTGGGAGAGTGGTTGAGCTTTACTAGTCTTATTTTAGGAGATTTTAAATATTAGCTAATATGAAGTCTTAGAATAGATTTTACTCAGGTATTTATAACTTACTGTAAAATGTGAAGCATCTTCATAATTAATTTAGTTTGACAACAGCAATTTTTAAAGCCTACTTTTCCAAGTAGTATTTTTACTGATGATGGATCTGTTTGCTTGCTAAATGGTCCAATTTAGCAATTCACAGTGGTCTACTTATTAAAGCAGTTTGATTAGGTTCTATGGTATTTGTTCTACAGCTTGCTTTGGAAGCTGTCTTCAATTACTAGATGCAAGTTGAATGATATATTGCTTATGTATAAAACTCACTTTTAAAAACTAGTTCAGCTTGATGGAGCCATGAACTTTGCTTCCTTAATAGGTCTGGGGGTTTTTGTGTGTTTTTTACCAGTAGTAATAGTGTATGTTCTTGGATGGCTGTAGTGGTGTTCTTCAAAGCCCTTAGAAAAACAAAATGCAGATGGAAAAATCTAGGGTACGATGCTAAAGCAGACGTGCAGCAGATCTTCCAGCTAAGAGAGCAAGCCAAATCTGCACATTGTCATTGTTAACGTCCATAAGTGGAATAAATAGTTGTTCCTGCGGTGTGGCAGCTAGTTGTTTTCTGTCTGGGAACCCTGAGGTTGGCCTGGCAAGCAGAAGAGCAAGGACAGATGTTCAGTGGTGGTGACTTCCAGCTGGATTCTTGAACGCGTTGTGTTCTGTGGGTCACAGCTCATAACAGAGCAAAACTGAGCATGAGCTCCAGCAAAGAAAGACTCAAACAGCTCGTACGATAGCCATGATCGCAAAGATACTGTGCATTCAGTGAGAACGTATTCCCAGTGCTATCTGTAAAATTCAGATTAAATAGCCATTTTAAAGTGCTTCCTTTAAACTGTTTGCTTCCAAAAGCGTTGCAGGCTAAGTAAATACCAATAATTCTTACTTCCCATCTCCTTATCAGTTATTCTACCAAAATGTTCTTGCACAGCCTATCGAATCACTTCCAAGTGAACATGAAATGGTTAGTGTTGGCTTGCAATTTGAATTACGATCTCTGTTTCAAACTTAAGCTGATTAATTTTACATTAGATCGTAATTATCAGCTTTACCAGCACTAGGGGTGGTTGCAGCCAGACTCCATGTATGAAGAATATGATCAAGTTGGTGAGTAGTGGAAGAAGAGGAAATAAGAGAGTTTAAACAAAAATGGACTGGTTGTGTTCAGCAGCATTGCAAGGGTAAAGGATGACATGGGAGAGTTTTTTTTTAAAAAAAAAAAAAAAAAAAAAATCAAAGTTTGGGTTTTGAGATTTATAGAATTTGACCCAGGTGAGAAACCAGGCCACTCACCTCAGCCTTAAGAGAAGAGATGATTCATTTGGACTTAATGTTTTGTTTGCTTAAAAACTTCTTATTTTCTTTCAATTCTTGCCATAAAAGGATCATGAATGTTGTTTTGTTGACTGTAGCTCTGCTTTTTCTGCAGTGCCAGACAAGTGAATTTAATCCAATCCCCTGAAGCGTTTTTTTGTCTTCTGTGCCAAAGTTTTCCTTTGTTTTACGTCTTCTTTGGGATGCAACATGTGGTTGGCATGTAGCAGTAGTTGGTGCTCTCAGATCTTGGGCACTCTTCTTAATTGTGGAACTGCACCTCAATTTGTTGTGCAAAGCTTCAACCGTCTTTTATTTCCACTAAATGTATTGTAGAGCAGGTGGGCATATTTTAGAGATGTTTCCTCTATCTGTAAAATTTGAGATGGTCTTTGAGAACCTGTTGGCTAAGGAAAGCTATAGGAATACTAGAGAATTGCTGGTGGTACTGTCCAATTATATTAACCAGGGTAGGCAAGGGAAAACGTCTTTTGTTGCAGGCGTTTATTCATACTTAAATCTACTTTGGTTATATTAAACACTTCCCTTCCAGCATTATTGCTTTGGAGAAGAAAGTTTCCAAAGTATGCAAAAGCTGCATTTGGAGAAAGAAACATAATTATTGTATTTTCTTTTTTTTGGGATCAAGAGGGGGAGGGAAAATGGTTTCCTTGTATTTAACCGTGCCGTTGGATGGAAGACAAAGCTCAGTCTCTCTTGCTGACTAATGTCATCATCGAGGCATTTTTTTTCTCCCACGGAGCAATTTTGTCTCCATTGAGACCCCCACAGCCATTGGCAAGACCGTGGCCCGAGATTAAATCTCATGCTTGGGTGAAATTCTAATGACTGTAATTGTTTCCTCTTTTCAAGTCTGTGGTCCCTTCATCAAAGAGTGGTGCGGAAATTATGCATTTATGTTGTAAAAGGGGAGGTCATGATTACCTGAACCTGTGGTTGACTTTGGGGGATTCTGTGTCGTGTTCTGGCAGTGGTTATCCACGCTGACATTCCAGTATGCGAAATGATTTAAAGCGTGGCTTAGACTGTGCGTGTAAATGAACGGGGACAGGTCTCAGCCCTTCCTGGGTTTGGGATGCTCTCGCTTGCTGCCACGCGGGTTGCAACCACTCCATCAGCAGCGGTGGCAGCTCTGGTGTCTTTTTATCTCAACAGAAGTGAAGGAAAAGCAGTCAGCATGGCTTGGGGGGAGCTTTCAGCACCTGATCCGCTGCAATTCCCAGCGTATTATAGCCATGAAATTGTGCTGGGCTTGTGTCCCCCAAACAGGAGGGCTCAGAACTTAGCAGCTGGGTCACGGTTAACCCTCGTGCTTGGGTAGTCAGTGATGGTGTCCGAACCCCTCAGCTCTGGATGGGTTGTGTGGGTATGGAGGCTCAGCAGATAAACGTGAGAGTGAGGATACGAGATCATTCCATGCAATTTTATAGAGGTGGCTTGCCAAATCCTGCAGGGCTGGAATGTGCACACGTCTGTGTCACAGGATGGTGGAAGGGTTCAGAGAAGTGGTTGTGTTGCCTGACCTTACCATGCAGCTCTACATGTATGCAATTTTGGAACCATAGCATCCCCAAACTTCTCTGAAGATTTATGGAAAAAAATCCTATACCGTGCATTAAGCACAAACTTTTGGAGTTTGGACTTAAATAGTTTATGAAGCAGCCTTTAAAGTTTTTAGAAGAGCTGACCAAGAGATATTTTCTTAGGGAATAAAGAAAATAGTTCAAATGCCATTTAATTTTTTTCTAGGCTGCTCTCAGAGACTAAAGAAACCCCCAAACATAAAGTCACTTTAAAAAGCATTCAGCATCAGAATCTTTCTGATCTCAGTGAGATTATTCAAAAGCACAACAACAAATCCCACATGCCACCAGTGCTGGTCACAGAAGTGACCAGCGTCAGGCATATGACATCAAAACTTTGGCCTGTGCCTGGTGATACTACTACTGGTGATTTTTACTTCTATCTGGTGATATAAGAAAAAAAACCTAACAACCGCTTATCACCTTTTCTCCTCTTATAAAAAAAATATATATAATTGTCGTGGTTTAACCCGGCTGGCAGCTAAACACCACGCAGCCGTTCGCTCACCCTCCCCCCTCCCTCTCTGGGACGGGGGAGAGAAATGGAAAGTGAAGCTCGTGAGTTGAGATGAAGACAGTTTAATAAGACAGGAAAATAATAATAATAATAATAATAATAATAATAATACAATGATGATAATAGTACTACTACTAATAATATGTACAAACAAGTGATGCACAATGCAATTGCTCACCACCCGCTGACCGATGCCCAGCTTAACCCCGAGCAGTCCGGCCCCCTCCCCCCGGCTAGCCACCCCTATATATTGTTTAGCATGACGTCAGATGGTATGGAATACCCCTTTGGCTAGTTTGGGTCACCTGTCCTGGGTCTGTCCCCTCCCAGCTCTTACTGCACCCCCCCAGCCTGCCCGTTGGCAGGACAGAGCAAAGGCTGAGATGTCCTTGGCTTAGTATAAGCACTGCTCTGCAACAATTAAAGCATCGGGGTGTTATCAGCACTCTTCTCATTCTAAGCCAAAACACAGCATTCCACCAGCTACTAGGAAGAAAATTAATTCTGTGCTAACTGAAACCAGGACAATAATATTATATATATTAAAAAAACACTCCTTAATGCCTAAAAAAAATTTTAGACCAAAATGGCGTGTAAATGCACATATGTATACACACAAATTGCATTAAAAAAAAGTTTTGCTGATCATATTTATTCTTGAATGTGACGGACTTGATATTTCTAAATAAAAAGCCATGAATTAGGCATCCCAAAGCAAATTGTTTTGTTCTTTAAGTTTGCTTACTTGATAAATTTTATGGCCCCTTGCCATAAGGTGTAATTGTTTACCCTGAGTGGGCTTTTCACCTACAGCTGAGATTCTCCCATGTTTTCAGGCTTTTAGATGAAGTTGTGGTGGTTGGTGATGTTTACCCATCTCTTACTGAGCTTGCCCTTTAGTCTGTGCTGTGTATTAGGACATCCAGTAATGCTGTCTTCTGTCCAAAGCTGCTTTTTTAAGTGGAATCTCTTGTGGAAGAGATACCCTCGTCTGTTTGGAGTGCTCTATGTTACATCAAATGCATTTTTTTTATCGCCTCTAGATGTTAAATTGACCTGTGCCAAACCTTGCGTAGAGAAAGGACTCAAAGGTGAAGGGCAGGAAAGACTTCTGAACTAAAACGTATATATTGATGGGTGACTGAAAGTCCAGGTTTTACTGAAATTTCATCTTCAGATGCGTGGTTTTGTTACCAAACTGTATTCGCTAACAAGTATTTTTTTCATTTTCTAAGTTTTTTAAATTTTATTTGCTCTATGAAGGACTTGATTATTCTCGTAATAGCCAGCTCTGAGTTAAGGTGTTGATGGCTTCTTCACTTGTTGTAACTTAAAGCCCCTCAAATCAAATGTGAAGATAATTTAACTTTTGTTTCTAAATATAAACCCTGTTGTCCTTTTCCTAACCCACCCATGCACCAAGAAACCACCGTGTTTATTTTAAAAGAATGTTTTTTAGGAATGTATTCAAATTGATGCAGTGGTTGAATGCTATTTTAATTAACGTGCTTGTTTCTTTTTTCCTTTGAATTTTAAAGTTTTTTTTTTATTATTATTTGTCCTTTTTAAGAGGACTGTAAACCTTAGCTAGGAAAACTGTGGAGCATGTTTAAAGTGATATCAGGTGTATGGAATTTTTTTCCTGTTTTCTTGCATATAATTGAGTCAATCCGAGGTAAATACAGAACTGACTAATGTGAAATTTAAATTAGTTGATGGTGTCCTTTCAAAGTTTGTGCATACTGTTTTAAGCCTTCTTGCAATAGCTTATGGGCTCATATGAGAGCAGTTGGAACAAAAAGGGCTATAGGAATGTTTGAGGTTAAGCTGTATATTTATTCTAGCAGTGTATGATAGTATTTCAGCAGCATTTTTGCTTTGTACTGGAGAGCTAACAACTTTGTAGCATCTGAAATGCAGCAATTTTTGCAGTGTTTATTGGACTCTGAAAACTTCCAGGAAACTGAACCGAAATAATCATAATCTCAAGATGCACGCGTTTTGGGGACAGCAGTACTCTGTGTGCTGCTGTGCTTTCTGTGAAAGATTTTTGTCTTTTTGTCCCAGTCCGTGCAAGCTCCCCTTGATGCGCTGCTTGTTCAGAAATGGGTTTCTGTTAAGAGGATGCTGAACCAGGGTTAGATATCGTCCCCTTTCTGCCCTATTTTTTTTTTTTTTTAAGGAGTCAGATGCATAGTACTGCATAGACATGGATGGCAAAAGTAGCCCAGATAGCTCAGCTGAAGTGCTGCATTTAGGAGAACTTCTCACAAGAAGCAGAGCGCAGTGTAGCACCAGACACGACTGAAATATAGGATGCCTGAGCCGTAGTCTAAAGTTGGCAAACAGGACTTTGTACGAGGTCAGCAAAACACCCCATCACGCTAGTTTTCCAAAATCATGTGTATTCTGGTCTGCTGCTAAGTGGTAATGATCATTACCAAATATTCTAAATGCCTGAGCTGCACTATCTCTACTTCTGTTAGTTCTGAGGAGCCAAAAAAATCGGGTTTTAATCACCAAGGTTGTACTCTTTCTTGTGCTTTCAGCATTTCATTAAGCAGTGATTAGTACTCTTTAATTATGCATTACTTTATCTTAGTGATGCATTGTTGGTTTATTGAATCTGGCTGATGCCTGGCAATTTCAGCAGATTTTTTTTCTCACTGTGGAAGAACATCTAAGTAAGCAGTAGAGGTGTTTATAGTTGAGGCTCTGTTTTTAATGATAATGTTACCTGTTTTTTGAAGAGAAGTGGAAAACATGAGGTTTTTTTTCTTTTTTCTTTTTTTTTTTTTTTTTTCCTTTTAAGCCTCTCTCAGATGGTGGGGAATAAACCATGTGTAGCGGGCTGATCTTGAAGCTTGTAGTTGGAATGGATTTTTCTCTATGTATATGAGTTGAGCACTTCCACACGAGAATAATAATAAAAAAAAAAAAATGGTGCTGGAGGAGGAGAGAGGGGAACAAGAGGAGGGTCAATGCAGTAGACAATAGTTGAAAAGCAATTTCTTTATACTAATGTCTTTTCATATAAGAGGAAGAGATGTGAAAAGGATGTCAATACTGTTAAAAGCTGGCCTTGTTTGTTTTGTCGTGACTTGGATAAGGAATAAATTTAGGTGGGCACTGGTGGGCTGTCAGGGAGAATGCTTTTTGATAGGGAGTAGGGTTGCTGATATCTCACCCTTGCTATACTTGTGTTTGTTTTATGTTGTCTGTATGTTTAAAAATGACTACATATTCAGTTTGCTTCCAGGTTTAACAGTATAGAAGCCTGAGTCCTAGTTCAGCAATGCTACTGAAAAGAAGTGGGCTTCTTCACCTGCCCAGTGCCACTGCAGAGGGAATAGATTGTTGCTGCTATCTCTTAGTACTGAAAAATTTCAAAGCTTTCATTTTGCTGGTAAATCCCTTCCCACAATGCGCGTACTCCGAGATGTTGTGGTTTATTTTTTTTGTGGACGGACAGAACTTTAACTCTTCAGTAAAGAGCAAATTTTCTCATTATATATTTAACTCCTGTTTTTTCTAAGCTATGGAGAACATTGCTTGTTTAAAACATGGTGACTACCAGATGAGCAAATATTATTTTTTTTTTTTTCCCCCACTCATGGTCTGACAGTTTTTCTCCCATAAAGTGCATCTTGCTTAACAAGTATACTAGCATTACTTTAGTAAAGGAGAAAAAAATGTAAATGCCTATCTGTGATGCTTATCTGATTCATTCTTTTTTATTCCATGTAGACCAGTCATTAAAAACAATTTCACTTGTTTATTTTTACCTAGATCACTTCTTTTCCTCTTCATACACTGTTTTCAACTGTAAGTTTTTACAATATAGCAAGGTAACCTTTCCTACAAGGTAGACAAAATGTGGCATTTAAAATATAATAAAAAAAAATTATTGGGAATGCTTTCATGAACTCTTTGAACAAAAATTAATTTTGAAATCTACAGTAAGTTGTCAGTGAGAATATACTTAATAAAGTTTTTTATTTTTCTTCTTTTATTATTATGTAGTTCTTCACCAGCACTTGTCTCCATCGTTTGATAAGAATGCCAAAGGGATTAGATAATAAAAGAAGCATATTTACTTAAGTTAATTTGCAGTGCAACTTGCATGCTGGGTCCTCCATTCCTTGTTCTGTCAATTTGGTTTCTGTTGTCAGGATTGAATTTGGAATCTGTTGTTCTAGAAGACTTGCATGTGAAACAAGGCAAGACCTAATAGATTGTAGAAAGTAGCAATAACATACAAAACCTCGTACAAGGCAGAAGCAGCTAAGCATGGCTCCGTGCAAAGGGAGGAGTGTGAAATCTTTGGGAATTCTTGCTCTGCTTCTGACACTGGTTGGTACCAATTCCTGCTTAGGAATTGCTTCTCTTAATCACCTGAGGACTTGTATCGTGGAGGTGAACTTCTGGAGTGCAGGTGGTTTAGCTGGACTTCTGGGCACTTGATTTCTAGAATCCAGTCCAAGCTCGGTTGTGATGGCTCCGTGCCTGCAGTTGCAGCTCTTGGAGTTGTTGGTGTGACCAGCAGTGTCTTGAAATGTGCTGGTTACCTCGATCCATTTAAAAACAACTCAAATGTAAATTTACAGGTACGGCATACTCCGGAGTGGAAGCATTACTGCTTTGCAGTCCGTGCTATTTTCTTGTTTATCTAGGATTGTTAGTCCCTTGGGTATTTGCATTAAATACCTCGAGCGGTGCCAGCATTCCAGCGAGGCGGTCACATGAGCCTGGCAGAGCAGTGAGTATTCTGAGCAGACGTTGTTTTCTGTAGCCTTTCTTCCCACTTTCCTGGGGATGTTTCCAGCCTCTGTTCTAGCTTTAAAATTTAGTTTGGGGAGAGAAGTCCTTAATTACCAAGTGAAACATAAGAGGGAGAGTGCTTGTGGGGATGAAGAGCTGGGAGACCTGCTGTACTGTTCTGCTGATGGCTGTTCTGGGTCTCAGAAACACAACTGTGGCCTTTTGTAGAAGTTCTGATCTTGATTAGTATTTTACTTAACCGACAGATGTTACTGCTTACAGATGTCACTTACACAAACTGCCACTGCTGCTAGTAAAGTGCCTATATCCTGAATAAATAATTGGGTTTTATTCAGTTCACTCATCCCAGAGAAAATGCTGGGGAGGTTGTGCTGAATTATTCTCAAGTATCTATGATATCTTGGTGTGTTCTGTATAGTATTTGAATGGGACTGTAAAATCACTGTGCAGGACTGTGTTGAACCATAGAACCCTTCAAGATTATTCAAAATAATTGAAATAAAACCTCTTTAATCATGAATTTCTGAGAGATAAGAGGACTTTTTTTTGTAAGTTGATGGCTTTTGTATGTTCACCTGACAAGGTACATGCTTTCCTAGGTATAAAACATGAAGCAATACAATTCTAAATCTGGTAAGTGTTGTCTAGTTTTATTTACTAATTAAACTTGACTGCTTTCCTCCTTCACAATGACTATCACCTCCATTATTGCAGTGGATTTTTATTAATTATATGGACGATGTTTTAATGTGGAACAAATGGCATGCAACTTGCAATATCTGGATTGCTTTGTAGTATTGGCAGTTCAGACAGCATATCCAGCCTGA
Organism: Aythya ferina; assembly: GCF_964211825.1. Lineage (NCBI taxonomy): Eukaryota > Metazoa > Chordata > Aves > Anseriformes > Anatidae > Aythya > Aythya ferina. The sequence continues at coordinate 11,630,713 of NC_140306.1, forward strand.
GACTGTAGTTGGGACAAAACAAACAGGGGTGTGAGATTTATGTGACCTTTGGTCACATGGGACTATTCTGAATGGAGATGTAGATTTCATACAATCCTCGTCAGCGAAACTTTAATTAAAAATATATACACTGGCAAAAGCATTTCTCCATGACAGAAAGTGTGAAATAGTACCTTATACTCGATAATGGATTTTTTTTTTTTTTTTGAGAAGATCCTCTAGTTCAATCTGATGTGATTTCCTGGAATGGCAAGCTATATTGGTCACTTGTGCTCGTGATTTGGTACTGAACTGTCAGGCAGGGCCTAATGTCTAACATGGACCAAAGGCCAGAGAGCTGAGCATGGAATAAATCTTTTCTAGGATTTAAGTGTTGAGTCAAAGCTATCTTTTGAAACAAACAGGAGTTTGAGCTTTCGTGAATGTTGAAAACCTTGCTAAGGGAACACTCTAATAGACCACTGCTTTGAGTTTGGTTTCAAGTGGTGTAAATTCTGAGGTAGTTTTGCAAATAAAACTTACTTGATAATGCAGTATTAACTCTTAAAACATTAGCAAGAGCAATATAAGCTCTTCAACCACTAGTCTCATCTGAATTTTGTAGTTTGGAAGTGGAAAAAAAGCACCCAATATCCAGCATTTCAGCAGGGCTGGTTAAATGACTGCTTACTAGACTATCCAGAAAAATTTAGGTCTTCCAAAATATTTTGTTCACTTTGGCTCTGAGTATGTGCACAGTGCAGAGAAAGAAATGATTCTTTTTCCTAAGAATTGGCATCCTTAATTTCTTTGGGACTGATTTGTTTTAAAGACTTATTTCTTCCCATGTGCTATATTACTATGGCTGTGTAGTAATGCAGGTGCTTGAAATAAAACTTGTGTGTCTTTCTTGAGGATCACCCTTTCTGTATGAATTTGTTTCTTGATCCAGCTCTGCTGTTCTTGAAAGGGGTGTGATTTTGTTGGTATTTGGAGATGGTGAAGGTTTGGAAATGAGCGTTAGCATTAGAAGTCTTATATAATTGTATATCATGAAATTGAATGAATTTCCTGGTTCATGTATGCACGGGGTTGTATGTTGAAGTATGACATAAAGGGTAATGAACTTATTTTATTTTTTTGTCCTATTTGCTAACTAACCAGCTGCAGAAGGGATTCTGACACATCAGTTTTGTGTGTTACAGTTAGAGAAATTAGCATTAAAATGGGGGTTCACCATGTTCCAAGGTACAGAAGAATCTGAAGACTAAATGAAATGCAGTCCTGGTAACTTGAGGTAGCCTTCTTTTTTTCTGTTCTAATTTCCCGTTAGACGTTGGTAGCTCTTACAATAATTCTAGATTGAGCTGCTTGACAGAGAGGTGAAGCTTTGCTTAAATGTGAGATGACTGCGTAGGGGATTTAAACTGGAACAGGCACGTTGTATTACCAGGAGTTGTAGAGGGTCTTTTCTTTGTTCCTAGTTTCCCTTCTACATTTAATTCTTAATCATAACGAGATTTGCCCTTCCTCGACTGACATGTTCGCATCGTGTCTGCCTGCAGTGTGCTGTCGGATCCGACGATGCCTGTTCGTAGCCCTGTGGCCTTGCTGTTGTTCCCCTGTGGCGAGCGTGTGGCTCGCTCCGTCGGCTGGGCACAGCATGTGGCTCCTGGTCAAGGCTGGGGTTCCCTTCGAGAAGAACTTCTTGACCCTTTGTATTTCTTTGTACAGGATCCGCCTCGCAGGCGGACTCGAGCCATTGTTTGGAATGCGTATCTAATGCGTTCCACTTGGACCCTCCGTTCCATTCCATAATGTTAGCTTTAATTGGCTGTTTTTAAACTTTCATGTACAATTTGGTTGTACACGGTAAATTACCACCCTCTTCGCCTTTTCCTAAGAGCAAGAAACTAGAATCCAGACCGTGCTTTCCCTTGCTGTCTTTTACTGTTGCCCTTGAGCTCTTTTAGAGGCAGCCCTGGTGGGTAGTGTTTCTGTCAGAGGACAGACCTCTTTTGCTAGTGTTTTTTCCCCTAATCTCCCGAAGACTGTATTTTTAAATGTTATCTTGTGGTTTTGGACCAAATTTTATTTTTAAAAATGTGAAGAATTGCCACTTTTGTCCAAAGAAGCATCTTCAGTTTAGTAACTCTTCCCAACTCTGCTGAGTGTGGCTAGGTATTTAGCAAGTCCTCCGAGGTATTTTTTCTAAATATGTTTTTTAATTTATTTGTTTCAGAGCAGCATCAGTCATATTTCCAAGGGTTGTGCTTACTATACAAAAATATCTTACACGCTTCTGAAGTGTCAGAACATCTAGCAGTGGCAGGATGATGATCTATTACATGGGTTTTCATCTGTGCTTAAATACTTGATCTGAGCATCAGCCAAAGCTATTTTTGAGAAAGAGGGATAATTTAGTTATCTGAGGGGGGGAAGTTGGTAGTACTGCATACAAAACAACTCTTGCAGTTGAAGCTCAAAACAGTGATGAGTCTCTTGCTCGTACTTGGTTTGAGTGGGGTAAAACAAAGCCTGCCTTTATCCTCCATCGCTGGCTTATGAGCTCATGTTTCGGCTTTTCCTTTCCCCTCCCTTTCTGACATGGACTCCCTCTTTTTGTCTTTGCTAAACAGACAGTAGCTCTGCACAATATTTTTAATCTCAACAAGACGTCCAGTGGCTGATGATGCTGAAGTGTTGCCTCAACAAGGAGGGAGGATGGCAGCTGGAGCATTCCAGGTCTGGCTTTGGCCAGGGAGCTGCGCAGTGTGGCCACCGATTCCTCCCTGCACAGCATGCTCGCTTGGGGCAGGCGGCTGCGATTCATTGACTCCTGTTGTGTGCCTCCCCGTGCCTTATTTTAGGCTTCCCCCAAAAGTTATGACTGGAGTCTTACGGTTTTAGATGAAAGAGCCTGTTGTCTTGTTGAATTATCTCCTTTCTCCCTGTATGTAAAGCAAAGCTGGCAGGTAAAAAATGATATAATAGAACAAAAGCTCCGTTATAGTAACAACTAAAGCTAGATTAGAATAAAACTGAAAGGATCATCTACTGCAGTGTCTTTTCTTTAAAGACTAGTGGCTTACCTGTTGTCCATTGCCCACCTAGCAGTGGAACTGCCCTCAGGTGGGCTCCTGAGCATTCCCGCACTGAAATCAGTTCATGGAAATAAATCATATGAGATATTTCCCCCTTAAATACTAAGAATGCCCTTGTACAAAATGCATTTTATGGAATTTTAAAATAATTTTTGTGCAACCGTGGATATTGAGTAGTCATCAGGATCTTGTACTCTTAGGTTTAAAGAGAAAAGAGATTTAAAATCTTAAAACAGGAAGATATTCAGGTTTTTAATACTCTAACATGTTAAGTTACTGATTTTGTGTAGTTCCTGAAGTGGATGTAACTCATGAGCTTGTTTGCTAAAAGTATAGCTGCTGGACGCTTTTTTCAGCTTGGTTTAAAAACTTTCCCCGTGACAGCTGAACTTCTTGAATCAATACAGAAATCTGCTTAGGTCACATACTTTAGTCTTGCAGCATTGGTTTTATTGTGCAAATAAACGATCAGATACCGATTTATAGGCTAGCTGTGTTTCATAGACGTGCCGATTTGTTATGTACGAGTGTTCCTGTAGCAGTCTGTATCCCTTCACAGCATAAAGCCGTCGGATCTCCTCAGTCGTGTCCGTGTGGCTCTTACAACCAGGTACTTCCTTCCATCATGATATTTCCCAATTTAATAAAGGGAAGGTGGGGTAACTTGCTGATTTCTACCTGAATGCATCATTAAACGCTGCAAGAGGGGAAATTAGGGCGTGGGGGTGGTGTCTTTTCCCCCTTCTTTGGGTAAATCTTATTTTTGATGCAAAGGCAGTTCTGTCGCCAGCCAGTCCAGCGTGCGCAGCCTCTCCCCCCCGCCATAAAACAATGAGCACATTCAGGCAGAACTCGTGTTTTCAGTTATTAAAAAACGGAGCCGTCTGTCTCTGCCTGTGACTTTAATCTTTAAGCCTTTATTCCCTGTACCCCACCCCCTCTTTCTTTCCCCAACCTTTTGTTTGTGAAGTGCAGGGCTACAGGATATGTGGGCCTGGAGTTTCTGAGCGTATTGTACATTCCCTTGGCAATTACAGATGTTTATAACCCTGACTGATGTTATTTCAGTATTGTGGAGGGTGAAGAGAAAATTAAAGAATGCTTTTTTTCTTTGCCCCTAGCAGTCTTTAATTTTTTTGGGGGGAAAAAAAAAAAAAGAGGAAAATGTAAACTCTCTAATTTCTTTTCTTTAAAAAAAAAAAAAATCTTGTTCAGCAACCTCGGATGAAAAACGCCTGAGAGCTGCGCATGAATCTTCCAGTAGCCTACCATAACTCTTCTGCGGGTACAGCGTGTTTCGTGCAGTGTTGTTATAAGTAGATGGTACTGGATTTTAGTACAAAACAAGCTCCTTGGTGTGGGGTCCGTGACCTCTGGGGTACTTTATTTCAAAGACGGAGACAAGGCAGCTTAGGACTTGAAATACTTTGTTAGAATCACATTAATTTATTCCCGGCTTTACTGGAAAGCAGTTTTGTGTTTGTTTTTAATAGAATGATTTAGAATCTTCGGAGTTAATGGTTGTCTCTTGGACTGGTGACTTGCAGAATTGTTCAAGAAAACTTATTTTTTATTAGTCTCATAGAAATATGCTCTTGATCTGTAAGAGGTTTAAAATCCATTTCTTACTGGTATTTTTTTTTAAACTACCCAAAGCTGCAGGTGCATTTTAAGACAGACGTCCTTGAATTAACAGAGGTGGAGAGAGAGAATCCAGTAACAAGTTTCTGACCGAAGTGTTAGATTTGCACATTTCTTGGGGATCCCTGTGCTTTTCATGACTTTGAGGGTAGCTGCCCTAACGTCTTGAATTTTACAAGAGAACAGTTTTTATTGGGATTGTGAATTTTTGAGGTTCTTCCTCAGAACCTTAGAGGTGCAGCTTTCATATTGATGTCTGCTTTCCCACTGCATACAAACTGCCATTTATACCTAGTACAAGCACAGAGTACAGCATAAAAATGTTTACTTGGGTCTGTCTGTGTAGCTCCAGGTGGTGTGTGATGGCAATTCTTACTTTGTGACTGCTGCACAAAGCTGCTGGTTAGACTGAGCTTCCAAAGGTGTGGCAGAAGGATGAAGAAATCACAGTGAGGATAGGTGGGGCTTTAAGAAGTTAACACTAAAGATAAAGGGAAGTCTTACTGTCACCTAATGCTGAGAGTAAGACTTTATCTAAAGTGACTAAAATATGTTTAAAAATTCCAAGAGATGTTTGGAGATGTTCATAATTTAGTAATACTCTTAAGTGCCCAGAGGGAGGCAATAGATGTTCTATGGTAACGATTCTTCAGTCCTTTGGGGGGAAAATATAGTTGGTAATTAACCATAATACATTCTCTTTATCCAAAGATAATCAAGTACTTAAGTTGTGTATTGCTTGTGTAAGGAGTTCTGAAATGTGCTATTTCTTTCTGCATTGAAACACAGGCACAGATGTGATTGAATCCTAGATATGCTAATGTAACAGTATCATCTTGTAAGAATTCTTAAAGAACTTGAAAAGATGAAGAGCCGAGTATAAAACATTACTGATATGGAATATGATGTACAGAAAACGTATAGGTGCTGTGCAGGTGTCTGGTTTTCCCCTCAGTTCAGTGGTGGGCTTGTGTATAATAGTACATTCAAATGCCTATAGAGAGATGAATAGTTTTAAAAAAAAAAAAAAAAGGTTTATTTGTGCTGCTCATGCAAGTGTTAAAGGTGAAAATAAAATAAAATAATTGCCAGAAGCAGCTAACAGGTTTGAAAGAACATGGATGCACGCGAGCAGTGTTTGCCACCTCTCTTCTCCCTTCTGTACAAACTCAGGTTTGTGACTTGTAACTCACAAATGAGGATGCCATACCTTGCTGTAGGCTGAAGCCTTAGGCTCCTGTAGTATCCAGGAGGCAGCAGGTAAACCACGACCTGGAGGTTTCCAGGATTAGGTGCCACCGAGGCTTTCACACACTGCATCTTCCTGCTCCAGCATTTATTGTGTTAGTGAAGCATCTCAAAATCCTCCGTGCAACATTTCTGAAGCTGGGCATGGAGTTATGGCCTTGTTCTGGTGCTTTCAGTGATTCTGTAACTCTTCTGGACTTGTAACACCTTTTCTACTCTTTAGCCACTGTTTTCTGTTTTTGATCTTAGAAATAATCTCAAAGACTCTCTCCTCTCTTGGAGGGAGGGAGTGGGTAGAATGGTCACACCTTTTAGTAACCCCCCCCCCCCCCCCGTGATACCTTTATGAGATTTGAATATTTTTACCTCTTTTTTTCTTTGAAACTTGGTTGGAAATCTTGTAGAGAGCATGCATTAAAGCTGGTATGAGTCAAGACTAAAAATGCTATTTTTCATCTCTCTTCCCTCCCATTTGCTTTTCAGCTTTTACTTTAAAGATTTTATGGCCTATCAGGGACCATTTATGATCAGCTGTGTAAGGACCAAGGATAATGTTATGTTTAATTCACAGAGCTGTCCAAAACCATGTATGGCCTTGATACCAAAGCAAAATATCTCTAAATAAGAAGTCTGAAACCTGAACTAATCGTTCATCAGGTCACAGAAAAGCTGACTAGGACCCTGAGCACCCAGTATCTCCTGAGAAGGTTAAAGTGGCGTTTTGAATATTTTTTCCCTATACCTTCCTTTTCCCCTAAATTATGAATATAGCATTTGCTGTGCAACTTATTGCCACAGTGTTTCAGAAACCTTGTTTCAGGAACTCAGTAACACTGCAGAATAAGCAGCACCTCCTTGCAAACCTCTACCTTTGAGCCTGCGATATGCATCATTGGAATTACAGGTGCCATTTTCTTATGTCACTGGGGGACCCAGAAATCTGACACGACTTTTTCTTGTAGAGATGTTTTATAGTCTGGATGCCAAATTAAAGAACTGAACCTTTTTGTACTCTGTGTAATACAAATGCACAGCACCAAAAAAGGTTGCAACACAAATGGTAACAACCCAATTGCTTTCTTCTCCTGTGCTTTGTTTTGCTTTCAAGTGTTAAGAAATAGCCTTTTTTTTCCTAGTATATGTCATGGATTGTACTCCAGGAATGATGAGCTGTATAATAGCATTTCGCCTGAAATGTTAGCTAACTTTTACTCTAGTTTTATGCAGTAACATGAATATTTAACTTTCCAGCTTTATTGGTATCTGCATTTGCATATACATATATATGAATGACACTTTAAAAAGTTAATGTTTGCTAACTAATTCACAATTTATGCACTTCCTTCCTCAAGCCAAGAAAAATTAATGCAGCTGAAATACCACGGTGTTGTGTAATTCAGCAAATGTTAACTTTTTTTGTAGCGGTCATCTGTGTCTACTCAGAATGATTTGTTGGATTTTAAGGTAGGTAGGCTTTTTTTTTTTTTTCTTTTCTTAACCCACTCCACAGTTGATGTTTTCAGCCTTAAAGTAATAGAGGTCCTTCCTGGTCTCTATCCAGGTTGTGTCTTGCTTGTCAATACAGAAATTCCAATTTGTTAATGTGTTATTACAGAAAAGGACTTTGCTATGTATGGAGGAAGGATGAGGTTTTCTCTCACATGGCTATTTACCTCTGTTTTTTATGTATGCTGCATATTATGGTATTTTTCATTATAGTGCAATATTAATGTACTTTCCTATAGACAGTGTGGGGAGAACATTCATTTGTGATGATTTTGTATTTTTTTTCAGTCACTGAAACTTTGAACAGGAATTGAAATGTCAGACCCTAATAGTTACTCATCTAATTTACTACGTTTTCTTTGGATATGGTGAAAGTTTCAGGGGGTCAAAGCAAACAAGTCAATGATAGAATGAAGCGTCCTTTGCTTTAAACTTCATCCTAATGCCTTTTACATGAGATAAAATCAAGCTGTATGTAGCTTAAATCTTAGCTGTGTAAATATCAAATCTGTCTTTTCGTTTGTCTTGAGGCCAAGTGGTACCTACCAAGGCTGAGTCTGAGATTGTGACTTCCCATTGTATAACCGATGGTTCATTCTTAGAAGGGTTTTATTTTCCTCCTCTTACTCAACTTTGTGTACTTTTGTCATTGTGTGCTGTTAATGTGGATTTTTCTTTGTAAAAAGTTGAAGTACTTACTGCATTTGTCTTGTTTCCTGTTTTTGTTGCCACTTTTATCTTTCAGATTCCTTTTTCAGAAAGGGGCTAGATCTGAGCATAGTATTCAATATTACATTCCTCATGTAGTCTAATACTTCACCATTTTCCACTGCTTCTAAAAATAAAAACAATTTTGCATTGTACAGCATGCGATGTGCCTCAGCAGCTTTCTAAAATAACAGCACTTGTTTTCTGTAAATACATGCACGTTCGCTGATGACTTTCTCCAACACTTTCTTACAACACACTGAGCTTCGAGTTTCCCTGAAGTTCCCCAGGCTGCTGCGTTGTGAACAGCTTGGCTTGCAGCAGCATCCCATCCCTAGTGGCAAGCAGCTTGCCTGTTCCTCTGCTTCTGGCTGCCTGGTCCTGCTGCCTGCAGCTCTCCCCGGATCCCTTCCTGAGCTGGGGCTCTGCTGTTTATCCCCCTCTGAATAAGCAAAGCACTGGGGAGCTTTGCTGGAAGCAGGAATTTCTCAGCTCACAGAACTGCAGCTGCTGTGGCCGGGATGTGCTGGAGCAGATGGATGGATGGACGGATGGATGGATGGATGACTTCTCGGTGTGCCCCACGTCGCTGATGGCTGTGTCTGAGTAGCTGACTGTATGCAGATGGAGCAGTGTATTAATGCAATAACTAAGTAATGTATGTGCTTGTCCCAGCTTGAACCTGTTTGTGTAGAAATGCCTTTTGGATTTGTATGTTTTATCTTTTCAATACAAGTAAAGGGAGAAAAATCCCCTTGTGTTTCTAAAGTATGCTTAAAGTCAAGGGGAGCCCTTGCTTGTCTCTAGAATTGTGTATCCTCAGCTGCAGCAGTTCACTGCTTTTGTGTGTATCCCGAGGAAAAGTTAGGTGTGCTTGGCTTCTGTTATGTTGCAGAAGGGAGGAGAAGTGTAGGAAATGTTTCCATGTAAACCAAATTAAAAAGATCCACAGTGATCTCTTTTTTGGTAGTGATTTCTATTTGGGAGCCTTTGGAGGAAAAACTAAATGTCTCTGTGTGTATGGTGTTCATTGTTGTATGTGTATGGCATTTTTTGTTGTTTTCTCAAAACTACATCAAATTTTAATGTTTGGTCAATGAATTTTATCTGGATCATAATGAGAGCTTCCTGTACTTGCCTTGTTTTGGAATGGTCCCTCTTCTATTATAAGCAAAGTCCTTTTTACAGAAAACTTTTTTCCCTTATCAGGAGATTAAAAAACAAACCAAAACCACAACCAAAACATTTCAAAATAGCAATTAAAGAAATCTTTCCTTTCTTGAAAGTCTGTTTGCATTTTATTTTTTTTGACCTTGAATGTTTTTCTTCATTTTGTGCTGCCCTTGACCTCTGTAGCACAGGTCACAGAAAAGGAATGTGGTGTTCAGGAGGTGCTCCAATGCTCTGGTGTTCAGACACTGCTCAGATTGACGCTTTTGATCTCCCTCAGCCAAAGAAAGAAGAGCAAAGAGCTCTGAATCCATCTTCTCTCCAACCACCACTGCTGGCTGCGCAGTGCGAGCCCATACTGTTTTCTGAATAATTGAGTCACTGAAAGTAATACGTAGAGAGATGTTGGGTCAGCAGCTCAGTGCTAAACTTCTGTCTGTGTTATGGGGTCAAGTGTACCTTTATCTCTGTTTGCTTTCCAAGTACCTTGCTTCAGCTCCTGAGCCTCCTGCACTTGCCTGTTGTGGGCTGAATGCCCTGGCGCTGTCCTTGCCCTGTGGCTCCCAGCTGAAGTCTGGCAGAGTTCAGATGCCCTGTGTGGGACCAGAGGGGTGCAGTGAGAAAGCTTGTTCAATTTTTTAGTAAGCATACGACACCCAGAGAGGAGCAAATGGTCTTTAAAGTAATCAGTTTGTAAGTTTCAGACAGAACAAGTGAGCATATCTTCCTGTAATAATGAATTACTTATGGCTGGGATCTCAAAGTGTCCCTAAAAATGCATCTGTGCAAGTCTCTTGTTCTATGCTTCTCTTTTTTTTTTTTTTTTTTTTTCCCTCCTGTTTTCCACTTCTAGATTTGTTTCCTAATAGAAACTGAATTCAGATGGAAAGGGACCTCCTGAGGTCCCCTGGTTCTGCTCCTGCTCAAAGGTGAGCCAGCTGCCTTCAAGTTGTCACCGTGGGAAGCAGGGTCTGGGGCTACCCGGGTGGCCTAACCTGTAGCACTTCCCCGAAGAGGCTGAAGGCAACATGGGACTCCTTACTTTCCGTGGAAAGTCTTGCAAAAGATCTCTTGACCTTCTTTCTGCCTGTACTGTAACGCCTCTTTGAGGCTGCCTTCCCTTGCAGTTGTTGTTTCCCAACGCAAGTAATCTGCTTAAAATAAGATTCATATGCGCGGTATTGCAACAGCAGGGCCTGTATGTAATCATAAATGGTTAGATGATGTCTCTCAATCCTTCTCATAATTTTCATGGAGAGGTTACTGCTTGTGTTCATGCCTCCTCAGCATGGTCAATCAAGCCTATTGACTTGTTCTAATTCTGTTACTTCCTCCCTTTGGAGAACACAGACATGTTTCTGACCTGTCAAAGAATATTCAAGCAAGAAAGACCCTTGGCTGACGTGACAAAGAAAAGATTAAGGCCCATGTGCCTTTTAACAGCTTCAGGACAGCGTTGCACAGTGGTTCATCTGGGAGATGAAATACAAAGTATATTCAGAGTGTATTCTTTTGTTACTTTTTAGCAAAAGAATCCTTGTATTCCTTAATAGCAATTCTCTTCCATTACTTTTTATTGTTGAGTTGAACATGGATTACAAATAAATAACCAAAAGGTTATTTGGCATATCAGAAATGGACTTCCTAGGAATAGGCTCTTGCGGTCATTCTGCCTTTTCTTTGTAGCTCTCAGTTTAGGAAAGAGCTTAGTGGCTGGTTTTCATTTAAGGGGGAATTTGTGCAACCAGCGGTTTCTTTATTGTTCAAAAAAAATAAAAATCAAATATGCGTATAATTCTAAGCTTTACTGTGTATTCAGAGAGAAGGCTCGTGGGTTGCTGGTCTGACCCTTGCTATCGGAGATATTCCAAGCTACCCAGAGTTTGAAGCTGCGCAGCTCCCTGTTTGTGTTTCCAGCTGCTGAAGCACTGAGGAATGACGTGCCTGGGAAGTGGTGCTGGGACACTTGAACTCCATGAGTTCCTGTGCTTTTCAAAGTGTTTCCTAACGAAAGTTATGGTATTGGTTTTGATCCGTGATTTGCATCGCTTTACAGAGGGTTTCTTCATGTGTAATTCATGCGCTCCAGTTGCGTGCATGTCTCTCTCCCCCTCAAACGCCCTTTTTCTGTTTAAATTTTGGAAGATCTCATATCCTGAACAACATCTTCCTTATTCATCATAATGCCTCCCCCAAGGTAATTGGTGAGATCCTGTACAACTTGTAGCATCTCCCAAGCTGTTACCATATAAGAAAGCAGAGAATAATTTAGTAGTTTCTGAATAAGATCCTTAATAAAAAGGGGGGGCTGGGAAGGGGGGAAGTTTAATGCTCACTGCATGATATAGACAATATTTCCTGCGACAGGAGATACTAACCTCAAAGAATTTAAAATAAAACATTGATTTTTTTTTTCTTCTTTTTAAAGGAGAGTAGGGGAGGCAAAAATGGTAGAATAGTCGGTCTTTTTATTCGATGTGCAGATGAAATTGATTAAACCTTAAAAACTCGCCTCAGTCCACCCGGTTTATTAATTGAAGAATTTCCTCTTCCCCAGAATGGGAAGTGCACATTAAAACAGAGCTTTGCCCCTGAGTAGCAATGATACTTGAGAACAGCACGTTTTCTACAATCCTATTTTCTCTTCAGCACTAGAGGAAATCCTAACATGGTAAAAAGCATATTTAAGAAAAAAAAAAAGTATGTTTAAGGAAGTCCTCTTTCATTTCCTTGTAAAGCATGAAATCAAATTACAGCCCATGGCCCACAATTATTTTATTTTTACATTTCAAATTCCATTTTCTGCTTCCTTTCGGTGCCTGTGAACAGGAGTTGTGCTGTTTGTGCAAATTCAGCTAAAAAGATTACCGCAGACAGAGGAGGACACAGTAGCTTAAAGAAGCCCCCAGCCAGTCTGTGCTCATGCTGGGATGGATGTGGAACCTTGCACGATTCACACGGGGACCCCACCTCCTGTTCTTCGTCCCTCCGCTCGCCCAGGTCTTGCTGCGGAGCCACGTCAGCTTTAGATGGCTGGGTTAGAGAACGTAATGCAATACTGAGCTTATGCTTGCCAAAGGAGTAGTAGTTTAAAGTGCTCTAATGTTTTTAATCTGCATTTGTGGAACAGAAAACCATTCAGATTGTCTGTTCATTGAAAATGTCCTTTGGTTCCTCTTTTCAGTGATGCTGAAATTGCCAGGTAGTTTAGTGCTTGCAGTTCATAACGTTATTGTTCTGAGAATGGGTACTGTGTGCACGTGTAATAGTGATAAGCTTTTGGAGCTGATAGAATAAAATGAGAGGCTGAAATTATTTTTTTGGGGAGAAAGATGACGCATGTATGGTTTGATTTTTTTTTTTTCCTTTCCCCTAGGCCTAATAATAATTTACTTGCAGTAACTGTGCTTTGCAGCATAGGTCTATCTCTGCACAGCTCGATGTGGGAGTTTGGGTGTAATTTACAGGTATGCAACAGGTTGCACAAACAGAAGGGGTTGAGTTCATGGACATCCAGAACTGCCCCTGCTTTTGTGATGGAGGTTAACAGTGATTTGCCGTAAGATGTAATAATGTTCTGTCCCAAAATAAACACAACAGTGACAGGCTGTGTTTTTCAAAACTGCAGAGCATTAGGGATTTGGCACTCCTGTGGTGTTTCCCTGTGAATACTGGTAGAACAGATCTAGATTTACTCCCTGTGTCCTTTTGTGTAAAGATAAGGGAGCAACATGTAGAAATTGCAGAGTACTTCAACCTCTACTTTAAAACTTCATCTAGTGTAGTCAGTAATGGCTACTTGGAAAACACTCATGTTTTGGCCTTCAGAACCAGTAAGGTGTTCAAATTGTGCAAACCTTCTTAGGAGTCCACTATGCGTGGCCAGACAAGAATGCAGCCTAATTTGGGTGTGTGCCTGCAGTCCTCACAGCGTGGATCCTATTCGATCTGCAGACGGTGGCAGTAAGTGACATCCCTGATGACTGGTCGCAGTCAGATATGCCCAGAATTCAGTACCGAGAGTGGATTGGTATTGAATATTCAAAGCAGGGGTAGACATTTTCTTTCTCTTGCCTGAAAATATTTTGTTAATGTCTCTAAGTTCTGTGATTCTTGCCCCTTTTGTGGTACGGATGAGTGCTACAGCCCCCAGGTTCAGCTGGCACACTTGTTTGCAGTCATCTCTCTGATGCTGTGCTGCCGGTCTTGCTGCCTTTCTCCCGTATCTGGCTGTCATCCAGATTCTCACTGTTCATGTGTTATCTTTTGTTTGGTTTTCCTCACTCAGTAGACTGTCTTCTTCTTTACTTTGTTTTTCACTGTGGTTTAGCTTCTTATCGTCCAATATAATTCCTCTCTCTTCCCTCCCTACCACCTCCCTTGTGTTTTTGGATGATGACTAGTTTGTTTCATTTGCTTTTTACAGGGCTGTAACAGAGCTGTGTGCCATCACAGGAAGGATACCCTGATTGTTGGTGATTTTCAGGCTAAGTGAGAAATCCCACTTCAGGAGGACTATTTCTTGGTGTTCTTGAGCACCTCTTTCATAGAGGAAATAGCAGTAAAAAGATTACACGACTGTTTTTTTTTTTTTTTTTTTTTTTTTTTTTCTGTAGGGGAAATAATTTGGATACCTTAGTTTAGTGTTTTTTCTTGACTGCTGTTTCCTTATACGCAAAGAACAGGTCTGCATATGTGTCTGCTTCATTCAGGTTTGTTTCAAGCTCTGCTGGCCTGCTTTGAGAGCTTGAGTAACATGGAAGAGATCCTCATCTTGACTCTGTAGGACAGTGTCCTGTTCTGAGATGAAAAAGTGCTTTATTTCCTTTATTCCATGTCTCACAAGAGCCAGTGGCAGGCCCTCTCCGGTCAAATAGTGCAGGTTTATAGCGCGTTTTATTGTCCTTCTTGGAGTTTCTGCTTATATAATCCATCCTTACTTCAGCTTTTCTTAGTTAAATCTTATTTTGCCGTAGAAAATTATTCAGGAACATTGTTCCTTCTGGTGACTGGAATCTAGCATGGTAGTGAGTTGACTAATAGCCCGATAGAGATGATTTAAATTGCAAATATGAAGTTAAACACATTGTAGCTCTCTTATAGGGAAAAACTGCTTGGAAGATGTTCTGTGCTCTGGGGAGGCTATGGTTTAGTCCCCTTCTTGCAGGTGACTTGCTTGCTGTCCTGATGAGGAGCTCTTCCCTTGGAATCGCTGCATGCTTGGCTTTGGTCTCCCTGCGTAACTTCACCGTGGTGTTAAGGAACTGTTATGTGTGGGTGAAGGGCAACTAAGGAAGTTGGTTATGGGATAAAACAGTTTAAAATTTGGCAGAAGATCAAGAGATTTGGAGGAAGAATTGTCAAAGAAGTTTTGTTTAAATATCTCAGAATATTGAGGAACTAATTCTGTGGTGGTTTTCTTGGCTTGTTGCTTTAGGGACCTGTGAAATTGAGTGCTCACCTCTTGCTATGTGTGAGTAGACAAGTAGAAAACATCCTCATGCCCTGAGCAGAACATGGTTGAAGTATTTCCATCACCAGTGTCCTGATCTTTCTATTTGTTTCATGATTTTGTTAAAGCACAGCAGCTTCCTACCCTGTGCAGGTGCCTTTGTGTGTGACGATGCCACAGTGCCCTCTGTGCCACCAACAGCATCCCTGTGGCCAGTTAGTTGATGAAGGATTTGGAGGAGGCACAGCAGCTGTACTAAGCCACATTTGTTAACTTGAGCGTGTTGTCATTTCCTTGGCTGTAATATATTTTTATCTGGAGTGTCTCGATACATTTTCTGGTGTTTTTGGAGTTTTTCCATGGACTGTACAGTTATTTTTCTTATGTTCATCTTTTCTATGCTATGAAATGCCCCAAGGTAGGCATTCTTAACCTTCTAGCAACTGAGCTGGTGAGTTTTATGGCTCTTTAAAGGGTTCCTAATAGATTTATAAATACAGCAATTGCAAGTGTTTGCTTTATAACAAATGTATTCAAAGCAGTTAATTTAGCATTTCAAGATAAAGTGGCCCTTGTACTGAAACTTCACATAACTGCTTTGCTATTGGAGGGAGGAGATGGATACTTAAAGCATCAAATCCGCCACCCTTTTCAAGTCATGGTTCATCAGATCTGGTTACTTGGGCTTGATTACAGAGCACAGCGATTGCCCTGCTCTAGTCGTAACAGACTTAGCTAAAACTTAGGCTGCAAAGTCTACAATGTTATTTCACTGAATGCATGACCCATCTTTTTTTATGGTATTAACAATCGTGTTTAACTTTGTGGTTTTGTTTTAATTATTAATTCCCATTCAATTTAAGGGTGTCATTTGCGTAGTAAGAATTACTGCGTGGTGTAGTTTAATACAAAACCTGGGTGTTAAGTTTTATTTTAAAACAAGACAAACCCTGCTGTATACATTCACAAAAGTACATGTTTTGATTGTTCGATGTGTTGTCCTAGAACAATTTTCATGCTGCTCACTTGTTGCTGTTCATGCTTCCCGGTCTTTATATCTGCGCTGTTGTGTGGTGTCTGAGTCTTTTGTGCAGTCCTAGTGTTGCTTATACTATAAGCAAGTACTAAATTAATGTAATTCTTGAAACAATAAAAGTTAAAAATACTTTTGGGGACAGAGCCTATCTCTAATTTGTCTTGGAGCATTTTTTGAAATGGCTGGAGAAAAGTCTGCAGGAGCTCTGCAAATGTCATAATTACCCAGCTAGCTTTCTGAAGCATTCATTATTTACATTTAGCATTCATTATTACAAGATGAAAGCATTGGTAGGTTGAAAATAGTCATTTGTAACCATAATTTTTTCTTGTTGTAGTTCCCACCCACTCATTCACCCATGCACTTCAGCCTCAGAATGATTTCCTATCCTGAGAGTTCATGGGAACTATGAACAAGGGTAGCTGTTGTGATAGCAATTATAAAGACTAAAAAAAAAAAAAGTGGGTTGGAGAGAGCAAAAGAACAAGGAACAGTTGCATCGATTTCATGTTCTTCTGATCAAAAGCTTGAGACAGATATTAAAAACTCTTAAATCTGGAATGCTGCAATTTTGCATGTTTTCTTCTTACATCTCTTCTACATTTCTTAAAATGTGTTTTTCCAACATAATTTTCTGCTAGTTCAGCTTTGGATTTGTTTTTCTTATTCATATTGAAGCTTTTTTTTTTTTTTTTTTTTTTTTTTTTAACATTAAACTTTGTTGTACTCTGACTTCTTGGTATTCAGAGTATTTCGGTTACCTGGAATGAGGCAGGAAAATTCTGAATGTAATTAGAGGAAGGCCCAACATTCATGAAAAGCTTCCTGGAAAATTAAGTTAAATCCATGGAATTAAAGTTGCTTCAGTCAGAGGATTAAGAGCTCATTGCACCAATGCTTCAAAAAATAAAAATAATTTTAAGAAGTTACATCATGAGCGCAATAAGTAGCCTAAAATTTAGGAACCTTTTTATGAAGATCTAAATCTGATCTGTTTATGGCTGTGATATGAAGTATACGTTTGAGTAATGTAGATCTGAATTGGAAATGAACATTGCAGGATTTAAATCAGCTTTTCCTCCTGTAGAGAGGCTCTAAGGATTTCTTCAGATTTGTGGTAAACCTGACTCTTATTTTTAAATGCAGTGATAATGTCCTTACACTGTTAATATGGAGGAACATGTAAACAATCATAGGTTTGCATATTTTTCTATGAACTGATGGGCATGCATAATAGCTTAAACTCATTAAATCGTATTTTTTCAAAAAGCCAGGCATTCCTCTGTTGCTTATGCTGTTTTGTGCTTTGTTCATATTTCTGGACATGTGTACATATACATACAGTTTTTATGGAAGCTATTTGAGAAAATGTTCCTTAGTATCTTTATACTGCTACAATACTGACTGTGAATTCTTTTCCAGGTGCCCAGATTATTGATTTGATGATGCTTGTAATCGATGTGACAAAAGGGATGCAGACGCAGTCAGCAGAGTGCTTGGTAATTGGGCAAATTGCCTGCCAGAAGATGGTGGTAGTTCTGAACAAAATAGATCTCCTTCCAGAGGGGAAGAGACAAAGTGCCATTGAGAAGATGACGAAGAAAATGCAGAAGACCTTGGAAAATACAAAGTAAGTTAACAGTAACATTAACAGCTAGTGTGTAACAAAAATACTGCCCTCATGTCACTTTCAGGGTGCTTCTAAATGCAGCTAATCTCATCCCTGCTGGATGAGATATTCACATAGATATAGCTTGCCACGATGATGAGAAGAGAACGGAAAGATTACCAGAAATTCAAATTCAGTTCTGCATTTGCATCTGCAAGTATCGTGTATGGAGAAATATTTGAGTGTAATGAAACTTTTCAGTTTAAAGGACTGCTTTGAGTTCTGATTGAACAAAACAAAGCAAGAAAGGCTGGGTGAAGAACCTTTTTTTGTAACTTTTCTTGTGATTCAGATGTGTTCTATTTCTCTTTTTTTAACTAAAGAAGAAAGAGGACTTTTCCATAACTGAGAGCAAAAGATGTGATCGCCCTAACAAGGGTGATAAAGCTGCCTTGTAGTTATCTGTGTATGGGACTGATCAGTATTGCCAAGAATCTAATTGATGATGTTCCTGAAGTTTCTATAATGCGATGTGACTCTGTCTAGGCTGGTGTTTGTCAGGCATGTTCTGTTTAATTAACAAAAATGATGGGTGAATGAAAATGTGGCTGTTAGGAGGTGGAAAGATGTGATACAGACACCGTACTCCCTCAGTGGTTACAGAAATTGACACACAGCTTGTTTTGCCTAGTATTGTACGGGGATGTTGACTCCTGTATTTATAGCTGTTGGGTCACATTTTGATTCTGAGAATCAAAGAAATAAGATCCAGCGTACAGAGGAGAGAACTTCACGAGGGACAAAAGAGCAAAGCATGGCTGGATATGGCTGTTCTTACTTAGCTTATTTGTGATGGTAGGGGAATGTCCCTCTTCAACTATGCAACTGCTGCCATAGTGACTCTAGAGATCTTGCTCTCTTTCCAGCTCATCAGTAACATGGGTTTGTTTGTTTTGCTTGGAATAGTACAGAGGTCACCAAGAATGTCAAATTTCCTCGTGTAAACCTAGTCAGGATTCTACAGCTTTCAGTTCTCTCCAGCAGTTGATTTGAGGACAAACAGATAGAGGTGGCTTGTTTTTCCTCTGTAGGTTGTTACATCTTATTTCAGGGGAGGTAGAGGAGGGAGGTACCTGCAATATGAAAAACTTTTGGGCGTTTTGGAACAACAATCTTTTATAGGTGTATTTGATCAAGTTCACAGGTAATCCCAGTGGAGAGAGCATTGAGATAATTATCTCTAAAGTTTTCATAACTATGTTACCAAATAAACTTATTATGCCTTTATATGGAACGTGAATTAAGTAGCATTGCAATTAATAGTTATTTTGTTTTTCTCATCTAAAATAACCACAGTCTATGCCAAGAAGTTAAAGATTTTGTAATAACTGAGCTTATCTTCATATTCTACTCATTTATTTTGTCCTCCTTTTAAAATTTGTATCTGCATGGCAGTAATTGCTGCTGGAGGTGATACAGGTGGAATACAAGTATGTCTTACAAATTAGCATACTTCCTCAAAACTGAGGGGGAAGTGTTTTTGAAACACTGGCCATGTTAGCTGTGAGGTCCTTTCCTGCAGCCCCTTTTTAAAACAAGGATGTGCATCAGCTGATCACAACAGCCGTAAGACCACATGGAGAGAATGGGTCTGTCATAATGTTTTAATTATTCAGTTGAACTCTGGATCCTAGAAATACTCTTTCATCAGATGTCTGTGTATTGTTCACATAACAAAAATTCCTTTTTTTTTTTTTTTTTTGCAAGTGTAGTCTGTGCCCCGTTGTATGTCAGGCAAGCGTTTTTTCTTCAGTCTTTTCCCACTTTAAATTTCCAAATGCATGCTTCGTAACTGTTTTTATGTTTCTAAGCTACTTTTATTAAACTACTTTTATTAGCAGGGCATGTGCTGAGTCCATCTGACAGCTGCCTCAGACACTTGTCAATGAGGTGTTTTCCAAGACTAGTTCACTCACTGAGTATTTCTTTACACATGCATGCATGCACAATACCCTAATACTAAGAAAAATTGAAGTCTGCTGCAGCTATAGAGTAGGTGTTAACCAGTTTTCAGAGGGAATTCTTGTGGTGTTGTCAGGAGATTCCATGGAGGGTGAAAAAATAGGCAGAGAAAAGCAACGGTTGTATTTGCCTAGATTGACACCTGTAAATTTGACCTAATCGAGACTTGCTTGTTCCACTGATTGATACTGCAAGTAAAAGCAAACTGTCTCTATGTCTCTATTTCTATTGTCATATTTTTTTTTTTTACACATGCCAGCTTTTATCTTTGCCCAGCAGGGTCTAAATTCTGACAATTAGCATGGTGGAGTAACAGTTTTAATAGGGGCCAAATCATGTTTGGAAGTAGCTCCAGTGGCATTATATGATTACTCTAGTTTGTTCTGGCATATGGGAAAAGGAGTAAGGCATTTGGTTCAGCATAAACTTAAAGTTATTTTAATATATTGCCCTAAAGGGCTTGTGTGAAAATAAACTTCCAAGAGTTTCATGGTTAATCACAGAAATTTTCAGGGCACATTTTTATTACCCTTTGTTCCTAGATGCCTCAGACTTATGGCATATAAACAGAAAAAAAAAATCTTACGTACTGAATTACAGTTCCATCACTAAATGAGCTCCCTCTACAGAATCTAGCATATTTTTCTTTATCATGGTACTGTCCTTTTTTCTCCACTTCGTTCCCTTTTTGAGATAAAAATCTATGGTTTTGCTGTGGGGAGTCACAAGGATGGCAGCAGTCATGACTTTGCCTGAATCAATTGTGTAAGAATCAAGGATCTGTGAGAACCAACCACTTATTAGTTTTACTGCTGATTATTATTCCATTGCTTCACGTATATGAATTAACATGGTTAATCCTGAATTTTGCAAAAATGCAGTAATAACTTGACTTATCTAATTTCCCTTTCTAAAATGTAGGCAAAGCAAGCTATCAGATGAGGTGAACAATAGGTTGTGTTTTAGGGAGCAAATGGTACAAATTCAATCAAGAGGCTTAAAAAAAAGCTGCTGAATAATAAGGGCTTGGAGAATAAAATTCATAGAAAGAGAAAAAGCTAAACTGGGGTCAGAAAAGCTAAACTGGGGTCAGTTATGGAAGTACTGCTGTTCTCAGAAGCTTTACATGTTTGAGATTTGTTTCATAAATTTTTATTTTAGTCGAATTAGATCTTTCTGCTGTCTGCAGATCTTACAGGCTGTCTGCAGACACAGGCAGATATCATGTGCCATCATACATTTGGCTTCTGTTTTATGGATTATGACTACAGCTAGGATTGTAATTGTTTTAATGAAAGTTAAAACCTGTGTTAGTCTCCAGGTAAAATAGCTTGAATGCAAAGTCACTCTGATAAGCCTGAGTAATGGTCCTTGTTTCTGAAATGAAGTCTTACTTTTGACTGCCACTGAAAGTTGAATCTGGCTAATGCTGAACAGCCCTAAAAATTTCATTCTAATGAAACATTCTAATGAAGTCTAATAGTACAAATGACAGTAACTCCAGGAAAAAAAAATTGTCAGCTGTTCACCATGGGGGAAGAACAGAAATCAGAATCCGAGGCAGTTTTCCTGCCTTCATTTTCAGGTGAGTCTAATTTACATGTGTATGAGATCTAATGGTGGGAGTCTTTCTCTTTTTCAGGTTCTGTGGGTGTCCTATCGTTGCTGTTGCAGCAAAGCCTGGCGGACCAGAAGCCCCAGAGTCTGAGAATCCACTAGGTGTTTCTGAATTAATTGAGGTACCTGCTGAACAAACAATAAATCATGTAAAATGAGCTTGAGCATCTTTAAATCTTTTGGATTGTAGTGTTAGTATCTAGAGATGAGGAACTCCTGCCTTACTGTCAGCTTTGTCACCGAATTCTTTGGGGATTTCTTCCAGGGAATGGAGAAGCTGAGGATGTGTGCCCCAAAAGTGGTTCTCCTTTTTCAACTGCTAGGCTTCAAAGCCTTCGAGTAGCTGTCTTCAGAAACAACTATCACACGTGGTAAAATTTGTTCTAAAGTTGTCAGGAATTGCAAAGCATAACAAATAAAAATAACTTCAAAATTCTGCCAAATCATTGGTAGGTGTTAATTACACTGCAGTTAAGAAAACAGTGAAGCTGTGAAGTCAGGCACTCAGATTATGCATATGTGAATGTCTCCTTCCTTCATTATGATACAGTGCTTAAATGCGTGATTGTTTATTCTAAATAACCCTTACCTCCATCTATGCACAGGATGCACAAAGCTCAATTACTGAGCAGACAGTTAGTATTTTGTTTTAATTCTCATTATTCTGTGTGGCCTCATGACTCCATTCAAATACTGCTCTGTGCTCAGAATGATTAATTTCCTCCTGGACTTTTCTTTGGCACTCATCACTGGACTTGAACACTTGGCAAACAATTAATTTACTTCGAAAAGACCTATAGGAAGTGTAGAGGTGACTTATCCCGTATTTAGATTGGGAAGCTGTGGCACAAAGGAGTTAAGTCCAATGAGTTTACTAATTTTGGATGCCACATTTAAGGAAACTAGGAATTCTTCTGGGACACACTTGTTTTCGAATCAGAGTACCTGCCAATTTTGTTTGCAACTGTGAGTGCTTAGCACTCTGTTTATCAAGCTTTGTGGTTTCTGTTTGGACACTCCGAAGTATACAGTCAGTGATTACCTGTGGAAAGTTCCATGCATCATCATTCTCTTTAAAAAAAAAAAAAAAAAAAAAATTCTTGCATAAAGCATATAATCTGTTCTTTAGAGCAACACCAACCTGCCTTCACAATGAATCCATCTTTCTCTGATAGTCTGCCTTGTTTACTGCGTGTCTTGCACTTCTGCTATAGATAAAATGCTTAGCTTGGATTTATCCTGTGCCCTGAATGAGGTCAGGTTTGGAAAAAGCTCAGTGATGGTATATTGGATAATTATATCAAACACGTATGAACAAGAGAAGTGTTAAAGCAAACTAATGCTGCAGAGGTATCCCTAGTTTTAGCTATGCTCAATTTTTATTTTTTTTGTGAGTAAACTGAGTTTGAGGAAAATGAGTTATATGGTAAAAGAAAATGAGCTATATGGTAAGTTATATGGTACAATGCTTAAACTGTGAAGGGCAGGGCACTTAGGATAGCTGTTTGAGATAGATGGCATGTACCAGATTGTCACCTCTGTGAGTAAACATTAGGGAAGAGTGTAGCATGTCTTTGCCCTGGAGGGGTGCTGCAGCTATTTGCAGGCAGCAGAAGGGGTGCTAAAACAAAGGCATTGTCTTGCCAACATCTGATACGGATCTGTTGGATGCTGCCACCTTTAAAATAAAGGGTAAATCCCTGCAAGCACGAGTCACCAGAAACTTAGGGTTGTCTTGCCTGCAGCAGGCTGGCTGAAAACAGACTCTGCAATATCTAGAGAGCTGAAGATAGGCAAGTCTTTAGTTTTGCCTTCATTAGGTCCAGGTAGATTTACAGGGCCATTCCCCAGGTTTAAAACCTTTGGAGGAAATACGCAAGTTGCAGCTATTTGTCAACTCAGAGACATAGTGTTTAGCAGAGCTGGCAAATGCTGTGAGAGCCCTGCCCCTGAGCATTACCCTCTCTCTCCTTGATAAGAGGTTCCCTCTCTGTTGTTCTGCCATTATGACTTAGACTTAACCTCCAGTTTTTGACCTTAAAAGCAGATGCTAAAGGCATTGCCAAGTTTATATGCTGATATTGTAACAAAGACAAAGATCAAAAGTGATTTGAGATGGGTGAACCAGTTCCTCTGAACCACTGCTGGGTATGTGACTGCAGTTTTATAATTAGTCTTCTGCCTATGATGATGTATTTTAAGAAGCATAGTTATTTGTCAGCAAAACAGAAATCCTAAACTTTGATATTTTCTCTAGAAAATGATACTTACATAGCTATTTTTCTTAGTGGCTTGATCCTCCAAGAAGTGTTAACGTAAATCTGAAGGGGAAGTTGACTTTGAAACTTATCCCGGTGTAATAGTTTTTCTGGGAGGGAGGCAGGGATGGGGCTAATATCTTTATGTAAGTTAATTTGCACTAAATCAAAAAGAGCTGAAGTAGCAAAATACACTGTAAGACTGTACTTTGAGGGTGGGGAGGAGGGGGGAGACGGGTGCAGGATTTTTTTTTCATTTGCTTTGCTACAGTGTTTATATTGAGTTTGGCAGCAACTTTATTGCCAGTGCAGTTCTGCTAACCAAGCTAAATGTGCAGCACCAAATCTTTCTAAGGCAGAAAATCGAACTGTTCCTGCTGCTAAGTGTGCATCTCCTCTATGGCACGCACAGTTAATTTGACATTGGTGCGTTCTAAGCTCGCTGGGAGATGCCTGAAATCAGTAAAACTGCAAGCCTGTTCAATCAATCATCCGCTTGCCTTCCTTTTGCTGTATGGCTGTCATGACTTTTCACCCAGGCATGGTTCTGCTTTTATCTTTCTTTTCTCAGGTCCTGAAGTCTCAGGCTTACCTGCCATCAAGAGACCCCTCGGGAAACTTCCTTATGGCAGTCGACCACTGTTTCTCTATCAAGGGTCAAGGCACGGTGATGACAGGGACTATTCTTTCTGGCTCTGTTAGCCTTGGTGACAATGTGGAGATTCCTGCCCTGAAGGTGAGTCTCTCATTTTCACTCCCCCCAGTTTTCCTGATAGAAAGAGACATTCAACAAAGAAGAGTGTGTTCTGCAGTCTGAAATTGTTCCATTATTTTCAGTGTCATTACTTTTCTGGTATTCTAATATAAGCTACATTTATAATAGGGAGAAAGAGATTAAGTAACACAGCCAGTAAAGTTACCTGCTCCATTTTAGTTGAATGAAGAAGAGGGAAGGCTGACCTAGATGAGTGTGTTAGATTTTCAACTTCAGAAAAGCAAGGTGGGCATGTTCCCAAAACAGGACATACCTAAGGAATGAACGAGGTTTGAGTGAGGTTACTTTTGTTTGAGACATTCTGCCTCAGCAAGAAGGCTTGTAAAAGAATCTGACCCAGGTAGGCTTCCTGAGATGTCTGGAAGTGGCAAGAAGAGTGCATGGAAATGGCAATAAGAGGGCATGGA
This sequence comes from Aythya ferina, assembly GCF_964211825.1. Lineage (NCBI taxonomy): Eukaryota > Metazoa > Chordata > Aves > Anseriformes > Anatidae > Aythya > Aythya ferina. The sequence goes on from NC_140306.1 coordinate 11,655,245, forward strand.
AATGCTTGATGCACATTATCATTGTTTGCCAAGGGTTTAATTGATGTCAGCATGTTCTGGAAGAGCTGCTGGAATGCGGTGTCTGGCTTGCTGCGGTTGGGATTTTTAGAGAGCCTGTAGAAAGTCAAGAGGACTTTCAGTGGACTTTGAACTGCTTATCTGGTGCTCCTATTTTATTTACAGAGAAGTGAAAGACCAAGGTAGCAGATAAACAGACATTGACAAAGAGAAGCCAAATCACTTGGCTTTTATGGCATTAACAATTTCCCGCAAAGTTTGTTATTTTCAGTTGCTGTTAATGAACTAGTCCTTCCACAGCCTTCTGTGAGACAGCAGGCATGCCATAGCTCCGAGTGGTAATTGTTGTGAGCAGCGTTTTGCTCTTTGCCATGAGCAGCCTGTGAATGTGACTGCTCATAGTGTACAGGTAACCACAGCACGGTTAAAAGGAAGCAACCTTTGTAAGTTTGAATTGTGTGTTGTCCTTACCCCTGCTAGCATCATGCAGAGTTGGGTTAGGATACCTATAAAAGGTCAAACCTTTCTCAGGCCTACAAGGTAATGGAGGAAGCACATTTCACAACACATTGTGGTTTATGACTCTCTCTGACCTTTTTTTGCCCTGACCCTATGGTAACTGAGATTGACAGCTGGTGCCCACTGGGCATTTAGGGACATTACAAACCAGCTGCTTTTTAAATTTGAGGAACCCTCTCACCAAATGAAGTGGCATCACCTTCCAGTTCTACTAATGGACTTCGACATCTTTGACCGCTTGAACCTGCACAAAGGAGGGACACAGCAATTAAAAATAAACAGTGACATTGTCAAACGCCCGTGCTTGCTCTGATTGGGGCTGAGAGCACCAGCAGTGCATGGATTCCTTTATGCTGTTGCCTATGTAAATTGCCATCTGGGGTTGATTATCCATACAGCAAAAAGAAAAATTATATATATGTTTTTGGCAAAAAGCTTTGACACAGCAAACAGTTCACTATCCGATTGAGTTAGTACTATTTGCTCACTAGCACTTGAAATCCACCTTGAAGAGCATGAACGTAGGATTTCTGCAGCAAAAACATAGTGTTGGCAGAATTCTGAATGTCCATTAAGATTACTTCGGTGGTCTTTCAATCTCTACAGTCTTCCAGTTTATAAACTGTAACAACTTGTGACATTTTTATTTCTGCTTTATAAAAGTTCCTGGAGTGAAATAGTAAGGATTTTTTTTCCCAGTATAGATTGACTTTACGGTTAAATTTGGTCCTAATCATTTCAAAATATTGGTCTAAGTACATTATGTTTAGTGACTTTAGTTTGTGAGCATTTCAAATTGTAGAGCTGTTTTTTATAGCATTCTTTAATTGAAAAGGGTAATTTTTTTCAGTGGGGGAGAAGTATCTTTGCCTTTCTTACACAGGTGAAAAGAAAAATAATAGCTTAAGAACAGCATCTACTCACAAAGCCAACATAAAATAGGCAAGAACCATGAATTTTGTTCTTGCCGGTGGTCTTAATGGAAAGAAACAAAGTCTTGTGTGAGAAGTAATGTTAAATGCAGTGTGGGATGTTGTCTTCCTTCTGCCCAGGATTAGTGATTCTGGCTCTGGATTGCACAGTTGCAGACACACTAGAAGTATGGGAAGATTGTATAAAACAGTGATCTGTTAGTATTCCTTTAAAGAGAAGATGTTTTCAGGCACAAAAAGTGTTCCAGGTTAGCTAATAAGAATCACTCTGATTTAGGAGTTGTGAGAGTTCGTGGAAGAGGTCGTGTTGAACTGAGTCAGGGGGCAGAGACAGATGTTCACTGTAAATGAATATTAAGCCAGGGAGGTAGGCTGAAGTCACTTCATAGGTATGCTTGTTTCAAAGCAAAGCAGTCGCACCTTGATCTGTCAGTAACATATCTGGTCATCCCCAGAGTGTTAATCCAGCACTGCCTTAGCTGTGAGCAATTGCTGCAGGCATACAGCAGCCACAGAGCATGTTTGTGGCAGCAGGTACAAACACCACTCTTTTCTTTCAGGATTTCCAAGCAGTAAAAATTAACTTGTGCTTTATATTCCCAATCCTAGCTGTTTTTTTGTGATGTAGTTACTGATGAATATTAGGGCAAGCTGATTGCCTGGTGTTTTTTTTCAGCTTATTTTTGCTGTGTGCTGGAGTGGAATAATGCACTGCTGTAATATAATACGAAGTTTTCTTGTGTAATAAACAAATTCTGGACACCCAGTGATTGGACTGCCCTTGGGAGGTGCCTCTTAGATGTCAGATTTTTTATCTGCAAGGCGCAATTGAGCTGTTATTGTCAAAGGGGAAGAGGAATGTTCATACCGAGTCCAGCCCTCATTGTCACTGTTGTTTGTGCAATTTCTGTTACTAGTACCAAAAGCATCAGTCTCAAAAGTTGCAAGAAGGTTTATGAACTGCTTCTCTTGTAGCTGGAGAACAGTCATCCAAGCGCTTTAGTACTTTGGTATACTTTTAAGAGGTCACCTGAGACATCAAGTATGGAGGAGAAAAATGAGAAACTTTCTTCTATTTATCTAGTCAAGTCTCTTAGTAAATTAATATCAGTTTAAACCAGTAGTAGTTTTTGTCTTGGCAAGGGCCTATTTGCTGTCAAACTACATTGCCTTTATGAACCTGTAAGAAGTGTCTTACACTTACTTTTAAGTGTAACACTTAAAATAGCTTCAAGGCTTCATATGCTTCCACCATATGGAAAGAGATTTTTTTTAGCTACCTTGTTGGCTAAATAACCTTGGTCTGTTTTCTGGCCAACATTCTGTAGCCTTTAAGATTCATTGAACAAAGAAGTCCTCCAGTGTGTGATAAAATGGCCTTACAAATACTATTTGGGTTATTACCTTCAAACCACTGTAGCTATTTGAACTCTAACATAGCTCTGCTTGTTCCTGTGTGACTGCTTCAGTTTATTTGACATGCCAAGACCTCTGATCAGTGAGCTTTAGTATATAAATGTAATAACTAATTTCAATGTATTTCAGGACTTCTAGCAAGATCATACAGAGTTGCACTATTGAAGAGGACATAAATTATGTCAGAGGATGTAAATTTCTGTATTTAAATCTCAGAAAACAAAGTTGGTTAAAAAATCCACTGAGTCATATCACAAAGCAACTTGTACATGGAATTTCATGGTGAAATTTTAAATGTTTACCACTTTTCATTTTCCATTCCTTGTTCCTTGAAGTATACCTCTTCCAAAATTCAGGAAGTCTTGATAGTATTTTGCTTTGCACTGCAAGTAGAGCCAATGCTAAATTTTCTGAAAGGATACCTGACTGCTGTTTCTTTACCTGTTTTTTCAAGGCTTCTTGGATGTTCCTTACCCAATGGTGCTAAAGCAGCAGTTCAAATGCTACAGTTCATCTGCTGCGGAAAGAAGCCTGGCTCACCTAGAACATGGCTTGTTTGTGAAATCTTTTGTTCCCCTTCCTAGGGGTATGTGATAGAAAGATACCTTGTCACTGAGTACAGCTTGCTGTGTTAGCAGTTATGTCAAACAATACTACAGAAAGTTACTAAGATTCATTTAAAACTGACCATTTTGTCCCACTGTTCTTCTTGGGAGACTATTCCAGAAGCTGATATCTGTGATGGCTAGGAATGTCTCAATTTCCACCTTGCTTTTTCCTTTGAAGCCTGGCTGTAACTTACTGTATCGGTACTTCCTTGTTATGATAAACTTTTCAGCCAACTTTCCTTTTCATTGATATGCTGTGAAGAAGGGCAGTTCAAAAAGTGTGTGTGTGGGGGGAATAAATTAAATGTAACTGGTAAAATTGTTTCCCGGTGGGAAGACAGTTCATAATACATATTAAAATATGTGGGTAATAAAATATGAGTGTTAAATCCTAAATCAATAAATTAAACGTCCGCATAATGTTATACATGCAGTTTAATTCAGAACAAGTATTAAACTGTTTCTTTAATTGTCTGCCACTTCTAAAGCATGGGTTGTATTTTTTGGAGATTTTCTCCTTTCCTAGAAAACATCAGAGTGAATCCTACTGGTTTTGTGTCTGCTGTGGCATTTACTTAAAAGCAAACCATGCAGGATTTGGCTTATATTGGAAAGTATTCTTTCAACATTTGGGGATATTATCAGTTGTTTTGGAAGAATTAAACTCCTCAGCACAGTTCTTTGTGGTTAAGTGAAGGATTAAAGACCTGATCCAGTGCCCGTGGAATAAAATTTAGATCTGGCAATAAAAACTTCTCAAATCTTTTTGGCTTGGTCTCTTAAGAGACTAGGAACAGCAGATGCTGAGCTCTTTTAAAGATCAGTTCCCTCGCTTTCAGTGTGTACTTCTGTAACTTCTTACCATTTATCACTCCTTAAAGAAAAAGGCCACAAAGGAAAGGAATCCATTTTAATTTTGGAATAAAAAAAAATCTAATTAAAATCAGACTTTAAAAAGACTCAGGAGTTCTGTACGCTGCTATTTTTTAGCTACCTGCTACTGATGTACTGTAGCTATAGGTTTGTATCACTTGCCATTTTTATTAAGCATCGTGCAGGTACAGTAAAAAGAGGGAGCAAGATCAGGACTTGCTGTATTAAGCCATATTCTATTCAGGACCAGGGATAAGACATAACAGAGGGAGCTGGGTGCTTATCATGGGGTTTTAAGTTTTTCTTCTTGGTCAGAGCAGAAGGGAAGAAAGCCAGGGGGAGAGCAGCCAACGTGAGCGGTGCTAATCCAAACCATGCGCTGTATTTTTGGAGCTTGTATGTCTAATGTGATATTGTAGGCAGAAAAGTGGCCTGGTCAGTGCTGGCTAATTAACTCTTCAAATACTAAGTAAATTGATTTGCATCTTTCTTGAGGATCTAGATTGTACCCTGTGCTCCCTGACAGCTAGCTATGGTTTGGATACAGATTGCCTTCTAATGGATGAGGAAGAATTATCCAGGAAGCTGTACGTGTTTCTTCCTACAACAGATCAGAAAAGTAAGGGATTTGTGTTGCATCTATCCGCTTAAGACATCTTTAAATGACTGATACATGAGAAAGTGCATCCTTGTTGGTAACTATAATGTTCTCCAAGATAGACTTTAACTTTTATGGCATGTCTGTGATGCTGATAGTTCAAGTTTATCTGCAGCAATGACTGGTTGTGGTTAATACATGAGATGACTTAAAATACATTTTTTGTACTACTGCCACAGATAATTTTGTCTTGATAGTTAGAAAGTGTGGGGAGCTATTATTGCCTTAGAGTTGGTACTCTGTTCAGTGGGGTTGAAAATGAAAAAAATGGGGTATCATCTTGACAGTGTCTGAGCAGATGAAATTACATTGAGAGATGAACTTTGTGGTTTTTCTTCAGTGTAATGACTGATTTTCTTAGATAAGTGAAATTATATTTCTTCTGTTCAGATTTAGTGGATCATTTGTCTCATGAGAATTGTTTTAAAAAATGGAGCAAGTTGTTACAGAAATACAAGGCAGGAAGGAAACTGAGCTGAAGAAGAGGGAACCCATGGACTGTCAGGAAAATGATACGTGCGGGGCTTTTCTGAGATTGGTCTTGGCACTGAAGTGTAATAGTTTCATTAGTGATTGTTATGGACACAGCTGGCTGCTGTGTTGTCTGTGTTGCTCAGTATTCTGTATCTCCCTGGGGATATCAATGTGCTGGGTTGCTGGATCTGTGGCAAAAGCTCAGTGTCCAAATACAAAAGTGCCACAACTGCAGAAATGGACTATGTTCCTGTACACTGTTAGAGAGAGAGCCAGCTTCAGTACAGCTAGATAGTAACTAATGGGCAGGTTTGTGACAACAGAACAAAGTTGAAAACCAAACGTCTAAGCTTTTAAGATGATACCTGACATTTAGATTTATCTTTATTGCTTTAACCTCCCTCATGTGCTCATTCCCCTCTTCTTCTATTTCCATCTCACTTTGTCTCTAGCTGCTTTTCCAGGCTCAAAGTTTGCTCTTCAAGGTGACTGATCTTTTCCACTTTCCCCATAGCTTGCTTGAAGAAACTTCCGTTCTCTGTCCTTTTTCTCAGCTGCTGTTGTTGCAGTCTTGGCTTCAAACCTGTGTTTGAAGCCAAGTACCAATCAAGGTCAGATGAGAAACCTTGGGATGGCATTTTTTAACTCCATCGGCTGAAGCTAGAGCAGGTCTGATGAGACAAAGGGGAGAGAAAGGAAAAGGCACGATAAACGCTGAATGGTGGTGTCCTCCAAAGGGCACTTTCTGATGATGGATAAGCAGGTTCCGATACCTCCTCTAAAGGATATGCCAGCTATTGATTTCCTAGGGCTGAATGTCTTGCGTTTACTGTTAAAAAGGAGCCATGCAGGTATCCAAAATGGGTACTCTAAGCAACACATACAAGTTCTGTACAGGAGGAGAAAAGTCTTAAGATGACTTGAGGCATTGCTTAGATGGAAATTAGCAAAACCTGCCTGTTATCCTGTGGGACTTACTAGGTAATGTTTCCTGTAGAACGGTTGCTGGTCCAGTAGTCAAGCGTTGAATCCTTGTGATTTACACTGGGGTTCAAGATGAGTTTGAAACTAAGTCAATGGACGTTGATATAGTAATCACAGACTTCCATACAAATGCCTTTTTGTTTAAACTTTGGTAACTTTGTAAAGCAGAGGATGACTGTTTTGTGTTTGCATAACTTGTTTGCTTAAGCATTGCTGCTGCCAGGTCATTAACTTTACTTTTATTTCTTTTAATTTACCAGGTAGAATTGTTATCAATCCAGTTGAATTGAAAACAGACCCACATGCACGTACACATACCGTTTGAGCAGGAATCTTATTGGAATGCTTGAATAGTAATTGGAAAGGTAACCTCCTGTATGGTAAACATAGCTTTCACATCGCATTCCTGCTGTGAATGTAACTTAGTATGAGCAGGCTTAGTTAGGTCACTGAGTAACTATCATGTTTTAAATATTTAAGTTCAAGTGCTGGAGGCTTTGGCAAAATGTCAGTAACCAGAATGAAGGCAGGGAATGTTGCTTTTTGTTCTTCCTTGGTCATCCATATACAGTACAATTCCACATTTGATCAGGCTGTTAAGAAGTAGAACTGTTCAGCAAGCACAGCGTTAACTAAGCCGTGGTCTGTAAACTATAAAGTTCTGATCAGATACATGCAGTGGGAAAAAAATGGATTTGTGCTTTGGAAATCTTACTTAACCAAGGCTTTGAAGGTGACCTTCTAGATTTGACCAAAAGATAGACCAGTATGGGCTAGTACATAAGTACCTAGGAATCTAAAATCGCTCTCACTGTAGTGCTTTCTTGAAGAAGTGCTGTGGTTTAACCTGGCAGACAGCCTCTTGCTTACTCCCCAGGTGGGATGGGAGAGAGAATAGGAAAGGTGGAAGTGCGAGAAATCACAGGTTAAGATAAAGACAGCTTACTAGGTAAAGCAAAAGCCTTGCACGCAAAGAATTTGTTCAGTACTTATCAGCAGGCGGGTGTCCAGCCACTTCCAGGAAAGCAGGACTCATCATGCGTAACAGTTTCTTGGAAAGATGAAAGCCATCAGCCTGAATGTCCGTCCTCCCGCCCCCACCTTTCTCCTTTCCACTGTCCTCTGTTGCTGAACATGTCATGTGCTACAGGACATCCCTTTGGCCAGGCTGGCTGTGTCCCCTCCCAGCTCCTTGTGCACCCCCAGCCTGCTCGCTGGCAGAGCGATAGAAGCTGAACAGACCTTGGCTCTGCATAAGCACTGCTCTGCAGCAGCTAAAACGTCGGTGTGTTATCACTGCTGTTTTCATCAGAAACCCAAAACAGCATCATATTAGCCTCCCCAAAGAAGATTAACTCTGTTGCAGCCAAAACCATGAAATGAAGTGTTACAACGCTATAGGAAGTCCTGTGGATTTCATGCCTTTTCCTGTGTCTTCCTGAGACACCATCCCCCCCATTCATAAAACTAAACTTTATGCTGTTATTGCTGTGAAAATTGCATGAGAACTGCTATTTTAAAAGTATTCAGCTCATCACCTGAATCTGTTGTTGTATGCCTGTGACAATAACAGGTATTGTTTAAAGTAAATTTAGACACATCTATTCAGCATTCCCATAATACTACATTATAGTAGTTGGTGCACTTTGAAATGAAAGAAAAAGTAATACTGGAGAAAGACAATATTTACAGTATCTGCTGGAATGATATAATTAGGGAAGCTGCACAGATAGTACTGTGATGAACAAGATACAAATGCCTAGATACAGATTTTCATTTGCAGCGGGCTGAAATGAAAACTCTAAACTCCCAGGCTCTTCATGGTTTTAAATATTAGCTTGAAAGCATATGGTATAAACTAGCTTCTTCTTTTCTCTTCTAATAAATAATCAAGAATAAATGTTTCACACTTTGCAAATCATAATGAAAAGGTCAGCCTTTTTAATGAGTCACTAATAGATCTTCAAATGCTTAACTGTAGACTGAAGTTTTCACAAAGGTCTTATAGTTTAGATCTAGTAGTTGACCTGTTTTCTATCTAGACAACCTGTTTTTTTAACATTCTATAAATAGGGGACGTAATAGATTCTGAAAAAAAAAAAAAAAAGGGGGCAGAGATGACCTTACTGCTTGTTCAGTTCAGGTAGCAGAAATCAGCAATAAAAATAGATTAACTCATTGGAAACAAGGATCTTGTTATATGTGAAGACATGGACTTTTTTTTCTTCAGTGGAAAAGAGAGGTACTGAAAATAATGCTGAAGTTTACTTGTTTGGTGTAAGGCTTCAGAACCTCTTGAAGTTCTCCTCTTTTCTCAGTCTTCATCTGACCACTTTGTTTTTGTTTTTCAGTTCAGTTGGTATTTGCTTTTTCTTAACGTATTTACTGTATAAGGAATTTGAATAGACTTCTCTGGTAACCATTCCTAGAAGAGTTTTTTGTCTGATGTGCAATGCCTGGTATACTGAACTGCAGTAAGTTAAATGGTGGTTTTTGGGAAAAAAAAATGCTATTATAAATTGGTTTGGTTTTGAGACATAGGGGTTGTTCACATGCTATTTGCTTTGTCTACTAGAAGACACAGATCATGCTTGTGGAGATCAACTGACAATACTCTGAAGTCTTTAGGGAATGAGGAATGTGCAGGTATACCACAAACATGCAAAATGTTTTCTGTGGTTTCCACAGGAAAGAGGATTGTAAGGGGAAACTTGAAAATATGTTTTTATTAAAGGACTGGAATAAATGCCCAATAAGACTAAAAGTGTCCAGTTAGTCCTTGAATCAACAGAAACCAAAGCCAGTTAGTTTAATCTAAATGCAAAATTGTATACAAATCTTTGTAAAACAATATCCTACAAAATCCTACCTTGCACTGTTGTGCACAATGTTCTAGTAGAGAATTGGAGGCAGGTGGTGATTGACTGGGAATGATGTTTTGTACAATCTAATAGTGTTGCTATTTCAAATATTTCTTCTGTTGCTGACATGATGCTTGTTTGAGGAGAGATTAGGTAAAGACCCTGAAATTAGTGCTTCATTCTAGTCTTGTCAAATGCCACTTGATTGTTTAGGCCGTAGAGGAGCCTTTTAAGAGTGCATATGCCCTGTGTAGCATCCGTTGTCTTTAGTCTGCTATGGGTAGAGGAAGGGCTCTGATGTTGTGGGCTCCTGGCTTGCTCTGAGCCCTTCTGAGAGGCTTACTCTGAGCCTGAGATGCTACATAGGAAGAAAGTTTGATTTATTCTGATGTATTAATATTTATTAATATTTCTTAGGCATGCAGTTTCCTAAATAGGGGGAAAATGATGGAGATGTTCAAGCTGGTAGAAGTCATGTCTGTTCTTCCTTCATGTAGCAGAAGCAAAAAGATTAGTGAAGAGTTTTAAGATAACTCCGTAGTCATTCTGAACAGTACAAACAAATTCAGATCTTTCAAGACTTTCCTACTAGTAGTGTCCCTGCTTTGTTTTCTTCTTTGCTTACACCACCCACCCATCCTTTCTGCCTGGATTGTTAAACTTGTGTTTTTTCAACTCCACTTCGCAGATATGTGATACATTCAGTACATTCAGATTGCAGATAAATACTTGTCTTCTGTGAGATCACAGGCTCTTTCCCCACTTTTAGAGAAGTTGTCAAAGATTTCAAAATCTCTGAAAATATATTTGATGCAAGCTTCAGGTTGACTGCTTAGAACAATAGAAACCAGAGGTAATAGGAATAATAAGAAGGAAAGGGAAGACAACTGTGGCTTGAGTTGTCTCTGTTAATCTATAATCTCGAAAACATGTATAGGCTGAATACTTTTCACTTGGTGGATTACCAGAAGCATTAAGCATGTTTCCATCAACGTGGTACTCTCTGGCATCCTGTACTTTTTTTCTTTAAAAGAGGGATATTATTGGGAGAAAGCTAAATATATTTTTTTAACTATGCTCACTCTTTAGTAACATCACACAAGCAGGAATGTGAAGGTAAGGGTTCTGTTCACAGGGGTTGCTGTTTGAGTTTGTGTGGTATTAGAACATAAGGTTCCTGTGTAAATTTTGAAAAAAGCTATGAAGATGGGCTTTCTTCACTCCTTTGTGTTAAAGAATGAGCTTTAGGGTCTGGTTCAGATTGTGAGTTAAAGCAGTTAGTTTCATTCTGTGTTAAGACTCCCACCCCTCCTTCTAGCAAAGATAATGGATTCCACCTAATGTTTTTAACCTGTCTGTAAATGAAATGTTAAGTTTTTGGTTGCCTGATACAGAAGCTATGAATGACATGGTAAAAAAATCTTTACCACTTTTAAAAAGTGGGATTTGTAATGAGAGGCTGACCATGTCTCCCTCATTAATAATAATTGCTTTTCAGAGAGCAAGGAAGTATTGAATGTTGGGAGAGTGGTGGTGTTGCTTGTTTTGTTTTTGTCAGATTTTTGTTTCAAATATGGGTACTTAGGGTCATAAAGGAAAAAGAGATTTTCAGAAATGCAGGTACCACTCAAATCATTTGACATGAGGAGAGCTCAGTTCCCCTAAATCAGGCTGCTTTTGTTTAATGATGAATTTAGTTTAACCGTTAAATAGTTTAGCTGTTAAAAATGTCTATGAAGTACTGAATCACTGGTTTTATATTTATGCTGTTTAAACGGGTCTGTATTTGATACTTGCTGAAACATTCCCCACCCCCTGAGTTAAAATTGAATCTGACTTCTAGGATCTGACTTCTATATTTAAAGAGCACATTAAATCTATTTCTTGTACACTTTTTTTTTGTGTGGAAATTCTGTCTAGTTTGAGTCTGTAACACGCTGATAATGATCAGAATTCTGCAGTAATGAAAAAAATACATCAGTGCTGCAACAGGCAAGTATTGGGGCTTTTGAACTTTCAGAGCAATTTTTTATCATATTTTTTATTTGTAAATACAAGCTTTAGTTTCTGTGAAGCAGGCTGCTCAGTGAAAATGGGAGAAGCTGAAATCAGCACAGGCAGGTGTTGAGCAAGTGTTTCCAGTGAGCTCTCACAAGGGTAGTGGTATGGATCTTTATTCATTTTATTAGTCTGCATGGAATCTCACTTCTCAGAATTGGACTCAATTGCCGTGTGATTCTGTCACAAACATCCAGATATATACCTGTTGCTTAAAACCAATTGCAGCCAGTCTTCCAAATAACATTTGTTTACCTCTTGTGCATCCAAGGCTCACCCAGGTACCTTCTCAGAGGTGGTTCATTGTTGCTTCTAGATCTTTAACTGATAAAAATACCAGACCAAACAGTTGGATTGTCTAGTTATGCCTTTAGAGCCAGACCTAGGAGAATGTGGAAGACATAAATATTTTGAAAGTGTGAACGCTTTCAGGCTCATCAATTATTTTTAATATTAAAAGTCAGCAGATGGAGCCAAAGGCTTGTAGAAAAATTACTTGTTCTGATTAAACCACAAAGCCCATGAAGTTTAATAATGCTTCTGCTTAAACTACAACAGCAAAAATATTTGCTGCTAAACTTCATCATAGTAGCATCCCTTTTTCATAGCCTTGTCTCTGTGCAGAGTGAGAGAGATCTCACTCCTTCAAATACTGCGAAATGTAATGAGACTGAAAAGAGTCGAGTTTCGGAACGTGATTTTCTTTGTAGAGTTACGTCTGTGCAAGGTTTTCTGCAGCATTGTTCACCAGTTAATCAGAAAAATGGTATTATATTTTGTCAATATTTTTACTTCTCCTCTGAGCACAGTAATTGGAATCCACTATTGAGGGTCAGACTGGAATTCATTACAACCTCATTTTCATTATTGCGCAGTTGGTAAGGTACTGAGGTTTCATGTTTTTCCTCTGAAGCAACTGAAATAAGCCTTTGCCTTTAGATAACATGTCAGACTTGATATTCTAATAGGCTAACCCTATGTTTTTGGTAAATGTTAACATCCTTTTGGGGTTTTAAATAGTATCTTTAGAAAAATAAGGGGTTGAAATATTTTCCAAACAGTGTGTAATTTATCCCACTTCAATAAAATAAAAAAACAAAGACAGTAAGTGGTACCTACCTTTTTCAAGAGAAGAGCAGAAAAAAACTGATGCAGTTATAAAGGGATATCCAAAGGGGATGCAAGAAACAATGACACTGACTGAACAGAATATTCCAGTGGCTCAGTATTGTTTCACTTTTTAGTAAAAATGGAAAAATGATGATTTTTAGTGACTAATGGCAGCAGTTTCATCAACCTATTAAATTTCATTTCTAAAATTCTTTGTATCCCCAATCTGTTCTTTTGAGAGGTTATGAAGTGTACAAATGCTATGCAGAATATAGAGTAAATGGGGATGTAAAAGTATGCTTAAGTACTGTATGTACTTTATCTTCATTTGCTGATCCTTGAAGCTAGGTCTCTAGAGTAAGCAGTGACTTTGGAATCTTGGCTTATTCAGAACATCATAGAATACCAGCCAAGTTAACAAAGCTCATCTGTGCTTAAATTACGCTTCTCCCACTCCTTCTGTTGTGACAGAGGGATGAAACTTAAACTGGCTGTACCCACTTGCTGACTTAATTTTCAAATCAACATTGGCTATAATAGCAGGAGTTCCTAGCATTGATGTTTTTCTTTTGAATGATGTGATCAATTCTTAGTTTTAGATTCGATCCTGACTGTCCATTTCTTTCAGAGATATCTACCTATGTAGTGTGTGTATGGGGTTGTTCTTGGGCATTCCTCAAACATTTTAAATTGAAATAGTGCCTGCAATTACGACGTATGCAGTATGTCAAGAGGAAAAGCAATGATGCAGTTTTGCAGTATTTAGGTATTATAATCCCAAAGTTTTGGACTATGTGAGCTGTGAGAGCTAGTAACTACAGTGGGGGAAAAACTGCAGATGAGGAGATGTGATTATGGAGGAATAATTGTAAATATCTGGAATTTTTAAAACTACACTGGCAAAAATAATATAGTGAATAAGGGACAAAATTGAACTAGTGGATAGGCCAGATAAGCTTTCTTTGGACTGGATCCAGTTGTCTCAAATAATTTCTTGTGGCCTGTAACTTTTTGAATCGTACATAATTTCAGCTTTAATTTGAAAAGAAAAGGTTCGTGCTTTCAAGACCGAGGGAGTGACAGTTGCAGCATTACAGCCCTAGCTCTGCAGACGGACGTGCGAAATCTTCTATCTTGGAACGTTCATTCTGAAGCCTGGTTGTGGTGCTTTGAAATGTCATCGGCCATTTCACTTGAGGTTGTCTTAGCAGGGCGTGGAACAGATGTGAAACCTAAAGGAAAGGAAGAGAGGTTTTGCAAGGAAAGAAGTCTAGCAGAAGAGATGTGCATAGATAGAAAACAGAAACAAAAACACCATAAAAGCTGGTTTTGGTGTGCCACAATACTGTATAAAGTGCTAAAAGGTGTTTCTTTCCTCTGTGAAATACCTCTACGTTGACATTTCCCTCTTTCATAGGCTTTGGTTTGCTCTCTTTGCTCTTACCAAACTTTTTTGACAGTCTGCTTTCAGGTATTTCTGCTATGGGGACACCTCTGTTACCTGTGCGTGTTGTCACCTCAGGGAGCCTGTTTTTCAGGTCACTTCATGGTCCACATTTAGCTTCTTTTTAAAAGACCCATAATGGATTAAAACAACTTAGAAACTTCCATCTGTTTTCTTTCTCCTGACTGATGACCGTTTCCTTATCATTGATATGTAAACTCCCAGAGCAGTTATTCCTTGATTTTTTAAAAATATTCTAACAGGGTGAACCTATGAAACAAATCAATACAATTAACAACAAAAACAATCCCGTTTTGTTCATAGTTAATGCTGAGTGTTTTGGTAAACATGACATTATCCAGGAAAATCCTGTTGTATGTTCACCCACCATGCCTCGGTGGTATCATGCATCTCAGTGCCAAGTGCTTGTTTCCCCTCTGGGTTGCAGCACGCTTCCTGTGCCTGGGTTTGTTACAGGCACTGATCGGCCTTGTTTCTCCACTACCAAGTATACTTGTTTTGGAAAAAGAAAGCAATTTGCACAGGTGTTCGGAAATAACGAAGTGTGTTGGTGTTAGTTCTGTCTTGTTTGGATCTTGAAGGTTTAAAAATCATGTCAGTAGGGCTGCTGCTGCAAAAATGGCTCTGTGTGTGTAAAACGTAGATGTATTTGTTCACCTCAGACAGCTGAAAGGCTTAGGTAAGTAGAAAGCGTGTTTAAAAGATAATAGTTTGGAGTTCTATTATTTGAATACAGCTCCAGGCTGTCATTGTCAGAATATACTAAGTGTGTTTTACAGTACGTATCAGGACTTCTTTTATACTCCGAGGTTTTTTCAGGTTGGACAGCTCTCCTACAGGAAGTTAACAAATCCTTGCGAGGCAAAGAAGTCACAACTCTACGTCTATTGTAAATGCTTGTCGTATTAGAGGTGAGGGACCCTTTTCAGGAGTTAATCAAAAAGATCTATGCAAACAAGCAAAAGGATTTTTGTCCTCAGTTACAGAGCCTGACATTGTTCAGTGAACCTTCGTGATCTCATAGGCTACTGCGTGCTCTTGTGTGCCAGACCCCTCTTAATAAAAACGTGGGGCACTGGCTACACAAATTCATAGCAGCTGTCACAGCTGGGCTGTGGTGAAGTTTGGTCAAGACCCTTTGAACTTTTTATTTCAAGCTAATCCCATTTAGTGTGATCAATATACAGACCTCCAGCTCCTAGGTCTGTTAATTAGGTGTCAAGTGTTGGGTTGGCTGGTGTCAGGCTGTAAAATACAAACACAGAAGAGACGATCAGTAGGGAAGTGAAGTGTTTATTGTCTAAGAGCCATTGGTCCTGAAAAGTTGCCTTCCTAGTCTGAGATGTCTTTAGGGCTCTTTAGAGTCTTTTGCTTCTCTCAGGTAAATGGATAATTAAGCATTTTACCAAAAATATAGTAGTGTTGAGTGTTGTTTTAAAAAAATAAAAAAATGCAATTGCAATAATTGTGCAGTAAAAAGACCCAATTCTAATAAAGTGGATGTTAGGATAGGAAAAATGAAAGGGGAGGCAAAGGACTTCTTTTTTTTTTTGCCTGCTAATAAAAATACTTAATTGCTCTGGTAGCTATTTGCTTTGAGTTGTTTAAGATGGGAGACCTTTCTTCTTTTGCGTAGGTACATCTAAAATGAAGCTTCTCTCAAAACTTTACCAATATTTATTTTAACTTGTGCTTTGTGGCATCCAGGGAATAGGCAGGATAACTTAGATCTTCATTTCCCCACCTCAAAGCGTCTTGGGAGTTTTTTGAACTCCCCCATCTTTTGCTCTCCTTCGTTCAGGGAAGGGTAAATATGTAGAATGATATTTCAGCTTTTGTACATTTTTGGGTTCCTTTATTTCAGTCTTCCAGTGACAGAAAGTACTGGGGAGTTGTGAGCAGTTTGTTTCATCTTCTTTGAAGAAAAACTTAAATTTATATTCCCAGATCAGACCTTACCTATAACTCATGCAACTCATCCTGTTAACTGTTTTAATATATAGCACCACTATTTCATTAAACAACATCCAGGAATAATTAGTTCAGCAACGATGCCTCGGAACAAAAGCCCTTGATTTCGTTTAACTTTATAAGTTGGTCTCTTTTGATCTGCAAGAACACATCTGGGGCCTTTAAGAAGGCAGAAAGAAAAATATTAAATGTTTAGTAAGGCCATTGGTAAAGGTTTCAAAGCACAGTAACCCTTTGGTACCAGCATGTAGCTCAGAGGCACAAAAAAAAAAAAAAAAAAGAGTGAATTTCTTATTTCTTAAGATAGCATGTGGCACTTCTATGTGGTAGATTCTGGCTTGGCTAGAAAATGACCACTACATTTTGGCTTTATTTCCATTGTCATAAGATAATCTCTTCATTCCTTTCCTCCCCCTGCTGCCTTTTTACCCGTCCTTTTTTTCTGCACTTCTGTCCTCTTTTTTTGCTTAACTGCATATGAATGGATTCATCAGAACCACTACTATAAACCTGACTTCTTACACCTTGTATCTGTGCATTAAGGTTCAGTTTTGCTATATCAGACTTTGCACTGTACTACTTTGTTCCTTTAATACTTTAGAATTATTTGTCAAGGTGGTAAGGATAAATCTGTTTGTTCTTTACTCAACTGCTCAGATTTTGAAAATATACAATAGAGTGTATATTAATTTACTTGTCAATTTTAATCACTGTTACTGACTGACTTGGACTAAAAATTGCTTTCCAGTCCAACTCTTGAAAATTTACCACCAAAAATTCCTACTTCAAGGAAAAGCGATAAAGATTTTGTATACCAATCCTTTTTAATTTCATAAACTAAAAAGGATTATTTGAAAAAAAAAAAACAAAAAACTTGTATGAATAGTAATTAATCATTTTTTCCTCTCATAGCAGAGGTAGCCTTTGTTTTGTTTGTAGCTAGTACAAGGAATTCACTAGCAGTAGTACCATGTCATTTGATTTGTACTGATGTGCATGCTCGTGTTGCTTCTTGCTGCATTGCACTAGAGTGCTGTTTATATTCCAAGTATTTCATAGAAAATATACAAATCATCACAGTTACTATTAACATTTGCCACAGCTAATGAAGCCTACTAGATCTCTTAGTAATTACTCATCACTTTTGTTACGTTTTGTGTAAATCATCTTCTATTAATGAGCTTATGTTAGAAGAGGGACAGGAGAATTTTGTTCACGAGAAAGGACTTTGCTCTGTTTTTTCTCACTTGACCTGTCAAAATAGAAGTGAAAAGACCTGAAAATATTATTTTTCATTACAGGTTTTATTTTTAAATGCAGCTTTATGTTCACTCTGTGTTTGTTTTCTTTAGTGAGCCTTTAACTCCAAGGTTATGACCTAATAATGACCTCCTCTTTCCACTCGCAATTGCTTTTGACCTACTCCATTAAGTAAAAAGAAATAACCTAACAGAAGGGTAACCAGATCACTGCTACCACACCAAGGAAACAGGCAGGCTTTGGGATGCTCTTCTTTAATCTCTCTATCCATGGAGCCTTCATTTTAATTTGCAAAATTGAACCCAGATCGAGAGCAGTAAAGCCTGAATACGGTAAATATTCATGCCTCAGTGATCTAGAGTGGCTCCATTACATTTCAGAGATTGGGAGAATTACCTTTTGGATTATGTATATTCATGGGCTGATTTTTATTTGAGATATAATATTACTCACATTGGGCTACATGTCTCACATTCTACCAAAACCAGCCTTCTCACAAAGCTCCAAATGTTCCTTACATGTAAAAGTTTTACTTGTTTAGCCTATAGCTTCCCCCTTTTATGCTTTTCAAAGACTGGTAGTAAACAAATTTCTTTTAAAGAAGAAGGGAAAAAATCCCAGTAGAAGTACTTCCATAAAACCTTCAACCCTGTGTTTACTGTGATATATTCTTTTGCATGTGACTTTGAAGTCTTCAGATAAAAGTATTATTATTGTTCTAAACCTAAATCTATTTGGAGGGGAAAAAAAAAGAATTCAGTTCATTTTGTTGGAAGAAAATTCGAGGCAGCCTTTCTTTAACCTATCATTTTGCACTGGTTTTGAGTTCTTCTTGAATTTTTTTCTTTGAAAAATATTTATTGAAATATATTTTGATAAGTTGCAGAAAATTTAATTGGTATGTAAATTTTAAGCTTATTCTGTGCCATAGTTTTACTGTGGGTCTGATGTTCTCTGTCTAGATACTTAATGGCTAAATTCATTAGTGTTATGTATGCTTTTAAAATTCATACTTTGCCATTTGATTGACAGACAGCACAAGTAGTACCACTTGCACTTAAGGTTACCTGACATCTTAAGACTTCATTTTTGGATACAAGAAAACATGAAGAGCTCTTACATCCTTTCATCTCAAAATGACTACTAGGTGTCTGACTCCTGCTATCTACAGCCCTGTGCGTTCAACATGAACAGCTGTTAGGCTCTTTGGGCCCAAGGAATAAAAGGGGTCTGCCTTTCGTTCTTGCTTTTTCTCTCTGCTGGAGTGAACAGGGTACAGAATAGATTGACCCAGATCTAGAGGAGGCAATGCAGAGAGAAAATAAAGGCACGGTGGGTCTTGGTGCCCCAGAGCAGAGCGAGTACTGAGGTCTGTAATTGCTGTTACTTTTGTGAAGTTGTGCATGGCATCAGTATTGCCTAATTCAGCTTCTGGTGTTTCCCTTCTGAATCCCAGATAAAGGAGAGGATCTAAGGGATGAAATGAGAAGAACATGAAATTGCTGAGAAATTCTGCAAGGGTTGGTCATGCTTGACCAGCCTGATTGCTTTCCGTGACAAAGTTTAGATATGGAAGAGGCGTGACTTTGAGAGGGGTTTTGGGATGGAAGCTGTGGAGCTGTGGGTTGGGTTTGGCGGTTTCAGCCAAAGTGCGTGAGGTGAATGGGAGCTTTGCTCCCAGCGAATAAAATTGCAATTAAATAATTAAGTACTCTGAAAAATCAGAGTTTCACTTTCAAAAACCAAAAACCAGACACTGAGGTATTTCTTGAAGTTGGATCTTACCAAATTATGCAGTCAAACTTCCTATCCGTGGCAGTGAGGAATAATACCACGTTACATCAGAAGGGCGACAAATTCACTGAACTTCACCACATAACCAAAAATTCAAAAAAAATAGTATACATGCAATACATGCACTACGGTGTGGGCTTGACGGTTTACTGTAAAGAACAAATTCCCCAGTTCAGTCAGAGGACAAGAAGTAGACGATAGGTTTTTTTGTTCAGTGAGGTTTGTTCAGCCTGTGTGTTGGATGGATCAGGCTCTGCTGAAAAAGTTTGAGATTATGTACTTAAGGATTACAGGAGAATGCCTAGGCACAAAAGGTCACTTAACATTATGTGCCAAATCTTAATCTTAACACTTGCTAATTTTTGATTTGTGGTTGTATGCATGAATATAACATGCATGTAATTTAAATTAAAATTATAACATTAAAGCAGAGCAGCATGAGAGTAAGATCACTGACCTGCTTCTTTATTTACTGGGTGTATAGACATATTTTAGATGCTGTGAAAGGAATTAAGCTAAGGGGATTTTCATATCCTCTTCTATATTGCTTTATTCCAATGCTGCAGTGCAGGCTACTCAGGCTATGGTGTTATTTTAACAGGAGGAGGAGTAGATTAAATAAAATCTGATAGCATGTGTGTGGCATTACATAAGTACCACAGCGGTCACATAGTGATGCACTTAAAAGCTTCAGTTAAAAATTTAGGTAAAGGAACCATTCTATGTGAAATATTTTTTCTTCCACATGCTGTATATTCCTTTTCTGTCTGGAAACAAAGTGAGGGGTTGGTCACATAGCAGATCCTAGAAATATTCAAGATATTTTAGAAACCTGTCACAGCATCTTGGTGACATAATCAAACTTCTAATTATTTCTCTTTGAGGCTTTTCCTGCTTGTTGTTGATCCTAGCTGCCCTTGGGATGCTGACTCTGAAGAGATGACTTTCCACACCTTGAGTGTTGGGCAGAATTTCTGTTCAACGATGTGTTATTCCTATTTCATGCTTTTCTGAAGTCCTGGTTGAAGATTTGTGGAACTCTTGTTGTGAGATGTAACATCATAAAATCGCTTAGGTTGGAAGGGACCTTAAAGACCATCTTGTTCCAACCCTCTGTCATAGGTAGGGATGCCACCCATTAGATCAGGTTCACCGGGGTCTTGTCCAACGTGGTCTTAAACACCTTCAGGAGTGGGGCAGCCACAGCTTCTATGGACAACCTGTTCCAGGCTCAGAAAGTTAAGATATTCCATATTGTACCTTTTCAAATAAACGTATTACTTTTCTTCACTCTGATTTGAGGCAGGCTTACTGTTGGATTTCTGACTCTGAACCTCAGGACTGAACCTGTTCATCATTTGAGTTCCTTTCCCTTCTCAGCCATAAGTTTGAAGATGCAAATCTTAGCACTTAGACTCGTAGATGTGACCTTGATTTTAAACTGGTTGGGAGTTGTCTGCTCTTGAAGTGGGGTCCATTTTTGCAATACATGTGTAATGCTCCTATAAATGCTGCATTTATAATCTGGTCTTTTTCTCTATTAGATTATCAATGCTAATTATTGTAACTTTGCACTTTCTCATCAGCATTATGTTGAAGTACTGTTACTGTATCTTTCATATCAGAAAGATGCACTTGCAGCATTGGGAGAGGCAGCAGGATGGCTAGGTTCTTATCTAAAGAAGCTATGAGCAATGGCATATGGCTGATAACTTAATGGAACTTGGATAAATAAAGGAAAAGAAGCTCTGACATATCAGGGGAAAAAAGTCATTAATGATCTTTTTCTATATCCTGTTTTCTATTAGTCTGTACTAAACTGCTTTGAAAATCTTGGTGAGCTTTTGCTTTGGTCTTCGAATAACAGGTTCTCTTATACTGCATACGTTTGTTTATCTCAAGGGCTGAACTGTTTGGGTACTTTTGATTTCTGTTTTGCATGTTTTTTATTTAGTGCTCATTTCAAGACAAATTTTCTTCTCACCATTTTTACAGACCTTTACGTAATGCTTTAGGAACATTATTGTGATTATACAAATTTAAAAACAACAAAAACCAAACCAGTAAACTAAATCCTGTTGCACATGGAAGATTTCAACACGTGGTTCTTGATTTATATGATGATATAATCGATTCCTTCATTCTATTATTAGCAAGCAAAAAGAATGTAGCATGTCGGTGGCATGTTTTACATTGGTATCCAAATTTTCCATGTTTACCCATTTGTCTGTGTAAAACGTCTGGCATTTTAAAGTTACACTCAGTATCGTTCACTTTCTTCTTGTTTCTAAATGCCTGACTCCGTGAAAGAGTAAAATAAGTCTCTGTTGAGTGGGTTGTTAGAATGGTCCTTGCTTTATTTTCATAGATGAGGTGGTGTTTTTACAGAGAACATTTTGCGAACAGAAATTGAGTACTTGAAATAAATGTGAAGAAAAGCTGGAGATACTGGTCAGAATTGGTTTCACTTCTGAGTTCCTCTTGCTCAGGCCAGAATGCTCCTGAGTAAGTATTTAACTTCAGTCTGTTGGTAGGTGGGTGCATTGAGCGATCTAGCCCCAACCCCTACTAGCAGTTTCTGTTGCTGTAAAGCAAAAGAAAATATGAAAGTTTAGGGTTGTATTATAACTTGTGGGTGTGCCTTACATGGGGAAACTAGATACGCATAAGAGAAACAAATCTAATACTCAGGGCCATTTGCATCCTTCTCAGTGTTTCCAGGTTTGTATTTTAAAGGCCAGACAAAACAAAGATGAATTTTGGTTGTATACCTCAGTGTATTGAAAGAAAAGAAAAAAAAAGAACAGTAAGCTATGGATGAATGTTTTTGTCAGTTGAATTCAGAGAGAAATCAAGTAAAATACTGTACTGATGTCCATGGTCTGCTCAGAAAACAGGAAGTTAGTGATTTAGAGCTACTTTGGCTCTTGTTATTTGATCCAGTGGGTGCTTATCAGCTCACTGATTCACTTTTCTGCTGGTCCTGTCTGACCTTTTGAAGATGCAATTCCAACTCAGCTCTTGTGTGATCTAATTCCCCTCTCCCCAGTCAGCTCGGCACTGCCCCGCATTGTTTTGCTTAGATTCTAATTCCTGTGGGCATTATACTCTTGGAACAGAAGTTATGGTCAGTTAAGGTACTGTGCTGTATAATCCTTTTGCAGTACATTCCAGTACTGAGAACATGTAGGAAATAAAGGAAAGGAGTTGAACGTGTTCTTGCAGTTCTCTTTTCCTTCTGACCTCTGATGTTTCTCAAGGAACTTCAGGCACAAGAGCAGAAACCATTGAATATAAGGGGAAAAGTTGTTTGCATGTAACAACAAATACAGATGGGATGATTAAATAGGATGCAAGGTACTAGGTATAGGTCATTGTGAAGTGCTGATTTTCAGTAGATTGAGTAATGCAGTACCTTTCCCTTTGCATGTAAGAGGATAACCAGAGCTGTCTGAAAACCGGACTCAGCTACAAAGAAACGAGATGGGGGTGAAAGTTTTGGGTGAGCCCAGCAAGGGTGGGGAGCTTGCTTCCTGTGTTGGGAGCAGCACAGATAATCTGTTTGGGTTGGGGGAGAAAAGCTTTGCTTTACATTCTTCTGCAATTTCTCAGTGATTTTTAACTAGGATGCTGTTCTCTGAAAGAGACCCTGAAAGAGAATTAGTCAGGATCCAAGACTTTTCTTGAATTTGGGTTGGACACTGGGCTGTCAGCATATGTATTAAGGGAACCGTACTGTTAAGTCTCATACAGCACTGGAAAATATTCATGTATTGATAGTCCATTGCAAAGTTTCTTCTACATCCAGGAATTAAGCAAATGTTTGTCATTGAAGTGATATTCAATAAATGTATTTTCCTTTTAATGTAGCTCAGCACTGAAATATCAAAGAAGGCAGCCCGTATTCCGATACAAGCCAGCTTTCTATGCCACAGTTGAGAACTGGAAATGTTATTGAAAAGGTTTAATCACGTGAAATGCATGTTCTAAAAGTACTTGTTAATTCTTTCCAGTCATTATTTATAAGCTGCATGTCAAATACATCTATCCTAAACATTTGAGTTAATTTAGGGGAACATTTTAACTAGTCATCTGAGTGTTACAATATTTTTAAAAAATACTAGAAACCAGAAGATTCATAATAAAATAAAAACCTTTGTGTCTGCATAGATCACTTGTGCATATTTCAGTTCCTTTAAGAGGTATAGAAGCTGCTGTAGTTCTTGTTTGTTTATTGTTCACTCTGTGCATGGTTGCAGAAGACTTAATTATCACGTATTACATCATAGTCTTTCAAAATAATCTCTGATACCTTTCATATGGCAATTTATTTCCTGTTATGCTTGCTTCTTTCTTTGAAACATACTTAGAAAAACTTCTTTAAGCAAGTCCTTAAACATTATTTGTGGTATCACCATTGCTGCAACTGTTGCAGTGTTTGAAACTGAAGAGGGAGAGGCAGGTTATAGTGAAGGAAGGGTGAAAGGGTTTGATTCAACCCCTGACACTTCGAGCCTTCAAAACTACAAGGCTCTAAGTGAACAGAGTGGTAGAGGTGAAAATTGTGAAATTTTCTCTTCTGTCCATGTAGAGAAGGAAGTACTGTCTCAGGTGTTTTTCCAAAGGAATAATGAATATATGCTTAAATATAAAAATGTTGAACTAAAATTCTCATAAATATTTAAAATGGCCTCTAAATTCTGTTTTGACATTAGTTAAGATCACACCAAAGTATTTTGGTCCAGGGTTTCTTCTTGTACATACGCCTGCCTCTCGATCTCTCCATTCTCATAATGTCTATTGGATACCTGGAGAATACACAGGCATCAATGTGATGCTTGATCTGAAACGTGTTACAATAATTAGCTTGTTATAGTGTGGAAAAGGGTGGGTGTATCTTTTGATTTTGGTTAGCAGCTAGAGATGCAGGGAACCCAAACAGTCTTTGTAGGAGCCATTGTTATGTGTATAATTACACTTTCAAGAAAAAATGTAGAATTTTTGTTCTTTTCCAGAAGCTGCGTATCTGCTAGTTAGTTTTTTTTTTTTCTTTTTCAAAGGACCTTTCTGTATATTTCCTGTGATTTTTATTTTTTTTTTCCTGGCTTATTTGGAGAGCTTTTATATTTCACCTACTAAAGGTTTTTGTTCAGCTAATAAACTTTTTACCTAATCTATTCTGATTTAAGTTTCTACAACTTGTTCTCCTATGAGTCTTTTTCTGTCTTATTTTCTACAGTCTTCTCTTAGTATTGCTTATGTTGGTGGTGTTGAGAAGTCGCACAAAGATTTGTATGGAGTCAGGTATTACGCCCTTCAAATAGAGTTGGCAGGCTTTGTAGAAAAGGAAAAGGTGAAAAAAAAAAAAACAAAAAACAAAACAAAAAAAACACTTTATTTTCACTTATGCATTGCATCCAAGGTGCAGAAAAAAAAGCAGGAATTTTCAGTGCTATCGTGCAAGTAAATAATTCTGGGATTAATAGGGTTAACTTCTCTAGACTGCTCTGAGTAGTCTAACCTAAATGATGTGCTCTAAGTTGTGTGACATACTGAGAATGAACCTCTGATCTGCTGAGTCTGATCGTAACATGCTTGATTTGGGATTCTCTTCATCACTGCTTGTGCATTTTGAGTTCTTACTTCCAGGAATAGAAGATATGATAGGCAAGGATTAGAAGATGGGTTGCTAAAGTATGTGCAGTGGTGGAGGATTAATTTGAGAAGAGTTGCAGCTGAGTAAGACATAATAATGGCGTGAATGCTGAAAATTGCACGGTAGCATTTGGCATGAACCTTTTCTTAGTTCCACAGCTATCAAAAAGGGAAGAGAGCAGAAAAGAAAATGATACAGAGTGGAGGTCTGCTACTGATTTTATTCTGTGTACGTTCCACAGTATAATCCATTGTATATTGATGAAAACATACTCAAGAAATGATCTCTGGAAAAGCACTTTCCCATGGAGCGTTTGGTTCTTGGATGTGAACTCTGAGGTTTCAGACTTTCAAGAATGTGTGTAAGTTTTCTGTACTAAGGACTCTTGTCCAAGTACTTAATATTTATTTAGGAGAGGTATTTTTTGTTGCCAAAAACATCATTTCAGTATTAAAAGCTTGGTATCTAATGTAGGTACTTCAGGCAGAGTGGTTAACTATCCAATGCCCATTAGAATGAATGCAACAGGTGGTAACATAAACATATTATCAGAAAAAACTTTTGGTTACACGCAAACCAGAAAAATCTTATTGAAAGATGGTTTACAGAACTGAAAGAAAAGCCAAAATGAAACCTTGTTAAACTAAATTGGCTTGGTCTGATCAAGCAGAGCCAAGACTGATCTTTAAAAGCTTATTTCACTCTTCTCTTTTGCTGAAGAACTCCTTCGAATAAGTAAAAAACGGGCAACCTTATTAGATTTTAATATAGACATATTTTAATAGATTTTAATTTGTGGACAATGCTCTACTTTTCATGTGATAATCATTAACAGGTGGAACCCACAGATTTTAGTGGTGGTGATGCTAGCATACAAATATTTGTAAGCATAAAAATATTTGCAGTAAAAGACTTCGAAGATTTTTTTTCTGCTGTAATATGTAGAATGGAATAGGCTCTGCAATCTTCGTTTTTGGTATTATCAATTAATTTGATGTGATAGTTTAAAAGACTGCATAGTGCTTGGTGTTGTACAAATGCACTATAAGGAAAGAAATATTGTTCTGAACACTTTACAGTTGAGTTTAACCAAGTCAAAAAAGTGAATGAAGAAATCAATGAAAGGAGGTGGAAAATCAGTGAGGCAGGTGCATGGATGGTTACTGTACTATTACATTTCTGCTGGTACAGGTGCTTGGAGGAGAGTACGTAGAATAAGCTATTCCATGGTGTGGGTATATCTGATTTGTAGATAGTAGGAAGGTATTGCAGCAGAGATGGAGCAAATATCAATGTAATTCTGGCCATGGTAATGCTACAGTTTCATGAACAGAAATAGAACAAGGTAAAACTCAAACCTGCGCTAATTTTAAATGATAGCATCATGTTCTTAGTCTCTTCGCTTTCTGATTTCTGAATTGTGGACTTCTCTTAGAACATCAGCCTCCTTAGAAGTGAGAAGGGTTTGACGTGGCTTTATGCTTGTGATGTGCTTGTGTGCAATTAATTTTTTTCTTTCTTGTTCTTTAATCAATAGGTGACAAAGAAAGTCAAGTCTATGCAGATGTTCCACACTCCTGTGACTTACGCTATGCAGGGTGACAGAGTAGGCATCTGTGTGACCCAGTTTGATCCCAAGCTACTGGAACGAGGGCTGGTTTGTACCCCAGAATCACTTCACACCATCCATGCTGCAATAATTTCCCTGAAGAAAATCCAGTATTTTCGAGGAGCTCTTCAAACCAAGGCTAAGTTCCATATCACCGTTGGTCATGAAACAGTCATGGGAAGAGTGATGTTTTTCAGTCCAGCTCCTGCTGACTTCAATGAAGAAATTCAAGAGAATGCTTTTGATTTTGAAAAAGATTATCTTTATCAAGAGGAATATTTGTCCAAGGACTCAAAATCTTCAGAGGAGAACAAAGAAAATGACCAATCCGGAGAAGTCCAGCTACCAAGACAACAGTGGGCTTTGCTGGAGTTTGAAAAACCCGTCACCTGCCCTAAACTGTGCCTTGTGATCGGCTCCAAGCTGGATACAGATATTCACGCAAACACCTGCAGATTGGCATTCCATGGGGTACTGCTTCAAGGCATGGAAGACAAGAACTACATGGAGACTTTCCTTCCAAAGCTGAAAGTGTACAAGCTGAAGCACAAAGAAGGACAAGTGGAAAGGGTAAGCTGTTTTTTTGATGCTTTACATGGGAAAGGGGAAATCTTTGTTCTGAGTTGCATACATTGGTGTGCAACAGAATTTTCACCTCTATATTCCAGAGTCTTGTATATACGTTTTCTTGTGTTTGTATACTTAATGTATTATATATTTCCTGTTTGCGATGAGTCAGAGATGATTGCTTAAAAGTGACAAGTTTATTTAGGTCAATACAGTGTTAAGTAACTCGATACTGTTTTTTCATTGATCCTTTTGATGGTCTAGCCATTGTGTTCCTCCTGCAAACTTGCCTTGTTTGTGTGCCTTCCTAAGTGGGTCATAACATATATAGCGGTTGACAAAACTTCCAGCTTTCCACTGATGTGTTTAACACAGTCTGCAGTACATTAAAATGTAAAGATGTATGTCTTCAGATAGACATGTATGATATATAAATTTAATTGCTTACCTCTAAATGTGCATAGTTGAAAATTTTCGTAAGTGTTTACTTGATAAGTTGGTGTACTAGGTGTTTTATGAACATCTGGGTAAAGAACTATTAATTTTTATTTTCCTAATCCAAAAGTTGGTTTATTTGAACAAAACATTTAGCATTCTTGCTGCTGCTTCTCAGAATTCCATTGAAGCTGTTTTTAGTACTGAATAAGGTCTCTCCTTACTTCACTACAGGAGACTAAACACTCGTCAACATAGCTTGCTATGTTTGCAATTTATAGTGTAGGCTTCTTGAGTACTTCGATGTTTGTTTTACTAACTTAATAGTAAAAAATAAATGAAGTTCCTTCCAAGGGCATGATTATGCATTAGTGAGATGCCTTTTTCTAAATGCCTCGCTGTATTAATGAAATAGGCAATTCATATTTCTGCCCCTTTCTCTCAGAGGCTTCTGTGTTGGTTTTGCTTTTCCAGAGTTTCTCCTTTGTGTTTCCACTAATGACTTCAGAGGCCATTCTTTGCAAAGGAACTAGAGGACTTTGTGGTCGTGTTTGCTGGTTGTTTTTATGCAAATTATGTCAGTAGGAAGGTAGTGAACAAGAGGGTATCTAACCTTCTGAAAAACTTGTCTTTATGATGAGTCAACAGTCACTCTTCAGAACTGTTAGAAGGTGTCTTGTGTCTTTCCTTTGTTTGAAATGGTCAGCTGCCTTTCTTTTTGCCTGATGGTGATGTCGAACTACAATATGGAGTCCAAAATAGTTTGTCTTCTAATCTGCAGAGAAGGTTAGAACAGAAGTGGATGTCTGGATACCAATTCTGCTCATTTTCATCTCACATTTTATTCTTCGGATGCTCTAATGCTATCCAAACTCATTAAACATTTGCCATTACCTCCGCTAAAAATTTACTTGCTTGTGCAGGCAGGGCCCATGCTGCTAAAATCCCAAGATGCCTGGCTTACTAAGTCCTTTTGTTTCTCTGTGGCTGTTAGGAATATGAATGAGAACAAAAGGTTTTGTGACCCCCAGAGACGCGTGGCGTTTGATTTTTTGTTTAACTGAAATGAACTGGTCTCAGCTTCTCTCTTTATTTTTGCTCCAATGCATGGCACTCGCGTATGGGCGTTGAAAACTTGCAGAGTGCCAAGTGTGAGAATGTAAATTGTCTGACTGAAGTAACTGGCTTTGCAGAGAGCCTTGGCCATTTTTTTTTTTTTTAATTTTTATTTAATGGTATTTTTAAGTGCTTTGCTGGTTTACTTGTTCTGCTATTGATTTTACTGTGTAAATAACAGAATAACGTTAATCATATTACTCATATTTGAATTTCTTGTACAGAAAATAACCAATGAATGTAGGGTATTTAATATTTGGCCAGTGCAGTAATTTGCTAGGGTTATATATCGGTGACCTGTTCAGATATAAATCCCAAGCTGGGGAGTTTGTGACATTTGAAGAAGGGATAACAGCGTGCCCCGTATATGGGCCTTGATCACAGTCGGTATGAATAGTAATTGGCCCTGTAAATGAACATTTGCCACTGAACCATCAGCCTATCTACGGATTAGGCTTGTCCTCAGGTTCTGGCTCCTGCAGTGCTGCAGATGCTCAGAGTTGGTGTTTTCCCTGATGCCTGCCAAAAGGACAACGGAGCAAACGCTGCCGCAGCACAAGCTCCTGCTGTGAAGTCGGAGGGGCATGCAGGGACTCGGGAGGGCTGGTGGGAAGAGGATTGGTGCCAGTTAGAGGCCTGCTGGGGAAGTACTTAGGGCATTTGTTGAGGTAGCTACTACCAAGCCTGTGCTTTCGCAGAGCGGAGAGCAGCAGGAACAATTGGGTGGTACAGTGACTTTTTTTAGTACACAAAGTCACTGGCTAATAGAAAATCTGAATCAGCTGGACCCACCCTGCTGCTGATGGATGGCTGGAGATTAGGATCGCTGAATTTAGGGTGTCTATTCTTGGCACCGATACAGGAAAATTTCATTCTCTCTGTTGAGCAAGGAAGCTCCCCCCACCTCACCTTCCCCGGGGAGGCATTAAAAATAAATAAAAAATCCGAATTACCTTCATGAGAAGTGAACTTTTCTCCCAGAGAATACTGATGGGGAAAATCAGCTTCAGAGCTTCCTGAGAGGCTGGGAGAGAGGAGGCCGGGTGCGTAACGTCTGCCCACCCTGCTTCGGCACGGGGCTGCGGCAGAGTTGGGCCGTCGCTGGCTGCAGCCCATCAGCTGGGGGCTCTCCCAAACCCCAGCTTGTCTCTAGAATTGGGATAAATTCCCTGCAGTTTAACCACTGGTTTGCCCAGGAGAAATCAGGCATTTGCAGTTTGGCTTTTTGTTTCTGTTGGGATTAATTTCAGAGCAATGATGG
The DNA here is from genome assembly GCF_964211825.1 of Aythya ferina. NCBI lineage: Eukaryota > Metazoa > Chordata > Aves > Anseriformes > Anatidae > Aythya > Aythya ferina. Next base: position 11,684,890 of record NC_140306.1, read on the forward strand.
AGCAGTAAGAATCGTGAATTCGTTCAGTTTCAGCATCACAGTGCTTTTTGTGTCTCCTGTGCACAGCACCCCCTGGGTTTTAAGGTTTATTTTTTTAATAAAAGAAGGATATTTATTTCCAAAGATGTTTTTTGGGTTCTCTAAGAGCAACTTTGACATTTCTGGTGTTTCAAATGGAATTCAGATCCATGAACTAGATAAACACCATATTTTTAAAAAGTCCAAATCATACATAAACTAGCCAATGGCCTTGAATTAGTACATTTTATTGGAAACGTATGCAGAAGCTCCCTGGATTTTCTTATCTGCTCCATTGGTGGCAAATGTTCTACAAAAATGAGAGTACCCTTCCACTTCTTTTGCACTGCTCCCTTGCCTTTTCATATCTTGCCTCTCTAACACTGAGCACTGGGACAGAAAGTATGACAGCCCACAGGGATCTTGAAATCTACCTCTTTGCAGCGTATCCTTGAGCCTCCCTCTCATATTTTTGTTCATTTTTGCACGAACTGAAGGGTTTTTAGGTATTTTACTGTAGTATCGAAGAATATTGGCGTCAAAATATTTATTGTCTTAGTGCTGTCTGAGGCCCTGCATGGTGTAGAAAGCATGCTCTAACCAAGGTGGGGAATTTTCGGGGTCTGCACCCATGCTGGAATTGCATTTTGGTTATGAAGGAGTCGTGCAATTCGAACTAGGGTTGTGATTGTGCTTGATGCAACTAAACTGTTGCAGAAATGTGTGGATGGTTGTGTTTTGCTTTAATACAGATTTGTTTTGGGGTCAGAGTAAATCTTTAGGGATTAGCATTAAGGAAAATCAGAAGAGGGCCTTTGCGAAGGTTCATATTTGCTTAACTTGATTTTAAAATTACATGAAACACTAGTCCAGCTTGCTCATGCAGAGAGGACTTGAGAGGGAAGAAGTACAGTGGAAGGAAGTTTCTGTCAAGAGTGCTTTCTTGCATGGTTATGTGGAGGCAGGCTGTGGCCCTCTGGGTACTTTCTTTTGCAAAACCTTGGCTGCCTGACAAATGTATTTTAAATAGGAAAAAGTGCTAGGCTGGCAACAAGTGGCTTGTACTGATTTAAAAAAAAAAAAAAAGTGAAAGCAGAGCTGGGAGTGCTATTGTGAACACCAGCGTTGCTTTAAGGATAGTGATGTGGGAGTCTTGGTGGAAAAAAAAGCAGCAAATGAGATGCTGTGAAGAAAGTTTGGCTATGGAATGGTGGTCATGAGGGTGGGCTTGCAAAGCTGTAGCAGGTCAGCAGCCCCCGGAGTCAGACAAGCAAATTATGAAGATAAACAGTGTCTGTTGTCCTTGGTCGTGTGCCTCTGGAGACAGGCTGCTCACGTACCAGCCCTGCTCTGTTCTGCGGGGGAGACTTGTGTTAATCCCAACCATCTCTGAAACATCTTCCTCTGATTTTTTTTTATTTTTTTTTATTTTTTAATTTTTAATTTTTTACCTCAAAGCAGCATCACGGCTTAATTCCAGTGTGACTCACGAAGCAGTTACTCAGTTCCTGGGATAAACCCTTTATGTTTATCATACTATTTGCTCTCTGGCTTCCATGGACATGCAGGTTGAATGCACTGAATTTCAACTGAAAAGTGAGCTGTACAAGTGCATCATGCTTTCCTGCATGACTCAGAGATTCTGCCTGTTTTGAAAAGTGTTTGCACAAGCAGGATTTATCTTAGGATGGTTGTCGCAGGGTCCTATTGTTAAGGATGCTCGTAAATCAGTAGTTCTTGGGGAGAAACAAAAAGAGAAGGAAAACTCTGCCTTGTTTGCAGAGCACAAGCTGCGCCTTATGCACTTCCAAGCTTGTTAAGTGAAAATAAATGCAAACCTCAACTGTGATTTTTTCCCATTTCAAGCATAACAATGTTTTCTTCTACTAGAATGGGCTTGTCCTTCCTAAAGATGTTTTTTTCTATATTCATCTGACATTAAGAAGAATGAATTCTCTGTGTACTTCACTGTTCTCATGTATTTTCTTCACTATTTGCCTTGCTTTTAGGCTGTGCTTACTTGATGGTAATCAAGTTGCACTTTGTTTCTTCAGCAGTTTCCTTTCATGTGTCATGGCCATGGGCTGTCCTAGTTCTTACTCACAGCCAAGCTGTTCCTGAGTTTTGTGGGTTGCTGGACAGTGAATTTTCTTATTTTCTTCTCATGGGGACTGGGGCCATCATGTAGCTAGTGTGCTCGGTTTCCAGAGGATCACTTATTGCCTAATAACAAGATGTTACTGATTGTTCGAATATTGGTGTGATCTAAGTGTCCCCAAGGAGAAAAGTATTGTTGCAGGAGCAAGATGTGAAAGCAGGGTAAGTTATCAAGATCTTTATCAGAGAGGCAGAGCGTCTGAATGGAAGATAAAAAAGCTTATCTTTCAGCATCTTTTAAATGTTTTTTTTTTTTTTTTTTTTTTTTTTTTTTCTCACAGTAGGCTAACCAGAGTTGTGTCAGAGCAAATGCATTTCTTGAGTGGTCAAATGAAAGATCTTTGTCACCACCACTTAACAGATCCTTCTGGCCTTTCTGAAGAGGGGATGAGACGGTGGAGATGAGTAATTGTAAGCAGCTGCAGGAGACTTCTGAGGAAAATATTATTTAAATTTGTTGACTACCAGCCTATGGTATACCCAATGTATGCTTTAGCACGTTGATGTTTCTGAGCAGACATTTTGAAGTGAAGTGGTTGTGAAAATGGCATTTAAAAACGTTAATGGTTATCACCCATATTTTCTTACAGCTCCGTACGGCTTTTTTATGACTGAAAATGCCAACATATAATTTACAGAGTGCATGTCAAGTTCATAATAACTCAGCCACACACTAAACCAAACTGCTGAAGGAGGAAAAATGGACTTGCCCGCGAATGAAGGGGGTACATCCAACATGGTTCACGTGAGGCATGAGGCCTAGCTTTACGGAAGGTCGCCTTTGCTTGGTGATAGAGAAGATTCCTGAGGAGAGGGTCACGTGAGAGCAATTTTGGTGTATTTTTCACTGAATTCTTTCCAGATATCAGTAATACCAGAACTTGTTTCACAGAGTTGTGCCCGTGCACCGCATGTAAACTATTTGTCATGGAAATGCTGTTCCTTGCATTTTCTGTTGCATAGTTGCGGTGCTGCTAGGAACGAGAAGTAAATTTTATTGGCTCAGGTAGTTGAATTCTTCCATCCATCTTCCAGATAAGGGACGTTTCATTGGCTTACTGGGGCTAATGCTTTGCTGTTTACTTATAGCTGCATGGTAGTTTCAGCAGGACAGCAAGTAAAACACTGCATCAGCCAGGCAATGACACTTTGTGCCACAAAATCTGTGTGACTGATGCGGTGTGCGAAGTCATGCAGGCACAGGCAGGCCCAAAGACCAAGCCGAACAGTGAAAACTGAAGGAGTGCTGCCTGCAGGCACTGGCAGTGACCTGGGCTGTCCGCAGCACCCCTGTGACTGTGGCTGGGGGAAGTGGTGGATGTCACCCCATCTACTGTAAACACGCAGACGCCACAATTAATATTTTTCCTGCTTTGAAGTCTGAACGTGAGTTTGTTTGGTTCTGCTTGGCTGCTGATGGTATGCTAAATACAGTAATAATACAGAGATGAAGGCAATCAGGTGAATAAAAGCGCACAGCGCATTCACTAGTTAAAATGCACTGTAAAATAGGAATATAAAAGATGCATTTATTTATTGGCTCTCGTTCTGTTTCTAAGTAAGAGGTTTTGTGAAGGAAGCTTAGTGGGGGAAGGGAGGGCTGTATGCTCATTAAACAGAAATACCATTTTTGTTAAACAGCACTAAGAAGGGTGCTGATTTTTACTGACTGACACAACATATGGATTAACAGAGTATAATAAATTTGTCAAAAAAGTGTACCAGCTAAGTCTCAGAATCTGCTTACTCATATGAAAAGCGTGATATTTTGTTCACTCACCAACAAAAGAATGGCATGCTTCACATGACTGGGTAGTAGAGTTTTGCAAGGTTTGAGTAACACCTATGGTTATTATTTATATTATTAAATTTAAAATGCAGACATGCTTTTGGGTCTTACAAGTGTATGGACAGCTGGTCTTGATTTTTCTGAGGTTGTGTAAGAGTCACCTGTGGGGGAATCGGTTTGTCAGCAAGGCAACCAATACACCATTTTATTTATTGGATACAAAAATAAATTAAGAATGTTACTTAGGTTGCAAAATCAAGTACTTGAAAGTTAGGAAATACCAGATTTACAGTTGCCTATGCAACATTAATTCTGTTCCCCTGTGCCTCTGCTCTGTGCACTTAATAAGGCAGGGTTCCTGTGAAATTTTTTTGGATGTGGTCATGTAAAGACTATATCGTGGGGCATATCAAAGAGGGACAGGAATAAGGTTGTATGGACATCTGGCATTTCTTAACTTCTTAAGTGCTCAATTCTGCAACTTAAATAACTTAGGTTTTATAGAAATGTAATTTCCTAGGCATTTTTAAAGTACAAAGGTAAAGTGAAACTAAAAACACACATTACTGAACTGTAACCATCCCTCTACTCTATGCCTTTGCTAGGATTTGAGTTACAAATGTTCACCAGCGTAGCACAGACTTGTCTGGCTCAATATCGCAAGCTGTGTTAACCAGGCATCGGAAGGAAGCTGCTGTCCAAGAGCGATGACGGGCTGCTGGGCTTGGGGTGGAGGGTCCACGTGCTGGTGGAGCTGCAGAACATTAGGGGAGGCGACAGACTTGGTGTTTGTATGTCTGCGTGGAGTCTTCAGAGCAGGATACGAGCCTGTTGAGTTGGCCCTCTCCTCTCTATCACTGTTAATTGCTCTGGGCGACCCTTTGCTGGCCTGTCTTCATTCCCTGCTTAATTTTCTGCATGGATTTTGTAAGCCTCTGTTCTTTATTCTTCTCTGACCTCCCCAAGTTATATCTGGGCAGTTTTCTGTAGAAACAAATTACTATCACTGTGCTTGTCAACTTACTGCTATGCACCCATTAGGCACTGTACAAAATTTAACTTTACCTTGCCTTGCTGGTGTTTCGTTTTGAGTGTCTAAAACATCAGAGCCTGAGATTGCTGTATTAAAATACTTCAAAGTAGTTGAAGAAAATATCTGTGTTCTTCAGTCATGGAGATACAACCAGAGTCTTTGCGGTTGATCAGAACCATGGCCCAGGAGCCCTCTCCAGTTTGGGAGTCTTCTCTGCATCCTTCCTTCAAGGCTTTAAAAGCTACACAGCAGTCGGTGTTGATGTCTCCAGGCATGTATGGGGTACAAACAGAGCAGTAACATCCTCATATACCTTTACAGTGCATGTTTCCTTCACCTCTTTTTAAATTCAGTCAGGTCTGGTGCGCAGCTGTTACTCCCTTATGGCCAGACTCAGTAATAAAGGCTCTTCTTCCACTACTGCACTGGTTTTAACCAGGTTATGGTGATAGCAGAATGCTCAGGGAAGGGAAGGATGTTTATGGCCGCCTGTCAGAGATTCTCAAATGAAATTGTACCTTTACAGGGAAAGGAGGCAAAAGGCAAAGAAAGGAAGAGGTTTCTTTGGTGCGAGAAAGGTGGGCTGGGGAGAGATGTGGCCATCCGAAAGCCAAAGTCAATGGATATGTGGAGGTGTCCTTGTGCTGGGTTCTTGCTCTATTAGAAAAGCAGTAATGAGACATGAAGTTCGTAAGGAGATGAACTTCTCATCTGTCCTGGATGGATCTTCAAAGGCAGAAGTTTAGTCTGTTTGCTTGGAAGATGATGAGAAGGTTTTTAGAGCCCAGCACGCAACTAAAAGCTCCTAGTGCTGGAGGGAATTCCAGGAAGAAAAGCCTCTAATACTTCTACATTGATGTAAGCTCTTAAGGAAAAGATGTAGCTGACCAAATTTTTCTGTGTACCAAGTCCTTCACCTGTAGGTCTTGGTAATAAACCAAAAGCAAGAACAGTCATTGGAGAATCAAACTGCAAACCCCAATGAAAGTGAAATTCTGTCAGTTGCTTCGTACTTGTGGCCTCATGTACAACCATTTTCTAAGTGCACAAACCCTTTTTAAAGAAAGAGTGGGAATTTGCAGCCTCCAAAATATTCCCATTTCTGACAGAAATGGAAACTGTTCTGAAACTTTTCCTGGAAACAAGTGAGCTGTTACTGATCATGATGAAGATGTCTCAAGTGTATTTTTTTAAAGTACAGTAAGGTAATAAAAATACTTGGTATTTTCAGTTTTAGTCTTATGTTCTTTTTGTTCTTCCCCCTCCTGTTTTCTGCTTTGATTTCATTGATTTTTTTCTGTTTGCTGAAGATACTCCTCAGGCATGTTTATCACTTTTTAAAATCTTTTTTGCTAATTGAAAACCATCCATAAGTTGAATCAGAAAAGGTTGTTCACTTCTGTCTTTCTAGTATTCAATATTTACATTTTATTACATTTTAATATGACTTAATATTTCACTTTCTCTGAAGTCTTTTATTTCCCATCTTACCGTAGCGCTGGCTTGTTTGATCTGCAGTTGCGTGCTTCAATTCTGATCCCCATATTTCTTTCCAAAGTAGTGTTAAGATAGGGAGTTATTTGCCCTGAAAATGTGTGATAGATTGTTTGAGAGGATGTTCAGATGACAGCGTTTTCTAAGCTTTCTTAAAAATGAGGGTGTTTAACAGGGGAGGCGGCATAGCTTGCTATCCCTGCTCACAGGGAAATCCCACAGTTCTTCCTTGGCGTTACACTGTGGTTTGCACTGCGTGTAACTGCAGTTTTGTGAGCAATGTACTGTGTATACTAAGCACTGCTGAGTTGGAGAGTGTGAGGAGCTTTATATTTTTCTGTGAACTTCGTGGTATTAGCACAAGTGTTATTTGCCAGAGATGGACGTGCTTCACCTATGGTTATAAAGTGCTATTTACTTTTTTCCCTGCAAACACAAAAGCCAAGTGGGAAGGGATATTTCATAAACTCGGTGCTATTGTGTCCTCTGGTCTAAGCCATAAAACAAGAGTAACAGAGACGTTCCCTTTGAACTTGAAATCCCTTTCTAAGCTGCTGATCTAACCCAAGTGAGAGGGGGAGACTATACCAGCCAGAAATTTCTCTTCTGAGTATTTCTCCCCCTCCCGCCCCCTTTTCTTTTTTAAAGTCCTTAAGTGAGTTTGATGCTGCACCTCTGCCCATAAATTTAAAAAAAATATTATCGTAATGTAGGTCAGTGAACTGAAACGCCACTGTACACCATGGGGGATTAAAGTCAGAGAGGCAGCCCTCTCCCACTCCCACTAGGTCATATGACAATATAAACAAGAAATGCAAGGAGCCTTCAGCTTTTTCTTGCCCTAATCCTTTGTTTATGCAGCACTTAAACTGACTTTTGGGGTCGTCTCTGTCTGGCATTAAAGCCCTAAAGCTTTTTGAAGTTTCCCTGAAGTTAATAAAATTAGTCTGCCCTCGTTGCTAGGCCCCTTGCTGCTGCTTCAGAGCAGACTGCGCGTATCCCTTACTGTCTTTGCGGCATTTGGCTTTTTAAGTTAATAATATTTTATAACAAAAAGAAGTGTTTGAGAGAAAAGCAGAAAGATCTCCCAAAAGGCTATTCAGCTAATAGGCAAAGCGATTGCCATTGTAGATGTTCTGAGAACTCAGAGGGGATTAACTTAAAATCCAGCGATTGGAGGTAAATTACTGGTAAAGTAATTGGAAGTGTTGAGTTTCAATCGGCAAGAACAACACGCGTTTCTGTGGCTTTTTGCAAACAAAGACTAAAAAGTCTATTTTTTCTGTTATTTTTTATGAAATTGTCTTAAAGCTGAGAAAATGACTTTGCTTTGTAGCAATTATCTCCAAGCTCTACCTCTTCGATTTATTTTCCTGCAGAGAGCGATCAGTTACCTTAGTTCTTGTTCCAGCAGCCATCTCTTGTTATTTAGTTGTCTTCAGGGGTAAATTGGTCATAGGCCGATTTGGGGTGAAGAGATATTATTAAACATATAATAATATCTAGTGCAGGGGACTGAGACCTCAGGATATAAGGGATTTATTTCCAACAGGCATGCAGGCAAGTTGCTGAGTGCTTTCTATCTCAGCACTGCTAAAGCCCTTGTTTTTCTAATGGCATATAATAAATATAAGGAATAATGGAGGTATGGGCACGATAGTAATGATTGGCTAAAGGAGGGATTTTTTTTTTTTGTTTCTGTTATATAATCATGTGCATATATTAACCGTAGTTGTCATTACTGGTTTACTCAGAGGTACATGATGCCTGTAGCATCCACATCCAAAAATCCAGGGGAGGCTAAACTGAGCCGTGCTGGCAGAGTACGGTTGTTCACCCTGCAATGCACTTTTTAATTAAGTTAAATTTAACTTTGAAGCACTCTTGGAAAAATAAAAGATGTTTATATCATAGAATCATAGAATCATAGAATATCCTGAGTTGGAAGGGACCCTTAAGGATCATCAAGTCCAACTCTTTGACACCGCACAGGTCTACCCAAAAGTTCAGACCATGTGCCTAAGTTCACAGTCCAATCTCTTCTTAAATTCAGACAGGCTCGGTGCAGTGACCACTTCCCTGGGGAGCCTGTTCCAGTGTGCAACCACCCTCTCTGTGAAGAACCCCCTCCTGACGTCCAGCCTAAATTTCCCCTGCCTCAGCTTAACCCCGTTCCCGCGGGTCCTGTCACTAGTGTTAATGGAGAAAAGGTCTCCTGCCTCTCAACAACCCCTTACGAGGTAGTTGTAGACTGTGATGAGGTCTCCCCTCAGCCTCCTCTTCTCCAGGCTGAACAGGCCCAGTGACCTCAGCCGTTCCTCGTACGTCTTCCCCTCAAGGCCTTTCACCATCTTCGTAGCCCTCCTCTGGACACTTTCCAACAGTTTCATGTCCTTTTTATACTGTGGTGCCCAGAACTGCACACAGTACTCGAGGTGAGGCCGCACCAGCGCAGAGTAGAGCGGGACAATCACCTCCCTTGACCTACTAGCGATGCCGTGCTTGATGCACCCCAGGACATGGTTGGCCCTCCTGGCTGCCAGGGCACACTGCTGGCTCATATTCAACTTGCTGTCTACCACGACCCCCAGATCCCTCTCTTCTAGGCTGCTCTCCAGCGTCTCATCGCCCAGTCTGTACATGCAGCCAGGGTTTCCCCGTCCCAGGTGCAGGACCCGGCACTTGCTCTTATTGAACTTCATGCGGTTGGTGATCGCCCAGCTCTCCAACCTGTCCAGATCCCTCTGCAAGGCCTTTACGCCCTCATTTGAGTCCACAACTCCTCCAAGTTTGGTGTCATCAGCAAACTTGCTCAAAATACCCTCTATTCCTACATCCAGAATATATTATTCCTACATCCAGAATATATATTGTCTGAAGTTGGCCTCCTGGGCCGTTTTGGAGGATAGCAACAAAAAGCATATATATGGAGGAGCCTCACTGGAGTGCAAGAGACTGTTTCAGACACAAGGGAAGAAGCGTGTAGCCTGCAGTGGAGGGGAGGGGGTGTTCAGGTCTGAAATTCTTGTTTTAGGAATAAAAGATTTGTAGGAAGAAGTAATATTTTTATTTGACCACCTCATACAATTGGAAAAATGATGAATGTTTTGAGAATGTAAGTGCAGCTTCAGGTTGGAATTAACAGCTTCTTTTTCTGATAGTCTGCTACTTCAGACCCAAAGAAAGGCAAGTGTGCTTGAAAGCTTATCTACCCCCCACCTGTATCAGCCGCTTCAGTAAAAGACATTATTCGGTTTTAAATTTAAGCCAATGCTTACCAAGCAGTGATACTACCATTATGGGTTCACAAGCTGCTTTGACGCAGTTTGGTGGTGCGGGGAGAAAGATGGGAAAAAAACAAAGGGAAAAAAATCCAGAACCTTTTGGTTAAAAGTCTAGGAGCAGATATTCAGGCAGTGAATGTTGTTGAGGCATCTGAATGCCTCTGCCTACAGCTTTGACCCTGCTGCAAGTGGAGCTAGTGGGGCTGCTGTTATCTCCAAGCGAAGAAGGGGCTGCAGGCATCTCCATCCTGCATGTGCACAGGGTCTGGGGCGCAGCAAGGTGCTGCCAGTGTACATTGCAAAGCCATTTCGGGGCTGGTTATGGCTGAGCGAGTAAACCCATTTCAAACAAAACAAAAATCAAATTTTAGTTTCAGGGTGATATGATGAGCTGAGATTGTTTGGCATTAACATAAAGGCATACGTATGTAACAACGATATTATCAAGAAATGCTAGGGGTTTGAATCTGTGTATGCACTCCTGTTTGAGGAATAGGTGTCCAGGGAAAGAGAGTAGCTTAATAAGCCTGCAACACTTGGAGTCGTCATTTAAACAGAATAAAGGGATTGTTCAAAGTCAGATATGATTTTTGACCATTCTAAGTTACTTTAAAATGTTCTGTGTTTAACTAAAAATTGCTCTCGAGATAGGAGGAGCAGCAACTTCTGCCACCAAAAGAAAAAAATCACAGGAAGGTTTAAGTAATACCCGCTTATTTCTTTTGATAAGTAAATAAATGCTCTTGCTGTGGCTATGAGGTAGAGTAACTGCAGACATTAGGTATACAAGGATATTCACACCTACCGGATTAGGCTCACTTGACTGCACCTTATACTTTGTAATGCCTGAGGGAGGGTTGTTTATCTTGCCTTACCCGCCAACCTTGCTGCTTCATGTTCCTGATAGCTTAATTAAGAATCCAGGCTTGGAATGGTTCTTCCCACTGGGTTACAAACCTTGAAATTAAAATTGGATACAATGGTCACAAGGCTTTTAGTTTAACAAATCAATGTGTATGTAAAGGTGAATATTTAAAAGGCTGTATTTAGAAACTCTGAGAAATTGTCATTTCTTTTAAAGTGTAGCTATTGGAGTGCGGTTCTGGAACTACGAGACAGAAATGTTTATGTTGGAGATAATGTACTTAGCTGTAGGATAAGTAATGGAATAAACTTTGTGAGCATAGGTACTTAAGTGACTTTCATGGAAAGGTTTCAAAGCAGAAAAGAGATCTTTATTAACTGATCTTTGCAGCGTGTTCAGATGCAGGGTTTAGTCTCTCTGTATTAAATGAAAGGAGGTGAAATAAGAAATGTATTAATTCATAGTCTTCTATAGTTTTGGACACTAATTGCCTTAAATTCAGCAGTTTGGATGACTAATCTAGAGTTTTTTTGTTCATTTGGGGATAAATGGTTTTCCAAGGGCAGGGTGATAAAAGTCACCAGTGTATCTCAGGTACAATTTTTCTTGTGAGGTTGTAGATTGATAGTGCCCTATTTCTTTTGCAGGTCATGGATGATTACAGCGTGATTGGTCGTTCATTGTTTAAAAAGGAAACGAACATCCAGATTTTCGTGGGCCTAAAAGTCAAACTATCTACAGGAGAAGATGGAGTAATAGACAGTGGTTTTGGACAAAGTGGCAAATTTAAAATCCGAATTCCAGGTGGGTGCTCAACAGCTGACGTATTCTAACCTGTGTTAAGTATAGGAGATCTTTCTATATTGCCAGTCTAAATGTCTCCAAAAATTTCCTGAAGTTTGTGGCACCAGATCCAAACAAGTTGGACCAATTTGGTGGATTTTACTTCTAAGTAAATGATGGTAATTGACTTGCATTATGAGACTTAATGGCCTGAAACCACATCCCCTGTGTTTGAGCAGACTGAGGTCTCAAAATGACTTTTTAAGTGTCAGTACCATAGAAATCATGCACTGCCCAGAAAGGGTTCTCTTCTCAATGTATCTATGGTTTTCTCCAGAACCCTTCTGATTAGAGGAAAACAAACCTGCAATCATTTTTACCTGTAGCTACTTATGAAGCAGCAAATACTGGATGCAAGTTCCTTAACTTTTCTCTGTTCTGCATGTTACAACCTATATTGACTTCAAGCAAAAACTGTAAGTGCTTTGATAAATGAGTTCTTAGAGATATTGAGAGGGTTTTTCATTGCTTCTCATCTGGTTTTATGATACTATATAGTACTGTATTTTTCATCCTTGGTGAGTTACAGCAAGGATTTATGCCTCCGTAGCTTAGAGCATGGGGAATGATGGGTGCTAGAGTTTATAAGTGTCATTACTATTGCTTTTTTTTTTTAAAGTAGAAAAGTAGTTCAGAGCCTTTTCAACAGGCTATAATAGGTGCTGCATTTAGCTCAAATCCATGGGCTGAGATTTTAAAGATACTAGTAGTACTTTGTTTCTCTAGTGTTTTCAGCCCATTTGTCACTAGTTAATACTCAGCCCTTTTTAGGGAGATGAGCAAGATGATTCTATTGTACAAGTGGAAAAAAAGTTGTGATGTTTTATGACATGAAAAAGTCACATAAGAAGTCATCTGCAGAGTAAACTGCAACTTACTGATTTCTTGCCAGAGATTGACTATTTTTAACTATTTTCAGTTTAACATGATGCACATGCACTAATCTTGACCCCCAGCAAATATCCTTTCGTTTGCCTTGGAACACTTCTGATAAGGCAAAAAAGACTCCCATTTTCTATCCTATCTCTAATTCCAATTTTATCACCAAATGCTAGACTTCGCAAATAGCAATCATGGTGCATATTTAAAGATGTTACGCGTGGTGTATATATGCCTTGAGTTTTCTATTCTAGAAAAGCTTTTATGCATTCACTGAAACGGATGCTTTCAGGTAGGTGGTGAAATGATGTGTAGATGACCTTAACACTGAAAAGGGTTCAAGTTGAAAACTGAGATGAAAGCTTGCTTAAAAATGTAGTGGTTTTGGTAGCTTTTCCCCCTAAAGGCATAAATATGATGAAAGGGAAGAATAACAGGGGGATGCCATTTACGTTGGCATTTCTACATATTGGATGGAGGAAACTGTTCTTCATGAGACAAGAGAAGCCTGAGTCTGTTCATCTTTCTGGATAGTAAGCAGGAGCTATGGTTGTGAATCAACATTCATGTTAAGAAAATCATCCACAGATTTAGAAAGTTACCTTTTGCTGTGCATATTGAGTTAATGTAGGAAGATATGATACCTTTCACCAAGGTGTTCATAACCTAATCTTGGTTATACTTTTCTGATGTTTAACAGTAGACCATGAAACAGAGGGCTCTTTATTGTTCTTTCAATAAGAATATGTGAGCAAAATAGTAGCATTTAACACCTCTAAACAGGCAGAATAATACAATTTAGCTTGCTTTTCTTTAGCCTGGGTCAAATATGGATACTGTTGATATTTGGAAAGAGGAGGCAATAAGCGAAATCAGCTCAACCTAAGAGTATCTCACAAAGTGTGGCTACCACAGGAGAAAACAAAGAATTTGGAGGGGTCTAAACTGTTTCTTTAAGAGTTGCAGAGATGTGTGTGTAGGGGGAGGGCTATTGCAGTGATGCTGTTTAAGTCAACTGCAGTTCACATTCCATTGTTAGGTCAGTGTTGCTTTTTTAATGTGTCTGCATCCTGTTTGTGGGTTTTCTAGTCCTTTATTAAATTTAAATGGTCCAATTCTTCTCTCCCTTCTCCCCCATTCTTCAGCCATGCCTCCACTCATATAGTCTGTTACAGTTATATTTTTCAAAGAGCTCCTTTTAATTTTTCTGAAGTCATTTCTCCGTGATTCCTTCACAAATGCATCAGGGAGTGGGAGGGAAGGGAAGGAAACGTGCAAGTTGGAAACTGCCTTGAATTGCCTCAGCCTGGCAGTCGGTCAGTCTTGTCTTTAAAACCAGTCTTAACCTCTGGAATTGAATAACTTGTTCAAGGAGTTAACCTTGTGATAGCTGAGGGCTGCCTTTAGAAACAAACCTCTACAAAGCAATAAAAATTGAGTAGATGTATCAGAAACCTGTATCCTGATGGCTTGGGGTAAAAGCAAAGCATGGCACCTTGCAGTGCACTGCATGGGCTGCTCTGGACCTGCTGGTGCCCACGGCCACTAGCACCGTGTCTGCTCATGTAGGGAAGCGTTGGGCTCTTCAAATGTTGTTTCTCGTCACTTGGAAATGGCTCGCGTTCACCTATAGATCACAGCTTGGGAATGTTGTGTTACATTGTCCATGGGCTGAAACTTGGCAGACCTCGCAGCTGGGAATGGCAGAACGTTGATCTGTTTCTTATTCTGGCACCACTTGTGCGTAGCAATAATTAAGATACTTCTATCTGCTTTTCTGTAAAATGGGGATAATTATTATCTATTCTATTAGGAAAAAAATATGAAATCTGATTAAGATTTATTCCAGAATTGAAGCATTAATATTTCTTGAAAAGGCTTAATTATCTTACTTTAGAGCACAGAAAGCACATCTAGAGTACAGTGTTTGCAATTGGAAGTTCCTCAGTCGCTGAAAGATGTCAGCAGTTTGGAAGAAATTCAGGGAAGAACAGCAAGAATGCTGAAGAGGCTGAAGGAATTGATTTATGAGGGAAAGAAGATGAAAAGAAATGCATGAAACTTGGCTAAATGATGTCTAAGTGGGAGATATGATTATCTGCAAGTATTTGAAGAACTTAATGAAGAAGAATCCCTTAGGGTGGTCCAAGGAGGCAGAAGTAAAGCAAATAACATGAAATAAAGCAAAGCGAGGAGTAACTTGACTATTGAGAGAGATTAGTTGGCAGCTATTTCTTATACTGCCAAATCATCTTGGTAGGAGAAGGTGATGTAGTTACATTTGGAGAATACACATGTGTAGATAAACCTAGCTGTTTGCTAGTGCCTGTTCCAGGTTAAAACAGACAAACAACAAGATGGTGGGAAGTAGCAGGACAATGAATTTTTCATCTAGTTTCTGTTTTTATCGTTGAGCACACTACTGTTGCCTGAATGACAAGATATAACCTACTTTCTGGACTGCAGTGGCATCTAGTTGGTTGGCTTGTGGGTGTTTTGGCTCTTGTGGTTTATTTCTTGTTTGTTTTCTTATGATCTTGTTATTTTATCATCCCCCACATTTGATGGCAGACCCCCCTGTTCTGGAGGGGTTGGTTGTAGAGCTATTTGTGTTTTAACTGTAAAAAGTTTCTAGGTGTGTTAATCAGTAAGGTGACGATCACACAACCAGTCTTGAAAGTAATCAAGTACCTAAAGAAGAGGAGACTTCTTTAGAGGGAAAGGATTTTTAATCTCGTGAGAGAGTTTTGTCTAGTTTAACAAGCTGCTTAAAAAGAAGCTGCTTAAAAAGAGGAATTTAAAAGCAAGTTTAAAGTACTGTGCTTTGTAAGTGAAGGTAGAAAGTGTGTGTGTGTGAACGTATGAGTGAGCTATTGATGAGGTGCTTCTTGCTGAGGTGGGTGATGTGTGGCAGCTGTTTTATTTGTTAGGGGGAACACTTATATAGTCAGGGTAAATGAGTGAAAAGTGTTGTTCACTTTTGACATCAAGAACAAGTTTGGGGAGGCAGGAACTATGTGTTTAAATGCCTTATTCTAAGGAATACAAAAAGCTAACAATGACAGTCTTTGGAAAATGCGTATTTCAACGTACATTGCACCTAGGAATGTCATGCCAGTTGGTAAGAAATTCAGAGGAAAGTTCAGTGAATCGTTTGAATAACTTATTGCTAATTGTGGATTTTGTTTAACTGTCTCTCACCCAGGAACTGACCCTGTAAAGCTCTACTTGGTTTGCAAAATCATAATGCGGTTTGATAAGTCTCATGACACCTTTTAAGAGATTGTCTCTAGATATGCCCATTTTGTTGGTTCTGACACGTTGTGTTTGTCTTGCTTAATTATTGTGAAATACAGTGACTTCTTGAATCTAATTGGAACATACGTGATAACTGTGGCATAGTTCACTTTCCTTTCTGTCTCTCTTTACTGTCTAGTTGCTACTAAAGCGTTCATCTTCTCTGATGCACTGCAGTGTGTTTGACTACAGTTCTTCTCTCTTTGACTCAATACAGTAAAAAGGACTCTACATGAGATGAATTAAAAGCCACGTTATTTCTTAATGCAAGAGAAGCAGTGCATATCTAAGAAATTCCTAACAGCTGAACACACTTCTGAATTGAGCAAATTTCAGTATAATAAAATGCGTACTCTTCATAAGAAGAGATACAAATGAGAAAATGAGAATACAAGCTTTTTTATTTTGGTGTTCTTTGTACCTGTACCTGATAATGGTAGTTTTAAACCTCTTATAACAGGTAAAGACAAACTTATTTGTGATCATGCCTTTTGTTACCAGTAACTTTTTCTGCCTTTCATTTTTAAATGTTATAGTATATGAGAGCAAGTTGGTTTTCAGTGTTTCTACTGCTTGCCTTGATAGAAGAGTTGAATGTACCTGAAAATCCTCTCTGAAGTGATAGTATGGATGCGCTCCTTGGTTCAGGAGACACAATGGCTCTGGGATCCTGCAGTGTTGGTATAAGATGACAAAAAGTGGTAAGAACTAACCAGTGCACTTTATTGTTGAGAATCACTCATGCTCTTATATGCGAAAGTAAGGGTAGAAATGCTAAATATGTTTCCTCCTTAGCATATAGTGGAGAATGGTATGCCTTTGTAGTTTGGTGTTTTTATATTTTGCTGCATACTTCGTCTGTTGGATAAAATCCCACTCTGGCTTACTACGTAGTTAAAGCCAACTGGAAAGTCTTGATATAAGAACAGTAGGTGAACAGCAGCGCTCCTCTGCATTATTTCGATTCCTGTTAAAAAGTGTGGGTTTAGAAGTTGGACTGAAGTCAGTTATTTTTTCATATTCCACTTAAGCAAGGCAATCAGGTAGAGGCTAAATAATATTGGGGAAATTGGAATTATGCAAAGATGGAAAAAATACAATAGGAAAATGCATAGCACTTGATTTCCCATAATTTCATCTAAATTTTGTTGTGCTTTTATTTTTTTATTGAGGTGATGTCTTGCTTTCTTCAGGTAGCTCTCAGCACACCAATGCAGCTGGCACTTGTGGAGCATTAGTTCCAGTTTCTTTTAAACAGCTGTTGGGGAGGAGTATTAAATAGTCAGCTGTAAATAAATGTCATATTCCCAGCTTTGTAATTTGGAGGGCAGTCCTTACTGACATCAGGGGGAACGGGGCAGGCTAAACCTTCCAATTGTACTGAAAATAATTAAACATCCTGTCACTAAGCAGCATACTTCTTGTGGGAGATCTTGACATTTGGAATTCTTTGCTTGTGTTGCATTAAAATAGGATAATCTTCTCTTAGGCCAAATGAAATTTAGGCACATTTAATGTCCATGTTTGCCCAGCCTGGCTCCTCTTTTAATAAAAGAAAATAAAAAAATTGTTGGCTGCAAGGGTCTGGTGGGTTGCCATCCCTGTCAGTATCAGGTGAGGCTGAGCAGGATTTCAGTCAAGAGGAAAAACAAAAGCCCAAGGGCAGAGAAATCTGTGTAGCTGTGTTTTATTTAAAAGCTGGAGATTAGCTCTGCTTGTTCTTTCACAGTCTCTCTTCCCGTACCCTCTAAAACAAACAAAACCTAAAATCCTTGAGGGGTACTTCAAGCATAAATCTCCTTCTTTCCTTTCTGTGGAAGTTGGCTAGTGCAGCATGGACAGAGGCTGCGAGAGGCTTGCTGCCAGGGAAGCATCACTTCCCTCTATGATCCTCTCTTGAGCGGATTAAACTGTAGCAATGTAAAAGTCTTGGTGACCACATAGGAACTGGGAGTTTGTGTTGTGTTTATATAAAAAAAAAGGTTGGCTTGATGGAATGAAACCTACCTTTTAAGTGGTGACATCCTGCAAAGCCCGTATTGACCTTTGGAGCCGAATATCCAGATTTATTGACCTTTGAGTGTTTTGTGCCGAATCAAAGTCAAGATTTGCACGCATTCCTTCTGAATGAAAACAGAAGTCAAGGAAGTGTTAATTTATTAACTGGCTGCCTTCCTCATTGATGTAATATCAGGAGATCTTGGTCTTGGCTGTAATGACTGAATTTTAGGACCATGTCTCTCATCGTAGAGCTTTAAAAGGTGATGTGTTGATTGTAATATCGGGTTGTAGTGTAGTTGGTAATCTATACTAGTATAGATAGGGCACCCAGGGGAGATTAAGACTCATCTTTGAATATCAAATTGCTGGCAGAGTGTTTATTTATCAGGTTGCTCTTCTGGGATCATGCAGACGCTGGTGATGGAGGTATCAGGTACCTGGTGAAATAGCATGAGTGCTTCTGGGGAAGAAAAAGGTCCAACTCCTGTGTAAGCCATTGTGCTGGGTATGGTGTACGCTACACAACTGTAATATATTTTCCTATCAAATAATTCTACCACCTGTTTCAAGCTGTGGTGTGCAAGGTAGAGGAGATTAGTTTCTGACTTGTGGATGCTCTGGTGCTGTTACTGGAAAAATTCAGTCCAGCTCTGTGCTCAAGGTTGCCCTCTGCAGATGGAGGCTGTAGAAATTTAGCTGCCAAAAATCTTTTCTAAGGGCATGCTCACTGATGTTTTCCTCTATTTTTTTCCTCCTTAAGAATAGCATAGACAGATATAATATCCTAAAATGAAATTTCAGGTCCCTGTTGCAAAGTAGAAAGATGCTACAGTTAGAATTTGTTTATCTTAATTTGAGGATAAAATGTAGATCAGATAATGCGGTCAGAGCTTGGGAGACAATTGTGGGTTTTTACAAGCATTTTGAAACTGAGCAGTTGTTATTTCAGTTGGCAATGACATTGGTAGTCAGCTGTCCAAAGTACTCATAATGGTAAGCCCGCAAAGAATGACTTAAAAAAAGAAGGAAAGAAAGAAAAAATTAGGTAAAGATTGACCCAAGTTTATCTAAGAAAAGAAACATATATAAGTATAAGATTCTCCTAAGCCACAATAGCTAGATACATAACTTAAACTGAGATTTGCACTCAGTTGCATGTTTTTTAGGATCTGGGATTTCAAAAGAAGTACACTTATCTGGAGATTTGTGGTAAAACTGAGAGCTGGTAATGCTGCTGCTTATAATAACCCTACTTCTGTGGAAGGTCTCCTGTGGTCACAAGTCTACCCGCTTAATCCAGGCTTTGTTATTTTGGGGGAAAGTAGCTATTGTGAAAAGTTGCACTCCCTAAGAGAAAAGAAGTGCCTTGCATATTTAGGCCTGCTGCTTTGCTGATCTTTGAGTAATTACAACTACTACTACAAGCTACTTGGACCCTGTTGCGTAGTGTAGATCGTTGGCAGGCTGCTGAGCTCATGTTTGCCACCATATCACCACTAACCTAACCGGTGACCTTTCCCAAATTATCTAATATTGTTCTGCTTCATATTGCTGCTGTATAAACTACTACTATCAAACTATCGTACTCTCATGAGCCTTGCCTAGAGTGCTGAGGAAATTCTCTATTAAATGGAGGGGGTTTGGCTTTTTTTTTTTTTGCTATGGGTTACCTTTTTCAAGGAAAAAAGGGGGGGGGGAGAGAGAACATGTTTCAGGGTGGCAAAATTAAATATTCAAAATCAGAAAATGAACAGGTTTATTTCCCCTGTAAAAGAAATCCTGGCCTATTTGGCTTGTGTAATAGTTGCAAAGTTCCATAAATGGATAACTACAAAATAAAACTATATTCAAGTTTGAAAACTTTTGCTGCATTGCTGTTTAAGGTACGGTACGCCTTAAGTGGAGAAGCCTTGCTAAAGTAACTACAGACCAAATATCCTGTTCTTATAGATCAAATTCTGCACTTAATTTTGACCTGGCTGGGTTTATGCTGCCGAAATTGCAAACAGTTTGTATTAGAACATGGCGTGGAACGTGATCACTCTTATTTCATGAAATACTACAGACGGTTGGTTGTGTACTAGGCACATAAGCAAGATGCATGTGCTACCTTCTGTTTGTGTTTTTGTTGTCATTTCTAGGTGTTTCATTTTGCAAATTCAATACTCTTTTACTACAATCTCAAGTGCAAAAATATTTTTTTCCTTAGGAATATAGCTAACTTTTTATTATGTGTCTGTACAACTTAGCTAGGCAACCTTGGAGCACCAAAAAATTAAAAATAAAAAGCAATCCTGTAATGTCTTATCTCCTACAGCAAATGAGAGGATCCATTTTATTGTTTAATTCTCATCTAGTTCAACATAAGGACCCTAATACTTCCCACTACAGGTTTGGGATGCTTCAGTGTGTACCTTGGAAAAAGTGCTGAAGGAACCGGGCACAGTTTCTTCAGAAGTGTAGCTAAACATGCGTATCTGTGAAAAGTGAAATTGGCATTTCTATTAATTTTGATGGAAGTGCACTGCCACTCGGTGAAGTGTTGTCCTTTTGTGAGAGAAAACCTCTTTTCTTGCTCAGTGGATGTCAGTACAGCTAAATGTGAGGGATTCAGAGAATCCCTCTGGATTCAGTTACAAGACTAGTGTCCAGACAGAGGACTGCCAAAAAAACAAGACTTTAAGTGGTTGTTAAACATATCAGATAACATGCGTAGGATTTGAATATTTTGCAATTGCTGTCTCTACTTCTTTAGATGTCTAACATGAAGTTTTATTTTGAAGGGTTGTGTGTCCTAGTTGAGAGATGACTGTGCAGCACTCCATGCCTAGGCAGAGCATGGGATTTTGTGGCAAGCTGTTCATAAGGAACTCATTCCGTGCTACCTCAATTGGCTGAGTTTCCCTGAGACCTTCCTGCGTGCTTACTCAAAGTAAGGAAGTGGAATCCATGAGATCTAGATTGCAATCCCAAGTCTGTAGTTTGTTTATATATGACCAAAGAGGGAATTATTTCCCTCATCTGCTTTCTTGTGTGCAAGATGGGATGCTACCATCTCTGGGCGTTACAGTCCTCACTCGTGGCTTTGCAGTATTTGGGTGGAAAATACTTATATTCCCAATGTTTACATAATTTAACTTTGATCCTGTTAAATATCTCCACAAGGATAGATCACGCATTCAGATTGCTGTCTTACAATGAAATTTCTCTCCTGTTCTGTAAAGTGTTTGTGCTTATTTACTTGATTTTGATCGTTCATCCCTTGGGCCTTTCACCTTCCCTTTCCACCAGTGTTTGTTCTGATATCTTTTTGAAGTCTGAGTAAAAACATGCACCATGAGGGCTTCCTGGAGGCGCAGAGCTTTGTGGTTTGCAGATTGCAGGCTATTTGAAGTATCGACTTGGAACAGTGGCCAGTGCTTAGTGGATTTGAGAACTGGCATGTGACAAGGATGCTAACCTTGAGAGGCTGATCTGTGTTTTGAGTTTGGGGACAAGAAATAGCTTTTCTTAATAGCGTGCATTGATTTCAAGGAAGTCTGTGTAAAGCAGTCTTTGGTTTGTGTTTTCACAAAGGGTTTTCAGTGTTTAATAAAGAGTAGGAAATAACTGGAGCTTCAATAGACCTGCTTTGATAGGGGGTCTGCTGTAACATGATTTTGTGTAATATTGTGCATAAGCGACAAAAGCATTTCCTGCTTCCAGCTACAGTATTATTCTGTTTTTTAAAAAGCCGAAGAAAGTCCTTAATAGCTGGAGTAAAAGGTATATGTAAAGTAGAAAAAAACGTCATCCTGCCTAGAAAAGATTTTCTCTTAATATCTGAGGTTGTAACTTCAATAACAAAAATTCCATGTTGCATATATTTGAGCTGGGGGTTTTATCACTTTTTTTTTTTTTAAACCTCTGAGCCCTCAAATCACCCCACCTCTTTCCCGCTTGTCTTCCCACCTCTTCCAGGTTAGAAAATTAAGATAGTTTGCTAATTCAAAGAACCTTTTCTTCTCTGTTATAGCTGATAAGCTTCCCAGTTTCATTTTTCTGATGTTACCCTAATCTCTGTACTTGCTCTCTCTTCCACTCAGTTCCTTCGTTTGGCCACTTACCTCTTCTTACTCCCGCGGTCCCTTCCTGTGCCAACCATCCTTGTCCACACAACGCAGAGCAGCCTCAGCTGCTCTTTGTTTTTATGAAGTAAATATATTAACAACTACAGAACCCTGAACCAAGAAAATGGACCTGTGCCATCCCCTCAATTACTTTGCAGTTTCATCCAAAATTGTCTGTCTTTGTATATAAATGAAGAACGTTGTTTGTATGGTGCAGTCTTCTACTTGCACCTAAGGATTTCTAATTTAATACTTGGCTTTGCTGCCAGCTATATATTTACTTCTGAATGCATTTGTTTACTTTCTCAGTTTTCAGTCTGAAATAAGAATAACATTCCTTTTTTCTCTTTTGACCAGTTAATGTATGGATGTGTTAGGCTAGGGACTGTTTGTCTGTATAATCCTAAAGTATCAGCTCATCAGGATTGGTATTATAATATGAATGCAATGTGAAGAATATGCATTTGTTTTTCCGATTGCTATGAATTATCTTTTCATGCAAGCATAATGGTAATGTGGACTACGCCAAGTGGTGTGTGCCATGTAGCACAACTAGCACGAGAGAAAGAAGACGTTTTCAAGGACTGAAAATGTGCTAAAGAATGAAAGTTCCTGCTGACAGAAGCAGGCTGTATATCACGAACTGGGGATTTTCTTTTCATGGCTCATTACAATTGACTGTTCTCACAAGTACCTCCTGAGAAGATGTACGGAGATTATAGTCCCTGTGGACTTTGTGTGGAAACTGATGCCTCGTTCCCCGGTCCCTGACTTTTTTCCATGGTTTTTCTTGATGTTTTCCTTGTTATGCTCTAAGTAAATATTTTGAGGACATAATGTAATTGGTTTTAGTTGTGTGGTGTTTTTTTTTTTTTTTTTTTTTTTTCTTTTTCTGTCTTGGAAGTTGTGCACATTCAGAGCAGGACTGAAATTCTGCTTGATGGAAAGAAAGGTATTAACAACTGTTACTCCGTGGCTGTTCAGAGAGACAAAAGTTTATAAATCAAGCAAAAATAAATAAATAAATAAATAGGCCCACCAGAAAGGCAAATTCATTTATTTCCTGATTTGTTAACGAACTCACATTAATTAAATAAGGCGTTTCTAAGGGGTATGCATAAGGGAAAGCTGCCTTTATGGCAAAGAC
Source organism: Aythya ferina (assembly GCF_964211825.1). NCBI lineage: Eukaryota > Metazoa > Chordata > Aves > Anseriformes > Anatidae > Aythya > Aythya ferina. The sequence goes on from NC_140306.1 coordinate 11,707,806, forward strand.
CAATTTTAAATAGGCACAGCTCTTCTCAGCTCTGCTTTCTGTCCTTCAGCACACGTATTCCACGCTCTGGATCTTGGCTGTGTGCACTTGTGAGACTGAAAACAGTGTTATGAGACCTGTTTTTGAACAAGGCATTGAGTGACCACAGTGTGCTAGTGCAGCCTTATCGTAAAAGGGTAGTTTTAGGAGTGTTTTAGCTGCATTTTAGCTGCATCTTTGGATTTTTGCCTGGGTAAAGCTGTACAGATGGTGCATTTGCTGGTGCAGAAGATGCAGCATGGCCTTGGCAAAACTAAACTCCTTCAGTAAATTATTGGTGTTTTTATTTGTTACTTTAAGTGAAATTCAAGCTTGGGTTTAATGATTCCGCCTGTCTTTCTGATTCTCTTTTCCTTTAAAAATTTTTTTTGAATATTTTAGGAACCTTTTTCCATTGACTCAGCCATGATGAAGGTCAGATAGAAATAAGTTTTTGGAGAGAATACTAAGATATTTATATGTTTTAATACTTGCCAGTTCAATCCTTTGAAAAAGCAAATGAATTTCTCACACCTGTGAAAATAGAATACCTTGACTATTTCTATTCACTTGATCATCATGAATTTCACTAGTACTTGCTCTTAAATATATGATTAGGTTTCAGAGTAAACATGCAGGAACAAAAGCAAGAGTGATTCTCATTTAGAACTTGTTTCTTAAAAGTTCAGGGGGAAAAATCCATTTTATTTGACATTTGGAAAAAATTTTCAGGTAGATTAACAACAGATTTTAAGTGTCTTTAATAAAGCTCAAAAATCTTAAATAATATTGGTATTCATAAGGAGTTTATGCTATTGACTTTTCTGTTTTGCAAATGAATTTGGTTGAATAACTTTCTCTAATTTTTATGAGGAAAGGAGGAATGTGTAACATACGCAAATGATGACTTCTAGGATGTGGTTAAAGAGACAATTTGTAAGCTTGTGGGGGGGGAAGGGTCTGCATTCAGAATCTGAAATTTTCTGTTTTTGCTTGCTGATGGTTGGGAATCTCCTGTTCGAGACATCTTTGACTCTCTGTACCTTAAGCTTTTATGCATATATTATGTAGATGTGATTTTGACTTCAGGACACATATACATATGAATTATACATAGAGTAAGTGGAAGCATGTTATGTATTCCCTACTGCTTTCACTGAACCAGGTAGTTAAAAGTGTTTTGAGATGGAAAAGGAGAAGATCAGCTGTAAGCAAACTGAAGTCGGGTATTTCAGTCCACCCCTGTTGATTATTTCTAATTGAAATTGTCTGAGCCAGTCTTAATACAATTTAGTTATCGCCAGCCAGAAGGATTTTATTTATGGAACGGGGCCTGTTGGAACTTCCTCCGACCCCGGCGAAGCTGTGAACGGGAGAGGGCTGATCAAGCAGGCATGCCTGGCTAGCGTATGCATTTCTTTAATAAGGCAGGGATTGATGTCTTTTGCAGTTCAGGGGTTAGGTAAACAGCAGTCCCTCAGTTCAAGGCTCTCCATGTTCAGTTGTTTGTTTATACGGATCTCAGAAGGTTAGGTTAGCCTTCTTGATATCTCAGGGGAGCTTTCTTGACCATGGTATAACCTCATCTGCTCCAGAGTTGTACAGGAGGTGTTGCATCCCTTTTTAGGCAAGGTATGGGCTGAATGGAGCATCTGTATCTGGTACCTGGTCTCTGGGAAAGGTGGATGTAATCAGACGGGATGGAACACTGTGAGTCTGTCTTCAGTGATTCATAAATACTTTGCACATGTAGTATATGCAACTAATTAATGTGCTTACATACTCAGGCTTGACTTTTGCACACAGAGATGAGTAGGACGTGTAACTCAGGTTCTTACCGAATTGCAGTTTTGAAAATCAGTACATGACTAATTTCACCAGAACTTTGAGGTGAATTCTAACTAATTTGTGCTGCTTTTGACTTGGCAGTGGTGGTCCATTAAATCAAATAGGATAAATCCTAAATAAATAAGTAACCATGTTATTTTTTTTATTTAGAAGTTAGTGATGGTTACATGTTGAACAATGCTGTGAGTTAATGTTTGTCTGATGGAGTCCATTTCAGTGGATATTGCATCTCAGCCTTCCTCTTCCACAGACACTGGTGATGGTTGCAGGAGAAGTGAGAAGGGAACAGTGCAGATTGATCTGGGTTCTGATGTGTAGAGCTGTTCTGGAATTTGAGAATGACTTTGCTCAGGGTCAGAGGTATTCTTTGTCATATATGTGACTGGCTGCTTTTAAAATGTGACATGTAATGAAGTTGTCTTAAATCCCCGAATTTGTTGTCTTTGCTGATTTGGTGTCTGGCAGTTTGTACTTCATTTTTTCTGCAGCACTTCCAGTCTAGCCATGAAGGACCCAAATGGGCACCAATAAACTAGCCTCAGTGCTTTTAAATGATTCTTGCATGCGGATTGGGAAAACTGAGGCACAAATGTGTGCAGTGAGTTGCCACTGAATATTTCTGAGATTTGTACTGGCCATTCCCATCTTGTAATCCCCAGAGTCGTGCTGGTGGACCTGCAGTGTTACTTTTCTTAGGAGAGGTTTGTACCAGTCCTAGAGCTTCTCCGGAAACTTGAACTTTGTCCAGTGATCTCAAATAGGAAGGCACTACTAAAGTATCCTGTCATGTAAAAATCCATATGGGTGGCATTCTGGCTTAAAGGTGATGTGTTTAGGGTAGGAGGGGGAGGCCATTTCCACACTGGCTGAGATTTTCAAAGCGCCAAAATATGAACGTCTTGTCACTTTTAAATAATGTGTGGGGTCTGACTTAAACATTGGGTTTCGTATTTAATCAGTATTAATATGATAACAGGAATGTGACAACTGAAGCGAACACAAAGAGATTATCTTCTTAGCCAAATGCATCCATTAGCTAGGAAATATAGGTTTCTATTAAATGAAGCAGACAGATGGGCGATTGGAGGTGACTGAGAACAGGAGGGGGTGGGGGCTAAGAGGTGAAAGTTGAGGTTTAGAAAATCTCTATAAAAATAAAAACAAACCATCCGTCTTGAGGGTTGGCGTTTTACCCTCCCGTTGCACTTTAGGGATGGTGCTCCGATTCCTATCGAGAACATTATGCTGAAACTTAATCTAACAGAGCACTTACTCCTGCCAAACTCTGGCTCAGCGGCTGCTCCGCTCCCCCAGAAAGCAGTGGCCAACGAGGCTTCAAGTGCAGGTCGGTGCTGTGCCACCGTGAGGAACGCTGCTGCCGGGAGATCCCAGGGGAAGGCAGATTGCATCTTCTTGGTCTGGTCTTTTTTTTTTTTTTTCCTTTTTGGTAGAGAAGTAATTTGGGAGAACAAAATTGTGTTACAGTATTTCAAAGCAGTTGTAAAGTAAATTGTGTCTGTGTGCATATATGGATGTGTATGTTATGTGTATGAATCCCCATCTAATAACTGTTGCAACAATGTTTATAACCGATGTTTGAAACCCAGATGATAATACTATAAATAATTTTAGATAATGCAGATAACAAGAAGCATAATTAAAAGAATTTTACAAGATGGGCAATTCGCTAAGATGGATGGAGTTACACAATACATAAAAATCTAACGTAATGCAAACATGACACTGGTGACAGGAAACATCTGGCTTGCCAACCATCCCCTGGACTGTCCACAGCCACATGTCTCCAGCGCCAGCCCGGGGTTGCGTGTGCTCTGTTGCCTACATGAACGTCAGACCTCCGCCTTCAGGGTGGCTGGCTCTGCTCTGCCACAAGGTTGGCGTGGTTTTGTTTGTTTGGTTTATTTTTGTTTGCTTTTTTTTTTTTTTTTTATTGGTTTTGTTTTTGTTTCGAGTCTGCATACATTTTACTTGAGAAAGAAATGAAAGGATACGTTTGGGATGCCTGTGCCTAAGAAGAGTAGAATAACTGGAGAAATTGAAGTTCATTTTTCTGGAAGTTGTTACTAATAAAAGAACCTGGTTATCGTGGAAGCAATTTTGAATGTGTGTGGTGAGGGTCTGGCTGGCTGGAAACGGCCTTTTGTTGGTCACTGGCTCTTATCTTGCATCCTATTTTGATTTAGCTGCCTATGATCAGTCTCCCTTGGATTTTTGAGGAAGATGCCAAGCTGCTTCTGGCCTAGCTTTGTGTGTGATTTCAGATTTGGTGATGGTGAGGAGATTGGAAAGGAAAAAATGTGTGGCAGGAGGGAGAAACAGCATCCTTCTTCTGTCTGAAATTGCCAGGCTTCACACAGAGTTTAACAAATGAATTATGTTCTTAAACAAATTCAGTGTCTTTATCTGCATTACCTCAGCTTATTTTTTTTTCCCTTCTTCAGTGTACAGTCTAAGCATTAACAAAAAATGGGATGTGTGGAAGTCCAAAGTTCCTTGTTCTAGGCACCCTTTCCTTGTTCTTTCACCCTTGTCCTGCGGACCATCTCCCTAAGGCCACATGAGGGGTGCAAACCCTCTGCTCTCACCACCTCTGGACACCAGGTGTGCTTAGAAATGCTGATTTTACAAGCAGATTTCCTTCCTATTTCCCCATGGTATCCCATATTTACGTATTCCAACTTCCCCCGCCACTTCCCCAGCAGGTGATAGTTAGAGGGGAGGAGAAGAAGGTCTCGGAGAGGACCAGGAGATGGCTCCCAGAGAATCCCACTCCCTGCTGAGGCGGAGGCCGTGCTGGAGGCAGCAGGGCCTGAAGGCCTGCGTGCCCCGAGAGCCTCAATGAGGGGGCGTGGGAGGCCCAGGGCCATTTTTCAGGCTGCCGTGTCATCCCCGCTCGGGAACCTGACACACGGGCCTGCTCTCTTGCACGTGTTGTTTTTTAGGAGGGAGGGAGGTGACTGAGCGGCTAGCCCCTTGACAGGGCAGTTTTAAAACATTCATAAAACTTTTATTGGGCTGCCACCCTTCCAGATAAATATATTCTGAGTTTATGGGCTTATTTTAAGGATTGAAGCTTAATAGCAGCTTTGTAGCCCTATCCGTCCCCAAAATAGCCTTTTGGCAAACCCCATCTCAGGAGGCTGCCATGCTTTTCTAGGTCTTTGGAGTTCCTTCATCGCTAAATTATTGCCCTTTTGCCTCCTTCCAGCTCTGTATAACTAAATGGGACCAACTGTTAAATGAGTCTTTTCCCTTCCCCCAGCCTTGCACAGAGCTGAAAGCTGATCTGGTGCACCGTGTTTGGTCATCGTGAAAGGAGAGAGATTGCAGTAGTTATAATTTTATTTCCTTTATTAAATCGGGTTCGTTAGACCTGTTTTATTCCTGTCTTAATGATCAATCTTTCCTTAATGTGGCATGTGATGTGTGGATGTGATTTTAAGATGGCACGGGCTGGTGGCATTTCAGGCATGTGCTGGCACTTTTCAGGCAGTTCCTCAATGTGCTTCCACAAATATAAAAGCTTTACAGTGCGTCTCTGCATTCAGTGGTGAAACCAGTGGGCTTGCAGCCAAGGTTATACAAAGGAATGCTGTATGTAGTGCTCAGAGGAAGATGGAGCTGCAATTTGAACATCCGTGCCTTTTGATTTTACTGCTTTGTGTCCAAAGAGGTTTCATGAATTTCAGTGTGGGCTTTTGTTAAATACTGACCCAAGACTCTGTGTGTGCGTTTTGGCTGCTCTTGGGAGAGCTGCGTATGATCCTCATATTTTCCAGATACCGAAAAGTGGTTTTGTTGGTTTTTTGTTTGTTTAGCACCTGACACAGTATTCCATGTTCCTGGCTCTTTTCATCCCAGTGCAGTTGCTCATTTCCCCTGTTTTCTTACCAGGCATGCTTATAATACTTAGAAGGAAAGTGTAGTGTGTTTTTTATTTGCCCAGCTGTGCATTATGACATTACTTTTGACCACTCATTTCCCAAACAGCAGACTTATGACATATGGGCTTGTACATGGCAACTTCTGTCTTACCCAGGTTTTTCAGGGGCTGAGGCTCTTTCTGAGCAGTGCACAGTACAGGAACGACTTTCCCAGTATGTGTGAGTGCTGGCCTTGTGGATGTACTCAGGAGAAAATATGGTAGGAAATAAAGCTTTGGAGATTCTTGGGAAGAAAGACTAAACTGTATAAGTGACTAAGATGAAACAGATCTTCAGTAAAACATAAGAGAGTAGAATAAGCTAATTCCTTTAACAGGGTCATTTGGTCCTAACAGATTTTAAAAACAACCAAGCCTGTTTTTCTTTATTTTGGGTGAGGTTCACGAGTCTTTCATAGTCTGGGAACTCCCTTTTCCAGACCAGTCACAGTTTAGCAATACATATGCTGGTTTGTTTTTAGTCCTAAAAATAGAAATATCTATTTTGGTACAAAACAATGCCCTGAGACTTTTGTTTCTGTATTTCCATGACTTCTGTCATTTTTGTCAGTGTGTTTTGGGGCTTGTTCTAAAAATGGAGCTGACGTAATCATCATGGCTCTCTAGACATTTAGATCCTCACTCCTCATGGCTATCTAATTTTTTGTTTGGATGAGGAAACAAATTCTGTGGAGCAACTTCTGCAAATGTTATATTGATTTAGAAAAACAAACAACAGGGGTGGCAAAACTGATAGTTCTGGACTGTTTTAATTCATTCTTACATTGATGCTTAAATAACTTACCAAGGTCTGTGATTATGCCAGCACAAGGCAAAGAAGGTGAAGCTTGGCTTTTTGCAAAAGACTGGCAAACTCTGGAGTTGCATGTATAGTTCTTGTTTGATATGAGTCCGGGCAAAGCTGGACAGGTTGAAATTTTCTATATTCATATGTGAATTTTATTACTCTATTCATTATGAAACAGTTACTATCCATTATATTAATATTTATAAGTCCTTTTTCCAGATATTTTGTAGTGCTCACCTTCTGCTAGTGCCTGAATGTTTCACAAGCAGATGAAGTTTATCCTCTTATTTTTACCCCAGTGAAGGAAGATATTACCTATGTTCCAAGGAGGCAGAGCAGAGATTAAGTAAGTTGCCAGCGGGTTTGTTGCAGTGCAGTGAAAAGCAATGTGGTGTTCTGTTTCACCACTGGTACAAGCTAATCTCCTGGAGCTTTTGCAGTCTGTCTGATTTTAGGTTAGTTATCAGGATAGCCAGTTAGATGATGGGCCAGTGGCCTGTTGTCATTGACTGTTGATAAATAAAGTTTGTCACAGTAGTGTGGTTTGATCCACTGCATTTAGTGTTTGTTGGGGATTCATCTTTGGAAGAAAACTGGTGGTCACGTAACTTGTAAGACTCGGGAAACAGTCTGGTAATGTAACTGGAAATGTACTTTCCGGAAATACCCCATAATATATTGAGATGTTCTCCAGATGACCTAATTCTCCTTAATTTCTGGCAACTCCCAATTGTAGGAGCATGGAAATATCAAAGTTTTAGCGAACTTAGATTTTGTTCTTGCTCTCTTTCTGGTAGTTCTTAAGCATGATGTCACGGGACTTTTCCCATTTCAAAGAACTTGATACACATCGGTGTTCCTGCCACAGCAAGGTAATGCAGTTGGCAAAGTTCCATGAGCTATTCTTCATTGCCATTAGTGATGTTGAGTCTTTGGCTGTATAAAGTAGGAGTATCTTACAGGATTGTACTGAGGAAGATGTTCTGTACAATGTCCTATCATTAATATGTCTGTGAATAGCTTGTGCTTGCTTTTCAAGTATCCTGATAGGAAACTTGCATGCTGTCCTGCACTGTATGCTGCTTCCATTTCTCAGGTGCTTCCGAACAGGAGTAGAGCTTGCTCCAGCCATCGGAGGTGCTGTAAAGATCCACGGCTTCATGGCAGCAAGGTGTAATGCTGAGGGGCTGTCTGCTCTGATCCGGCTGCTTCATCATTTGCTCCTGTGCTGCAAGTGAAGGTTGTGTGGTGATAGTTGGCTTTGGTTTTGTCGTTTTTGGTTAAAAGCCTAAAAGATCAATTCTAACATTTCATGCAATGGAAGTGGCAGTGGTTGACTCCTGTCTCTCATCATTTTATATTGATACTTCTTCCAAAACTAGATGTAATAAGAACGTGGGTACATAAATTGGTTCTAGACATTACTCTTATTTTTTGAAAATATGAAGAATTGTTTTTTAACCAATGACCTTGCAAGAACCACAGTCTAGTAAAGTTGAGAGATGTTTCTGATTTGTAACTGGCTTTTGAACTCCTCTATGTTTTCTTTCATTGTGGTTTAAATTTGGCATTGATGGTAAGTTAGTACTGAAGGTAAGTTACATGCTTGACTCTTGATGGTGTACGGGTGGATTAAGCACTGTGGTTCTGATGGGAAAACTTGAACTGCAGACATGAATTCATACTCTGAGAGCCGAGAACTTTCTGAAACAATGAACAAATACGGCTCTAGGGAAGAAAATACACTTCTCGAGTTTTTGTTGTAAAATAATTAGCCTTCTGTGGTAGGCATGGAGGCTGTAGAAAACGGACAGGAGTTGCTTAGTTGCCTGCGATTTGACTTAGTTTATGACCTTGAGTAATGTGCCTGTTCAACAGCACTTAACAAAAGCATATTTGATGAAACATTAAACTCATGAATTACATCTCCAAGAGAAGTCTTTTTTTTTGTAAATTTGAAAAATTGAAAATAAATCACAATCTTCAGACCTCAGTGGAGTTGTTTAAATGTGAAATTAAAAGGAACAGGCTGTTTCATCAACAATGCTACTTTGTAAACTTAATATATAGCCTTTCTTTACATAAAAAGGGCTGTATATTTCAAGGCATTGTATAAAGGATTGTTGCTTTCTTAATCTCATAAGTGGGGAAACTGAGACAGATGGAATAATACTGTGAACTAAGTCAAACAAAACTTGCTAGGCCTGCGTTTCTTAATTCCCAACCCAAGCATCTATCCCTTAGGCTATAATATCCCAAGAGCAATGTGTCTTTCAGGTTTTGGGCATCAGTAAGGCAGTATTTGTTCTTCAGTTTTCACTGAAATAAGCAACAGTTACTAGTTGAATTGTATTCTCATTTCAGTCATTGAATGTCTAGAGTCCCTCCAGATTTATACACAAAAACAAGTAGGATCCAGTTTACTTATGAGAGAATAAATGTGCTGTCCATGCCACGCGCAGCAGCAAGCGGTGGCATCCCTTGTATAGAGCTGTCAGCCCCAGGGCTGTGTGCAGCACTGGAGAGCCGCCTTTTCCCTCATTGTCCTTTTATTGCTCAATGAACTTTATTTCATTTCTCTGCTTTGGTAAAACATTAAAATCGTTATTTTTTGTTTTAAAAAGTAATTGTTACTCTATGCTAAAACTATAATAGTTCACAAGCAGTTCTTTTGCACTAGATGTGACTACTGTATAACAAGAAAAGTAAAATTTTTGCCATCTTGGAGGGTTTTACCATTATTTTTCACTGTTGGGGGAATCAGATACGACATTAATGTAATGGATAAAACATTTTTGTTGAAAACTGGAAATTTCCCTGGAAAGCTGTACAGGTTTTTGGGTTGTAAGAAAGTTTGACATGCACAATGGCTCTGATCATTAACTTTTCACTTTTTGTCCCTGGGATTTTTGAAGAGAGACTTGCATTTTTTTGGCATTGGTCAAGTAGTCTGGTCTTCATAGACTTGCTGTCTGTAGTGTCTTTGTGCTAAGTGTTCCCCCTGGGGCACCTTCTTATATTTTAATTTGCAGTTTCAGTTGCTGATGTATGGGCTCTTCTGTTAAGTAACTTTTATTTTCTGTGTCATTATGCCTACAGACTTTATTTGATTTGTGTTGCACACCAAGTGTTTTTCCCGTGTTGTATTTGGAGCTGGTTTGTCATAGAGAGTTACTGTTGTAACTGAGCTAATTCCGACTGAAAATTACAACTTTATCAACAAACACAAAGTGCTTGTTTGATTTGAAAATCTGTTTTCCCCTCATGAACTATTTATCCATTGTGCGTGGTGTTTTTATCTTTTAAATAAAACAAACCACTACTTCATACATGCTGCACATTACGAATTATTAGAGATTCAGTGGTATGTAGAGCACTTACTGCTATCAACACAAGTGAAGAGCTTCTGTAAACAATTGATTCAAGATTTCAGAATAACACAAGTGCTGAGAAAACTATTGCTCTCAATTATACTGTCACATTTTCATGGATTAATGAGTTGCTGCTTATCTCGTTGATAGTCACTGAATGCTCAAACCCCATCACAAATGAACTATATGTTCACAATCTCAGATCTCTCTTTAAAATCCCAGTGAGTTCTGTTATGCATATGATGTGCTGAGGAGTGTATTCAGTTACCGAAGCTCAGCTGTTATTACTTGCTTCTGTGGCTGAGCTCTGAAATGACAAATGGCTGAAAAATATATCCTTTGTGGCAAGATCAGGGATTTCTGCCTCCAGTTGTTGAGTGCTTTAGAGGAATTCAGGAAAATATTCAGATGTCACCTGCATAATACATTAAAACTTCTGACATCTGACTATTCTACCAGTCTGTGACTGTCCCTTTGTCACTAATACTAACAAACTTAGTGTTTTCAGACTTTTAGAGACTCCCTGTGCTCTCTAGTCTCCCAGCCTCTCTTACTCCAACCCAGCTTCACTTGCATCTTTAGTTTGGAGTCACTGTGACATACAACAATATGAAGATAATTCTTGTATCCTTGTATCTTGTATCTTGTATCATTGTATCCTCTACTCAGGTGTACCTGTAGAAGGCATGTAAGTGACATTAATTTGGCTGGGCTTGCAAATTTGGTTGTTGTATTTTCTATGAAGCATGTTGAAACTAGGTAGGTAGTATTGCATTAGCAAATTCTTCTATTAATGCGTTCTTTTGAAAATAAGCCAATCAATTCCAGAAGCCTACTGAATTTTAAAATGCAAGCTGTCCATGTTTGGCTTGGTAAGGCTGAAACCTCCTTCAGTGCATATGAATCCAATGTATGCTAGATAATGTTACGATATTTTGAAATATGTAATGTGCTTTGCGTGCAAAACCATACACATCAGCACTCGCACACTGTGTATATTGTGGCTGCACATCTTCAGCTTGTGTGGTATGATGTACACACTTGTGCACGCCCACACACTAAACCTTTGCAGGTCAAAAAGTGAGGATAAACTTTTGAACCCAGCTGCTTCCAAATTAAGTACATGTGCAGGGACCACCAGAGCTGGGGTTACCGTATTCCAGAAAAGTGCCGGACACTGACACCCACATATTGTACTGCAGGAGACTTCTTGTTCTTCCTTTAGAGCCTGAAGGATGACGCCGTGAAAACACTCTGTCCTCTTTGCCCTTTCCTTGTCACCAGAAAGGACAGGCAGCAGTTTGGTGACTTCTCCCTTCGTTATGGAAATGGGACTGATACAGTAATCAGGATGCCACATATGGAGCTTTTTAAATTACTGCTCTTCAGTCTTTTGTTAGCCTTCATTATTCCTGAAGATTTTTTTTTCAAGTCACAAAAATGACATTTTTAATATGCAGAATTAAAAAAAGGCAATATGAAGAATACGTTTTTGTCAATAAGCTTTTACCTTTTAAACCAGTTATCTAAGTTTCTGCTCTAGGTATTTTAATTGAAGATTAACTACTGTTAAAGAGTATACAAATTTAGGTAGTATATATTTGGAGTAGTAAAATAGGACTGAATAAAAGGTGGGAATAGAGTGGTCTGTCCATTATAATTTTAGATTGCAGAGCACAAACTAACTTTCATTAGAAGTCAGCACAGCCGACTGCAAGGTTCTTCTAATGTTATGGCTTTTTTTTTTTTTTTTTTTTTTTGTTCCAATGAAATTAACTAAAAGTATACTTTGGAGCTGCAAGTTGAGCAGGTCTCACTTGGATATTTCTAATCTCTGGTGTCTTTTTTAGTGAAACGTTGTTAGCAGGTCTAAGATGATGCATGTATATGTGAAACATAATCCTAAAAATATGGTTGCTCTATACTTACCACTTGCTGCAGAAATGATACTAGTGTGCTTTTTACTCAGTTTGTTTTTTTTGTCCAATACAGGAAATAAAATTTAAAAACTCCTGTTTGCAAACTGAAGATTTTTATTGCACATAGAGCAGAATGTGGGTATGACACTGGTTGTACTGAATATGTTAGTTTAAGACATGAGGGCTGATTTTTTAATTTTTTTTCTTAGGATGGAGTTAAGATACTGCCTTGATTCTAACTACTTGCACGAGTCTCAGGCAAGGTATAGGCTTTCCTTCCAAGAGTCAGACTTGTCTTCCCCGGGTCTCCCATACAGTATTTCTTCAGAGGGAAAAAAGGACAACTATCCTGAGGAAAATCTTGCTAAGACGTATTGCTTAAACCTATTTGGAAGGGAGTGCATCTGTTTTATTTTGTAAAGATTCAGCTTTTCACTTAAGCTTTTCCTTTTATCACATAATTTTTAACTAGAGCTTGAATTTTAGCAGTTAAAGCATTAATGTAAACTCACTGGAGATCTGTAGCCATGATGAACTGCCTGTAAAACATGTTCTCATGTTGTCAATATGCAGGATGAGGAAATGCTGCTGCTGCTTCTGTTTTCATCTGTGAGGGCAGAACTAGCACAACAAAGCATGTGCAGGAGGATTGGCACGTTAATCCTCACAGAGATGTGCTTCCTCGTGGGACCACTTCTTTGGGCATTACCTGAGGTAGCTCTACCCCTCAGGTGCTGCTGTCTGCACGGAACGTAGGTCTTTAAAAGGAGAATGTGACTTAATGTTGTAGAGCACTGTAGAGTTCCTTGTCCTCCAATATCCATTGATAAGGAAGGAACCTGAGTAAGTTAGGACCTCAGGCTTGGCGTAACATGGTATAATAGTTCCTATGCTGCTAGTGTTTTGTGAATCAAAACGATTATCAGATCAGGCTGTGTCCTTTATCCATGCGACTTTCCCAGTCTTTCCCTTTTCTTTTTCTTTTTGTTTGTTCTTGTTGTTTTCCTCCTCCTCATGAGGAGGGAGAGTCTGAACCACAGATTTGCCATGATTGTGCTGCAAAATCAGTAACAGCTGTTGGAATTGTAAATGGCTTCTTGGTTGCAGTCACAGAACCTGCAGTTGATCAGCTCTGCCCTGAACAATAAGTGGAGACATCAGGACCACTGAGGCTAACTAGAGAGTAAGGGAGGATGGAATTAAAACCCCGAGGCAGGGGTCTAAATAGAGAACACAGTCACAGATGGGTATTTGAGGGGACACTGTTTCCTTTTGTTGGATGTCTTTGTAGACGTTGCGAAGTGCAGAGTTGACTGGAGCGGTATCATAATGTGAGCAAGGGGAGCTAGTAGGAAAATGGAGAATAAATTTCAGATAAAATGTAATTTGAATGTGAATGTCTTATTTCCTCTCTGTTCCCCTTCAAGAAGTCCAATATTCTAGCAACTCTTTGTCAGGGCAAGCAGGCAAAAGATATTCCATACTTTGGTAGGGTCATTTGCAGGTTACTTAGGTTGATAAGCTAAACTATATTCCTGTGTTGTCTTTGAGTAGGTTAGGATATCACAAACGTTAATATGTTAGCACAAGGAAAATGTTTAACAGCTATTTGTCAAGAAAAATAAATCTTGAGATGTGGGAAATCCTGCTCCTGAAATGGACTGTACTGGAACCCAAACGTAATGAAATCAGCAGTCATCACACAAGATTCTGTCTTGTGGTTTTGGTAATGGGGCTAATTTATTTTTAACTTGTTTGTATGTTTTGGCTGGTTATATTATGTCTTTTATAATCTAATTTTCCTCTCCTTCAGTGCTGCCTTTTACTGCACTCCCTGGAAACACTATTTTTGGGGGGGAGGAGTGGGTGTGGGATTTGCAATGCAAGTCAAGACAAGTTGGGGTTTTTGGAAATGTACAGTAACTCTTCAGATAGGAGGTCAGTATTCCATAGAGCTGAGCTGACTGTCATTAACATCCTTGAAATGCTGTAGTTGTGAACCTTTTTCCCTCTCAGTACTGGATTTGGATGCAGGCACTGGAGCAGATTGGCACTGGTAGTAGAAGCCTTCAAAGTTAGGCTTCTGGAACTTGTTCTCTTCCAGTCAGTCACCTGGCATTAGTATGCTTGTTACTGATTTCTGCTTCTGAGCCTTGCGAATTGCCTACATCTTATTCCCAAACATCTGTGGCTGGAAATCTCAGAAAGAAGAGGGGAGTCTTTGAGGGGATGGCTCAGGAAAGCTAATCTGCTTCAAGCTTAAAAGCAACTTCCCGTGGACTTGGACAGAAGGTGTACCTGCATTTTCCGATATTTTACTTGACTAGCTTTTAGAACAGCCTGTGCCCCAGGAAGAGTGTGATGAGGAAGGAAACCCAGCCCTTGGGTGCTTGCCTAGAAAAATGGAAGTATCGCTGTGGCATGGATAGGTGTATGGAGTTCTTAGTACGTGCTCAATCTGTCATTGTCTTGGTACTGCAACTTGGGCAATCTTGATTAAAGTCTTAGTATGTCTGCCCCTTCGTAAACATCTCACCATGTGGCTGTGTTAGTCTTTGCTGTTTATTTGGAGCCCAAGTATTTGTAAAATAGCTATTAGAAAACATCGGCTGTGGATTCAAAGGCTTATTTCCAGGCTTTGTGATTTGTAAAGAAAAAACATTAAAATGCTGAACTGAAAATCTTGATTTTGAAGAGGTAAATATGAATAACAATTATGCCTTTAAAACGAATATCCATTTTAAATGTATGAATTTGGAGGGCAGAGAGACTTCTAACATTTTTAATATTTTCTGTTAGCTGCTTCAGCATCATTAGAGTTCCTGTTCTGCAAATCTTTTCCACCTGTCCTAATTTCCAGCATCTTTGGCAGATTCATATATGTAAAAGCACTTTAAAATAGTAGCAGTTAAATAACACAAAGAGAATCAGTTAAGGCTCTGGTGCTCAACCAGCATGTGCTGAATGGGGAGAGGCATAGTGTCTTAATTAGAACAAATGCAGCAGACGTAGTTATTGCAAAGTGTTTTTCACTGCTAGAGGATTTGTGGGTAAGTAAGAAATGTATAGACTTGAGTTTTCTGTTAAATAAAAAACAGATACATGTCTTCATCCTTTGCTGGCTTGTTGACTCAATTTACTTGGGTGGAATCTTTCAACATTTAAAACAAATTAAAATTCATGAATCATTTCTGCTTAAAGGCACAAACTTTCATAGATACAACAGTTAAGGCTTCTAACTAGTTGCATACTGTTTTGCACATGCAAATTACGTGCTTGCTTTCAAAAAATGCAGAGGAAAGTTTTTAAGTGGAATACAGTAGGCATTACTGGATAAAAGGTTAATATAGTGCTGCAATTCTTTCCCATTTTAGCATTGCTTTGTCTCTCAGCACCATTTGCTGCAAAAGCAGTGATTTGCTCTAGGACAGATGTGAAGACGACGCAGTACCATGGCAGAGGGTGACGACGCACAGCTTTGTGGTTTATGAAGCTGTTCTGCGCTGCCTTGGATGTTCTGCAGTTTCTCAGTACTTGTTGGGAAAGCTCCCTCAGTTTTGTTGTAGTGATCCATATATGCTCTTAAGCTGTGTTACTTAGGTTGTGATGCTTCTGTGCTTGTATGGTGTGACCCTGTTCAGGAGGGGGAGGTGTCATTTCACCCGGGGTGCACTCAGATTAAGATCAGCATTGTTTTACTTTATAGTAAAGGCAGCACAGTGTGTTTTTTTAATTGTTTTAATTATTGTGGCCAGTTGGTTGCTGGTACAGCTAAGTGAGCTGTTTTCACGAGCGTTTTGTAAATGTGGCAGGCATTCTCATGAGGCTTTAATTTGAACTTGCTGGAAGTTTGCTTAAAAAGGAAGAGAGGTGAGCAGTCCATGGAAGTTAACAGAAAATAACAATAATTCCAGATGAAAATATATATTCTTTTTCAAATCTGCTATTTCAAGAATAGTTCAGGTGGTTTGATAAAGTTCAGGACTGGCTTAGGATGCTTGTGTCTCCACTGCCACGATACGTGCACATGTACGTAAAGAACTAAAGTTGCATTAGGTCATCAAATTAAAAAGTAGGGAAATTGGGATGCAAAGCAAGAATATGCTTGTCTGGATGTTCCCTGCTGAGGGTGATTAATGCTGTAGTGGACTTTCACTGAAAGCTGTGTTTATTTCCTGCAGACGGTCTTTTTAAGAATATTGCAGTATTTGAGAGTGGATTTCATTCCATGGTCCAAATATTTTGTGTTTTAAGCTTAAGCAGGCCGAGCATCCTGTAACAATAACTGGAAAACATAGTGCCTGCAAAAACAAACCCATCCAGTCACGTCCCCTGGGTGGCCTCTCCTGTACTTTTTATTACACACCCCTTGCCTTTCTCATGCATCCTGCCTCCTGTTTGACTGAGATCCCACCTGGGTATGGCGTTTCAGTCTGGGAACCTCACCCAGGGACCGCACACCCCACGAAGCTGCTACAGCTGGGGGTGTTGGAGCGCTCCGTTGCTGCGCTCACCGGTTTCGGTGCATGCTGTTGGTCTTGGCAGGCTGTGAGAGACGGTTGGAGGGAAATACACTGTGGAGCTGTGAACCTGGAGAGCCATTTTAGGGAAGAAGTCTGTGAATAATAGAAAAACTGGCAAACATTTGAATTAGCCTCGGTAAAATAAAATTACACAAATTTCCAGAGTCCATTTTTTGTAGAAAGTCATAGAGACGGAATTTATAGGTTATTAAAAGACTGAAAACTTCATAGTAACCCAAGATTCTCATACTGCTTCTTCTACTCCACCTCCCACAACATTATATTTCCCTTGTAGTAATTAGTTTGAACTTTCATCTGTTTCTGTGGATCAAGTAATTTTCGTACAACTTCAGGATTTTTCTCTATACTTTAAATCTTTCTTCTAAATGATGTTTTTTCATAACAAAAAAAAAAGCCATGAATACATTATAATTTCAATTTTCATGGTCTGTGAAAGATTTCTGCACTAGGTCTTTATTGTTTTTGAAGAATTCATCACCCTAGTTAAGAAGCTTAATATAAATTAAAGAAGGTATTAAGGAACATTAAGACATCAAAATGTGGAGCGTTCTTTTCCTTTCGATTGCTCCAAATGCAAACAAGTTGAATAAAATGCAATCAAAGGGCCTGTTTGGAGAACATTGAGTGGCTTTACAGCTGTGCTGTAGAGAACCTCTGGTAAGAGCATAATTCAAATAAAAAGGCCTTTCTTTCCTCCTCCTAATTCTCTTTGTTGTGGTGACAACAGAGTACAAGCCCGATAAAAATTTAATCACCTTATCTTTTTAAAGCAAATTGCATATTTGTTTACACACAATATACATAACATAAAAAAGAAAAAGCTGCTATCCAATCCCCCTCCCCCTTCTAATCGCATTAAAGGCCCTTGCCTAGAAGTTAATTTTTTTTTAAATGTTTTATTCTTTATTCTGAAGTCCCATTGTTCAGGATTTCTTTATAAAAGCAGCCCAGGGGAAGATGAATATCGCCAAACTTAAACTCTGGACCAGCGCTGAGCAGCAGATGCCTGGGATAAGTCAGCGGTGTTGGTCCAGCTTAACTGGCTTCTATGGTGCCTACTCCACATCAAGAGTTGCAAGCAAGATGGGAGGATTACAGACAGGCCTGTGGATCCAGCACTTTGATTTGAAGCTGCTTTGTAATGAATTGCCTTTGATTCTGTGGCAGATCTGCGAACCTGAACTTTTTCCGCATTGTGTGCATTTTTGAAAGGCTGCTGTAGGAGAGATTGTATATTGGTACTGTTTGTTATTGTCGCTGCCTTTTCACTAGGCTGGAGAAATTTTAGTCCCTTTTGTTGAATTCAAAACATTTTTAGTTGCTTCAGAGCATAAGCATTGTTCGTTTTGTTTACCTTCTCTTTCATATGTACTGAGCGAGGTACTGACAATAAATCAGTATCTTCAGCGCACTGCTGCATGGCTCTGACCTGACAACTCCCATGCCCAAGTTAAATTTAGTCCCGCCTTGGTAGTCTATGGGGCTCAGAATTATGAAAGTTCCTTTACTCAGCTGTTCCTTGAACTATTTCTAGATAATGTAGCTATATTCTTTGGGACATTTTGGTTATCTTCTCCCGCTTGATTTGAGGATTTAATTAGCAAGGACCGTGACTATAGCAAAACTTGTGAAAGTGCCTTGGACAGCAGCTGTCTGAGACTCTCCATGATTTCACTTCCGTTGATGTCTGCGTGTTTCTTTCCTTCTCTTGCATCCTGGAAGAGTACTTGTTACAGGTCCAGTAACACAGACGTGCCTGGTTCCCCAGACCAGTAGTAGAAGCCATGCGATGAGAATGAACAGTGCTGGTGAGGTTGTATGTATCCAGGCTCTCGCAAGTGCAACTGGTTAGAGGGCCTGATGAAAGAGAGGGGCTTTTGTCAAGCTGGCTATGTAAAAGTGTTATGAGAAGTCATGGTTTTATACTATTTTATACTGAGTTCTCCTGCCAGGACTCCCGCAAGGGAATACAAAGTTGTGTGCGAGTATGGAAGTGCACTGTGCTGAGTAGTAAGCAGTGAAGGTCAAGTTTTGGCTCTGTGTAGCCATTTAGCTGTCAATATTTCTTGTGCTAATGAAGTCATGTAGGACTGTGATTCTGCAAAAGAGAGGATGGATTTCTTTAAAAGAGAATCTGTCATAAGATCAGCTTCACTTTAGCAGAGTCCTGATCCCCAGGCAACCTGCGGAGCAGCAAATGTCTGTCATTGCTAGAGATGATGATCAGTTCCAAAAATAAGCAACCATCCTCCCCTCCCAGTCCAAATAACTGTGATTTTAAGACACTATTTTTTGTTTGAGTGTTCTGAATAGTCTTGGATGTTTCATGCTGACCTGCCTGTAATTTTTCTATTGTTGAATTGTAGTGAGCTACAATTGTCTACACTCCCAGGCTTCCAACTATATTGACGAGAGATCAAGCACATATTGATGGTGAGAGAATCGAGTATAGCACTTGGGTGTGATCTCAGTGACTGCAGGCACTTTGAGTGACCATCAAGAGAAAACAGTTTATGAATAATTGCTGGTATGATAATTCAGCTGGCATAATCACAGCTGTGTTAAAGCACTGAAAACACATACATAGCCAGTGCAAAAATTACTCTGAAAATCCTTTGAGACTAATGGGCTGGTGTTGGATTAGAAGACAAAGATTACCTTAGTTGCTGTCTTGTAGCTCTGCGAGTTGATTTACTGTATTGTGTATGCATGTAATTTGTTTAGCTAAAAACCTGTAATCACAGTGCCCTGGAGTCTCTGTAACCTGTGTTAGTGCTTGGCATCAGAAACAAAACTGAGAAGCATCCAAACCATAGCTATGTTCCAGGAGTACAAAGTATGAAGACTTCTTCAGAAGAGTTGCCCTAGAAGAGCTTAGCCAACAGATGGTTGTGGCACTCGATGTAACTACCAGCAGCTGAAATACAGATTGACCTCTAAGATAAGGTCAGGTTTGGTACTCCACCTATGTGTACTGCCAAGTAGCCAAGAAATTCCGATGTCAAGTATCGCTTCATTTCAGAGCTGTTATTTGGGGCTTTTGGGTTTGGGTATGTTGGGTTAGGATGTGTTTTGGAAAACCCACAGTGGGAACTGTAAATATCCTGAAGTGTGAAGGGGGTTTGTGTAGTTTACTCAATGAAGTGGTTACTCAATGAAGAGCAGTGGCACCAGACCGAGGAGATCTGTCAGGTGCAGAAATCTGTCCTGCTACATGGCTTCTGATGACTGTAATCCATTTGTATCTGGTGTTGGGTTTTAGTTATAACAAAAAAAGAGGTTAAAATGTGGTTACATAATGTAGATTTTGGAAATCAAGTAATGTATCCTGAGTGTCTTGCTAGAAATGGAGAAATATAAAACTAAATGAATGGCACGCGCTCAATGCGATGTGGTATGCTGAGTGTCCTCCACCTAGATGGCAAGTTTAGGACTATGGAGAGGGAGGGACGGGCAAGGCATGTATAGGGACGTATGGTATTGATAACCATTCAGCTGCTAATAGATTTCGTGTGATACTGGAGTCTGAGCTCCACTTAGCAATATGAAAAATATCAGACTGAAAATCAAGACGCTGACTTCATGCAGGGGGTATGGCAGACTAATTAAACAAAAAAATCTGTACCAATTGAGCCTATAAAACTCTTCCTGACCTTGAGAAAAGTCCCAGAGAGCTGTGGGAAACTCCAAACTGTCCCCTCTGAACTTTTTTGTGTTGTTGTTTAAATATAGTAACTGCTTTTTTAATTAAAAAGAAAAATTAGATGGCATTTCAAATTGTGTCCATGGTGCCTTGGGGACCTATTACAGTACAAATTACCCTACGCTATTTAGTGAGGGCTTGTTTACTATTGTGTGAAGCAAGGGTTACCAGCGTAAGGATGTAGGACAAGAAGGGCCCTTCTTTGAAAGTCTGGCTCTGCACATGAAAGTGACGCCAGCAATTGGAAGCAATTTGTGGAATTGTTTGATTATATTAATTATGGCACCAGCAAACAGTGCTTGGGAAACAGTTTTGTTTTCTTGCATTCTTTCTTGATTGCTTGCAGCAAAAGCCAAGATACAAAATGTGCCTTTAAGGGCTGCCGGAGAGTGCTGTTCAAGCCATTGTGTAGAGTTGGCACTGAGCTTGAAAGGGTTGTGTCCAGCTTGACGTGAGAGCTTTCCAAATACAGCTTTGGCCCCGACTTCACCTAGGTCAGCCTCTTGAATTAAAACGGCTTCTGTCTTCCTCATCAAGGAAGATTAGCTCTTTCTCTGCTAAGTGGGAGCCCATAATGAAATCCATGTTATTTCCAGCATTACCACCTCTTGTAATAATGCCTTTCAGTCTGGAAGCCTGTATAAACTTAACAAATTGATACACAAGACTCAGTTCAGTTCACCACTGAACTGCGGCCCTCTGTGATGTGGTGCGGGGCAGCTGTTCCCCAATTTATGGGAAAATGTTTTAGTAGTTAGGGATTTCCAACCAGAGCCTACCAAGCCGGAGCTGCAGGAGCAGCTCTGCAGGCTGGCTGTCACGGCAGCGTTTGGTCAAGGCATGCAGCAGTCTACTTCTGCTCAAAGTGGCTGTAAGATTTATTTTTTTTTCTGGTCTCTGTCATCAAACAATGAATTATGGATATTTTGTATAGATCCCAAGTGCTATGCCGAGGCATTAGTGTAATTCTCATTTGGAAGGAAGGAGTCCACTTCCCGGTCTCCTTGGAGGCTGATTGCTCTCGCTGGCCAACTTCATGCTGTACTTCTATTAATATTCACGAGCCAGGCGAGGTGATAATAGCAGATCTTGTACCAGCCAGAAGGGAAAAATGAATCTACTCTGGAGTTTGAAAATCAGCAGAATATTTCTGAAGAGAGCTGACAAGAGATGTGGGAAAAGGTGGTGGTGTGAATTCAAAATAGAATTAGTGGAGAATTGTGAAGGGATTTACATAAGTAAAGTTCATTGCCTGATCTCTGAAAGTAATTGAAGCTCAAATCCTGAGCTCCTGGGGGTGGCAGCAGCAGGAGTATCCCTTGTTTCTTGAGTGAATCTCTGGTCAACTTTTACATTGAAATTGTCTAGGTAATTACATTAGGCTTGTTATAGTGGTGATGAAGGCCAGGAGTGGAGTAGATCAGCTCCAGTAGGAGCACCGTGCTTAAGTCTTTTGGCTAGAAGGGCTTGTGGTGTAGACCCTGATGACAGGTAGGGAATTCCTACTTGATCCCAGACTCTAGTTCAGGACCCAGTCTTCATCCCTGCTCTTTCTGAGGCGTGATATATTAACAACAGGCAGATGGGATGCCAAGTTAGATAGGGCCAGCAGTCATCCAGTCCGCTAGCTGTGATATGGAATATCTGATGTTCTCGATACAGGATTTATGGGAAGAGCAATACAGCACTGTTGTTCTTGGAAGGCTTAGAAAGATAGCGTTTTGCTGATCAGCTCGGGTTTACTTTGCTGGGTGTTGGAGGAGAGAAATGACCACCTTAGCTGCAATAAAATCAAAAGTTAAAATTCTGGATATATCTTTAGCAGAGAAGCACAGTTGCTCCCCAATAGCACAGTATAAAGAATTCAGGCAGCAGGATGTTACATTTTCTGTTCTTTCACTTGTTATGCTGAACTACTGGATTCTGAAGTCCTGCAGTACCAGCAAGTGCCAGGCATTGCAATAAGCTTTATGAGTCTTTTTCTCCACTCTGACACAGGCACCCTGCACCAGACTGGGGTGGATGTCTCCATGTGGGGCTCTACTTGCTTCTGATTTTCAGGTCAGCTGGGTTTTGTACTCTGTTGGCTGGAGTGTTGATGCAGGCACACACTCTGTAACTGTGTAATGAGGGTTCAGGCTCGGAGGGTTCAATTTAAGGAAATCCTGAAATTGTGAAAAACAGCTGTTACGAATAATCCATTGTGAGTAAGGATTATCCCCAAACCTTTGCCTCTTTCAAGTTTTGCTCTTTTCTTTCCTTGCCTCAGGAAGAAAGAAAAATGTCTGTCATACTAAAAGGTTACGTTTACCTAGGATAAAAAAAAATTTTGACATCAAATGTGCTATGTTAACTTGTTCTCTGATGTTCCATCAATTTTTAACATTTAAATGTTGACAGGTAACAAGAAATTGCAGGTTGTTGAGTCTTTTATCTGCAGTAGTCAAAGGAAGTAAATAGAATATTTAGAGAAGGGAGAAAAGTTCAGTTTCCCATTGAATCTCAGTTCACAAATTCCTGGGTGGAATGGCAGGTTTGGAAACAATATCAGCAGGTCAAGAATAGTTTAGGAATCGAGTGCAAAAAGGAATGTTTTCTATTCCACTGACTGCTACTGGTGTAGCCTCAATCTTTTTTTTTTCCTAAAAGTGTGACCATAGGTGGGAGCCTTCTCTGGGCCAACACTTTCTCTGCAAACTGCTGGCACTTGCTGAAGTACATTTACTGATTTTTCTGTTGCTGCTGATAGGATGGATTTGTAATTTTGATCTGGAAGTCAAGTTCTCATGAACCAAGAAACTTGAAATCTTGTAATGGCATGAAAATTACAATGCTAAACACTGTAAGGAAAATCTGTAATCATCTATGCTAAGTAGTACCTTCATGTTCATCAGCGCTAGCTAGCATGCTTAGCATTTTTTTCTACATGTGTGCATATGAGAAAGGAAGTTGTTGAAGTTCAGCAAAATAAATGATTCTCCTTGGCTGTGCTGGAGAGCATGCCCGGGACCTATATTATTACACCTGTTTTCACTGAAGTGTTTATCAGTTGCTTAAAAATTACTCCCATCTCTGCCTGGGCTACAAGGAGATATTTTATTATCTGGCTTCTCATCTACAATGTGTCTAGCATTCAGTCTTTAAAGTCTTCCATTTAAATGTTTCATTATCTTTAAAGGAGATAGGGCTATTCTTAAATATTGGAGAGGAGATGATCTGTAGAAGTAGGAAATAATTTGGAAACAGAAAAATCAGAAAATTAAAGTTGGAAAAGGAAAGAGACAACTGCTGAAATGCAGAATAGCAAGTGGAATTGGGAGTCGGGGAAGAAGGAGCTGGATTTTAGGAGAAATAGCAGAGGCCACCCTTGGCAAACTTTTCAAGGAGCAGAAGCAGCAAAAGAAAAGCCAACAAAGATGACACTTACAAGGAATGACAACATGATGTGAAGTAGGGAAATAATGTAAAATGTAAACTATTACTAAACTTACATTTTTATTTAATCTGTTACCTGTATGTGGGGGGTGGGGGGGGGTGGGGAAGCACAGCAATAGTTTGTCATCCTGCAGTTGGACTAGAAAAAGGAAATAGAAGAAAAGATACTGCACTGGCTTTCTTCCTCTTTCCAGCTGACGTAGTAGTCGTAAAAAAAAGACACAAGCAAACCCTGCTGGTTATGGACGTTTATGTGCTGTATGTGCGTGTTGTGATTTGTGTGCTGGCTGCCACTTGCCAGCAGTCTGGTATGGAGACGATCCCCTGGGCCTGCTGTGGAGACCTCGGCGGTCAGCAGGGGAATGTGTAACACCAGGCTCTGCTGGGTCCCTGCTGCAGGGACCCCTGATTGAGTTCATCATAAGAAGAACATGGAACATTAGAGAAACCTTAAAACTTGCATAGATTCGCATATCTTCATTTAAGAGAAAAGGGGAAAACAGTAAAATACAAATTGTTTTCCTGTATTTATACCCAAGAACTCCACAATGTGCAATTTCCATACCAAGCTGCTGGAACGTGCGTGTTTCCATGTAAACTGAACTGGACTTCTTTCATGAGTAATTGTAAAACTGCTGGACACAACAATGCCTTCAAATCTGAGATACTGCAAATCATTAAGAAGCTTGACTTATTTGTAAAAGCTGTATAAAATACTGCATTTATCTTGTATTTTGTGCATGTGAAACTGTTCTTAAACTTAGAAAATATTTTTTCCTGATGATGTATTGCTTTTCATTTGAGTTTGCAAGTTGGCAGGTTTTATTTTTGCATTTCTTAATGACTCAGTTTGAATTAATCCTTGAGACTGTGATGAGACTGAGAGCCTATATTCTTATTTGGTAATTAGTAGTAGTAATTGAAACTAAAAGAATGAAGTAAATTGAACTGTTTTACTACTAGATTTCCATACCTAATAAGTGTTAGTATATACAAGTATATTTTACACAAGACCTGGGTGCTTCTTGTTACAGGCATGGTTATGATGGGTGGGAATGAATTTGCTAAGCTTTCAGATCTCTTCTATGCCTCTGAGGACTGCCCATTAATAATATTAATATATAGGTATTTCTCACTGTTGTATGCAAGGCATTTCTGAGAACTTTGAAGCTAAAGTCTTTTTTAACACACGGACCTTTTCAATTTAATCCATTAGCAACTTGGAAAAATAAAGTAATTGTCCAACAGAGGAAGAAAAAAAAATCTATTAACATTTGCTACAAATCCGAGTAGTACAGGCAGCACTTAATTAATGGAACAGATTTCTCACTATGTATTCAAGCTAACATAGCTATTGTTCAGGAGAGATTAGACCCTTAATGTAAGTAAGTTAAACTAGACCTCCATCTAAAAATATCCGTCATTTCAGCTATTAAAGGTCTGATGTCTTCTTTGGTGACAGATATATTTCCCTTCATTTCCTTGGTTTTGTAAAATGCAAAGCATGCATTGTGTGTAACGCGAGAAATCCGCGGAGGTAGATGAAACCCCGATTATGCCTCCCGCCTGTCTCTCCCTGCCTGCTCCTTTGTGCCGCTCCGTATCGCAGAGCCTCTTCAGCCCTTAGACCTCCTGGCACCAGAGCAGAAAAACAGAAAATGCCATTTGTTAGGGTACGATGCCAGCCACCTAATCTGTTTGCAGAATGAGGGCCGTGGGATCTGATTAGGTAATTTAGATACCTTGTGAATTTAATAATACCTGGGCTGCCTTTGGCTGTCGGCCCATAATTTCACATGTAGGAGCTACCGCATTCTTCCATTTCTGTAAACTTCTTACCAAAGATACCTTATTTGAATCCAAATGGATGTTTACAGCTGCAGGTGAGGCGTTTTTACTCCCCTGTGTTAGGAAGTGGAACTGATAGGTTGGAGGAGGTGAGATTTGCTTGGTTTTAAGTGTTTTCCTCTGTTCAGTTCCATGTGCAGTATACGCTATTTTTCTTGAAAAAGACATTTTTCAAGCATGGGGCTCTTTGTTTAGACACCTAAGAGGATATACTGAGTGTTGGGGCGTGATGTTCAGACCACTGGGCAGTCCGAGTGCTCCTTGGCTTCTCTGGAAGCTTTTCAAGCTCAGTTTTATCAGAGGTGATTTCATCCTTGTGGCTGGGACTTTGCCCCCATACTGATGCAGCCCTAGCACGGGGGCATCGGTGCCCGGCAGCCCTACAGCCTGCACGGGAGGATCGCACGGCAGCAGCCGCCTGCTGAGCTCCAGAGACCCACAAGGGAAAACTCTGGCTGCAGTTTTAATGTCACACCTCCTCCCTTCCTCCCTCCTTTCCGTCAATTAGCATTTTTTGAAATTAGTCTCACGAAGCCTGCTAACGTAAATAGAAGTGTTTTAGGATTTGTTTGCTTTAATTAATTTAAAGTGTGTCTTTCTGAGAGGATTTGGAGTTAAACATCTTTCTTAAACAGCAATGTGCCAGTAACAGCAACGTAGCAGTAGTGATAAGACCGAGAAAGGGAAACCAAGTAGAGAGCAAAATAAAATGTTTCTTTGTCCAGAGAAGTAAATGGTCTTCCCAGGAAAGTGGAGGAAACACTGTTCAGGGACACTTACAATTAGGTTGGTCAAAACAGTAGAAAGCATACAATAGGAAATAAATCCTGCAAAGGTAGAGAGCAGGGCTGCGTGAGGTCACTCTTTTTTTCTGTTTTTATTTTGGTTTCCTCACTTCTGTCTGTTGTTGTTTTTTCTAGCAGCACCCAAGATGATCTTGGAGCTTTCCAAATAGGAAATAAGTTGCTTTTCATGTAATGGTAAATTATTTTGCATAATGAAGATGGAGTGATTATAATACTAATGATATTAATGGGTATTGTATGAAAGTGTCCAATTAAAAAAAAAAGAAGCTGCATCAAACATGACTGTACAATGTAATAAAACCATATAATAAGTATGTGGTCAGGCCACACCATATTATCTAGTTTGATTAATTGAACCTTACATGTGCAAAGATAGTCATTATCAGACTTCTCAGCCGTCAAGGAAAAACGCTCTCAATTATTTCCACAATGAAATAATCATTGCTTTCTTGTGTTCGATCTGAAAAGAGAAATCTGCTGCTGCCGTGACTGCAAAATACGAGATCTGCAGAACTCCACGAATTTGATTCTGCCTTAGGCTGGACTTGTGCAGCCTTGGTGTGAGATACAGTTGGTTTAGTTATTTCAGTTATACGTGTTGGGTTATTTTCCTCTCATGCTCTCGCACGTCTTGCAAGCAGCAAGACCCTTCTGCCTGTGAAAGTCCCCGCACTGCTGTGCTGCAGGGCAAGGCACGAGGGCTGCTGGAAGAAGCTCTGGTTATGCAATGGCAGATGGGCCCTTTCCAAGTCTTGCTTCAACACTTCCCTGTTTCCTGCCTTCCCTTCGTGTGGGGCTCGGAACAGTTTGCTCCTTGACACAGCAGGACAAGCAGGTGGGCTCTGGTGCCACGTCCCTGTGCAATCAGCTGAAAGTGCTCTCTGGATGTGTCTGGAACAGAGCAAATCACCTGCGCCTGTAGACCTCCTGTCTCCAGTAAATCATAAGCATCTCAATCTTTTTGTCAGGCTGTGATATGAGAATCCACAGCTGAATTTCAATATGAGGGGGGAGAAGCTGATTAAGTGTTTGAGATAAGGTTATGTGACACCGCAGGTTAAAAATACCTGAACTGAATTTGGCCAAGTGCCCTGAGAACCACGTTTCAGTGTATTCAGGTGGTGCTGAATAAGCTTCCAAGGAGTTTGCTGTCTTCTGCTTTAAGAAAGCAATTCTTCAGGAGCGGCCTTTTAGGAGCTGTATCTCTCCTGTTTTACAGTATTTCTTTGGACTTTGCTATCTTGCATTTCTTCTGTAAAGTGTCACCAATGTGTTAAGTCAAAATAGGAAAGTTTAAGCAAACTTTATCCATTTAGGAAGAAAAGGGCTCTTTTTTCTGCCTGGGCACAAATATCTGGAGAAAAAATTCAGGTTGGTTTAGATCCTCAGAGTCATACACAGGTTAATTCTGGTTCCCTTAGCAGTGAGTTGTAACTCTTAGCTGTGTTTTAGCCCAAAATAAAAATTAAAAAAGGGCTGTATCATTTGCTAAAACTAAGCAGTGTGTTTATGGCAAGCCTAGGAGATAAAGACATTCAAGAACCTTCTCTTTGTATAGGGCTCTATACAATTTCAGTACTTTAGCACTTGTTATTTTTCATTCGTGACCTATATTTTTATAAATGCTCTCACTGATGCGAAGAAACTGGGAAATGTGTGTAAATAATAGGAAAGGTCTGCTGAGTAAAAGACCTAGACTAGGCAAGTTGGCCTGGCTTGTTTAAATTTTTGTCTGCATTTAATAGTTTAAAAGCTGTAGAGAGATGCAGCTTAGGGAAGTCTGTTGCAGGGTGTGCAGGGGAATTGGTCTGGGAATGATCATGTAGGAGACTGCACTGGATTTGGGGTATTGCTGTTGTGAACTATTTCTGAAGGCTTGTCTTACTTTCCACGTAATTTACTATAGTCCAGAAGTGATACAGAAATGTAACTTTCCTAATATACCTGATGTACTTTACTTCCTTTGGTTGATCGCAGAAGTAAAGTTGCCTATTTATTTTTTCCAGACACTCTGAAATGTGATGTTGAGCCGTTTTGTCATGCATGTTCTTGGTTTTTACAGATGGGCTGAAGCCAGAAACCAAGACGCTTCTCACTGCTGCCTCCAAGAAAAAATCTAAGGCAGGGAAGGGAGATGCATATAAAGAGGATGAAAGCAGCAAGAATGATTCAGCCCAACCTGTTACCATCACTCTTCTCTTTAAAAGATACGTCTTTGACATGCAGAAGAAAATGATTCAATCCTGAGAAAGCAAAGAGGCCTCTGATCACACTGGAAAGCCCAGACTCTGAATGAACTCAGGTGGAATGTGTTTCTTGCCTGAATGCATTAGACCTGTTCCTTCTTGCAGGCTGAGCCTGGAAGCTCCTGCTGACTACGTGCCACCTGAAATCTCTGCAGTCTGGTTTTATTCTGTTAGAAGGTGCTTACCTTGTCATCTTTGCAATGTGAATCTTTACGGCCTCTTGGAGAGTGTCACGTGCTGAATGGGGGCATTTGGGTGTGTGTTCTGATAGTGCTGTTCTTCTGGAGAATTGTTTCACGTAATATAAGTTTGCCACCAATATTGATTTAAATGCAGTCAAGATGTGCATTTCATGTGATCTACAAAGTGAAGCTGATTTGTTTAGGTTTACTTCCCAAGCAAAGTATGGGACAAAAAGCACACAATATAATAGGTGAAACCTAAAATAAATATTTCACATTCCTTCAGCTGTGACTATGTAAGATGCTATCTAAGAGGTGGTATGGATCTTTGTTATAAATGATTTCTATCTAGAAATGTTTTTCATATTAAACATAATGATGCGTGTAACTGAGAGTCTTAATTGTTCTGTTTGCTGTTCCAAAGTTTCAGAACCTATCTTTGGTAACATTTAATATAGCTTTTCTGAATTTCCTGCTGGTTCTGTGTTGAATCCTATTCCAGAATTGTTTTCTTTTTTTTTTGTAACCGAAATGCCTTTTGTGTTTGAAAGAAAAAGTTGCCTCTGGAAATAGAGGCTTTATTTCATTAAAATAATGGAATTGCCTGATCTTGTGCTTCTAGGAGGCATCGCTTAAAGAGTGACCAGCACTGGTGGACATCGAGGCCTTCAAGAGCAGTTTCCCAGGGGACCTTGCTGACTAGTTCCCTGAGCAGCCTGAAGTCCGCATTCCCCATATCTAGGGATGAGGTTTTGGTGGCACTTTTCCTTCTGTCACCATAAATTTTTAACTCAACCACTTCATGGTCGCTATGACCGAGGCGGCCACCAATCACCACATCTCCCACCAGACCCTCTCTGTTTTCTAGCAACAGGTCTAGGAGGGCACCTTTCCTAGTTGGCTCCGTTAGCACCTGCACCAAGAAGTTATCATCTAGGTGCTTCATGAACCTCCTGGACCTGCTCGTGTCAGCCGTGTGACACTCCCAGTTAACGTCTGGCAAGTCCCCCATAAGGACAAGGGGAGTTAATCTCGAGGCCTCTCTTAGTTCTGTAAAGAATAATTTATCGGCACTATCGTCCTGGCCAGGCGGTCTGTAATAGACTCCCACAACGACATCCCCTTTATTCGTTCGTCCCTTGATCCTTACCCAGAGGCTCTCAACTTTGCCATCGCTGACCTGAAGTTCCACACAGTCCAGCCCCTGCTTCACATACATCGCCACCCCACCACCTCGCCTACCCTGCCTGTCCCTCCTGAAGAGCCTGTAACCATCTATCGCAACACCCCAGTCACAGGACTCATCCCACCAGGTTTCGCTTATGCCGATAATGTCGTAGTTGCGGGAGTGGGCCAGGACTTCTAGCTCATCCATTTTATTCCTCATTTTGTTATTTACAAAGCATAGAACATCATAACATAAAAGCTATCACTAATTCCACAGGTACAGAAGCGGCAGTCTTGAAGAGAAATCAGGTTCGATAGCATGAAAAGTGTTAGTTCGTGCCTTTTGAATAAAATAAGTACTTCTACTTACTGATGTTAAATTGGAGTCTGCGACACATTCGGTGGAGCCAGCCATGGAAATAACATAAGTGTGTTAGTTGCATGCAGAAGTAAGTGCAATAGATCACTATACCCATTTACCCAAGTGCTATTCAAATGTCCATCAATAGGTGTGAATCCATCGTGCTAACATAATCCTGTTTTTTCCCATTTTTTTTTAATTTCCTTTTAATTTCCAGGTATTCAAAGTGGACATGAATGGCAAAAATATCAGCTATTGAGAAGATGTTTACAGCTGGACAGTCTTGAGACAGGGCATCTTGTGTCTAAACTGGGTTGATGGTGTCCCTTTAAATCAGAACAGAATTAGTGCTTTGTGGAATAATCCCAAACAGTTTCTGCTGAGTGAGTCCCAGCAAAGCTTTAGCACATCCCATAAGATTATGGGGTATGCTTTCAGTGTGATCCCAGAGGAATTAGGCAGGCAACTTCAGCTGTGGCTTAATGTGACTTGTGCTGCCAGCCTTGCTGGAAAATGTATCCTTCTATAATGAAAAAAGATGCATTTCACACCTCTGTCACCTCTCCTCCCCTATTACTCTTCTCTTTCCAGACACCCCTAAAGGCAGTCTTTGGAAAGAATATTTATTATGTTATCTTTCTTTTAAGCCTTTATCAAATCCAATTTTGTATCCTGCACTGTTACCTCTGCTAAGATACTGCAGTGATGGAAGCTAGAGAAACAGATGACATAGAAGGAATGCCATTATTACCACACCAGGTTAGTCTAAGAATTACTGGTATAAAAAAAAAAAAAAAAAAAACACCTCTCATTATAAACAAAAAATCAAAATGAATTATTAAGGATCTGACATTTTTATCTCTATAGCTCTAATGTCCTTGCCAAATTTTAAATGGGTGACTAAAATTCTGCCAACTCTCCTTAGAGTTTTGGAAAGAAATGGGCACTAATGTGAAGGGTATCATGCTGTAGGATGTTGTTGGCCGCTTCACAGTTACGAGCCTTGCACTTGCAGGTCTTTGTCATTCTTGTTTGAAAGGCATTTTTGAATAGTTCTGGAGAGGAGTCAGTATGTCCTATAAATGTAAATAGTGGTAGCTATTTTTACAAAGCATTATCTGATTAATATTTTTCCTCTCCATTGCGGCCTGCCTGTAGCAGCCTCAGTGACTCAGTTGTTACGGAACTCGATCCATTTGGAAACTCTTTAGTGCTGAACTCTAACAGCTCTGCAGGCCTGTGCTTGGCTGAAAAGTCATCTGGTGTGGAGGGTCCCACAGTTTGTTTGCTTGGGGTACTCCAAGGGAGGAAGCAACAACAGCTTCCAGAGTTGTATCTCCATCCCTTTCTCATCCAGTCTCCTATAATACCCTTTTTGGTCTTTTCCCCCATTTTCTATATCTTCTTTAGCCTAGAGCATGAACTCACCATTGCTCTTCCATCCCCTCGGTCCAAGACCTAACTTCCTTCCCAGTGCTCCCATTTCCCACCTTTGCTTTGTGCTTGTCTGTGTTGTGGCTCTGCTCCTGTCTCTGGAGTAGGAGATCTAAACGTGGGCGCTGTCAGGGCTGCCCCAGCAGGTGTTGTGAGCCCAGCCTGGTGAGGAAGGCTCTTATCCTGCAGTTTATCCCACTCCTGTGTGGGGTGAGTAACTGTCCAGGCACTTGGGCTTGGGGCAGAGGTCTTGTGGGCAGTTACTGCTGACCCAGGAGCAGCAGGCTGCGTGGAGGCACACATCCCATATTTCATGTGAGTGCCTTCACCCACCACCATTTTCTGCCCCAATGCTTTGTTGTCCTCTGTGTAAAGACCCTGTTGCAAAGCCCCATCCTTTCATTTTGCTCCCCTCACAGAGATTTGTGTGGGACAGACAGCTGGAGAGGTATCTGTTGAAGGCTGTTTTGTTTTTTCCCCCAATTTTAATTCCAAAAGGAGAACTTAAGTGTGCCCAAGAACTTTGATTATAATGTGCTATTACTGCAGATCTCTGGCTGCTGTCCTGAGGCTGTTGGATACACACTCGAAAAAGGGTGAAATGGTGGAACAAAATGATTATGGGAAAATCAAAGCTTTTAAAGACATTTGTAGGATGAACAGATGTTCAAACATTCTTTTATTTGGTTTCCAGACAGACGTGGAGACTTTCCTTTCATCCTTGTAATCAGTGCATTATGCTGTAATTTGTAAAAATGGCATTAAAAAAATATTAACAGGGTCATATTGTGATCTACTGACTCTGTGTCATTAAGCCGTGAAGTTAAGAACAGCAACTGGGAACAGGGGTTAAATGTTGCAGAATGTAATGTACTAGCAGATATTGTCAGGCTGTGTTATAATGAATCCAAAATGGAATAAAGATGTAAGGAGTTTTTTTAATACTACTAAGGTTGTCAGTGTTGCAAAATTAGAAATTATTATGGTTGTGCAGATGTTCAGTGAGTAATACATCTCTGGGTTGTGGGGAGAGTAGCATTGAGAAAAGCTTTGTTTTTCCAAGCCTGTTTTCTGCTTTTCCTTGGAGCTTATTTTGGTACTGCAGTCTGGCTTGCGATCCTGCCAGAGGTCTCGAGCTGCGAGGGTCAAGGCGTGCAATCAGGGTAGCAAGGATTCAGTAGGTGGCATCCTTTGCTTGGAATCAAAGCTAAATCTCCCCACCTAAAAACGGGGCATGTGCTGGCATTGGTAATGAGGACTTCAGATGAAACTTGCGACCCACCTTTCAAAGAAGAGTTTCTACAAAGAGCTGCAGGACATTTACTGAATGGGGTAGAGCCATTAACTCTGGGCTGTGGACCAAATCCTGAAGCAGAAATGTCCTCTCCTGGTGTGTTTGTTGGTGACCCTCAGCTGAAAGCAGCTTTTCTCCTCGCTTTCTACTGCTTGTATTAATTCATTGCAAGTACCTCACTACAGAAAAAAATGAGCTAGCTGCTCTGGCAGAGTTCTTGGAGTGTGTAAGGCATCTTTCTGTGGGCAGTAGGAGTTTGACACGCTTGAGCTGTGCAGTCGAACAGCCACAGGGTGGCAGAGCACAAGTGAAAGCCCAGCATGATGAGATAGAAGTTGCAGTGATGCAGTCATGTCCTAGAGCAGCCATGTTTCATCTCAGGACTGTCTGCATGTCACTGCTGGGAGAGCAGGCTGTATATTTACATTTGTAAAGAGCCCTGGGATCTTGTGAAATGAAGGATGAAAGGCAGCAGAGGAATGATAGTTATTAGCAGTTTTAAAAACTCTGCGTGTTTTCCTTTTAGTTTAATATCCACAGTGAGCTGAAAAGCTCTTTATTTACAAACATATGAGTTTTTAACAAACTCACTAACTGAGTATATAAACAAAATAATTTTAAAATAAAGCCTAGCGTAGGGAGCTAACCTGCTGAGAGAAGGGGAAGAACTGTAGCATTACATGCTGTAGCAAAGTCAGTCTTGCTAGATGATGGACGTCCAGAAGAAACTCAAGGGTTTGAGGAGGTTGTGTTTAAAAAAGAGATTGGAAAAGGGGAGTAGCCTTCAGGGATTCAAACTCTGCTGTTCTATACAAAAATAGGTTACAAGCATTGTTTGAGTAGGGTTGTAGCTCCACCATAGGTACTAGATATGAGGACAAAGAGTATGGTGGGTCTGCTAATTTCTTGGTACCAGTGCCAGAATAGGGACTGTCCCACATCTGCTCTGCATGTAGTGCTGTTTATAGTTCCAGTTGTTAGTGGCTTTAGAGTTTAGGATAGTATGGGTTTTCCATTTCTCAGTAAGCATTACAGTTCTTATTTTTATGCCTGAGTAAATCTCTTTCCAGGATCAAGGATCAAATCATGTTTTCCCCCCATCAAGATGACTGTAGCTTGTCAAAGATGAAAGCTAGAAGGGACTTCTGTTTCAGAAAGCTACATCTTTTTAATACATTTGTTAGTCTTTGCTAATAAAGGAGAAGAGAGGGACTCACATCTCATTCTTTTTGGAGCTTATGCTCAGGATCTGTTATGAGAGGAACTCATCAAACAGAATTAAAAAAAACAACAGCAAGATCGCTGGTAAACCTCAGCCTGTTCTTCACTCCAAGGCTCACTCTTAAGGATCTCACTCTTTTGATTATTGAGTTTTGCTCGGTCCTGTCAGGTATTTGGTTTTAGTCTGTTTATTAACCAGAAGATAATTTGAGGTCTGGATGGAGAGTTGCTAAACAACCCTTGCAGTGACTGAGGTGCTTGCTGGCAACATAATGTTGGCATTTTGGCTAAAGCAATCTGACTATTGACGATCTT
Source organism: Aythya ferina (assembly GCF_964211825.1). NCBI lineage: Eukaryota > Metazoa > Chordata > Aves > Anseriformes > Anatidae > Aythya > Aythya ferina. The sequence goes on from NC_140306.1 coordinate 11,742,269, forward strand.
TTAAGAAATCTAGGCTGTTCATTAGTTCTAGAAAGTTCTGTTTAGGTCAATTTCTTCTTGTTTTCTTTGACTGAAAGTCATGCAGTCATTTTTTGTGTTTTGGTTGCTCATTCTTAGGTTTCACAAGGGCCTCATTCATGTCAATCAGAGATTCCATCCTTCTTGGACTGCAAAAATTGTATGGCCCCCGTTCAGACGTGTAGGAACCAGTTCTCTTATACTACTTGTCAGTGAAAACTGATATTTTTGTGCCTATAACTTCAGCCTAACAATTAGGAGGACTCCATGCCATTATGGTGAATTCATTCTCAAAATAGTATTCTATAAGGACAAGTTGAAACTTAGACCCCACATAGTGTTTTTGCCAAAATGTCTTCATTTTAACTAAAACAAGCAACCCATCATGTAGTTCTTAGCTTTGGTTAAAATTAAGCCTAACCTAGATTCTGCACCCTGTGAGAATATTGTCTCATTGCCCGGAAAGACCAAAGTCTGTTAGAAGCTCTTCCAGGCAGTGTCAAGTTACTCAAATATTATTTGTGCGTGCCCACCTGCTTCTTCTAGCAAATGTTACTTGAAACATTACTTTTCTCAGTTTGCTAAAATGGGCACAAGGGTACTCATGGTAGCTTTGTTCAGAATCGATTTGCTTAAAATACTAACGTTCATATGATCTGTGAAAGAGCAACGGCGACCATCTTCCATTTGTACATAAGGCTTGCTAATCTACAATGTTAGTTTTGCTAGTTAGTGTGTTTTTCCCCCCTTAATTAGAAATTTTAATTACTGCATGCTGTGTATTAAGATGTTAAAGCTTTGACTGGCAGTTTGGAATTGCAGAAGGATCAGCTGTCTCTGTAGGGCTGTAGCACAACAGGGATTAGCTTGCACCCTTCTGCCTGCAGGTGTATTTTGCTTCTTGAGTCGGATCATCAGAAAATGTTCAAGGTAGCATTCATCTTCCTGATCAGACCTTGTATGTTCCAAGGGACCCGAGTTTAGAGGAGATTTACAGATCTGCTGATTGTGCACAGGATGATCAAAACTGAATGACAAGTGAATTGTTGGACTGTTTCACCGTGGCATTGGATCAGCCTTGCATGTTTGCTCCATGTGTGATGCTGCCAGTGTAGGGAGGGTTCTCTGCACCTGTCTTTGGAGATCAGTTACCACATCTGGGCTTCTGCAGCTCTTGGTTTCAGTCCCATTCAGTAACGTAAAAGGGAGATGCCTAAGGAGTTTTCACCACCTTTTATCTGCAAATGTCAACTGTCTAACACATTATGTACAACATACTGCTGAACATGAAGGAACCTTGAGGGCAGACATGCTTTGTGTTCCTCAAGCTCCCTTACCTCATTTTTCTTCCCTCCTGGTTTAGAGCAGATGCATGGGAAGATGGGGATGGATTCTAAAACATGTTTCCAGCATCACACTCCCAGAAAATACAAAAACTTCTGCCGTGGATAATTATGGAATAACCTACTTGTAAGGGAACTGTTTTCCCAGACTCTTCACACTTGGTGGATATCTTATGTCCCTTAAGCCTGAAGATTTGTATTTTCATTCTGTCTAGTTTAAGTGTGGGTTTTTCTGTTTCCAGACAAATACCCAATCATTTAAAAAATTGCTGAAACACATTTTCCAAGATATCTTGTGGCACTATAATCCACAAACTAATTATGAACCTGCAATTTTAATTTATTTTCAGTTAATTTTGTATTCTGCTGGATCAGAAGTATGTGATTTTTCTTTCCTTCCATACTGCTAGTATGTTTACTTTCTTCAGATCTCATCTTACTCATCTGTCTTCAGAAGTGCAAATCTTTGGAGCCTCTGTTGGTATAGAAAGTTATCCATGCTTCAAATGGCTTTATCAAATCAATGTGCTCTTCAAAATGAAGATTGATCAGTGGCATTTTAATAATTTCTGTAATACCTGTCTCTTTTCTAAAGCATCTTAATTCCTGCATCCCCCAGAGCCCCTGCTATGCAGGGTTCATGTTCTATTAAGCTGGTCACAGATGCCCAGATCTTTTATCTTGGATGTTTCTGTTAATATATCAGTGTAGTTCAATTTATTCTTTCTTTGTGGTTACTTTTCACTTGTCAATACTCAATTTCAGCCCAGCTTTTGGTGGTACTTAAGTTCTCCCTCCTCTTCCTACCTGCTAAATTCGCTTTGGGCTGTTTGCAAGTCTCACCAAGGTATTGTTCTTCTCTTTTTGGAAGGCCATGAAAGTTAAGCAACACCGAGGTTAGCATGGAGACTTTTTTTTTTTTTTTTTCCTCTGTTAATCTTTCATTTAGTTAAAGCCTGACTTTTATATTTTCATCTGTTTCTAGTTTATGACATGATTTCCTTCTCTTCCTGAGCTAGCAGGTTTCCACCTTAACATCTTGTGGAGGTCTTCATACACTTCAAGACAGATGGTCCTTGGTAAGCCAGTGGTTTGTGAATATGTGTGGATAATTCCAGTAGAGTAGAGATGCATGATTTTTCTTTGCTTTTTTGGGGCTTAACGTATCTCACCAGGATGGTTAGCCAGCCTGGTTTTGATTGATGCCTCACCAGTTTACCTCATGTTGAACTAAGTTCATTGGTCTGTAATCCCAGGAGATTTTTTTTGGTAGTTGACTGTAGCAAAGACATGTATTTCGGTTAGCATGCTACTCTTAATAGTATTGTTAGTATTGCAGCTAAGCATTGTAACAGTTGTCTTATGATTGTCCAATCACTTAGTGGACTTGACTGTATTTATATTAACTGATAGAAGTCAGTAAAGATACCCTGCCTGCCTACTTTTAAAACAAACAAAAACTGCTAAAGAGGAGAAAGAATATAGTTCAGAAGCATGTTCCCTGTTACTTGCCATAGTGGATGCCATCAAGATTCTCCTCTTTGAGCAGTGCTAGTCCAAAGCTGCTCAGAGAGTTGGCACAAGCATCAGCACAAATTCTTGTGTTTTTCACCTGGTTGTGAAAGCAGCTTCTGTTTTACATACGGAAAACTGAAGGTTTCATTATTTGTTTGAACTTTAAGCTAGCGCTTACAGAAAACACTGTGGAATGAGTTTTTGCTGGAAAGACTTTTGCAAGTATCACGCAGCTTGAGCCAGGCAACCTTTGAGGAGCAGTTGAGCAAACCCAGCATACCATTCTGCACTAGGCTACACCAAGCTTGTTCTGTCCATTGCAGTAACATCTGAGTCCAGCACTTCAATGTTTTGAAAAAGAACACTGGGAGAGGCTTTGCAGCAAGTAGAAAATGAGCAGTGATGTAGAAAACAGGCCATGATTGAAAAAAGACTGATTTAATTAAATGTTTATGGCTGGGACACTCTGATGTAAACAGCCTGTGGCTCCTGCCTTGCAAATTAGGTGTCTTTCTCTATGGCTAATGTAGCTGTTTGTGCTTGCAGTACCAGAGTTTCTAATCACTCCGAACTCAGAATATCAAATCCAGGTAGCAACTGTGCACTGTGATGTAGGAGAATCTTTTTGCTTCACCCACAGGTGTGCAGCCTCTTAGAGGGATGGCCAGCACCAGCACACCAAGTTGCAGAGCAGCGTTGCCTCAACCATCCTAGCTTGTGGCATTTGTGTGTTAAGAGGAGGAGCTCTGTTTCATGTGTAATTTGGAAGACAATACGGTAGTGTCTCGTTCTAAGATTGCACCACATCACATGGCAAGGTTTGAGCATCCAGTGTATTTATTTTCCTTGAAATCTTACAGCTTTGTCACATCAACTTAGCAGCGATGCTCAAAACAGGAACAGTTACTTTAAAACCGAAAACTTCTCGGTGAATTTTGGGGGGATTGTGTCCAATTAGGATCGCTGTAAAAATATTAAGAAACCATATCCTCTTGTTTTATGTTATGGTAAAATCTCTACTGAGTCTGTCATTGATAAGTATCTCTTTGTGCCTTTGCAGTAAAGAGTTGTCACATGCTAGATTTATGTAGAATGATGGGCCTAGCACTGCTTGATGGGAAACCAAATGTCATCTTGTCCCCGTCCCTACCCAAAAGAAGGATCAGTTGCATGTATGTTGTTATTCTCAGTGTCCAGCTAAGTTTTCTTGGATTTTTTGTAACTGTTACAGTGCTTTACTGTTGCTAGGATTGTAAATTTGTGGGAGAAGGAGGATAGGTTCATTTCTTCCAGTATGTTACTTGAATCTTTCAAGTTGCAATGTAAGCCTTTTATTTATTTATTATCCCTATCCACTGTGACACAGAAAAGACTGCCAGTTTTCTCTTTGCAGCTCTCTTTTATGTATCTGAGGACAGATCACATCCATGCTTATCCTCTTTCCTCTGTACTGAATGTTCTTAAGTCTGCTAAGTCTCTCCCCTTTGGGGTTGCATTTCATAGATCTGGAGTTGTGCCTGTCTTCCTGAGTTTCTCCAAATGGTCCATGTCTCTCCTGAAGTGCATTTCTTTCAGCTAGGTAGTTCTCTAGCTAAGGCCTCATAAGTACTGAATGGAAGAAGTAGGGTTTTAACTTTGGTTTTGTCTCATGCCATCTTCCTATTTATGCTTTCCTGTCTTCTGTTTTTTTTGCAGAATCAGGTGTTTGTTAACTGTATTGTGTGACTCAAGTGTCACAACGCCTCTCTGCAGGTCTGTTAAATGAGCTTTTGTTTTTCCATTCTGCACTTACACATTTCTGTGTAGTATATTACTGCATCCTCTCTTAAATAGCATCCTATTTTTTCAGACTACTTGCATACTAATTTGTCAGGATGACTTAAATTCCAGTCCTTTCCTACAGCATACTTATTTACGCCTGATCTAGCCAGTCATCAGGACCATTAATGAAAATATCGAACAGTGTTAGCTTGAAGGAAGACTTCTGTGAACCATGCTTTTAATATATCCGCCCAAACAGTGGACCACTGATAACTACTTTCTTAATGTTCTCTGCACAGCGTCATGTTCTGGCTGTGATAAGTTTCTCTGGGTGTTTTTTTCCTAGCTAGCTTATGTGAATGTCTTGGGAAAAATGTCAGAAGTTTTTCTAAATCAAGCTCTATACAGCTATATTCTGTGTGAGTTTTTTGCCAATTTTCACTTTGCTTTTACCTGTGTGAAGTCTGCTGTCCACAAGGCAAGTGGTTTTGTTTTTATTAGAATCCATTTTTCATAGAAAAGTCAAAGATGTTTTTTTTATGCAAGAGGATGCTTGGACATGTGGACTGCTTTGGTGCAAAATATTGCTATAAGTGGGCATTACATAAGTTTTCCTGCTTTCGTAGGTGCTTCTTAGTCTTGACTTGGAAGACTGTCTTTCACAGCATTGAATTCCTAATTAAAGGATACTGTAGTCAAAACCCTAAATCAGACCTGTCATCAGACACTCAGGTGCCTAGCATCTAAACCCAGACTGGACTGCAGCTTTTCTCTCTCATGTCTAAATTGAGCAAACTTGTGCATATCTTTTGGTTCTAAGAAACAGCATATTTTGCAGGTGAATTGAGCAGTAGTTTGGTGACAGGGATGAATATGAATCCAAAAAGAGTCTGAGGAGTCCTTCAAAGTTGTTTTCATGTAGGAATTGAGAATTTGACTTGCAGGTGAGTATACTGTCCTATTTCAATAACATGTTGTTTCCAGGTGTGATTAAAATGGTTTTGTTAATATTTAATAATCAAAGAAGACTTTTGACAGTAAATCTTCCTCCTTTACTGGTCTTGTAATAAGCATGTAATAAATTCAACAGCTAATGTCATGAGGAGCTGTTGGATTTAAGCCCATCTGAGCATGTAGATATTAGGACACCTTCTGCACTTTTGTGTGTAACAAATGAATCTCATTTATAAAGTGCAGAACAGCTTCACCCATGTGCGGTGTTAGACAAACAATCCCCAGCAAAAAATGTTTGCTATTGCCTAAGCCCTGGGAAGTGCTCTTTTACTCCATTAGCCTTGCTGCACTTGCTCATTTTTTTCCCCTGCTAACTGAAAAGAGGAGGGAAATGTATCTTTGCAACCACGCAAGCAAGAATTAGCCCGACTGTATTTTACAGGTAAACTAACAAATAAGAGGAGAATCTGAGCAGCCCTCAGGGACCTGAATTTGTTTGCCACTGGGCTGTTCTATCTGCAGCTGGCATCGGCGGAAACCTGAGTGCTCCATTAAAAGTCGACAACCTCTGTTTGCTGGGGCATGGGGCAAACAGAGCCAGCCTGTTCTGCAGACAGACTGACGGCCTTTATCTCCCCTTCCACCCAGCTCGCGATGGGAAATGATGAGACTGAAACAAATAGCTTGAAACTAGGACTCTGTGCTCTTACCCTGCAGCTGTTGTACCAAGGAGCAATGGCAGTTGTTTTTCAGGGGCAATGTGGGAAACACTGAATACAACACACCAAGTGAGGACTGGGGCTCAGTTGCGGGTACTAAGAGGAATGGAGAATACATAGTGCTGGTGTGCACCCTGTGTAGTAACCAGGGATGTGCACATCTGAAAATCTTTGTCTTGAAATGTCAAGGATTGGTCTCAAGTCTTACCCATGCATTCTCAAAGGTAACAGGGGCTATCTTTTACAGCATCCATCCTTTCCACTATGCCTGTGGATTAAGGACCTAAGCAACTGCTTAGTACTTTCTCACCCGCCCCAGGGGACCCAAGACGGTGCTGTCCTACAGCATTACCTTGTAGTAAATATGACTGCTAAAATGATGCCTTGATGCTCTGGCTGCTCAGAAAGCAGAAGTACGTGTTTGTGTCTCCATGGTGCAACAAGATTAAATTGTACCTGGAACACTTCGGATAATTGATGTCAAAATACATAGAATTAGATGTTTTTGTCTTTTGAAAAGACAACACAACAGCCAAGGGACAGTTTAGCGCACAGGAAGTACACTGAGCTTGATGGTATCGTAGCCTGAAGGGAAATTGATGATAGCACTCCAAATGCAAGGGAAGTGGTCTTTCCACTTTGAGTTTGCAGATATTTGAATGGTAGATTCATCAGTTCTCCTGTGCAAGAGAATATACCCTTCCCCTGTCCTTGCTGCTGTCTGTCCCTCGGTTCCATCTACTGGTTTCATCAATAGGGCTCTTTGGTGCGGCCAGGCGGTTGCTGTTTCTCATAGGCTCGAAGGCAGTTTTGTTATTAAATGCTGTCGTTTTGTTACTTGCTGTTTTCTTTTGGAGTCTGGGTCTGCGAACCATTCAGAAGTAACACTGGTGTTTTGGGGTTGTTGCGAGTTTGTGCATAATCCTGCTATCCTTTTACATTTTATAATGCTGTCTGATTGAAGTAGCTCGTGTAAAGGGAGAGTTCCCCTAGCCAGCTGCCTTTTGTTCATCTTGATCTCTAGTCAGTGTGTGACCTCTTGATAACAATCAAGATAGTAGTTTGTGCTCTAAAAGCTTGAACATAGAAACGAACACCACAAATATCCTTTTGCTCTTAGCTTTTTACCTTGTGCTAGGTCCATAGGTTGAAGCCTTTCTCTAATTACATTTTGAAGGTATAGGTGGTATCCCATGAATGGGATTTTTAAGAGCAGTAGCCCCAACCCTACTCTTGTAAAAGTCAAAGTGAGTTTTATGGCTGACTTCAGTAGAATGGGCATGCCCACAATATCCCAGTACATTGTATGGCTGCGTGAGTGACCTTGGTGATCTCTAGAAGAGTTCTTCACTGCGCCACGTGGATATGCCTAGAATTAGGGCATTTTCCCCTGGGCTACAGGGATTTAACCTATTTCTTGGGCAGAGTCTAATGCCAGTATAATTATCCCTAAACCTATCCTCACATACACAGTAAGGAAGAAAAAAGGAAGGGAAAATGGCTGGTGTGGGTAGCACGTGAGCACGGACTGTTAAATGCATTTGGATATTGTGTTTTGGTTGTTACAGTGTGTGAAACGTAAGGAAGGATAATCCACTGCAAAAACATGGCAAGGATGACTCCACAGAAAAACAAAACAAAAACCTCCTGGCTCAGAGCTTGTGACCCTGTTTTATGTCAATTTGGCCATGGTGTTGCACTGTATCAAAGAATAATCCAAAGCAGTTGTGCGTTGAATGAAGCAGTACAATATCTTGCTAGAAGGGATTTGTGGATGTGCTTTACTGGTATGCATCAGTTAATGCAGAAGTCCTAAAATTTTCCGTGTCCTCCCTAGGCTTTCTGGCTAGCTTGAAGTACAAGGATATGCTTGAGGTCTTACCTTTTTCATAGATGTTTGTGGAATCTGCATGAAGAATACAAGCGAAGGTTTGTGGAGATGGAGTGTTTGGTAGGAATAGGGTACAGCAAAGCCGCGCAGGTGCTTTTGGTTGGTTTGTGATTAGCTTTTGAGGCCCTCTCCCTGCATCATACATAGGTCTGAGTCTACTGCATGGCTTCTGAGATTTCAGAGGTGTTGGAGTGGGGAAGAAGGCCAACAATCTGAACGTTAACATGGATTTCACAGCTCTGCAGTCCCCTTAACAAGTCTTTCAGGCATACGTGTTGAATGTTGTCTGTCAGGTAAGTGGATCTTTCTTTTTGGTCTTAGCTCTGCCTACCTCGTATCTGTCATTTTCAGACAAGAAAAATTGCACTGGGTGCATCAAGAGAGGCAGCTGGACTTGCTGTTGGACCTGATGATCTTTGTAGGTCCCTTCCAACTGAACTGTTCTGTTCTAAGAGTACTTAAGTGTTATGGGAGATGCATTTGGTTTGCACTGTCCTTTGCCTCCTGATTCATGACCAATTCTCTCTCTCCCTTTGCTGTTTTCTCTGACATTCTTCTGGTCAAGAGCGCACGAAGAGCAGAGTTAAAGGCGGAAGCAATGCAAAGCTCAGATATGTCCCCATCTCTCTTCAATCTGTTTATCTTCCGCAAAGGCCAGATAGTGAATGACATTCATATAAACAGTGGGTAAAAGACCTGATGTGCACAGTTCAAACATCCTGTCATGATCTGGGCACATGTACTTGATTGAAAAATAAACACCTAACATGCAGAAACATCTGATGTGTTTTCCTGGTTAAATTTCATGTCCCTGTGCTGCATTTTTGTTTTAAGACCTACAGTTTATCCCTCCATTTTCCCACCATCCATAAAATATAACCTGCTTTTAATTCTACTTTGAGATGCTGGCTGTGACTTTGGTTTCTTCTATGGACAAGTTTACCTGAATGCAAGTTTGTGATATAGTATATAGTATGTCAGGGAAATACTGAGATGCTTTTCTCTTTCCAGCAGTGACCCATTAAAACATTTTACAGAAATTAACCTTGTACAGCCTCCCTCCACCCTGATGCACTTGATGGAAAGGACAGCATTTTTATTTAGAAAGCCATGTAGGTAGGACCAGGCTAAATTTTAGAAGCTCAATTCTTGGAAACTTTCCAAAACTCAACTGGACAAAGCCCTGAGCAACCAGGTCTGAAATAAGCGACGACCCTGGTTTCAGCAGAGGTTGGTGCTAGATGGTCTCCCAAGAACTTTTGCAACCGGAGTTTAGGAATCTGTGTTAGATTTTGTGCAGCCATCGTTGAGATCAGATGTTTTAATGCTGAAATTAGTGTAGCCTGGAAGAAAAGCAGGAGCTCACCTTATCTCGGTGGCATAGCAAGACAACATCCCAAAGCCATGTTTCCAGAAAGGAGACATTCCCATGCCAAGGGGTATGTGTTTGCCCAAGTTACTCAGGACATGGTCCTTGTGGCAAAGGCCTTGAAACTTTGCTTTCGCTTACAGCTGGGAAAGCTGATGGCAAACCCAGTTCAGGAGGTGCTGATGTTAGAGGAGATCAGGCTTTTTGAGCCTGAAGATCCTTAGTGGCAATCATTTTAGCTTGTAGAAAAGCCTGGTAAAATCCCCACTAGAGGTTTACATGTACAGCTGATAGTTCTGTCCATGAGAATAGTTTGTTTTTACTACGAGACGTATTGTGCGTGTTGTTCATCCCTCGCTGTCTCTCTGCCCTCCCGCTATCCTCAGCTCTTTTCAGAAACCTTAGATTTATCGCTCTTGGATCGTCTGCCTTGTTCTGGCTTTTAAAAATAAAAGCTTTTCAAAGGGCCCTTGGAACAGACTGTGTTATTTTTGGCTCGGGCTCTTAGTGACACTCACTGCAGAATTAAAACTTCTAATTAGAAAGAAAAAAAAAAAAACACACAAGGGAAGGAGAACACATTGCTGCAGAATTAAGGTGGATATTTCAGTTGCTCCAAGGATGTGGAATTCAGGTCCATTGCAAGGTTTGCTGTGCCCCAGAAGGTCACTACAGAAAACGATTGCTGCTTTCCATATGTAATCTAGAACCTTTTAATTTTAAAACCTCCACTTAGCATTTCTGCCAAGACACTTGGATGCTGCCTCAGTTGATGGAAACATTCTAATAGGAACCATGTAAAACTTACACAGATGATGTGGAGAGGACCAGATACCAGGAGAAGGCGGTAGTTCAGGATGGCAAGGTTATAATGAAATAGGTGCAATGGAATTAGGAATGCAGGTGACGTCCCTGACCTTGGGTTAGACGTTCTCTGTGAGCCTTGGATTTTTCGAGTGGTTTGTTTCCCCCACACAACCTTATTGAAAATTGTTTTGAGATCATCTGCAAAAAGGGTCTGTGCTGTAGAAGATGGTTTGTGTCTAGAAATTCGTATGGACTTCTTCCTGGATGGAGCGAGTGCTGCTTGACACTGCTCTCTTTCCCTTAATGTTGGTACATGCTTGGCCCTGGCTGAACCCTCAGAGCCAGTGCTCATCTTTCTGTGGTACCCCTCACTAGAGAGGGAGGAGGAGGCCTCCTTGTGCTTGTTTGCACGCATTTGGTTCTTCCTGAACCCCTCTGAGATCCCAGTCGTGCTCTCTGCAAAGCTGCTTTGAGAAGAGGGGTGAAAGAAACAGAGAAAAGGAGATGATTGACAGTGGCCCTTTAGATTTCTGTTCTTAATGCACCAGTAATAAGATAAGCCTTATCTTTAAATGTTCATGGAATCAAGACTTTGATGGAAACAGGCTTTTGGGTTAATATATTTCTGATAGATAAAGCAGAATAAAGTGGAAAGACCAGGGGAGCCTACAGTATATGGAGACATACTTTTCTTTTTCTAAATCTTTCTCCTCACATGCTGTCTGTGAGTGCACATGCAAATGGTGTGTTTGTAAACACGATTTGTGTGGTTTTGGGGAGAAAAAGGGACCTAGAGGGGACGCTCTTTATGTAAGAGGCAGCTGAGGGAGACTGCAGGCAGCAGCAGACTTCAGTCGAAATGAGGAATCTTTCCCTTCCTCCTCCTGCTTCCATACGAGCCCAACTGACTCTGTCAGGTGGGCAAACGGGGGCAGGTAAGAGGCTGGAGTCTGGCATGGATTTTGCTGTCCTCCCTCTGCCATGGAAAAGGAGTTGCGTGCTGGCTCCCCGGAGGAGTTTGGGCAGCAGAGTTCTGCTGGTTGAGCTGCACAGAAGGGGGGGGTGGGACGTTACAGTCATGCAATGGGCTTGAACTGAAATGCATTAATGATCTGTTTTGCATATTTACACATTTGGATAAAATTATCTCGCAACTGTGTGTAGTACAGTGTCTGGGAAGGCCACGCTGACGGGGTACAGTCTCCTTGGTGCAGTCTCCTTGCAGGGAAGAGCAGGAGACCTGGATCACAGATTTTGGTCGCTGTTTTTTCAGTTGCATATCTGAATCACAGTTGTTAAATTTCATCTGCCCAGCCTCCCCCTCTCTTCTGTACCCCTTCCATAAGGAGTCATCGTTCCCTGCTCTTATCTCCCTGCCCAGGAACCCCTGTGCTCCAGCCACCTGAGCTATGGAAGTGGATACGGCAGGGAGGCAGAGAAAGGCAGATGAAGTCTTGTCATGCTGCAGGGCTAATCTCGAGAAGAAAACAGAGAGGAAACTTCTAATACCGCAGTAAGGCTCTGTGCTGACATACAAAGTTTGCTTTAGCTTCCAGGCAGGGAGGCAAGCTTGCCTTGTAGCTGTAAGGGAAGGAATAAGGGAAAGCCAGGTGACTCCAAATGATCGCTCCCTCTCAGGGATGCACTTGAAAAACCCTCAGCATCTTACCTTATCTGACAAAACATTGCCATAAATTGCTGCTAGCGTGTTGTGCTGGTAAATGTGGCTTGGCAAGTGAGGGGCACTGCTTGGGGGAGGGCTTTGGAGGCAGACAAAAGAATCAGTGGGCCTGAAAACCTGATTCTGGTCAACCTGGGAGAGCAAGAGAAACAAGTTTTCATTTGATTACACCAAATCTTTAGGGTGACAGTGCCAAATTAGGGTTTTGACTTCTCTTACTGTAGTAAGATTTCTTGAGGTTGGTTTGGGGTTTTGCTTGTTTTTGAGAAGTTATGAAGTTGATCTCTGAAAAGGAAATTAATGGGGCAAATGCTTAGGCTCTTTCTGAAACTGGTGACAGGAGCCTGACTTAACTCAGCTAGGGCTGGAATCAGAGTCAGGCAAATAACATTTCAAGGAGTATTTTATCTCTGTTCATGGAACAGGCTACAGATGTAGTGGAGTACAAATTCCGTATGTATTCATCACTTATTTCACTGGCTGTTAGGGTCTCGGTTCTGACTTCTTGAGCTGTGGTAACACCAGTGATGCTTCTGCTCTTGAGTGAGTGCATCAGTGCTTGTGAGCACGAGTCACGGATGCCAGTATTTGCACCATCCTGAAATTAGCTGCCTTTGAACATGTTTCACTGGCAAAGCTGGCCATTAGGAACCTAATGCATTTTAGATGCCTGTGTGTGCGTTGGTTGCAATGTATTTGTGTAACTCATGGACCTCTATATTTAATTAACGTAAAACAACTGTCTTGAATCTAAGAAGTTATCTAGTTGCAATTAGTTCTTGTTTGCTAATTAATTACCAATGAATGATTAAAGACTTGTTTACTGAGGTTTAGCAGCTATCAAAGACACTCATCTAGTACTCAGGGGATTTACTATGCAGTAACTGGATTGTTGAATTAAATTCTTATTGGACACCTTTAAACTGTGACCAAAGAACGCTGCTCTCCAGCTGCTGGGGTTTCCTCCAGCAGCTTGCCCATGTCCACCTGGATCACCCGCTGCCATGGGTAGTGTTGCTTCTAATAGGAGAGGCTGTGTGGATTATTCTAGCTTACTACAACGAGTAACTTGTTCCCTCCTGCAGATTCAAGGTAAGGAAAAACAGGTTCTCAGATTTTAGCTGTGTTGGTTCAGCTTTGTTCACGTGCACTTTCCAGTACTGTCTGTCTAACCTGACAGTTGTCTCATCTCTCCCTTCACTGATGCTCATTGCTTGTCGAACTCCAAATAGACTGCCATGAATGGAGTCTTTCTTCCTTTTTCTGTTGGGATTTGTTTGCAAACTCGCTCTTGCTTCTGTATATAGGTTTCTTTTTTTTTTTTTTTCCTTTCTTTTTAACAATTTGCTGGGTGGTTTTGTTGAATCGTTTTCAGTCTGTGGGTTTGTTTGCAGATTTAGTCTCTGTGTTTATGGTCTCCTTGGTCACCAAAACCCAAGTTTCTGCTTACCACTTGATGAATGAGAACAAGATTTATGGTGGTAATTAGTGGTTTTTACGGGTAACCAGCTTAAAGAGGCTTGAGAAAGTGGTGCGTTAGCTGCTTGCTCAAAGCCAAGCTCTTTAGGTGTCTGGAGATGTGCAACCAACGTTGCTTGCTGCTTTTGACAGCCTTGCCCTGCACGTTGTGGACAGACAGGAAAGTTAAACGTGTATTCACGTACAAGCTCTTGGTTTACCAGCAGAGAGTTGTTTCCTATAGACTGGTGTGAACAAAAGCCATTCGTGCAGATGTTGGTGAATAATAAGGGACAGAAATGTGGTTTATGAGAGCAGTTTAGAGTTTTAAGGGATGTTTTTAAAACCTGTCTTGCAGGATCTTTTGGCCTCTGATTTATCTGTCAAGGACTACTCTGTGTTTTGTTTTTTAGTGTATGGGTCACAAAGAGGCAGGAGACCAGCAAGGGTGCTGGGAATTACTGTATGGAGAGAAGTCTGGTAGGATTTCATGGAAAGGTTTCACCCGTTCTTTCATTTTCTCTTCTGCTTTCCTTATTTATAAGCCTGAGGTTTGGATTTCTTTTCTACCGGCCTCCCTCACTAAGCAGAGCTGGCAGGAAAAAAAAAAAAGAGAGAGAGAATGAGCAACTGCAGCAGAAAAGTGATTAAAAAGAATAATTAGCATTTGCCCCCGATAAATGAGCAAAGCCATTAATTAGACTGATTTACTCCTGGCTTTTTTCTTCCTTCTTCCTTTCCTCTCTGTATTTTTTTTTTCTCTTTATCAAATGGCAGCGCCTTGACTGCCCCTTTGGTACGTTTTCATCAGCTTTTCACCAGTTGTCAGAGCTAGCACCCTCCTTTCCTGGAGCCCAAGCAGCCTCTTGTAGCTAATGGATATGGAAAGCAGCCAGAGCTGATAGCTGCTAGATCTCCGCTGGCTTACAGGTGTTTCCATCATTACTGGCGTATTATCTGCCACTGGGTCTCCTTCCTCCTCCTTCTCCTCCTCCTCCTCTTCTCTTTTCTATTTCCCCCCCCCCCCCCTTCTTTGCAGCATTCTAGAAGTAATTACAGTTTTTTTTAAAAAAGAAAAAACTCTGGCAGATTTTTAAGAATTTTATTTAATGCAACACGATGTCCCGGTGATCAAATCAATTTCTTTTTTTGGCATGGTGACAAGCAGCGATGCTGCTGCTGTCGCCTGTTTGAATGTAATTACCAGGATGAAAGGGAGAATTTTAATTAAGACAATTTCCCCCACGCACCTTCTTCCCTCCCCCTTATTCAAATCATGAGCTGGGGGCTGTGTTGTGTGGTTTTTTTTTGTTTTGTTTTCGTTTATTTTTTATATATATTTTTTTATTAAGAAATATTAGCAATCATCAGGCTGTTGCTTATTATATCATGAGTGTGTCCTCCCCTCTGCTCCCACCCTGCTGAGAGCTGGCAAAAGGCGTGGGTCTGTGCAGAATGGGGGAACGATATGTGTGTTGTCTGCAATGGGGGCTTGGCAGTTTACAAGCAAATACAAGCATAAAAGTCCTTGTTTCAATTCCGAATGGTGCAAATGTGTTCACTGGCATATATGGTGCTTGGAGCCTTTTGTGATTAATTACTATGTGCATTCTTGTAATGCCCAGAGGCCAAATTTTTCATGCAGTTTAGGGTATTTGAAGCAGAGACAGACCCAAATCACTGCCTTGGAGCCAAAAAAACATAGAAACATTGTGAAATCTGGATTTAACCTTCACTCCTCAGGCCTACCTCTAATTTCAGGTAAGCATTTGTATTGTGTGCTCCAAGAGAGGTAAGAGAAGGTGCTTTGGAGGTAGAATGAGGAAGAAAAGTGCTGGCAAAAGGGAAACATGAAGTCAAATGGGAGAAGAATATGCTTGGGTTGGGTGGAAGGAGCTGGTAGGAAGCTGTGTAAAAATAAATGGGAGCTTGGAAATCGAGGCCTTTTGTGGAACGAGCTTTGCTTTTAAGGCTTAAGCAAATACAAATGGATATTTCTTATGAATCTCTGGCACCGAGATGTGTTGGCTAGAGATTTTAAAAGTAAAGACTGAATTAGGGTTTTGCAGAGAGGATGTGAGGTGCTGAGCTAAAGATTTTGGGGGTTAGTTAACCAAATTCTCCGGCTGTTCAGGCCAGTGTTTCGATTTTTATCTTGAAGTGCTTGCATGCTGGAGATCATTTTAACTGGCTGTAGTCTGGGAGAAGCGTGTCATCCTGCACTTCTACCATTTCTCTGCTCCCAAATCCCACCACTGTTGGCAACACCCGTACAAAGAGCAAGCTCCTTGCCTTTGGGAGTGCTGCGACACAAAGGGGGCATCTAGGGAAGGAGCACAGAGAGGAGCTTTCCTCATTCCTTCTGGAAGAAGCAGGGGACACTTTCCCTGTCCTGCTGAGATTTGCCGATACTTGCTTTTATCCCATACCCTGCATCACAAAACCTCTGTGCTCCCAGGCGTGGGAAGGGCACACTCTGCAGCCTGGCCACGCAAGTCTGTTAACAATCCAGAGAGGCTGGTGCAGGGTAATTCCAGCTGCCTCTTCCCCAAGGGCTGCCTCCAAAATATGCTATTTAACCTGCAGTTTTGGGACCAGGGCAGAACTATTATTTGGGATTGAAATTAGGTCTTCAAAGGGTCGGTGTCTGGGGGGAAACGTTCATGTCCCAGCTGCATTTTTGAAGCGTGTCTCATGTCAGCAGAAGGCAATTTAGACCAATGTGGGTCCTCAATTTCCCAGAACAACTGCAAGGTGATGCGCAAGTGCCTTAGCTGTGCACCTTGTGGTGGGTTCCTGAGCAGGATTAGTCCCCAGGCTCCCCACGTTTTGCCCTGCTTTCATGGGATTCGCTTCCAGCAGGGCTTGGTAATTGCTGGACAAATGGAAAAACCTGCAGAGCAAGGTAGGTGGCTGCTGAAAATGAGGAAAGCAAGCTCTGGTTTAGTCTTTCACTTGTGTAGTGGTATTCAGAGGGGTTAAACCTCTGCCTCCTGCCTTGCCTGGCATGCTGGCAGCTGTGCAGCAGCAGGGCTGGTGGAAACAGCTGAAACAAGGGAGCTGGTGGGACTGGAACCTCAGCTGAGTGGCTGTCCTTGTCCTACGCAGAGAAACTGTTCCTGCTGATAAAAATCCCTGTGTTTACACCTGTCCTTCCGAGTCCAAAGTGGAAAACGCCTTCCTCTAAGTAATTTCTGAGCAAGTCGGGTGAAAGTTGAGCTGTGGTGGGCTGTGCCTGCCAAGGTTGCGGGGTAGAGGAGGTCCGAGGGGTCTGGGTGAGGGTCAAAGCCAAAGACAGCTTGCTAAAATTGGAGGAGAGGTTACAGCATGGTGCCTTCAAAGGCCTTGGGCTCTGCAGGATCCTCAACCTGACAGAGCCCTTTGCAGGTTGGCTGCGACCACCACGATGGGCAGTTGTGTTGGAAGAGGCATTTTCCTTTGGATGCCAGCCCTCGAGGGTTTGGCAGAGCTTGGATGCCCTGGGTGAGGGAGCAAGGATTGGTATGCACATCCCAGCCACACACAAACAGATGCAAGTAATCCGAATTATTCGTGTGCAACCCAGGTCCCTGGCTTGCTCAATCCATGAGTGGAAATTGCGCCCGAGGTTAATGCACTGCAAAGAATGTACGGGAAATGTTTTGCATTTTAAACAAATAAAAATCAGTGCGTATTTTTTTAACGCTTGCTGACCAGCTCTTCACATCCTGTTAAGCTAAATATTTGCACGGCAGTAGTGCAAAGAGGGCCGAGCAAGGAGCCCGTGTGTTTCGTTTGGGTGGCTGTATATTGCGATCAGCTGCTCTTTCCTCTTCTGTCTGTTTTTCTTAGCAGGGTCAGGACGAGTTTCACAGTCCGAATGGTTCACTGCAATTCTCTACAGGATATCCTCATTTTACTTTAATGGGGAGGAAATTAATGAAACATACAGGCCCTGGGGCTTCGAATACTATACATTAATATTATCCCAACGCATTGTGGTATGTGCGCGCTCTCAGACTAAACTTTACACTGGACAGAGGAAGTTGTGATCAGATTCAGGTGCCTGTGAAATTTAAGTGGTGGGGGGTAGAGGGGAAAAAAAATAAAGGCAAAGAGAAGCTTGAAGCAGTTTCCTTCCGTTTCAGCCCCTGATCAGTGTGAGAACAGGGATGTTCAAATGGGATCAGGTCAGCACAAACCAAACAATCCGAGCTCCTAGGACAGGACTGTTTGGCTGTGTTTGTGTATCTGGGAAGTTTGTTCTGATTTGTCCGTTACTTTCTTTGGAAAGGGAAGTCTTCCATCTTCTGTGGGTAGAGCAGTGGTGGTCTTTGCAGAAGGTGTGCTGCAGGAGGCTTGCAAATCTTCCTACCTTCCTCTTCTCTGAATGAAAAACACTGCAAATGCTTTCCAATGCGTGCATGCAGGAGGGCAATAAAATGGGAGAATATCAAAGTAGTAAAGGAAAATTAAGCTCAGCTTCAGGTTTTCTTGGTGGTAGCTGAGAACAATGAGAAAATGAGGCTGAGAATGAAGCCGTTACTCCTTGTGCAAACCACCTTACAGGGCAGCAGTTTTCATGTGCCCTGTGCGTGCTGGCTGCATCCTAGCCCCTGACCGAAGGGCCAATGGTGCTTTGCCCCAGCAGTGGCCCTACAGGCTAGGAAGCCTCTTTAAAAAGACCAAAAATCTTTGGCCTTTGGTTGGAACAGCTTAGGCCCAGGGCTTTCTGCTGCCATCCTGGTGTTGCTCCTAGCTGCTTCAATCTAGCCCCTGTCCTGGTAGCTGCTCCGTGGCTGGAAGGGGTCAATAACGCTGGGCTGGGTCAGGCCCACTACTCAGAAAGCTGCTGACAGTGGATTCTGGTTTTCCTTCTGGGATTTTTGTTTTGTTTTCTTTCCCCTCGTGGTGCAATTTCCTCATGTTACAGCAACTGGCACTGTCTATGCATCAAAAGGAACAGAGTCCTTCGCATTTTTGGTGGAAGAATGTGGAGGAGAGGACCTTATTTGGGGAAATTGGCTGCATCGAGGAAAAATAAGAAGTTAAAAGGTCATCATGGTTTTGGGCTCTCGGGGGGGTACCGAGGCATTTTTGCTTTCTTTCTTAAAAATACACTAAAATGCCAGAAATTTTCTATGGGCTGAAGAAGGAAGTGACCCCCTCCTATTCCCAAACTCTGCATCGCCAACTCTGTCCATTTGATTTTAAATGTTGCTGAACCGCTTGCCTGGTGGAGAAAACCACAACTTGAATATTACCACATTGTGCAAACTGAAGGCTCTGCCTTGGGATACAGGGACAATTTATTAGTGGAAATATCTTTAATTAATTTGTGCACAAGTTCGTGTTTTTCTTTAATTCTTCTCCCCAGGCACTTGACCCATAGTAATGAAATCCGAGAGCCTTTTTCAGAAAATGACTTTCTCAGCATTTTTGTTCCTTTTAAAGTTAAGTGTATCGCATAATGACCATGAAATGTTATCCTTTATTAGGAACACACTTTTCACTGAGAGTCTTCAAATAGACTTTATTACCAAGAACTCTGTGGTAAGCTGCCATCCGCTGCCTTCCAGTCAGACAGGCCTGGCTTTGAACTCTGCGTGCGGGTATCTTCGAGGACAAGTGCTCTGCTCTGACGGCTCCGTCAGGACTGACTGTCGATGGAAGTAGGTGGGTCCTTGCTTGGGTTCCAGCCTCGAAGGATGGAAATGTAAATTTTAAAAAAGTGGTTTTGACCATGAGAAGCCAAAAGCCAGCTGAGGGGCACCTGTGAACCAGTCATGCGTGACTCCAGAATGAATGTAACCAATGGACACTGGTGCCTGGGGGCCTCATGTGTGACTGGATCCCCCTTAGGCAGGTTTAGGTTCCTCCAAATGTTGCAGCTGGAAATGCAAACCTTTTTACTAGGTCTGAGTGGGCACTGTGGCAGGTACGGCTTGTGCTGGCCTAGTCCTGGCCAGTATAGTTTTGGGGTGGCAATATCCCAAAGGCTTTCTTTTCTCTGGTTTCCCCCAGGGAAAGTTTTCCAGCTCAGAAAATTAGGACATGCCTTTAGCGAAGCTTTGGTGTCTTAGATACTTTGCTTCTCACTGCAAACAGTCCTTACGGACTGAACGGTTTCCTTTTGCACAAAGATGGATCAACAGTCCCCTGTGGTTTGGCGTGTGGGAACGTTAGCACTGACACAACAGACACGCTGGTGATTGAGGGCTTGTTTGGAGGTAAAGCTGCCAAAGCAGAATGGGATTTTTCAGTTTTTTTGCAACTGAGAAAGATGGGAGGGGGGTGCTTAACAACAACAGGCGATGAGCAGTTCTGATTTATAACCCATCTGAAATGTGTTATCTCCCCACCCCACCTCCTGCCCCGTAACTGCCACTCTGAAAGCCTGGCACCTTCTGATGCAACATTTAGGGTGCTGATTCAGTATGGATTCAGAGGACACAGTGTCGTTGCTGACTGTTTCTTAGAAAATCTCTCATTCAGATACTAACCGGGCTTTTATTCTGCTGGGCATGTGCTAGGGGAAGCCACTATGCTGTAACACGACCATGTTATCCTGGAACGGGACAGAGCTGCACAAAGTCACCTACACACCTTCAGCTGCAGGTCAGAATCCCTTTTTCTGGGGCAGTAGCACAGGGCATTTGCTTCTCCTCTTTGTCTCTGTTTCATGCCCAGTCCAAGTAGATTCAGACCCCAGGAGCTGGGGTCAGCTCCCTGATCCCAATTCACATCATGCCTCAGCGATTTGTCGTATTGCAAAGATATTATTAGCGTTTAGAAACCCTGCCACCAGCAACAGAAAGGGCTGTTTCACAAAGGGTCTGTCCCTATTGTTTTGAGGTCATCCATCTCCCTGTCCTGGTCCCGTTTTCACTCTAATTTGTTTAGACCGCAGAATGGGCGCGTGAACAACTCGTTTTGTTTTTGTTTTTGATGGGCGACCACAAGAACATTGGCTGCATGTGCTTTTCGTTTGGTTGCAGTTGAACAGCTGTTCCCTTTGAAATAACCCTGTTTCTGCTGGCTTTATTTCTTGGTTGCTCTTACCCAACTTTTCCGACCAGTAAGCTCGCTCCCTCCTCCCCACCCACCTGGCCCTGTTCCCTGCCCTCCCCACCGCTACCCTAGGAACCCTTTTGGTTATTTCAACCTCTGTGATTAAACTGGCCCCCAATTGTTATCAAGAAGATTCAGGAAGGAGGATGAAAAAAGGAAACATAATCTTATCTGAGAATAGAAAATATGATAAGGGCCCCCTATCTGGAGGCTGCAGTGTCCCTCGTGGTGGGGCTGCAGCAGTTCCTTTGAAAATAATCACCGACACCATCTCTGCTAAATCACCTTTCACACAGCTCAGGCCTTTGATACAAAGGCCTCTGGCAAAATTAGAGCAGGATTGTGTAGACCCCAGAGCAAACGCATTAAATGCTCAGGAGATCAGAATTAGGGGGCACCCAGCTCTAATTGCAGAGGAGGAGCTGTCGCGGGCAGAGGATGGCGTGCCTGTTTGTGTACATGTCTGTGCATTTCTGTGCCCCTCTGGTTGCTACCAGACGATGAACACGGCTTATAAGGTGTGACGCGCCATGCTAATTAAACGGCCTTTGTACCTTTTAATCATCTGCATAGGAGAGGAATTAAAGCTGGACCAAATGCAGTGTATGATTGTGAGTGCTCAGCTCCTGCAAAGCACTGGCAGAGCAGTCCTGTGCATGTTGTGTGTGAGCAGCAAGACCAAGCAAGGCTTTCTTGGTTTAGTTTTTCCTTTTTTATCCCCTTTTTTCCCTGCTCTCTCTCCCCCCACACCCTTTTTTTTTTTTTTTTTTTTTTTTTTTTTTTCCTCTGCCTCTTTTACTGTCAGAAGCCTCAGGGTTAAACATCTCTTGTTTAATTTCAGCTGAAATGAATTTAATAGTCTTGTATGCTAATAGGCCCTACCGGGCACATTTCTGGGGGGGGGGAAGGGAAGAATGGGACAGGACAAAACCAAACAAACAATACCCAACAGCAGTGCATTGCTCCCAAAAATTTGGCAGATGCTTGCGTTGAATATACCTGACCTGAAAGAGTTCTGGCATAGTGAGAGGGGGCTGTTGGGGCTGGGAGAGTGAAACGGGGCCAAGGTGCTTTGGGTGAATGTGTAGAGTTGCAGGAAATGCAGATATATGTCCCATAAATAGTATTATTTTAAAAAGTAAAACAATCTTCCCTGTGATCTTTCTGTAACGACTGGCTTTCTAAGCAGTGCCTAGTGGTTCGGGGTGCTGGGTCTTTGGCATGAGGTGCCTTTCGGACAGCGTTATAAAATGTCCCTTTCTAAAACAATGAGGTTCTTCCAAAAAGTCTGAAATAGTCACCTAAACAAGGAGGTTCCCCGGGTCCCAGCTTTCTTCTGATGATTGTGCATTGCTAATTGGCTTCATTCATCTGTGGTGGCCATGTCTTATATCTTTTAGGAGCTTAAACTGAAACTGGAAAAAATCTCCCAGGAACAACCCTGTTTTGCAGGTGTTAGCCATCAGCCAGATTACCCATTTCCAAGACACTTTGAGACAAAACTAAAAGTATGTTGGGGGTATGTGTATTAAAAAGACTCCACTCTCTTGTGAATTCTGTGAATATCAGGTTCGGAAGTTTTGCTTAGGGCATAGAAAGTGCTGAAATTGTCACATCTTGTGAAATAATTTCAGTAAAGAATCCAAGCTGAATTTGGCAAAGCTCAAACTGTAACGGAGCTCCTTTGCAACGTACTCATCTGAAATTAATTCCCTTTTTCCTGTGGACAGAACTACATTTTTTCTCATGGTTTTGTGAGGGGATGCTGCAACAAAAGGGAAGGACGTTACAGCGTTGTCACCTGGTGTCTCAAGGCAAGGTGCAGACTCCAGGACTACATTGCTATTTTAAGGTAAAAAGTTTAAAGTAACAAAATGTTAAGTGTTGGCTTGGAAGCAAACTGCAGTGGTGGGAAATTGGCACAAGGAGTGACAGATAAGCTCAGAAACCCTTGTCTTTCTGCTGATCTGGTTTTCAGGGGCTGGCACTTGTGAATGCAGCCCATTGAAAAGGAGAGCTATAGCGGGTTGGTGTGTAACAGAGAAGCGGTCCGTGTGGGATAGGGTTGTGGATGACTGGCAGAAACTTGTGTCCAGTTTTTTCCAGATACACAAAATATGCCCTTTAGGTCTTTTCCTCCTATTCTTTCCTCCCGACAGCGAGAGTTATGGATGGAGGTGCCAGCCTCAACTTTAAATTTCCTGTCGCATGTTGATTTGTGGGATATTCATGCAAGTGAAAAACACGTTGATTTGTGGAGCCTTCACAGAGGGCTGAGCAGTGACTTTGAGCATAAATCCATGTTACCTTTCAGAGATGGGTGGAATCCTTTCCTTTACTTCTATAGCTGTCTATGAACTGCACCTCTTCCAAACCCTAAGGTCTCCTTGATGCTTGTGGGAAGCTCAACTCTGAGATGTCCCAGAAGGAGCTAAGCTAAAAACACAGGTTCATCAAGATGGCTATTTTAAGTGTTGTTTTTTTTTTTTGCTTTTTACAATTGGTCTTAATTGCTGACTCAGAGATGCTATGCTCTGATTTGCTTGCGGAGAACGAAGCAAGGTGCAGGCCAGCTGAGGCAAGCTGTCACTTCAACTGCAAAACTGCTCCTTGAAGTCGTGGTCTGGAGGCATTTGTGTCCTGCAGCACCCCTCTTGTATCGGTGACCCTGCAGGTTTGTAAGGTGATGCAATGAAATGTCTCAGGGAACTGATATGGCTGCAGGAGAAAGAAACCCTGCTGTACAGTTGTGCATGTTTCTTGTGAAAGTGGATCAATCCCCATGCCAGGCTAATGTCAACGCATGGCTGCAGCAGCACCGCAAAGGGATTCATGTGCTGTAGGGCAGAGACAGTCAGGAGGGGAATCCCTTAAACCCATACTGCTGGAGAACTTGTAATGTGAAACCCAGCAAAGCAGGAGAGTACAAGTGTGTCAACAGTTAAAAAGAGAGAAAAAGGCAGGGAAGACTGAGTGCTAATTTAAAACTTTTTTTCCTCTTAAACAACTTAGAAGTCGTTTCTGATCCCAAAGTGTTGAGGGGGCTGTTCCAGCAAGCTTGCAATGCAGAAAGGAGGGAGTGGAGAGAAAACAAGCAACACCGACAAGTGCACGGTCAGTGAGACTCAAAACTCCTTGTCTGAGTTTTCACAGCAGAAGGAGACGTCAGCCACCGTAAGGGGAGAGCTTTCCCATGCTGTGTCTGACCCCGGCCTCCTCCTCTGTGCCGCTAGAAGGGGCTGCGTGCAGGGCTGGCATCCCGCTCCGGTTTGCAGGCCCTTTTAATGGTTGCACCTTTTAAAAAGGGGTTCCCAGGCATTGCTCAATCTGTAACCTTTGTGCACTTCCTGCGGAGCGCACTCTTAAATTATTTTTTATCAAAAAGGCCCAGAAATTTGATAGGGGAGATGAGAAGATGGGCACAACCAGGGAGGATAATAAAGAAGAACTGTCACTTCCCCGGCTGGAGCTTTGTTGGCCCTCCTGCTTTCTGAGATAAAGACACAGCGGCTGGTCTGGGTTCTATATCAAAAGACTGATTTGGCTGCTTGATTATATATGAAATATAGATTTAAAGCTTAACTTATGTTACCAAAAGCGAATCAATTGCAGAGTAAAGCCTGACACATTTGTTATGATCACTAAAGAGCTTTGCTGGGCTTGTTGATGCTCGTAGTGGCTGGAGGGGCTTTAAAAAGCTGTTTGGAACCCGTTTACTGAGATCTTACCTGTTCAGAATACGTTATTTATTAATAACAGCTTGGGGTGGGAATATTTTTCTCTTTGCTATCCTTCTGCCCTGAGTTTCAGGAACCACCTCCAAAGGAGGAGTTAAACATCCTTTCAGCAGGCAGAAAGGGAAAAAGGAAGGCAGAAAGGGAAAGAAAGGCAAACTTCCAGAGCCATGGTCCAGAATGGCTGTGATCTGGCCAAGTCCTTAAGTTCTGAAGATGACCTTGCACAACCCCCTGGACAAATGCTTTGCTGGATCTGCTGCTTTAGGCTTTGTTCCTGGAAAGCAGAGTGTGTTAGACACAGGGAAAAGCCATCCTAACGTGACTAAATGGCTTGTGGTACCCGTGTGAGCTCTCCCAGAACAGCCCGGCACGTATCTGTGGGTACTGGAGGAAGAAACACCTCTCGGGGGCCGTGGCTCTCTGCCAGGCTCACCTCCCTCCCAGCGCCGACAAGTGCACAGCCAGAAGGTCAGGGCTGCAGCGGGGATTTGCCAGAAGCCGTGGTTGGAGCCTCCCTGCCTTGGCTGACAGGCCTCTGGGGCTTGTCTTGTCACAAATGACACACACATGCATGCACAAATAAAACCCTGGCAATCTCTTTCTGCAAGAGCCTCGCTGCTTCCAGGGGGAAGGAGTGCAAAGTAATTTGATGCCTTCATTATCTTCATAACACGAAGCAATTTGTCAGCAAACTACTGTGCGGCCTGATTCCTGATTGCAGAGAAAACCAGGCTGGGAGAGAGCACTGTTATTTGCAACTAGTTTAAGCATTGTTCTTTTCAGAGGAATATAAATATACTGTGTAGAGCTGGCTCATTAGACACTTATCCGTTTGTATTTATGGTTTAATTAAATAACTGCGCAGGAGGACCTTGGTTTCTAATCATAATAACAATAACAGTTTTGCCCTCCTTATGACAGTTTCTTTCTGGGGAAGGCTTTGTAGGCATGAGTGCATTTAATCTGTCAGCTCCCGTCCCTTGAAGGAAAGAAAGAAGAAAAATATTTTATCCCTCATTGTACAGGTGGGGTACCGAAGGGTGAGGAGCCTCAGTGACCAGCCACAGGTTGCCCTGGCCTCTGGCTCCTGGTGGGAACACTGTTTTCTGCCTGAAACACAGGGTAAGGTTGTTCATTTGGGTAGTTAATTGCTCTTTTCATCTTAAGAGATGGGGACCCCATGGAGCTTCATTCACCTCCCTTCTTGTTTTCTCACATATTGCAGGCTGAGGCCAGCTTTCCAGTCCTCCCAAGTCTTGCTTTTGGATGAGTTCTGTTTGAGCTGCAGATTTGGAAGAAAAAATTGCTTGTTGTGCCTCTAATTGTAACCCAGAGCAGGAAGGATTCATGTCCTGGATACGATCCCTACGCAGGGGGACCTGAGCCACTCCCCATCCTGGAGGGGAGCCCCTTAGGGCCAGAGCACAGGTGAGGATATGCAGGACAGGGGCAGGAGCTACCTTCTACTGTAGGCATAGCATGGATGTAAAATGGATTACAAACCACCAGAAAAGCTGCAGCTGAGTTAAGCATCCCTCTGTCTGTCTCTGAAGGTGGCCCCTAGCCTGATATTTATTCCTTTTTGTTCTAGTCTGTGTGTGCACTGTTGGCTTCAGACCTACCAAACGCTGTCGGTTTCTTGTCATCCCATATTTCCTATAAAAACAAATCTACGGAAGATTTGCCTTGAGTTTTTGATGTGAGAGACTGTCACAGCTCTGGCATGGGGGCTGGGTGAATGTAAAGCTACTTCTAGGTAAAGGCAGACTTTCTGCATCCACCTACCCCTTTACTTCCTTGCTCTCGCTCCCCTCTGTGATCTCGAGCTGGGACAGAGGACAGAAAGGTCATGAGACCTGATCAGGCATGCATCTT
Source organism: Aythya ferina (assembly GCF_964211825.1). Classification (NCBI taxonomy): domain Eukaryota; kingdom Metazoa; phylum Chordata; class Aves; order Anseriformes; family Anatidae; genus Aythya; species Aythya ferina. The sequence goes on from NC_140306.1 coordinate 11,768,447, forward strand.
CAGGCAGTGCTTTGACTTTGAGGCTGAATTTTCTCTCTGAAAAGTCAGGGGAAATCTAAAGGAGCTGCCTGTTGCTTAGAGAATAGAGAGGAAGAAAGCTTTGACATCATATTTTGTTGTTCGTAATCCCTATGGTAGCTGCTGTTTTGGGTTTTTTATTTTTTTCGCTCTTCTATGTTTAATATTGTCCCTTAAATTGCTTAAGCTTCTTTTTCATTTCTTCAACTCAGTTAAATCAGATTCCCCGGTACCCTGAAATATAAAATACATGGAGGTTTTCTCTAAAGCATAGTTTATGCAAATAATTCCCTCTCTGCATTCCTGTGCTAGAGTCAAGCACTGCATATCTGATTGGGCTCTTAATGACTTTTGGGAATCATTTAAATATCTAGCTGACTAGCCCAGTTAATAATCAAAGCTGCAGCTCCTTGAAGCAGGAGTGACTCATGGAAGAAGAAGAAAGCTTCTGGTTATTTCTAAGCTGTGCTCCTGCCCCTTCACCGACATGCAGCCTCTGAAGGGCACGGTGTTATCAGATGTTCCCAGGCAATGTGCATCCTCTCTGTCTTGCTCCCAATCACACGTTCAGGTGATACAAACTGCCAACTCGGTTTCTGAACATCTGTTGCCTGTGCATCCCGTTGCAGAGAGATCACTGAAGCTTGCAGATTAAGCAGTTCAGGGGCAAATTTAGTGTTTGAATTGCAGATTTTTCGAGGGGGGAAACCCTTAGAAGTTGCAGAGGGGATAATGGTTGGGAGGTGACTGCCTTTTACTCTTGTGTGCTTAAGTGTGCCCTGATGCTGCTAGTACCAGCCGTGAATGAATCAGAAAACAGGGAACATTGGGATTTTACTTTGGAATTACTCATCTAATTCAGGATGTCCTTTTCCAAATAAGTGTTACTTTACTCTGATGCTTGTCCCAGTTTTTAAAGTATTTTCAGACTATCTCACTTAATGGCTTCTGAAGTTTATGAATAGAATCTCTATTTTTGTTTTCTGTTCTAGTGTGTCGTGGATCATTGTCATGTGCTGTTACTGCTGGTGGCATGGCAGCCAGACAAAACTACGCTTTGGAGATGGAAATGTTTTAATGGAAAAACAATCATCACTGTAAGTTTCCCCTTCTCCTCCCCCCCTGAAATACCCTCCCAAACTCTAACGTGATGTTAGGGACTACCTTTGGCAACTCTGTATCCTCTGTTGTGTCCTGGATGGCAGCATTCACTGGGACGTGCTGCTTCTCTGATTTATGAATCAAGATATATTCCACCAGAGAGAATGAGTGCCTGGGGGAGGAGAGCAGGGCTTTGATCTCACTGTGCATTTGAAATATGACTGTAAAATCTGAATTAGATTGTAATCTCTTTGGGGCAGGGACATCTTTGTTTGCCTTGTACAGTGCCTAACATGCTTTGGGTGCTACATTATCAACAGCAGAGGGTGAGAAATGAGCAAGGAGCTGTTCTATTCTTGTCCTATAACTATTAGTATGTTTTCTTTCCCCTGCTCCCTGTCTCCATAGTAGCGTGACTTTGCTGAGCTCTGTGATCATAGCTGTGTTGGGATGGATCCACAGCCCAGCCGTCGCACAGGGTTTGGGGCTCTGCTGTGCAATTCTGGCCTTGCGGGTAGTGGGGAAGAAAAAGAGGGTAGGGAATGACTGGTGCTGAGCACTGTCTCTTGTGTGCATTGTGTGGTGCTACACTAAAAAATAGCTGGAAAAGTACTTTGGGATCACTTCTGGGAATGTGTTTTCTCTGGCATTGCAGGAAGCAGCCATGGTGCTGGCTCTCCACCTGCCCCCAGCCCTGTGCTGCAGGCAGTGCAATGGCAATGTGCAGTGAGATCCTGTGGCTAACCTGTAATGCCCAACTATCCATGGTTGGCCTCAAGCAACCCTCTGTGGCCTCAGGATATCTTGAAATGGCAAAGAAAATCATGGGGTATGTTTGCATCTGAGAGGAGGCCAGCAGCCTGTTGACCCAGGGTTTTTATTGCTCACAGACTGCCCTAGCGAATAGCTCAACTGCTGGGTGTGCTACTTTTTCCGGTTTGATGTAAAGGGTTGCAAAAAGCAACCTTAGCATTTGTTGTTCTAGATGTTTTCTTACAAATAAGTTCTTAAAAGCCACTGAGAGCCCCTTTGTTGCCCTTTGGAACAAAGTCCCAGTTCTTAAAAGGGGTCTGTGACTTTACTTGTCAAATACATGAGCAACTGAGGAAAGCAGTGCCCATCTTTCCTTCTGGAAAATAGAATCCCCTGATGAGAATCCCAGACACACCCCTGCAATGGGCTTCTGGGGCCAGTCACAGACTTTTTCCTCCACCAGTGTGAGCACAGAGGTGCAATTTGAGGGCTGATAGACACGGCTTTCTCTTGATTTGATGTTTTGGAGTAGGTGTACAAAGACTGGGGGATTTAGTCACCAGGCTGAATTGCCCTAAACCCACAAAAATCTCTCTTCAAGTTTCCTCTCCTTCCCTGCCTTCTTGGGATTTGCTATTGAAACAGTTGTGATAAACGGTGTATGTGGCTCTGCTTTTTAGGCAAAAGATTGGGTTTCTGTCCACTCCGCTCCTGTTGGCTGGGATGCAAGGACAGTAGGTCCCACAGTCTTCTCAGTTCTTGGAGTTGTACAGCTTTGGGATAGAGGGCTGTCCCTCTGCAGGATGCCCTTTTGCAGTGGGGAGGACGTTGACCTGATGGCAACCACTTTTTGCAGAGTGGAGAGCAGAATGGGCTCTGAGATTCTTAGGACTGAGCTGGCTGAGGGAGTAGATTGTGGTTCAGAGAGAGACAGAAAAGATGTCTTTCTTGAGATCCACCAAACTGCCAGACTTAAAACTGATACAGGTAGGTGATGTCTCCAGATGCCCACAGGTATGTTGTTCTAAAATGGCACGTGTTGTACCTCACTTTGTATGGGCTACTGAGCTGTGTCCTTAAACACTCACCTAATTGTCTTAGTTCTTCAGCTACAAAGATTCATTAGCGGAGGCTGAAATTTCTTCCATCCCCAGCCAGAAACAAAAAGGCAAAGGACCTGTGAAAGGGAGGGGGAATTGCTCAGAAGGAGATGTTGCTGGCAGATGACTACAGCGAATCTCACGGCCCCTTTTAGCGCATCTGTCTCTCCAGAGCAGTTGATGGCATATGCAAAATGCAGCAAGTCCTTGGGCTATTGTGTAACTTGGGGGATGCATGCAGCCTCTGTTCATAATTAATCATTTAAGCAGCAGTAAAATCAAGTGACTTTACTGACAGTATCCAAACTGCTGACCTCAATGCATTTTAAAAGTTCGCTGGATACTGAACCTCGAATGACCCATGGATGGATCTGGAATAATAATTTTCATAATCCTCAAGTCATTATCTTAAGAGGGAACGTATTGTTCTCCTAATTAAGTCCGTCCACACGCTGTGCATCTTCCCATGCAAATGCACTGTGCATAAACTAATTAAAAGAAATATACAGCCACAAGGACTTAAACTGTCTTTTGTGCAATCTCTTTAAATTATAAGGAGCCTCCCTCCTCCCCCTTCGCACACAGTCTAACAAGGGATTCAGCACCATATTCAGCAGGGAAAACCACTGAGTAGTTTTGGATCAGAATGTGGAATTCCCTAAAATTTATTAGAAAGCCTTTGCTTTATGACATTTTTGTGAGTCCCCTGGATGTGTAGAAGACCTTAATTAAGAGAGAGTTATGATAGCTTAATAAGAGACAGTCCCTGCCCTGAAGAGCTTACAGTCTAAACAGACAAGACAGCCAAAAGCTGAAAGAGCTTCATTTTGCAGTTAAACAGTTCAGCCATTGAAGAGTTGAATGGCTTTTTCAAGGTCATACATACAGAGCTGGAAATGGGAGCCAGTCTTCCTCCATCACTGCAAATACACGATTCTTTCACCTTTAGCAGTAGACCCAAAAGACGCAATGCATAAAAACCTATTTGATGCAACAGCACCAGAAAGCAATATCCCAGAAACTTGCTTGTGTTGGGTTAGATGAGAAATGGCTGCAAACCTTATCGTCTGTTTTCGGTAGCTGCTTCAAGTTCTCTGGTGGGGTGAAGGCTGTCCCTCAGAAATGCCATTTTTTAAGGACAGGTGATCATCTTAAAATATTTCTTGTTATCTCTTCCCACTTACATCTCAGCAGCACTGCATGGATGTAGCAGAAGTGTCACACGCACCATGCCAGCAGTGTGTGTGCTCGTGTTGTCTCCGTGCCTCACACGTAGGTCCATGATCTTGATGAACCCCAGGCTGGCACCTGTATTTGGTTGTGGCAAGGACATGAATGAGGCAGGTTGAAACATTGTCAGGGTCAGCCTTTTTGTTGTAATCTCCCTTGGGACTGCTGCTGACATTGCCTTCACAGCAGGAGCAGAGCGGAAGCTCTGGCTGTGTCTTGCTTGCTATTTTACGCTCCTCTTGTAGGATGTGTCAGTATCTGGTGCCTACACGTCTACCAGAGCACTGTGACACTTCTGCTTGCTCTCCTCCTGTAAGAAATCAAGCGCAGTTAAGTACTTTGTCCAATATGCCATCATGGTCTCCGTGGGTGCAGGAAGGGGTGTCTGTGCATACTGATATGCTAAATTGTTAAACTACTGACAGCAAAATAATTTGGATTTTGTCTTGCTCATTTTCTCCCACAAACTGTTCTTAGCTTCTGAGGCTATGGGATAGCACGGATTAAATCTGGGGCCTCTGGGCTGCAGAACTATGTTGTAAACCGAGTCTGAGTATAAGATCATCTCAGTGTTTTCACTGGTCTGAATGGTCATCAGTGGGTCTGGTGACAGAGACTCTGGCATTTGCAAATATCACATGGATGACTGTGGACCAGCTCTGCACAAAGGCAATAAGTGACAGGTCATGGTAAACGGGACAGTCAGCAAAGGAATGGTTCGCAGGAATAAAAAAGTAGTTTTTGTGCAACTCTGCTCTGAGCCAGGTGGAAGAGCACCAAGCAGCAGATGAAGATGGGCTGCATAGTACACAGTGCTGCACAAGTCCTGAGTTCTGCCAAATGGCCATTACTTGGTGCATGCAGCTTCTGAACAAGTGATATCTGCAATGCTTGAGACAATGGAGCTGCAAATTTCAGGAGCAACTGATCAGCATGCATGAATGCCTTCCACAACGGGACTAGCTTGGGAAACTGTCAATCAAGCCTTCAAGAGCCCAGGCATGGTTGTTAGCTGGGGAGTGACGTATTCCATCTTCCAGAGGGAGTCTGTCATTGCAGAAATGGGAGCAGGCTGGATTTGTATTGTCTTCTGATTTACACAGCTTTGAGCACTGTCAGAGAGAGGAGATAGGGTAGACCTTCGACTTGTTTTGGATAGCGATTTGCACATGGATTTTGAGAAAATGCAGGGGGGTTCCTTGCTCTTTTTTTTTTTTTTTTTTTTTGGTACTGCGTGTTTAGAAATGCAAAGTGAAAGATCTAATTTCCTTAGGCTGTTCTTGATCGCTGCCTCATTCCTTGCAAGTGCCAGGTTTCCTGACAGCATCCCTACCAATGCAGCAGTCACTGAAGCAGGCAGCTGGAGAAGGAGGGTGAGGAAGAGTCTGGCTCTGCGGCTGGGAGGCCCCGACAGCACAGCATCAGAACCGGAGCGAGCAGGCAGTTCTCTTATCTGATGTAGCCTGGAGACCAGACAGATAGGACTGCAGCAATCAGTATGATGGGAATGTGGTGGGTGGACTCTACCAAGAGAAAAGAAACCCTCCCCTCTATGGATGAGCCTTCATCTCTCTGAGATGTTCCCCCCTCTGGAGTCCTCATTCCGGTAAGAGGGAGGATCTTTTCCCCATCCAGCCATGAGATGAAAGAGTGCCCCCCATTTGACACTTCATGAGTTGGCTGAACCCTACAAAATGATCTTCATAAAATCCTGATTCCAGAGCATCAAAGCCTTTTCCTGACTGGTAAAAACCCTAAAAATTCCTGGAAGAACTGCCAAAGGGCAACGGGGCTGATTCTGTCAACTGCCTTTGGTTAGAGCTGGGTTTGGTTATTTATGGGGGCCGGGGGAGGCAAGAACTTTCCAGATGGGCGGCTGAACCAAATATAACAATGATAAAAATCAATGCAGTTATGTGAAGGAAAAAGAATGCCTGCGCCGAAGGCCTGCATGAGGCACACTTCTCTGTGCTGAAACATCCCTCAGCACGGTGCTGCTCTTGGCATCTCACCCCACGTTGTTTCATCCCCATGCATTGCACAGGCACCTCCTGTGTGTCTGCTGAAATGTGGCTTTAGCTGAGGGTATCCTAGCTAAGTTGAATGGTACCTAACAAGACCATGCACTGATTGAGGTGTAAATACCAATTTCTGCTAAAAACACGGCCAGAGGAGTGATCAGCTAAGTGCTGTGATTCCCACCCCAGTGAGCTGACAGTAGGGCTGCTCGCAGCCCCTGCAAGAAGCCAACAACTGATTTAGCAGCATGATATTTGCTTCCTCTGAAAGGTAACAGTGATTCGGTGTTCAGGTCATGCTGGGACTCCAAGGAAAGGTGCTTCTTGCTGAAACACTGTGATGTTCCCTGGAGCAGATGCATCTTTTGTCGAGTGATACCTCACACAGAACTGGTGCATAGGGTATCAAGCAGGTTGCGTGGAAGCCTTGGGTGAAAGGCAAAATATAAATATGAATGTTTTCTGTCTGAAATGCCTGGAGAAAGTTGCTGTTGTGGTATGACGGTGTACAGGAACTGAGCAAGCAGGGGGACAACCTTCAAACTCCTCTGGGTTCTTAAGTCACCTTGAAATATTAATTCTGATTGCTTAGAGCGCTGTTCATCTGCGTGGCACTCACCGCATGCTTCCAGGTCAGGCTAAATACTGTCTCTTCTCCAAAGGCTTTGCAGTCTGGGAGCACAAGGGAAGAGAAAACAGAAGAAAAGGCAGAACATATGGGACTGGGACTGGTTGTTATGTCTTTGTATGCATTCCAAAATAGAGGATGAAGATTTATTAATTCAGTCAAGAAGAAGCTTGCTTGCCATCTACTTTGGGAGGAAGCATGCTGAGTATCTGGTATAAGTGGGAAGATGGCTAGGAGTCAGGACTGAGAGGGAGAAATGAAATGTCTGGTGAGAAGGGAAGCTTCCTGGGGAGAGTTGGAGTTGGAGAGACTGCAGACTGCCTCTCGCTGAGTGTAGCCTTGGGTTTCTTGCATTAGTGCAGGTTTGGATGCCTTGCATGGGTGTTTAATAGCCACACAATTATCTGGTTCAGTATCAACATCGTCCTAGTCTTTTTTAGAGGTATCCTTTGGTGGAAAGCCTTCAGTATTGTCATGGAAAGTATATGTAAACTCTACATTCTCCCTTGAGCAATTACATTTTTCCAAAGTCCTCTTGTACTTGTTTTGGTCTGGTATTTGCACTTCTTGGCCTCGTCTGTTGAGCAACTTGTGTTTACACTGCTGAAGAGGTGTTGAGGCTCAGCCTGCGAAGGTTGCTGTTCATCACTGTGCAGGGAGTTCCAGCTCTAGGTAAGTCAAATGAAACGGGGAACAACTTACCCAACAGGCAGCCTCATCCAGTTGTTTTGCTGGTGGTTGTTTTTTTTGTTTGCTTTGGTCTTTTTTTTTTTTTTATATATTTTTTTTCTTGTTTAGGTCAGGCTCTCCATCTGTGTTCATAGTCCTGCCATCAGGTTTCACCAGACTGCTGTTTTGTGGAAGCCCAGCTCTGGTCACAGCCATCAGTCAGCTGAGGTACTTGCTCCTCTCTGCTCCTTACTCACAAGCAGACCCTGCTTGCAGCACTTCAGCAATTTGGCAAGGAGAGAGCCAGGATGAGGTGAGTGATTTGTTCACTAGCGTGATGGCAGGACCCCTGGTTCTTGTTAAAGGCACGGGAGATAAGAGATACTGTTGATGTTTTAAGGTGTTCTTATCATAGACTTGAGCCCCAAATGGCACTTCATCCACACTTTCTCTCCAGCTTGTTGATGAAAATGGAGCACTTTCTCCCGCTGTCTCCAGTCTCTGGAAAGCCCCTAGACAAAAGAATAATTTTTCAGACACATCATTTCCTTTTGTGAATCAAACTCTAACCCCTTAATGTTCAGCAAATAATTTGTTCCAAAGGGACTGTGTTGTATGTGATCGTAATTACATTTGGTTTTTAATAATCATAAACACTCTTATTTTCTAAGAACCAGCAAAACTGATTTCCAAATCATTTAATTTGAATGGCATGTTTTGTGTTTGTGTAGCATCTTCTCCCCCCATACACACTTCTAAAGAAAAACAAACAATGTATTAAAAAAAAAAAAGGCAAGTGTGGGGGGAAAAACCTTGGAGAACTTTAAAAGACTCTAAACCTGAAAAGGGAGGGTGGGATCAGCTAATTTGTCCCTCTTTTGTGTCGTTTATTAAGCCTTTTGTTCTGGAACGCATGGGTTCAGTGGGAAAGCGGTTTTTGATATATAATGTATTTACTTTTGCTAATTAATTAAAGCAGTATTCATATGAAAATGCCGACTGATAATGGCTTTCACAGCAACAACTGTGTTTTTTAAAGTAGCAACTTTTAATTACAAATTGACTGGCAGAAATATATAAACCCAAATATTGTTCCACTGATTTCCTTTTAACTGTGTTACTCTTGCTTGATTTATCGGATTAGGGCTTTTCACACATAGTGCGTACAAGATATTGTTTTTAATGAGAAATTAAAAGATTACCAACAATACCCATAAACCATTAAAAACACAAACTCTAGATGAATGGTAATTAGACAGAATGATTTGAGGCTGATAAATTGAAAGCAATTAATGTATTTGTTTGGGATTCTGAAGATAGCTGTGTTCCAGAAAGCACTGAAGGGTTCAGATTTGGTGCTGGATTGAGTGCGGAGATACCTGCACAGCTTCAGGTGTCCAGGGTACCAGTAAAGCACCAGTGGAGAAGATGCTGAGGGGGCTTCTCTGGTCTTTGAGAAGGGGGAGAGGTGAGAAGTCATATGAAAGGGCTTTGTGGGGAGGGCTGAAGGGATACATCAGAGCAGGGCTGCCTTGGATCAAGCCTTTTCTGTGTTTTGTTATCTGTGACATAATGTAAGGGGAAACTTGAGGAGGTAAGAGGGGGATAAGTCCTGAGGACAAGAGTAAAGGCTCCTTATCTGTGCCGTGGTTTATCAGTATTGAGTCTTCTGCTTAACTCGAACAGTCCTGAGTCAATGAGCCTGTGTGAGGAGCTGAGGAGGAGCTTGCATTTGGAAATGGTGGATTGTAACCCCAGCAAAATCATCCTGTTCCTATTCCTGCTCATGGTCTTGGCAAAGCAAATATTTCAGAATGCTATTTCATCAAAAGGGAGAACTGTTGGGTGGTGATGCTTTTGGATTTTGTGTCCCTTGTACTTAGGTCTAGAACAGAGCTTACCATGATTTCCTATCTCAGGAGAAATTTTTAGGACATGAAAAATCGCAAAAATCAAGTAACCTCCTAAATCCAGGATTGGTATGTCTCTTCTCAAAAATATTAAAATAGTCCTTCACCCCAAAACAGAAAGCCCCAGGCAACACATGATCTGAACAACCAAAACATCTCATTTAATTTTTACTTACTTTTTTATTTTCAAGTCTTTTCCAAACGTAAATTAAATATTGAAATGAAGAGTCATGGCAAACAAAAACTTGCAATGTTTTTCTCATTTTCCCTGAGCGAGAAATATTCATCAGAATCAGCCCTTTCTTACATACAGTGTTTTGCTTATGATAATTTGGCATTTCTGACTGGGGGGGATGGAAGGGGGGTCATAAAAAAAAATTCTTGACATGGAACTGTGCAAGTGGAACTCCCTTCTTCTCCACCATCGGCTTATCTCTCTGTTCCAATCCCTCCTTTAGATGTATTTCTTCCATGAGGCTTTTCAGCGCTTATCCGCTGTAGAAAGAAATGCATTATTTAACAAGGCAAGAGCCAAGAGAACAGTGCCTGCCCTTCACGTTTAACCATCAGCTGCTGGTATCTTGTTCAGGGAAGCAGGTTTTCAAAGGAGCTCAAGCTCTTGAAAGCCCTTACGAGAATGGATGCTGGTGGGAGCTCAGCTCTTTTGACAACCTGACCATCAGGTTCCTAGTGGGAACTGTTGGACTCAACCAGATTTTTATTTTTATTTTTAGGTTTTGCTCTTTAAAAAAAAAAAGTTCTCTGGAAACTGACTGGAGCAGGAGCCCTGTCCTCTGTCCCTCTCATGCTTTCTGCTGTGTCTCCATCCCTTCACAAAACAAGGATGTTGGCTCTCCTCCATCCCGCTGGAGTCACGGTTGGCTGCAGAGGAAGGCAGGTGTGTTAGCAAAGAGTTTCTGAGTTTCTTGCTTCCAGGGATGAACTGGACAAGGTACGGCTTAACCCACAGGGCTTACTCTAGGGAACATTTGCTGGGTTGTTGCCACTGCTGTAAAGTAGCATCTCAGGCATTTCATTAACTATTTTTCATTCCTCCTACACCAGTTCAGCCATCAAATTAACAAATAAGGTTCCTGGAGGAGCCACCTGGGAGCTATTGCAAAAGCTGGATGCCAGTAAAATCCAGTTGCATGTTGCAAAAGGGAAAAGACCAATAAGGAAACAATAACAGAAAAGCTCTATTAAAAAGGCATATGGATACAATGTTGCTGGCCCAGTTAATGAACCTGTTATATTCAGTAGTGCAATAAAATCCAAAGTAATTGCAAATGAAACTTAATGCCTTGTAAAAGAGTTCAGCTCCTTTCTTCCATGGCTACAGCTTTTTGAAATAAAGGCCTGATCCAGCAGGAGGTGTATGTGTGCTGTATAGCTTAAACGGTGTTTTAGGAAACATCTGATTAGCTGAGGACAATGTTGAGGTTGTTTCTAAAGTTCCTGCTTTTTAGGCCAGCCCAGCCTTCTGCAGGAGAATGTGACCTCGACCCTGTGCATGTGGGATCCTGCATGTTCTGGTCTTCCCTGCAGTCTCAGGCATCACTTCAGACTGGTGCAACCAGGAAGCTGTTGAAGTGATGGTTACTTTTTCCCCATTTCTCAAATTCCTGTGTTTTGCCATTGTTCTGACTACCCTGGTGAGCTCAAAAGCCCTGTGAAAAGCAAGGCAGAGGAGTCCCTCTAGCCTTCCCTGTATATGTATTCATTCTGGGCTTCAGCCCAGACTTCTTCCTGACTTTTTCATGACCTGTGATTCCTACCTGCTTCAAACTCCTTTCATTTAGGGAAAATAGACTGAGCCTCATGATTTTTCTTTTATGGACTTCAGACAGTAACAGTTTCTGTATGTCATAAGGCTAAATCCTGATAGTCTTCGCTTGGTTCTCAGGTCAAGCTTCCTTCGTGCCAATAAGAAATATATAGAAGGGAGAGGATGTGCAGCACCACCATTTTCTAGTGAGGCTATTGATTTTATTTTTGGTGATTTAGTACCCGATCCCTGGGGATTAAATAGCTGCTTGATAGTTTTAGCTTCATTTTAAAAGCATGTTTCCAGTCCTTATGTTTGCGTAAACTCCATCCCCCCCACATAATTTGAAAATGTGACTTGGTTATGCCTGAAAGACTAAGGATCCAGAAGGCAGAGAAAAATAACCCAAAGCTGATTGTTATTAAAAACAACCACCACCCCCTCCCCGAACTGATGGTATTTGAATTCCTGGGTTTGCATTGCTGATTTGGGGCCAGGAGAACTGAAGGCAGGTAGAAGCCTGACTTGCATTAGATTAGAAGCTGGGACCTGGCAGTTTGCTTGAAAATGGCCTGAGCCTGGTGAACGACCACCTCAAAATGGGGTGAGCAAGGACAGAACAAGAGTCACAGAGGGAAATATGAGCCCTCAGAGAATCCTTCCTAATTCCACCTATAAAATATCATTTTTCAGGAGAGATGTATCAGTCCTACAAAGGGTACTGAACCTTTCTTCTCCTTACTAATCATTTTTATGTTTAATTTGCAATGCTTCGTTTCCCCACACGAATTGACTATCGCTGGTAGATAAAGCTGCGAACGGCCCTTTTAAGTTCAAATGATGGTTCTAGTTGCACATTCCTCAGTTAAAAATGTGCAGTGTCCTTCTTTCCTGGCATGTGCTAGCAGAAGTCATGGGGTGCAGTCTGAGAAATAGCCTGTGCTTGCTTTATTGTTGTTCTTTCCTTCCTCTGATGGCATGAGTCAGGGATACTGTTAGTCTCTGAAATGACAGTGTCTCCATTTCAGCAGTTACTCTGTCCATTTCATTGTTTTACTGAGCTCTGGCAGGCTATAAAGTTTATCTCGAGTCTGTGTAGTTGACAATAAAGGGGCAAATTTCTGAAACTCTAGTGGGATTTCTAGAGAAAGCTCCTTCCCGCTTTCCTCCTTGAAAGGAAGCAACCTCCTGCAACCTCACCAGCCCAGTCCTTTCCTCACTGGGCTGGGGCTGGACTCCTTTATTGGTTTCCTGTGTAAACGTGGGTTTGACTTGGCTTCTGTCAAGGTTCTTGCTGAAATGGGTCCAATGCTTTATCCTCACGGCCACCCACGCACGTGAATTCCTGGGTATCATAAATCGGTTAAGATCCATGCAAGTCATGGCACCTCTCCCTCCTCACCCCTTTGTCCACCCCTGGGGAACTGTGCAGCATTGTAAATGGGGGCAAATGCGGATAGGTTTAAGGTGGGGAGCTTTTGTTCTCTGCAGCTAAGAGATGGCAGCAGCAGAGACATAGTCTGTGGAAGGGCATTAGGGCTCTTCGATAATTAAAAGCAAGGCTGTCCTTTAAAGCTGGATGTGAAGTCTGATGAAGTCAAAGGAGAGATTTCTATTGATGTCAGTGAACTCTGGATCAGTCCCTTCCAAAGCAGCAAGGAATATGGTCCTAATCAGATGATGCAATTGTGGCTAATTACTCATATATTGGCAGCTGGATACTATAGAGGCTAAAAATAGGCTTAGCATCTATGCAGGACCCTAAACAAAACTTCACATCTTTCAGGAGTGCTCATTAGGAAAAGGGACAGATCCTGTACTCAGGAGGGTATTACAGCAGAGGCCAGTGGGTATTGTGTCCTTTGGCAGCTCAGCTCCTTTGTATGGTTAAATGAGAACACCACGTATTTTTGGATTTGGCTCCACTTGTAGGTGTTGAAAGCTTGAAAGCCTATATCTGAACAAATTTTAAAGACTGCCTCCCCTTCCATTTCAAAACTGCATTTTGCAAGGTGTTATGTTCCTTCAGCTGCTTTTGATAGCACTGAGACAGCACGATACCTTTTAGGGCTATGCATATAGATAGTCAAAGACTTTAGGAAGACCAACATTGGATTTGGTTATTTAGATCAAGGATACATTTGAGAGCACTTCAGAAACAGCAGGCCAGTCAGCAATTTCACGTGTAGCTCTTGATTTGAACTTTGAAACCCCAGCAAAGCTGGGGTATGTGATCCCAAGACTGGGCTTGTCTAAACACAGAAATCGCACAGAACTCCAGTCAGAAAAAAGCAAACATAAAAACACTGAACAAATGCAGTGGTCATGGGTAGCTAATCGTCCCACTCAGGAGCCCTGGCGTTCTCAGGACACAACCGTTATCACCTAAAATACTACCTGTCCCACTGCAGCCTGGGTTTGGTCTCCTTGCCTGTGGATTAGGCATAAGGAATATAAAACAAAATACATGCACAAAACCCTTGTGTTTCCTTTGCAAAATCAGGCTGTGCACATAGCTAATTCTTTTCATGTTAATCTACACTTACAACCCGATAACAAGCTAGAGCTTTCTTCTTAACCAGGCTTGATTAAATTTGGAAGATTTCTTCCCAACAGGAGAACCCTTTCTGCTTTCATGCAGTAAACATGATTTTGTGCTTTCTGTATTTCCCTTTTTTATTTTTATTTCAGGAATTCTTTTATTATTATTATTATTTTTATGAATAAGCTAGTTTTAAATCAATTTCAACAGCTGGAATTAATTTTCCTGTTACTGACTCTTCACTTGGGCCTGTCACAGAGCGGGAGGCTTTCTATTAGCATAAACATAACTGAAAGCTCTGGAATTTGCATTAATGTACTTTTAACAAGTTGACAGTCTTTTGGCACACGCTCCTGAGATCTGAGAAGCAAGGGAAAAAAAGACTGTATTATACCTTACACTGGCTGGATTGTAAGAAGCTGTCAGGTAAAACCTCAGGTTTCTTTTCCTACTGCAAAAATATTGGACAAAATACCCACTCATAAGCAGGTGCATACATCTGACAATTTTGCAAAGTCCTTATGGCTTGCTCCTGGCCTCTGACAGAGCACGCTCACGACTCTGGAGTGAGCTGTTTTATTGTTATTTAATGGATGGGGAACTCAAACGAGGGCTGGAGGTGCTGAGGTGCAAAATATTTTACAAAGTTTTTAACAGGTCACAGGAAATGTATAGTTTAGTGAAAAGGGCTATGGACCCTTTGAGAAGCGATCCGAACCCTGCTAAATAAATTGGAAAGTGTCAAATAAGGAGGTGGGCCCACAAGCCCCTTATTACCTCGAGGCAGGGAATTTTAAGAGGGCTCAGCATGGCAGTTTTGCCAGCAGGTGACAAAATCATAAGTTAAGACCCAAAGACTGTGGCAGTAGTTTTATACAACTGTGATTAAACCCAGTAATTACAGTGAGGGTCTTCCCATCTCCTTCCACCTCCTAACTGGTAAGTGAACCTTGTCTTCATTAGCCACAGGCCCAGAACCCAATTTCTGGATAAACAGAAGCTGGCAAATGATGTGGCAAGGCCTTGAAGGAGGATGCAGAGGTGTCTGTGTGCATGGGTGCTGTCATTGCTGGAAGCTACAAGTTAATTGAGCCCCTGCACTGCGGGCATCAGCTGTGCAGATAGCAAGCTTTGGGGGGCTCTGGACCCCTCAGCTATGTAGGTGATTTGCCTGCATATCAGTGGGGTTTGATATGTGTAATTAAGAAAGAAATACCTCTTTGACTACTACTTGGGATAATGATGTTAGAGTACTTGTGAAAAATGTACAAGCCTACATCAAATTTATGTGTATATTTATGTGTGTATTTCTAGTAACACTAGAAAAGTAGGCAGGAAAAAATATTTGGACTGCAGTTCAGGCTTGTATCAATTGCCACGGGAATAAAAGCAATACAGAGAATTGAGGGAATCCTTTAAACTACAGGATTTCTTAAATTGACTTCTTATTTGACTGTTTATTTAGGCCCTACATTAAGACAAAAATGTGTGCTTAGCCAGCTCCTCCTGCTGGATCCAGAGCAACTATTAGAGCTTATTTCCGCAAAGATATTGCTGATGCTGGCTCCAGAACAGAGAGGAGAGGGAGGCCTGGGAGAGCCTCTTGGTGCTCTGGTGCTCAGCTCACCCTGCAGCCAGGGCCTTGTGCAGCTCCCCCCGGCTCAGCACGCGGGGGCTGTCGTTTTGCTCACACAGGGGAGCTGCTGCCAGCGGTTTGGAAGGGCTGTGGTATTTATCAGCTTCAGGCTTTGTTCCTGGGTTTGCCTCTTTGAGTTTGGACAGGCCAAAATGGTACCCACTTGGGCTGGAAACTATGAGTCGATCTCCTGGCCAGCGCTGGAGCAACGTGACGCTGCTTACAGTCAGCCGTGTGGCAGTGGGCTCGCTGCTGGGAAGTGTCACCGAAAGGTCTGCTAGTTAACAGCAAAGGAATTGTAAATAGCTGAAACCTGACTGAATTCCTCTGTCAGCTCATGACAGGATCCTTCTGCCACTCCTCTTCCTGCCTCTTCGCTCTTGAACCACAATCAGTTGTTTGGGAGAGAACGTCTGCTCTCATGTGTGCAGTTCCAGTTGCTATCATCACACTCACTGGGACTGTTATTTGTCACCTCTAACAGGGGGAGAGTAACTTAGAGCTGTGGAAGAGCAGTATCCTACCAGTCCCTTCCACGTCCTTTGTAGTTTTTCCCTTTCCCAGGTGATTCAAGGCCCCAGAGACACTAGCAGGGGGCAGAGGCAGCCTGTCCAGTGCTTCTTAGCTCAAGGGCTGCTGTCCTCTGTTGTGTGGACTGATGAAAAGCACTCGAGGTGCATCTGCCAGCTGTGACAATCACACCAGCTTTCCTAAGATAACTTTAAACCTAGGTCTGGCACATCTGCTGGTGTACTTCTGTCTGCAACGATCTCTGTGCAGGTTTCTGATCCAGCCAAGGACCACACGTAAGTGCACAGCCCGTGTGGGGCTGGCTGGCTTAGAGCTACCTTGGGAAGACTCAAGTTGCAGTGTATGAGGCAGAGAATGGGCTGCAAATGCACAGGAGCTTCACCCAACTGACAGCTACACACCCTCCTTAGTCAAAAAGGAGATGTTTTTCCTCTTTCACAAAAGATTAGATGTTTCCCTACCTGCCAGCTCAACCCCTTCAATTCCTGTGAGCCCAGAAATCATCCCAAATGCTGGAAAGGGGAAAGGATGACTGTAGTGCTAGAAGCAGGGGCCAGCAACTGCTCTTGTGGCAAGCAAAGTGATCTGAAGCTGAGGGCCTGGCTGCCTATGCCAGCGTTGACTTCAGCAGCGCCAACAGTGGGTGTTGCGTGAGCCAACGCTGACAGCGCCGGGCCCACGGCCAGGGGACGTGTGTGAGCGGTGGGCAAAGGAGCTGCGGGCCAACAGGGCCTTGTGGTGATGGGAAGAGGAGTGTGGGAGGGGAAGGGGCAGAGGAGGTTGGTTTAGAGATACTGTCCACAGCGCTGATTCACCGGGCTAATCGGATCTCGGTGGCCTTTTTCCTCTGGTATCTGCTCTGGGCGTCTGTCACTGTTTTTGAGAATTTATCTTTCTCATCAGAGCTTGGTGTATTTTTTTTTTAGTGTTTTTTTCCTCTTCATTCAATGCGTGTAAGAGGAAAACATCTGAAAACAAAATGTCCTTTTCTCAGAGCTCTGCTCAGCAGGCCTGTGATGAAGTTTCTCCTTGCTCTGAGGAGCGGGGGTGCCCTGCGTCAGTGGGCAGTCAGGGCTAACTACAGCCTCGGCTGAATTTTTCCTTTTTTCTTTTTTTTTTTTTTTTTGGTGAGAGTTCTCAGTTCCCTTCCATGCTCAAAGCAGTACGTCAGGGCCATTAGTTCCTTTCTTCTGCAGAAAATGTTGCTTATACGTTCATTGTCATCGAAATATTCACTACGGCATAGACCCTGTGTGGGTGAATGTCTGGTGCCTTTCCTTTGGTCACCTTGTTTCACCCAAGCTTTAGAGATGCCAGACTGATTTAGAATGGCAATCTTAATGTGTAATTTTCTTGTCTAGTGGAAAGCTTTTAGTATAGCTCAAGTTGTGGTACTGTTACCAGAGCAAACTGTGGAGCTCCGTTGTGTCCTGTGCCGTCTGACTCACTTGGTGTGAGGTGAAGCCATGAGCTATGTGGAGCTCGTGATGATCAGCACGCCAAACCTCCAGCCTCTGCAGCATGGAAAGAGGGGTTCAAGTATTAGTTATCTGTCAGCTGAAACCTCCGCTTCGACCCTGCCTTATCTGTTAAGCTGAACACAGCACGAGAGGGGGGCTAGTTGGGGAGCATCTGATAAAGGAACGTTAGCTGTACAAAGCTACTTTGGTGAGACCTCTCCGTAAACATCATCTGTTGCTGATTTAGCTTTGCATGTTTACAGGCAGACGTTTGTTGATTATTTCTGCTTTCTGGAGGAAATATTTTTTAAATATGGAAATGTGTGGAGATATTTGAACAACCACTTAGCATCTATTTTGTATTACCTAGAGACCTTGTAATAGGGCTTCACCGAACAAGAAACAGAATATGCTTAGGGGAGATACACCTTGCTGCAAGTAGGTCGAGGCAGCTCTGGCCAGGGAAAACAGCTGGGGAAGGGGAGACCAAGCACAAGGGGCAAGGTGTCCACTCAGGGCTGTGAGCAGGAAGGTTGGGAACGGAGCTGCGCAAGGCTGCAGGTCTTCTGGCTCTGCCCAGCCCTTAAATAAACTGCTGTCACCCCAAGCTTAGGTGGGCAAGTGATAAATTAGATTAACTGTGTTAACCATGAAGGCAAATGGTATAATATTGCAGTCTCTGCAGCGTTTTTGCCTTCTCATGATGTCTGGCCTAAGATCCTGAGCTTTTAATGGGAGAGGTGCTGGTTTTCTTGAGAATAAAGCGTGATGCTAATTTTGCTCTTTTTCTGCATGCAAAGTGTCAGAGACAGGAAAAGACGTTCCTGCCGTTTAAATATCAACATTCAAAGAGTGTACTTGAGTGTGTCTATTGGTTTACAGGTCTGTATAAATCAATATATTTGCTTGTCTAAATTTGAGAACTTGGGATGAGGCAATAAAAGTAGATTACATGCAATTATAAATGGAGACAGACTGTTCTGACTTGTTTTAAGCTACTTTGGTTCAGAATTTGTGTGTGACTGAGAGTCAGAGTCTTCCTTGGAGTTTGTGTTCTGTGCATTTCAATTTCTCCTATCCGGAACATGAGAATCTCAGGAGATCAGCTGAAGGCTATACTATCACAACTGCAACCCAAACAGGGCTGCTGTTGGATCCTACCCCAGCCTATTTCCTGAAGACAAGTTCTGACCTAGAGATCTAAGTTATTTCCACATACCAAAAATGTAGAAATGCCAGTTGGCCGGTGTGTTCCACTGCCATGGATTGACTTATGATAACTCTGTTATGGCTGAATGGCTGCTGTAATGTAAGAAGTCTCATATGGGCTTCCAGAGACTATTCTTGAAGTAAAACATGGTTTGCTTGGAGTGTCTTGTCCTGTCTAGGCTATTGCTCTTGTCCTTCCTGCTCACTGGTTGCTTTGACCTGATCCTTACACTCCAGAGCTGAGTATTTCCATGCTTGTTCATTTTGTACTTTAATTAAGGATTTTCAGAAGCAGTCAGGGTTGACCGAACTCTATTCCTACTGAACCCAGAAGATGTTTTCTCTCTGTCTTCAGTGGGAGCTGTAGAGCAGGGCTTGGTGATGTTGGAAAGCCCATGCCAACTGACTGTGCAGGTGGTGCAGATGCTGTGGGCTCAAAGAACCACATGTTTCATGGCAGAAGCAGTATTTTTGAAGACTGTTGAGGAAAACTGGCATGAGAGGTTGCCTTGTCTAGGAGTGTTGTGCAGGGTGTAGGAAAGACAGCCCAATGCAGTTAGAAGAAGTGGAGGATTCAGTGGGTAAATATGGGGAGCATTTGTTCCTGAAAGGAACTTGTTTCCTTCTGCTCAGTCTAAAACATGTCTCGTTCCTCTAATTAACTTTTTTTTCTTTTTATCCCTGCAGGCTATACTGAATCTCCTCTTCATGCTACAACGTTCCTACTCTTGAATGTGTTGTCCTTAACTCATTCCCACAACTGCACCAGCCATGAGGGGACTGGGAATGCACTGCAATGCTCAGGGGCATGTGCCAAGTCCATATTTTTCTGGGACCAGTGGTAGGCCACCACCAAGAGCCCTCTCCCACCAGAAGGTACGTGCCTCTTGTTGATGCAGCCAGCGTATTAGTGGCAAGAGCTCAAACTGAGCTTGAAGTGCATGGGGAGGCTGTAGAGAGGAAGCCCAGGTTAGTGGGACTTCAAGGTAACCTGTTTCATTGTCATCACCCAACACTTGAGAACCTTCCTGTGATACCAGGATGGGCATTTGTTACGGTTATCACAACGGTAAAATTGTCATGGGTAAAAACATCCCATTGTCCAGAAATACAAGACAATAGTGTCGGCAAAGAGGGCCCATCCTCCACACCCCCTTCCCCTCACAACTCCTCCACACTCAGGAAGTGGCAAGGCTGTACTGTGTGGCCAAAAACAAGGCAGCAAAACTCTAGTGAAAAAGGGGAGTTAGAGCTGATCGGTAAGCCAGGCATGGGCACTGAACATCTCTCAAGAGATAAGTCTCTGATGCTTGATTCTTTTCAGTCCTTTTGGAGACCGTGATAAGGAGGCGGCAGTTGCTTTGTCAGGGTTGCTCACGCTCTTTTGTGCAGTGTTCAGTCACTGAACTTGCTCAGATAAGACAAACATCTAAACTCCATTTCCGGAGACACATACCAGGCTTTGCACTCAGGCAATGGTTATACCAGCAGTGGGCTACTAGAGGCAAAACTGATCTCGAAAGGCTGTGAGAAGGATTCTCCATAGCAGCTGGTGCTTCTGCATCTCTTGTGCTCCAAAACTGGAATCCAGACTTTCCAAGGGGCCCAAAAACGCTGGGGTATTTGGCAAAGGTGGCCACTGGTATCCCACTGGGAGCAGTGGTGGGGTGAAGGACTTCTGAAAAACTGATCCAAATTCTGGGTGCTCTGGGCTTTGCAAAGCTGGGCTCTCACAGAGTCCAGTCCCAGGCATGTATCCTCTTCACTGGATTTGTGAGTTCTCGGTTGTCAGAAGCGAACTTGTTGTAGGTAGCAAGAGCTTTGGTTGCTGCTGAAAAGCAGCCTCAAGAGAACAGAAATGTGATTGATTAAAGCAAACCAAGTCTGGACACAATTGTTTAGTACAGACAGTAAAGGAAAATGTACAGGGAAATGTAAATCTGAAGGGAGTTTTGTAAGGTGTCAGGAGGTGATAAATGGCTGAGTTAGAAACCAGTTGGCATGCTGCTGCATGAGGGGATGGGGCAGCCCTTGTACCTGTGCTTGGCTAGAGTTTCTGGCTAAAGTCTTACATAAAGGGATGTGTTTTGGGGATCATTCCCAACTGGAAGGAAGGAGCACTCCCTGTTCAGTTGCCCTAACTTCATCTTCAAGGTTTTCTGTAGAGGGATTCCAAGTAACTACTATGCTTGATTTAACCTCTGAGCTCAGAGAAGTCTTTGCCAAGTCTTTGCTTGGTATGGGCAGATATATGCCAAATGGATACAGCTGTACCTGCTTCAGTAGAAGAAGCAAACCTGTGGGTTTCAGGCGTTTTGTAATATATCTGAATAAGTATTCCTTGAATGATTTCTGGCACCTGACAGCCTGGCCATGAGCACTCAAGCTTTTGTTTTCTGGCTGGGTAGGGAAGTAAATAAATCTAACAAACCTTTGCACCCCAGAAAAGACTCAGTTCCTCAGCAAGGGGACAATTCCCCAAATTGAATAGTAACAACTTGCAAAATGCTTGCTTTGTTCTCCTAGACCTGGGATGAAGCATGTCCTCACTGTGTGCAACCAACTGTGAGTGACCTTCTGAGGTCTCCGGTCCACATAAAAATTCCATTTTTGAAGTGTTGGTTTTAGTGTGTAGCTTTGTGCTTAGCCTAATGGGAGGCTGACTCAGTTAGCCTTAGAGGACATGGGAAAGTACATCAGTAGTGGAAGGAAGGGACTTTTGGGACAAAGCATTTTTTGAATTTCGTGTGAGGGAGTTCCTTTATTTTCATCCTGGAAAAAAAAAAAAAAAAAAAAAAAGTGGGATTAATTTTAATTTACATGATGTTGTGGGTCCCTGCCCATTAACTCAGGGCTGGCCCCTGGCAGCCTTGAGACTTGGCCTTGGTGGAGCTGCGCATTCAGCCACTTGGTCCCCAGGACGCACTGAGAGTGTTGTCACCACCATGTCCCTGGGAGATGTTCCTCCCGGTGACCCTGCACTGTACTCAGCTTAACCCTCTGCTGAGCAGCAGTTGCATCACTTAGGCACCTAATCCCATTTATAAACCAAGATACCAATTATAAGATGTCAATAAATTTTCAGAACCCTACAGTGGAAAGGCCTATTATTAGGTCATCTAGGATATAGTTCCGTCAGTGCAGGGTTATTCAATTAACTGGAATACAAGTCATTAGTATGGGCTTTTCTTCCTTTTTTTTTTTTTTTTTTTTTTTTTTTTTTTTTTAATTGCTACTACCAGAGCAATGATTTAAGGCATTTCTGAATTTCACTGGCACTTCCTTTCACTGCTCATGGTCAAATACTAGGCCTCAGGCATGTGATTGTGTCCTCCTGCTATCTGCAGCAGCATCAGATCCTGTCCTGAGAGCCTGTTTCTGGGAGGAATAGATACACACAGACCTCCTCTCCTTTCTCGTGCCGTGTTGCATTGTTACAGGTAGCTCAGAAGTGCTGTGTAATGGTGTGGATTTCCCAGTTTTTCCACTGTGTTTTTCTCCAACACGTGGGAGCTGTTTCGGAAAGCAGTGACCTAGTCACAGTGCCAGGGCCTCAGTAAATTCACGACCTCGTGCCTCTCAGTTTTTCCTGTTTTCTGCTGATGTGCTGTGGAAATTGGAATAATGTGTTCTGCCTGCAGGCAAAACCTTCCAGCCCTGCTGTCTTACAGCAGTGTTTCCCAGATGGAAACGTTTCTCCTACTTTATCTGAATATACCTGCCAGCCTCTGAGGTGGGATGTGCCTGGTGTGCTATGTGCCTGATGGGTGAATACTCCCCCCATGTGCCCATCCGTTCTGGTGTCTTCTGGTTCCCCCAGGCTTTCATTTCACTCCTGCTCTTCCCATTCTCCTTCCCCAGGCTGGCTGCCTGCCCTTTGGGAAAACCTACATGTCCCTTGTTGTGGCAGGCGGCTCGCTGTGTCAGGGGAGCTCCAAGAGCTGCCCGAGTCCTGAGCAGTGAAACTTTGTTTTTTCAAAGTCACATTGACCTGAGTGCTGCAGCAAACGTGTATGGTGTCTGCTGCCGTTGTTTCGCATGAGGGAGCTGCAGTCAAATATTAAAAAGGCAGCAAGAGCATTAAATTATTCGGCAATGGAACATTGTCATTCCTCCATAAAACTATTTTGACCTGTAGTTTTCTATGGAGTCCATTGCTCTTAAATGTGCAATGAGAAAGGAAATTAAAAATTAATCTTTATTTCCATCTCAGAAGAAAACCTTAATTCTCTGCATTGAAATTATACTCGTAATCCAGGGTAATAAATTATAGTTTTTAATTGCAGCTAGTCACAGCCAATCAAACGGAGACGTCTCTCTTTCTCTCGCTTGCTTTAACTTTGCTATGCAGAAGATTTCTTGGAGTGCTGGGAAAAAAAATCACGTACATTGACCCAGGCTCTTAATATCATGCAGAATAAGCCCTGGACATGCTACAGCAATAAGGCTCTGCTCTTTTCTGGCACCCTTGAGCCAATGACCCGAAAGTACCTTATGGGCAGTGATTGCGCCATAGAGCCAGGCACAGGGAAATGGGCAAATTCTGCCATGTCCCCGTGGAGAAGGTGGTGTAGCATCTTGTTCAAGGTTACATACCATGAGTCAGGGTTGAGCTAGGAACAAAATTTAGATCCTGATTCAACTATTTTTGACTATCAGACACCACTCCTCCTCTGAGCAGGGACTAGGAGCCAGCATGCCCTGCTCTGGCCCACTGCCCAAACACCTGAGCTCTGATACCTCTTCTAACAAAAAGAACAGGTAGGTAAAGCAGGTGTTTATGCTTGGTGTCTCCTGCAGGTAACCTCTGTGTTCTTTCACATTACAGTACGTTGTAGGCAAGCAAAATGTTTCTTGGTGTTTGACATTGCCGTATTGTGAATGATGAAAGCTACCATGGAAATGGGCTCGCTAAGGTATGGCACGCTTTTAGCACAGCAAAGGAGGTTTGTTCCCAAATAACTGATGCTTTGCATGTGCCATGTTCTTCTATTGCTATCCTTCAATGTTTGTCTGAGTACTTGCATACTTTCCGTTCTTGCTAGATCATCCAGGCTGTCATCTAACCACTGGTATGGTGGCACTTAGCCAGGGGTTGTTGTCTCCAAGAGCAGCCCATAAAGTGTTCGAATACCTATGCAGTGTACCTGAATTCTTTTGTAGTACCTTTGTCCAAGCAATCCAGCCTTGGCTTTTTTTTTTTTAGCCACATCATATCCAAACAATGAACCAGACTTGTATGTAACAGGGAGGATTTTAAAGGTGTCTTAATACTTCCAGGCTCAGCTAGGAAAAGAGAGTCAACAGGAATGGAATCTAGTTGGAGAGAGAAATAGGTAAGAATCTACAGTTTTAATAACAGCTGCTAAGTCTTTTTCCTAGCTTTTTCTTAATTGCATCAGTATGTGGAATAGCGTACAAGAGAAAAAGGACAGCAAAGTGGCAAAGAAAAAAAAAATGAGACAGCTGTGGGAATGTGGTCCACCTGACATAAAAAAACTTCTACAATTGCATAGTGTTATCAATATATTCACAGCAAAGGTGTTTGTTACTAATCAGGATTAGTCTGGCACATCTGTAGTCTTTAATTTGGAAAAGACTGTAAAATCTCTGCCGTCAGGGTCTCCAGGCTGTGACCACTATTCCTCATGAGCTCAGTATGACTATTAGCAATGAGGAGTATGGTGAAATCCTTACTCCAGGATGCATAAAAAAAGTGCGGACAATAAATCTAGCACTGATTTTGACTAAGAGCACTTATATTCGTGATGATTAGTCCCAAGATTCCAGATATGATGTTTATGGGGTCTTATTCTCCACTGGTAGTTTAATAGAGAGCTTTAGCTGGGCAAAAGAAAACAGTGTTGGCAAAACATCCCTCTGTCATAGCTGATGTTCAGGCCCTCACGAATTCTGCTGCCCACCCCACATCACTGATGGTAAGCTGTCGTGCTCATCAGCCAGGGCTGCTGTCTATGGAGGATCTCTGAACCATGCACTAGCTGGGAAATCCCATGTGTATGTCCCACAAAGGACCCTTGTGCAATTAGAGAACCCAAACCATGCACATGCTCTGCTGTCGCAGCCCTCGGGCAGCCTTGGAAGTAAATTAGAAGATTGCAAGGAGATAAATTTCAGTATCCTGAAGTTCTGCCACCTTTGGGCATCTCAGCTTTTTTCATTACACAGAGATGTCCTGGGAATGATGGTGGTGTGTGGATCAGCAAGGGCTGCTTTTGGCTGAAGTCACAGGGATGTAGCTGAGCAGCTTGCCCTGATGTATTTGTCTACATTTTGCTGCTAGCAGTGTGCAAGTTTTAGCCTAGATTAAAGGTGCCTTATTTGTGCTTACGTACTCTGATTGCATCTGAATTGATTTGTCTGAGCTGCTTTAAATGTGAACCCTACCACTTTTCTAGGCAGTATTCACCATGCCACAACAAGTTGGATTGCTTGGAGACTTTTCCTGGTGGTCTAGTTGAATTTTGCAGTTAAATTCCTTCTTTTTCCTTTCATTCTGTTTCTGCCAATTGTATTTACCTATAAATAATTCTTTGCCTTTTTGGGGAGCATTTAAGGATGAGTCAAAGCTGTTTGGTTTTTCCTCTCCTTTTCTGTTCCACACCTCGCCAAATCAATTGAATCAGCGTTTGGTCGTTTGTACTATCTTTTTATTCCCTACTTTCTCTTTTAGGTATCTACTCATAATGCAGTATAAAACAATTGCGGAGCCTGTTCTCCTAGCTGTTGATACTGCAGAACAGCATATTCATCCTGCTGCTGAGGTAAGTAACAAACGTATCCTCCTCTGGATCACGAAAAAGATTCTTAAATTTTGAATGAGGCATCTTTGTGGTGCAGCAAGCAGAGACTGCCAGTACCATACTCACCCAAAACCTCTGCTTCCCAACTGGGAGCAATCAGTGAGAACAGAGAGCACCCAGTGGGCTATAACTTGTGTCTATATACAAACAAGGCTCCTTCTGGAAATTAAATGGTTTATCTAAAGTTATCGGACTGCTGACTGCTCTTTGAGAGGTACTCCAGGGCTGGGTAAGTAACTGCAGTCCTGCTTGTCAAATCCAAAGGAAGAATGATCCTGGAATTTATTGTCCTGTATGCGTAATTTTTGTATCTAGGAAAAGAAGGATTTATGGACTAAACAAACATGTTTCCGGAAGACGATGGCAGCTGTATGCCTTTAGCAGTAGTGGCGGCATGGTGAATGTATCTCATCAGAAAATCTTTATATTTTATAGGACAATAAAATTAGTGAATGAAAGCAAAAAGGGAGGTATAATGGATCTGGATTTTAACAAGCATATGAATCAATATCTCATGAGATCTTGCCTGAAAAAATGTAATTGTGCTGTGGTGAGCAAGGACATGCAAAGAATAAGGGAAAAGAAGCAGCAGGGTAGTCTTGTGACCATGGTTGGAGATTTGACCAGGACAGGATGGCCTGGCTTTCAGGGCTTAGCCAGCGGTTTTAATTCCTTGCTCTGCCAAGAACTTTGCAAGGGCACATCGCTACTTTTCTCTGTTTTGGTTTGCCATCGTTCAATGAAGGCAGTTCCATTGCCTGCTTGCTTGTGAGAAAGATGGCATTTCAAATCGAGACGTGCCATGAACCGTGGCAGTGGAGACCGCACAACAATGTCAGATTTTCCACCCCATCATATGAGCAATTATAAGAAATTATCAATTTCTCATCATTTCATGCTTTATGCACAAAGGGAGAGACTCTGGTTCCTATTGGAATTGTCGCATTTCGTACACGTTTTTCATCAGTGTGGTTATTGATGCAAGCTGCGGAAATGAGGAGAAATCAGGCAAAAGGTCTTTGTGATTATTGGGTTAAGCTCCTCTCCCCAAATTACTGTTACTCACCTCTTACAGGCTGATTTTTTTTTCTTTGACTTAGAGTTGTGTGGGAAGAGGAAAAAGATTTATCTGGCATTTGGAAACTTCCTGTAGCAGCAGCAGGAGCGAAGAAATGTCTTTGCTTTTCCTCTGTCCTGGCAATAAGTAGGAAGAGGTCTTTGGGGCTGCACAGTGATCCTTCAGGCTTACGGCCATGTCACTTGGTGTTAGCTTGGCTTTCTGGTGCTTGGGAAGGAAGAGCATTGGCTGTTGCCCACCCCCCGAACACGTGTGCTATCCGGAGAGATTGTCTCCGGCGAATGCTGAGCAGCTCTTCTGTATCAAACACTTCCCACCTTGAAAACTTCCTTGGTTAACTGCTCATTTCAAAATCATTATTAACGTATTTGCACAGGGATTTTAGAATTTAATTAGCCTCTTTTGAACTGCTCTTAGTGTGTTTGTCTAGAGAAACAGAAAATCCCTCCATGACTTGTTTGCTTTCTTCCTTTGCTGGTTTTCACTGGAAGGGAAAGATACCGATGGGCTTTGCGAGGCTGCATCCTCCTGGTGCGACTGGTGCTGCATCTGGGGAGGAGCTGCGGGGCTCTGCAAAAGGTGCTGCTGCTTCTGCAGTGCATCAAGGCCCCCCCATGCTATCGAGGGTGTGTGAGCATCGGCACAGGCCAGGCTGCTGAGCTCAGGAGGGCTTGGTCCACTGGTGACAAGGCACTCCGTTTCCATTTGGAGGCTTCCTTCGAGTTTTTTTTCCTTTTGTCCCATCCTGCTTTGAAAAACAAGGCTGGGCAGAGCAGGGTTTCTGGTGTTCCCTGCCTGTGCAGGAGCGCACGCATGCGCGCTCTTTCTCTCTAGCAAACCACAGTGGTTATGACCACTGCCTCTGGTACTGCTGTATTGGTCCCAAATTGAGGAAGGATGACTAACTTAATCACTTGATAGTTTTGATTTCTAAAATTAAACAGCCTGCCATATGTGCAGCACTGTTACTATATTTATGCCAGCAGTTAGCAGACAGCATTGGCCAAGTGAGAGGGGCTTCACAGCTGCAGCCTGTGCCTGCACTGCTCTTGTATGCACACAGATGTTTCTCCCCCCTTCTCCTAACTGCAGCCCTGTAGACATTGCTCCAGGAGCAACAGCACTAGTGCTCATAGAGCTTTCTGGACAAACTCTAAGCCATTGCTTCGTAAAGGTGTCCTGACACACCTTGGTGCATCTCAGCTTCCAAAGAAAGGGTGGAAGAGCCCACGAGGCTCCAGCTCCATCAGCAAAAGCAGCTGCTCTCTGACATATCAGGGAGAGCAAGCGAGGTCCAGAAAGGCTTCCCTGAGGAAACGGTGGGTGCTGTCCCCAGCAAGTCCCTCGGAGGGCTGTGTGTGGCCCCGGGGGATGCGTGGCAGCATTCTGTCCTGAGCTGTCTGAGCCGTTGGGTGAACGAGGGGCTGAGATGCCCTTCTCTCACCTTCGGCTCTGTAGGAGCTCAGTTAGCGCCATGCGGATTTATTTGGATTCTAGGGGAGAGGAAATAAGAGGAATAAGCACTGGATAAAAGCCAAGGTGAAACGTACAGAGGTGGAAGGAGCAGGGCCTCTTTCTTTGGAGGAGGACAGACTGAGGGATGAGATGTTAGTTATTATTTTGGTTCGGGCACCATTCCTCTGATTTCAGACATGTTACTCAGCTTTGTTTTCTAGCAGGAAATCTGGTTCACTTGGCAGGAGGATTAAGAGATGGAACTAATATTTAGCACTACCCAGCTAAGAGTGTTTGGGTGAAACTGAAATATTTTGACATGTTAGATATGATTTTACTGACTGACTTGGTGACTCATGGGTGCTTTTGTTTGGTGTTAAGCAGGTGTTGCTGCAAAGCATCGGCAGCAGCATGCTTTGGTAGGGTTGTGTGCTTGTTGAGGAGGTGGCGGGGAGAGGGTTTGGTTTTCATTTGCTTAGGCTTCTTATTTGAAACAATTGGTACTCTTGGGGATTTCTTCCTTGTGGAATGGAGCTGCATGGATCTGGCAAGTGTATTTAAGGGGAACAGAGAGCATCCCAGTCCCTTAGGACTGTGTCAAATTAAGAAATCCATCTACATTACGTCAGAAAAAAGCAAATTATAGACAAGTTTCTGTCAGCAATGCAATGCTGTATGCTCTCCTTTAAGGATGCGTGAACGATCCTGGGGTACGGGGACACCCCAGAGCACCAAGGGGTTACCCAACACTTTGCAGCCCTGTGCACCAACCTTTCACTTGTCCCTGCAGCTTCCAGAGGTCACCTTCAGCACCTTCTGTCCAGCTAGAGATTAACACTCAAACAAGAACTGCCTATGGACAAAGGTGTATGAGATTTACATACAACATACATACAGTCTCCCTACAAAGTGCAAATTATTTCAAATTTTATTGACGTATAGGGACAAATTTAAGCACAAAGGTGGTGTTTGGTTTCTTTTTTTTGGGTTTTGTTTTTAATAAAATCTTCCCTCTGGTATTTGGGGTATTTTTTTGTCTGATTGTTTTCCTTCTGTTCCTTGTTTATTGGGAGTCAAGGAGGCGGTAGGCTGGGCTGTTTGCTGTTGTTTATTAAGTTTCTTTTAGGAAGATTTTGAAGTCTGCTGTGGCCAAGGTGTTGAAGTACCTTCATGTGCACCACCTCTGCTCACAGGGCAAGAATCTGACACACACACCAAAAAAAAACAACCAACCTTAGGAATAACCCTTTTTTTAAAAAGAGATGCATCTCTCGCAGCATTTAAATTTTTTAGTTGAAACCAGGGATTGGCATTTCCATGGACTCACACAATTGCTTTTGCTCCTTAAAACAACACTTGCCTTTGGGTGCTCAGTCTCCCTCTGCTCAATTTCTGCATCTGAACAGTCCTGTTTACCTGCATTGTTAGTAATGGTACACGGTGAATTATTAGCATTTGGAAAAGGCTTGAATTTACGTACAGAGAATGCTCTGGGAATGCAAGGGTGACTACTGAATTTTCCTTCATTTAGTTAACTAAGTTCAAGTCCATATTTGGATGCATATTTTAAATGGTAAAATCGCAGCATAAAGGAACTTGCTGTTTATGCCAGCAGGGTATTTGGCTCTCTCCTTCTTGCTGTGCTCTCTCTGCCTCCCATCTGAAAGGGAACACACAATATATTGATCCTAGCTTTTAGGACTCGTTCTATTTATGAACCCAAATTGCAGTATGAAGGTACAAAGAGCAATTGAAAAGGGAAGATCTATATTAGGATGACAAAGAGAATAAATTAAGGCAGCCTCCCCTCTCTAATGGCCTGCCAGGCTGCTGGTAGTGGAGGGAATGCCCCTGTGCTGTCTACCTGAGTGATGCTCCAGCATCAGGGGATTTTCTTGAGCACGATATTGATTTTTGTTACTACATTAAGCTTTTAACTTTGCAAATGGTTTTCTTTGAAGTCATTAATGCTGATGCGTAGCATGAGGGGTGAAATAGCTCCGCTGCTGCGGTGTGGGTACAGTCTGGGATCACTTCCTTCTTCCCTTTCTTGTTGAAGCCCCATTCAGCTGATGTGCCTCGAGGAGAGCAAGGAGAAAAGGAAGTAAATCTGCAAGCCAGGATGGCCTCGGAACTGGGTGAGGAAGACCAATTTTTCAACAAATTGGAGGCAATGGTTTAAGCTCGCTTAGCAGCTGTGAGTCTGGGGTGGGGAGGGTCTGAGCACAGCCCAGGGCTGGTTGTAGGGGTCCTCTGGAGGGGTGTGTGGGTGTGCGGTGTCTCAGTGGGGGCTGAGAGCTGCAGTCAGCATTATTTATTCCTGCCTGAACGATGAATCGGAAATAAGCTCAGCTATCAGGTGAACTCGAAGTGCCCTCGCTCAGGACTGAAGATAAAGGTAGGTGGTGACAGGGCAGGTGTGGAGGGCTGCTATTGTGGAGGTTTAGACCAGGTCCCAGGTTTGTTCCCTTTAAGCAGAGATTAACGCAGATGGAACACAAATCAGTACCTCCAAATGGTTGTGGTTGTTTCAAATCTATCCGGCTTCCCCTGTCAGACAGGAGCTGCTCGCAGACAGGAGCGTGTTACTGCAGACTCAGCTTTGCTGTTTGCAGCAGCTAATTCCTCCATCCCTGTCTCCTCCCTCTATCACTCACTTCCCAACAGTCAGCCTCGGATCAGCCGGGCTCCCTGGTCCTCAGGGTCTGCGTGCATGAGCCCAGCGACCTGGGTCCTTCAAATCTAATAATATTGTTTTGTTTCAGGACAGGGTAAGGAGCTTTCTGCCCTTAACAATCCTGACTTCACTCCTCTGGTGAGCTCTTGGGAGATGTGAAGGTGTTAGAGGCAGAATACCCTGTTACGGGAAGGAGAGAGATGATGTGATGTGATCACAGAAATGATGAATGCTCTAGTGACTCCTGTGTCATCTGGCCCTCAGTTTTTGTTTTTTTGATGTCAGTCCTTCATGGGAAGGAGAGATGGAAGGAACCAGGAGAAATTGTCTAGTCCTTTCCACTGCCCCAGGACGGAGTCAACTCACTTAAAGATCTGTTTTGCTGCAGCATGTAGCACAGTAAGGGCTCTGCTCTCTGCCTGCCTGACCAGCTCCTCCTGTCCTGCTCCAATCTTTGGGCAACCCTCTGCAATGAAGGTGGATGCTACTCAGGTAGGAAACTGCAGTGCCTCTGCACTGCGTGGTTGGTTCAGACAACGCTACTCAGCCAGTGCCATTTCTTTGCCGTGGCAATTAAAGGCATCCCCTTCTCATTCCTTGGGAGGCACGGTATTTAGTCTTGTGTTGCCACCCTTTACCTAAAACTGTAGCTTATACACACAAATGGTGTATGTGATGCTGGGGGATTAGTAACATCTCTGTTTGTACGGTGGTTTAGTTTTTAATGTTTTGTTCTCTATCACGTCTCCATGCAGACAGCTCAAATAAGAGGTGGTCCATCTCATGGCTGGAAAACATTTTCCAGTCTTGCTGATAGCACATGTGCTTGGGGAAGTGACAAGCCTCCCACCTTAGCAAGCAGCAGAGAATTTTCCTCTTCTGCAATCTTCCCCCCTCCCCCAGTCCACTACTGTGTCAAAACCTTGAGTTTTGTGTAAAGTTGTTAAATAAGCTTCTAGGCAAAATAAAAGATCAAAAGGGTCTAATTAGCTGCAGTCTGCTTAGGAATTGTGGATGTTCACCTAGTTTTATAAATTGACACTTTTAGCATTAAAACTCAAAGCAAAAAACGATGTAATTATTCCCCCCCTTTTTTTTTTTTTTGAAGCTTAGGTTTAATGTCTTTATTGAAAATTGGGTACTTCTTTGGCATCTCAAGATGCTTTATTCTATCAAATCTGGAGCAAGTCATTTTTCATTTTGGATTGTAATGTGTTATAAATGATAAGGGCCTGATTCAGAAAGCCTTTTTTTTTCCTTCCCACTGACAGCCTGACGAGAAAACTTCATAGTCACATCACAATAACCCTGAAGATAATCTATGGTTTGAGTCTTTGTGAAACTGCTTGCTTTAATACAAGGGGAAGAGTGAGATTTTGAGCTCTTAGTTAGGGTTCCTGAACCTCACTTGTCATCACAGGATTTTTAGTTCTTTCTATTTGTATATCTTTCACCAGATGTAGGATGCCAAGGGACAAGTAGATATCTGCTATGACCTTTCTGTGCTATGATTGTGGCTCTGGGAGTACTTTGAGTCTAGTTTAAACTCAGAGAAGGTAACAGGTAGTTGAATGGAGTGGTTAAAGAAAAGTAGGAATGAGAGTTACGACTTTTGGGGGGTTTGTTTCCATATGACCTGATCATGTGTCTTGTTTCCCAGTGTCTGGTCATTTGGACATACCATGTATGATTCACTTTCACATGTCAAATCTCACTGAATTTGATCTCAATAACCTGGAGTAGTGTGGGGAGATGAGGGAAGGGTTGTCATGAAGTCATGTGTTAGAGCTGGACGGGTTATGAATAATATTTACACTGTGGCAGGACACACGCTCTCCATTTAGAACCAGAGGCTGATGATGCTGGCCTTTTACTAATGCATAGGAAGTCCTGGTGCCTGCCCCAAAGACCTTACCACCCGTAAAGACAACTGGCAAAAGGATTTGCACAAGGGTGGCTGCAGAAAAGGGTCAGTCCCGTAGTGAACTTTAAACTTTTTTTGGATGTTTATCTAAAAGTTCGTGCAAATGGAGGTGGGTTTCTTTGATCTGGGATTCTTATGGGAACTGTCTTTTGTAATTCCAACTGCTCCCTGGCTTGTGTCAGAAGTGCTCTGAGTGGGCTCTCTCCTGGGATTTGGCACAGCCCAGGTTTTAACTGGGTTGGAAGGAAAGTGGGGCAAGATTTATGCGTCAGAACAGGGCTTGCAGAAAAGAATTTTTTATTGGCATCTTTTATATTGTCCCAAATTCAAAAGTTTCAATTCTTGATGATCATTCTGGGCAAAGGTTCAAGGTTTCATTTGTGCTTGGCTCAGCTTAAATGCTGGAGGAAGGTCCCATGATGGGAGACAGATCCTTTTCCTGCAAAAACAGAGCTGCTCATTTGATGCTAACGTTTGGATTAGAGTCTAGTTTAAGAATCCAGTGGGGATTTGCTTAAATTCTTACAACTCCGCTACTCTGATCCAGTGTGGTGATTAGAGGAGAGCTTTGGAGGTGTTGCTGCGAGAGTCTGAGAGCAGTCTGGCTACTTGCTCCTGTGGATTTTTTCAGTAATTAGAGGTGCTGGGTACATCCATGTATTATTAATTCATAAAGGTTTTCCTGAAAGAATGGGTGTTCATTCTTTATTACTTCTAAATTGTCTTATTGCCTAACTAGTGAACAGGCGTTGCTTTCAAACACCTTTCAACTGCTTTCTGGAAAAGATGCAATTATTATTCCTTTGCGCGTGCTCTATATGGACATAGATAACTTAAGGTGTGTGTATGGTCCAAGCCTTTTCATTTTTGCTGCACAAGTTGCCTACTGGTTTCACTGGGAAGAGGCAGAGCACAGAAGCAGCTCTGGGAGCTGCTGCAGTTTGGTGCGATGACCAGCTGATGTTAGAGGAGCCACTAACATAAGGCTGGTTTTGTTCAGGAGTTAACAGAGTGTCAGTCCCTCCATCCCACCCAGAACAAGAGGAGATGTGTGTTCTGTTTGGCTGTACGTCGGGCCAAGGACTCGACCTCCAGTGAGCAGACTGGTGCTGCTGAGCTGCTCCGTGCTGCTGGGAGGGTTTGTGTCGTGCAGAGCATCACTCCGGGGAAGCCAAGCTTGGACAGCACAGAGCAGCTTCCATCTGGCTCTCATATTGCCGTAATGGTCATTAACTAACACTTTAATGTTTTACAGCTTAATGTTTTCGTTTTAATATTAAACAAAGATTTTCTTTTAAGGGAATTTAGCTTAATCATCTGGTTGCATGGCTGACCTGAGTAGGAGCACCGAAAGTCTGCAAAATTCCCCAAATGCACCAGAGAATGGAAGTCCTTATGATTTAATAAACTGTACAAGATGAAGTAAGTGGACTAATAGGTCTGTGATCTGCAACTGAGGGATGTGGATGTGTGCACATATGAGAGGAAGGAAAACATCACTTCTTCCATCAGATACACAGCTGCTACTTAAGGTTAAGTGAATATACTCTGGTCTTTGCTTCACCTTTCCTAGGTTGCTAATACCAACCTGCCTATTGGAAGATGGTCATTTACATGTGTGTGAATTTGCCCTTTTTTTCCTCGCTTCTCAGGAACCTGCAGGTTTTGTAAATTCCAATTATCATTTAACCATTTAGAAAGTCACCAAAGTTGGCAGATGCACCTTACTGATGCCCATCAAATCTACTGTGCTGCTTCTAGCTAATGCCTGGAGCTTCAGTGCCCGTCCAAAAATACCCAGAGTGTTAGTTGCTAGTTGGGTAACAAAGAGAAATTCTTAATTTGAATGCAGGGTTACAACCACAAAATAAAGAGTTGGATTAGATGGGTTGTTATATCTAGTACTAGTATTACTACTAGATTTGGACTACCTACAAGCTAGGGCATTAAACAGGTAATGAAGTTATTTCTGATTACCTGAAAATGCTCCCTCTTGAGATGGTCATTTCAGATTTGATCTGTCCTTGGCAGAATTGACTTTGCAGTTGCTCAGTGTGATTTCTTAATTGTGTTGCAACTGAGTTATCATCACTAGTTTTATTGAATGCATCCAAAACCAAGGGTAACCTTTTTTGTTTTCTCTAAAGCAAGCTGTCATGGGTGATGATGTCTCCCTCTCCTAGAGAAGACAATGAGGTGTTGGTCCTAAAGCTCACTTCCAATGGTTTTGGCTCTTGAGAATTTCTTATGAGTTCTCAAGCCTCTTGAGAGACATACATCATATTAAAAAAAAAAAAAAAAAGTCCTTTGTAAAAGTAATATTAATTTATATTTATATAATTGCTTATAATTTCTTGTCATTTATAAACTTCATTCAAATTTCTCTTTTGACCATTTTGATTTTGGAAGCCTTCATTAGAGCGCTGGGTTTTCATTTCCCTTTAACTGACAAATATTGGAATCAGACAACGTGCATCTCTGCTTTCTGCTGGACAAGGCCTGCAGGTAGAGACAGTATTTCAGACAAACTTGGATGGCCAGAAAGCTTAGGCAAACTGGGAAGCATTGAGCCCTTCATGTCTGAAACAGAAGCTTTTGATATTTAGTGAGCAGCTGCTCAGGGCGTAGTTAGTTACTTGTCAACTGCATCTTCAAGGGGAAAAAAAGTAAGTGTTGGTATCTTTTGGTCATAACAGCTCCTGTAAAATACTGCTGGATTACTTGTAAGCATTGTTCGGGACACACAAAGGGTGGACAAATTTTATGAGGTAGTCTTTTTGTACCTTAGATGTGGGAAAGATTTGTTTCTTTTGAATGACCTAGTAAGAAAATATAAACATGAAAGCTCTTACTGTATACTTAAGAGTGTGCATCCCCCAGAACTGACTCAAATATGCTTCAGATTATCTTTCCTTTCAGTTTCTGAAGGCTCTTTTGGGAAATTCAGAAAGTAGCTTTTACATTCACAGCCTTTCTTGCTCTGACACAGGCAGAGCGATCTTCAACGTGGAAGCTGAAGCCCTGTCCCTAGGGTAGTGAGTCCATGCAGAAGGTCACATCTGACTGACAGTGCTGAGCCAGTGAGATCTGCTGTTCTGCTTTTGTCAATGATTACCCTGGTCTGACAAAGGTTCTACCATGAGCATTGTGGTAACTTCTTGAAGTTGATTGGGAGCTATTAAAGAGTGATAAAAATCAGGTATTTCTGACCATGGTGATCAAAGGAGGAATTCAGTGATACTACAATAGGTGCTTGGAGTTCTCCGGGCATTGCCATCAGTATTGTTTAATGACCCAAGTGCTATGGCTATGTTGGGTAAATAGCAGCTTTGGCAGCTATATAGAAGTTTTTAGGGGACAGGGATTTCAGAGCGACAGCATAACTCACTTGCAAACTGTCCTCTTTCCTTGAACGCTGCCAGTTGTCATATTGCGACTGTCAGCCAGGAGGTTGACCCCACTTCCAGAATCCTGATTTATTCACAAACCTGCAGATTTCAAGCATGGGTCTACAGGCAACAGTTCCACCAGCTGAGCTGCTGAAGGTTTCTTTCTGGCTGAGGTTACAAGCACACGTGTTAAAAGCTGGTATCAAGTGAATGTTGCCTAATAGGATTATGAAGTTTTCCTCCCCCTTTCAGAATGAGGGTAATTGAATACTCCTGCCCTACCTATAGAAATATGCTGTTTTGGGAACACAGATCCTC
Organism: Aythya ferina; assembly: GCF_964211825.1. Lineage (NCBI taxonomy): Eukaryota > Metazoa > Chordata > Aves > Anseriformes > Anatidae > Aythya > Aythya ferina. Next base: position 11,804,685 of record NC_140306.1, read on the forward strand.
CACTCACTACACTGAAAGCTTTAGCAGCCTGTGCTAAGAAGTCGGGAGGCTCAGTAATGGTAAGCGTTATGCTGAGAGTAGCCATGAAGTCCTCTGGCAACCCTGAATTATCTTTCCCCAGTTGTCTTTCACCCAAAACTTGTGGACATCCCCTCCCTGCTTGGTGCTTGGAGCACTGGCTGGGGGAAAGTTGTTGGCTGTATCTTAGGCCTTGCATGTGTGAATCCCCAAATTGCTTGAGCCCGCCACGCTTTGGAACTGTGCGAATCTCCTTCTTGTTCCTGCTCACCGACAGCCAGCAGTTTCCCAGGCACTGAGTACATGTGTGTGTAGTAATGAGTCATTTCTTTGGGGCTATTGTTTAAGTCTTCAAACCATGGAAGGAAACCAGGAGCCTGTTGGATGTCACTAAAGGTCACTGGCTATTTTTATAGATTACATTAAAGAACACCAAAACTGCACAAAAAGAACATTCAGGTTATGAAGTCAGGACTTTGAAAAATATTTTAGCTGCCAAACTATCGCAAATCGCTATGGAGCATGTGCAACCGGTGATTTTTCAGGGGCTCACAGTTTGGCCAAAGGTGTGTCACTCCCCTAAATGCTGTACGGACATAATTCCCTTGCACTGTTGTGACGTTCCTGCCAAATTTTAAATCAATGCTGCGACCTGTAGTGCTGAGACTGTTTGACCAAATGCTTGTAAGACATATCAGTTTATGTTTTATTTTTTAACTTGGGTAAAAAGTTTTCCTCTAGTGGATGAACTGCATTAGCTGAAATTTTCACCCTAAATTCCAGCTGGGGCAGACAACCCGCATGGAAAGCTTTAATTCAGAAGATTAAAGTCTGGCAAAATTCTGAGCAACCGGAGCCTTCTAATAGCAAGTTCTGTACAACGTGGTCAGCCTATCAAAGGGAAATCATTTTTTCTGTCTGTTTTGGTTTTGATGTCATTCCATCAAACATTTAATTGGGAGACACAGCATTAGCTTCAAACTCATTTTGAGGCAATGAACATTAGTCAGACATAAACAAATGGGCTGGGGGCAAACTACACAACTGCCAAGTGGTGGGAGAGATTTTAACGAGGGGCCTTGCAAGCTGCTTCCCTGAGCGAAGGAAATTGCCGCGGAGCAGAAAGCAGAGCCCTGATGGAAGGAAGCAGGGTTTGTTCAGCAGAGGGGAGGCACCTAAAGGGCATGATCCTGAGCGAGGTATGCGAGTGCTCAGGCTGGGGACGCAGACCTCGTGTCGAGGTGCTGGGCTTGGGCGAAGTGGTGCAGCTGAGTGGTGGCTTGATCCGGGAGCCTGCCCGACTGCCCTCCTGGGGAGGGGGCAGCAGGGTAATCTCCTGGCATTTCAGAGGCAATTTAGGAGGTTAAACTGGAGGTTATGGGGTTAGATTAGTCCCTGTGCAAATGTGGATCGAAATGCTAATATGTACGTATACAAAAACTGTGCAGGCAGCAAGCTTCTGGAAAGACCAACCTTGCAGTGACCAGACCTCAGGGAGCAGAAAATAAGGAGTGACCTTTGCTAATTCTCAGCCATGGCCAGCGCAGGGCATTGCAGATGAGGGACCCAGGCTGGAGTGGCTTACTTGAGGTCGCATCTCAAGTCTGAGCACAGCTGAAGGTTTATTCGAAGGTCCCTGGTCTCCCTGCTGGGACGGGCTGCCCAGAATCCCTGGGAATACTTTTGCTTTTAATCTTTGTCCTGGTCTGCTTGCTGAGGTGCCTGGAATTTGTCTCCAAAATATCTCGGAGGGGAAATGCGATCATAAAGCTAGAGCTTTGGGCTATGCATACTTTGTTTCGGGGCCATGCCGTCTTTGATGGGGGTGAGTGTTGCTAACCTGCGCCTTTGTTTTCTGACAAGGCGAGTAATTTCCAAAATAACATTTTAATCCCTTATGCTGTGGGTCCGGGTCAGCTCTAGCTTAACTCAGGCCACATTTCAGGAACTTTGGGAGGTGTTTTACTTTCGTTGAAGTAGATTTTGTTCTTTTATTGCTCTTCTGACACGATCACTAACTGGGACCAGAGCCTTGTCACGGCTGGCACGTACAGTAGGTAGCAGAGCCCCTTTCTCAAGGTGCAAATGAGAGAAAGCCGCTCAGCAGAGCAAACTTTTTGCCCGGCCTTATGCAGACAAGCTGAGCCTTCAGTTCCTGTCCAGCTCCTTACACAAAGCCCCGTGCTTCCTCTCCAGCATCTCTGGAGCCTCGTAAGACCCTTCCTCTTCCCAGCAGATCGAATTGCAGCTGTCTCGAGCTGGCTGGCAGCGAATCGCCACGGCTGGAGCTGGCCTTGTTTTTCCAGAGTGAAAAAAGGAAGAGGTTCCTGGTCCCTGTAGATGTCATCCAACCGTCCCAGCCAGCTCATTTCTGCCCTGTTGAGAGACGCCTGCGGGGGGAGAGCGTGAAGGGGGCCGAGGAGCGCGGAGTCGGGCGGGCACCATGCCTGCCTGCCTGCCCCCGGCTGATGGGAACAGGCAGGGACAAAGGTAACGCTGGCGGCATGAAAAGGCCGCTTGTTGCAGCGTTTCATGGCCAGTGAGCGTGACCAGCCTTCAGGGCTAATTACCAGAGGAGAGAGAAGTATGTTCTTGTCAGCAGACCTACAGGGTTACTATTTAATGAAGCAGATATGCAGGTAGCTTGTTCAGTGGCACGGGCGAGTGACTGACTTGTGTCCACAAGGATGTAGGTGTGCAGGGCGGGCTCCTGCGGGTGGCTTTCGGCCCCGGTCTTCTGCTGCAGTGTACAACTCCTTCTGCTGAAGGGTGCAGCTCCTTCTCTTGGCACTGGTGACCTGCAGCTGCTTTCCCCTTCTCCTGTTTTTCCTCTTTCCCTGTATATTCCCAGTCCTCTTTTTCCCCTTTTTTCTTTCCCATTTCCCCCTTCTTCTTGCCCCAGCACCTCCTGTTTATTCCATCCTGTCCTTCCCCAGCTTCTCCCCTTATTTCTTCTCTTTTTCAGCTGCTAATGCTGAATGGTATTGAACAGTGGTTTCATCATGATCTCATCAGGATTGCCCCAGTTCCCTGGTAGTGGTTTGTGGAGCACATGTGAGCAGGGAACAGCCGGTACCCGCCGTGTGCTCGCATCAGGGCCTCCCCCAGCTCCCCCTTGCTCAGCAGATCTGATGAGCGTTACTCGTGCCTTGCTCAGGACTGCCCATGGAGGTGTGCAGGGGGCTAGGGAGCTGTGCCAAGCCCCCGTGTTGTGCTGGCTGGGTTACAGTGAAGTGCAAGTGCTTCTATGCTATAGGAATCCTATAGTGCTGTGTGATCACATGCCCAAAAACTGATGTCTGCTGCCCCAGTGCTTTTGCTGGTCTCCATGTGAGAGAAGGGACAGAACACAGGGGAGTGAATCAAGTGGTGAATCTTTGCCTGAACTGGTGGGTATGGACGAGTCTGGTGGCTATTTCTGACTCCTCATCTCATGCTCTGAATTCATAAAACTTACTGTGCCTGGTATCACTTCCTAGGCTTGTTCATCTGGGCTGGAGTAGGCATTGCTGAGGAGGAGCAGCACCTGTGGTATGGCTGCTCAAAGTCTGTTGAGATAACTACTTGTTAACATCACTGTTACCTGTCTTTAGGCTTGACAGTAGGGCTATGTTTGTCAGGGGATCTTTCTAATACAAAAGTTGACTGATACATATATCAGACAAGGGTATGGATCTCCTCTACCAGTGTCCCGTGTGTATTTGATCATCAAAATTTCACCCATCTGAGCTGATGGTCGTCCCATGGTATTGGGACAAAACATCCCAATTTGGGACTCAGAGCCACAGCAGAGATTCTGAAGCAGAGCAGCCTGGCTGCATACGGAGTGCACAGACTGCAGCAGTAAGGATGTTGCAGGTCAGAAGTGAGGTGTGTCGGCAGAAATTTGGGAGGAGGTGCACCGTGTCTGACTGACTTGAGCCTGCTATTTCCTGCTTGTGGGGTCGTCCTTTGGATTCTTCTCACAGAAGGGTTCATGAGGGTATGACAGTTTGAAAAAAAATCGTTTGAATTGTATGTTCCCTGGAATTTGTGCTCTGTTTTCTCTGGTAGATAAGACTTTTTTTTTTTTTGGGGGGGGGGGATATTAAGCAAACATCTCTTGGGAAACAGCCAGCTTTCCCTTTATTCTCCTCTCTGTCTATGATTGCTACACAAACCACCCAATATGAAGGGCTGGAGATGTTTTGGTGTACAGTTGTGTCCTTGGCCTTGGTTCAGGCCACAGAAGTGGCTGCCACCCACAGGAGAGTGCGAGGCTGGGACGCGAGAGTTGCAGCTGCTCTACCCAGCGAGTGCGCTGGGTCTTGGGCTTGCACTCAGTGTCTGCACAGAAAGGCCGGGTTGTTGAAAGGCAGCCCCAGGTGGCTCCTTCAGCTCCAGGTCCTGCCACTGCTCCCCTGGTAATGGTTCTGAGAAAAGCACTTGTTCATAGCTGTGCTGCTTCACTCTCTGCATTTCTTCCGACAGGATCCCGGGCAGCTCTCCGACTCCAAGTGGCTGTGCCGTCCCCTGGGATGGGATCTCCTGCTGCCCTGGCCACTGGGGACCTTGCAGGGGACATGGAGGCGCTGGCTGTCACAGCACCAGAAGCAGCACAGGAGGATGCAGCAGCATCACAAGCAGAGGTGGATGCCTTAAAAGCAGCAGCAGTAAGAGGGGAGATGAAAGGTCCAAAGGGAAGCCCTGATGAAAACCTGGTCAACCCTGACGGAGCAGCGGTGGAAGCATCAGAAAACCCAGAGGCAGACAGAGTCGCTGAAGCATTTGCCCAAGCAGTAGAAAGAATAGCGAAAGCAGAAGTAACCAAGGTGTTGCAATCAGCAATAGCTGAGGTAGAGACCCTGGCAGCCTCAGGTGTCCACTGGGGTGAGCGGGACGTGGGTGCGTGCTCCCTGGGTTAGGCTCACACACACCTGATGGTACAGGGTGCTGCAGCTCTGCAGCTAAAGCGACATCTGGCCTTTAGCCTTGCCCTCCGAGTGCCTCAGGTGGAAGGGACTATATTTCTTCTTAGCCTTGAGCTGTTAGAGAGAGCGTTATTTTGGAGAAATTGGAAGCAATCAAAAAAAAAAAAAAAAAAAAAAAAAAGCAAAAATCCTTAAAATCCCTGCCGAGAGTTTGTGCTCTTTTCCCATCTGGTTTCCCTCTGTCTTTCAGATGAGCTTTTTTTTTCATGATAGCGGGCACTTTATCACGCCTGGTAGAGTTAAGGATACAAAGCACTCTCCATTACAGCCCCGCTGGCCACATGCTCATCCTGTTCTAAAGCATTCATATTGGGGGATCAAAAAAGGTCCACGCGTGGTGTTTACTCAGCCGAGAATTTTTATTTGACGTTTGAGCAATTATGCCTTGTGTTGTTCGTGAGTTTGCGGAGGGTGATAAATGCACTTTTCCCATTTGAAAAACCTGTCTTTTAACATTGACGATGTGGTGACAGATTTTCAGCAGGGCTGGGAGTCAGATTTGCCAGGGCTCAGTGCCCGCTCTGAGAGCCAGATTTTCAGATGTGTTCGGCACCCAGCAGCTCCTCGTTGGGTGTGAGGCCTTTGGACATGTTTGTTCCCATGTGTGGAGCTCATATGAAAAGCTGGCTGCTTGCAGCACCGCTGAGTATCCACCTTCAGCTCACAGGACTGCACACAGGAAAATCTGGATCTCATCTCCCCAGCCTCTGATTTCGTTGGGGCTTTGTAGGGTCAGCTTGCTGCTGTCGCTGTTTCCTGGGCCTCAGAGCTGTCTTGAGTGCTTGTCTTTTCTGGAGGATATCTTCCTTTAATTTATCTCTTGGTTTGGGCAAGACACTTCACTCAGGATGGGTGCCTCAATGTGTGTCTTTTTGTCTCGTGAAATCAGCTGGACTTAATGCTGAAACAATTCCTTAAATCAGACTATGAATAGGGACCTTGAATTTAAGTGCCAGTAGTATGCTTTCCAGTGACTTTTCTGGTGTTCATGTGTTTACTCTTGACTTTTCAGCTCAAAGAAAAGAAGAGGAGCGTGTGGCTAAAGCAGAGGAACACCATCCAAGCGGAGGAGGAGGACTGGGTAAAAGAGGGAGAGATGATATGAGGTGGTGGAGAGGTGGCATTGTGGGTTGTACCCAAAGGGGGGCTGGTGCCCTGATACTGAGTGCTATGGTCACTCCTGGAATGCAGGAGGGCTGTCCATTATGTCTTCTTTGTGAGTGTCCATACTATTAAAAAATAAAGATATGCCATATTTGAAGACCCTTGTCTCTTGGCTTTGTGAAATAACGGCTCCCCACCAATTCCTTAACAATGAGGGAGAGCAAATAGCAGTTCATGATGGAAGGTGGGTTGCTGCCATGAAATGATATTTTAAATATATGTATATATACTAAACGTGGGGTTGAGTTTTCATGCCCTGTAGGCCAGAGATGGTCTGTGGGAGCACCACTAACGTGAAATAGTTTCACATCCAAATAGAGCAGGTGTAATTTCTAGGAGTCTATCCAGCTCGCTCCAGCTCTGAACTGTTTCTCATCTAGGTGGCACTGGTAAGTATGATCTTTTTTTTCTAACTTTGGTTACTTTTCTGGTGAAAGTAATGGGAAAGGCCTCTCCACCAGATTGATAAAGGTCAAATGTGACACAGAAGAAGTCCACAAGAAAGTCAAATTGGAAACAAAATCTTCAGCACAGTGTTGGATTTGTCAGCATGTATGACGTGCTCTCGAGGCAGTGCAGATTGATTGTTAAAAGTGGCTTCTCATTTTTGAGTGGAAAACATATTATTTTAAGATTTTCTCATTTGCTGAGGTATAGGTAAGTTTGGGTGATGGGCTGTTCATGATAGGGAGTGACTGGTGATAAGGTGTTACAGAGTATGGGATTAGAACAGAAGTCTTGGTGTGCATCTCCCAGATTTTCCTATGAAGGATGATCGCAGCTCAGGAGCACCTGATGCCTTTGGTAAGTGGCTGCTTCATGAATTTCTTCCTGATACTTCCTGCTTTGCAGCTCCAGGCTGTGTTTAGCTGCTGGAGGAGATGGAGGCAAATTGGATAGGAAATTTCTGAGCCAAACGCATGCGATAGTGCGAGTGCCTGCCTGTGGTTTGCTGCTGCGCTGCAGGTGGGCTGTCTGGGCAATGCCACCACGTACTCCAGGTGAAGGAGAAAACAGCTCCGTGACCACAAATCCTCATGAGAGGAGCTGTAGCACTTCTGGTAAGAGTGGAGTGTGCAGCTCTGGATTCTGCTCCCAGATCCATGTGAGTATTGACAACCCACCTCTGAACTCTGCGTGGCTGCAGCTGGCCACGATGCTCTCCACAAACCTCACCACTACTTAATGCTCCCAGTGGGGTGTCTGTGGGGAAAAGAGTGCTTATCTGGTGTGTGCCGCGAGTGGCAGCACGTTGGTAACTGCTACGGCGTATGGAGCTGCTCCCTGCGTGGAACAAGTCTGCTGGAGCAGACCCCAGTACAACATGAAGGCAGCAGGGAGCCGCGGACACCCTGGGCTGCCTCTGGCAATGGAGATATTTCTACCTTCTTCTCAGAAGCATGCCCTTGTACCGCAGAAAGGCTGAGGGGTTTCGGTACCTCTGCAGTGCACCCAACACCCAGCGCAGCTCCGCTGCCTTCGCTCTGGTGCAGTGACAGGCTGGGGAGGAGCGGGGAGGGGAGAACAGCAGCCTCTGATTAAAACTCAGCCCCCCTGGCCCTAGATCTGAGGAGACAGAGCCCGCCCTCCCTTCCCTTACAATAATTTTATTTTATTACAAAAAGAGCCCATATTAAAAAAGCTCATGATTGTGTTTTCTGTTCACCAAGACTTTTCCTGTATTCGACCTTTGGATAACCTCCAAGGCTTGCAAACATTTGAAAGGAGTAAAGGAGCTCGTTTTATTGCAGGGCCTCAGCATACATTCTTTCCAGCCTATCTTTAACATCAGTTGACAAGAATTATATAATTGCAGTCTGTGATCCCTTTAAGGCTAAAACGTATTCGTTTTCCCTCAAAGAACACTTCAGGTTTCAGAGTTAAATGTATACATTTTTTTCCATCTGGGTTATTCTGTAAAAAGCCGTTTTCTCTTAAACTGGCAAGTCTCATTCTACGAAGTTGCATGGATTTATTTTTTACTGCGGTTTTGAGCTCACATGTTAACAAGTCGAAGAAACAGCCTCCAAATCCCAACCTGTGTTTCCCATTCCATTGGAAAATTAGTGGGTTACAGAGACCACGCAGGGGGAATTATACTCCTTAGGTGGAACCAAATAAAATTTCAACATACTGATTTAATCAAATTAGTGTCTAATGCTAATTGATAGGCAGTCTGGAGATGGACAGGTAGCTGGACTGGATTTGATCTCGCATTTCAGAGGCATGACGCAATCCTCTGGGTCAGGAAGGAATTTCTGCTTCCCTATCAGAATGGCATCTGCCACCATGTCGTAGGAAGCCGTGGACATCGGATACTTGGATAGGAGCTGGGGCATGATGCCAAAAAAAAAAAAAAAAAGTCAGGTCTAAAGACATTACCTGGAATTTAAAAAATGAGTTAGCCATAGCCACAATGACATTCTGTTTGCATACGTTCCCCGTGGGTCAGGTTTTCACTGGTGTCGGTGCTCCTGAGGGTGAAAAAGCACGTAAAGACGTGGGTGCTGCTGGAAGCTGTGATGGTTGTGGTGTGTAGCGGGGCCGGCAGCATTTGGATCACCTCTCTGGGGAGCCGAAGTGATGTCCCAGGGGTGCTGAGTGAGAAGTTGAAGGAGACTGCAAGAAAGCTCGCTCCTCGGAAAATGTCTGAGCTATGAGAAATGGAGGGAGCCGCAGCCTGGTATCTGCGTGCAGAAAGGGAGGTTAAATTTATCTGGTAAATTAGCCATTAGGAGCGATTAACTGGGTGAAGCTGGGGCTCAATGGGCCAATTGTCTGTCCTGGTACAGCCAAGGGGGCTCAAGGGGTCACACAGGGGTTGAGAGGGGTTGAAAGGAGAAGGTTTGGGTGGTGGCTCTCCGTTTTGCCGTGGACTTACCCAAATCTTGGAGTTCTTACCTGTCAGAGGAGGACAGTGCCAGCCAACGTGCCTTACTTCATCCTCTTTTATCTAAGCACTTTAGGAAGTGCAAGCTTTTATTCCAAATAGTGTTTGCTAGTAAAAATGGCTCCCTTCTTCAAATATTTAGTTAATCTAATGCTGATTGCCCCCATTCCCTTAGGGGAGGGGGGCAGGGGCAGCATTCCTGGTTTTATAGAGGGGCAGGTTTGAGAGGGCTGTAAATGCACGTTGCGGGGGTTGGATACAATAACCTGCGAGAAAGGAACTGGTAACAGAATCCTTTTAATGAACTACAAGCGCACAGTTTATAAACTTGGACACAGATTACGCTCCTGCCTACTGTATAAAAATAACCGCATTTGGATTTCTTTGTGGCCAAAGGATCTTATAAGATCTTATAACCTGTTAAGTTTTCACCGCACGTTTTTCTAACCGAGACAGGTCCTGTGTAATACCCTGTGTCGTGCTGAAAGGAAAATCTCGGGTCTGTTAAGCTGTTCCCTGCTTTTGGTAGCCTCTCTGTATCAGGATTCACATTCTTGTTTCCGTTTCAAACAGGAGACTAGTTTACAAGGCAAGTTCCTCCTTGGAGATCACAAGAGGCTTTCTTTCCCTTTTCTTTTTCTGAGAGGAAGGATTAGGTCACCAGTAATACCGTTTGCTTTTTATTTTTTCTCCTTTGGCTAATCTGCTCTCCAAGATGTCCATGTTACAAGAGAAATAAAAGGCTTTAAGTGAGCGCGGGATTTTTTCCCCCTCACCTCAGCTCTCCAACCGAGAGGGGTGATTTACAGGAATCGCTGCATGGAAAAGCCTTAAAACAGAATTTCAGATGCTTGTAAGACAAAGCAGAAAGATAGTAGAGCATCAGGTGCTCCAAAGGTGTTCAGTGGCTGGTGATTACAAGCCTGTCTGCACCGTGTCCGGGCGTACTGTTCTCGCAGTTACAGCTTTGTAAGGAGAGCTCCTGTAGCCACTCACCTGCAATCAGCAGGCTTATCATTATCCAAAGGCCTTTATTTTCTATTATCTTTGTGCGTTTTTACATGGCACAGACGTTAATGGTCCCCCAGCGATTTTTAAGATGTGCTCCTGGAGCCTGGCACCCTTCCCACCAGCGGCACGCAGCGTGCCGGGTGCCGGCAGGCTTCACCCACGGGAGGACGCGTGTTAATGCCAGCGCTCGTGTGCAGAAAGTTTGGGGACCCAGAGCAAGATGATTCTGGTCAGAGAATGGTGAGCACTAGCAGGTTATTGCTTTTGTGAAAGCGGTATTATTCTTGTTCAGTACCGAGTGCTGGTACCGGTTTGTGCTGAGGCCGTAAACGTTTTGCAGCAATAGCTATGAGTCTGCATTGGGTGCTTTGTACCTCGCATAGTACAGCGTGTTCGCTCTGGTCACGTCATGCTTAGCAAACTCTGTTTAAAGGGCCAGGTCGGACTGGATTTACATCAGCACAGCTCTGCCAAACTCCGTGCCAGCTTCCACCAACCGAAGCTCTGGCTCTCAAATGTTTTCAGCTATTTTTTTTTTTTCAGTCCTTTCTGAAGAGTTTTAAAAAATGCAATTAAATGGACAGTAACACTCAGCAGCTAAGCATGAAAAGCTGTTTATCTAAGGATATCTAAGTACTTGACAAAGGTGGGTAATTCTCACAGTGCCCTTTTTCGCAGGGCGGGATGCTGGCATGCGGAGACAGCGAGCGGTTTATCTGAGTAACGGAGTCGGTAGCAGAGGTAGTAATTAAAACTCCGGTCTCATGACACCCAACTCTGTACTGTAACCACTAGACAAACTGCCTCCTGGAACCGTATCTCATCTCTATCTCCCTACATATGCACAATAAAGCCTTTGTAGTATATGCTGTACACTTGCTATTGATAGTTGTATCAGCTGAAAGATAATGCTTGCTCTTCTAACTGGCTGCGAGTGTGCTCCATGCAACCTCAATTATCTGAGCATAATGGGGAGCAGTGGAGAATTTGGGATAATCGGGGTTTCAAATGATGGAGGGAGGGTTTGGTGTAATTAACAGGCATGGTGGGACGCGGCGTGTTTGGGAGAGCAGGTTCGGATGGCTGGCGTGGAGCTGCGCAGCCGGTTAACAACCCCCATGCTGCAGTTTGGGATGTGTTTTTGGTTTTCTTTTTTCTTAAAGGAGGTGTGTCTCTTCCTCGCTTTGTTTCAGAGAAAAAAAGGACAAATGCGTTTCAAACATGTTGCTGGTATCCCTTTAAGATCGGTGAAGGCCGACAGCAGTTATTAATGTAAAACCTCTACTATATGGGGGCAGTTTAAAAATACAGATCGATAGGCACTGTGCACCCAGACCACGGTGGATGGAGGCTCTGTGGGTGGCTCGGAGCCTCTGCAGAGGAGTAGGACCAGAGAGCATCTGAAAAATAATTTCCCCTGCATATGCCGTAAGCTGTAGGATTTTGAGTGTGACCCAGCCGTTAATGAGCTCCATACAGGCAAACGGACACAGTTACTGTAGGGATGCATTTGTTTATAAAGATAAAATGCAGGAGCCGGTAGCTGCTCATGTAGCATCTTTCTGCTGCATGTGCTGACCTCCTTGTGACGGAGATATTTACTAATGTGACTTAAAATACATTTCACCGGGCCGTTTCGGCAAGCCTCACATCCCTGCTTGCTATCTGTAAGAGCTAATCTGTCTCTAAAAGCAACAGAGTAAAAAGATGGGATAAAGTTTGCAAAGTATGGCACCGAGAGAGACTGACTGCTCAGCTCTCACTGTGTTGTGTGCTCTCAGCACAGCCAGCTTTGGAGCCAGCCCTGTCCTCTGCCTCACACCAGCCGCAGAAATTAAGAGCAGCCTTCACTCTTGGAGCTCTTATGAACCAACAGATGGGTGCAGGTAAGGCTGAAAGACCTTCAGGAAGGAATTAACTTGGTTTGTTTTTATTAAAAATAGTGTCAGATAGAGGATGGCTATTCAGCACTGAGCAGCCTCAGAGTTCATCTCGAAGCATTAATCTGCTCTGAGACTGTGGTGTTACGTGGCCCCTGCCAGAAACACGCGGGCGAACTGATTAGGACCAGAAACACGGCTTGGTTTGTGTTTTTTTTTTTTCTTCCTCAGCTGTTACCTGAGAGCCGGGGTTCATTGACATCTGGGAGCTGATGTCTGGCTTCTTTTTTGAAAAAGTCAGTCCACTCTTAGGTGCTTTAAATTATAATCTGTACTTTTCCCCCGTAGTGTACGGTGGCTGGAAGTCATGATCTCATCAGTGAGTTTAAATGCCTTAAAATATATATATATATATATATTATTTTTTTCTTATGTGCTTTAGTGCTTACCCCGACATGCATGTTTGTGCAGGGAGAGCGTGCATATTTATTATCTTTAATGCAGTCTGTATATACACACACATGTATGTAATTCTCTTTCTATTTAGACACCAATCTGTAGATGTGTATTTATGAGGACTTGACATAGACTTCAGTGGAAACAGGACTGACCCCAACATTTTATGTTATTAGGAGGAACAACTGTTCACCCTTTAAAATGCCTATATTTGGAAATCTGATTCCAAACTCACACTGGTTTAACTTAATTTTGTGGCGTTTCTCCAGATTTTCATAACCAGTGGAAGCGAGGACAGGACCGAGAGGAACGCTCGTGCTCCATGAAGGTGAGCGCCCGTCCCAGCACGCTCATGCCTCGGCTGCCCCAAGGGATGGGGCAAGCATGCAGCTTCAGCCCTGGTGCTGTGGATTCCCTCGTGGTCCTTCTGCCTCTGGTTTTGGTGCCTTTTCTTCTCATCTTTTTCTTTTTCTTCTTCACTGCTTTGATCGTTGCGAGTCCCATCTATCTTATTTAATTTTTTTTCAATATCTGGTCAGCTGCTTTTGTGGGAATCTCGTGCTGCCTCTTTTTTTTTTTTTTTCTTTCCTGGGTTGTCTCGATCACTTTGGGGATCATCTTGTAGCGCATAAAGCAGCGAGATAAAGCACAAAGGGCCCTTGATAAAGCCCGAGTTTTGTTTAACAGTTCAGATAGTGAAAGTTTACAAGAGCTGTACTGGGAAAGCTATGCTGTGAATAGAGCTATTATTGCCATTATCACATTGTTTAGACTGGTGGGCCAAAACACAGGCATTTCGTATTTGTTTAACAGCTTCATCAAGCTGTATATTTGTATTGTCCTTTGGGCTGTGTTGTCAGAGGGTTGCAAGCGGCATAAGAAGAAGTATCAGCCGTTCCTTGGGGGATTTGGCGGTCCAAGAAGTCATTAATTATCGAAGAGTGGAGACGAGGCGCAGAGGCAGGGCTTGGCTCTCCCAAACTTGCCGGAGCTGGGCTGTGGGGGCCGATAGAGGGCAGCAACCTCCTGCCGCTGCCGCTCGCCCAGCGCCGGGGGCCCCCGGCCGCCTCCGTGCGGGGCTGGGGAGGGGGTTGGAGGGGGTCCCGTCGTGCCAAGGGGGGGCTTTTGGATGGGGGGAGCCTCGTTGCCTTCCCCTCCGAAGTAAAAAGCAATAATAACGATGTAGAAATAGTCGCACTAATAATCTAGAAACGATTCCGAGGTTGCGATGAAGAACGGCCAAGTCAAGGTGCGCGTCGTGTTTGTAGGTTCCCGGAGAAGCAGCTTTTTATTTGCGTAGGTACGTGTGAAAACGAGGATGATATATCATGTTATGCCTAGATCTTGAGACAAACATATAGCTTAAATTGTACAATTGATGTTATGGGTTATTTCAGCACTAAGTATTCTCCCGTTTTCAGTACATACAGCTATGATTAAAAGCTAATACTAAATATTAATAGTAGCAGCTAGTATTAAAAGCTAATGGTTATTACTTTTTTTCCTCTTTGCCTGCTTATACAATCCTTCAAAAAGAAACAAAAACACACACACAAAACAACCCCACCCACCCTTGTATATCCCGTGTGGATTCGTTGCACTGATTTTGGTACCGTCAGGTCTGGGCTTTAGGGGCCAGCATGAAGGTGAGCAGCTCACCCTGCAGCGTCTGTGCTCTCACCCAGGCTGTGCAGGCACTGCGAGGTGAGCAGCAGAGAGCACGGAGCAGATGGTTACAAACGGGTGCTGCTCCTCACTTCCATGGTTTGCTGTATAAATGCGCTTTATTGTACCTTTTCTGCAGTTCGTTGCGAGGACAGTCGCACTCATAATCCTTATCCGACACAGGAATCCCCTCCTGGCTCGCAGCTTGAAGCCATGGCTAGCATTGTGCTGCTCTGATTTGTTGACTTTGATATTTTTTAATTACGCTTCGTATTAGTTCTTGTCCGAGTTGCTGGTGCAGCTTACTTCTGACCACCACCCGAGACCGAGTGACAGTCGCTATAGCGTAGTCTTGGCATTTTCCATGGCTATATTGTTTTCAGGGCTCACCATCTCAGCAGAACGTGCGCCTTATTTCAGCAGGGCTCTTGCGCTGCGCGGCAGCCGTGAATTCAGTGAGGAACCCACAGAGAGCCTGTGTGCTGGGGGGGTTAGATGCAGGCATATTCCTTAATGCACTGAGAGCATTAGTTCTGATCTGTGGTGCTCTGGAAGCTTTTCTGAACTCTTTTTTGATGATGGCTTGAACTATTCCTCAAACTGAAAGTGGCTGCTGTTCCTATATTTTGACAGCAGCTTCTAATACATGGAAGCCCTTCCTGGTATTTAAAAAATCAATGTATTGCATACGTGCTGAGGAGCGAGCGTGATTCTTTTTGAAGTTCTTCTGTATTGTGAAGTAACAATGTTTTATACATGAAAAACAGTACAAGCAATTCCTCATAACTAACACGTTTGCTTTAAACAATGAAGCCTTCACTCAGGCTCAGTCCGGTGTTCGTTAGCGAGTGAGCGCAGCGCTGGCCCCAGTCAATAAAAGAAGTTTGCTGGTGGCAGGACTGCAGAAGAGGGAAGTCCATGTAAGTATTTGATGCTTGTTCTGGTTTTTATTTGCTTGCTTTGGGGCAAAATATTGTCCCTTAGAGCAAGTAATTTTTATTTTATTTATTTTTAAAAAGGATCGAGCCTTGCAAGCAACACTGAAAACTTAGTGCTGAGCCTTGATCTTACCGGAGTCATTCCCATCAACCTCACTGTCTCCGTTCACGGGAGTAAAGGCCACGGGAGAAATCCCACACAGGAAAACGTATTCTTTGCCCTAAAAAACTCATTATCTTATACGATCCAGGTATAAACAGTTGGTTCATTCCCGAACCGCAAAGGGCGAAATCCTGCCTTTCTTACTCCAGCAGGGTTTTGCCAGGGCAAATGCGCTCCTGGCTGACACCTCCGGTGAGCTCAGCGTGCACAAACCCCGGCCCTTCAGCCCTGATGGAGCCCGTTTGATCTGCTCGTTTATTGCCAAGTGGTATCAGCAAGGGAGCCGAGCGCAGAAACGTGACCACACTGAGTGCTATTTGTTGCGCTGCATTATCTGCAGTGCCCGTGTTATTCTAGAAACTTTTTTTTCCTGCCTGGAACATTTTGCTTCAGCAAATGAAGAAGGGAGAAAAAAAAAAATTGAAGAGACCTTCATTTGGTGGCATAGAAAATTTGCATAAAATATCGCTCTAAGCATTGAAGGATCTTATTACATAGGGTTTTGATGATAATCTTTGTTGAAATAATATTTAACACATGCTGCACTTTTAATTAAGTATCTGAATAATCTCAAATTAATACCAGAGGTTTAAAAATAAGTTTTCATTTTAGTGAACTGTAACATAATAGCAAGCTGCACGGCAACCCCCTCCTTTACCCTTTGATTTAATTAAATGCCCTTCTGTGTGCTTCTTCTCACTTCAGAAACGCACAGGAAGAAAGCAGCCCCAGACGTTTTAGTTAGCGTTTTACCACTTTGCTTCTCCCTCCATCTCCCCTCGAGTACTTGCCCTGCTCCCCACAGGGCTTTGGTTAAGGTGTTTCTTCGGGGGTCAGCTTGTCTGGGGCTTGGCGACTGGCCTGGGTGTTCGGGAAGGGCAATTACATGGGGTTGCCTCGGTGCTGGTGTTTCAGTGCCGACACGGGGGTCCCTGCCGGGAGCAGCAGCCCGTGGTGGGGGGAAGCGTTGGGTTTTATCTGTGCTCACGGTGGGGAGGATGCATCCTGTGAAACCCTGGGGTGGCTCCGTGCCGAGCACTCCACTCCTGGAGTTTGTAAGGTAAAAAGGAGCTTAGCGGTGTCATGGTTTCCGAGAGCAATCAAGCCATTGCAAATAAATTCGCGTTTATTCTATTTATTTTTTCAAATTAAAAAGGCCTGATCCAGCCAATTTGTTTGCCTTCCAGTTAGGCAGCTGTGACAGTCACCGCTTCATTATTCCATCTTAAGAAATCCCATTAACCAAAGGAGAGGAAAAAAAAAAAAAAAAAGACCTCACTTAGATTCGTGTCAGCGAAATTGTTTTGCCGACGCTACCTCGCTGCGAGAGCGTGCGCCCAGCCGGAGCGCGGCCGTTTGCTTCTGCTCTGAACACACACTCGCAATTTGGGAGCGGGAGGATGTGAAGCAGGCTGGCTTTTGAAGGCTTTCTGTTAGATTTCCCCTTTATCCCTTACCATCTATCATTGTAAAGGAGACATATATAACTGCCGCGCTTTGTATATTAAGGGGAGCTGCCTGCTTTTTCCCTCTGCGGAGATAATGACGCCGAGGGTTGTTGACTGCTGTTATCTCTGATGACAGCCTTATCTGCATGGCTCTGATTCCCGCTCCCGGAGTCGCAGATATATCCAGTCCTTCGCAAACTGACCACTGCTCCGATTACGCCTGGGCACCGAGCTGCTCGGCGGCAGGCTGGAAAGCCAATATTCGTGGGCAGTGTCGTTTTTAACCAGTTGTGTCGCTTGCTGTGCTCCCCTCCCACCTCCAAACGCAAACCTTTGGAGGGAAATGCTGGGGGTAAGGAGGAATGGGAGCCTCTAAAGAAGGTCAGCTCCAAGGCAAATGCCCCCCTGCCCTCGCCAGCAGCCTCTGCGGGTGCAGGGGGGCAATGAGAAGTTGTTGAGCAGTGCTAGTGCTGTCTCTGCACGGGGAGCCCCCCTTGCTGATGCACCCAGGAATGCTATTTGCGTGCTGCACCCCTCCCAGCTACAGCGACTAGGAATCCAGGAGTTTATTTTAATTCCTCTAAACATAATAATCTGCAGTTAATTGGCTAACATTCACCATGCCTCGAAGGTGCGGCATGCTGCAGTTGTTTGGCAGGCTGAATTCCTGTCCCTCAGAGATCTCAAAGCAAATTTCAAATATTTATGAATTTAGCCTCTTAACGCTCTTGAGAAACAGCCTCGTTTTACTGCTGCAGAAAGTGAGATTCGGAGATAGCGAGCACGCTTGGCTGGGCTCACCCGGAGCCTGCAGTGCCGCCAGCCACGAAACCCAGGTCTCCCAACACCCCCAGCTCATCGTACCCAACAGGTCACCTGTGTTTTACCCTGCGATCCTTAAAAATAACATTCTCCACAACGTGGGTTTCTGCAAATCCTGCCTGGAGCTGCACAAGGTTGTGTTGCACATGGAGCACTTGCCCCGTGCTCTGCACACAGCCGGATTTCTGCTTATGAGATTGTCTGCTCTTTCTCAAATACAGGGCACTTTTTTTCTTCTCCCTGTCATACCTTATAATATATGTTTCAATCTGAACACTTAGACCAATTTTACTGATACACGATCCAGCCTGTCTTTTCCAGCCTGCACCTCTTACTTCAGTGCTCTTCGTTCTGGGCTTGTCTGTGTTGCAGTTCGAGGCTACCATGGTTAACTACAAAGAAAAGTGTTACTGGAAATGTGCATCGCTGAAGTATGCCGATGCTTTTTTCCCCTTCTTAAAAATATGTTTTACTGGAAACCATGGCAAGGGGAAGATACTCATTTTGCCCTAAAAGTTTTCAGGGATGTTTATTTTTCCAATGCTTCAGAAGAAGGCAAAGCCAGACTTTTTTTTCAGTGCTGAAGAACAATTATTGATTAAAAACCATAATTTATCCTGAAAAATCACTCTAATTTTCATTTCTGGTTGAAAAGGCAACAATGTATGACTGAAAAGTTTTGGTTTGAAAATCATTTTGGTTTGAGAAGCTGTTTTTGTCACGTAAGAAGTTTTTGCCCTGCTCCCGTGGGCGTGATGTGCGGGCACCGAGGGCTCGTCCTGCACCACTCTGGTGGTCGACCCGAGGGGCTCTCTGCCTGAGGCATGTGAACCAGCCTACGAGGAACGTTGAATTAAGATTGTAGAACTGTTTAGGACGGCATTCAGGAAATTCAGTTGCAGACCACAGCATGGAATATTCTTACGCGTTTTGAAAAGGAGTTTGGGTATTAATAACGTGTCTGTTTTTTCCACTCCAGTGCTTCCAGCTGGTCTAACAGGAGCAAATGCCTCAGCCCGGAGCTGTTGCCTTGCTGTTGTACGTGAGGACAGAGCAGGTCACATGCATAATGCTTGTTTTCCGAACTTGTGGGGGACTGGAAGGGGTTGGGGTGGGCAACATTACCCCGTCTCGCTGTGGCTATACCACTCCTGTAGCATTCCCTGTGCCAAACCCTGAGTGCAGTGTAGGTGTTAGTGCTTGGGGCATGCCCTTGGGCACTGTTAGTCCCCATGCTAGAGGACAGGGAAGCTTAGAGAAGCAGCCAGACTTCCCCCAGTGGGGTTACAAACTTTTTTGTAATGGACTCTTGTCCATTACCCTTCTTTCTGGGTGGGTCTGGGGTTCTGGCTCAAACCCACTACCGTGGGCAGCCTCAGAGACGGACCCAGCAGCAGATCAGGCTGCGGGTGTACTGGCTGCTGGCTCCTTGCTTGTGTCACCGGAGGCAGATCCATCCTTACCGGAGTCTTGCCAGCGAGGGTGGCACCGTGTGGTGGTCCCTGCCTGGGCTGAGCTGTGCCCTGTGGGATGCAAAGCCCCCTGCTAAAGCCAGGCACCCTCTCTGCAGGGCTGCGCTGCCTCAGCTCGCAAACCAAACAGCAATGTCATCACTGGAGTGTGCTGTTCTGTTCATAAGGGTTGTTAATCCCTGTCTTTCCATCCAGGATAAAAACTTTTTCCCTAATGATTTCTCTGTTGTGATCCCCATGTGTGCCATCTCTGGCCACAAACACGGTCCTTTTTCTGTATCGCTTTCAAACATCACCACGGACGTCCGTCCCGTGACACAGTGATGGGAGGACACTCATGCCCTCAGGATGGTGATGGCAGCAGCTTGTGTGTGGTGGCCAGACCCAGCTGCAGCTGTGTGTCCTGCCAGAAGCCCTTCTCTCCCCAGCAGGAGTTACTCAGGCCTGTGTGCTCCTGTTCCCAGCCATAACGTGGAGAGAGGCTGCATAACCCACACCATCGCTCTACTTCACTGCAGCTCGCAGTGTGCTTCTGTGTCTGCTGACAGGTGATTAATAAGGAGGTTAGTAATCAATGTTATGGGTCAAATCCTGCTCCAGTTCCCCAGTTCATGCCTGACACAGAGGTCGCTGCCGGGAACAACTCCCCGTGTGGCTGTGAGCTGGGCTGGGCACTTGGATGTAAAGTCAGGACAGGCAAAAACGAGGTTGGATAGATTTGACCTTCACCTGATAGAAACATTTCTGAGGTCATGAGGTACACTCCATGGCATTGCAGAGGTATAAAATCATTTCCAGGTGAGTGATGAGTGGTCCCACAGACTGATGAGGTTTTGCAAGCTGTTCAGTCCAAACCTTGGTTTTGTTATTTGAGTGAGGTGCTGCTGAGACACTTGGACAAAATCCCTGAGCCTCTGATGGTGTCAGGCAGGCAGTAAATGCCCACTCACTGCAGGGAGAAAGCAGCACTCCTCGGAAGCGTGGTTTCCATTTAAACTTTCGGAGGGCTCCCAGCTCTGGCCTGGCAGTGTTTATCTGCGCCGAGTGTGAATGGGAATTGGAAAAGAGGAAAGAGAGAATGGCTGCTTTTTAAAAAGCTAATTTAAAAGCAGGCGCAGTCTTCTGTAAAGATGATTCTGATTGTCCAGAGCTCTTTTAAAGGGACAAGGTTAAATGCATTTGTATTGAGAATGTGGGATTAGGCACACACACAAAATGAACAACATCTTCTTTATTTATTTCATACTTAAATGGCCAAGAGTGTAAGTCAGTCAATTCCTGATGATTTGGGAATGCAAGGGGATTTTCTGTATTGTTTTTTTTTGTTTTTTTTTTTATGTCATAAAGCTTTTTATCTCTGGCTTTGTATATTAGCTATTTCTACATTGCCACCAACCTCCTCTTCCGTCCACCATCCTTCTGTAGCCAAGGGGGCTGAAATTATGCGTTGTCTGTACGTGGCACAATGGCTTGGAAGCTACAGGTAAAATACTTGAGTCTGTTCCCATGTGCCTCAATTTAGCAGTATAAAGCTGCTTCGCGTGGGAAAGGCTGATATTCATACTGCTATTCTACACCCGAGCTGAAATGACCGAGGGTTTAAAACAACCCTGTGAAGCAGGGAATTGCAGTATTATTTACAAAGTGCTGATGCTTTGGCAAAAAAAACATGAGTAGACCCAGTTCAAACTGATTACAGTCTCTGTTCAGTGCTGTCTGGAGCAGGACTGCCTTTTCTTGTATATTTTTACTGTGTGATTTTAATCTTGGCTGTGTCTGTTCATTGCTATTGTAAAAGAGAAGGAATCGTAATAATTTGAAGAAAAAGCCTGGGGAAGTGGGAGTTTCTTTATTGACAGCTTTATAGCTGGAGAAACTGAGGCATGGAGAGGCCCTGGAGGTTCATGGGTGCAGAAAGCTGGCAAAAAGCAGTGTAGGAGCTGGGGAGGGCACCCAGAAGATCTTCAGCTGATAGAGTTTGCCCCACACATCAGCAGCACTTCTGGCCAGGGGGCTACGGGCTGGAAGGGGACCGTGTGTGCCTCACGAGTTACGGCTTGGTAGCTTGGTCTCTGGTGGCACAGGGCGAGGAGACGCCGCTGGTCGTTTTGCAGAAAATCTGTTTGGAAGCAGCTCAGCTTAATGCTCCCTTTGGATGAGCACAGCCAAAGGACTTCAAGGGCTCTTCACGTGGCCTCCAAGAAAGGGAACTCTGGTCTCGGGCTGCACACCAGTGTCCAGATATTTCCCGTCAGTGGACTCTTTTCCTTTTAAAAATACATATATATTAATTCCAGCTTGTCATGCACTGTCTGCCTTCTCTCAACAGTCTGGCTTCGCCCTCCCACCCTTGCTTTGGTAGTGTAGCTCTCCAGATCCTATCTTACCTTTCTGGAGCAAACATCCTCTCCTCCTTGTGCAGGCCGGGCCAGGAGCTGTGCTGCAGAAAAGCCGCGTGTGTCACTGCGCTCAAACGAGCTCTGAGTGATGCCAGCTGAGGAACCCACTGGTTGGATTCACTGCTGAGTAAAGACCAAGAGCTGAGTACCCAGCACAAGGAGGGTTCTGTCTTACGTGCCCAGTAGGCTCGATCAGCACACAGATTGTGCTCTGCTGTTTCTTAAAACCCAAACCACTAAAACAGATGATGTAAAGGAGCAGGGCAGGAACGCTGTGTTCGTGGCTTGTTGCTGTTTATATAGCACCAAAGTTGGGCAAGGCACTTTAAAAACAGGCCTGATGGTATAAAGTACTGGCCCTAATTAAGCCAGACAGAGTTTTGGTACTGATTTTAGAGGAGTCAGGATTGCCCTTTCACAAGAAGTTCCTGCTTTGAGTTTAAATATTACCTCAAACAGCTTCAGCAGGAAGGGGGTGGACCCTCTGGGCAGGATTTGGGGCTGGAGGAACCCCCAAATGGTCAGGATGGGCCCTAAGCACTGCAAAACTGTGCTGCTTGGGGAGCTCTCTGTTTAGCAGAGCCATGTCCCAGCAGACCTATGACTCTTCAAACACTCTGGTTAAACACTTGTTATCCATACAGATGGAAATACAATAATAAAAATAGTTTTCTGCAACCAGGACCTACATTTTCTGTACACTCATGTTCATTTCTTTGTTCCAGGTTTATTCTTGGCAGTGAATATTCCCCGATTCCTGTTCAGAGTAGAGCGGGCTATGCTTTCCCCAAATCCTCGGGTTGAATCACAAAAAATGTGTTATTTCCTTGCTGCGGTGTTGTCCAAGATTTAGAGGTCATGATCTAACACACCAGCCAAAACAATGACCTTGGCTTGAAAACGAGGAGGCTTTTTTGAAGGGTTGATTGAATTGTTGGAGTTTTTTGCCGGCTGTGTCTGAAACCTTTAGGATACTTTTACATTTTCAGGCTTTCCCTGGAGCTATTCACTTTTCCAGCTGAGGAACGTGGGACTATTTGTGCTCACACCTTTATGGCACCTGTTTAAGGTGCCTGAGTGGTGAAGATCCTCTTCCAAATTGCAGCATTTCTCTGGAAGGAGCTTTTGGAGCCCAGCCTCCTGAAGCTGGGCACCCAGGTCAGTTTGTGAGCACCCCTCACATCCCTCATCAGTTGTCTCTGGGAGCTAAATCTGAAGCTATATGGGGGGGGAGAGGAAGGGGACAAATTATATTTTAAGCGTCATGATAACAACATGAGCTGATAGCATGGGAAGCTTGTGCTGTCGGGCCAGCTGTTAAAACCCAGGTATGGGGAGAGGTCCTAACAGAGCTGTTCCTGGAACACTGGAAATGCTGCAGCAAAAAACTCTAGGACTGGAAATTTGATTTTTACACCAGCCCCTCTGGCTGCATTCTCGCCCTCGTCTAGTTCCTATGGCTGTCTGTGCCAATGCATTTCTCTGGCATTTGCTGTTGGTTCCAAGTAGCTTTGATGTGGGTGAGCATCCCCCCTTACCCCAAAATGGAGAGAGAGCTGCTGATCCAGCTGAGGAGCCAAGTCCCGTGCCTGCATTGTCCCCAGTCCTAGAGAAGTAGTAGCCACAAAGTGAGCGAGTGTAGGAAACAGCCTTAAACAAATTTGAGAGAACCGCATTTTGCTCATAGTTGCTCCGTAGCCATAACAGGTGGTGAGAGCTGTTGCAGCACCTACTTCTCCCAAGCTGTTCAGCCTACTCGTGCACTCCGCGACCAAAACGAACACACCTGCTGGTCTCAGAGGCTGCAGATCCTGCTGCAGGTGGCTGTGCTCTGTGACAAGTCCTACGGGTCACACCAACCCGGGAGCAGGATCCAGACCAATATCCTCCCCAGATCCAAAGCAGTCTTAGAGCACTGGGGCACAATAACAGCATTGCCAGGGGGACCGGCAGGCTGGCAGAGGTATTTCTCTTTTTTACGGCTGTATGTCTGAAGGCTCAGGTTTGTGCCTCACAGATGTGCTCAAGGTGGTCTCTCGTGTCTGCAGTTTTATCAGATGGGGTCCCCTCTCATGCTCAGCGATAGCTGCTGAGGAGGATTGGGAAGACCCTAATGACTAAACTCTATGGTACCCACCCTGCTCCCTTCACTGTTTTGACATCCATCTAACGTTTCTTTTTATATTTCCCTTCCAGAACCGAAAGGGCATCTTATGGAGCACCGTGACCTGCCCCGGAGGGCTCTCCATAGCCTGTGGTTTCGTGCTATACTATCTCATCTGAGACCCCTGCATTAGGGATTTCCCATCCAGCCTGTCTCCCACTGAGCGCTTTGGAGCGGGTATGTTTCTGTAGCTCAGGGCTGAGCCTGGGGAGCACTTTCAGAGCACGTGTGGGAAGGTGTCCTGTGCAAAGATCACCCTTATGCACCATTCCTTAGCCCCAGCTGGCCATTTATGGTGCTTAGTATTTGCCAAACATAAACTGAAATAGGCCTTGAACAGTTACGTTGGCATTAGTGTGTTTTTCCCCGGCCAAGCAGCAAAGGCACCGCGGCTCCTGTTGCGGAGCATGCCAGCGCTTGGAATGCACTCCTGCCAGTATCCCAAATAAATCACTCCTCAGTCCTTCTGGAGGCTGCAACCCTGAAATCCCATCTAGTCCTTTGGTTGTCCAGGTAGTTCGTTGCTTGCTCTGAGGCACAGCTGACAGTCTGAGGCAGGACGTGTCCCAGAGCCTTTCTGCTCCAAGGACTTTGTTGCCAATGACACGTCAGGGGTCTGTTCTTCCTCAGAGCCTTGCCTAGCAGACAGAGCACGTTGCACGGGTTTGTGACTCCTAATCTTAGCCCTCTAATCTTTTGGGTCTGAAGAGCCCATGTTCCTACAAGGAGTAGGGATGCAGAAGGTAAAGCTGCAAAGCAGATGGGGCTTTGGGGAGCCTCTCCTCTACCTGCAGAACTGCCATACTGCAATAGGAGAACTTGACCAAATTTCCTTGGCTGTTTGGGTCTGAGAGCTGGGAGTTACCCAACTAACTTAATTTGGCTGAGGAACTTCCTTACACCATTTATCCCTTGTTTATTTTGACTTCCTTGCACCACCAAGGCACTCCTTACCATAGAGGATGTGGAAAACAACGTTTTGATGAATTTGGAGTGGCTGCATGGGGCTTAAAACACGTTTGTCAGAGTCAGTTTCCAAATTACCAAAACTGAGTGGAAGGGGACAGGTTTTCCCTGTGACTGCTAGGAAAGGGTGGTGTGAGGTGCAGCTGGGACTCACTGCTCCTGCAAGGAGTGGAGGGCACTGCCTTGGTTTCATGGTCTGGGACATGGGCACGTTACTGCAGTCCCCAGTGATTTCCAGCATGTGGGAAAGCTTCTAAAGAAGGCCTGAAGACTATGCAGAGGCTCTAAGAGAAGACTTTCTCCCTCTCCATGGGCTTTCACTTCTCCGCAGGGAGAGAGCAGAGCAGCGGGCACGAACTGCAGGGGCTCAGGGCTCTGGGAAGCCCCTGAGAAAGGAGGCTTTGGTCGTGGCACCCCTGGGTGAGGGATACATCGTTCAGGGCTCACAGGCTCCTCATTGTCCCAGGAGGATAAAGCAGGGTGGCAGCAGGGGCTGCGGGTGGCTCCAGCCTGTCCCAGCAGGAGCTCAGCCAGCCCCGCAGCCCGGGCCTCCTGGCCACGCGTCCCTCCTCGCTTTGAAGCCCGGGTGCTGCGCGAGGGATGCTCGCTGTGCCTCCTGCCTGCTGATGATCCCTAAATTAAGAAATGCAAATCTATTCAGGGCCGATTCCTTTTCCAAAGGCAACTTGCCTCAGTTGCTAATTCCCCGCGTGGCTTCTATACAGACCCCTCGCAAGCACCTGCAGCTTTTTTTTATTTTTTCTCTCCCTTTTCCCCCTTTTTTTCCAGGGAGGGGGGTGGCAATGGGGGAGTTATTGAAAATCTTTGTTTTCTCTGGTGCGATGAAACTTGCTTTGCTCTTTTGCCTCCTTTTCTTTCCCCTTTCAACAGAATAAATACAGCTGATCCAGCCCCAGCCCCTCCGCACGTGCCAGAAGAATAAATCGCCCGGCTCGCCCCCAGCACCCCCCGTTAATTCTTTCCCCTGCTGCTGTGTTTGCTTATTCTCACTGCAGCTGTAGTGCTGGTCGCAGGCGTGAGCTGACCTATTGCTGGCTTGTTTGGCACCGGCTCTGCAGAGCCACCCCCCGAAAAAGACTTTGAAATCAACTGTTGGAGCCTTCCCTAGGCTTCTGCCCCCCTAATTTTCTGATTCTCATAGCACTTGCCTTTGTTGCCGTGCAAACACACACATGCACACGCGTGCGGAGCAAAGCGGAGGGGAGCAGAGCCCCAGAAATATTGCGCTGCCCAAAGTCCACGGGTTAAAACAAACATCAACACTGCGTCAAATAGTTTGCCCGTAAGAGCCTTTTGTTATGAAGATAAGCTTGTTATCTCTTTCATTCAGATTTTAATCTGACAGGTCATTTGCATACTGCCAGCCGACTTCAGGGTGTGCATTAGATCCACTTTGCATTTAAATCCTCTGTCACTCAGGCAAATAAAAGGGGGGGGGGAGGCTGGGGGAGCACCGAAGGACCTCTTTCAGATCCTCCCAGTTATCGCTATTACTTTTTTTTTGTTGATTGTTGGTGGAATTGGTGGCAGAAAAGTTATATCCTGGCTCTTGGGGCTCTGTTTGGGTTTGGGGCATCGGATACCCCCAGGCTGTGAGCTGCATGTGTGGGGTCAACCCTTTGCGAAAGGGCCTACTCAAATGCATCTTCAGGTCCTAATAGTGCAAAGTCTTTGCCCACAGAGGTCAGTTTGGGGAGCTTAAAACCTAGAGCTGCTCAGTGCTCAGTCTTGCCCTCAGTCAAGCCAATCCTCCAGGCTCACATGAGATGGGATCAAGGCCTGATAAGAACAGGACAAGGAACAGTGAGTGCCATGGCCACACTGCAGCCACCAAGGCACCTGCTTACCAACCATGTAAACATTTCCTTAGTTATTCCACTTGTTAATGTCTCTCTCTTTATTCTCCATCTGAAGCCTGGTCCTGCACCCTCACTCCTCAAGCAATGCTGTGTGTGCTGGAGGGATCACCAGGGCAAGGCTGCTCGTACAGGTAATGGGGAGGGGTTGTGTGGCCGAAGGGTATGGCCCGTGGGATGCAAGTCACCCCTGGTGCAAATGGAGGTTGATCGGGTTGTGTGTCTCTGTGGGCATGGAGAGGTGCAATGATTTTCTGGCATCTATGAGGTACTGTGGACATTTAAAACAAAAACAATAAACAAAAACAGTTGGTGAAGGTGTTATCAAAATGCCTGGATCTGTGGTTCTTGCCCCAATCCCGCAGCCTTGCACCTGCCCTTTCCCACAGGGCAGGTGCCAGGATGGTCCCAGCCCAGGACCCACTGGTAGCGTGCTCTGGGGTCCTGGCTCCCTGCAGGGACATTGCGTTGCTCTGTGAGGGAGCACAGACAAGGATTTCGGTGTCATGATTTGTTCCCTCATGCATGTCCTGTGCTCAGGTGTATTGCCCAGGCTCCCTTTTGCCCGGTAGGAGCAGCACCGAGCCCAGAAAAGCAGCTCTGTCTGTCCCACTGGCCACGAGCGCCCGATCCTGCTTGCTCCTGCCTGCACCTCCCCGAGATGCTGGAACAATGACCCAGGACAAGACCAAACCTGGCGTGGATCTCCTCCTATGGCTCTGTTGAAGACCACAGGAATTACCCCAGGGTAAGTGAAAGGCCAAACTGCGAGTCTCCTCCTCCAAATACAATGGAGAGCCCGTGAGATAAGGCCACAGTCCCCCTACAGAGAGCAGGTCAGCATCCCCGGGATCGTGTCCCAAGCCACAGCACACAGAGCCCCAGGAGAACGTTTCCTTCAGCCCCAACGGGGTTAAAGATTGGATCTGGGGCAATTAGTGTATCCAAAAGCAGGGCAGTGAATAGCTGCAGGGCATTTATTCAGCTCTAATGTGACAAGTTTAATTCTTCTGTTCAGAGCCAGTTATTTTCTTACATATATTAATTATTTGAAATAATTCTCTGAATAACATCTAGAAATAATTCAGGCAATATATCTTGATAATGAACCCGTTGCTACTGAATGGTTGAAATTTCAGCTGTGCTGGTGACTTTGGCTTGGGTGAATGTTCACACGGCATTGTTTCTTCTCTTAAATAGTAGTACGTGACTTTCAGATCCAGATTCTGGTCTGAATTGCTGTGTTTATGAGGTCTCTATTATTTGCCATTTCTGTAAATGTTCCTGACAGTAAATGCCTTTGTTAGAATATTATTGGTAAAGTAAACATAAAAAGCGTGTGAATGAAGCCAGAGCAAATCTAAGCTATTTGTTTGAATGGGCAGTTAGGGGAAACAGCTTCCACGCCAGGTAGCCACCTCCGAGCCTTCAGTGAAGCTGCTGGGAACAGGGTCTCTCTGTCCAGCTGACATCAGATTTTCCAATTTCTTGTCAAGCTTTCTCAGGGTGTTTTAAAATGTCTATTTTTGTTGCTTGCAGCCCACAGTAGCAAGTCTTAATAGGCAATATGCCACATAATGCCACACACAGCACTGTAAGAGCAGTGGTGCTCATGCTGCAGGCTGCCTTTGCTCCACGGTGTTTGTGGTGGGGCAGGTGCATCCTGAGCACCGTATGGTATGGGCAGGGTGTGCTGCTTCTGCTGGATGTGTTGTCTTTGGAGATGACAAGGACAGAGCAATTGAGATGCCCGATATGTTTGGGGGCTCCCAGGTGAGTGAGCAATGCTTTCAGTTATTTATCACCCAGCGGTGCCGCCAGGATTATGGTGACTGCTGTGTCCTGGAGGAGCTGGCTGATCAGTAGAGCTCTCCTGGAGCCTGAGCGCAGCAGTGAGCACTGGCCGGGTGCTGCAGGCACAGCCGTGCTGCCAGAATGGGGACAGCCGCCGCTCCTGCCCCTGCCAGCCAGGGCCACGTCCTCCCAAATGCAGGAGCACTGGAGTTCTGGAGGGCTTTCCTATCCAAATTCCAGGCCGCTTGGCCAAGGCTGAAGTGGAAGGGAATGGCAGAGATGCCTGTATGCAAATAGGGAAGAGCTGCTTTTGCGGTCCAGTTTCTCACTCGTGCCCTAAAACTGACGACACTTAAGACCCCTGGACTAAGGGCAATGAATGCAAAATGAGAGCTCTGCAAAATCCCCTGGTTCCGGGCCAGCTCTCTTGCTTCGCTTTGCTGCTCCTTGGCATCAGCCTTTCAGCCAAGTGAGCAAGTCAATGGCTAGCTTCGGTGCCAAAAAAATCTTCCTCACTGTTTCCCGTATAGCTAATGAGAATGCAAATAGGCTGGTTTTCCAGGCTTGCTTGCAGCCTCCATTGCCTCCTTTCTCTGCATGGTACCTAGGTGCTTTCCTTCTGCCATGAGATCTGAGCGTGTTGTGCTGGCTTTTGGGTTGTCCTCAGAGCAGAGGAGACACAGGGTGTTTGGGTGGCAGAGCTGGGGAGGTGTAGCAAAGGAGGAACCAGAAACTCTCAAACACCTGCTCCACGTGGTCCTTCTGCATGCCCTCCCTTAAAGACAGACCAGGTTAGAATTAGAAAACCAGGACAGAAGCAGCTCTGTCTTTGAGTTAGACACCATCAGAGCAGAAGTCATGTATTTTTTGTGCTGCATGCAGCAACCAGCCCATGGCTGGGCAGTGTAGGGTGCCTTAGCTGTCTGTTCTCTTCCAGACTTGCATCAGTAGTGTTGCTTTTCTATACCTTAAAAAAAAAAAAATGATTTTCCATCAGGCTCGCCATGCGTTATCATTTACAGCTTTGAACCCTGTAGAAACAGAGTGGGGATTCTGTCTGCACCTTTCTCTGTGTTTCCATACCGAAGAGCAGAGCCTCTCCTGCCCAAACCCTCCTGCCGCAGCTCTGCCTGGGCTTTCCCTGGGGATGGTGTCACACACCATTACAAAACCAGCCCTGGGTGCTTTCCAGCTAGCCGAGCCTGGCCGGAGTCCAGTCAGTGTCCCCAGCCCTGGCTCCCAGGGACAAGTTCCTCGCCTGGCTCCCTTTCTGGGGATGTTGGACCAGAGATGAGAGCTCGGTAGCTTATGGGCATTGTCGCATCGTCTGTCCTGATGGGCACTCTGGACTCTTCAGGGACCATGGGACAATTCAATAAAGGGACGCAGCGCTGGAATTTTTTCCACACAGACACACACTCTTCATCCCTAGACAATGCACGAGCACTGCAGAGCGAGGCAAAGCCTCCTGAGCATTGCCCTTTTCTCTGCTCCCCCATCTGGAGAATGTCTCCGGATTCGCCTCGAGTCCTTCGGGGAGCCCAGGTTCCTCTGGCTGCGCCTTCCCACCCCAGCCACCAAAGGGCTTCCTCTGCCTGGAGAACACAGTCTTTTTTAAAAGCAGTCTGACATCTTTCCTTTGTTCCTGGCTTTCCACTAGGATTTTCCATGATGCAATCCCGTATGGGGTTACTGGCACAGAGCTGTTAAAAGTCAGTAGCTGCGCCTGGAGCAAACCCATTGTTCTGCCAGCACAGAGCCCTTCAATGCCGCTGACTCCTGCGTGGCCTCGCTCCTGCTCCCCGGCACCGCCGCGCTCGCTGCCAGAGGGACGTCCTAATCCACACCGAGGGCTGCAGCCGCCAGCACCAGGCACAGCACGAGGAGCCGGTCGTAATTAGATGCAGGCACAGCCACCAAAGTGTCACACCTACCGGTGGCACCGGGCTCACCACAGCTGAGGACTGAGCTGGGGCTCACCCGATGTGCCTTGCTTCCTTTGCGGGCCGCTGCTCCAGCAGAGAAGGGCTCCTTTGGGAAGGGAAGCGAGAGGCTGTAGCTTTTATCCTTTTGGAGGAGCAATTTGCAAGGAAAACAATGCAGGATTCTCTGGAATAAGGAGTATTAGCTGCATCATCTTTTAAAAATAATTTAGTCAAGCGAATGTTGGCCGGGGATTAGCACCCTCGCAGGCACTTGGTTTGTAGCAAGGGGATGCTTGCTGAGATTTATTGATGTTGGGGATTGTTTCAAATGCATAGGTGACATCTAATGCCAGAGCAGCTCTCGGGCTTGCTAATGAGATAAGTCAAAGGCTCTGCAAAGTTTTCAGCAGTGTAGCCATTAACCCCGAGATTATGATATCCTTTGTGTTTTTCCAGCATGTCCTGCCAAGTCTTCGCCTTAAGCAGAGGAAGGATGAAAAATGCAGGGCCAGAGATTCTCTTACAGCTGAAAACCACTGTCTGCTGTGCTGCTCCCTGGGACAGAGAAGAGCCTGTGTATAGTAAGCAGGGAAACATCTCTACTGCCCAGCACAACCCTTTTCTTCAGAGTGGGATGAGTGGAGAGTGGAGGAGGGGAAATGCGGTCCCTGTCTGGGGAGATGCAGTCTTGTCTCCCACCCTCCTCTGCTTTTCATTCCTGGATGTAAAGGACTGGGAAATTTAAACTTAGAAAGGGCTTTTTAGGTAATCACATTGGATGCCTCTTTCTTCCAAGCAGGTCGTATATGGGAATTATTTTTGTGGTAGTAGTGAGGTTATCATCTCTATTCTAGGCAGCTGCTCTTAACTGAGGATTGCACAACAAAAAGAGACAGCTCCAGTAGTATTTCTCCAGGACTGGAGATCACAAAAAATCCCCTAGCTAAAACACTTGTAGCAAATAAACAAATGCAGTATAAGTGATGCTGAAATGCTTAGTGACCTCATCTCTGAACTGTTGCATGGAAAGAACCTCACAGTGTATTTTCTGTCCTTCTCCTATACAACATGAAACATGTTTTTTCTAGAAATTTCCTTTAGCTTTAATTAAATCATTAGAAATAAAACAAATAGTATCTCCCTCAAAAGATTGTCTTGAGTTGAACAAAACCTCTTGTTCTGCTCCAGATTTTTAAGAAATACTGACTACATGTTTTGGATATTTGAAGAAAAATTCCTGTTTCCTTTTATTATCTGTGGTTCCTTAATGAAGAAATTACTTCCACTTGAGAGACTTGGACTATGATTTGTAGATTTAAAAAAAAACCAAAAAACTCATGGTGCTAGAGGTTCCAGTATCAGGGCAGGTGCTGTAGGGCTGCCCTCTAAACTTCACTTGGAGAGCTGAAAAAAACAAGGCATTGACTCATGGGGGAGTGAGTGAAATTACTTCCAACTTTCAAGGAACGGAACCAAATATCTGTGATAGCAAGATAATATCCACTGTTATTGCTAGAAGCATGCTTCAGTCTCATCTGCATACGGAATAAACAGCTTTGGCCTTCTTGCAATGATCTAAGCACTTTGTATCACCCATTTGCTCATGAAAAAAAGACTGTCCTGATCATTTCCTTTTTTTTTTTTTTTTTTTCCTCAGAAGGTGGCTGCAGCATGGACCTCAGGGCTATTGCAAAGACAGGTGATGGCTGATTCCCCTGTCAGCCAGAGCTGCTCTTCACATCCCTCCTTTAGTGCCTGAGACAGGAGCAGCTAATCTGCCTCTCCAGCCCTTTGGAAGAGGCAAAACCTTCATCAGGACTATGGCTGTTTCAGTGGTCCCCATTCTGTGCCACCTTGTGCCCGTCCCCATCTCCAGCTTTGGGTTTTGGGGGGATACCTGTTCCCACAGTGCTCCCAATCATGCTCTGTGACCAAAGACGAGTCAGAGAGATGCTGCTTGTGGTATGCTTCGTGGTACAAGTTAGTCCTTGTTCATGGGAGTCCATGAGCAATTAAAGGAGGAAAATTGTAATTAATGCCAATCAGCATGAGTTCCTGGAAAACAGAACGTGATGTCTCACTTTGGTTTAGTTGATAAAAGTGATAGTAGCGTACAAGGGTTCTGTGAGACATTTGACTGGGTACCACATGACATTTTGATTAAGGATCTAGAGCAGTATAAAATCAAGAGGGTGTGCATTAAATGGATTAAAACCTGGCTCCCTGACAGGTCTCCAAATGTAACTGTAAATCATCTGCCAGCTGTGTTTGTAGCAAGGTCCCTCCAGTATTCGTGCATTTAATATCTTTATCAATGACATGGAAGAAAATGTAAAATCACCACTGATGTGGTCTACTGATGGTGTAACAAGCCAGGAAGCAGTAAATAAAGAGGAGGAAAGGTCACTGATATAGAGGAATACGGAGAGCTTGGGGAGCCAGGCTTAAGCAAACAACAAACATGGTGATGCAGGTATATGCAAGAACAAGGGATAAAAGCTGTGCTTCTGGGACAGGGGGCTCCAGGATTGCAGGATGCTGAAGAAACTTTTGGGGACACGGGCCAAAGTCACCTGGTGAAGGGATGCTCCTGGTGCTGGGCTGTGTCTGAGCAGGTTATGTGGTACCTCTGCTTCTGGTGCCAGTGCTGCTGCAGTGAGTTAAAATGTCAATGCTTTGGAGAGGGTTCAGGGAAGGGCTAGGGAGGTGTCTTGGAAGGGTGGCAAAGCCCTGTGTCACCCTATTTGCTGATCCACCAGAGCAAAGAGTAGAGATGGTTCCTGTTTGTAGATGTGGAGAGTGAAGCAGGTGAGAGGATTTTGTCTAGATCAGTGCACAGCAACTGGAAACTGAGTGTGGAGGCATTCGGATGGGGGGGAGTAAGGCTTCAGTTTAAGGCTTCAGGGAACATCATCAGGACTTAAGTTACGTCATCAGGAGCTTTGTCCAGGCTTGGTAACTTCTGGCACACCTCCTTATGGAGCACCACCATCTCAGCAGGGTTGAACCTGTATCGCTACAGTGGCATAGCTGGATTGGTGATGGACGTCTGCACATAAGTAAAAGCTGAGGTCCTGCTCACGTTGAGGTCAGTATCAAAAATGCCAGCACTTTTGGGGAGGTGCGATTTCCCCGGGAGTTCTTAGGTACCTTTTGTCCTGGTCTGCACACAATGGTGAAATAAGCCAAAAGTGATTTTTAGACCAGTGTAATATACCTTCCAGGATGCACAGTTCAAAATTAATTTAAAGGTGCTGTAGGGTATGTTGGGTGTGACTGCAAGGCTCTAGATAGGCATTCACCCTGCAGCAGCTGTGCTGGCTGAAGCATTCCCTTACCCACAGACTTCCCAGCCATGTGGTTCTTGTCCATCTCAACTTGGAAGGGCTTATAGCCACCAGGGTTTGTGGGGTGGCAGCCTTCCCAGCAAGCTGGCAATGCGCACCTCATGGTCACAGCATCACCCAGCACAGCAAGATCTGGAGGAGACGGATGTCCACAACAACCTGTATTCCCAGGGTGTACTTAAGATTGAACTGGGCATGTTTGCATTGGTGTTTCTGTGTGTTAAATTGTTTGTTAAACAAGATTTAAAGCAGTTCAAGATTTGTTGAAAAGAACAGGCTGTTGCCAGGGATGCCCCTACTGCATCTTGACAGTAACTTAGGCTGATGAGTTTCATTTTGCAGGATCAGGCATGGGGAATGCATTGACAAATGGTAGCTCAGTTATTGCTGACCGTTTATATCCTGTAGAGAAATAGAGATTCATTTTGATGTTCTTATACCAATATAATGTGGTTTCAGGGAATCTACAACTGACAAAATTTCCACAGTATAGAGTTAGAAGGCATTGAAAGCTGTATCCCAGAGGGACGTGTTTGAGCTTACATTTGCTTATAAGGCTGTTGGGGGATATTTCATGTTTTGTTTCATTCATCCAGCTGGGCACTGCATCCAAAAGGGGCAGCATCACTCTTCCTTCCCCACCCCATCTCGTCTCTGGTGTTGGATGGAGTGTCCATGCGACCAGCTGGTAGCTGGATGTGCAGGGGCTCGGGCAGGCTCTGTTTTGGTGAGCTGGTTTCTGCTTGGATCCTGACCTGATGTGACTTGCAGAGAGGCGTACCAGTAACCACAGTCGGTGAGCATGAGCAGGATTTCTGTGGCAGCCATAAGAAGAGAGGAAGCCTTTCATAACATTGGGCTCTCGGTTGCTTTTCTTGCCTGGGTTCCTTGAGGAGGGAGCTGTGTGATGTTAAATCCCCCTACACACCAACAAAGCAGGGTAACAGCATGCTCGCGAAACCCCAATGAGCTAAATTATGCAGGAAAGCAGCATGCGAATGTAGTGGCCAGGTTACATATGAGCAGAGTTAGGCTAAGCACAGAAGGCAAGTCTAGGCTGAAATAACATCTCTCAGTGCTGTGCAGGGCGGAAAGTCACTGTTTCAGGCACGCTGCAGTTCAGCTATCAGCCTGGCCCATGGTGACACTGGAAGAGCCGTCATTTGCCTCTTCAATAATCTGTCACCCATCGCTGCTGCCTGGAGCGGGGGAAGTTTAATTTCCTGCGAGTCACGGCGTCATTTGCAAGGTTTATTCCTACCTCTTTCCAAGCCTCTGTTGACAAAATAGTTGAGAACAAGTCTGTTGCGGCGTTCCTGCCTGCTTAGCTGCTGTTGGGAGTTGTCCTCTGGCCGGCAGTGTCTCCATCAGCTTCAGGCTCACCTGTTGGGCTCCTGCAGCATCCCAGGTCAGTGGATTGGAGATGCTGGGAGAAGATTTGCTTGAGTTAAACACCAGCGTCTGATGTCAGGGGATTCCTGCCAGTCATTGTTCTGCTGCCTATGTGGAAACAGGCTGAACTCTGCGGTTTTGCTATGTAACATTCTTATGTAGCTGGCCGAGTCGCCAACATGATAAATGCAATTATTTTTTCCAATTGTTATTTTTGCCTTAAGCATGCAATTGACACTGAAGTCTGCTGGGCAGGATGGGAATGCAGCAGCCGCTCACATCCCCGCGGCGGCGCGATGATGTGAAGGCATGAATCGTGGTGGTGGGAAGCAAAGGCTGCCCCGCGGCCTCAGCTGGGGGCAGGCACCAGCCCATGCCCCTGTCGGTCCCACCCATGGGTGCTGGTGCTTGGGGACAACCTGCTTTCTTGGTGCAATGATTAGGGAAAGGCCCAAGGTTTCTGGGGCAGCTGCAGCCCCTTTATTTCTCTCATGAAGGGGCAGCTGTCCCTGCGTGACTTGGGCCATCCGCACCGTGGCCTACCCAGCCACATAAGGGGCCAGGCCGGCCGAGCTCCCACCATGGTGGTTAAAGTTTGTTTTAGCCGCCTTATCTAATCTCCCTCCCAACTTTTGCTGGGGGAAAGCGTTTATTGCTTGTATCGTGTTACTCCACGAGCACTCGCTGGCCGCGGCTGTTTGCGTGTGTGCATGTAGATGTGAAGGCAGATAACTCCAGGCCTCGCAGTTTTATGGGTCAGTCAATCCCGACTGCTTCCACCGGCAGATGTGGGGATGTGCCGCCTTCGTTACCTGTGGGCCGTGCGCTATCAGGGCGTAAATCAGCAAAACAGGGCTCTGTTTATACACATAAATTGCCCCAATCTGACAGCTTAATACCCTTTTGACTTTTTACCCTCTGCGGGGGAGAGCCTGCCATGTCTTACGGCCCCGGCGGTGACGGCAGCGCGGGGAGGCAGCCCTGTTATAAAAGCAGGGAGAGTGTTTGGCTCCTGCACCTCCAGGCTTGGCCACCCCGGAGGGGATGGACCCTTGCAGCAGACCAGTCCGGCAGGAAATTATCTGCCCTCCCTTTGCTAAATTACCCGCTGGGCAGCCAGTCACAGGGGCCTGAAAATGCCAGCTCCATCTGTTCCCTTCGGGACATGATTCTCAGGCACGCAAGACCCTGCACCCATGGCTTGGTCGCCGAGGGGTGAAGCCACCCATCCGTCCCCCCCGCAGTGCCTTGCGCAAGGCTGTGTTTCTTTGCCTCCATGGGTACGCGGTCCTGCCCTGCCGAAGGTCAGCCGGGGGAGTTTTCCCTGAGAAATGGCATGGGAAAGCCTGCCGGGCTGCCTTCGAGGTGTTGTGTTGCTCCAGGAGACTCTGTTTTGTGATGTATTTTAGTGTGTGTTTCTGATGAGATAGCAAGGGGTTGATGAGAAGGGATGGGGAAGTGCCGGGACATTACAGTGAAGTGGGTGATTCTGATGTTTGGAGGAGATTCCCAAATTTAAAAGAAGTGGAATGAGGAGTAAGACTTTTGAAACTGAGACACTGCCCTTTGAAATGTCCTTTTATCTGCTCACTCCTCTGTTTACTTCCTTGGCTTGGACAGCAGGCACTCATTGCCACAGCCAAACCCTTGATAGCTCCCTTGGCTTCTTTTTCCCTTTCACTTGGTGCATCCTAAATCTGCCTGCACTAAACCCAACCTTAAAAAAAAAAAAAAAAAAAAAAAAAAAAAAAAAAAAAAAAGACTCTTAATCAGAATTTTCCCTTGTGCTGGCACTGAGCAGCCTGAGGTGGGGGCTGTCAATTCACCCCTTGTGCTCCCCGGCACCTCCTGTCCGCTTGCACCCCAGCTCAGTAGGAGCAGGGCAGCCCCTGCCCCAGCCAGGAGCATCCCCAGGCAGCTGCAGAAGAAAGAGGTGCTGGCAGCTGGCCATTCCCAAAGAGATGTTAAAGTACAAATGAGGGCTGAAAACTGATGCTGTAGGAGATTGACCTCATGGGAACATCCATCCCACCGGCTGATCCTGGGTCAGGAGTGGTCAGTTTACAAGTTGCTGACTCCCACAGTAGCTGGGCTCCTCCATGCCCAAGCAGGGCACCAGCCAGGGTGCTACGAGAAGCAGGGGTTGCCCCTTGGTGCACAGGGGGTGACTTTGGTGCAGGACAGGTCAAGGACCAGCTTGGGAATCCGGAGAGCTGGTGCTGGTGCCTGTGCGGCCCTATGGCTGCAAATACTTCATTTCACCCTGCTGGCACTGCTCCCCTTGCTATTTATTGGCATTTCTCAGGAGCAGGGGATATCAGTTGCCACACGTGCTAAATTCTCAGTGCAAAGCAGCTCGGCTGCTGCTGCTCCTATAGCGCACTGAGCTGGGGTAATTCAGGGAAGCTCAGCCTCCTGTGGAGAGACATATAAGATGGCTCAAGGTTGGATGCTCTGGTGTTTAATATCAAACAAGCGCATGCCGCAGCCTTTCTCTCAGCATGGGCTCGCCTTTCCCTTGTCTGCCCAGCCCCGGGAAGGCTCGTAAGCAGTGAGTTTCTTTGAGGACTCTGCCCTTCTGGCAAACTTGGTTGAAATTGGCCAGCGAGTTCAGAAATTTTATTAGGGACAGAAAGACAGACACACCCACGGCGCGATCACAAAAGAGTTGTTTCTCTAGGAAACCAGGCTGAAAAAAAAAAAAAGTGGTTGTTTAAATAAGCAAATACGTTTCTTGGAGACAGCAGGACAGGGAGGTGGTAGGGGAAACGCAGTGTGTTTCTGCACCTATCAGCCTAATCTCTTAAGCATTAGCGTTTCTCGTTTTAAATCTCTTTATCCCTGTTTATGCCCGTTTTGTGGTTGGGTTCTCAGGACTTGCTCTGCCCTGTGCTGCAGCCTCGCCTCGCAAGCTCCCATTTTGCTGCAGGGCTCCATGGGGCACGTTCCGAGAGCAGAACAATCTTGTCCCTGCAAACAATGAACGTGGCGAGGGAGCGGCTGGGCCCCGTGAAGGCGAGGCATGGACGTGAGCAACACTCAGTGGTAGCTCAAGCTCTCCTATAAAGCTCCCATTTGGGGATTTGCAAACCACCCGTATCAGCACCAAAGCATCAGAGCTTCTAACCCCAGGGCAGTGAAAGCCCTTTTGGTCTGAGCTGTCAGCCAAAAATTCAAGAGCCTGCAAGTCATTCTAGTTTTGCTGAGAACTGGTGCAGCGGTCAGGTGTTCTTTGAGGTGCTCCTGTTTATTTACAAAGAGCCTGAAAAGTCCCGTTCCCCTGAAGGTGGCAGAGGCAGAGCTTGGTGCCTTGTCCTTCCTGCCCAGGCTGACCCCGGGCACGGTCCTGTCTCAGCACCCACCCGTCCTCTCACCTTCCACCCCTGGGTGCCTGTGGGACTCTCCCTGTCTCCATTTCACTTTCCTCCTGGCCAGCTCAAGGCAGGAAATCTGGCTGATTTAAAAAAAAAAAAACATATTAAAAAAAAAAATAGCTGAAAAATGTGTTTCTTTAAAAAGAAGGGGGAAAAAATTAAAGATCATTTTAATTAGGTTTGAAAAATCTATGGCCAAGCTGACAGGCCAGCTGACAGGGCTCCCTTTCACCGGATCACCCGGCTCGGGGCTTTTCATCTCGTGTGCAGAATATTTTGACATTCCTGCTTTCTTGGCTCCGTGTGTAGAGCCCAGTGGAACCTGCAGCCTAATTAAATGTAACAATTCCTGAAAACGAGGGTTGTTGTTTTTTTTTTTTTTTCCTCGGGATAATAATAGAGGTTTTATTTAAAAAAGAGCTAATCTATTTACTCTAGGCTGCCTGCTTCCTGACCTGGCCTCAGCACCTGAGGGGACGGGAACAGAGAGGATTAGGCAGGGACTTAGTCACTGGAAAAGCTGAGGGCGTTGGTGCGTGCGCGCATGTGTCCCGCATGCGCCACTCGAAGAGCTGAGAGGCAGAAGGTTAGGAGGCCGTGATTTTCCCTGGCAGCTGGCTTTTTTTCCTCATTTCTGCAGTTTGGTGCTGTTATGTGCAGCACGGGCCCTTCCAGTCTCCCCTCCTCTTCAGTCACCAGTCTGCGAGCACGGCGAGCCAGCAGCTTTCCAAATGTGGGGCCATGAGAGCCAACGGGTGATGACAGAGTCATTGTACCGGGAGCTTCGCTAAGCAGGGTGGGAAAGGAGAAGGAAATATGGGTCAGGGTTGCCAAGGTTTGGATGTGCCAAATATGCTCCAGCAGTGTTCAGCATTTGGTGCCCAGAGCTTTCCTTTTGGAGCTTTTACTGCGCCATTTCATTTTAGCCACGGGGTCAGTGGGCCCTCAAGCAAACCCCTTCAACCCCGTGGCTGAACTCCAGGACAAAGTTAGGTCACCGCTGCACACAGAGGTGACAAGGCAGGGCATGAGCAATGCAAACCACTCTGGGGCTGTCCCTTTCCTCATTTCCTCCTCCCCATCTCAACCTGCTCCCCTCTGGCACCAGAAATGAGAGCCCGGGGGCTGCTTGCCCCCAGCTGGCTGTGGTGGGCTCGCCAACCGTGCCCAGCGCCTTTCCCAGCCGGCAGCCTGATGGCAGCAATGAATCAGCAGCCGGTGGACTTGTCAAAGGCATTCCTCCACTTTAATCCTATTGACAGGGACTACTGCCTGGAACAGGAACTGCGGGGTGAGCCATGTCAACAGCAGATTCTTATTACAGATAATATTGATGGGGCCTTTACTTGAATAATGAAGGGAAGAGCCCTCTGCTTTGACGTTTGTCTCCAAAACCTAGAATTACTAAGAGTTTAACCATCGGAAGGCAGCTTAAGATAGTTGCATCTTAAAGGATCTGCTTTCTTGTCGCATTCAAGGCTGGGGAAAGGAGTTTAGCCCATACGCTGGGAGCTCCACACTGACCTTTTCATTGCTCTTAATAAATGTTACAGTTAAATAAAGTCGGATGGATTTTTCTATCTACTGTAGTGTGTTATCCACTTTCTGGGAAAAAAAAAAAAAAAAAAAAAGGTAGAAACACCCAAATCCCTGTTTAATATCACTGTTACTCATTATCTTTGCTAGCTGCAGGGCGAAAGGCAAGTAGGAAGGGCAGGGGCAGGACAATCCCGGCTGTATTATCAGGGTAATTCCGGCCATCGCACATGATTAGGTGTCTGTCTCTTCACAGGTGAATCAGGGCTGTGTAAATCGGTTGTGATCTTATGGCCAAAGCTCAAACCAGAGTCAAGAGGTTATTTTGTCACTGGGGGTGATGTGTGTATTTGTTTTGTATACATACTATTCTTATTATTTTATTTTCTGTTGCTTAAAAAGAGAAAAAACCTCTGCCAGGTCTGTATCTCTTGGTTCCCTACAGGAGCGGAGCCGCCAGAGCTGCAGGGGAGAGGCTGCCTGGGAAGTTAAATAAGGGCAGAAGGCATCAGCTGTTCCAGGAAAGAACCTGTCCTTGTGCATTTCCTCGTGTCTGGGCTTCGATAGCGTGATAGCAAGCACGTGGCGAGAAAAGGGAAGGAAGGCAGGGCAGAGTGGTGGAATCCCCACGCTTGGATTTTTAAATGCAACCAGGAGCCCAAAGGTGTCCCTCTGAAGCCTTGTTCTAGAGCCATCCCAAAATAGGGTTTGGACCTCTGGCTCCTACTTGGACAGATGAGGAAGAGTTCAGGCAAATTTGGCTTTCAGCCACACTTATACCTCCCAGATCCCAGCGCTGGCCCAGGACTGAACCGGCAGGTGGTTTAAGTTAGAGCAGCCACGGGGCTGCTCTAACTTAAGCCAGCTGGAATCTCTTCTGGGGCCGGTTCTACCAGCCAAGGTTTGCTGGATTACAGCAGGGCCCCGAAAAGCTCCAGCCCACCCCTACATGGCCTACACAAGAGGACCAGGGAGCAGATGACATGAAAATGTCAGGGCAGATCCCAGCTTGTGCTTTTAGGACGACTTTAATTCCTTCACAGTGCTGCAGTAAATTAGTATCTGGTCCAAGGGAGCCTGTTCTCATGGTATTTTTAGTCTGATTTTGAAGACCCTAGGAGTTTTGGATTGCCCTTGAGTCTCTGAATTTTGGGTTTTCTGACTTGAACTGTTAAATATTTTCCATATATAAGCAACAGCCGCAATATTTCAGGTTGGATGACTTGCGTTTTAAATTTATTTATTTTTTGTTAAAGGCCAAAACAAGACAGAAGAAAAGTAAAATCTCCAACTGGTCCAAAGTTACTGCCCTCATCTGAGCATGCCTCCCTCTGACACAGGTTCCTGGTTCTTGAAAGTGCAAAGGGGAGACTCAGCAAGCGTGACCAAGCCCCATCCTTGGGGTCAGCGAAGGATCCCCCACCACATGGGAGGGAGGCGTGAAAAGGCACTCACTTTCTCGCTGTGTGCACCACATACCTTTGAGCATCTGTATCTACAGGCAGCGTCCTGACCTCCCCAAATCTTCTGTTTTACTGAGAAATCCACATGGTGCACTCATTTTCCTGCAAGGACAGACCCTCTGGCACCGTCTCGTAGTGCAGCTTCCAAAACCCGCTGAACTGCAAGCCGCCTTCTCTCCCAGCTGAGATTTATGCCCCTCTGCTTCCTGATGGCCGAGGTGTGGTGCAGACACAGCCCTGCTCCTAACGCCGGGGACAAGCAGCCGGGCCAGGCTTGGCGTCAGGCAATGCTGTTGCACCAGGAGCGTTTCCCAGGACAAACAGCCCGAGTGGTGACTGCTGGGGACACCTGCAGCTCTGGGCACCCTGTGCCAAGCAGGAAGCAGAGCAGACATGGAGCCAGGCGGGGAGAGAGCATGGAAAGGAGGGTAAAAATGCCCGTGGACACGTGGCGTGCTGCCAGCCAGCCTGACATTCGCTGCAGGGTGTGTGTGTCAGGGGGGTGTTTAGAGCAGGCTGGTGCTGAGGTATATGGGATGTGTGCTGGTGCTCCAAAATCAATTAATTTGGTTTGTGCTTGCTTTGAAAGGTTTTCCAGACTGGTAGAGGCTTGCAGCGAGGAGGGGATGTGGGTGTCCCCTGGAGGTGCTGATTCAGCAGGTAGGTCTGTCCCAGAGCCCTGATCCTTTCTGTATCAACCAGCTGCCTATGAGATCCCTCACACCATGGTGGGTTTCTCTGCAGTACACACATACCCCACCATGGGCTCAAAAGTCTATTGGGTCTTTCAGGACAAGAGAATGGATTAAAACCATGATTATTTTTTTTCTCTATTCTTTTTTTTTTTTTTTTTTTTAAGGAAATTAACTAAAATAGTTGGTTCCCCAGTGCCTGCTTTTTGGGTTTAGGGGGTGCTTTGGTGTGTGCTGGGGTTGTGTTTCTCAGCTTTTCTCTGGGACCTGGAAGCCCATGAACTGGTTGTTCCTTTTCTCCTCTTTTTAAAATGAAATCTGAGATTTTTGCATAATACATCGGAGCAAGAAGCTGGGGAGGGGGTGAAGAAAAACATCAAGTACTGTGGGACTGAAATTGCAAGAGTTGGCAACACTGATATTTTTTGTTTTTCTTTCCTTTTTCCAGAGAAAAAGAAAACACCCCCCATTTTGCTGAGCCCCAGCAGGGTGAACAGAGGAAAAAGGTGCTCCAGGGCAGGAAGAAACTGTGAAGAAATAGGTTTGCAAACTCCATTTATACTGGATTGTTTGAAAATTGTCCTGTGAGCTGCCTTCTGGGGACAGCTGTCCCGCTCTGAAGGAGGGAGAGCAGAGATGTGTGTGGGGAGAAGCTGCGTGTGGGGCTCTCGGGGCTGGGCCAGGACT
Organism: Aythya ferina; assembly: GCF_964211825.1. Taxonomy (NCBI): domain Eukaryota; kingdom Metazoa; phylum Chordata; class Aves; order Anseriformes; family Anatidae; genus Aythya; species Aythya ferina. The sequence goes on from NC_140306.1 coordinate 11,847,198, forward strand.
CAGGTTGCAATCGCCTCTGGTTGCTCTTGGGCATGGGGAGGGCAGGGAGAGGCTGGGCATGTGGGAGAAAGACTCCACGAAACTCTTCTTCTCTATAGGAACTACATCTCCCTCTAAAAAAAAAAAAGAAAAAAAAAAATCTCAGTTGACCAGAACCAGCTCTGGCAGGCGAAGAGGTGGAAAAGGGCTGGTGACCAGCACTGCTACGTGTGGGTCCCCTCCTGCTGCCAACTGAAGTTATGGCAGTGCTACAGTGCCCCTGTGCTCAGGGAGGACACACAGAAAGGCGATGTGCGTGGGATGGTGGTACCCAACCCCAGCTCTGGTGCCTGTAGGACTCCCACGCTGCCAGCAGCTGCAGGAATTGAAAAATGGAGGCTCAGCAAAGTAGGGTGCTGCCCTTAATGTGGTGCATCCCAAGGGACCTTGTCCTTGGTGGAGGGAGGAGCGCTGGTGCGGTTCTCTGCTAACGCAACCACAGCCGGTATCTGGTCTGGGCTGCTCGGCAGCAGAAACGAACACATCTATCTCGCCTTGGCTGCACGTGGCATGCACAGGGGGACTGTTACTTATTAGCACTCACAGTCATTGGCAAGAGCTGCTGGAACGGAGGTTGAGCTCCAACTGCTATTCCTGCCTGTCCTCCTTCACTTGTGCTTGTATCTTTCTCAAACTCATTCCTTTTGGGTCGAAATTTTCCATGCTTCATCCCAGCCCAGTGACATGTTTTTGCTGAAGGTGTGGACTGCGCTGGTTGGAGTTGCCTTTGTAGAGCTCCTTGGTAATCTCTGCCCCATGGTGAAAGTCCATCTTTCGTGTCCAAGGAGATGTCAAGTTGAAAGTCTTAAGAGGATGGATTCTGATTTATTTACTTGTTTGTTTGTTTTGAAAAGTGACTTAAAAGTTTACGTTTCAGTCAACTGGAACTTAAAAGGAAATCTTTTATTTAGATCTTCCCTAGTGGAAAGCTGCACAGCTCTGGCAAAATTGAAGTTTTTCCATGGAACATTCAGATTTTGTGAAAACTGCACTTTCTATTGAAAAAACATATTTTGATCATTAGTTTTTAATCTTCTCTACTTTTTAAGAATGATTCAAAAACATAAAGGCAAACATGTCTACTTCCAGTGTCTAATATATCAACATTTTTTTAGCATGACTTCAATTCCATCTCCTTAGTGAGAAGGCTAGAAAAATTATTCAGCTTAAGGAAAAGCATTTTATCAGTTAGAAAGCTGTGGCAATTTCAAGTGGGTATCTTAGTGCATGTATTGGATTTCTAGCTTGCCTTTCTTCCTATCTGGGTCAAGGATGCCGGACTTAAAAACCCAGTGTTAACTTAGTTATGAGTGTCGCTGGTAGGAGACTTTTGGTTTGTTGGTGGTTTGTTGGGTTTTGGTTGTGTTGTTTTTTCTTTCTTTCTTTCTTTTTAAAGGACAGCTCAAATACAGAAAAATCTGTTTAGAACTGAAGCAGCAAAAATTATGTCTTGGCACTGAGAAACCTCCATTCATGATGTTTCTCTAACAGCAATTCCAGGATTGAATTTATCATTTACAGGAGTCTTGTGGTTTAATGCACATTTTTTCCTCTGGATTTTCAAACTTAAAGATTGTTTTCCTTTGACAGCCTTCTTTTTCTTAGAAAGTCAGGATAACCAAATAGTAAGCCTAACTAATTAAATCTTCAAAAGTTAGCAAATACCAGGCCAAGGATTTGTGGCATTACGAAGTTAATACAAGGTCATTGCACAAATGTAGAATTTTCTCCACTCCCTTCTCTACTCCATTGTGACAGGACAACTCCTTGAACATCTGGAGATTGTCTCCACAAGAATATGAATGGAAATATTAATTTGTTACTTTCAGACATGCACATAAATGCGTGAAATTGATGTAGTATATGACCTGAACACATGTGAAGTAGTTCCTTGAATGTGCAGTGCATTCCAAATGGCTAATTTACAGAATTCCCAGAATGCATCGTGGTGGATGACTTGATTTGAAACATTAAAATAGGTGGTGAGAAATTTGTGCAATCAAATCATTTATATATATTTCAAATTGCTCTCAGTAAAACGGGAAAAAATCTTTGTAATTAACACAGCAGATAAGAGCAACTGTGACACTTTATGTAAATGCGATGTATTTGATTTTGAAGAAGGGTTTAAGATTCTGAGGATGTGTTCAAGAGAGAAGGAAGATGTGCTCAGAGTTAAAAATGAAGAGATGCTGTAGATCATCTTAAGACATTAAGTGACCTCACACAACTCCTTTATTGCTCATCACCTTCTGCTTGGAGCTTACTAGGAGATGGGAGTGTGTCTAATCAAAAGAAAACTGGCAAAAGGGAGGCACTGCAAGGGAACTTGGGCTTCTTTTCCATGACAAGAGCCATGCAAGGAGAAGGCATCCAAAGGTCTAGCTGTGGTTGAAGTAACTCTGGAGGAATACTACCTCTTCGTAGATCTTAAAGGAAAAATATAGGGTGGAGGTCATTGTAGTGTTATTGGACATAATGGTTGTTGTGTTGATCACTTGATGGAGACTTGTTAGCCAGTTCAATGGACAGTTCTGCTTAGTTTTAGGATGTGTGACCTTAGGTCCTGTGCTGGGCTAAGTTCATATAACTCTACTGCAGATCAGTGGACATTTGTATGGCAGAAAAGGTAATGGGCATTTCCTGCCAGCGCCTTTATCTGCAGAGTCCATCACTATAAAGAACTAAAAAAAAAATGAAAAAAAAAACTGATTTCCATGGCACTTTCTTCTCATTTCTTAACTGTTGCTCAGGCAAAGCTGTTATTAATTCAGGAGGAGTCTGCCTGAGCAAGAACTCTCCAGAGTCCAAAATATTTTGCAGAGAGTAAATATAAGAATTATTCACCTACCACAGAACGGCATCAGCCTCTGGGTGGAATGCAGGAGCAGTTTAACAGTGCGCATAAATGTTTCCCCACAGGTTTGGACAAGAGTTGAAGGATTGTATGCCCAATTGAACCTACTACTGAAAGCAATGAGCTGGATGAGCCCTCTCCCTCGCCTTGCTATATAGGATGGGCGAGCAACACCTACCCGAGTACCACACGGCTTCCTCCAGGAGGCTGGGAGCTGTGCTGGAGCTCGCCCATCTGACCCAGTCCTCCACATGAGATCTGGCAAGATAATCGCTCCAAGCGTCTGGGTAAGTACTGCAAAATGCTTCAAATAAATGAATAGAAATCATCTGCTTCATAAATGCCAAGGGCTTTCAACATGTCGTTTCTTGGTAAACAAAGAATTTCAGCACGACAATATCTTAGGACGTTATTGGCCATATTTGTTCCCTCGTGCATATTGAAGCGAACGCGAACACAGTCACACAGCTATCCTTTACGTCCTCCTCCAGCTCGGAGATTTTCTCCCCGCTGCGGAGGAGGTGAGGGTGAGGGGGGTGCTCAGTCTACCCCTGGACAGACCAGACCCATCTGCCCCCAGCCCTCAAAACTCTTATTTCTGTGATGGCGAAGGGCAGGTGGAAGTTCTGCTGTTGCTTGGTTTTGCAAGAAGTGCCATATACTATGAGTAGAAAACAAAACAAAACAAGTCTCTCTTTTTTTTTTTTGTGGACATTAGAATGCAATAAAAATGTGTGCTTCCCTCCCACCCCCCAGCTAAATTGATTACATCTGGTGGCATGAAAAAAAATAGCCAAAATGTCAGACTGAGTCACACAGCCCCCTTGGGTGGTTATATTTATTTCAGGGTTGGAGCACTCATCAAAACAATTTATCCTTGGCTCTCCCTCTCTGCCTTCCCATCTCTTTGCTTACAAACTCTGCTCTGTTCCCTAACACTTGTATTTAGCCCCCAGCCCACTCCTTCCCCGGACTTTTCTTTCTTTCTCTCTGTATCTTTTCCCTCTCCAGCCTGGCTCTGTCTGCCTTCTTCCCCTTTGCTAAATCATCCCCAACAAACCCCGTAGCTGTAATTCTCCGCTGGGAATAACAGCAGAGGAAGCTGGAGCACAGACAAAGCTTGATGTTTCTAAGGCTGTGTCACCTATTTAGTATCTTGTTTCACATTGCTTGGGGTGAAGGGACATAGTAAAAATGTGTGAGTGAGCTCCCTGCTGTGGTTTCCATCGTTGCAGCCACCGGTGGGGCAGCCAGGGTGGGACTGCGATTGCTGTGGCTCCGTCTCCAGCCTCGCCTGCTCTCCCTCAGCTGCCCTGGCCGCTGCAGTGCTGGAGGTGGGTCTGCCAGGTCTCTTTTGGTGGATTCGTTTCCAGCCTCAGCTCATCTGTGTTCTGTCAGGGAGCAGCACCAGAAGCAAATGTAATGTGAAGGGAGGCTATGCTGCAGCAGGTGGGGAGGACTTCATCTCCAAAACCACAGAACCTTTTTATACCCCTCTTCCCAACCCCATCCTTCTGTCCAAACTGCAAGGGAAAGAGCCACATCCTCCTGGCTCCCTGGAGACACCCTGTACATCTTGGTCCATAAATCCTGCTGTGATCTGCTGCTGGGTTGTGCCTGCTCTCATGTATTGTGCCAGCCACGGTTGCAGAAGTCTGGGTGTTCTAGGATCTGTGTGGATGGGAATGGGTGCAGAAATGCATTCCTGCATTGGTGAAAGGTCCTGGGCTGGCAGGAATAGGGGCTGAAGGTCTTGCTCTTGCTTTGGGGCTGAAAGGTTGCCTTGTGCACTGCTCTTCCTCCCATAGAAAGAACACCTTGCTTTCCCTACTGCTCCTGAAGGAATCAAGGACAAATGATGGAGACAGAGTTGCTCACCACCATCTTGGCTGGAGAAGACACAGGAAACTCTTGGCACAACCACCTCTGAACCTATGCGCTCTGCCCTGTCTCTTATGCCTCCTGCTCCCAGGCTGGACGTGGGCTCCTGTTATACAGTGTGCCACATTTATTTCCTGCATTAAATCAGAGCCCCCTGGGATTTGGTATTGTGCTTTTTTTTTTGCTTTTTTTTTTTTTTTTTTCCCCAGGTATTTTTGTCTGTGAACCACAGAAAGCTGAATAGCAGGAAATGAAGTGCAGATTGAGAACATGGTTGAGTGCACTTGCTAAAATAAAACATTGTGGGGGGGAGGGAAAGATTCTTTTATAAATAGAAAATGAAGTGTGTTTATTTTTTATTGATGAAGCATTTAATTGCTCTGAGGGTTTGAGAGATGTTCATAGCAGCATCTTGGACTGTGCATTGACTAGAAGTGCCAGTTGGTCTTTGGTACAAATACCCTGCTAGGTCAAGCTCACCTGCTTTGTGGCTGGGAAGGGATAAGGGGATGTCAGGACCTCTTGGTGATCTCTGACATGTTCCAAATCTGCCAGCAGAGTCAGAGAAATCCACTGGTTTCTTCTCACACTGGACTACGTTGTAGGAAGACCCAAAGGCTTGTTGATCGGATGTGTTTGGCAGCAGCAAGAAAGTCTCTGGCCAGTGCACTTGAACTTTGGCCAGGCAGGCTTACCCAAGCAGTAATTTTGGACTGTGTTCAGGCTTTGGTATCTAAACGGAGTCCACCAGCAGAGCAGAGCATGCCAGACAGCATCTGCCAAGGTGGTACAACATATAAAGATACCTGAGCTAATAGTGAAATAGCCCCGCTCAGGAAGGTAGGTAGCCCTCACATCACCGGTCTGTTTCTGGGGATGCTTCCCAAGCTAATCTGCTGAGCTCTGCATGGCATTACGTTGTGTCACAGAGCTGTGCCACGGAGCCCTAGAGCCTGCTCTCGGTTATGCCTCTATTTTTTATTTTATTTTTTTTCAATAGCCATGCAAGTAACACATGCGAGTGCAGGATGTGGAGATAAGACTGTGACCTTTTAGATTATTCTGTTGCTCTACTACAAATGCTGGATGGGTACAGCCTGGCAGCTGGGCTCTTTTGTGAGGTTAAATTAATCTCATTAATTCAGCTGTCTAAAAGTAGCAACCTTTAGTCGTTGGTGACCTGGACCGCTTTCTTCTGGGGGTGGTGGTGGGGTAAATCTCCGCAGTCTATCTCTCATCTCTGGAGCCGTCCTGCTCTCCCTGTGACTCCTATTCACTGCCTGAAAGATTGCACTTTTATGTTGTTTGCTTAGATCCAGTGAAGGTTTATGAGGATTCAAAGGGAGAGGAGACTGGGGCGCTTGGAGCCTCCATGACGGGTCTGTGCACCTTTGCAGGAATCATGGGTGTAAGAGAAAGGTGAATTAAATGGGGCTGCTTTTGTTTAGGGTTTTGTTTGGTCTTAGCTATGCGAAGGGAAGCTTTTAGGCATGTGCTGAAGTCAGTGAGAGTCAACCATCTTTATCAAAGCTTGCCTGAATCAGATACTAAATGTACAGAACTTGGACACCCTGGCTGCATTTTGGAGGGGTAGTTATTGATCAGCCAAATGTCTGTGGAGCAAAACCATCATGAAGAAGCATCAGGCGAGTGTCCATATCTTAACCAGCCTTCACCACTTTCCAGCTGCACCCAGGCAGGGAAAGCCATTGTTCCCTTTGGCCATCAGAGCCTGCAGTGCCACTAGTTCATGCCCTCTGCTTCCAGGCCAGGTAGGAGCTGGGGACCTGATCAGAATGACACACCACCTTCTCTGCGGGGACTGTGGCACAAGTTGACATGTTTTGTTCAAGTTCTTTCACCTGCCATGGAGTAGTGCCGATAGAGGTGATCCAAGCCTCTTTGTCTTATCTGTCTTATTTACACCAAGTCATTATTTCCAAAAGTTCTGTCTTGACCATGCCTTCACTGAGGAAAATGTGCAGTTACGCAGCCTCCAGATGGAACCCACCAGCCCAGTGGAGGGGACCTCATCTGTGAGTGCACTGCAAGTTCATTTGCCTTTCTTGGGGATAAAAACCTCTCGGCAGCTCGTGAGCTCCCACCAGAAGAGCTGAAACCCACTTCATGGGAGTGGGTAGTCCCTGTGCTGGCTGGCATGCCTGCAGAAAGTGGAAGGGGGGTTCAGGCAGAGGAGAAATTCTAGAGGGGAGAAAATTCCTAGGAATGTTACAGAAATCAACATCCCCCCCCTCTGCTCCTTCCAAACCAACCCACCTAAAAAATGCCGTTTTGTGGGCTATTTTGGAAAGGAGTCCATGCCTGGGGAATTTTTGGCTGATGCTTATGGCTTTTAGAAGTTTCTGGGAGATCAGACGAATAGAAACAGGAACCAGATGGGACTTCTAGCTGCTGGAAAGAAAGGAAGAAAAAAGAAGTTTAAAAAAAAAAAATCCATCCCTTGTTTAAAATGTGAAGAGCACTTGTTCACTTTTGGGGAGTTTCCCCTTCACCCTGGATTTCTTATTTTAGAGTAATTCACCCCAGTTCCATTGTATTCTCATAGGACATTTATCTCTTTTGTTGTTGTTGCTAGGAATTTTTATTTCTTTTGCAAGAAAAGCCAGTTTATTCTTAGGAGAATTTAAGCCTTTGCCTTACTAGATAAAAAGAAAGTCAGCGGTTGGTTTTGTTCTTGCAGCAGCCTCAACATCCCTTGGCCATTTACTCACTGAGTTTATCTCTGTGTGGCTGCAAAGAAAAATTAAATAAGACAGTGGTAGTGAAGAGAAGAGCAAAGTCAGAGATGGCTCTGAGCTAGCAAAACTGAGCATGCGTACGTCCTATTTTAGGTAAATGACCATAAAAGGGAGAGTTGCACCATACTGGAATGTGAGAAAGACCCAAACGTGGAGCCCGGATGCCTGGTGCCTGCAGTGACCCAACTTGTCAAGCTTGGTGTTGGATTTGTGGTGTCTTGACTGTTGGGTTTTTGGGGTTACGCATCCAAAAAAACTGCCTGGTCCAGTCCCAGGCTCCATTTTATCAGGCCTTGGCTCTGGAGCTGGTTCATTTCTGGAAAACATCCCAGAGGCTGAATAGGGGCCAAGGAGCATTTTCCAGCTCCTGGGTCCAAGCTGGACTCCGTGCTGGGAGTCGCAGTCCAGCCGTGATCTGATGCTCTGCTGGGACCGGGCTTGGTTGTGCGTCGTCCTTGCAGCTTTTCCTTCCCAGACTGATGGGCAATGGGGGATCAGTGCTGCGGGGTGTGTCGTGTAGTGCCCCTGCTCTGCTGGGGAGAGCCACAAGATCTTATTCCCAGTTGGTAGGAAGGAAGAAGAGTTGATAGTAGCTCATAAGCGAGGGTGATATCTGGGTTATTACTGTGCTTGCGAGCTTTGCCACTGATCTACTTTTAAGTGGTCTTTTAGTGGTTAATTAGTTTTGCTTTTTTTTTTTTTTTTTTTCTTCATTATTTTCCAGGTATTTAGTGCTTCCTGGAGAAAAAGAAAAAAAAAAAAAAAAAGCGCTGTTCCCAGGTTCCTGTCTTGTTTTACAGTCTTCCTCTCTTAACATCGTTTCATACTATTTCTTGCGCTCTCTAATCTGCATCCATTCCCAAGACAGGGTCATCAGCACGAGGCAATGACCCCTGATAAACCTTCACCCGTGGTTTGTATGTCAGTATGAGAGGAAATCCGTCCCTGGGACTTAATAAATGTGTAAACTGTATTTCTAGGGATCTGATTGGAGGCGCCACAAACAATATTACGACTATACAGTGTGCTATGATACTCATTAGTGGTGATGCACAAAGTCAACAGTAGATATTTTAAGACACAATAGTTGATCTTTTGTTCACATTTTCAAATGTGCGTGCATCTGAACACATGGCTTTGGTTCCAAGGTTTGTCACAGATGGACCTAACTAAGCCAGCTGCTTGAACCCTCTGTTATGGTGACCAATTGATTAGATTAGTTTAAATGAAAAAAATGCCCCCAAATGTAAGGGTTTGGGTTTGTACGTCCAATTTGAGTTCTGACTTTTGTGGCTTTCTTTTTTCTTTTGGCTCTGGCTGGTCCGGCAGGATGTCCCATATTAGAATGCTGCTCAGTTGTTGTTGTTCTTTGTGGTTCCAGTGAGCTGTTTTTTTAGAAATGTCTGGAAGGAAAGAGACAGAGGGGACTTGGTTCACGGAGTTTGTACAAAAGCTTTTATTTTCTCTTTTTTTTACCCTCCTTTTTACTTCTCATGGATCTGAAGTGCAAGTGCTCTCAGGAGTGACATGCTGAGATTTTTAAAGCAAAGTGTTTATCACATGACTCAGGTGACTGCTGTTGCAGTTGAAGCAGTATCATCCTAGGAATTTTGTTTGAATTTAGCTGCCAGCTCAAACAAAAGTCATCTGAGTAGGCAAGCTTTTACTGGTTTCACTTTGGCTTCCCACATCGGTTTAATTTGGCCCATGCTTGCTCGAAATGTCTCCAGCTGTCTAGAAACTTGTTCCTAGCTTGCTGGAACACTCACAACCCTTTTGGCCAGTGTGACCTTAGTTGTAAAGGCTTGATGTTGTTTATTTCAGATCGTTTTTACTAGCTCTATTATATATAAGGCAGCTCACATAATTGAAAGAGACAGATGCGTTGGTTGCTGTCCTTGAGTTCGCAGGTTATAAGTTACTGCTGTCCGCAACGCTCAGGCATGAGATCTGCCAGAGAACACCACCTCATTTTGTTCCATGGGAGTTTTTGCTAGTATCTTCTTTTATACTATCACTCTTGTTGTTCCTCTGTTGGAAACCTTCCATGCGCTTCACACTGAGGACCAAAGTGTCAGAAGATTAAAGGACTGTCTTTCTGCCCAGTTAATATGAACTGGATGCCGACTGAATTGGATGCCGAACTGTGCGCTACTCAGAAAACGAAGCACCTTCTAAAGTAGTGAGTGGCTGGAAGGGGAGGCAGTGAAAATCCATCAGATTTGCATGACTAATTAGCTTATCCACTAGTTATTATCCTTGTGTTTACTTGTAATGAGAATCTTCAAAGATTATTCTATATTGGACATGTAGCTATTTTTGATTTTTTTTCTTACATAATTCTTACCATACCCAGATATGCTGCAATGGTTGCTCTACCTCAACATAATTAATTCTTTCTTAGATCAGGTGTAAGCCCGTCCTCTGGAGGGTGTTGATCCTGCATCCATCAGTAGGGCACCATGGATGAGTTTTGCAGAGCTCAGGATCTGCTTAAGACCTTTCCTCTTTGCCCTGAAATTGGGTCTGATTTTCCGAACTTCCTTGCAACCAGAGCTTAGCCTTGTTTCATGAGATGCTAGTGACTCTGGAAGTCACATCCCAGACTTCAGTAGAGTACCTTAAGTTATCCAGCTCCTCAGTTCTTACATAAGTACTTCTTTTGCAGAAGTCATTAATGTATCATAGGGAGACATTTTCTCTTCATGCCTTTTTGAATTATCTCACTATACTGTATGACTTCATAAGAGAAATGTGACCTCTGTGGTTGTTATTTTTCCAATCTTTCTTACTCATAAAGGTTGAGAGGGTATGTGTTGTCTTCTTTAAAAAATATATATAAAGGTCACCTTTAAATAGCTTGCAAAGTTTCTGCATATCCTACAACTAATTACACTTAATTACCGTTGGAGCAGGGATTAATTTTTGTATGCCCAAAGCAGGGTACAGGAAGTATGTTACCTTGTTTTTTTGAAGCATTGTGACTGAAAAGCAAAATTTTGAGGTTTTTTTTTTTTTTTTTTTTGGCTTTGTTTTTGTTTTGAAGTGTCTGCTGTATCCTTCTCTGAAAAGGGTGAGTAGAACTGAAAAGGGGGATTGCTGTAATAAAACTGACTTTTGACAGATCTTTCCAAAGGGCTGAATTTGGCACCGTTCTTTTCCTGTGCAAGCAGGTCGGTTTCATTTCCTGTTTTCTGGCATTCACAAACTTCCACTGGATACACAAAACTTTACATTTACCACAAAAAGTCACCAAACTTAAATAAATAAATGTCTTTTGAGCCCTGATGAGGCCTCTATCTATATAAGGAACAAATAAAATCCGTGTTTGTGACCTAACTTCTCGGCTTCCTTTTAAGAAGCCGTATGTCTGAGCCTGATGTAATTGCAGAAGCTGGTTTTGCCAGCTTAGTGATAATTTTCTTTTGTATGAGAGTTGTCAAAATTGGAAACTGAACCCACAGGGGCATGCTAGGTGTGCTTTGCCCCAAATCAAAGCTCCTGACATGTTTGGGGCTTTGATCTTCACCTGCTCCTCCTTCAGACTGAACCTGCTGTTCTCTCCAAGCATTCGTCCATCATTTCTGTAAATTTCTTATAGGGCTTCTAGGAAATATTATGTCTGTTGTCTGGAGCCTGTCCAAAGCATCTGCCTTCTGCTGCCTGGACCATGGAAAGAGGGACGTTATATCCTTTGAATTGCCTAAATTTCTGCAACCCTCTCCGTGCCTTGTGTCTCACAGGTTCCCAAGCTGCTGTTTCATGACGAGGACATTCACCAGCGGGAACACCGCGGGGTGCGACCCCCACGGGAATAGAAAATTGCTGAAGCTGAAAGCGGGTCCAGCCCCGGGTAAGCCAGGACAGCCCTGATTCAGCAGAGCCCACCCGTGCTCACCTTCAAGCACACCAAGAGCCCCGCCACCCTCTCTGGGACGAGCCGCGTCCCCACGGCGTGCGCTAAGTGCTTTGCTGAACGGGGTCCAAGGTCCGGCCTGGAGCCACCCTGCTCCCGCCGACTCCCTCTTTGGCGCCGCACCGTGGAGTTGGCCCTCCTCTTGTGCTGGAGGACGTTACGAAATCCTGGCCCTGACAGAGAGCAGATGCATTATTGGGAAGCCCTCGGGTCATGAGAGGGCTAATAGTCACATTCCTGGCTGGGATGGCGAAAGATTTACGCTGGGCGCTCGCTCGCCTCGCCCTGCACCAGGCCGGCTCCCTACTTCACCAGCCCCCTCGGCTTTAATTGTTGTGTTAATGGCCCTTTTATTTGAAGCAGATCCCCTGGCTTACAGAGGAGAATGTCATTATGTCGTATTTTAGATGTATTTACATTCTCCTTGCCACAGGGATAACGTTCTAATTATTTTCTATAGCTGACAGCACCAGTGTCTGTGGTATTAGGGACCCCTTAGACCTGATTACATGGTCTGTTTTTCTTCAAATCACCCACAAATGACAGTGTGGAGCAGGTTTATTATCAATTGACGTACCTTTGCTTAACGCAACTCGCTCCTGAAACAAATGTCCTGAAAAGATAATACACGTTTAGAGCTTGTCTCTTTGCTTGCGTGGAGGCAGATGGGCTTAGGAGGTCAAGCCAAGGGTTGACCTCTCCTGACTCCTCAGACCCCGCTGCACACCCCTGACACGGGTGCACGGAGGCAGCACGATGCTGGGCCATGTTTCCCATGCTGACAGTATCCAAAGGCCATCGGAAAGGACAGCTGTAAATTATATGGCTACTGTGTCAAACCAAGAGCACAGGAAGGGAAAGGAAGAAGTGGACTCTGGGTTGGGTTTGCAGTGAGGTGCAGAGACTGGTCTAGATGGTGGGGTTGTGCCTGTGTGAGAAATTGCCTTTTTTTTTTCTTTCTTTTTTTTTTTTTTTTTTAAGAGGAGAAGAGGAATGGAGAGCTGAAAGGAGCCAGGGCTTCTCACTGGAGAGAGCTGTGCAACGTGCAGTGGCCTTGATGGAAAGGGTGGTGAGAGGAGACGTCTGGCAGCTGGGTGTGCGGGACTGTGGACAGAGGCTGGGAACCGAATGGAGAAAAGAGTTGCAATAGAAGACAAGGCAGGAGTAGCCTGACAGCTTCATGAGAGGAGGTGGGTCAGCGATTGTCACCGGGCTGGGACAAACGCTGGAGACAGGGGTGGAAAGGATGGCTGCAGGGCAGGGGCAATGCCCAGGATTTGGCCAGGGAGGCGTGGGGGCATGCAGAAGTAGGGACAGCAATCAAGATAAGGAGAGTGAGAGACACAGTTATTAGAACAGAATGATTTGATTTATCCCAAGTCATTTATTCACCAAATTTTCCCCCTGAGATCTTAAACAGACTGAAGTGGTTTCAAATGTTGTCATTATTTAGAACAATTCAACAAAATGTTTGTTGCTTTGAAAAAAAGGGAGGGGTGAGAAATGGAGAAAAGAAAGAAAGAAAGGAAAAATAAAAGCCTGGATGGTCTGGTTTGCCACATTTGAATTTTATTGCTGAATTGGGATGGGTCAAGAAAATCACTCTTTCTGTTCTCTGAGCAGGCGAGTTTCACTTACAAAGCTGCTTCTGATGTGAATGCTTACCCAAGCTCAGATGCAGTCTCCATGTGTATTCAAACACGAAATGACAAAAAACAAGTATTTGTCCTAGCGAAACCCTGTCGAGGAAATGTTTGTGCACCAGGACATCTCAACACGGAGACAATTTCATTACAAAATTCAGGCGCGTCTTTGTGGAGACTTTTCTCCTTGCAGCACTAGAGATTATTTTATACTTGGAGCTGCTGGGCATGCAGGGCATTTTTAAAAGCAAATAGAAAGGCAAATATGCTGCCCCAAGGGAGTTACAATTTAAGTTAGACTAAAGCAGAATGAAAATACTGGCTGCATGGTATTAAAAAACAGAAGGTGGGCACTTTTAGTTGGAAATCTAAGGTTTCCATTAAGTTATTTGGTTTTTCTGTCTACATATATGGCTTCTGTAGTTGTTTTTAGCTTCAGCTCAAAAGAAATGGGCCTCACTTCTTCCCCCAGTAACTTTGGAGCCAAGCTGCAAGGTTCAATGAAAAGTGACAGGAGGGTGGACGTTTCAAAGGTACCACAATCCTGTTACATTTGGTGAAAATAAAAAGCCAGGTGGAGGAGAGACAACCAAATAATTATTTCAACTGAAGGAAAAGTTTCTCCATGTGTAGAAGCAGTATTACTGGTCTTCCAAAAAATCTGAGAGAAAGAGAGGGATAGATATTTTCTTGCAGACATTGTGGCTGCAGCCAACTGGAGAAATTTCCATCACAGCATCTGCATAACAGTTGTACCCTTTAAGATGCAGGATAATTCAGCCATGGGAACACAAAGTCCAGGAAAACAGGACACTTACTTCCGCTTCTTCAAGTGTCTTGTTTTTAATTTACTTACATGGATTTTGTGGATGGCAGTTTGGGGATACTTCTTTTGGCTCAAAGAATGTGAATAAGCACGGCGTCCCCCCCCTTCTGCTGGAGTGCATTTTGGGGGTGGAGGTGCCAATGGGTCATCATCCAGTTGGCTATGGTGTGAACAGGAGAATGAGAGAGGATGAGTTACAATTTTCCTACCACTGTTCTTGTGTTGGACTGAGTAATAGAACTGAATATCTGCTGCCCTGACTTGATTTGATTAATCTGTTGGTCTTGATATGGGACAAGGACTGACAAAGTGGGACTGGGTTTGTACCGATGTCTGTTTGAGGAGCTTCACTTGAAAATATGCAAGTACGTGTGTCCTGTATGGGTTTGTTGCCATGTGAATGTTTGAGTCATAATGCATACTAGTGGGAGCAAAAGTTTAATTAGCTCTGCTGTTTCCATACTTTTCTAAATTACATTTCAAACCATATATTTAGTTGTGAAATCAGTCCTCAATGCTATATTTGACAGTTAACAGAGTATGGGTGGTTTTTCTTAAATTTGTTTCATGGGAGCCCCTGATCACTTGGCTTAATTTTCAGAACGCCGCACAAAAGAATAAATTGCAAGTTTTCATTGCAAGTACTCTGTGAATTATTAAAGGAAAATATTATGAATAACTTAGAAGAGGAAATGCGTGCAGGAATTTTGTGTCATGCTGGCTAATTGTCCAGTAACAGAAGGGAAAAGAAAGGCTAAATCCATTAGTTCAGATTATTTGTTAAAAGTTGTTTGCTGATAACTTTTGGGTAGTTGTGCTTGGCAAACCCAATGTTAATGTGAAGAACATTCCAGAGATTTAGGGCTTTGGTTTATTTTTTTAAATAAAAATGATTGGATCACAGAACTAGTTGACAGAGAAAACAACATCGTATGCTCCTGTGGAGTTTTTCTCTAAGAGTGAGTCACAAGCTATACTGATACAATGCTCTTCTGAAGTGGTCAATATGTAGCACAACAGAAAGATAAAAGAAGGGCTGCCGTTTTGCCAGGAGCACTGAAAGACTCTGTACATGCACACCAGGCATGCTGGAGCAAAACTCTAGAAAAGTTTAGGGTCTATAAATCACTTCTGATAGAGCCCAAGAGTGAGAGCAGCAGCAGGAGCCATGGCATGGACAGAGTCGGAACGCTACGCCTCCTCCGCATAACGAATCCTCTTCTGTGCTGTAGGCACCACCGTCGTTATCTCAGCTGCAGTGGGGTCTTGCTGGTGGAGATTCACAAGTCACACTTCGGCATGGAGCTCACTTTATCTTCATCAGGAGGTTGGAGGGCTGAGTCAGCCCTGCTGGGGTTTGCACCAGTGGTTCCAGGATGTCTGGGTATTTCAAACCTAAGGCTTAGACCTCTAATCATCCTCTTATCTAAACTGCCTAACATCTGAGTCTGCAAAATTGGGTTGGAAATCTCACACAAACATGCTTTCCCCAGCGGCATTTCTGCGTTTATTTGCCAGTGGAGCCCGGGACTACAGATGGGCACAGAAGATTCAGCTTGGAAGCCAAAGGTTTAATCAAAGTGTTGCGTGGAAGGTCCAGTCCTTGATTGATTGATTGGCTTGCTTACTGCTTGCTGACAGCTGGAGAGGTTCAACCTTTGGGGCAGAAACCCAGAGGTAACGCTTTGCGAGGCAAGTGTTGACCCTCTTGGGCCATAAGATTAGAGGAACACAGCTCTTTTAAATTAATGTTTACGTGCACTGGAGATGGAAGGAAGGGGGTGGTTGCTGTCTTGTACCTTACAAAGCAATAGTCTGATCCCCGACACCCCACTGCTTGATTCATGCAGAAATTATTTAAATTACCTAAGGTGTTGTGGTTTTTTTCAACAGAAAAATCAAAAGACAAATGGTGTGAGGTCCTACACCAGCCCAGCATCTCTCTGAATCCTTCCCCAAGTAACTTTTTCAATGGCACTTGGCCACAAAGTCTAGAGAGCTCGGAGATACGAAATTCTTACAGGTTTTATGAGAGTAGATGGTTGAACGGAGATGACAGACTGAATTAGCACCTCTATTACAAAAAGTTTGTAGTGTTAATTCATTCCTTACCAAACAGCAGAGGAGGATCCTCAGCAGAGGCTGGGTCAAGGGGAGGCAAAGGGCTTTCTGATCTCCCCCAGCTGTGGAAAAACTCCAGTCAAAACTCTCACTTTATCAACCATCTCATTGTGCAGTGGCACCTCGAAAAACAAACAAACTGGCTTTTTGTTCCCCATCTCTCAGAGCTGCTTGCTTATGTGACATCTTCATTGATAACTTATGTCCATATGGAAGCTCTTCTTTATCTCCTCTTCAGTCCCGTTACTGAAGGAAAGGAGTGTCCCCTGGCTTGCTGCCACGTTGGATGAGGTGATACAACAGAGAGGAAACTTTCCAGTTTTGTCCTCTAGTCAAGAAAGAGGGCTGGTGTAAATAATTCCTCACGAGTGAGTGCTTTGATATGTTTGGCTTCTCTCAGAGTATCTAGGAGTAGATGCATGATAAATTTTTCATTTTAACTGATGTAGCAAATCTCTGGAGAAACCGACTGCTGTTTGCTGCACATCTATAGCAGTTAAGCCAGATTCCTCTGTTCTGATTTGTCAGATAGAGTGACTGATGATGTTTGTAAATGTAAATTTTAAGTTTCCTCAAATTCTAGTGTGTAAAGCTTCAAAACAGTCATTTTCTATAAACATTGTTGCTTGAAAAAGTCCTGCCACTTGAATATCTGGTGAAGATGAATGCACATTGCATGCAGAGTTGGCAACGAAGCACCCATCTATAAACATACAGTTACTATTCATGGAGATTTCTTTTATCCTCTTTCCAGTTGTACAAACACACCACCACCACCACCCCCGGCAATATTGCATTGTAAATTACCTTCCTTTTAAAAGCCCTCTCCCCTTAGTGCTTTTCATTCAGGAGATGGGAGACAGCCTTGGGCTTGTTGTCTTCAGATCAAATACAAGCTGCAGACTCTGGGTATTCACCTGAATTATATGAACCTCTGTGCTGTAGCTATTTACTTGTTGTGATACATTTCCTTTTCTTGATTAACTAAGCTCTGAAAGGACACATCTGCTTCAGCATTGCCCCCTCAAGGCAGTCCATCACTGCTCTGTAGCATCTTTTTCTCCCACCTTTTCCTCACCTTACCCTCTGCGGTCTGTTATATTTTTTTGTCTTGTGTTCGTGATGTGCTAGACTGTGGAGTCCTGGGGCAGGGAGTATGTTGTGGTGGCTGTGTGTGACAGGCTTCTATGGTGCAATGGATGTGAGAAATATTTAGAAATATTTAGGGAGATGCAAGTGCTGCAGTCCATTCTGGGGGGGCTGTAGCCCCGGTGGCTGGAAGGGTGGTTGTTTATAATTAGCTACATAGTGCCTATGTATAGCCTGCTGTAATGCTCCAAGGTCTGAGTACTCTCCGTTTTTTAATTTCATCGTTGTTCAGCATCCTGGGCACTAGGAGGTCTGGTCCCTGATAACATGCTGATGTGCCAGGACCCTTTAGCTACTTAAATATATGTACTGAGCGCTACTTTTAATAGAAACTGAACAGCACCCTGATTGCAGTTAAAACAAATGCAAAGTAGTTTATTAGAATGTACTGTTGGAGTCGCAGCCTCTGCAGGACATTTCCCTCCGTTATACCATCTAAGCACCAGAGGTGTTTACTGCACGGCTTACTACGGGGCATCCAAACCCCCCCTCCATAAATAGCTGTTGATTTGCACCTAGGATCCGCATGAGGGGGGAAAGGAGAGCTGGAGCCTTAGGCTGACTCTTTGATCATGGGGCCCCCAGGAAGGGCACCGTCTCCCCTCCACCCTGGGCTCAACCCAGCACCCCTGCCACGGCCCATCCCCAGGGTCCTCTCCTCTCTGTGGCGCAAGCCGCGAGGGGCTCGCCCGGCGGTGGTGGCAGCTGCCGCTGTGTTCTGCTCTCCGGCCCCTCTCGCCCTTTGAAGATTCCCCATTGTTTGGGCTATTAACATACTTTCGGGGTGGATGTTTATCTTTTTTGAAACTTTTACGGCAGGCGCATTGTTAAAGAAAACCCCGAGAAGCTCTTTGCAAGCGAGCGCCACCGGCGCCCTTTGGTGAGCGTAATGCAGCTCCGAGCAGCTCTTCCCTTTATTTGATCAGCTTCTAATACCTAACAGTTCTGTAAGTAAACATTTATAGATCAAATCAAAAGCTCGCAAAAGGAAGCACTCTCGATAGATTAGAAGCTAAACTGATCTAAATTAGAAGAGATGCAGAGATAACCTTGCCTGGCTAAAAAGCATATACTATCGGTTGCACGCAGATAATTAAATGAATGAGCCCCTTTCTATTGAACAACTGATGTGCAATTGATAAACTTAATTAATAATTAACTTTTTAATTAAATATCAATTTAAAACAAGTGTGGTAATATGCCACTTGCATTTAATTTTGCTGCCTTTTCTTCATTAAAGAAGCATCACTGGAGTTACAGGTATCTGTTTGACGTGCCTCTGTGCACTGCACAGGGAATAAATGGGTCCACTGGGCACTTGCCAGTGAAGGGATAGTAATAAACAACAGCAACCAGAGACAAGGCCAGCATGCAGCTTCTGAGAGGCAGAAGGAACTGCAGATAAAAGGCATGTCTCCTACCATGGCTTTCTTAGCAGCAGAAGGCCTTCCTGGGTTTCTGCATTTGTTTGCATAAAAGAGGCTGCGATGGTTATGGAAGAGCTGAGCCCTTGTAGCAGCTCTTTGGGAGGAAGATCCCTCCATGGCTTTATGAATGAAGTGGCTGGATGAAGCCAAGACTGAACATCCAGTTCCATCAGTTATTGCCTTGTTTCAGCAAAACAATCCCTAATAAGCAAGGGAAAGCTGCGATCTTTTTGCATGAGTCTTCTCACATGATGCCTTAGTGTAATTCCTATTAGTGCTAATGGGGTAATTGGCTCCCCTCAATGTGAACTCCCTATAATGCATCCACGTAACTTGATTTGAGAGTGTAAATCCCATTAGCCTGAACGGCGATCTTTTCTGCCTCTAATTTACCCATTTGATCCTGCGAGCACTAACAGCCGATCTCGCCTCCCTTTGAAAGCGATAAATAGTCATCCGACTTCCGCTAAATGCTGTTTGCAAACGTGCAGGGCAGTATCACACCTCCGGCGTGGTGCCCCTCTCCGTGCCCCCCCTTGCAAACATCTGTGCTCAAGGGACACCGCTGCGGGGCCGCCGGCGAGCGCCTGCTTTTCGTCTGGCTCCCCGGGCAGCCCCGGCTCTCAGCCACCTTCGGGATGGTTCCTTCCACCTTCCTAGCAAGCGTTTGCAAGGAGCAAGGCAATATGCAGACAGCAGGAAATTGGGTTTGCAAACTGGGGGGAAAAAAAGGTGAAAGGCTGCAAGAAGCATTTCCACCACCCCCGTGCCCGCTAGCAACAGGGAGAAATATTTGAGCACCTCGCTGAGGATGTAAGGAAATCTTTCCGCTGCACTGGAGGATCTGGGTGAAGATTAAGGGTAGCTATTTTTTCAGTTCACATCTTGATTTGTTTCCAACTGAAATAAGTAGGGGAGAGGATAAGCCAATGGGCTTTACAATGTCTGACTGCAGTGTGGGGCTTGAAGCCAATTGGAAATGACTCCTCAGAAGGTACCATCTTGGACACCAGACACCTATCCGGTCGGAATACACCGCCGATGAGAGGATGATTTCTTTTCCTGCTCTGCCTCATAAGAGGATATTCTCGCTTCTCCACATGTGAAGGGAAGATGGGTCCCTCCCGTGGGGAATGTTACTGCTGGCCACCACTTCCTTTCTGAAAGCCCCATTTGAAAAGGAGGAAATAGTTGGTGGAGGAAGTTCCTGAAAAGGAATCTTTCAAATCCTTATTTTTGTCAGGTTTTTTTCAGGGGACACCCAATATGATGGAAATAATTGGTGTGGCTGCCTCAAGTGATGGAAAAATTGCAGAAAACTGCAAAGGGTGTGACAGCAAGAAAACCGGCTTATTCTCCATTTATTGTACAATATTTATCATCAACCCATTTTGTATATTTTGCTTTCTTTTGTGTAATCTTATCATCACTGGGGTTGAAAACGATGTGATTTTTGCTCCTTTGAGTAGTTGCCAAAAAAGCACTTACGTCGGAGTATTAGTGTATCATTTGGCTAGCACATCACATAATGGTTTTTTTACAGCAAGTATTTAACCGTGTTTTCATCCTGTGGGAAAGAATGATGGGTCTGTTTTGTAAAAATAAGACCTTGTGGCAATGTGGACATGCAAGAGATAGAAACATAATGCAACAAATTAGTTTCAACACACAGAAATGAAGTAGTCCAGGCTCCATATACATTCAGCAGTGCTGGTTTCTCTCTCTCTCTCTCTTTTGTCTCTCCTTTTGTCTCTTGTTTTGAAATATAATGTTGGATTTTATGGGAAAACTTTGCAAGCAGAACCTATAAGAATTCAACAAGCCACCTACTTGGTTTGGGCATGCAAGATGATGTTGTACACATACGTATGTTTGTGTATATGTCTGCACACATATATAGTTAAAATAGTATTTGCGTGTATGTAAGAGAAGGAATAGTTATGGGTGCTATGCAGATACGATCAAATTCATCCATTTTGTACGACTCGGTGCAAGCTCATGGTGTTATATCAGGAACCAAATTAGCTTTATTATAGGCTAAGAAGATGCTTCAGTTTTTAGCAACAGACACGGTATTGTGAAGTGGGAGAAATCTGATCGTCATAATGTCATCACAGAAAATGAAGACCTAGAGCAAAAAATAATTTGTCTTTAGGCACTTCAGAAATAATCAAACAGTTCATCATTACAGTTTCAAGTGATCCCACCAAATCTCTTCCAAATAGCAGCTAAGTGAATCTCTATTATAACTTGAAACCCGCCATTAACTTGAAAACCATTCATGCTGTGATCTACATCTTCCCAATCTGTGTTTTATAACCTGTGCAAAATAATGGTCATGCCCGCCATTGTCAGAAGGGCGGGGGGGGGAGGGGAAGTTGCTTTTATAAAGTTCTCTCATTTCTAAGCTTTATTGTATTTAATAAAATGTCCCAGTGAGTTGTGACTAAGATTTCATTTTCTTTGTATGTAAAAATTCATCAAACGCTCTCTCAGCTTTTACCAAGCAACTCTATAATACATTTGATGTCCATCTTCCTTCTTCCTACCAGCCACTTACCCTTTCGTGCAGTTGCATGCGCATTTGTATTTTGTCATGTCTGAATTTAGACCCTGGGTCTGGAAATGCCAAGTACGTGCCTAACTTTACTGAGTGAGAAGGAGTGGAGTTGAGCATATGGCTACATGATTTCTATGTTAAAAAAAAAAAAATGCCATTCAGCAAATTTATTAGGGCTTTATAATGAGTTATCATCAGTAGTTGCAGTAAAATACAACTCAAAAAAAAAAAAATAAGTCTATACCAGAGACTTCGTGATGGAGCGGGCTTTTTGTATGTCCTTTGCTTGCTATTTTACAACATTCCGTAATTCTGGCACTTCCAGAAACATCTACAGCTTGTTCTCCAAAAGCCTTTCATCATGGAAGGTGCTGGACAGCCACAGTGCTTGATGCGAGCCAGGGTGCTCAAAGCCTGCCCTTTGGGCGTGCGGGTAGTTCCTTTGAACCAGCGGGGTTTTATAGCATGAGCATGCCTAGGGAGGGTTTCTCCAGGCTGCATTAGTACTTCAGGACAGGGACTATCCTGTTTTGAAAAACAGGAAAGCCCCTTTTTTATAATGCCACCCTGTTGCACAACAATAACAAGCCATTAGAAAAATGAGGTGGGAGAGGGGATGAAGACTGTCCGGTCCCACTGAGGAGGATGCGTGAGCTACGGCTTTCAGAAGGAAGAAGTGCCCAATGGCCCAGCAGTGTTTTCCTAATCAGTTTGCTCTCCTAACCGATTTTGCTCCAGTTGTGAGTAGATCTTCACCTTTCCCGTGCTGTAAGAAGAGTGATTAAAGGCAACCGAGAGAAGGTGAGTCAACAGTGACTAAAGACCATGCATAAATTCCTAACAAATGGCTAGCAGGGGAGATAAATAGCAGAAACATGAAGCAGCCTGACTTTACTTTGAGTAACACTTTATCTTTGCAGAGACGTCACTGCTGTGTTATATCATTTCCTCTCCAGATATGGCAGTGGAGGAGCAAGACCTTCCCATAGTGGGGCAGCGCAAGGTGATTGGGATGTTTTTCATGGCTGCCTTGGGAGTGCCATCAGCCATAACAGAGCAAAGACTTGGGGCAGGAAAAAATACAGGGAGAAGAGCTAATAAATGACCTTTGCCATAGTGCGATCAAGTCAAGCCCACCAAAAATGGTAGGTGAGGTAAGTGTTTGCTCAGGAGCAGTGTCCTGCCCGCAAGGCATAACCAGGCAGTCAGCTAGATAGGAGCAAACTTGCAACACTGGATTTTTTTGGAGGGCTTGTGTTATCCCTGATAAAAATCTTGTTGGTATTTGGGGCAGAATGGCGCTGCTGGACACTTTGGCTGACTTTCCCTATGCCTTTCCATTACTGCTCTGACAAAATCACGGTGTTTAGTTATTCTTGCTTCAAATAAAATGCTCTGGCCTGGGTACATGTCCTTGAACTTGTGGGTGTCCTTCTCTTTTGCAGGGTCAGATCCCATACAACCCCCAAATGCATGCGCCACAAACGCAGCAGTGAGCATTGCCACAGGGCTGTGCGTGTCTAGTGCTCCTTGTAAAAATCTCCAAAATAGATGTCTTGTGCAGAAAGAAGTTTAAACAAAATGAGCTTCTAGAAGAAAATCTGCCTATTTGATTTTTTTTATTTTTTTTTGGAGAAACACCCTCCCTGTCCCAATGAATTCACACTGATTTGGGGGAAATACGCTCTTTTGCAAGATGGCAAGAGCCAAAGGACTGTGTAGAGCCTTGTGTTCCATCAGAGTTCAAAAAGGTGAGTTCCCATGAGATGGAAAGATTGGTTTTCTTGTTTAATGTGGTCTTTTCTTTGAAGTTAAGGATTTGAATGGCCCATTTCTTATGTTTTCTTTTGTTTTGTTTTTCCCCCTAAATATGTTTATGTTATTGGTTGAAATATTTTGTTAGCTTTGCTTATTTATGCCTGTAGAGGGTATCATTTAGGTAAGTTCTTATTTCTTGCATTTTCCACCTACAATTATGAACATGTAAGAGGAGGAACACGCCTTGTCATAAAATAGTTATCTAACATGAAGTGACAGTAAATGTGTTTGCTTTGCCTGTTTCTTCTTTGTGCCAACTTTCCATGAATATTCTGGTACATGCACAAAATTGTGTGTGTACATATTTATTTGTATATATATATATATACACACACAGGGACATGGGTGGCAACAGCTACAATCGGTTAATGGTAGAAAATGTTAAGGGGTAGGGGGTCAGTTTTAATCTCTTTTTAGTGTGTTTCTCTAAAATTTTGACCAACTAAGTGCGTGTAAGCAATCCCAGGACAGGTAATTTCACTCAGATGAAGGATTTAATTTCCAGTTTTCAGATGACAAATGCTCAGATGAAGGATTTAATTTCCAGTTTTCAGATGACAAATGCTGCAATGAGTGATGCCAGTAACAAAAATTAGTTGCAGAAAATTTAAAAGAAAAAAAAAAAAAGCGTACCCAAACCATTGCAGACTTCTTATTGGCTGTTTGCAGGGTAAAAGCAAATCCATTAAATAAATAATTTGATCCAAATGATTTGTCCAGTTGTTGATGGAGCTAACAGGGTGTCTGGACTTGTCTAGTGGTTTGGTTAGAGCAATAGTGATGAGGAGAGCGATGTAGAAAAGCTGTTTATTTAGAAAGCTGCTCTCCAGTCTGCTGAGAAGGAAACAACCGCAGTCTCCCAAGATGCTATTTTCTTTCCTCAAAATTTCTGAGCCAGAACAGCCAAGCATGGAGCTGACATTCAGTGGAGAACAACTAAACAACTACGGCCAATGGGTGCGGTGGAGCACAATGTGCCACCAAGTGGCATCAAGGCTCTGCACATCCCCTGTGAGGGTGTCAGGAGAGCTCCACGCTATCTATCCCCTCTGCTGTGGTACAACACACTGGTTCCCCAGAGGGAAAGGGGATCGTGGATGATGCTCAGAGGGTTGGTTTGGTGCTGCTTAGTATGTGAGCCTCCAGGGATAGCCGTGGGCTCCTGGTGCTCTGGGGACTCCAACCTCACCACCTGTGCTGGTGAGAAGAGACTTTTCCTATCTGAAAATAACCAGCTGGTGTCTAGAATCTGCTCATGGGAGCATGTCTGATGTGTAATTTGAACTTGATTGTGAGAGCCTTGTAACCTCTCCTGGAGCCAGGATTACCTTCCTGGAGCCGGCTCCTGTTCCCCCAGGTGACTGGGCGGTTGCACAGCTGGGCACTGGTGTGCCTTGGCCTGCACCAGGTATGCTCCAGCCTCCCTCCAGGGAGTTACCAGGCAGAGGTGACTCCTGGGGCATCATCCTCTTCTAAAGGTTCTCCCTTGATGCCTTGCATCAAGCTGCTTACACCCGTTTGCTCAACAGCAGCTGAAACTTGACACTGACTAGGATGAGCATGGAAGGGAGAAACCTGTTGTCTCTAAGGCTGAATCTGCCTTGCAAAGCTTGATGCTCACTGCAGAGCCCCTTGGAAACTTGTTGGTGTCTTGGGATGTTGCTTTTGTGAATGGGGCCAGCCCGGAAATTTGTTTGCGGATGTTTTCTTCCATGCTTTGGAAATATTTGGGTCTGCAGTGCTTGGTCAAAGAATGGCAAGGAGAAATTATTCCTTGTCTGCCACTTACGTGTGGTGTGTCATGAGACTTTTTCTAGTCCAGGCTTTGAATGCAGTCATTGAGTTAGAAGAAAAGTGGTACTAATGGGGAGGTTGGCTAATGCGTTTTGGTGTTGTTGCCATCACCAAAATGCTGAAGCACGAGTCGGATTGTAACTGTGTTTGTGGGACTGGCTGAGAAGCATTTCCACACAGCTCCAATGAACTATGTTCGTCTTTGGTCCCACTTTATAACACGGAAATCAGAGTGGTTTTGGCGTGTGCATTTGGAAAACCAGGTGCAGCACTGATCCAGTTTTCATTTCATCCAAATAACCAGAACTCAGAGAGAGAGGACTTAGCAGAAATGGGTTTGGCTGACAACGAGAGGAACCCAGTAAAATTTCTCCAGCACCAACAAACTTCCCTGGCCTTACACACAGTTCAGAACCATCTCCCAAACTCAGGGACCCCCTTGGCTATGGGTTTTATGTGTCACAAAGGCTGGCTCTGACAAACATTTTTAGAATCACCATCTGTCAGCTTTTCCTTCAGGGATCCCCATTTACAATAGCTTGTATCCAGGCCATGTGCAAATCCCACTGGGCTGAAACTTGGCCCTGCACTAGGTTGGCCTGGATGCAATTAACAAACACAAAATTTATTCAATTTAGTTTGGCCAAAAATATAAGATTCTTTTGTTTGCAGATGCTGAAGTTTAGATGCCTTTCCAAACTTATCAAGGACAAGGGAACTACTTTGGAGAAAATAACAGCCAACCCCAAAGTCATCCTAGAATTCAAATTGAACCAGAAACCTAAGCACTGAGTTGTTCGTGGAGCTCAGGAATACAGTCCATTTTTTGATTACAGCACTTTTCACTGCTGTCTCTGAACTTCATTGTTCTATCTGGGCTTCAGACAGAAACATCGGAAGAAGACACCCAGCATTTGCAGCATTGGGGCGAGGTGGGGGGGCCAGCAGGAAGCATCAGATATCGCCAGGGAATTCTTCAGTTCCAGGAGGTTTGGAGAAATGTCTGACCAAAATCGCAGAGCGTGGAGGCCAGGACTGTCATGGGAGCACGTCTGAATTGCTTTGGTCTGGAGGTCTGTCTGAAAATGTTGTAAGATCAGGATCTGTCCCTCTTGATTGTCCATCCAGGCTCTCCATTTTTTAGGTCTTATCTGCCAGACTCGAGCATGATAAACCTTATGGAGCCTGATTTGTCTGCCTCAGAAAGATGAAGGGCTGATTCAATCCTTCTGCTTTCACATCTTTGTTTCCCAGCTTCCACAAAAGCACCAGACCACTTAATTTATTCCCATCATCTGTGCAGGTACACTGTGATTATCAAACAAAATTCATGCCTAGGATGCGGGCCTTCTTTGAGCACTGTTAACCCCTCACCACCCATCTCCCCCTGTGACCCCTGGTCCAGGGAGGGAGCAGAGCCTCTAGCTGGGCTGAGTGGTGGGATGAGAAGCTAAAGGAGAGTTTCCCTGCACGTACCTGGTGGCAAGCAGGCCTGCTGCCAGCAGCCAACGCAGCACAAGAAGGGTTTCAAGTAAGCACTGATCAGCACGGTGTAAAATCTGCGCGTGTATTACCTCCCCCAGGTAGCTTCGCTCCAAGAGATAACACGGGAACGTTTCACAAAGACCTTCTTTTTTTGCTAATTAAGGAGAACGTGCACCAAACATCTCCACCAAAGCGAAGACCCAGAGGTGCTGGGGACATCTGGTCACCCCTCTGCATACCTCCCAACCACCCCTGCCACGCCGCAGGAGGGGGAGCAGATGGGGTGCCATGCAGCCACCCGGCGCCCGCCGCTGCCGGGTTAGTTAGTATGCTGGGGCTGTGCGGTTCCTCTGCCATCTTCATTCACCTTAGAAATGTGGAGTTTGAATGGTTTATCTCTATTAATCACCAGCTCAAAAAGCTTTGTGCACCAAGGGCCGCAGATAATTAACTTCACTATACTGCTTGTCTTATCAGTATCAACCTCTTGTCCTCCTGTGAAATAGTTAAAACCATCAGCCCCTTTTTACTTTTCCATTTAACTCTAATGCTTTAACACTGATGTTCTAAATGGCCCCGTGATTCATACTTATTAGACAAACCTTTCTTTCTGCATCTCTTATATTTTTTGATAATTGGCCATGTACGTTTCTAAGGGGCTCAACAGCTTTTCATGCCACTATACTAATAATTAAAGGTTTCTCGCAGCCTTTCAGATTTCTCTTTACCTTTTTTTCTTTGATAAGTATAATTTGCTGTTTAATTTGGGGGCGGGGTGGGGAGGAAGAAAAGTAGTAGTGAGAGGCCGACTGAATAGGAAAAGGTTTTGTTTAACAAAATTCACTGATTTTAAACAAATCTGCACCGCTTCCCCATTTTTGTCCCTCCTCTCACCGGAGCTGTACTGCTAAGAGAGGAGAGGGGGAGGCAAGGTGTGGTGGAGGCAGGAGATGGGGGTTTGGTTCCTTTGGAGCTGCTTGGTTTAGCCCTTTGCTGTACTCACGTCCTCCTCCCCACCAGCTCCCCAGGAGCTGATGTGGGACCAGGCTCCTGCTCCACTGGGCACAATGGCAATTGGGCTGCCTGGCTGTGCCAAGGGAGGCTACGGTACACGATCCCTCATGCTGTGCTGTTTCATCTCCATGTCCCAGGTTGTTCTTAAGGGACCTTTCCTCCCAGAGGCATTTTTTCTTAACTCCATCAATCTGCTGTCCAACTCCTCTGTCCTACCTAGCTCTCAGGGGCTGAATCTGGGTGTTTATGCACCTGATGCTTATGCTATCCAGAAGGATTGCTCCATTTTGTGTGGTTTTGTTCCCTGCCTGTCTCTCCGAGAAACCCTTCCTGTTCTAGAGTACTCTTTTCCCTCTCCCCCTTGCATTATTTGAGTTTTTCCCTTTTGTGTCACTTGGTTTTGTGTTTGTATTATTTTTAATCCAGGTTCTCCAGTGCCTTCTCTCCTCCTGTTTTTGGGTTCTTCCCATCTCAGCTCATTTCTACCATTGTTCCTGCTCTGGGACCCTGCTGGGAGACGACTGAGCTGGGGGCTACCCTTGGTCCAAGCAACAGAGCCATCCCATGTGGAGAACAAGCCCAAAGGGTTCCCCAGGGGCATTGCCCTACATCCATGAAGAACACACGGATGCTTTTGGCCACACCACACTGCTGGATCTTCTCTCAGCACCAGCCCTAGGTGAGTACCACCATGCAAACAGAGGGGAGACACCGCATCTGGGGGAGCCCCATTGCTGCCATGGCCAGCTCTGCTTCCCCGGGTGCTGCCTGGCTTGGGAGAAGTGTTTGGGGGCTCTTGGATGCAGGGGCATGGGCAAGGATGGGATCTGGGAAGAGAAACTGCTGCTGTGACAGCCTGTTGGGCTGTGTTCATGCAGGCGAGGCCACTTGAGCTGAGAGGACCCAGTGTCTATGTTCTTCACTAAAACTACTCTGAAAAATGTTACTCAGTAGCTCCCATTCTAATTTTTAAATTAATTCTCTCCAGCCCCCTACCTCTTTCCATGCACATAGGCTCAGCAAACATTATTGCTTGTGCTAGGGTACGTTACTAAACCCCAGCTCCTGAAGTCATGCAATGGGAGGCCCTTTAGCCCCTTCAAAAGAAAACATTTCCAAGGTTTTGCAGAGAAGGATATGTGTGTGACCCCATTGAGCACTCTGAAGTGCTCACACAGAGACAAACACCCAACACTCTGTTTTAAGACCTGCGATTTTTACACCATCTCTCGATGTGGGGAGGAGGTGGGAGCAGAGGGAAGAGCTGATAATAAATTTTTCCCTGTCAGAGATGGGCAGCGTGGTGTTGTGCTCCTCCAGCCAACACACAGCGGCCGTTTCTTATCAGCCCCAGTGCTGAATTACAAAACAAGTTCATGCAGAAGTCACTCAGGTTGTTGTGCGTGGGTTCTGTTGTTGATGTTGGGTTTTGGTGTGGGTTTTTTTGTTTGTTTGTTTGTTTTTTTGACTTTGCTTTTTGAGCAAAGAATTCATACAACCTGTAATCTATTTGGGGTTTGTTCTCCAGTATGGGAGGAATAAAAAGGCCAGTGATGCTTCTGTAGAGAATAATTCATCCCATCCTACTTGCATGGGTGCTAAGTGACCCCTTCGCTCAGCTCCTGCTTGGGCTGGGGAGGCGAGCGGGCTGCCTCCCGTATCTCCGTTAGCTGCTGGGGGTTAATAGGGGCACTCGACACACACAGGCAGGCTCTAAGCAGGGTCAGGGGGCAGCCAGCACATTGCGACCTGAAATCTGACGGCTTTTACTCATTCCAGGTTAGCTGACCCCATTTCTCCCTGGGTAACTGCCTTGCCCCATGCCCACCCTGGAGCACACGCTGCTGCAGGAGGCTGGCCTGTCCCCGCTGAGCACTGGGGACAGCAGTGACCCCCCTGCATGGATGCGCTCTTCACCCTCATATTCCGTACCCCAAGTCACTAGCCAGTATCTCAAGGGGAAATAGAAAGCAGCAGCGGTTGTTTAACATCCAGCCCCTGCCCCTCTGCCATCTCGAGCAGGACAGCTCGAAGCTGCTCAGCTCCGGATGATTTATTTGTATTTATTATACCCGCCAGGCCCGGTGCTGTGCAGCAGCGCAACCGCGGGGACCTGGCAGTGTCTGGGGTGCTGCGGAGCAGGACCTGACCCTGACGTCCCCCCGTGTCATCACCCATCCCATCCAGAGGTTTATTTTCAGCAACTTTGCAATGCAAACAGCGGTAAGATCTCTTCCTGAGCTCCAACCACCATCCCTGGCCGTTCTCACTGATGCTTCAGTTTTCTCCCTTTCCCCTGAGCCCAGGCTCCGAGGGCAATTCCCTTATCTCTGCCTGTTTTGTTTTGGTATCTCACACAGCAGAGTGTCTCGAGGTGTCTCTCCTCCTTCCTCCTTTCCAGCTGTCTGTCTCCCTCCATCACTTTGTCACCCTCAGCTGCTTGTTAGTCTCTGCTTCCCTCCTCCTTCTCCCTAGTTGGTCCATTCGTCATTTTTCCTCAGTAGTCCTGGCTCCTTTCTCTCCCACTTCTTCTGTCTCTTGTTTCTCCCTCCTTTCTCTCGTTCGTTTTTCCCCCCTTGTGTCGGAACTTCTTTCTTTGATTCCCCCCGCCTCCACCTCCCACCCTTTATAGTGCTGTTATCTGTGATTTTGGCAAAGAGCACATTTATTGGGGAGGAATATCCCCATGGCAACGCAGCAGATGGTGACTTTTGATTAGCTTGGCTTTTTTTTTTTTTTCCCCCGACTGCCAAATCACAATCCGTCTTTGAAATTAAATCAGGCTGTGATAGCATCAGTTGTTCTGGAGAGGGGACGAGAGAGAAACAAGACTGAAGTATTACAGCGGGAGCCAGGATGTAATGCAAATTCGTGTTTTTTAACCCCAGCAATAAAACCCCCCTGTTCATTCCGGGAGCAGGAGGAACCACAAGAGAGGGAATAATAAAACTGGAAAAAAAAAAAAAAAAAAAAAAAGATTTTGGAAAAAAAAAAACATCACCCCACATGGGCTCCTCACTCCGAGCATGCTGATGTTTGTCTCTGTAGGGCTGGTGTTGCCCCTCGCCAAGTCACCAGTGCTGCCAGGCCCAATCCTGCAGCTGTTTGAGCACTGCCGAGGGTTTTTCTCTTGTCATGGATGGTGGGAAGAGGCCAGGTTCTCAGCTGAGCAATTGGAGCAGCTATTTATTAATGGGGTGCGGCATCCAAAGCAGGAGGAAAACATGAGCAAGTGGCTTCTGGAGGGAGACGAGGGGATTTTCAGGGTAAAGCAGGGAGGCAGAGGAGCTGGAAGGGGTGGCTGGCATTGGCAAGCCAAGATGCTGAGGGATGGAGGGCATGGGAAAGTGAGGAGATGTCTGTAAGGGCACCGGGGAGGTCTGCGCCTGGGGAAGGAAGGGCACAAAGCTGTGCCATGAAGAGCGAGTTGCAGGGCATAGCCCTGTGGAAGATGGGGAAGCAGATACCGGCGCCAGACAGTGCAGAACTTTCTTGAACGCCTCAGAAGTGGGTGGTATTCGAGTCCCACAAGCTCTTTCGCCTGGTGCCTTCTGGAGGGTGACCAAAGGTGAATGCAACTGAGCGCTAATCATAGCTGAAGATAAAGGAGGGCTTGAAAATGAAAGCTGTGGAGAGGAGATGACTAATGGCCCGGCCATTTCGTGGGAACTGACGCGTCGGCTCAGGCTGTGAGTCTGCCGGGCTGCTATCTCCAATTACTCATGTTCCCCACGCAGGAGTTCAGCAAGCAGTTGTCTGGTCTCCGTGCTGACTCCTTTGGACGCAATAAGGTTAGAAGTTATGGCTGAAGGTAAATAAAGAGTCACATCCAGTCTTGGTGAGGCTCAGCTGAGGATGGTGGGGTTTCATCAGAAGCTGTGCCCTTGTGGCCCGCAAAATCTTTGAACATATGGGGTCATCTTGTTCTTTATAACAAATAACTGAGGTGTTCCCACTACACTTCCTGGTACGTACTCCATGCTCTCCCACTTGCTTGGAGCTATGGGCCTCCACTGTGACTCTCCCACTGCATTTTTACTCAAACCAGTGCCTTTTCCTGCTATTGCTCCAGGGGACTCTGCAGGCTGTCTTAAGTTCTTCCAAGATAAGCTCTCTGGCCAACAGATAAAATTTTGCTGCAGATGTTGTTGCTTCTGTTGGAGAGCTCAGTTTGGGAGCATTTTGTGTACGCCTGGTGTTAGATCTGATGTTCTTTGAGGAGAAGAGACGATTTGGGTGCAGGGGATGAGTCAGGTAGGGATGGCACTGCAGCTTAATTGCCAGGGGATATCCCAGGGCCTGATTCTTCCCTGTGAGTTGATGGCAAGAGGGAGAGCTCCAGTCTGCAGTGGCTCACATGTCAGTGGACAGCATGGGAGAAATATTTCATGAGCACTGTGCGATCTAAACCTCTTACCAGATCTCAGGTGGCTACATAGGGGAGGTTAACCCATGGTCCAGTCTGTTTACATGGTAAATCCTAGTTTAGACAAGAGTTTGTAGCTGCTGGGCATTGCTTCTCTTGCGTTGGTCAGATGGCTGCTGCCCAAATGGCTGAGCTCCTTGCCCTGGGCACCCTGCCAGCGTCTGCCTGCCCTTAAATCTCTCCCCCAGAACATCTTCCCTTGCAAGCACCTTGCAGACGTGCTCTTCTCTTCCCTCACGCACGCCCCCAGGAGAAAAACATCATCTGTAGGAGCCGTGCGTGCTGTGCCTGTGTGCTCTGCCCCGCGGTGCTGCCCTGCCCGAGCCAGTGACCCCCGGCGGGGTGCAGGAGCTGCTGGTGGCTGCGAGCCCACGCTGCCCTGCATCCCGCCGGCACGGCGTGCGTGTCCCGAGCGGTCCCAGCACGAGCCTGGCATCCGCAGGGCTGCGATCCAGGCCAGAGAAGCTGCACAAAACAAACCGGCTGTGACACCGCGGCAGCGTGCTCCAGCCTCTCCGGCTTGACACCGCATCGTTGTATATTGATGCCATGACACCAGCGCTCAAAATAGCACCGGGACAATTTGATTTCCTGCAGATCTCAGGATGGGGTCATAAAAACGGAGACTGTTCTGGAGAAATGGGATAGGGTGGAAATGTTTGTAGTGACATCACAGCCGCTTCCATGCCAATGGCCTCCTACTGCTGCAAACATGTGATTGTGATTTTGTTGCACGCTCCATCAGAAGAGAGCCAGGCTGGCCGGGGAGGGAGAGGGAGGAGAAGGGACGGAAATATTCAGTTCTTGTATCTTGATTCAAATATCTGACAATAGCCTTGCAGCCTGGGGTGCTGAGTGATCAGGAGTGGGGCTGTGGGGCTGCTGCCAGATCAGGGGAATCCAGGGGTTTGCAAAGCCCAACTGAGGGCTGGGTAAGGACCCTTGGCTTTGTGGTGGAGGATGCTGCTCTGCATTGGGGTGCTTCGCTGGAGAGTTGGGTGGTCTCCTCATGCTCACTCTTCCCCACTGGTCCCAGTTGCATTTAACGTCACTCTTCTTGGCAAAAACAACCTCCAGGCCTGAAATATGGCTGCAAAAGCCACCATGTAGCTGTTGTCTTTTTGGGGTTCCTGCTATAGAGGGGAACAGATCTCAGTCTTGGAGCTTCACCTTTCAATCAGGGAGCAGCAGTGAGGGGTTTAAGTAGCCGAAGGTGGAGAAGGGAAAAAGGGAGCAAAGAGATAGGAAGAGGAGAGAAACAGAAGTCAGCCCAAAAGGCAAAACTGGTCTGTGTCTGAAGGAGCTCGCAGGAGGAAACCTTTCATTGCCCCACAAAGGGCTCTGGCGGCTGCAGAGCCCAGCTCGGAGCAGTATTTGCAGGGGGATGGGGCAGTGAAGGGATCTGGTTAATGCACCCCTCCATCCGATTAGGCTGTCAGAAAACCAAACTGCTTCCATCACTGTCTGAGGAGAGACCCACTCCTTGCTTAATGTGCTCGCGGTCCCTTTGCTGCCACTCCAGGGAGTGGGGCCACCGCCACCGCAGTGTGCAGCAGGCTGTGAGTTTAAAATCCTATTAGGCAGAGACTAACAGTTGCAAAAAGAAAGCAGGTATCCCCTAGTGGGGATTTAAAGATGTTTAGACATAATTGGATTTTCCAAGCAGATGTCATTATTGTTAAACCGTTGCCCACTTGATATGTTCAAGTTGTTGGCTGTAATTGCTAAAATTAGCAGGTCTGTATAGAGCAAAGGTCAGTCGGTTAATATTGTGATTTAGTATTTTATGAAGTAATTCCAAATGCTTTTATGTATGTTTTTGTTTTTGCAGCCTAAGCCCACATTAAAGTAGTTGTGGGGCCTGCTAATAAAATAATGACTCAGTCTCTCCGAGCCGGCTGCCGGCCGGGCTCGAGCCGCCTCCGCTGCGCGCTCCTGCTGCTGCTGCCAGGGCTGGGCGCCTGGGGCTAGGGCTGCCCTCAGGCAGGAGCCCTCCAAGTGGCTCCAACCCGCTCCCTTCAAGCAGAGCTGGTGCTTGAAACCAACCCCTTACAGCCTGCGGTGGCTGAGAAAAAGTTCTGCCACCAGAGCCTCTGGTCCTCGTGGTGGATCAGCTGTGCCTGCGAGCACCTTCAGCGAACGCCCCTGAAGGACGCACTGCTGGCCTCGCAGGTCCCAAAACACAGCTTTTTTACAGGGAAGGTGTATTTCTGGAAGAGCCTGTCCTGGGACAGGCAAGGGTTTACTTCCAAGGCTACGTTGAAAGGTTTGCTGAGGTTCATTTATTTTTGTAACATGGGCATAACCCATTTCCATGGATGGTTTGGGTACACCTGGCAGATTTCCTGCTATGGCAGGAATGCAGAACTTTGATAATGCAGTCTGACCTGCTTTCTTACCACCAGCCCTTTATGGCTCTCTTTTTTTCCCCTTTTTTCTTTCCCTTTTTTTTTTTTTTTTTAATCTATAATCTTTTGCTTGCAGGAAGTGCTGAGAGGTGTTTTGTGGCCTGCAGTGCACAGGGAGATGTGGAAGAAGAGATCTGCAGGTCGTCCTGGACCCAACACTTACTGCGTAAGCAAGCTTGGGTCTCTTCCTGACCCGTGTTCCCATATTCCTAAGAGCAAGTTTTGGTGTGTGCAGCTGCCAGGACTGCCACAGGAGCTCTGTGTTGCTGCAAGAGGTTGTGGAAGCGATCTGAGCAAGGGATGAGAAAAGGAACTGTTCACTCTTAGATGCTGCCTTACATACTGCTGCAAGGGAGGGAATTGATGACCCAATCAGGCCAGGTCTAAGATGTATCTAAGACGTATCTGTGTATCTTGATCACAGATCAAGAAATCTTGAATGTGCACAAAAATATCCCATTAGTGGGTGAGATTGAAGCAAAGCTTCAGCCCTAGCAAGCTGAAAAGGTTGTGGAGCTGGGAATTCAACTCTGGTCCAGATTTCAAAACATGCTATTTTGATCAAAGACCGTTTCAGCTTCCGATCCAAAATGTGCATTTTTTTTAATCCTTGAACTTCCTCCAAAGTAATGTAAGGTAAATTCAAATGGCCACCACACACGAACATAGTGTCCACATAGAGAATGTTGGTAGAAGTGTTTACTTGTTTGCTCTGACCAAAATCATCATCTGCCTGCACCAAACGCAGAAATTCTTTGTGAACCCCGGGGTCCCAGTGCCTGCAGGGCTCCTTACAGCTCGCAGACCATGGAGGAGCAGACATGGATCACCCTGCTGGCTGTCCCTGCTCCCATCACTGCTGGCTTCCCTCTGTGAACCCACAGTGTCCTCAGGCTTCTCCTTGCCTCCCAGTGCTGTGCCCTTTTCTCATGGGAGAGGGTCTCACAGGGACTTAACAGTCCTTGATATAACAAATGCAGTTTTGTTCTGTTTTTCTCAGCTGAACATGGCATCAGTTTGCTAAGGAAGGCAATTTATGCTATGTTTTTCTTTTCAAAAGTAAAAGGTTTCGATTAAGTATTCTGGCAAATTTAACTTAGTGTTGGGAGTCCTTTATGAATATCCCTACCTCACAGTCCCCTTCAAAGCACGGGAGTCTGTTATTCCCATTTTACAGCAGAGGAAACAGATGCAAAGACCTGCCCAAACACAGGCAGCAATTGCAATCTGGATTACAGTGAAAATGTCCCTGAAAGCTAGTTCTGCTCTCCAGGGAGACATCAGTGGGCAGGACAAGCTGGGAAACTCAAGGGGACGTAGCGTGGGACCAAAAATGAGAGGCGTGTAGGATTTTAAATGCCTAAGGTGATGTGACCAAGCAAGAAACAAGGCTCAGTGGTTCATGTCAGCACAGGGGAGGGTGGAAACGTGGGGAGCGCGTTCCTCAGCTCAGTGGAGGATGAAAGCAGCATGCTGCCAGGCTGTGCAAGAAATGCATTGTGAGCTGGCTCTTGCAGCTGTGAGCAAGACAATGAGGATGGTAAAGTACCATCTAACTCCCCGCATCCAGCTTTGCACAAAGAGGGAGCTAAATTGAGCCCCCTGGAATCTGTTTGCTCATGGTTTGAATTTAGCTGGCTTTGTCTGAACAACTCCAAGCAGAAAGGGACCATAGGTTGTCCCAGTCCAAGACCCAAATTCACCTTCTCCTTGCTCGCTTTCTGCCTCTGAGCTACACAGGGGTCTCCAGTCATAGTTTGCAGGGTGTTCTCAAGAAACACATCATTTTCTTTTATGGTCGTTAAGGAACAACATTTTCTTCCTTCCCTTCCTCACTGAAGTCTTCCTTTGTTTTATTTTTCCTGTGGCAGTCCCTCTCTTCTGGGCTCTGCCTGACCCACTGAGCCTCCCCATTTCCTTGCCTGTATACAAAATCTGTTGCCAATGAGTACGGCCCTTGTGTGCCAGTGCCCAAAGGCAGGACAGCCTTCACTCAGCCTCAGGGCTGTGCATGGGGGTCAGACAAGAGTCTTTATTCTTCTAGCCAGCAGAGTTCAACTTTGGCAGAAGGGTCCGCTTCAAGGGGTGGGAAGAGAGCCTGTAGACTGTAACAGAGCTCCCTTACCTGTTCACCAACCAGCCCATCTCTTCTTGCTCTACTAGCTAACTTGGTCTATTTGGCAAACCAGCAAGGTTCTTTTGTTTGTATTTACTGTACCTACTTAGTGAACAAGCAGTGTGTATCGCCTTACACCGGGTCAGTACAGCCCCCCTCCTTAGTTTAGCATAACTTCTTATCTTTACCTGTCAAGTATTTGTTCCAGGCCATTGAGAAGCTGGCACCGGTTGTGTCATGAACTCAGCATTTATTAATACTGCTCATAGTAGATCCCATCCGCTGAGCAATGAGGGCATGTCCCACAGCTTGCAGTTGATGCATGTGCTGGGGGACGTTATAATTTCAGGTGTTCTCTTCCATTTATCGTCACAGACCTCAAATGGCCATCTTCTTCCACTTCTATTGTCTCCTGCCCGTTCTCGATGATTTTCCGGGTGGTGACCTTCTTGCCGTTGATCCCTTCAGTAGTGGTCAAGACTGATCTGAAACTGTGTGGCTCAGCCATGTCCTCAGCAAAGGAGAAGGTGGGCTGCTCACTAGGGCTGAATGGATTAAATGGCATGAAAGACTGCACGAAGTCAGAAAACAAACTGGAGCAGCTTCCTCTTCCACTTGGACCGTGCTTGTTTTCATCACCATTCCTGAGGTTGTCAAATGGGTCCCAGAAAGCATGCACAAAGGGATCCATCCCTCCAAAGAAATCCCTAAAGATCTCATTGGGGTCTTGGAATACATAAGTGGTGTCAAAAAAGCTGTTATGACCCATTGAGGGACTTCTTGCTCTGTGGGAAATGCTCTCCTTAACAGACCTGTCATAGAGCGACCGTTTCTGAGGGTCAGACAAAACCTCGTATGCCTCAGCGACAGCTTTGAATTTCTTTTCAGCTTCCTCCTTGTTGCTGGGATTCTTATCAGGATGCCATTGTAGTGCCAGCCTGCGGTAGGATTTCCTAATGTCATCCTGGGAGGCGTTTTTTTGCAGTCCAAGGACTTTGTAGTAGTCCACCATCTCAGAAGTGAGGTGAGGCTGTTTGGAAGTCGCCTGGTGCCTCTCTCCCACCAAGGATTTGAAGCCTGGGGGTGTCCAGCTTCCAGACACAACTGGACACCCGCTGCCACTGTGTGCCTCGGGGACAGGCGGGCACTCGGATCACCCCTTGCTCCGCTTCGTCCTGTGCTGTTACAGGAGGCAAGCCCCGTAAAAATAGCCTTTTTTTGAAGCCTGTTGTTCCCAAGTCATGGGATTATGACCTCAGAGGGGGCTCAGCCAACCACTGCTCGGCTGATCTGACTTCATTCTAGGGTGGAATGGGTTGTCACCAGCCTTGCATTTTCAAGCAGATGTCGTACACATGTTGTAGTCGCCCCATGGGACTGTGGTATGGCAGCTGTGATGTGTGGCCTCATCAGCTCGGTTTCTGCCTGTACCTGCCCAAAGGTGGGATTCTCAGACACACACTGTGCTTTCGTGTGCCATCCAGGGAAGCGTTGTGCAGTCAGGTCATCTTACATCCATACGGTGTTTCCTATGGCAGCAGCCACAGGAAAGCTGTTTGCATTTTGGATTCCTGCAACTGGGGAAGAGTGTTGATAAGTTGGACAAGGCTCAGGGAAGATCCATAAAATGTAATTAAGGATTTGGAAAACATGCTCTGGAGTGATACATTCAGGGAATGTTTCTCGGTATTAAGAGGAAGTTCAACACCAGCTTCATTGTAGCCTCTGAGAACATGAATGGGAACAGACCTTCAGTGGTACAGGGATCTTCAGACTCTCAGGGAAGGAAGCTGGAAGGTGGCACTAGCAAATTCTAACTCCAAAAATGTTGCACGTCCTTCAGCGTGAAGGTAGTAAATCACTGAAATATTCCTCATGTGGCCATTTTTAAACCCAGAGTGGACCTTTTACCTAAAATCCTGATTAGATTACCATTAAGGTCTCTTCTGAATTTATAGCCAAGCCTAATGCTTCGTGAAGAGCTTAACTTCCCTGTTAGTAACAAAATAAATGCCAAGGATGAAGATCTTTGACAACCTCAGCCTCTTTTCTGTGTGTTTTTTGGGTATTGACCCCAGGTGCATGCACGTACACAGGGATGCCCCATGAGCTCAGTGCAGACAGGTTCAGCCTGAGGAGTTGGGCTTTGCTGATCAAATGTTTGGCTATCCTGCATCTGTTTCTGTTCCCTGCGTTTTCCATTCCTGTGGGAAATAACAGATCTGCACAGGGAGTCGTTGCAGGAAGGAGGTCTCCAAGGAGGTGCCAGTAACAAGAACTCGGCTGTCTGTAACCCTGTCATAAACACCTACTGGTGGCAGCATGTGTTGCAGATCACTGCCCTCGTTTCCATCATCCAGCACTTGGGGAAAGAGTTGAGAGCTGCCCATGTGAAAGACCATGTGTGCGGCGTACGAGCTGGCTGCTTTGCTTGCAATCTTCACCAAGGGGCTCATTCATTTTGTCTGGTGGACTTTTTTATGACCGTCTATGGGACTTGAGGGCGATTTGAGCTTGCCACCAAAATGTGCAGCAGCTCCTAGCCAGTGTCACCACGGTCTGTTTGCAGAAGCTTGACAGACATTTCGAGAGCAATTGCTGTTCCTGTTGTCTGCTACCCAGAAGGGAAAATGGGACATGAGAGGCAGGTGGGAGAGGCCTGTTGGAGGGTCCCAGGCCAGTTATCTGCTGCAGGGAGTGGGGCTGTGCACAGAAGGGAGGAGGTGACTCTGTCTTGGGCTGTCTCCTTGCAAAGCATCTCCTCCCCGAGCTGCTTTTGATGATGAGTGCCCATCTCAGACTGGCTGGCGCACTGGATTATCTGTCTTGGATTTAGCGCATCCTACCCATCTGAAACATGGGGAATGGTTTTTCTCCTGTCATCCCAGGGCGGGGGACTCTCGCTGCCTGTCTGTCTGCTGCCTGCAGCAGGCGTCAGACGTTAGCAGCCATTCGACAGGGGCCACTGCTGTGAGCCAAAAGAGTTTGCGAGGAAGAGAGAAAGGGTTGAGGAGAGATGGGGAGAAAGGGAAATGAGAGAGACGTGCACACTTAAGTAACTAGACCCAAACTA
Organism: Aythya ferina; assembly: GCF_964211825.1. Classification (NCBI taxonomy): domain Eukaryota; kingdom Metazoa; phylum Chordata; class Aves; order Anseriformes; family Anatidae; genus Aythya; species Aythya ferina. Next base: position 11,886,510 of record NC_140306.1, read on the forward strand.
GCCTGGCAGCCCCATCCCTAGAAACCAAGGCTTTGAAATGAGAAATGTTTTTCGTATCTTAAATCTCAAGTACAAACAATAAAAACCAGCCTAGACTGTGTTCTTTGAAGAGAAAGTACGAGTGACCTGAACAGTGGTTATCAGCAGCGTCATTAAGATAAACCCTTAACATGATTTAAAGCATCCGAAACTGAAGGCAGCACTTTCAGATACTAACAAAATGGTCTGACATTGGGGATGAAAATCAATAGTAATCTGATGTCACTAAAAATACTCAAAAGTGTCCCATGGCTGATGGAGGTGAGATTAGTGTAAATATTTGTATTCTAATCAGTGGCACGCGAGGGCTGGAGGCGGCCTTTCTGTCTATTTAATTAATGGAGTGGCTTTTTAAAAGGATCCTAATCATATGTGATTGTATCTGCTTATCAACATTTTTGCTAATTAGATGATATGGAGGCAGTCACTCTGCTAATTCCCTCATCCAAACAGCATATCCTGCACAGATAAAGTACAGTCTCTTTTTAATAAGAAACAATCATGAGACAGACTAACCTTAATGGTGCTTATTATCCGAGGATCTTTGGGATTTTCTCTTCTACCCACCCCCTCCTTCCTTTTCCTCTGGTCGCTGCTTCAGTATGCCAGATGGATGCGGATGTGGTGGTCCCTGTCCCCCCATGCTCCAGGCACCACCAAGTCCCCCTCGTCCCTCCCAGCCAGGCGTCGGGCTGGCGTCAGGCTGCGAGGGCAGGGGTGGTGAGCAGGTGGGGATGGGGAACAGAACAATGGGCACCAAGGGATGAAAAGCCCTGAGATTTTGGTACCTGGACCGCTGGTGACCCCACGTTTGTGGCCCCCATCACTGATCTTGCTCCTGACACCCTAAAATGTCCTGGTCCAGAAAAGAGTGAGCATCTCTGAGATGTGGGCATTTTCTTCTATTGTTGTTGTTGCTGTTGTTGTTATAGTTTCTCCTATTTTAAAAGGGACTGGGGACGAAGGGAAGTCTCCCTGAGTATTTTCTTACCAGCCCTATTGATCCCATGACAAGCCTGGGTTTCTTTTATCTAAAACATGAGCCAGAGACATTTGTTCCAAGTCCTTTGGCTATCCAAACAAACACAGGTCACACTTTGCCCCGCCAGTCAGGCTGTCATCGGCTGCCTGCCCCCAGGGCAGCTCCGCTCACCCCCTGCCTGCTCCCAAAGTCTGGCCAGGATGGGCACGTGAGCCTGACCTGGTGGGGGGACGGACGGACCTGCTCGTCTTCAGGAAGAAGATCAGGACTGAAATTCTGTCACCCCAAGAGCATCTGGGTGCACCGGAGGAAAGAAGGGGGTAGGTGCCTGGTGTTTAATTTGGGGAGGTTGTTTGCTGGGTTTGCAGCTGTGGGTGTTGGGCAGAAAAAGATTAAATGGTGTGGATTACTGCCTCTGCAGGCTGGAGGGAGGGCCAGCGTGTCCTCAGTGCGGAGGCTGGCGGCAGGACGGGACTTGGGATGGGTCTGGGGAGCACTGCCTGGGAGAGATTCTTGGGGGCTGGAAGACAGCTGAAGGAGGACTGAGAGAACTGGGTCTGGATCCAGCTTTTCTGAGCCTTGAGGCTAAACCAAGGTTTGGGCAAGAGGACACAGATTCTGGGTGGTGGTTAAGGGCAGGAACCTCCCCAAAACTGCCATTTTTTGAGATAAGAATCCAAAGGGGAGGCCTGATCCTACTTATTGGAGTCAAGGGGCCTGGCATGTTTTTGATGTTACATCATGCCCAGGGCAAGACCTTACTCCAGTCTTGGAAAGCACGAGCAGTGATGTAACTTGTCTCCACGGACTCCGATCCCAGCAGAATTCAGAGCACTTCAGTTTCATTGCCTGGGTCATCTCCATGTGTCATCTACAATATTCTCACCCAGGCGTGGCTCCGCTGAGGTTGCACTCAGCGGTAGGGTTGGCTGGTCCCTCTGCTATTCCTGCTCTTTGGCACGGTCCCGAACCTCCCTTCCTCTCCATTCCACACTCAGGAATTCGTGCAACATTGACCGCCTTCCCGGAGCCGGTTCCCCTTGCCAGTTCCGAGGCTGAGGTCTACAGCTCGAAAAGAGGTGGGTCCTCTGGGCCAAGGATTGCATCGTGAGCCGTTGAGTCCTGGGGCTTAACGAGGCACAGATAAGCAGCATGCTTATCAGGAGCCTGCCGCCGGGGTACCTGCTCCAGCCCCATCGTGAGCGAACATGTTTTTACCACCCAGCTGCAGGGAGCGGGGAGCGCGCGCGCGGCCGGGCAGCGCAGCTCAGCCGGTGCGTGGTAACTCGTGAAGCCGCAGCGACTTTATCACTTCGCAACATCCATACATAGCCACAGCCTTGAGTCTTCTCAGGGGAAGAAAGGATGATGAGTTACTGTCCTGGGATTTTCGCTCTGTCTCCAGTCAGTGGGAAGTGGTATGCGGAGCATTCATTTAATAAACCAGAGGGGAAAAGCTGTAGATCAGCTTCTCATTATTTCAGTGCTGGCTCACGCCATCGCTTGGGCTTGTGCCTGACAGTTCAGTGTGTTATTTGAGGCCACTCGAGCATTCTGCAGAAATGATGCCACCCTCTTCTGAAAGCGTGGGGTTTGTCCAAGCAGGGAGGGCCTGCCTCCCTTAGTAGTTTTATCGGTGCCAATTCCATCTCAGTTTTAGGTCTCGGTGTGCAAGGAGGTGCCCACTTTGGAGATCGGTTCCTGCTGAGAGACACTGCTCCAGCAGGAAACCTTCTGGAGATGGTTCTTCTGGTCTAGTCCTCTGGAGTAAAGCAACTCTAGGTGGGTAAAAATGCACCCCTGGGGCTGGTTTGCAGGAGGTGGGGGGGTCCCAAGTGGTGCAAGATTTAAATGGTGATGTGCACGTAGACCTGGTGCCCATCATTAAGGAAAGCAGCCCCCTCCTCTAGAAGATAGCAGAGATCGTAGGGGATCATTGCAAGTGTTTGCCCCATGGTATTTGTTGATGTCTTATAACTGTGTCCAGGAAGGGTGCCTAGGCAATCAAGGTGGCAGGTAGTGGACCAGTTCGTTACCAGTGGCTTTACTGGGAGTGGGGAACAGGAGGAGAGCCTACAATGAAGCTGTCAGGCGACAAGTTCTGGTTCTGGCTCTGCCTATGGGCTCCTCTTAGACAGGCTGTGGGGAACAGTGAAATTTCCACACTGCCTCAGCAAAGGTTTAGTCCAAGTTTATTGCCGAGATTAAAAGACTGGAGAATATAAATTGTAAATGTGATGACTTAAGAGCTCATAAATTCAGTATACAGCCCCATTCCAGAGAGCTTGAGAGCAGTGCAGACACGCTGCCTTGGGCTCACAAGTTCCTTGCTCCTGGTGCCCAAACCCATGTTCTCTGAAGAGCCCTTCTGTCCTGGCCTGGCTCCCAGGCACGTGTGCTTGTGAACACTCCTTCACACTGCCTATCCTCTCTGTGCACACTGGGGTTTTGCTGCCTACCTGCTGCTTCAGGCACCAGTGACCGTGCTGGAGCAGCATTTGCCCCGTCTGCAGTCAGGGAGCAAGCAGAGGTCTTGAAGGGGATGTCAAATCCCCCTGGAGGAGGGGTGGTCACCTCTCTCTAGAGACCTATTTGCATTTACCTGGGGCCCAAGTGTCCTTGCTTGCTGCTTGGAAGGTAACTCCATGGTCTCACCCATGTTCTCCTGAGTGGGCAGTGTGAAATGGTCTCGTGCATGGAGTCTGTTGAAGCAGCATTGCCTGTTTTAGCTGCCAGAGTGGGAAAGATGAAGGTTTCTACTAATCCACAGGTCCTTCCACCAGCTTTCTGCATAGAGCTGGGTGGCCCCTGTGAGCAGAGGGCTGAAGAGAGCTCTGGGGAGGAGCAGTGAACATGCTGGGCTGTTTCTGGGGTGAGCTGTGATGAGGTTCCTACAGCTGGGTCATGGTTGTCACCGAGTTTGTCCAGTACAGATTTCCTTGAATAACTTGTTTAGGTGTAAACACCTTTGGCATGATGTCTTTTCCCTGCTTTTCCAAGAACGACGGAGAGTTAGAAACTGTCCTGCTTCTAGGATTGTTCCAGAACGTGCTTTTGGGCTGCAAGCCCTACCCGGAGCTGAGGTGGGGATGCAGCACCCTGTGCCGACCTGCTGTCCTGCTGGAGCAGAGCTTGTGAGCAAGAACAGATAGGCAAATCCTGGGGGCACACCTGAAGATGCCATGGGATGCCCTTATCCCCAGTCAAGCAGATCAAGCAGCTGGCACTCAGTAAGTGTGAGGGGACGAGCTCAGCACGTGGTTGCCGTAGACCTCGCAGTCCCCATCCTTGCACAACCAGACCCTGACTGTGGTGGCACGTGTGAGTTGGTGCCTTGCACTCGGTTTTGGAGTACTGCTGGTGTGTGTTCATCTTGCAGACCCTCTCTTATCTTATAAGCAACTGGGAAGGGGGAGGTTATGTTTTTTAACTTACTCTTAATCACTGTAAAAACTACACTCCTACCCTGGCTGAAGTCCACCTGGCAGTGCTTGGGTCTGAGACCTCCTCCTGCTTCCCTCCACCCAGACCCTTGAAAGCTTTGCAAATTTACCCAAAACATTTGCCACTCCTCAGCACCGTGGTCCTGGTTCGTGTGACCCACAACGACTTCCCTTTCATGGACCTGGGTTCTGAATGAGAGGAGGAGAGAGAACACGTAACAGGCAAGAGCAGATGAAACGGAGATGAAGGAACAAGGGGGAGGAGGAATGCAGAGGTATGTGGCTGCGTGTGGTGCTGTGTTTATGCACAAACAGGCACGCTTATCGGCACCCAGATGTAAGCCTCTGCGCGTGGTGGTGTCTCCCGAGACAACAGGCGCCCCTCGGATGCTGCAGCGTTATCAGGTTGCAGCAGGCGTTCCTGTCCCATTGGGATCGCAGCCCCCGAGCCCACATGAGGCTCTCAGAGCCTCTCCCCCTGCCTCCTCATCACAGAGGACAAGGGGGGATGCAGGTGTCACCCACTGGAGGTGTGGGAGCTGGCATTGTCCCTGCTCTATGGCGGAGACAACAGCAGGGTGATGGAGGCCTGGCCTCTCTGAGCACCTGCCTGGTTAAACATGGGGCAGATGATGCAGAATGGGCCAAAATGGTCATTTCACCCCATGAATTGGGCTGGACCTGGGCTGCAGCACATGGGGGACACAGCACTGGTAGCCAGGGGCCTCCTCTCTTTCATTTTCTCCTGTGTTTTTAAGGAAGGCTCCAAGAGAAAAAAAAAAAAAAAAAAAAAAAAAGCATTTTAAATACCTTCTTCCTACCTCCACTTCCCAGCACCGAAATGCAATGACCACTAATCTTAACGTGGCTCATAACTGCAAATAGCTCTGGAACTAATTAATTTGACGGTGCCGCGGCTGCCTGCCTCTTTCACCAAAATCAATTAAGGGAGCGCACGTTTCCCCTTCTCCTCCCTCCCCGCTCGGTTTTGCAGAGGGGAGATGGGGCAGCGGGGACCGGCGCCGCTTTCCCAGGGCTCCCGAGGGGTGGGAGCACAGGGAAGGGGGATTAGTGAGGTGGAGGGAGAGACGCTGCTTCTGCAAACAGGAGCGGGGACGCTCCCCAGGGGCAGGCGGCGGTGGGAAAGCTTGATTGCCACATGCAGCCACGCAGCACCGCGCTCCTCCCTCCCTCCGTCCCCGCTCCCCAAAGACCCCCCGTGAATTGTTGTTGCCTGCCGGTGCAGGGGGGGAGATCAGCCTTTGGGGTATTTTTTTATTTTTTTATTTGCGTGGGTCATGAGCCCCCTCCAGAAGGGGCTGCGAGGGAGAGGCGGGTGGGAATTTTGGTGCCGTTGCCTTGCCAAGCGAGGGGAGAGGTGTTGCTTAAAGAGGAGCCGGTGAGGAATTTCAGGAGGTGAATTTTGTGTTTTGTGGGAGACAGTGGTTGGAATCGGAGCAGGTCCAATGCGGTTTTGGAGGCTCCTGGCCTTGGAGGCACAAAACCAGGCTGGGGAATGGAGCCAGCGGGGCTGTGGCTGCCCTGGGATGGGGGCACGGTGTGAGGCTCTGTAACAGCACCACACCATTTCCCCAAAAAACAGCAAGGGCAGGATCCCCAGACAAACACCTTCCGTCCATGCTCATTCTTCTGTCTCCATTTCTGGGTCTGGGGGAGGTGGGTCAAGCGGTGGCAGGGCTCTGCAAGCATGCAGCACCCCAGAAAGACCCCTTCTGGAATGGGAGGCAACCATCCCCAGGACACAGTGCTGAGACACCTGGGCAAACCGGGTAGAACCTCCCGAGCATTATTTCTGTAAAAGCCTCCATTTGGCCCATATCACCTCCTCAGATCTCTATTGAAATGCCCTTCTATTAATAAATAACTCTATTCTCCATTACCCCACGTCCACTGCTCACGTTGAAGCAACTGGGAATTTGGGTTTGGTTTTTATAGGCATCAGAAATAGATTTTTATCTTTGTCCAGGGCTCTCCCTCCACCTCCCCAACCTTTGTTCTATTACACTGAGCACAGCAGCAGCTGGAAGCATCTCTCCCTGGCGTTGGGCAAGGGAGGACGGGTGTCCAAAGAGCCCAGGTCCTTTCCTGTGCGCTGGTGATCTGCAAGTACGTCTCCATAACATGGTGTAAAGCACTCGAGAACATGGGGAAGAAATTTTGAATGAGGTATATTTAAGAAATTCTGTATCTGAAGTGATTGGTTCTCAAGGCGTTTTTGGCTTTTTTTTTTTTTTTTTTTTTTTTTTCTGTGAGAGGAAAGTGGTTTGGCTTGGGAAATACCTATAAGGAAACTTCCTTGAATGCAGCCATGATACCGAGCCACCGCATGAGTGTGGGGAAGGTTTTCTTTTTTTAAACTGCGGGTTGCAAACATTCCCTGGAAAATATTTGAGTTTTGAAGTGCATGGGTTGGTCGTGATTGGGAAGGAAAGTCACAGGGCAGTGTTTCTATCCCCGGGTTGGATGGGAGCGCAGTTTCTGGCAGGGAAATCAGTGCATGTAAATTAGGGTTGTGGTTTCCATGAATACTATCATATATGGATTTGAGGCTGATTTTCCAAGAGCAGTCATGCCAGGAAAACTTGCGCTCTCACATCACCCCAGGCAGCAAACACAAGTGACACAAACATGGTGAGGACGAGTTCCTTTACAACTGCAACTGCTAAAGAAGAAGAAGAAAAAAAAAAAGTATTCATAAAATCTGCTATCCCTGCTGTTCCTCCTCCCCTCCCAAATATGCCAGAGCGAGCTTCGAGGTTTGGCACCCGTCAGCGTGCAGCAGCACGGCACCGAGGGGATCGGCGCCGCGGCCGGCGCGCACCTGGGCGCAGGTAAGGCTGCGGCAGGGTGGGGGCTGGATTCCTTCCCGGCCCCTCTCAGCAAACAGCTCCTGCCCCGCAGCCCTGCGTGCCTTCGCCCTTATCTCCCCGCGCGAGGCACTGTGATAAGTGTTGTTGGCCGGGAGTTATGCATCCCCTTCGAAGGCGCGCGCATGCAAAATATGCTCCTCTGCTCGAAATGGGAGACCTCTTGCTACAGGGCTTAAAGATATTTCTTAAAGAAAAAAAAAAGAAAAGAAATCTATAAGAAAGTAGAAGTGTGTTAACAAATAGCGATGATAATAGTGCTGGTTCTGCATGGACCTTGTCTACGTTACCACAAGCAACTAACCACAGTTGGTTTCTTAAGAGGTAAATATAATTTTCTCCCTGTGGGGATGGCTAAACCAAGGCACACAGCAGTGACCCTCTGCAGTCAGCAGAGGAGAAAATATCTGGAAAAGTGACACACAGGAGCTCCAGCTGTGACATGGGGCCTCTGGAGTACAGCCTCCACCATGGGCACGACTCGGCCCCCTTGGTCCCTTGCCGTCCTTGTCCCAGCAGCAGCCTCCATCCCCATGGGATGCAGTATTGGTCCAACCCGAACAGCACACGGCAGCAATCAGCTGGGATCAGGCTTTCAGAGCTCAGAAGATGCCACGACCTCCTTCCGGGTGTTCACCAAACCCCTTCTGGTTCACCGCTGCTGTCATTTTAAACCCATTTCTTTCCAAGGAATGACTCAGCTCCAGAAAGGAAGGCAGTTATTTTATTTTCTGGGCTCGCAAGGAAAATCTGATGATATATAAAGGGATAAGAGCTCCGTTGTATCTCCCTGACCTCCAGTGCTGGAAGAAGCAATTCCCCCAGCTGTAGCACATCTCCTGTTTTATTAGGCTTGCACATGGGCTAGCTCGCTGCATCGGCCATCCTATTTTCCACCCGTGCTCTTAGTGGCCCAGACTAAACCTCTGCAAAGCGCCCAGCCAGCTGGACGTGGAAACCTCCGGACCCAGGCAGTGCTTTCCCATCTCTGTGCCCTGTCCCCCCCTCTGCCCCCACAAGGGGCCATGGGACAGGGGTTTTTGGGGGAAGCAAACCCCAGCTTCTGTCCTGCATTTCAACTTCCGCGGCCGACATCAAACACATCGCTGCAGCCTGAGCCCCCACGGGCCTGATGGAGGAGCAAAAAGAGAGGGCTGGAGGCAGCAGATCCTAATCTTTATTAAATAAGAACAAAGCTTATGCCGGCTAATGAGAAAAACAAACCGATGAAAGATCCGGCGAGCTCCTCAGAAGGACACAAAGAAATTCTCTCTGAACAAGAGCATGCTAAAAATATTCCCGAATATTTATTTTGCTGTCGGTGGCTTCACAGGCTCCAAATTTGATGCTGCTGCTTCAGGGATTGGCATGGCCATGGCAGTGATTTTGGAGCAGGGTACTCCACAACGTGCAGCATCCAGAGCCGTGGCGGGGACAGCCAGGATGTGATGGCAGTCGGTCCCTGCGTGCCACCGTTCCTGCGAAGACGACAGGGTGTTACCATCATTTTGTGTTCACCATCCTCTTTGGGGCCCTTGTAAGGAGCAGAGATGCTAAGGGCAATTTCTCCACTCTTGTTCCCTTTCTAGATATGGGTCCCTGAGCATGGGGTGCTGAGGCACACGCTGATGCTGAGCACCCTCTGCATCCCAGCAGCAGGGACAGCTGGCACAAACTGGGAGCACTGGTGGCCTTGTTCAGCTGGGGCCCACGATGTGCCCTAGAGCATCCCATGACTGCAGGGCCTTGGCAGCTCTGTCTCACCCCACAGCCTGGGCAGAGGCTGCAATCAAACCCCAAACCGCATGGAGTTGGCTGGATAGCACGTGTACCATAATGCTGGGGGGTAGCTGTGGGGGCTGCTCAGAAATCACTTACACACCTCACAACCAGCCTCCAACCCCATCTGGGCTGAGCCCCACACCTCGGCCCTGCCCGCCCCTGAATTTGGCTGAAAACATCGCTTCTGAAAGCAAAAGCGAGGCAGCGATGAGGCCTGCACTTCTGCCTCTGCCATCGCAGGCTGTGAAACCTCAGCCTCTGCTCTTTTAATGTCCTGTGGCTGAACTTGCTGCCAGCGGGTCAAGGGGAACGTAATTCACTTGGGCTTTGATGCATTTGATACAGTTCGGTGTGAGAAGTGAGGGGGGCGAGGAGGGAAGGATGGGATGAGCAGGGTGATGCCGGAGCCCTCTGTGAGCCTGGGGGGCTCAGCCACAGCCAGGGGGGCTCTGGCTGGAGGGGGAGCTCCGCATGCTGGGATCTGTGTGGGCGTTTGTCTGCAGGCCCTGTCTTATCTCCTCCTGTGATGAGCAGATCGGGGAGGGGAGAGCAGCGTGTGTGCTCTGCATTGCCTGGAGAGGCCTCCTAATGCTGAGGCAGGGCCAGGGCAGGGGCACAGCTCCCTTCTCCTGGCAGCTCTCATCCCATTTGCATTTCCCCAATGCCCTCCTTGTCTCTAAGCTGCATCCTGAGCCCTCCCTGCAGGCCTTTCCCACAGGAAAGGGGCGGCTGGATGAGCCCACCTTGTACCATGGGGGCTTTTTTGGCACAAGAAAGCTGAGGGTACCGATGGCCCAGCTGACACCAGAGCATGGGGATGGGCTTGTTGTGCAAACCCCATAACGCTGTAACCCCTCCACCTACCCCTTCCTGTAAAAGTGACCAGAGACAGCTGGGGCCCACGTGCCTTTCCGTGTGGGTTTTCTATAGGTACTGGGGTTGTGTGGTGGGCACTGAGGTAAAGCAGGAGCCAGCAGCTTTTGCAAACAGCCCCTCCTGATGGCAAGGCTTTTGGGCTGCATCCTGCACCTCTCTGCGAGTGCTGGGCCAGAGACTGATGCTTCCCAGCACAGGTTGTTTCCCCCCTTATGTTTTTTGTTTGTTTGTTAGGTTTTGTGATTCATTTATCAGGGAGGGGAAACAGAGGAAAAGGGCAACATCCCCTTGTGAGAACCGAGGTGCTCCAGGTTTTGTCTTGTTGACCGGCTGGTGTTTACCAGGAGGAAGCGAAGCGATGTGGCTGCTGTGGTTTCGGTTCTCACTCCACCTCGCTGCTGAGAAACCGGACCCGTGGTTTGCTTGCGGTAGAGGGGCGAGGAAAGGTGGTCCTTGGAGCCGACCTGCCCCAGGGGGGCTCTCCCTGCCCTGCAGGGGGGCTGGCAGCGCTGCAGGGGGCTTGGGAAGCAAGGAGGGAAAACCAGGACAGCCCTGCAAGCCCCACTCCGGTGCATTAATATTCAGCGCAGAGCAAGGGGTGTAAATTCACTGCTATCTCTTCAGAGTTTGCCGTTTATGCCGTTCATTTCACATAGATGTCACTACTGCCTTATGAGCACTCCTCCGAGCCAGCCGCTTAAATGGACCCAGTGCATTATAGTAATGGAGTAACTGTATAAAAACAATGAAATCCAATCTCTTTAAACTGATTTGATGTCTGCCTGAACCACAACATTTCCTGCTAATGGCTTCCTTCATTTTGTAACCGTGATCTCCACCTGATCAGATTACAGCTGTTTTTAATTACAAAGCTAATAGAGTTTGTAGGCAGTGTCGGGCAGACGGCGCATGCCCGGGGCGGAGGGGAGCCGGCGGGGGCTCGGGGTGGCCATGCTGACATGCTCAGCCCCTCGAGCCGACTACCACAACACGGGGAGTGGGGGGCAGCCTGGAGGGACAGCGAGAGGTTTCAGCATGGAGCCAGCTCTGTGTGACAGCAGGCAGCCAGGGCTGAGCTCCCGCTTGATGCTCAGTGTGCCCGGGAGATTTGTGGTGCTCCGAGGTTGTGGGCAAAGGTTGTAGGAAGGGAGGAGAAGGGCAAAGCCAGTTTTTTGTGATGATGTGGCATGAAAAGAGCAAGGAAAGAGGAAAAAAAAATGTAAAGAAAAGAACAAAAAGCAAAATAGGGATGTTGGTGCTCTGCAACTGATGGGGCAGGAAAGAGCATTGTGAATGACTGACAGTGGAAAAAGCCCTCGAGATTGATGTCTTTCTTATGGGATGGTGCAGTCAGCTGCAGGGTTGGCTTCGTCTGCCTCAGCCCAGGCAGCGAAGCCCCGGAGAGCATCTGCATGGCTCAGCTCAGTCCCTGTGGCCTTGTTTTGTCCAGCAGTTCGTTTGGGTATTGATTGCTCCATCTCCTTGGATTAGGGGCATGGATCACAGTAGCTGTGGGGAGAGCTGTTCCCAAGTGATGCTGGCCAGGGACTTCTGATGCCAAGGAGAAAAAACAAACAAACAAACAAACAAAAAAAAAAAAAAAAAAAAAAACAGTGATGTGTTAGAGATGGTGGTGGGATGGTGGGAAGCTTGTGCCCCTGCATGCTGCTCACTTTGCCCCGCCGCTGAAGACGCTCGTCCCCTGCTGTCACAACACCAGAGCCTTGCCAGGTGAGGCACCTCCTTGTAAATGATTTGGAGTTCGCATCAAGAGCACATCAATTATGTACCCTGAGACATAATTATTTAGCTTGACAGGAGTCTCTCGCCTTAATTTCATTGTCTTTTCAGTCTCCCCTTTCACAACAGAGCTGGGGATGATCTGCTAGGCATGGTGCATCATCATGTGTTTCTACTCCTTCCCAGTATCACTCAAGCTCAGCTTTTTCCCCTTTCCCTTGATGAATGAGGAAAACAAGCCCCAGATGTGATGCTGGGGCCTGGTGAGGATGGGGGCTGTCTGCCTGCTGCCATGTTCTGCCCTCGGTTGTGCTGGGCACTGCACTCTACTTCTGGCCTGGCATTGTGTGAACCTGGGGAGCTTTGGGGGATGTATTGTAGTGAGCTAGGGTGAGCATTTGTGGCATATGGTCTTTTTTTCCACCTGGTCATCCACCAGCAGCCTGGCTTGGGATGATGCTGAAAGCCCTCACCAGCCTTGCCAGCACTTCTCCCCTTTCCCCCCTTCTCTTCCTTCCACCTCTTCCTTCATCTGAACTTTTCAACCCTGTGCCTGGTGAAGATTTTTACAGTAACTTAAGCCTTTGAAAACTCTTAATGCTGTGCCGTTTTCACAGAGACACAGACGGGCACTGCCAAAATGCTGAGCACCCAGAGCCAGCCGCACACGGACGTGACCACGCCATGGGCAGATCACGGGCAAGGCTCGCGCTCGGCAGGATTTCCTCTCCGTGCTGTCTCCTCACTGTGTCTTGGTATGTCTTTGAATTTATTTATTTTTCAAGCCTTAAAACTACCTTTTCCTAAAATAAATAAATAGAACTAATACCAGGAGCCTAGGATTTTAAAGCAACCCTACAATAACAAAGCGGGGCGTGCAGATCAGTTGTCACCAGCAACCGTGCAATAACAAAATAACACACGCAGCCCCACGCAACGGTAAGGCAACCACCGTGTGCTTGGGAGAGAGGAAATATATTTTTCTAGTGCCGAGCTTAACAAGACATTGTCAGGCTTAACAGAACAAGGCGTTGTTGTGCAGTAAATTTGGGGGTCAGGAGGCGGCTGTAGGAACTAAAACACCTTGAGCAACGTAACTTTGGTGTCATGCACGAGGCAGGGTCGTCGGCCACGCAGCAAACGCTGCTTCATCAGCGCAGTTTTAATAGCTTGGCAGAGGAAAAGAAAGCGAGGTTTTGTGATGAAACAGGAAGCTTCCTTGAGTCCTGGAGCCTTTGAAGAATTGTCAAAGGAATGAGAAGGCTGGATGTTTGAAATGGCTCCGGGTTGTGGGGCTGGAGGGGGCAGGGGGACACGGGAGAGAGGCAGTGAGCCCAGACCTTCCCAAGTCCCACACTCTGATCTTTGTTCCCCTTTTTTTTAATTATTTGAGGCTTTTTCGTTGCCTTTTTTTTTCTTCTTCTTCTTTGGACACACACACACACGCTCTCTGAGGTTAGCAGGAGTTTTCTCAACACAAGCCCCAGTCCTTGTCGGCAGGACCCGCCTGCGGAGCGGCGGCAGGAGCAGCCCTGCCATCCAGGCTCTGCTCGCGCCTGATGCAAAACCACGTGTTTGAGGAAGTGTTTCTGGAGTTTTGAAAAGGTCTGGTTAGTTTTTTTGTTGTTTTTTTTTAAGACTTTTTTTTTTTTTTTAATTTATTTCTGCCCCTTCTATTTTTTGTGCATGGCACTGCTGAGTGGCTGCAGGAGCAGCTGGGTGATGCCTCCTGGTCCTCGGTCAGCTGGGAGTCACCAAAGGCAATCCCCATATGATTTCTGACCCATTTTCTCAGCATTTAAAATACAAACATGCCAAAAAAGCATGGTTCAGTGGTTTAGCTGTATAACTGGAGGGAATCACGTTGCCACAAAACTACCAAAGAGAGGCTGGTGAGGGCTGAGCTCAGAGGCACGTTGCGTGGCTCTCAAGGGGACCAGCCAGGAGACCAGGACCAGCCTCAAGCCAGCTGAAGGCAGGAGCTGGGGAGGATGCCCAAATTTATGACAGCATCGCAGGGATGCCTGTGGACAGCAGGGGATGAGGCTCATTTCCTTGCAAAATCCAGAGCGGGGAGGACCAGCTCCACAGGAAGGGGGCTCTGCCCTTCCCTAGGCGAAAGCTGCTGGTGATGGGCTGCCTTCCCCCTCGCAGGGTGCCCTTCCCAGTGCCCAGAAATGGCAAGGCGTGAGTGCAGGGCGGCCGAGAGGGAGCACCCAGCTGCCTGGCACAGAGGGCGAGCCTGGCTAAGGGAGCCCGCAGGAAGAGCCAAGAGACTGTCATGACACTGAGCTCTCCTCCGTGCTAATTGTACGCTTGGGACCAAATTTAGCCTGGTGCAACTCTGCTGAAGTCACCAGGGATTAATTTGGCCTCTGGTGGCTCCATTGTTTTAGCTAAATGAGTCAGAAGAAGCAGCCTATTCTTATCTGTGCACAGTGGGGCGGTGACAGTAATGGCTCGGCGAGGCAGACCCCAAAAGCAGCGCGGCTCGGACCTGGGATCGGGGCTACCATGAGCCGAATGGGGCTGCAAGAGGAAATGTTTTGACGTTTGGGTTATAGATGGAGGCAGGCTTGGTGTGGGCGCGCTGGCGGCGCTCACCGCCGCTGCAGGCGGAGGGGAAGGAGGCTGTCAGGTTCCCTGAATATTCGGCGGTGCCGGTTGGAGTTCCTCAATTCTTCGGCTGCCGGAGAGGGAAGCTGTGGCTCTGGAAGGGGCATGTGGTGTCGAAGGGGACTTCACACTGCTTCCCAGCCCAGCAAGAAAGGGAGCCTTGGGCTGGAAACAGCCAAAAAGCACCGGCTGCATCCCTCGGCTGCCCGTGCATCCGCTGGGTACAGGGCTCACACAGAGCTGGAGATATCCTGGGCAAAAGTCTCAGCTGCTGGCCCAAGGTTTGGTGTGTTTCTGAGCTCCCTCAATTTCTGAAAAATTCAAGATGAGTTGGGAAGTTGTGATTTTTTTTTTTTTTCTCTGCACCGTGTAGGGTGCAAGCTGTTTGCAAGCAGAGAGGGATTTCCTGGATGTGCTGCAGGGGCCGCAGGCCTTGGGCAGCTGACATCCAGCCTTGCAGGAGACTTTGGAGAGGGAAGGTGGCACAGAGCAGGGCATGGCAGTGGGGCTGCAGACCCCTGCCCGTGCCCCACCTCCCCATTCTGTGCTGTGCCCCCTCAGCGCATAACCACAAAGCCTTCAGTCTCTTTGGCCATCAACCCAACCATGGCTGAATATGCTTAAAATGAGCCCAAAATGACACCAGGTGGAAAGAGGGGTGCTGCAGTGGGTGCATCCCCAGGGCTGTGCAGGGAGCGGGGCCGCGGCGCTATGCAGGAGGCTCTGACCCTGCCCAGGTAACTACATAATGAGCCTCTTGGAATTGCTCCCATCCCTGCCAAAGGGGTGGGCTCGGGGGATGCTTTTGTTTGCAGTAATGAACCTGTAATTATGCTGCATTTCTTGGTTTTAGCCGCATTTTTTGCGTGTGTGCTGTTCTCTTTGTATTGACAGATTTATGGCCGGGATACCCCGCTGCACCCCGGCCGCGCGGCACTCGGCGGAGACCGGCTGACTGTCGTCTTGGCCAAGCACAGGGTGGGGGCATGGGGCCCTTGCACTGCCTCAGCCCCCGAAGGGTTAAATAAATACGTTAGAATTAATAAAAACGGCAGAGGCGCCACCTCTCCGAAAGCCACTGCTTTCAACAAGGTTAGGAGAAAAAAAATCTTTTGAGCACCAGGTGAATTAAGGAAAGAAGGGGGGGAAAAAAAGTAGGGAACGATTAAAGTGCATAAATAAATAAATAACATACACCAGATTTCAGCTCCGAGGCGCTCAATAAAATTACACTTTGAAATGCAAGGATTAAGCAGGGTAGGTGACAAGGTAACTTTGTTAACAGGCTAATCTCTCGCCTTAACAGAGACAGGGGATTTACATGTGACTGCACAAAACTGCTTTATGGTCTCTTTTTCCAGCTGGAGATGGTAGGAAGGGGGCAGGATGAGATGGGACAGGGCAGGATGCCATTTGTAAGATGGGCTTAAACTGCTTTTTTTTTTTTTCTTCTTCTTCTTTAAAGCGAGTCTGCAAGGAAATGTGTCGCCAATAATCAGCTGTCTCCAAACAGTTCAGGTAGGCAGTGCTGAAGATGTCACGGGATGATGAATAACTGGCTAAAAGCATTGGTGGTGCCATTTTGTCCTGGATGGTTTTATCTGCCTTCTTTAAAAAGAAAAAGAAAAAAAAAAAAGGCAGCGTGGGCTACTCAGTACATTATATCAGGACTTCTTTTGCCAAGAGCCTCCCTTCTAAATTTCAGCATTTCTTCACCCAGGGATGTATGAAATCAAAATCCAGGTGACTTTTTTGTTTTGTTTTGTTTGTTTGTTTGTTTTGTTTTGTTTTGTTGTTTTGTTTTGTTTTGTTTTTCAAATGGCCCCTCTGTTCTTTGTGTGAAAAGGGGGGAAAAAAAGTGCTTTGTTTCTTTAAATTTATGCCCATTACTAAAATGTGACAGTGGTGGGAGGATGATCCTGACATAAGACCTGGGTCTACCAGCATGTGTTTGTTCACCCAAACCCCACAGTGCCCACCCCAGTGTGCCATGGTCCTGCTTCCCCTCCACGCCAGGCACTGAGCCCCTTGCTTTGCCTTTTTGCTCTCTGAGCATCAGCATGGCTCTCCAGCACCGACTGTTAAACCACCCATGGTGAAGCAGGGGGAGATGGGGGGAGCCGTCAGAAGTTCAGACCTTCTCCAGACTTCTTTGTCTCTGGATAAAAATGACAATGAGAAAGCCATCTCCTCCATAATCTTCATTTGAAATCCAACAGAAAGCAGCAGGACGAGCATGTTCTCTGGTTTTAAATAGCTCTGGTGAAAGTATTTATCATGCTGTTTTCATTGCAGCATTGCTGGGGCGTTTGTGCTGGCTGCGGGTGGAAGGACTGATCTTGGAAGGAAACTCCATGTGAAATCCCCAGCCTGCTCTGCAGACGCACGTGCTGGGCTATTTCTGGACCAGCTTTCAGCTGCCACAGGTGGGTGAAGGTGGTCTTGGCCAGGAGGGCACGGGGGCTGAGGTTTCGGTGTGGGGGACTGTGCTCCCCCCAGGCAGAGTGATGCCTCTCTGGATGTCTGGTTGCCTGTGCAGCAGGGGAAAGGTGTTTTCACCCACCAGGGCTGTGCACCTCAACCAAGTGTGACTTTTTAAACATTTTCCAAACCATCAGCCTAAAGAGTCTTCTAACACTGAAAAAAAAAAAAAAAAAAAGATGTGGTCGAGCATTTCCCCTCCACCTCCCAACCTCAGGGTTATGGCCGTTCCCATGCTTCGAGCCACCTTTGCAGCAAGGCGTGTGTAAAGGCTCAGCAGCGTGTGTCCCCAAAATGTCCCACAGGGCCGCTTGTGGGTGACACAAAAACGTGTCCCCTTGCTGCTGCCACTGGGCCGCGTGGCTGCCGTGTGCCAGGGCTCCTCCGAGGTGCCCTCTGTAAATACGGGCAGGCTGCTGGCTCTGAGCACCCCGAGCACTTTCCCAGCCACAAATGAAACAGAAAGAATGAACTGCCTGCTCTAAACATCACGCACAGTCCCAGCTCTGAAGTTTCTCCATCGTTTGGACATTAAGACCTATTCAAACCCAGCAGCAGACACTTATTCTGTGCAGGAATCTGACCAATTGTTTCTCTTCCCTCTCTTGTCCTTATACCTTAAATCATTTTGACCTTTAATTGGCCCTAATTTGCCCACAGACGGCCCTGGGACCCTTCAACACATTTGCTTGTAATTGGGTCCCTTTGTTATTTTTCCAGAGAGCCGCTGCTGGTTGTTTCTTTTTGAAAACACTGCGGCGTGTCATTGAGAGCGGGGCGCTTTTAAATGAGCCCTGCTGGGGGCCAGGAGAGCCCTGTGAAAAGCCCAGCAGAGAGAGACAGGGCTATCTAAACGCAATTATCATATCACTGTGAAAACGTGAGACCAGCCCCAGCTTAAGCAAACACCGCCCGCCCCTCGGCTGCCATCCCACCAGGCCGGGATGTGGCTCGGCGGTGCCTTGGCTTTGGTGGTGCTTTGGCTTTGGCCATTCTGCTTAAATCCACCTCGTTTCAGGGCGTTGGTTTGCAAGCATGTCACTCTGGTGCAGATCTAGGGAGGAATGGGAAAGTCTGGGAGAAAAGCTGTAAAAAAAATCAGCTCTGCTGGCGAGCAAACGAACCAGCGCGTCCCAACTCAGGCCCTGTGTGCTATTAATCCAGCTGTGGCCACAGCTTGCCCCTAGCCCCGCTCATAATGTCATCAAGATCTTAACTGTCCAAAGTGAAGTTATAACAGCGAGGGATAATACCGCAGCCAGATAGCATCTGCACTGCCTCCTGCGCTAATGGACGGTTGTTCTGTAACCGAGCCTCCCAGCTCCGCCAGCCCTGCAGCATGGAGACCTCGCTTTAATATTCGCTCCATGCAGACCTTAAAATCGAGTTAAGTTGCAGTGCTGTCAAACCTCTGACCACGGGCTGCTGTGCCGTCAGTCCTCGTGTCACCAGCTGAGATTGAAGCTGGTGCCCAAGCAGCCAGGAGCTGCTGTGTGAAATCATTTTTAGTACCAGATCCCAAATAAGTTTGCCTTCCGTGGCTTAAAACATCCATGCGGACAGCACCCACGGACTGGGTTAGCAAATTACATCTTGCATTGTACAGAAAATTGAGTGAGCATGGGCTAGCAAAAGCTAAGGCTATGTTTCTGCCCTGCAGAGGGGAGATTTGTACCAGCTCAGCCTGTGTGCAGCTCCAGCAAGGAAAAGATGCTGGTCTCCGTGAGTGTGTTCAGACACACGATCCTTCCCCTCCAGCTCTGAGTGCCCAGGATTCTTGCATATGTAAATGTTTGTAGAGTCAGGGCTTTGTTTGTATTGCCTGTTTACTAATCTAAGTTTATATTTAAGCTTCTGATTTTTAGTTCTTTTTTTTTTTTTTTTTTTTTTTTTTTAATGGTTCATTTCTTTTAATCCATCCATAGTTTTAAGGAAATGTTTTTCATTTTGTTTTTAGGCAGATACCTGAAATGTTCCTTGTGAGTTCAGTGGTCAGGCTTAGGGTCTCCAGTTTTGAGCAGTGTTGGAGAATGAGAACTGTGCTGTACACACACTTATCAACCCATCCATGTTCCTGATACTCCTTTGTCCCAAGTGCTGCCGGGACATGCTGCCTCTATATCAGCATCCCCCGTGCCAGACCGTTTTATAGGTCTGTGCTCGGTGCTGACTCTGCAAGCTGAGCCTCTGCCCTGCCTTCAAACAGGGCAAGTGCAACAGGGCACACCTGCATCTTCCAGCAATTTCTCCAAGTCCCAAAGCCTTCCTGGAGGCTTGGACAGAACCAAACCATCATATTGGGTTAGTAGTCTCTAGGAAGGGGATGTCTGTGCCTTGGAAGCCCTCTGACAGCACTGCCTTGGTGTGATCCGGGTTACCCTCACTGGTAGGTCACGGCAGCATGGGATTTTGTTTCTCCATGCTCTGACTGCTGTGTGTGGAGGAGCAGAAGCCATTGAGTCTCAAGGCTGTCAGTCTAAAAAACTCTTTCAACAATGCCCTTTTTTATATTAAAAAAAAAAATAAATCATATTTTTTCCAGAATACTCAGTGATGAATTTGGGGAAGCTGGTGGGAGGCCAAGGAGCTCCAGCAAAGTGGAAGTTGGGTGACATTCCCGGGAGTGACCAGGGACGCTTTCAAAGCCATCCCCCCATCCCTCCCAGCTGCCAGAGCAGAGCCAGAGCCTTGGCGGGCAGGGGAGCTGCTGCCTCCTTTCCTTGCAGCCAGATAAAGAGGACAGACTCTCCTTTTTCAGCCCATTCTGCTCACACAATGGGAGAAGGGGATCAGCGCCAAAATTACAAGTGTGAGCCCTTAATGCATCAGGTTGAACAATGGGCCTCGGAGGCGTCTGCCCTGTCGGAGGAGCAGTACAGCTAGTTCTGACTACCCAGGCCATGGAAAAAAACCTCATTGTCCCGGCGAAACGCTCCCCAGAATGAAAACACCCTCCCCCTCTTTCTTCAGCTTCCTAATGGGAAGCAAAATAACAAACCGGGCCCACAATTAAACAAACATGCCACTAACCGAGCAGAGCTCAAGTGTAACAGATGTTGTTGCAGTTGGACCAGGCTGGGGGCCGGCAGCAAGCCGTGCTGGCTGCGGTTCCCAGGACGTGGTGGCTGCAAGGGTTTCGATGCCGTGCCACAGCCTTCTCCATCCATTGATCTTTCCTCCTTTTCCTCCAGTGCACCTTTTCCTTGCTCTCCTCCTCCTCTTGGTGCATCTCTTCTGCTCATCCTGCCCAGCCGCCCCAGTTTCAGCTTCATGTCTTGTTCTTTGCAGATGACGATTTGCTTTTCTTTTTTTTAACACTCAACAACACAAATGGGATTTTGGAATATCTCAAGAGAGAGGGCAAAGGCACGTCAATGGACTTGTTAGGCCATCTGAGTAGGGGAGAAAGTAATTATTTTTCTACAATTATTTTTTCTTGTACTGCAGGCCAGCTCTGTCCCCTCACTGGCACACTGTCCCCACGAGGATGCTTGCTGCCACCTCCCAGGTCCCTGCATCCTTCCAAGCCCAGCAGTTGACTCAGGTTGTGCTGCAGGACTGGAGCTGGGCACATGTGGGATCCCCCCTGGAGCATTGCTGCTAGGTTCAGGAGGGAGCAGGAATGCACCTGTACCTGCAGACCTGGCCTTTCGCCCCTCGGTTTTCCAGTTAAAAACCTATTCCACCTAATTTGCCAGTCCTGGTTTTGCTGGGCTAACAAGTTTTCCTCCCCAAAATCATGGGCATCTCTGTAATACAAGAGATTTAGTGTTGCAGAGGTGAGAGATGGCTGAAGAAGGGCAAGTAAAAGGGAAGCTGTGTCCTTCTTTCTGTATTTATCTGAATCTCCGTGGCTTCACAGCTCCATGATGGGCTCTCTGAGGATTAAGGTCCCAAAGTCCCAACCTGGCATCAATTGATGCTTCCTTTGCTTTGCTGGGAACTCTTCTCTCCAACTCCATAGCAAAGGGGCCAAAATAATTTGGCACCTCCTGGAGCCAGAGTCTGGTTGGCCTTGCTTGCTGCCCTGCAGAGCTGTGACAGCAGGGCCATACGCCGCTGGAGGAACCAGAGGGACTTGGTTCAGAGAAGAGAGCCCTACAGGGTTGGGTACAGTCTGTGGGTCAGGTCTTTGGGTCAATCGCTGGACCAAAAGCATTAGGTCCAGAGATCCTGACCACACCAACCTCCTTCTCTCATCTGGGAGCTGTGGTCACCACCACCTGGCTTGTTTGGAAGAGGCACACCGGGCGATGTGGGTCACCTACGTACATGCCCGTTTATGGCTTATCTTTTGTTCTGCTTGCTCCTGCCAGCACAAGGTCCTGTGCAGCAGGGTTTCGCCTTGCCTTGGACTGTTGTAGCACAGCGACTTCTGCAACTATTATTAGAAGCTTGGAGACATAAGAAAAGTTACTTCTCTTTCTCCTTCAAGCAGGGGAGCTGGAAGAAGTGGAGAGAGCCCAGAAATCCTGCCTGAGCTGTCTCAGAAGGACTGGACTAGCCTGAAGGCCACCAAAGCCACAGCCCAGCAGCACTGTTTGGGACATAGACATCCCACACCCAGCATCCAGCAGTGCTGGGGGGTAGATCCAGGTAAGCAGCTCAGTGGAAAGCCTCGCTCGGCTCAGGTTTACCCGTTTTGCTAGGTGAAAAAATCAAGGTCAATGTCCTGGTGCTTCAGCCCATGGAGGCACAGAAGGAAAATCACAGCAAAGCCAGCCAGCCACATATCGGTTTACTTTTCACTTAAGATTTGCTTCTTTTATACTGCTTAGTGAGGCAAAGCACCTCAGATGAAAAATTTTATCAGGGTATTGGTTTGGACTTCCTTTTTCACAGTCGATACAAGAAATGTATGCATGTATGTGAGTGCACATTTGATAAATACAGGAGCAGTTTTACAGGGTTGGCTCCATTAGAACAGTTGATGACATGAGCTAAAATGACCAGGAATTAACATCCAGAAGTGGATGTAAAATTATCAGACTTCAAGAAACTCCGGAGAAATCCTGTCCTATAAAACACTGGTGCATTGTTCAAAAAAGGCATCTCTTTTCTCACCACCCTTCATTCTTCACCCCACCCCCTTCTCTCTCTCATTTGAAACTCAAATTTACCTCTGTTCAATTCCTGCTCTGTTGTCCACAGCATCTTTTATTTTCAGAGCAGCTTGGCAATGCAGATTTTGAGACTAAGACCTAGAAAGACACACCTTGTTATAATAATGTAATCGGGCTGTGGCTAACTGGACCCTGCTCAGAGCCTGCTCAGGATGCTCAGCGGCAAAAAGAAATAAAATTTTAAAAGGTATTTCTGGTTGGGTTAGCTTTATGCCAGCTCCACTCATTGAGGCAATTCTCTGCACAGTCAGGTGAGAAATGGAGTGGAAAGAGGGACCTTGGAGGAAAGTTTGTTAATGTTGGTATATATATATACATATATATATAATTTATATATTTGTCCTGGTTCTTGCTCAAGGTGTTGACCTGAACATGCTGTTTAACAACAGTTCTCCACTTAGTCCTATCCCAGCAAAGACCCGTGGGGTTCTGTATTTTAAAGCCCATTTAATTCAGGTCTTCTCTAAGCAGGACTACTTTGATGGAGCAGGGGAAGTGATGACACAAATAGTTACGCTGGCAGATGAGTAGAGGTGGCAACCTCTGGATGAGAGCCATGATCAGCAGATGTGGACAAGCCCCTTGCACGTCTTTACGGAGCTTGGCTACAGCCAAAACAGGAGGCACAGCCTAGGGCTTCAGTCGCCATCTCACTAGGCTGAAGGAAGGGGCACAGGGAATCAGTCACGAGCAAATTAAAACTATTCTCAATGTCTGCTCATAAAACCAATGGGAGATTTTTTTTTTTTTTTTCTGAGATTTGAAAAGATTTGGCTAATCTTCCACCATTCTGTTATTTCTATTGTCAATCTAGTGCCTGGTTTAATTCCCATCCCAGACAAAAGCAGAAATACCAGGATACCACAAGTAGCTGCTGGTCTGCGTAGCTTTTCAGGCCAGGTAGAAGCAGAAGTAGAGGGGATTTCTCAAGAATTTTCCACTCCATTTCTAAAAGTGTGTCTGTACAGTTGACCGTCTCAGCCTCGGATGCTGTAAGGCACGAGCAATAGCAGTGTTTCAGGCTGTGATTTGGCTGCAACATCTCAGATGCCTCGGATGCCACGAGCTCTTGAGGGACAGAGCCTCTGTGCATTGCTCCGGGTCTGACAGTACTTACTGGAAAGAGAAGGTAAAGCAAAAGGGAAACACCCTGTGTAACTGAGAGCAAGGCAGGACGGAATGAGGCCAAACGATGCTGCAGGACAGCAATTCCCAGCCATTGTAGCAGACCTCAGGAGAGCTGCTACAAACTCCAATAGTTTGTAACAGCCCTAAGGGATGAGGGCCAGAGCGAGGGAGATATCAGCCAGCTTTGTCCCCCTCACAGGGCTGAAGCTCAGCATGACTTGGAAAGCAGAGGATTTATATTTTCTCTCTGGGAAATGGGGATGTAAGGATGCCAGCTGATTAGGGCTCCTCTGATGGGAAGTGCAAAATGAAAGGATCGCATAACCCCGCTATCTGCTTGCCCTTAATCCAGTGATAGCTTCTGCTCCTTCTTCTGCCCCTCCTGGACAGAGCTCTCACTTTTACAGGGCACTGGTGATGTGGCAGCATGTTCATGCAGGGCTGGAGCAGCAGAAGGGGCTCTCACTGCTGCCAGAGCAGCCCCAGAGGAGCCCATAGCCCCCAGGCCACTGTTGAGGGGCTGCCTGTGGCCCACCTAGGCCCACAGGCACCAGCGACGTCTCTTTGATGCAAAGCCCCTTTGGCCCCGTGCTGCTGGGGGGAGGCAGCCTCCCTGCTCTTTGCATTTCAATCGCCTGCATCTAAATCCAATCGTCAGGGGGAATCTTATCGTGACTTATCGTAAAGAAGCCCTCTCTGCCCCGTAATTACAGGGGCCAAACGGAGCGGGTCCTTAAACGCTTTGTGAGTCAGCTGATGGGGACGTGGCCTCGGGTACCAAATCCCCCAGCAACGCAGGCCATCATCATTAGCTAACCTCCTTCAGGGGCCGTATGTGGCAAGCGCTGGAATTCGCCACTTTTCTTCTTCAGCTTTTGACAACTACTTGCTTGATATAATTACTTTCGGTGTTATTTAAGGCTCTGACTAATCGCACGGCAATGGCCAGGTTTATAATGCAACAGTGTGTAGCCTGGAGCAAATTCTGACATAATTACACTGTATAAATTCCCCCATTAGAAACGACACTGCATTGGCATTGTGTACAAAGCAGCCATGGTCCAGTCAACTGGCTCTGTGAAAATCTGTCTGACAATTGTTTACCCTGTTGGTATCTTATTGACACTTTGCACAATGATGAAACTGTTACATGACAGGGGATGGGAGCCAGAGGCTGGGCCCAGGCTCTCGTCTCCTCTCTCTCTCTTCAAGTGTGGTCGTTTCCTTGCCTGGTTTTCTCTGGATGAAGCCTTGTTCGTTTCTGATGGCTCTGAAACAAAAAGGAAAACCTACAGTTGTGGCACAAATCCCAACAACCCATAGAAATCCTGCTTGGGGTTGCACTGCCTGCCCCAAGGAGCGACTGCTCCCCAGACCCTTCACCTGCAGGGTACTTAGGAGGATTTCAATCTCCCTCTGGTCTCAGACACATGAGAGCATTTGAAGTGTTGGGAATGGGATCTAGGGCCTTTCCAGACCTTTAATTTCAAGCTGGCTCTGGAAATCTCCAACACAGGCAGACATAGAGAAGCCAAAAATAGTTTTATGGCTTATAGCTGAAGAATTGGAAGAAGCTGCACACCTGTGTCCCTGTTGATGAAGGATTGTTTATCACACTATGTAGACTATAGCAGTTGATTTATGAAATCCCAAAGGACTGAGCTTCCTCATTTCCCAGTGGTATAGACTATACTTTAAAGGAGCTATTGTCATGTCCATTTGGAAACCACTGGGGGTTTTGTACAGAATAAGTAACACTGGAAGCACTCGTCCATTTTCGCTAAGAGCCAAACCCATTAACCACCCTTCAAAACCTGGAGCAATAACCCATGTCTTTTTTGTTTGTTTTCAATGTCACCAGGAAAGCCGTGACCTCAAGAAGCCACACAGGCTCCTTCCTGTGCAGTAAGTAATGCCCCTAAGAAAGAGAAGTTTTCCGAGGGTCCTCAGAGGCTGGAGCAAAGTCCTGAGCTGCTGCCACATGTATGGGAACAGCAGTGAGGCCCCTGCATGTGCTCCCAAACCCCAGTGTCCCCGCACTGAGCGGGTCCCTATGGGAACACAGTATTTTTCCTAGTCCCACCAGCAGCACAGTGGGACCCAAGCAGCTCCCCCTCCCAGGGCTGCACGTCCTTTTCGGGGCGAGGAGCAGCACAGAAGAAGTGAACGCTGCCATGGCACACCAAGCTGTGGCTGAAGGAGTATTCGGATACCCTGGGCTGCCAATTCAGAACTTTCCTAAAACCAGCAGTAAAATTCGCCTCCGATTCCTTTTTAGGAAAAGAAGGCTGTAGTATAAAGTCCCATTTTCTAGGCATTAAAAGTTTACAGTCTGCACCATTAAAAGCAGCATTCTGTGTCAAACTTTAATGTTTGGTCTTCAGGAACAGCTATGAGGTAAAGAGAAGGTTCCCTGTTTGTTCTACAAAACAGGAAAGTGCTTGCTTTCTATACTGTAAATATGCATTAGGGAAGCTCTTATAGGCTCGTGCTGGGGATTTGATGTTTTTAACTGACTACATTCCTTACATTTTTGTATAACTGCCAAGAAAGCTAAATAAAATGGCTTTTTTAGTGTTTTCTCTAAGAATAGCCCTGCTTCTTTGTAAATATAGCAAAGGAATTGTTGATAATAATTCTTTGGGAGAATAACTGGTGTTATTGATGTTACAAGTAGAAAGATTGCTGTTTCTCTGTCTCAGAAACACAGCTAACCAAGTGGGCTGGGACTTCAGAAAGCCTGAGCATTCCTTAGCCAGTTACTGAGATTAGACTGGTTTAATTCCTGTGCCAGAAGGTGTAGAAATCAGAGAGAGAAGACTGGCACTGAAGTTTAAAAAAAAAAAAAAAAAAAAAAAAAAGATTTGCATTTTCTTTCATAATGCAAAATTGAACTTTATTCCTCCTTGTTTGCATTTCTCAGTTTGCAGATAGTTCTGCCTTCTGCCAACTTGCCCAGAAAAGCTGAGGGTTAATCAGCTCAGCCTGACTCAAATATGCACAATCAATACCTGGGCACCCCAAAACTTCTGTGGTATTAGGTCTGATCCCATCCTACTGAGACACTAGAAGGCCAAGGCAGTTCTTCTCATCTAGAGGTTGATAGATTGCACCAAATTTAGACCACTGACCCCTAGATGTTTCTGGTTTGAAGCCTTCCGTGTGCCAAGCCCTTAGAAGGTCTTTGTAAAGCCATATGATGACTAGCTGTAAAATCAGGATTGTGGCATGAGAACTTGAACCAGCCTATGCCATGCTTACTGCAGCCATCCAGGATTGCCAGAAGGTGAAAGTCTCATAACCCATTTGTATGTCATGTCTAGGAAACAAAAAGGCTAAAAATATTTTTTTAGTGTTGATTGAAAGCATCCATCTTTCTTACAGCCGAGGGAACCTCTCACAAAGGTGCCCTGTCACCAACCAGACCTGCACTTCAGACAAGCGTGCAGAGATTTGGTGCTTGTTCAAGCGGGCCTCATCAGGGCTGGTAGCCCTTGTTAGGATTATTTTTCAAAACAGAGACTCAGCGGGGCCAGGCTGCGGTATATGCTGCCCAGCTTCTGTCTTCTGTTTGCTCCAGCGCTTCCTCCTCCTTGTTTCCCCAGCCACTCCCTGTCTCTGCTGGAAAAGGTAGTAAATGGTTGCTCCTGGTTCACCTTTGCAGCGTCACTCAGCATTTATAGATCTCTGTTATATTCTCTGAGTTGTTTTCTTCCCGTCCTGAAGTGTCACAGTCTCTAACCGTGTTCCTCATAGAGATATAGTAGTTAGAAATAGGATCATGTCGGGAAAAGATCAGTCGTGTCATGCTTTTTTCTTTCTCTGTTGTCAGTTTGGTTGCATGGTCTCCTTGTCAGTAAGAGTTCCTCTGTGCCAGATGGTGTTTGTGGCCATGCATCTTGGCATCTTCTGAGCCAAAGAAATTGTTCTGTGTTTTACCTTCAAGCCTGTGCGTGTGCCACAGCTTTGACAAGGTTTTCTGCTCAAAGTCTTTGTTATCTAGAATGGCAGTAAGACTCAGGGAGGCCGAAAGGGAAATGTGCCTCATCATCTGTGTGAGCGACTTGGGAATGTGAGTTGAAGAAGGGTGGAAGGCAGAGTTCCTACCCAGGAAGAGTTTTCAAGATCTAAAAAAAAATCAAAACAGCCTCCAGTGCTCCCCTTATCTATCAACTAAAATAAAATCGGGTTCTTTTTATGGAGATGGAGAGATGCCACGCTGACTGACTGCAGTATTCGTGAGGTTATCTGTGGTTTAGGGAATCCAAATTTAGATGCTTTACCTGTCATCTTCAGTATGCGTCTGGGCTGTTGGCTGCTCTGCTTGTATTCCTTGATCTCTTGTTGTCACTATTAGCTCTGAATTCAGGTTGAATCTCACACAGGTTGGACATTGTTCAGGTCCAAATACCAGCCAACTTATCAGAGAGGAGCCAGGCTGACAGAACTTCAACCCGGAATGAGGACCAAATGATGAGAATTGCTTGTCCTGTGAGGTTTCTGTCATTCAAAGCCAAATCCACATGCTAAACCTGATTTGTCTATTCCTTTCACTGCTCGTTGGAAAAGTCTGAGTACTCTGGTAAAGAGTGTGTGGAGTACAGTGAGAAAACAACAGGTTAAATGTTGCATGTCTGCTCAAATCACGGCTGGGGGAGAACACAAGAGCAGAAGTGTCAGGGATTCAAATTCTGTGACTTGTGTAAAGCTGGAGAACAGGCCCCAAGAGATCTTGTTCTTCCTATGGGATTACCATGTGCCTAAGACGTGATGTCTTAGGGGATGTGAGGACTGTTCCTGGGGTGGGTGCTGGGAGCATAGTGTGAGAGCGTGCGATGCCGTGCAGAAACACAGCTTAAGGTCAGACTCAGCTCTAAAGCTTCCCCAGAATCCCAAATCCTCTTTTTATATGAGTTTCACTCAAACACAAACAATTAAAGAATTTCATCTTCTCCTACTATGGTGGAAAAGCCTGGATGCTTCTCTAAACTTTATTAAATAGCTCCAGAGAGTGCCCTAGATGAGGGTCCTGCTTGGCTTCTGACAACCCATATCTTTGTCTTTGGTGCAAATGAATCAGTCACCGATGCCAGTTGGCAGCGGGGAAGAGAAATAACACAGCCTGTTGAAAAGAAGAGGGGAAAAAAAAAAAAGAAAAAAAAAAAGGCAGCTCTAAGCCTCGTGTTTGCTTGTATGACCAGAGACATTTGACAAGGACCCCGGTCAGTGGCAGCTTTTCAGAGATGTCTGCGTGGGCTATTGCACATCCCTGCTATCTGCCTCCACTTATGTTTCCTCTCCAAAGGATGACCCCTATTCCAGCTTTCAAGCTTAATCACCATGCGTTCTGATGCCTGCCTGGAGCACAGGAGATGCATTTTGTAGTTTTAATTTTGGAATTCACCCCGCTAGTGGCAGCGGTCTGGTGGGCCGGGGGGGAACCTTCCCCTGGGCCGGATCTCTCTGGAGGCCAGTGGCTCTCTCATCGCCAGGGGTTTGTCAGAGCGTGCAGTATGCTAACATCCTGCCAGCTCACCTTTCGTAAGCTGAGTCGAAAGCATTATTCCCACCAGTGCAAACAAGGCGTCTGCCACATGTCTGCTGGTTTCTCCCTGGTGCGCTGAGGCAAAGCAGCCCTTCCTTGTCAGTCATTGACCAAAGCTGTTGACTCTGGAACGGCTGACTGTGCTGGTTGTAAGGGATGCCAAAACCTCCTGAAAGCTGGGAGGCAAAGGTGTTTTCTTTTTAAATGAACTAAGCTGTAGAAGGAATTTCCCTGAGAGCTTGTTTGATATCTGGAATAGCAATGGCTTTCCTTCTCCATCTCCACCTACTCAACGCTCAGTCGCACCCAGAGAGCCTTCAGACACATCTCTCCTCTCCAGGCTGCCCTGAATCGGAGCATCTCTGTGTTTTGTTGACAGCTGACAAATACTCCTGTCTTGAATGTGCTTGCTGGATTATTGTAATGGCCTTAGTTTAGCCTAGGCAGAACATGGCAGTCGTGGAGCTCATTTTTTGTTGTATTCAGGCATTTCCAACAGGGCTGAGCTGGAGGAGGAGCTTTGTTCCAGTTGGGTTTAAACCACAGCCAGTTTGAGTTGTCCATGAACGCTCAGGTGTGGTACACCCCGTGTTACAAATGTGCTCTGTGCTTCCACAAGGAGCCACCCTGCTCAACTCATCAGGAAGCTCCCCCCATTCCTTACATGACCCTGCAGTGTGAGAGGCATTGTGCAGATGGACACACAGCAGAGCAACCCCACAGTACAAGTGGCTTTTAAAAGCAAGCCTTGTTGAGAGGAGTGGTAAAGCAGCCCTACCTAAAGACACAGACAGCACCTGGTGGCACCAATAACACGCTGGAGCTGTGAGCCTAATGCCCTTTGGCTCCCACAGGAAACAGGACCTCGACCAGCATCCGTAAATAAATATCCCCCTGCGCCTTTATACACTTAAATACCTTTCCAAACCTGGCTCCTTGCCTGTTTCCCGTACTCTGCTGTGGCTCCTTTACTTCTGCACAGCAGCGGGAGCAAGGAGCTCAGCTGTACAGAGGTTGTGTTGTGCTAAGTGCTGTGCAAGCACCGAACAAAAGCCCTCCGACCACTTCCCAGCACCTAGCTGCTGCTGTTTTAAAAGCAACCCTCCCTGGCTCTTTTCTTTTGTCTTTTATTCACTGTTTTCTTGCTTCCTTTATACACCTAAATAAAATCCTAGCCTTCCAGCTAGAATACCATTGCGGTGCTCCTGTGTGAGCCAGGCCACGCTGGTCACACAGCAAGGAAGATTTACCTGTGCCCAACCTATCTGCAAGCGTTAAGCGTGGCTGGGCTGAAGCTGTGATGCTTAAAACGAGGGTGCTGGGGTAATGCAGCGCCACAAACGTAGCGTGTCAGGGACTGACACTGGGACTGGGGAATGTCAACACCACTGGGGAATAGAAAATGCAAGAGTTTAGACCATGGAGAACTGAGCAGATGCAAACATGTGACACAACCAAAAAGCTGTGCTCCGAGAGAGGCAAATCTACCCCAGCTGTGCCTGGTGCGGGTGGGTTGTGCTACTCCCCTGCCTAGGCTGTTTGTTTGACAGCAGCTACCACAATGGGATTGCGTCCAGGTTTGTGTCAAGGAGCTTCGTTACTTGCATCTTGAAGCTTATCTAGGTAAAAATGATTATACTAACAATCAGCTGACCTTGGGTTCGAGCTCTGAGTAGCAATTTCAATCTGTCCCCGAGTTACATAAATCTAAGCCACCATATTTTAAAGAAAAAGGTCTTGAGCTGGTGTTGCTTGTGAAATCCCAAGAGGAGAAATGTGTTTTCTAGGTGCTCTGGTGCATTTCAGGTTCATTTTGGGGCTCGACACTTCATGGCAGCTGGTTCTCTGATTATTTTATATTAAGGACCAACTTCCAGTAACATCAGTGGGAGCAGGATTTTAGCTCTAAAGCTATTATTAACTAATACAGCACAACAATGCCTGGCTTTCGTTCTGTTTTGTTTTCTCCCAGGGTCGGAACGTGTGTGTATCCCATTAACTCTGTCCTCGCTGCTCTCAAGATGTTCCGCACAAATGATTTTATTTTTTTTGTAAGAAAATATATTTTACTAGGCAGTTTTATGAGAGCTGACAAAATGCCTCGTAAATAACCCAGCAGGAAATATGGGGTAAATAAAATTTTTTACAACTTTATCATAAACCTGAGAAGTCTTTGGTTCCTTTTCGAATGGAATGAGCAAGGTATTTCATTAAAGGAAAAGACATGCTCTCTAAAGCTCAACAATTACAGACACAATGCCTTTTTAACCTGCAATTCAGTCAAACAGGTTTGGTGGCAGTGGAAAATGTAAAAGGCCCTGTTTTGACACTTTGGGTCATGCTCCCCACAGATAAACTTGTGCTGTGGGTTCCCTGCACAGCAAATCTGGAGAACTGGTGTGCGCCTGACCTGCCCTGCATTACCCAGGACCTCCAAGGAACCACATATCTGGGGGAACATGCCCGGGACGGGCTGCGGTTTCGTGTTGCCTTTGTAAAACTCCTAGCACAGGGGGCTGTGGTTGGGCCCCTGAGTGCAAGGGGAATGCAAACAAATATGGTCCTCAGGTCTTCGGCACAGGCCTGAAATGTGATGATTTGGTCAAAGACCAAGCGTCTGAAATAGAAACGCTTGGAACAAGCCTCGGGCCTTGAACTTTGCGTGAAGGGGGAATTCAGCTCTCAGTGCGAGGATCTTTGACGTGTGATATTTTGGTACTGTGGGAAGATGGGAGGGGGTGTCTCTTTTAAGTCCCTAGCACTGGTATAAATTCATACTGATATCCATGGCTATTTTCTACATAATGGTGAAAATAAATCTGGCAAAACACAACCTGTTCCTGGCTGCACAAGAGATATGGAAACCACCTCCAAAAGGGATAAAATGCCATTGTATGCCTACTTGATCTGATGAACTACAAGAAAATAATCTAGAGTGAAGGTCTTTGCCATTTCTAACACCTCTGGTTCTCCTTGGATCCACCCTCCTTGCAACTCTGGGTTGGCTGAAATGGAGAAAGGCCCAGTGGTGGGAAGGCTGAGCTTCACAGAGCTGCAACGTTCAGGTATGCACGTTATCGTCCCTGCACTGGGAACAGGGCTCCCCAGCTCATCAGGGGAAGACTGGAGCGGGCTCCACCACCACGGTGTCACCTTGCTGGCACCACAGGTTGTACTGCAATGGCCCCCACCTCTCCTCCAGGGCATTGTTGCATAAAGCCCCACCACCTTCCCCTCCAGGCACTGTTGCATTCCCCTGTCCTGGCTCCCATCCCTCCAGGCTACGGAGCCCTTCTCCACCCTGCAGATCACACAGGTCCTTAGGACATCTCCAGCAACTTCCTAGGGGAACGTTACATCAGGGAAATATTTAAAGCCTTTGTAGCTCTAATGCCTTGTAAATAGGAGGTAAGCCCACCCCACCCCACCACTCCTGAGCACTTTTGATGTTGGTTTCTTCTGCACTTTGGGAATGGGGCACTTTTGGGAGGGCTGGGTCCCTGCCCCAACAGGTCTGCAGTCCCACAGCCTGATCCCACACCAGCACTCGGAGCCCCAGCTGACATTGAAGCCAAGTCAGGGTGTCCCTGGGAGCTTTGCTTGTATAAGGGCTCCAGCCTCTGGTACATTGTCTGGAAAGCGCTGAGTAAATAGGAGAGACAATTATTGTCGCCCTTTCCCGAAAGGAAATTCCATATTGGCACCAACCGGTGCGCTGTATGGCAGAGCACAGCCCTCACGGAGCAGGCTTCCCCAGCAGCAACTGACAGCATGTGGAGGGAAATTGGCTTTTCAGTGGGACATGTGCTTCAGTGAAAGCCCATATGTTAGGGAATTATCTGTTGTGAGTCCCCCAGCATTATCCCCATGCCTCTGTCACCGCCCCTCTGCCCTCCCCTCAAGCCCCCACCCTGACACAGAGGTTAAATAAAATATCATTTCCTCCTGATTTAGCCTTTGTCTTTGGCAATCAAAATGCCCTTCAGGCCCCTGTGGAGTCAACCTTCCAGGTCAGGGTAGGACATGGGAAACCCCTTCCCAGGCATTTCACTGCAGATAATGTCATGGCTGATTCATGAGATCATTCAAAGTGCTGCCTTCCGCCACGGCTGCTTCTTTTGGTGCTGATGCTTCTTGGCTTGGGTTCCCTCTCCTTTTCCCTCCCTGTGACAACACCTCTCCTGCTGGCTGGATTTTACAAACTGGTTCCTGTGCAGCTGGGAGAGATGGGAGGTGTGCTCAGAAGGAGGAGAGGAATAAAGGGGGTTAGGTCGGCTGCAGCAAGGGTCTGTACAGGGCAGGAACAGACTGGGAGCCAGCAAACTTTGCCCTGATCCAGGAAGGAACAAGAAAGGGGGGAATGTGTATACTTGCCTACATCAGCTGTGTGTCATTCCTCAGCTTCAGGGTGCAATACTAAATTAAGGCATATATTTTTATTTATTATAGTTCCTCTGATTTCCTGCTTGGCATCTCCCTGGAGAGTCCCGCTAACATTAATGCCCAATAGAGATCATGGTAGTAAAAGCAACAGTGGTGGAAAGGGAAGACATGTAAAGGTCAATATATTCCCTTTCTTTTAGTATGGCCTGCCGTTATTTTAACCTCCCCTTGTGCAGTTTTACATACTTAGGCTCAAAGTGTAAGGAGGCAGCAGGGAGATGGAGAGCACTGACTTCACCCTGAAATATGCAACACAGGTAAAATGAGGGGTGGGTGGGGGTGTTTTTGTCATTTGTGGGGACTTCAAGGTAAGTAGGGTGAATGCAGAAGGTATCTCCAGGGTCAGTATCCGTCCTACAGATGCTGAGCTGGCTGGGTTTGTCCATTTAAGTGTACAAATGTGTGTGTGTGACAGGACACGCTGCTGTTCAGCGCCATGCAGGGATACATCTTGGGAGAAAATCATGCTGGTGCAAACTGTGAGTTGCCAGCCGTCATCCCCCAAGCAGTGTTTGTTGGCATGGCTCAGTTACTGAGCTAACTGCCAGGCCTGTCCTAGGACTTGGCACTGAGCATCTCCTCGCTGCCTGCTCTCTGCAGGAGACGTGGTAGAGAGGCAGGAAAAGACAAGCACTGAGTAAAGGACAAGGTATGGGTTGTGTATGTGCATCTACCTTACCACGGGGTGATCCATGGGCCAAAGCACCCCGTATCTGTGGTGGATAGAGCTTGTAGGGAGTCAGCGTACAGGAATTTGGGCATTAAGGCTGTTCCCTGTGTTCCCTTGCAGAAACAGAGCCTTATTTTAAAATGTAAAAAATTTTTATTCTCTAGTCAACAGCCTGCTAACTAAGTACCTAAAGCATTTCAAAAAACCAAGGCTCAAAAATCAGAGGGAGACAGCCCAAGTGGCGGAAGGGAGGGGAAAGCCCCTGAGAGCCGGGAATGGAGGACAAATGGCCCCCGCCCAGCGATGGTCCCAGCCCCCCATTCGCACCCAGCTAACATCCCTCCCTTTGGTAAACAGAGACAGGCAGGTTGGCACCTTGTCTCCTGCCACAAAGGCGCTGGCCCTTTGTTTCCCTGTGTGACTCCCTGGCAGATGGGGGCTGGAGGGTGCCTGAGGGGTCTGGTTCCAGGAAAGCCTCCAGTATGCAAAGCGTGCCCACAGGCAGGCAGGCAGGAGACTGATGGAGTTCCCCCTGCGAAAGAGCAGGGTGAAATAGTTTCTATCTCTTCTGACGGCTTTTTTTTTTTTTTTTTTGACTTTGAGAAAACATAATTACTCTGTAGTTTTCCTAACTGAGCCTCCTGTTTGTATAGGAACTGAGAGGGAAACCTGGGATTTGGAGCCAAACTTTATTTCTGGAGTGGTAGAAAGCCAAAATCCCGATGGCAGGAATGTGTGCATATCTGAAATACTCACAACCCTTGCGCAAACTTTCTTAAAAGGTTAGAATTTGGCTCAGGAGTCAGTGAAATGCAAGTTTTACAGACTCCTAATGCATGCTGATCCCTGCTTCCAGCCCCAAGGGATTTGTTGGGTGTTACTCTGTGTCTTTGGGGGGAGTGGGGGAGTGTTGACCATGGCAGACAAAGAGGAAATAACCTAGCTAAGGCCACAAGAGTCAATGAAAAGGCCATAGTTAGCTGGTCAGACTATCTATCATCCACTGGTGTGTTTTAGCGGGGCCACTGCACCATGTATGCAGCCTAACCTTGGTGCAAGTGCTGCCTCCAGCCTCCTACACCACAAAAAGCCAGGCAGTTTCTCTTCCATCATCCCCCGCTGTTTTACTGTATCAGCCCAGCTTAGCTGAGGCAATTAAATCACTGAAAATATTCACATTGATTTCTGCCGGGAAGGTGTCAGGTGCTGCGTGGGGAGGTTTGTGGCAGATTTCCACACCCAGCTCAGATGTGTTCTTGTGGATGGGGTGTCTCTGCGCTGAAACCTGCCTCAGCCAACAGAGACCTGTCACGCTGGCGTGGAGGTCTCTGGCCAGCTGCTAACAGGAAGATGCCCATGCTGCTGTTGGCATGATTTGTCCCCTTGTTTCATTATTTTCCTTCCCTAGTCTGACCTATTATTAACGGACCCACCTTCTACCTAGTGTTTCTGTTTCCCCTGATATATTTGTAAAGGCCTCTTATTCTCCTTAATCCCTTTGGCTATAATTAACTCATTCTGCATTTTTGCTGCCCTTATCTTTTCCCTGCAAGCCTTAACTGACTGAATATTCTTGTTTGGTTGCCTCCCTGTTTTCCATTTCCACTAAAGGTTTTCTTTTTAATCCTTAGATCTCTGAGTGGGCTTTGCACACTCTTATTTTTTGCATTCTTCTTCTTTATTTACTCTTCTTTTTCTCTCTCACTTTAGTTTTTGCACCATGTAAGAATCCCATCTTCCATACACCCAGATAGATTTCAGGACGGTCTCATGTGGCACGTTACTTGCTCTATTTCTTAATTCCTCTCAATGTATTCGCCTTTTTCCTTTGGCACTACACCATTCTTTTGCAATATTGAATTTGTCCTTCTCACTCTGGAGATTCCCACATTCTCAAGCAGTTCCCTTCTTTCACCCAACACCTTTTGTTCTACAGGAAATAGGGAAAGTAAAAATTGCATCTCGTTTTATTTTGTGTAAGGTTTATTTTTGACCCAGTAGTGCCCCAAAAGTAGCAGGACTGAACGTGGGCTCTGCTCTATAAGGAAGGTGATCTCAAATCTCAGTGCCAAAACTGCCTGTAGAGTTTGGGTCTTTATAACATCCCAGTTTTTCTTCCTCTGTGGGAGGAGAAAATTTGCAGCACATGGTGCAGTTCCAGTGTTTTTACCTCAAGGAAATGTGCCAGAGAGGTGAGAGAGCGCGCGGGGGACGGTGGAGGCCTGTCTGCCATCACAGGGCTGGGGCAGCCTACTCTAGCCACCATTTTAGGCTGGAGAAGAAGAAGGGCCACGCTCTTGCTGCTTGACCCACTCCTATCCCCTGCATCAGGAATGAGCATGGTGAGAGGAAAGCTTTGCTGCTAACAAAGAGCCGTAAACAGAAGTAGTGTCTGCAGCCATGCTTTTTCTTCTGCAAACCCTGCGTGGGCACCCTAAGGAGTAGCTGGCAGCCATGCAGGTAGGCTGTGTGTGATTTGGTGGCTGGGAATGGTGATGGACAGTCCTTCTTTTGTCACCCTTTTTGTGGAAATGGGGTATAAAAGAGACCCGTCGGCAGAGAGTTGCAGGTGAACTTGTCCCAAATGGTGGGACATGCCTCATCCAGAGTGGGCAACCAGCTAACTGTGGTTTGATGAGGAAAGAAGGAAAACCAAACTGACCATTTTTAACCCCACTATCAGCTCCCTTTGTCCTCCCTGACATCTTCCCCTGGCCTGAACCTCCACAGAGGCAAAGGCCATGCTGCTTGGACAGCAG
The DNA here is from genome assembly GCF_964211825.1 of Aythya ferina. Classification (NCBI taxonomy): domain Eukaryota; kingdom Metazoa; phylum Chordata; class Aves; order Anseriformes; family Anatidae; genus Aythya; species Aythya ferina. The sequence continues at coordinate 11,923,025 of NC_140306.1, forward strand.
GATGGCAGCAGGGAGAAAGGAGTTTCATGAGGGGCAGTGGGCGGCTGCCTTTCCTCCTGAGGGTCTCCCTCCCTGGTGTCAGGCAAGTCCCAAAGGAGATAGGGAACAGCTGCCTGCCTATGCTAAGTCCATTTTATGGTCTATGCCTTGGCCCCCAGCATCACGCTTTGCAGCAGCCACCTATGTTATTAGCAGCCTTTGCTCTCCTCCAGCCTCAGGTTCTGCTGCTCCGACACTGCGGTTCAGCAGGGCAGGGCAGGGGAGGAAAGGAGGAAGAACTGGGGGGGCTGCTTTACAGGGAGGAGAAAAAAAGAAAAAAGAGAAAAGGCAGTCATTTGGGGCCTGGGCATGGTGGTGGTTTCACCGCTTCCGTTGCCTGATCCACCTTGTCAGACACGCATGAGGAGACTTCTGAGAAACAGCCCTGGGCCGGCCCCGAGCACTTCAGCATAACTGTGCACACGTGTGTGCAAATACCCCTGCACGCATGCTCCCATGCTGGAAGGAGCCCACAAGGCCAGGCTGCTCCCCAGCACGCACTCACGCCTGCACACCTACCACCCTCCTTCCACAAAAGAGGTTTCTTTCATTTCCTGCAAGAGGAGGAGGTGGGAGAAAGGGAACTCGAAGGCTGCAAATTCCTCAGCCACATATCTCGCCTCCCTCTCCTTCCTTATGCTGCCTGCCAGCTCCATGTCCAGGCTCCGAGGCTCCCGCTTCCCATACAAATAGGCAAGGGTGGACAACTGTGGTGTTTTGTTTTTGTGTGTGTGTGTGTTGTGAGAAGTTTCTGTTGCTTAGGGGGGTAGTGGGGTGTAGTTGAAACATTTACGTGCTTTTTCTTTTTTTCCCTCTATCAGAGCCATGTCAGGACTGCTCTAGTTCTATAGGACTAAACTGCTGTTTGCCTGGTTTTGATGGGCATGCCTTGTGCTGTGCTTATAGTATTTTTTCCCCTACAATGTCCCCTTCTTGTGCCTGGCCAACACCAGAAGGCTTGTCTTCATGCATATTGACAATTACCTTGTGCTAGAGTAAGTCTTTTCCAAACCCTCAGATACCCAAATGTGGCATTTCAAAGGGCTATTGCTGTCAAGCACCCAGCTTGTCACAAAACTGTGAGCTAGGGCCGCTAAAGCAGCAGGGGGTACCCAGGTGTGTTAGGTTCATCCTCAACTCTCCTAAACCTGAATTACTTTCCCTTGTGAGTAATGAAGACAAGCATGCAGGAGACAGAATATAGCCCTGATGGTTTCACAGTTATTTGGTGCTTGCAGGCTTTCCCTTATTTCTACAGGGGAGGTAGTATTGCTTCTCCTGTGTCATAGGTGATGACATTAAGGTAGTGGGTAAGGTCTTAACTCTTTCCAGAGCTGCAACAAAGCAACTTATATCAGCCAGCCCAGGGCTTCCAGGGCCTGTTCAGAGCATCTTGGTGCTGTGGTTCAGGTAGAGGTGCTGATGGTGTAGGAGGGAGTCCATCTGGCACTCCTATTTCTTTGCCTGACACTGCCTCCATAAACAAATAGTATCAATCAGAAACTCTGCCTGAAAGGCAAGTAGGTTTGGTCTTCATCTAAGTAGGGGAAATCCTGTGCACGGAGATTTCAGGACCTGGTGGCTGGAGTGCAGAACACATGGAGAGAAAGTCCGCTTTTGCAGAACGTTTCCCAAGGCATCCAAGGACTCTCACAAAGCCACAAAGCCTGCCCTAAAACCACAGCTGCATCAAAAGAGGAAGAGTCCACAGCAGAACTCGGAGCATATTAAACCTTGCAAAATAGGTCTCTTTCTGTGGTGGGAGGTATGTGTATAAATACATATGTATACATACATGAAGGAAAGAGCTGGGTTTGTTCAGCACTGCAGCTAAAAGTGAAAGCAGCCTGCAGGAACACTAGGCAGAGCGGTGATTTCAGGCAGGGTTGGGTTGTGCAGCAGAGTGGCCCACCTTGATGGCTCCACAAAGAGAATGACCAGTCTCCCCAGGCCCTCTACACAGTGTCGTGCAGCAGAAGTAAGGGAATATATCTGTTTTGTGAGCCACAGAGGCACATTCAGCAAGTATGTAAATGCAGGAGTGAGACACTGCTAAGAGTGCGTCAAGGAGGGTACAAATGAAGAGATGTCCAACTGGTGCAGCACACGTAGGCCAAAAGGGACATAATTGCCATGAGGCACCAAGGAAGAACACAAGGTTAAAAAAAAAAAAAAAAAAAAAAAAGTAAAGGGAGACTTAAAATGGGAGCCTCTCTAGCACACTGGTACCATCTCCATTCCTGTCAGTCCTTACACAACAGAGTACAGTTGCTGTTGAGTTCGGAGTTGTGCAGGCTCCCATGAAGGCAGTGTTCAAGGCTGGCGTCCGTGAGACTTCACCTGAGGTGGCTGCATTCCTGTGCATTGAGTCAGGAGCTCACAGTTAACTCTTTCGAGGTTGCAGGACATTTGCTGAGCAGATGTGGGTCCCTCACGGACAGCTTTGCTGCAGCTGGAATGACGCTGACCAAAGGGATCTCACCAAGGTGAGGAAATTCAAGGAGCTTGTGCCTGGACAGAATGCTGTGAGAGATGTTCCTTCATTTGGACAAACCTCTGCCCCACAGTCTTGGTGCATTCTTTGTGAATGTGCCTGTGGCATGGTTTGCAGTCACAGCTGCATATTTTGGCTGTTGCACGTACCCAACCTCAAACTTTCATTCTTTACCCCATTGCCACTACCCTCTGCAGGGGTGGTAAATCCTGCCTTAGCAGAGTGCACTAACCCACCTGGATAAGCAGGTGTACAGCCCATTCTAGATCTCAGGACTCTGTACCTCCCAGGCCAGCGGAGTTATGTCCCGTGTCACTTCAGAAAGCACAGAAGAAGGAAATGCACTGGAGATCCCCACTAGTATTATCTCAATTCTTGTGAGCACAAGGTCAGCAGAAGAAAGGCCACTCCATGCTATGTGTGGACTGCAGGCAGACAGGCTCTGCTGGGCAAGTCACAAACCTCATTCCCCGGTCATCCAGGCCAAGGTTGTGGTTGGAGCTCCCTAACTTCCTTTAGCCTGCACACCCAGTCTTTGTTCCCAGGGAGTCAGGACAGGGCTGCTGCAATCCTCAAGATGGAAGGACCGAGGGGTAGCTGAGACCAGGGGTTACAGTAAGTAGTGTTTCCTTCCCTGAGATTATTTGTGTCTCACCCTCCACTGGAGCAAAATTCACATTCATATCCCTCAAAGTCAGCCTGCTGTGGAAGTGATGGAGAAAGAGATTAAAACAAGCAGATAATGCAGTGGGGAAGCATTTCTTTGCATCCTTCTGGGTAGAATCGCTGTCTCTGTTCCCATCACTAGCAGGGACCAGCTGTGGTTTCTGGCAATGCCAGACACAGACATTGCCCCACAGGTTCCTTTCCCTTTCATTGTCCCTGTGGAGAACAGGACTCTTGTTAAAAAGCCTGGATGTATCATTGGGAGCCAGCTCTATTATCCTCCAGCCAGTGAAGCAAGATAGGCATATTCTCCCACAACCTAGGGATGCCCTATTATGATCTCTGACCAATGGGAGTATTTTTAATGGGATCAGAGCCTGCCCTTTTCCATATCCCAGTGGGACAACACCTGCCCACAAGAGAACAAAGAGGAAACCTGTTGTGATGGGAAAAAAAAGACGTCATTTTCCCCAGAGAGGCAGCGAGGCTGTTTGATTAAGAGCATCTTTCTCCCACCAGCTGGTTTGTTAGCAAAGCAACCTTTATGCAAAAGAGAAAATCTTTGTGAAGCAAATGCCACGAGTCCAGTGTTACTCTCCCATATACATAATGAGAAGTCTTGGTAAATCATTGCAAAAAAGACTGTAGAACCAGGTGGGAAAATATTTCTGCTTAAAATTTATATTTAAAATAGATTTTTTAAAGGTAAATTCACAGCAATATTTGAAATGTTGCAGGAGAGAAATCTTACTAGAAGCTTCATCTCTAGCTCATCCTTCTCAAAAGACCTACCAGTCACCCACTTCCATATATTTCTCTCCAGCCCCTGTGGAGACCCTGTCCCATGTGTGCATGGTGTCCCAGCAGTGCCTTTCATCTGCAGCAGTCCCAGACCTGGGTCAAGGAACCGGGATGGGACAAATGCAACCCACATTGCCACAGTGGTGCCAAGCTCCAGCTCAGTCTGCACCTTCTTTTTCTCTGCCCATTTCTCAAATCGGAGACCATAGGGCTTGGGTGCTGGTGCTTATCTCATGATCTGCCCTGAGCAAAACTGGCTTGTGAGAATAGTTGCAGGCTCTAAGGGAGTCTGAAGAAAGTTATCTATGGCCCAGGGACCACTCTATGTCCCATGGTTCATTAGTTCTATCCAGAGTTGGAGTGGAAAGACTCGGGCATGGCTGGATGTGTTTGTGCATTGTAGTTTATTTGGGGTTTGGGGGATTCTGGCAGAGGTGTAAACGTGAGCCAAACTTTATTCCAGTGGATGCGGCACGTAACAAGAAGTTCACCTTCAGTTAGAGAGGATCTTAATATGACCTTCTGTAAAAAAAAAAAAAACGGGCATTGTTTTGAATTGTTAAACAGCTGCTGTGTTCCACCCCGCTAATGGTTGCAATTCAGTGGTGAATAGTATAAGCCTTAGATAAACAGCCGGTAAAATGATTTGGGATTTTTCCTTAGGAGGGGGGGGGGGAAGCAGGCAAGTTACTCTACAAAAATAAATTATTATTCTCTCTTCCTAGGAAATGAAGTGTTCTCCTTTTCATCACCAAGGGGGCTGTCGCACAAGATCTCTTCCCGCCCTTCTGTGCTGGAAACAGCCCAACGCTGTTTGCGCCGCTCTTTTGCCACCTTCACCTTCCTAGGAAGCAAGAGGCAGTTTCCATTTGGATTTGTGCATCTTCTCGGTTCACTCCAACCACCCCGGGCTTTTTCTCCATCTCATCCCACGTCTTCTTAAAAACAACCCTTCCCAAGCTGCTCATCTAGTGTTGTGCACAGGCACAGACACCATCCCCTTTCTCCAAACAGCCGCGACTTGCCCAAAAGAGAAGCAAAACTTTTGCTAAACCACTCCCTCCCGCTCAATGCCGGGCGTCCGCTCAGTACACGCTGTGTCTGCCTTTGCAGGGGCAGGACTGAAAAGCGCCGGGCCTTGGGTCTTGGCCTCCATCGGATGAACAATTTCCCGTTGAAGGTTACTCACTTCCTGTTTTCCGTATTTAGACAATCTGGGCCTATAGGGAGGCTTTGATTTGTTGTAAGCTTCAGCTGGTTTAAACGTTAAGTCGCAGGAGACCGAGGCGGGAGGAGGGAGGGGAAAGGCCTGGAGACAAATTAGGGCCATTTAATACCATGACTGTGTTCTCTCACAGTTTTCTAGTGACCATTAGAGCATGTGAAAGGAAGGTCAGGGGCTGACAGCATGGGAGATGGAGTCAGGGCTGCTTCACAATGGGCTGGGGCGAGCGGCAGTGTGTGCGTGGGGCTGCGTAGCAGTCGGGAGCAGCTGGGCCATGCACGCCAATGACTAATTTCTCCAGTGTGTCACTTTTGCCACACACAGCTGTATGGAGAGGCCAGCAGCACTCCAACAACGACAGGGAGGGGCCTCTAACCTGCAGAGGAGAGCGCTGTGCCCTTTCTGGGTGCCTGTCAGCACACACCACGTGCCGATGTTTGCTCAAACTTGCCCAGAAGTCTGCTAGGCTGGAGCGAGTCAGCACTCGTAGGCAGCTGACAGGGGCAGGTCACGTCTTTTCGGTGCCTGTTTTGCAGAGGGGAAACTGAGGCACGGAGTTTTGCAGCTTTGCTCGTTATCTGAAAGTGAGCGTGGGAGGGATCGTGGTGAGTCCTGGTGGCAGCCGAGCAGCGGTCTGTCTCCTGAGATGTGCTTCGTCCTAACGAACGTGTTCCTGTGCTGGTGGGATTTGTGCTCGGATAGAGAAAAACTCAGATAAAGGAAAAAAAAAAAAAAAAAAAAAAAAAAAGGACTGAAATGCAATGGGAAATGGTGAATGAATGTGAATTTTACAGCAAAATCCTACAGGGATTTTCAGGGGTACCTGGAAATCACTCCAGTGTATAACCTGCTGCTAAAAGCCAATGTGGGTAAGTGGGATTGAGTGAAAGAACCAGAGATAAATAGTCACAACCAAAATGCCAACCAAAAGAAGAACATGATGTTCTTCTGCTCTTGTGTCCCAAGGGAAGAAATCTGCCACAGCCTCTCTGCCTGACAGAAAGTGGGCGGGAGGACTTGAGCTCCAGAGGAAAATAAAATCAGTGAGGAAGACTCAGGTGAAGCACTGAAGAGTTTAGGAGAAACAAGAGTCCACATTCACACTGTGGTGTTGATAGGCCCGACTTCAAATGATTTACATGTGCCTTCGGCCCTCCTGAGCCAGAGCCAGCTTTCCTCCAAGTAACTCCCCGCAGCCCTGAGTGCAGAACCACACAGAGAGACGCGGTATGTAGGCAGGTAGCTGTTTTCTCCTTGGCATTGCTGCATAGGCTGGGTTAACATTATACTTCCCTGATTCAGTTTTTATAGACAGAACAGTAGCAGTTCCCTCCCTCGGTGGTATGTAGAAGCCTTTCCCTTTCCATGAAGGAGGGGTTAGTTCTCTATTGTGTTACTACCTGGTGGCTGCTTTTTTTTTTTTACTTTCTTTTTCTTTCCTTTTTTTTTTTTTTTTTTTTTTTTTTTCCCTGTGTCTCCTACCCTGCTACTGCATTTTGCTCAGCCAAGCTTTTGGCGTTCAGAAATGCAACTGAGCGCAAATGCAGTGTAGTTCTTCCTGCAGCATCTCCCAAAAGTTTCATCTGGTGGGGCCCTCAACCTCCCAGCAGCACTTCGGTGCAATCCGAGCCCTGGGCTGAGGACAGCGCCGTGTCTTACCGGGACACATCAGATTGAATCAGGATTGACTGCAAAGCTGACACCATGGAGAATTGCACTCAACGCCATTCAAGCAAATGGTGCTTCTGAATCGGCACCGGCCGGCTGCCCTGATGCTGAGGTTTTGATCTGTTAGATCCAGAGCAGCCTGGTTTGCACTCATATCACCACGCTTAAAGAACAGTCACTTAATCTCACTTAGAAATGTTTACTCGTGAGGACCAGATGGCCCAGGGAGTTGGGCTAAACAAAGCATTTTACTTCTAGGTCACGCATTCTAATCCAGTCCAGGTTGGCAATAAATGAACATATTCACCTGATAGCCGCTTTTGGCTTAATTTTTGGTGTTTTTCAGGCTGGTTTCCAAGGGGAGATGTCACACCACAAAATCTCCCTCCGTGCCCTGCCACAGTTGGTCCTGATTTGACTGTCTCTGTGGAGAAGCTGAGGATCAAATGCTCCGTGGCGCCAGAGTGTTTTCTTTTGCAGCCTGCAGGTAAGGGGAAGTTGTCCTGTGTCTGGCTGTGTCGTGCCTGCTCTGCGGATGGGCAGGATTTCAGTTTGCAAAGCTGCCAATCCAATCCCCTCCACCACCATGAAATTCATTTAAAAAATAGGGAAATGTTTAATTGCAGTTGACATATAGGCACTCTCTGCTATGAACTTTACACACAATTGCAGATAACAGTATCAAAATTAATGCCTGCTTCCCACTTGTCCTGCTATAAGCAATAAACGTTTGGCAAGTCAGTAAATAACAAAATTCTCATGTGGCCATCTACAGGTCACCAAGATACTTAAGAAGTTTGCGTTAATTATACCATGTTTGCCATCAAAGAGGGTCTATTAACCCTTTGAGCTGTTGTAGGAAAGCCGTGGAGTCATTTGGAAGTAAATAAATGAAATCTTGTCACTAAAAGTGCAATCTTTGCAAAAAAACAAAAAGGTTTGAGGCCAAAAACCTCACCAGACATCATGGAAAATAGGCTACCTTTTCAGCTTTCCTTTTATTTATTTTGTATTTTGACATCAAACACTCCCTGTAACCTAATCTTCTTGGCTTTTGATGTGGCTGTGGAGACATGACAATTAAGCACGGCTTAAAACAATAATCCCAACAACGGGAACTAAAGGCAAGTAATGTCAGGGTCCCCCCCTCACAAAAAGCCTGTTCCCCCTGTATCTGGTGGTAGTGAAAGGACCGTAAATCCCAGTTTGTTGCCTCGGTTTCTGCTGTGTGCTTACACTTTGCGTTGAACTTTACACACTTGCTCCATTTCCATTCCCTGCTGTTTGTTTTTCTTCCGCTATGCAAAATGTCTGGAGACAAACACGATACACACGTTGCAGAGAGATGGTTTGATCTTTCGCAGATTAGTGCCACCTGACAAACACGGGATTATTTGTTATCTGTGTTGCAGGAACCGCAGCTGACCCTGGTCAGAAGAGGCACGCTGCTCCCTGCGCTGGGGGGCTGCAGCACCCCTCCTGCCAAGCTGATGGATTGCGGCCCCGATTCTGTGAGCAGATCGAACTGACCCCATGAAAAGCCTGCAGAGGGGCAACTCCAAGGTAAACCCTACTCAAAGCCCATATGTATAATGTGCAACCAAAGCAAATGGCTTAATTATTCTAAATTATTTTAAAATGGTGTGGTTAGTTCTCCGGTTCTCTCCTCCAAAGACTGACTCAGTCTGAGTTTAGTTATAACCCTGTTTTGAACCTGTCTGAGGATGAACATGTTTCTTCTTACAGGAAGCTTGCACGGTATGCCATAAACTCTTTTCTTTCCTTTTTTTTTCTTTTTCCTTTTTTTTTTTTTTTTTTTTTTTTTTAAAGGGTGTTTGCACTAAGCCTTGCTAAACAAGTTAGAGAGATGATTAACTCGTCTGAAATGATGGAGGAAGGTCTCATCCCAGTTGTGTGTGCTTTCTTCAACACATCTAGAGCTGCTGCAACTCCTTGTCAGTTGCTAGCAGGGCTTGCAAAAAGGGCTGAAGAGGAGGCTGCACAGCCCTGTTTGCAAGAAGCAAAGAGAAGCAGTTCGAGAAAGGGCTGGAATTTGTACGCATTCACTGAAAAAGGAACTATTTTTTTTTTTTTTAATGAGTAAGGAGTTATCCCCAGGCAGGCTTCCACAGAAGTGAGATGCAACTCCCACTGTGTCAAAGGAGGAAACCCGAGGTTCATTAGCAGTTTTCTAGAAAATATTGTTTTAGTAGCAGTGGTGCTCACCCCCATGCATGGCAGCACGATTTGCAAGTCTCTTTCACTTTGTAAGGCCCCAAGGAGTCCCTCGCATGGGTCATGCTCGGCCATGTGTTGAAAGCAACCGCCAAGTTTGGGTCTTGGGAGCCCTGCCTGGTAAACCCTGTTCTCTGTCCTCATGTGCCAGACCGCACACACAGCCCCCACATCTACACCCGTCATCCCATTTCCAGAACAGCACAGGGCGGCTCCGGGCTGGCTGTCCCTCTTACTCCTTTCATGCCACGGATGATGCCAAATGGTAAGAAACAAGTTTTTAGGTTCGCGATGTTGCCTCTTATGCTAGTGCAAGAGCCTACAGAGAACTTTGCCCAGTCTAACAAAGGCTCAGTCTTGAAACCGATTAGGCAGCTGGATGCTTTTCCGTGCTTTTAAAAAATGTTTTTAATTGAAGAGTATTTCTCCAAGCACTTTAAAATAATGATAATAAAAACCTGTAGTCCATCATCTGCAAAGTTGCTGCTGCCTTACGTTTTAAAACTGGTTTAAAAACTTCAGCGCTCTTAACTGCACGACCTCGTCACCCCAGAACAACACCAGAGAATGAGCTTTTGTACCTGAGCATTTTATACTAAATCATTCACCAACCACTTTTTTGTCCTACCCTGCTAGGTTTCTGAAATAGCAATAGACCACTCTATTACATAAAGTTTAAGCTAATAATTCTACTAGCAACAATGATGACAATAATTTTTCCTCTCCTAGTTAAAAGCAGCCTTTAGGACATGAAGCTGGGCACAAGTAGTTTCACAAAAAAAGGTATTTTATTATTCTTAGCAATATTCACCTTGAAGGAATATGAGGAAAGCATACACTTTTTACAGACAATATATAAACATGTTGTACATAATTAACAATAACTTAGTTCACTAATCCAAAAATAAGCAAAATAAAAAAATTAAAATAAAAACAGAAAATACTGCAGATTTTTTTTTATGCTGATACAAGTACAAAATAATTTAAATCTCAACTGCTGTTGTCTATGCTGCAGTGACTGACAATATATTGCACTTTGTCAACTGTATCAGTAATCCCTGTCTTCCACCCACATCCCTTCCCCACCCCCCTGCCCAAATCCTACAGAAATTTGAGTCGGGTACAAATAATGTACAACTGTACCATTGTAAAAGGTAAAAAGTAAAAAGGATCCAAATTTTTACCTCAGTAGATTAAAAAGCCTTATGATTTTTCTTAACAGATTTTGTTTCCTGTTTAGTTCCACTTTTATACAAAGTGCACCTATATGCCTACGCAGACCAGAAAAAGGACGAACGCAGGATTTTCCAGGTCTGCTTGGTTCTTAAATTCATTATCAAATATTTGAATTACATGTTTAGAAAAAAAAAAAAAAAAATACATCCATTTTTATTGGTTTCGTTGTTTGTTTTCTTTAAAGCAGGACTTTTGCAGTAAAGATACAATTGGCTTGATCCAAAAAAAAAAAAAAAAAAAAAAAGAAAGAAAAAAGAAACAAAACCCAACAACAAAAAAGTTAAAAGTTAAAAAATAAAAATAAAAAGCTTGTCACAGAGTTAAGCTTACGTGGTTTACATTATCAAACCCCTCTGCTCATTGGGGCATTTTCATCAGAAGTATAGCTAAATATGTACATTGTATGTTATACTGGAGCTTGTGTTCACGAGAGGCATCAGATCATTACAATCAATAGAATACACTTCACATTGGCAATAGCTTTTTTTTCGGTCATTTACGTACAACGTGGTTTAATAATGGGAGATTTAATTTTTCTTTTTTTTTTTTAATTTTTTTTTTCTTTTCTTATAAAATGCACTATGGAAAACGGACGTTCCCCTTAGAACGGTGCTTTCCCTCGTCTCATCAGCTGTCGCTGCATCTGGGATTTGACGGATGTGTGAAGCTCAAACTGATTGTCTCTCTCTTTCCCCTCTCCAGTGATCTCAACCTCATTTCTGCCCTTCCTCCCTGTGAAGTCCACCGGGGCCTGGGTGCCTGAGACAGCACACGCGCTGGCTGGCTGCGTGTGGACATGGTGGCCACACTGCCGTAAGTTTACCCAAGCAGCTAATCTGCATTTTTAAGCAACAGCTGCCAACACAACAGAACAAAATGCTTCAACCTCTGTAGTCTGTGAGTTGGATGATTTTATGCCCTGCGATGCTTTTTGCTGTGCTGCAAGCTAGCTGCAACAGTTTCGTAAATGCCTGTATTTTACCCCTTGCTAGTGCAGGACTGCCTTCCCAAAAGTATCTTCCCAACATTTTGTCTGACATAGCTCTCTGGTTTGAGGAATAATAGGGTAGCCGGGAAGGGGGCTGTTGTTTTTTATTATTATTATCGTTTAATTTCTCACGTTAGAGTAAAGAATTAAGAAATTGTGTCAAATATAATCACCATCTTGGGCACACTGAAATCCCGTATTACGGCTGCAACTTTGCTTACCCTTTCTTTTCCCCCTTCCTGGCAGCTATTTTGATATGGAAGATAAATGGAGCTAATCCAGGGGGCTGCTGAATATTGTCCCTCCCCCGCTTAGTTATGAAGGCAGATTTTCTTACAGGGTAGCCATTGCAAACAACAGCACAAAAACATGCAGTCAGAGGGGTTGAGGCTTTTTGTGGAAAACAAGAACAAAATAAATATGACTTTTTGTCTGATTTCATTTTAAAAATTAAGTTTTTATAAAGATGTCTTTTTTTTTTTCCCTCCCCAAAGTCCACGATAGAAATCCAGCATGTGTGGCTTCCAGTGAGCCGATTCCATCCTGGGAGGCTGCTTGTATCTCTTTACAATATTCACAGTAATAACAAAGAGAGAAAGGAAAGCCAGTTCCAGCCTCTTCCTTCTGCTTCTGCCATCTTTTGCTTTCTGCTGGACCACTGAATATCGAACAGGTGAGTTCTTCTTTTTCCTTATACCTGAGGGGGCAAAGTGCATTACAGGCACCACTACGCGTTTCTGCAGAAGACCCATCATTTGCAAGGTTTTAGTCCAGCGTTAAAGAGTTAAACCACACAGGAGCAAAGATCCCTTTTTGCCATCCCTACATTCTCTTCTTGGCAGAACATTTTCTTACTTGGTGTCATCTTAGGCAAAGCCCCATGTTCTTAATCTCTGGGTGGGTCTCTTGGTCATCAGGTTTTATCCCATGGCTGTAACCATGCTGGATGGGTGTGGATGTCCAAATGAGATGCTGGAAGATGGGTGGATGGGGGTGGGTGTTGGTAGGATGTGTCCAGAGTGGCTGAAAGGTGGCAAATGCCCCATGGGAGCCATGTGGCTAGCAAGGGCAGCAGCGCTGAAAGGAGACGATTTCTCTTGCATGCACTTGGACAGTTCCTCAAAACACTCAGAGCCTTTCTTGCTTTTCTTTGATTTGTTGGACATTTTCCTATTCCTGGTCTGAATTCCTTCCTTTTTCATGGTCAGAGGCCTGTTCACCTGCAAGAAATGAGAAAATCAGGCTCATGCAGACAAAATGACCTTATTGTGCAAAAATGAAAATATTTGGACAGCCCCCGTGTGTTTTTCCTGGATGTAGACCTTTTTCTGGCCAAAAAAAAAAAAAGGTGTTTCTCTCTGCAGAACTTGTTTATGTTGATGTGTTTAATAAAACCACAAACACAAAAAAAAATAGATATGAAAAACAAATTGAACCGAATTTGGCATCTGATGACTCTCTTTCCCGTAGGCTTACCCTCAGTCCTCATTCATTTCCTAATTGAAAAGATCAAACTAGGAGGCACATGGTGACCCAAATTCAGTCCTAAAACATGAACAATCTTGTACCAATAACCTCTGTTACTTATGGTTTAAATAACTTTCTAACATGACAAATGATTCCTGCTTGAAATTATTTTCTTAAAAATATATATATAATAAGACAAAGTTTTAAATATAATTGAAGGGGTTTTGGTGGTGTGTTGTTGTGGGTTTTTTTGTTTTAAATCAAAACGAGCAGGCCCCATCGAGATTAATTTCTGCACGGAGCCCATCCCGAATGGCCCCTCTGTTTCTGGAGGGAGAGGGCACACAAAACATGCTTAGTTAAAACCAAGTGTTGTAACTCTATTTTGCCTGATTTGCCCAAGCGTTAGAAGCCAAGCTAATACATTGTAATGTCACTGAACTTAGCATCACTATGCCGACAAAGAATGGCTGTCACTTCCCAGGGGAACCTTAGAGACAGGGGGGGAAGGAATAAAACAACAACCAAAACCCTGAAACCAATAAAAGCCTAGTGTACACCATGCAGTTAAGACATCAATCCCAGCTAGGCAAGCAGCGACACATGAGATGAGCAAATACTCACATTGTGCAATTTATAGTAGAGTCCGCAGGCATTACAAACTGGGTCCCCGTTTGCATTACGTCGCCATAAGGTCGTGGTGGTGGTCTGACAGTTGGCACAACAAGTCCCTGCTCTCCTAGCCGCTGACTAACCAAAAGAAAAAGAAAATTTAAAATGTGTCAGCGGGAGGAGGGAGATCATGAGAAAGGTCAAGTTAGGCTCAAAAATTTAGGTCGGGCAGAATTAATAACAAAATTGTACACAGCATCAGGTCCGAAGGAAAGCTCCTGGCAGTTTTGCATTCTGTGGCATTGGGTTTTTGTTTAAATGCAAGTATTCTCCTTTGCAGACCGCAGCTTCCAGCCCTGTGGCACCATGTGTGCGGGGGAAGTAAGGAGGGAAGCAATACATCTCTAACTCTGCAAAGACAAAAATTTTAGGAGGGGGACATGGTGTTTGATTTGTTCAAAGTTCCCCTTTATAGGATTATAGAATGCATCACAAAACGTATTTTTTTAATTTTTCACCTTTTTTTTTTTCAGTGACCGATTTAGTGAGTGCCAATGTTGGGACTGGGTTTCAAAAGAGGTAATGATCTTAAAGAATGTGATTTTTTTTTTTTTTTTTTTTACCACTACTCTGTCTCTTTAAAGATGGCTACAAAAGAAAACCAACCACATTACTTAACTGGGTGCAGTATTTATCAGAGCCATCACTGAAAATTCAGTTTCCATTTACAAGTGAAAGGGAGAAAACAAAACCGGCTCCAACTTTCTTTAAATATTTAGCAAACCAAATTTCATGCCTTGCAGCAATGATTCTGCTGACCCGTCTGCCGCCTCTGTCCCTACTCACAGTTCCTTAGCTGACAAGCCCTCAAACAACCATCTTTAAAAAAAAAAAAAAAAGAAAAAAAAAAGAAAAAGAAAAGGATCTTTTTAAACCATATTGTTCTGCTAAAACCAAGGTGGGGGGGGACAGAAAAATACCCCAGCCGTTCACCCAGCTCCCAGAACAAGAACAGGAAAAGCAGAACAGCAGGTAACCAGTAATTTCTGGATGGGCCCTTCTCTGGCAGACCCCACAATATAATACACTCCTTGTGCAAGCACGGTATTGTTGAAAGTATTGTGGACAAGCTAATTGCACCCCGTATTTGGGGAAAGAATTTCTCATTAGAAAGCTTCAGCCCTGCCTCTGGGAACGGTCAAAATACAATCTATTTTGCGCGATCAGATTAATGTAGAGGACTCAATTTTTTTCTCCCCTTAAATTAGCACAGTTTTACTTTCTACCACCACCAATCAATTGTACTGAATTTCCCCGGGGCCTTGCTCTCGGGGTATTTTTGCAATTAGCCACGAGAACCATCGGGTGAAGCAGCAGCAGCGAGGCTCACACTAAGCGCTGGGCACCCCAGAGAGGTGACAGCAGAGTCCCGGGGCAGCAGGGTTCCCAAAAGAGAGCCCGGTGCACTTCCTCGCCTGCCGGCCCCGCTGGGAGCTGGCGCGGCTTTCGCAAAGCCCAGACTGACCCGGCTCGCAAACGGGGAGCACCAGGTTCTGTTCACACTTGCTGCTGATTTACGCCATGGCCCTGTAACTTTCCCAAAGCTGACGGACGGCTCAGCGGCTTAGAGCAAGAATCAGGCCCTCTGAGACTCATATATTTCAGTCCCTTACTCGCTTGCGAGAACAGGCCACAGGCAGAAAGAAGGGGTACCCCCTACTGCCAGTACACTCATGCAACCCAAACACAATTAATGCCAGACCTCCAAACACTGACATTATTAATACGATCGCTTTGCTATTGCATATGAGATGAACAAATTCCCAAAGATGGCCATCTCCTCTCCCCTGCAAACAAGCAAACTACAGTGGAAAAAAGGGGCAATAAACAAAGCTGTAAATCAATTTTAAAAAACAACAACAACCACCACCATTAAAACAACTAAACGAAAAGAAAACCCCTCCAGTTCCCCCCAGATCCCTCGCAGGGAGCTAAGTATAACAGTCTCCCAACGCAGGGGAAGGTGGAGACCTCTGTTTGCATATTTGAGATGGCTTACTGATATTCACCCGTGCTGCTTAACTCCGCGGCCTGTCCCATTCAGGCTGCAAAGCACTTGAGCCTGAGAGACGATAATGTTACACTGTTGTCTTAACATTTTTCTATATGTCAGTCACTTTAGAAGGCAAGTCATTAAGAAGCTTGCATAGTTGAAATTCTGACTCGGGACAGAAATCTTCTGTATCCCATCCCAGTGTTAGAGCAGTAATGCCAATTTTTCTGCTCTCCGCTGGTCTCCAGACCTCATTTAAATGTGTCCACGAATAGCTAAGAGTCTTAGGCACCATAAATCACAAAGCTCCAAAAAAATATATTTATTATTCTTAGCATTTTACACATTATTTGTGGAATAGAGTGTATTAGAAATTTCAAAACAGCAAGCATGACTGGCAAGGCTTGCCTATAGAAACTCTCTAAAGCTTTTAGAGTCAGGAAACAGATACACAAAGTTTCCTTATCTTTAACGTACAGATATCCGGATAGGAAACTACTACCAGGAGCTTAGAAAGGACATTTTTTTTAAATCACTCAAATGAAAATACAAAGTATAGGTGACTCCATGGAAAAATAATCGGACTTTTTTTTAAACAGTAGGGGATTGTCTGGGGAGGGAACCAATATTAATATTGCCAGAGAATATAAGAGTGAAAATTACTTCATGGCTTTTATACAAATAATTATTAAGTAGGGAGCAGTAGCTTTGACTCATCTGATTTGTTTTGCTTTTTTAGAGCTGGAACTTTTTTTTTTTAGTCCACAGTGGAGGACATTCACGCTCATAACCCTTTCGCTCCCAGTACGCTCCCCAAAACGTCCCAAGAGGCCAAATAAATGAGGAATTAAATTAAAAGCTGTCATCCGAGGATAAACGGGGAGATGGATACGCGATACCCCGCGTGCATTTGGTGCGGCAGGGAGGCTGGGGAAGGAGGCACGCTCGCCGGGCTGCAGCGGCAGGGATGGCCCGGCCGGGGCTGCGTGCGGGGGATCTGCCCCGAGGCACGGCAGTGACCTCGGCGTGACTGAGTCCCATCCGCACAGGGGCTGAGCAGCACCAAGACACGTTTGCCTTGTGCCTGCGTGTGGTCCCTTAGCCCGATTTCTCCCCAAACCCAGGAAAGATAGAGACACCTACCAGCCTCCGCTTAGGTTTAATGAGAGGTCGGTTTTGACCGTTCATTTTGTGGTAGAGCCCGCAGGCGTTACACAGGTAATGCCCGGTGCCGTCTCTTCTCCAGAGAGGGGTAGCAGTTGCTCCACAGTTCACACACTCTCTGCCTTCTAAATGGAAACACGAAGAAACCGGATTTCTTTCTTTAAAAACAAATTCACAAAAGCTTTTTGCATTGTCCTTTAGGCATTTTCCACAAGTCAAAACAGTGTGTTAATTCAAGCACAGTCAGACAGCAGTGACATCTACAGCACATGCAGCAAGGACCTCAGCGTTTCAAGAACGCCCAGACTCCGGTAAGTATTTTATGTCACGAGCAGAAATAGGCAGCTCATGCTCTGCACAAGGTGAGAAAGAATGACACTCTTATTGTGTCAGATGGAAGTTATCGTTTCGGTAATGAGAACTCCCTTAATCTGCAGCGGGCACCGCTCCCCTCCCGGATCTATTGCACGGCAATGGTTAGATTGCGTGTTCCCCTGCCATGAATACACACACACGTGTACACAAACACACACCTGCAAGCTCACAAGATGTTAAAAAATAAAATAAAAGGTAAAGAAAAAAAAATTGAAGAGAGGGGCTTTCTAGAGTTAAATCTAAGCAAAAGGACCTCCTTTGCTGTGCTTTCTTTTTTTGTTGCAAGCACTACCGGGTAAGAAAGTAAAGCCGAGCAGACTGGGAATAGATACACAATGCCAAAGGCTCAGTTAGGATTTTTGTGCTAAAGGCAGAAAACCGCTGTTAATGCTGATCTTTAAGAAAGTTCAGTTTCAGCAAGCACTCTGGAAATTACTGTAAAAAAGAAGCTGTGAGTTCTTTTCTGTTCCTGTGACTTTTCAACAATGCAGTTTGGATTTGGTAGGGAACAGTTTACCGTGTTACTGCTTTATTAGTAGTTTTAGTAGCACAACAACATGGGAAACAGCATTGTAGAATGGCTCTATTAAACCCGGCATGCAACTCCTAGATATGTTTCTGCCTCAGAAAGTCCTCTGCTAAAAGTTCATTTGCCTCTGATGGTTCGAAGGCAGGTCTGCTTAATATAGAACTCTCTTAATATAGTTTATGCAAATCCTAAAGTATTTAACTGGAAAGGAAATTCTCTTTTTGCTAATAACTGAAGCAGGCCACGTTGAGTTCAGCAGGGTTGTGTCTCCTTTAATCTAGGGAGTGGGTGGCTTTTAAACAACACAGTCTACAGTGAAAAATGAGGGGAGCTCTGCGGCGCTGCATTTGTAGCTTTTGTCCCTCCTAGGGCAGGAAGCTGCAGGAGTCGTTGTGTCGTGAGTCTTAGTTTTCCTACAAAAACACTGAGTGGTCACGAACTTTCCCCAGTTCCTTGCACAGGGGGCTCCCTTACAGAAAAAAAAAAAAGCACACACACAAAAAGTTCCCCTAATTTCTCCCATTTAATAAAATCATTGGCAACCGCAGGATGAAAATAAAAAAGCTACTTGAGATCCCTTTATCTTCAGAGACCTGGGTCTTGAATTTACTTCCAAAATCAGGAGGCTCAGGCTGCTAATTTCCTTTACTTACTAGTTTCTACAGTACGAAAAAATACATACACGTAATGGTAAATAATGGAATGCATGTAAATAATGGAAGGGGAGAGTTTTTCCTCTCAGAGTAGCCATTTGAAACAGATCTGATGAGATTGTAAAATATGAGTTTTGCAACAAAAACATCAGATAAGAGATCAAATTTCTAAATAAGTCTGCTTTAAAAATAAATGCATGTGATCTACTCATAAGCCGATATATGCAATGATATGTAAGAATTCACACACCGGCACAGATAGCCACTTATTTTTAAAGGGCTGTCTCAATTCAGTACCAATACACATTCTTTCATTGCCTTCTGTTGCTGAGGATGTTGAACCAGGAAGGTTAGTGGACTCAGACAAATTTCCTTAATTCATCTGTCTAGTTGTACAACTAATGTGATTTCAAAGTGGGATCAGAATTTCATCCATCACCTAATTTGCTAATTTAGAACTGCACTTTTAGGCAGAAATGCGAGGCAGGGTTGTGGGTATGGGAAAGGGAAAGGTCTGCAGTCAGTTATTAGGAAGCAGAGAGATGTCTGGTTCAGGAAAAAAGGAGGATTTTCTGGATTTAGGCTGGCGTAAGTTAGCGATGACTGGACACCTTAGTCTTTTGCACTGGTATGTAAACTATATTTGAACTTTTGTTCCTCTAAATTGTGAAGGAAATCAGGCCCTCCGCGATCTGAAGCGGACCGGCCGGGTAAGTTTCGCTTTCATGCTGCGCTGGGGCCTTCTTTCGTAATAACGAAGAAACGTGAAAATTACTGCAGAAGAAATATCTACGGGCAGAAAGTCCCCACATGGAATCTGGGGGGGTAGGCTTAACCACTTTGGGAGGGCAGGATCAGGCCTGAGCCCCTCGGGGGGCTGCAGCCTGCCAGGGGCTGCTTTTAAATTTTTTCCTCGTATAAATCCCTCTTTGTACAGTTCAGGCTGCCAGCTCACGCCGTGCCGGCTCCGTGTCCCTCGGCCCCATCTGAGCGCCCTGAGGCCAGCAGCCACTACCAAGACGATGGCACCCTGGTACAACCCCAATTTCCTACTTTAAAAACCCAGAAAAGCGGGACCGAGCAGTCACCTGCCCTCCCATCCCAAAGAAAGCTGACACAAACACCCGGCCCTGCAGCTGCCTGTGACTCCAGCCCCAAACAGCAAGCCAAGCCACCCCCAACATGCACTCCAACACCCGGCAGAGTGGCCCTAACCTCTCTCCTTCCACCCCAGGGATAGAGCCAACGTGTGACGGGGCAGCCCGCGGGAGGCAACGCTTACCCGAGCAGGATCTGGCCTTGCTTCGTGGCTTGGGGGTGAAGCTGGACGCGGGGCCCCCCAGGAAGCTGCCCGGGTGGAAGAGGCTGCTGCTGTAGTCGTGGGCAGCCGGCACGTAGGAGGGGTAGGTGGGGATGGGGTGGTGGGTGGAGGGCTGGGCCCCCATGCTGGTGAGGCTGCTTCTGAGCGGGCTGGCGCTCTCCATTTTCATCCCTTCCGACAGCGACACTTGGTACTTGATGCTGTCTTTGTCCTCCTGCCGGGCCCCAGCGGAGGACGAAGGGGAGGCAGCGCTGGTGGAGTTGGGGTCCGGGGACACTTCCTTGGGAGGGGTTGGGGGGAAGCCGAAGAGGTGGGAGCCGGAGTGCGAGGCCGGGGTGAGCGAAGACACGGAGGCGGTGCTGGACGTGCTGCTTCCGGGGTACACCGAGATGGCCCCGGGCGCGCCGGCCGCCGAGGGGTGCAGGGGTGTCTTGGTGAAGGGGTTGACGGTCCAGGGGTTGTGGTGGTGGGCAGACAGTGCCGCCTTGCTGCTGTCCAACCAAGGGATCCCGGGGCTGTGGATAAGATGAGGCCGGCACATTTGACTCCCGGTCAGGCGGGCTGTAGGAACACAAGAGCGATGGGGATCAGCGTGGGGCAGCTCAGCCCGGAGCAGCTCTGGGAAATCTCCCAGCCCCCGGCCCGGGGAGCTCCCCGCTCTGCGGGCAGCCAAAGGGGAGCAGGGCATGGGGAGAGGTTTCACAACCCAGGGAAGAGCAGCCAGCCTGGTGCAACAGCCCCCTCTCCCAGACCCCTCCGAGGGGGACACTGGACAGCCCAGGAAAGCTTGGTGAGAAAGAGCTGGGCAGCAGCACAAGGGGCAGGAGTAAGGCACCCCCTCTCCTCCCGCCCCACCCTGGCAATAATTAGCAAACCCCCTTCTGCTCTGTCTTCCAAACTGCTGCAGCACTCTCTCTTCGGCTCCTAAAACCACCCCCGATTAAAATCCATCGCCGATTCAAATTAGTTTGTATTTTGCATCCGGGAAGTAGCCGTGTCTGCGAAGTTTTACCCTGTGCACGCACTATTTCCCCTTCCTCTCTTGCCCTCCCCTTCTTTCCCTCCCCTCCGCCAATGCTTGGTCATCGCCGGGGTTAAAATCCACCCGTGCCTCCCTTTCTATCCTGTTTTCTTCGAGCTCCTTTCCCCCCGGCCCCGACGCACCAGAGCGGCCCCCGGGTGAAACTCCTCGCCTCCACGTAGGACATCCGCCGGCCCGCACGGAAGAGCCCGGGGAGCACAGGCAGAGGAGGGTGGGGAAGGGGCTGGGGTGCAGAGGAGGGCGACGAGGGTTCATTTACCGTGTGCCTGGCTGTAGGAGACCCTGGCCCGGGCATGGGCGGAATTGGCGTAGTAGGGGTTGCCCTGGGAGTCCAGGTGGTTGAAGAAGACGTCGACTTCGTCCGGAGGTAGGAGCTGCGCTGGTTCCATGTAGTTGTGAGCCAGTCCGGGGTGATGGCTCTCGGGGTGCTGCCCGTTGAGCACGGCGTGGTGGGTCATCCAGCGAGGCTGGTCCGTGGCCACCTCCATGGCCTCGGGCCTCCCCTCCCAGCCACCCCCGAAACCGGGAGCGAGCGGCGCTCGGGGCAGGGGGCTGCTGCCCACGGCTGGCTGGCGGAGCTACCGGTGGCTCTTAGGAGGTGGGGATGGCTTTTCTGGAAAGAACGCCGTCGGGGGGCTGGAGGGTGCCCTCGGAGGGATGGGGGGAGACCCCCGTAGCTGGCGTGTCCCTCTGGCAGCGGGCAGGTCGTGGAGGCAGGTCCGGGCACAGCACCTGTAGGGAGACACGGCCGGGTGAGCGGCTCGGCGGCCCCGAGGTGCGCTGCTGGTCCCGGCGGTAAAAGGATGGGGAGGGGGAAGCGGAGCCCCTCCTCCCTCCCCAAAATATCCTCTTCCCCCCCCCCCAAAGTCCTCGCCTTGCGCCCTCCCTTCCCATTGCCCCGCAAAATAAACACAGATCCCGTTTCAAACTTTACCAAGGAAAAAAAAAGGGGAAAAAAGCAAGAAAAATCTTCCTTTTTTTTTTTTCCCCTTTTCCCCCCGCTCTCGCTACAAACGTCAACAGGAGTTTTTCCAGCTGGCTTCAAAAGGGGAGGGGGGGGGGGAAGGAAGAAGGGCAGATCTACCACGGCGGAGTTCTAGCGAGAACTTCGCCTGACACAAAAGGAAAATTGGAGGGGGGAGAAAGAGAAACGGGAGCGGGGGGGGAAAGGGTGTTTAGAGAAAGCAGCGAGCGCGCCCTGGCAGCGGCACGGCGGCCCCCCCGCGCCCCACACTTACCCGGTGCGGGAGGCAGGGTGCCCCCGCGGGGTGGGTGCCGACGGCTGCCTGCCTGGAGGGATGCGAGCGAGGAGGAGAGGGGAGGAAAAAAAAAAAATAAAAAAGGGGGAAAGGGGGGGTGGGGGGAGAGAAAAAGAAGAGAAGGAGCCGGAGAGCAGAGAGCAGGGGGGGCTCGGGGGGGAGCAGAGCGAGCGCGGGAGGAGGAGAGGAGGCTGGCTGGAGGGTGTTACTCAGATGGCAAAGCCGCTGCTCTGGCCGGCTCGGTCCCATCCCCGCGCATCCTATATGAGCGCTGGCGCCAGCTGGCCGCGGCGCCGCAGACGGGCCGGGGCGCGCAGGGCCGGCGGCCGGGCCAGCCAATCCCGCCGCCCCACACCGCCCCCAACCGCACCCCCGGCCCCAAAAGGAGCCGGCCCGGAGGGGGGGGAGAAGGGGGAGCGAGGCGCAGACCCCCCCTCTCCCTCCTCCTCCTCCTCCTCCTCCTCCTCCTCCTTCTTCTTCTTCTTCTTTCTCCCCTCTGCCCCCGCCCGCAGCATCCTCGCCCGGCAGCGCCGTGGGGGCTTTCCCCGCCCGGGCGCTGCACGCCCCTCTAGGGCGGGGACGGTGAAATTTGGGGGGGGGGGTCCCGGAGGGGTGTGAGGGATTGGGGGGGGGTTGGGGATGGAGTGCGGGAAGGGCTGGAGGAGGGGGGTGGCTCCGTCGGGGGCTGCCCCGGAGCGGAGCCGTAGGGATGCCCGGGGCTGGGGATGGAGTGAGGGGGGGGGGGATGAAATCGGCACCGAGGGGACAAACGCGCCCCAGCCCCCCCCCCCCCCCGCGGGACAAACCCCGGCGCGCTCGTTGCCATCCCGTCCCTTGGAAAGAACCGGCGGAATCGGCTAAAAAAATAAAAAATTAAAAAATAAACGCCAGGCTCCGCGCCGGCCCGGGGGAGCCTCCTCGACCCCGGGCAGCGGGGTCACTGCGGTGCCCCCCCCCCGGGCCAGATCGCGCCCCCCCTGCCCGGTCTGTGGGGCTGGGGGCTGGCAGGAGGCTGCTGCAGCCAGCACCGGGCCCGGCGAGCCGAGCCGGGCCGTGCCGGGCCAGGAGCAGGGCGCCGGGCAACCGCAGCATCTCCTGATGGTTTTATTTTCCTCTCCACCTCGCTTCTTTTTATTATTTTATTTTATTTTATTTTATTTTCTGGTAGTGGTTTTACGATTTGCAGTGACTGGTAGGCTTTTCAGCGGGCAGGGAGCGGCGCAGCCCGGCTCAGCGCGAGTTTGCTGCGGAGTTTGGGGCTGCAGCCCCCGGCGGGGCTCGGGCTCTGCTTCGGCCCCATGAACCCGTCCGCTTTGGGGGCAGAAAGGGGAAAAAAAAAAATTTAAAAATCCACCAACAAATAAAAAAAAAAGGGAAAGTCAGAACCAAACCCTCACAGCGCCATGGGTGCCGCTGCAGGTCGTTTCCCGGGGGCTCCCCTCCCGTTCCTCAAACCTCTGCTTTTTGGGGAAAAGGGGAACGATCACTGCAGCCCCCAAAACCTCCGAGCCGGGGGGGGTGGCAGGGGGGCCAGGACCCCCCCCCCGTTTTGCAGGGGGACGGCTGGGAGCACAGCCCCTGCTCGACGGGGCGGCCGGGCCGGGAGCCGCTCGGTGCCGGCCGGGCGG
The DNA here is from genome assembly GCF_964211825.1 of Aythya ferina. NCBI lineage: Eukaryota > Metazoa > Chordata > Aves > Anseriformes > Anatidae > Aythya > Aythya ferina. Next base: position 11,946,480 of record NC_140306.1, read on the forward strand.
TGCCGGGCCCCTCGGGGGGTGCCCGGGGGGGGGCTTTTAGGGCCGGACCCCCCCCGGCATGGGGGCAGCGCTGGGGGCCGGGGGCCGGGAGCCGCAGCCGGCCTCCCCCCGGCCCGGCCGCCCCAGTCACTACGACGCCGGGGCTCTGACGTCACCCGCCGCTGCCAAATTCGCCAGGAAATGAACTTTTTTTTTTTTGGTGTGTTTTTTAAATAATAATAATAATGATGATGATGATGACGCTAATAATAATAATAAACTCCCTTTCCTCGCTGCGGAGCACGTCTGGCCGGAGAGACGCGGGGCTCCCAGCCGTACCGCTGCCCCCCCCTTGCACTCGCCGTGTCCCCCCTTAGCCCACCCCTTGTCCCCCCCCCCGGGGACCCTCCAGGGCAGCCAGGCGGGGTGGGGGTGCGGGAGGCTGGGGAAGGGGGACCCGGCACCGCTCCCCCCACCCCGCAGCCTTCCCTCCGCGGGTGTCCCGCACCTCACAGCGGGGTCACCCCGGCAGGGGGGGGACAAGGCGGAGCCCCTCGCCCCCTCCTGCCGCCGGGGGGGGTCGCAAGCGGCGGGCGGGCGGCGGCGGCTCCTCCGCCGGCTGCAGGGCACGGAAGGAGCGGCGGAGCCGGCTTGGCCCGGGCCGGGCCGGGTTGGTTGGCCCGGGAAAGGCCGGGAGAGGAGACGGGAACTGGGCCGGGCTCGGGGGGAGAGGGGTCGGGGAGGGCGAGTGCCCCCCGCGCTGCTCTGCTGCGGAGCGCGCTCGGGGAGCCTTAGGCCGGAGGTGCCAGGGAGGAAAGGGAAACAAAGCGAGGAAAAAAAAAAAAAAAAAAAAAAAAAAAAAAAAAGTTAAAAGGCAGAGCGAGAAGCAAGCGAGCTTTCTAAAAATCCGGCTTCTCCTTCCACGTCCGAAGCGATTCGCTTTCCACACGCAAAAAGCGACCCACCAAAGGCAGCCGAGTATTTCCCCCAAACGGATTCTTTCTTTCTGTCTCCTTTCTTTTTTTTATCTTTTCTTTATTTTTTAAAGAGGGGTGAGTATAAAATAAACCCAGGTAGGTCCCGCGGCTCCCTGCTCTGACCGCAGTCGGGCCGAGCCGTGCCCGCCGCCCCCGGCCCGGGCCACCGGGCATCTCCCGGGCAGCTGCTCCCTCATTAATTCCTGGGGATGTTTTAATTATAATTACTGCCCGGCTGCCAGCAGCACGGGGCCGCGGTTCTTTTTCTTTTTTTTTTTTTTTTTTTTTTTTTTTGGAGGGGGGGAAAGATGGGGGGGCTAGGGGGTGGGCTGTTTGTTTTAGGCAGGTGATAAAATCGCAGTTAACGAGCTGATAATTCGTTCGTGTTTGTTTTAAAAGACAAATTGTAAAGATTAATCAGGCGGCTTGATTTATGGCGAGGCAGACCCCGGAGCTGCCCGGCAAGGGCTCCCTGAAGCCCCCGGCTCGGGTTACCCGGGGGCCGGCAGGAGAAGCAAAAACAAAAGGGGCGAGCGGGCAGCGCCGGCTCCGGCTCCGGGCCCCCCCCGCCTCGGTCGCCGGCCGCCCGGGGGGGTCCGGCCGCCCCCGAGCTGGTGGCACCGCGGCCGGCGCCTGTCGTCGTGCTCCCGAGCCCCTTTGCAAAACCATTGACCCCTCCGGCAGGGAGAAACGATTCCTGCCGAAGGAGCGGCTCGATTCCCGCAGCTCAGCCCGGAGCTCGCCTCCCGAGATTTGCTTTTATTTAAATGTATTTATTTTATATTTTTATATATATATTTTTTTAATCTTTTTCCCCCCGCCGTGTCCCATCCCCGCCGTTGGCGAGCGGCGGTGCCCGGCGCTGAGCTGGGCTGGGGCTTTTAATTGAATTAATTCCCCCGCCGGGAGCAGCAGCAAGCCCAGCAGCTTAGCTCCGCTCCGCAGCCCGCTTCACACGGCTGCCCGGGCGGCTCTCGGGCAATTTGCTGCAGCCCCCCCGGGAGCGGGGCCCCGCAGCCGGGACGAGCCCAGGATGCCCCCACCACTTTCAACCCCCTTCCTTTTTTATTTTTTTTTTCTTTTTCTCCTTTTTTTTTATTCCTATCCAAGGGGCTCGGTTTTATTAACTTTATTTTGTTATCGGCGTTGCTATTTTTTTTTTTTAAATAAGAGATTTCCCACATCTGGCAGCACAACTGGTTATTTTGATTTGATTGACAAGTGATGTCATATCGCAGAGGGGGGGGGACGACAACATGTTTTAGCAGCACTTAGTAGCGCCTTGTGATGGAGTTGACACCTATGCCCGGGCAGACGCGAAGGCAGAAAACAAATATCCCCAGCCGTACACGCACGCTATTTATTTACACGCCTGGAGTGGGGTTTGTTTCTTTTTCCTTTTTTTTTTTTTCCCTCTTTTTTTTTTTTTTCTTCTTCTTTTCCTTTTTTCCCTGACCCTGGGAGCTCGGATCAAGGAAAAAAAAAAAAAAAAAGTGTACCTAAATCGACGGGGCTGGGGCCGGCAGGATGGGACCCGGGGGCGCTCCCCTCCATCAGCCCCTTCTCGGGGTGCCCCCGGCAGCCCCCCCGGGGCCCCCACTGCCTCCTGCCCACCCGTTTAACGTACCCCAAGGGGACGAAACCTTCCCGAAACCTTCCGGGGCGACCGCGCATCCCCCCACCCACCCCTCCACCGCCTTTCCCCGAAGCGCAACCCCCGGCGGCCGCAAGCAGGGAGGGAAGGAAAAAAATAAAAAATAACAAAAACCTGATCCAAATAACCCCCAACCTTAGCGAAAAGGAAGCAAAAGAGGCAGAGAAACGCTCGGCCACGGGGCCGGGCCGCGGTACTCACGGCAGCCTGGTGCCGCCGGTGCCGGCGGGCGGTGTGCGAGCCCCGGGGCGGGCCGGGGAAGGCGGCTGCCCCCGGCGGGGAGGGGGCTGGCAGGGCCGCCAGTGGGCGTAGCGCCGACCCCCCCGCCCGCCGGGGGCAGGTAGAGGAGCAGCCAGCCGGGGGCCGGCTCCCACCGCCCGCCTCCCCCAGGTACGAGCCCCCCCGGGCGGCCGGGAGCCCCGCACGGCCCGGCTGCAGCCCCCCCCGGCGGGCTTTATTTCTTTGGGGTTGTTTTATTTTTTTTTCTGGAGAGGGCAGCTTCTTGCTTTCTGCCTTTATTTTTAATTATTTCTCCATTTTTTTTTCTCCCTCCGGTCTTGTCTCCGCGTTGCTTTCCCCCCCAACCCAGCCCACCCACCTCCGTCCTGCGTTAGCAGCACATATTATGGCCGCTAATAGGGTTAGAAAACGACACTGGTACCTCTTAACCACAGGACCCTATTTAGGCTGCATTAAAAAAAAAAAAAAAAAAAAAAAAAAAAGTCTCGGGGAATAAATCACGGAATACTTTTTTTTTTTTTTTTTTTTGATAAATTCTCTAAAAGCCTCCTCGCTGTCCCCTACCCGCAGAAAATTTGTCCCCAGAAAATTGTCCCCCAGGGTGGGAGCCTCCGGTGCCACCCTGCATCCCGGTGCCACTCCTCCTTCACCTCCTTCACCTGCGCTTTGTCCGCAAGCCGTCGGGTGCTCCCCGCACACTGGCGCAGCCCCCCCGGCTGCCACAAAGCGGAGAAAAAGCCCCAGGTTCGCCACGACACCTCTTTTTTTTTTTTTTTTTTTTGCAAGTTCCCAAAGAAAAACTCGTGCGGGAGGCTTGCGCACGCACCCGTTTGTCCAGAGGAAGGTATAAATCTGATTTTCAGGCGCTGCCACGGAAGATTTCGTTCGCGGGAACTCGCTGCACTTTGTATTTTATTTTATTTTTTAAGGTTATTTCGGACGCAGCTGTTTGAGGAGCGGGGAAAGAGGCCGGGCCCGCAGGTTGCGGTTGTTTCTCCGCAGGCAAAACTTGGCTGGGGCGCGGGCTCGGCTCGCACCGGGCACCGGCACCGGCACCGCCCGCGGCTGCCCCCGCCGCCCCCGGCCGCCTTTCCCCGGGGCTTGAACCAGGCCGGGGTTTTTACACTTCCGACAGTTTAAAAACCAAAAAACAAAACCAAAAAAAAAAAAAAAAAAAAGCTTTTAATTAATAAAGATGCTCTCTGGAAGAACAATCCCCGAGACCAAAACCCGCACCCCTCTTATTGAAATCGCTTTTCTTATTGAAATCGCCTCAAATCCAGGCAGGCTCCGCTCCTGGTGGATTTTTTTTTTTTTTTTCTCTCTTTGCCTTCCAGCTTCTGCACCCCAAAGCAAAAGGAGGATAAAGAGGGGAACTTTGCACATACAAAAACAAACAAAAAAAAAAGAAAAAAAAAAAAAAAAAAGGGAGAGAGAGGGAGGGCGCTGGAGGAGCCAGCCGAGAGGAGCGGCCGGGTCCCCGATGTGGCTGGGTAGTTTTAAATCATGCAAAGCCCCGTAAAGCTGCCGCACGGGACTGGGACGGGAGGACTCCCCGGCAGGCAGGTGCAGGGGGAGAGCGGCCGGGCCCTGCCGAGCCGCGGCTTTCGAGAGCAGAACAAACCCTCGCGGTTTTTTTTTTTTTTTCCTATTTTTTTTTTTTATACCCAAATCTGCCAACAATGGGAGCGAGGAGATAGGATGTGGCTGCGGGGAGGGGGCTTTGCACACCCTTTCTCCGGGATGCGTCTGCCCGGGCCGCCCTGGGTGAAATGCAACTTTCAAAGGTGGAGATTTAAATAATTATCCTGATGACAATGAAGGGGGAGAAAAAAAAAATAAAATAAAAAAAAAAGCGACACCAAGGACCGCGGCCCGGTGGCCCCGCTCTCCGCAGGGTGCCGGTGCGCCCCGGCAAAGCCCCCGCGGCTCCGCCGTGCCTGGAACAGACCCCACGGGAGGGGGCTGCCGGGGGGGTGCAGGGCTTTTTTTTTTTTTAGGGGGGGGTTCTTTTTTCGTTCTATACAAAACCCCACCATTTTGTCCCCGGTGCCGGGGGGGAAACCGCCCGGAGCGCTGCGCTCCGGCAGCGGGACCCCGGTGCCCCCCACCCACCCGCCCCCGGGGCCGCGCAGAGCCGCGCAGCCGCATCCCCTTACCTTGCCTTTCTCCCGTCCGGGGTTTTTCTTTCAGTTTTCTGCCCGGTGCCTGGAAAGCCCCTGCTCTCCCCTGCCGAGGGCTGGGGAGGGTGCGCCGACCGCGGGGAGCCTCCCCCGTCTGCCCGCTCCGGGAGCGCGGCCGTGCCCCGGCGGTGGGAGCGCGCAGCCCTGCGGAGGGGCTGCCCGAGGTGCGCTCTGCTTAAAACTGGCAGCAGTTTTCGAGCTGAGCCCTTTTTTTTTTTTTTTTTTTTTTTTTTTTCTTCCTCTCTCTCTCTTCTCCCTCCTTCCCCCCTTCCCTTCCTCCCTCCCTCCCTCTCTTTTCCTCTCTCCCTTCTTTCCCTCCCCTTCTCTCTCTCCCTCTCCTGCATTCAAGGATGGCACAGCGAGCCACTGTGTATTTATGTACATAATAAGGCAGCTCGTCCCCTCCACTTCATTTGCATCATTACAATATCGGTACAAGCACATCACATTGTCTGTTGCTTGCACCTTTTGTTACGGTTGCTGTCACAGTCTACGCGACTTGACTTTCATATTTTAAATGAATTGATATTACACCAACAACACGCTCACATCCCAGTCGCTGGGAAGCCGGGCTCCGGCACGCCGGGCGCCGCAGTCCCGAGCCGCTCGCTTCTGCCTCTGGATCCCAGGGAAGGTGGGGTGGGGGGAGCCGCTTTGTACTATCAATTATGGCTATAAAATATTACTATTCGTATTAATTTAGTTTCCACTCCCTGGTGACGGGGCTGATTCTTTTTTTTTGTATTGTCCAGCCTGTTTTTTATTTTTTTGGTGTAACCTCGTGTCTCTTCTCCCCGCTCTCCCTTCCCAAACTCAGTCTTTCGTGCTATGCACCTGCACCTAAGAGAGGCAGCGGGGGAGCTGGAAGAGGCACAAGCAGATATCACACGGCGGAGTCAATTTATAGGTAGAAAAGAAACGGTCAAAACACACATTTCGCAGCCCACCAAGGCGATTCAGCCAAAACGAACGGTTTGGGAAACGTTTGCTCGCCCCAGCCCCGTCTTGGGCATTCCTCACCTGCTGTGTCTTTTCCTCCTGCTGCCCGTGTGTGTGTGTGTGTGTGTGCGGGGCCGGGGGGGGTCCCCTCGCCAAGCCCCCGGAGGCTGGATGGGGTCGCGGGCGCCGGGGTCGCGCCGTGGGGGTCGCGCCGCGGGGGGCAGCGGGGGCAGCGGCGGGGCGCTGCGGGGCGCGGCGCGATTCTCCGGGAGGGGGCGGCGAGCCCCCCGCCCCAAGGCTGCGGGCAAACCGTATTAATGCAGAGACAAAAGGCCGGACCGTCCGGCGGGGGCCCTGCGGGAGCGGGGGAACGAAATACGGTTCGGGAAGGGAAGGAGAAAAAGTTTCGCGGGAGAGGAATTATCATCATAATGGAGGTAAAAATGTGAGCAGGGGAGGGGTAGGGGGGAATCCTATTCTGCTGGCATTTTCTGTCTGTCTTTGTGATATGGTTCGGGGGAAAAAGGGTCCTTGATATGCGGCAGATAATTCTTATCAGCCCCACGCAGCCCATTTCTAAAGTAAGTGTTTTAATTACTCCTCCTGTATTACCCTTCATCCTCTGAGAGGAGATACATCCCCAGATTTATGCAGGGGAAAAAATACAAAAGAATGTGCTATTAAAATATACACATATATACAGATCCCCTTCTTTTTTCCCTTGCGCCCAGGAAGAGGGAGACGGTGCCGCCAGCCGCGTCCTGGGATCGCCCCGGCACGGAACGACTCCAAAACGAGGGAGCATCGCCCCGGCGGAAAAACTACGGGAAAAACGGGGTTCGAAGCCTGCAGATTTCCCCCTAAGCGGGGACAGAGGGGGTGTCCGAGCAAAGGGCTCAGGGGGGTGAGAGACCCGCGGAGGAGCCGGGCTGCGCAGCCCAGGCTCTTGGCGCTGCTGTCCCGGGTTGTCCCGGGGCCGGGGCCACCCCCGAGTGGCAGCGGCGACACTGGGGGCAGGAGGAGGGGTGCTGCTTCCCCTTCATGCCCGCTGGAAGAGAAGGCTGTTTTTCTCTGCTGTTTAGCTTCTGTACTAAAGATGTCATCTGAAAGTCTGGGAGGAAGGGGGGACCGCGCTCAGCTCTCTTCCACGGTAACAACCATATTCTGCAGAGGAAAAATATGATAGACAGCAAGGAAAGCGCTTTTTTTTTTTTTTTTTTCCTTAAAAAATAAAAAAAAAAAAGAAAAAGGAAAGAAAAAAAAAAAAAAAGAACCAACCTTTTCAATATTTATTCAAAAAAAAAAAAAAAAAAGAGAGGGAGAGAATTTAAAAAAGAGAAGAAGCAGCACCAGCAGCAGGGAGAATATAGGCTCAGCAACTCTCCAGGTTCGCTTCCTTATTATTACTATCCAGGGGTAATTTTTCATCTCTGCTAGCTAATCTTTGTTCCTTGTGAAGATAATGAATAGCCCAATCCTTATCTCCTGGGCTCCTGGAGGCTGCTGGAGAATGGGGTTGAACAGGGTTGAAAATTGGTTCCAAAGTGCTGCTGAATAAATGGTGTTCCTTATCTCTCGCTTCCAGATTATCGGAACCCTTTCAAAACTCACACAACAAATACAGCCACCACATCTAATGCATCATTTACCAGAGCAGATCTCCGCGTTTGATCGGCAGATAGGCAAAATCTATGTGTTCCTTGCCTTGCTTAGTATGCACGGACGCCGGGCTGCGGTGCGTGCGGGGTGCCCCCGCCGGGCCTGGGACACCCCCGGGGCTCTCAGCACACGCAGCCCTGCGCTGGGGCGAGGAGAGCGTCCCCAGCCCGTCCCCGAGCCGGGGGAGCAAGGGTGGGATGGCAAAACCTTTTTGCAAGGTGCCCATCTCCGATATTTGGCTGTGCTGCGCTGGGGAGCCCCGGCGAGTGGAGCGGAGGACCCCAAAATGGGGAGCCCCCTCCAGCCGCGGGCATCCTGAGCCTGAAGAGCGAGCGGTGGGCATGGGGGAGGAAAGAAAACCCCACAAAAAGGGAGTCCTTCTCCCATTCTGGAGTCACCGCGAAGTCTGCTCAGGGCAGCATCAGCCTTTTTTCTTTCTGGCTTTGTTTTTCTTTTTTTCTTCCCTTTCTGTTTTCCTTTTATTCTTCTTTTTCTTTCCTTTTTTTTTTTTTTTTTTTTCTTTCCTTTTTTTTTTTTTTTTTTTTTTTTTTTTTTTCCTCATTTTTTTCCCAGGTTTCCTTGTTTCTCCTCTTCCTTTTTATTTTTTAATTTTATTTTTATTTTTGCAAATGCCAACAGAACAACCACCACCTCGCAGCCCGCCCGTGCAGCCCCTGGCTCCAGGGCAGGTGATTCTGAGCCGGGGATAGACGTCCCCGCAGCTCCCTCTTTCCCTGGCAGCCCCTGACTGGTGCCCGGTCACCTCACAAGGCAGCATTTTATTCTGTACACCTCTGTCCCCAGCACTGCCCCGTTAGGAACTGGATGTCCCCAGTGCCCCAGTCCCTTCTGCCCATCTGGCAAGGGCAGAGGGGTGCCTGGCTTCTGCGGTCGGCGAGGAGGGCTCGTCTGACCCCTTCCTTCTCCTGGAAAAGGAGAGAAACTTTTGTGGGAAGTTCTGGGCGAGCAGCAGCCCCATCCAGCCCCTGCCTGTGCTCAAGAGTTTTGCAAATGTTCAACTTGTACTAATTTTTTTATGGCTGTATTCACAGTTGTTCCCCATAAAAAATGGACCTGTGTTAGTTTATTAATAACCTAAACATTACGTATTAAAGACCTATGAGTGACACAAGATGACAAAAAGCTGTATTTTTCCAATATACACAAGCACACATTTAATAACCTTCTATTGCATCTCAGCTAGGCCTTCTCTCTGATGGTTCCCATGGCAACTGAGATAAAAAAGCAGCCATTTTCCATATCTCTATGAAAGTCTATTATATTGCAGGATTAGTTCATCTTCTGCTAAGGTCAAACACAAAGTCATACAACCTGAAATATTTAGAATCCATGTACATTCATTTTTTTATATGCCCTTTCATTTTCCACAAAAGGCTGGGCTCCTCTGAGGTTTTATTCCCCAGAAAATGCTAAGCAAAGCAATAAAAAAATCATGATTAGCAGCTGATGAAAAGTTCAATTGTTTTTTTTTTTTTAAAAGTTTTTTTTTTTTCCTTTTCCTCCCCCTTTAAGAAAAAAAAAAAAAAAAGAGAGAGAGAGAAGCCACCACCACTATTGTCGCGCAGACAGCGCCTTCCCCATTTATCTCTATCAGCAGCCGTGATTGCAGCCGATACCGGCCGCCTAATTGGGCTGGCAGCAATTTGCGGGCGGACGGCGTCACCTTCTGGCTGAGCGGGGCGAGGCAGCGGCCGGGCAGGGGCAGCCCGGGGAGGGGGGACCGGACCCCCCCCAGCATCTCCCGGGGACGCGCAGCGCGGCCCCGCTCCGCCGGCGGCCGGAGCCCGGGGTGGGGGCGCACAGGGAGGGAACCGGGGGGCACCCGCAGCCCCGGAGCGCTTGGTGATTTCGGGGGGCCGAAGGTGCGGTGATGAAACGCGCCCGATTTAGGGGTCGGGGATGTTGTCCCGCTGAGGGGCTTGGAGCCTTTCACCTGCTGGTTTCAGCGGTTTCACGAAAAAAAAAAAAAAAAAAAAAAAAAGATAAGTGGAGAGGTCTAAGCACCGGTCTCCAGCCTGCTGCGGAGATGTAAAGCAAAGTCACTTTTTCCCCCTCTTTTTTATTTTATTTATTTATTTTATGATGGAGTTGGCAGAGTAATTCAGCTGGGTTTTGGTGACACCCAGGAACGCAATAAAGTAAAACCTGGGCAGCCTTCAGACAGCCTGCACGGTGACAAACGGGTTATCACCCTCGACATGAAGAACTACGGCTCTTCCTTTTTTTTTTTTTTTTTTTTTTTTCCCAAGGTCACTCCTGAAAACCTGGAAAACTGAGGGAGGGAAATTCTGTGCCTGTGGCTGTCCACACCTGTGGTTCTGTTCACAGCCTTTGCTTCCCCACCTGCCTCACTCACCAGGGACACCTGTGCACCTATAAAAGCCCCCACCTGGGCTCTCCCCTCCCTTTGGTCTCTGCGCCTCTCAGAGGAGGGCAGGGAGCTGTGTTTTTAGGGCTAAAGCTTTGTGGTTTTAGCCCTGGATCCTGGGACTGGATGCCTTTACCTGCCTTTGAAAAGAAGGCAGCTGTGTTCCTGCTCTTGGGTTTTTTTTATTAAAAGGAAGAAGCCTGGAAACATGCCCTGAGCTGAAAGTTTGAAGAGGAGTACAGAGTGTCCCCAAATGTAGGTGGTTTTCTTTTTTTAAGCCTTGTGGTTTCTTTTCTTCCCTACTGCATCCTCCTCACCCTGGGCAGTGGCTGACGTGGTGTTTGCGTGCCTGGGGTCTGCAACCCTGAAAGTCCCCCCTAGAAATCTGGCCATAACCGTGCCCTCCACCCAAAACAGGGTGGTCCGACAGTTCCTCTGCTCCTTGGGGTGGTGATGTTGGACTCCCCCAGTGGCTCTGGCCTTCCTGCGAGGTCTGCTGCTGGTGGCACAGGGGGCTGAGCACAAGGGTCTGAGTCCCAGTGGGGTCAGGGAGCTGCTCGGTGGCACGGCCACCCCCTTGTCCCCGAGGAGCAGGGAGCTGGGTGCTGGCTGGGGGTGATGCTGCTGGGAGAGCTGAGGCAGAGGAGATCCTTCACCCCGTTCCTGAGCACAGCAAGGAGCAGGGGGTATTACTCACCCCCTACGCACACACCTCAGGCAGCTCGGTGCGGTTTGGGATTGGGGGCAGTGGCAAAATGCCCCAGTTTGGCCCCCGGTTGTTTTTCTGTCTCTCGTTGACATCTGGCACATTGCTGCGAGTTCCCAGAAAGAGGCCCTGATGGAGGATGTCGGGGTAGGAAGAAAGGAGCTGACCTTGCTGTTAAAAAGCAACATAAATGGGATTGTTTCAGACTGCTTCCAGCAGACGTCTCCAGGAAGAAAATCTCCTTGTTCTGCTCTGCTCCGTCAGGCCCTCGTGGGCAGCTTGGTCTGCTCATTGCTCGCTTCGTGCCACGCTGGAGGTGTTGGTTTGGTGTTTCCTCACTCCCCTTGCTGTCTGAAATGATCTTGTGGAGTTTGAGAAGGATTTAAACCCTGCTGATCCCTCATGGCTCCCCATGATCCTGATCTCATGGAGATGCCAACAGCCCCAATGCGCTTAGATCAAAGCCGCTCATCTCGAGCAGGAAGCTTGAGTCCGGGGCCCGATCCTCCTGAATCCAGCCCCACATCCCCAGCACCGCCTCTCAAAAGGGAGGAAACCTCTTGCAAATCTCCGAGCCCAGCTCTGAGCAGGGTCTCGTGGAGGAAGGAAACCTTCACGCTGCCTGGCTGCTTTTCGTGCTGGGGAAGAAGCGGAGTAATTATCTGATTAGCGAGAACCGGCCGTGCTTGCAGCTCGAGATGAATGAACGTTTGAAGCCCTCTTGGCTTTTTGGTTGTGATCAAATGTGGCATCAGTTTAACATCTGTACCCTTTATCTGGGGAGGGGGAAGGCTAACCTGTCTTGACACGGGGCACAAACTTGATTTAGAAGGGGTCTCCTTCCATATTTCCGTCTGTGCTGCGCGATCCGGCTGGGCGATGCTGCGGGGAGCATGGGGCTACTTTGCCTGCCCGGATGAGGGCAGTACGTGAGGCTGTGCTGTAAATCTGGAGAATGATGAGAGGAGCACGTGTGAAGTGCAGCTTGGGGTGGACCCGTGTACTTGAGGGTGGTGTGGGCACGGTGACAGCAGGCAGCTGTAGGGATTGAGACGTAGGCATGGTCCCCCCTCACTGCAGGGTGGTCGGCTCCCCCGGCTTTGTCTCCTCCGAGCCAGGGCTGACAGCACGTCTTGAAAAACCCTGAACAATGCATCTGCTGTGGAGGCATAAATCATCCCAGGTCCTGCTACCTGCGTCCTGGGCTTTGCGCTGGCAGTGCGGGGCTGACAGCTGGTGGTCATCCCGTGTGGTGGTACAGAGGTGCAGGGGGCTTGTCAGCAGCCCCAGAGCTAAAAATTTAAATGATGAGCATGAGGAGCTATTGACTCCAGCCCAGGTGTTCCCTTTGTTGGGGCAGGTTGTTCTCCAGCTGCGGAGGTGCCACTGTTCCAGGTGAGGGCTGTGGGCAGAGACAGCAAAAGGCTTTCCAGGCTTTGTCTTGAAATCCCCTACCAGCCACCCCAGCCTGGCTTTTTGGTGGCAGAGCCTTTCACCCCCTCAGGGGCCAGGCCTTGGGACCTGCTTGAAAAAAGCAGCCTGGGCTGGCCCTGCCTGCCCTCGCCAAGTGAGCCTCGTGCGTGCTGGAAGGAGGCTTCGGATGCTGGGCCAGGGAAAGCGAAACACAATCTGAGAACGGGGCCGGAGCCCAGCTCACCCATTACGCTCTGGCAAGCAGTGTATGAGGCAGCAGAGCTGCATCCTGCACCCTGCTCCTCGCAGCATCCCTGCAGCATGTGCTGGGTGGGTGCGATGCCCGTGCATGGGGGTCTCCAGGAGAGTCCTCTGCCCTTTGGAGGCCAGAATAGTCAGTGCTGGGCAGCAGAGCAGGCTGTGTTTGGCTGCTGCGGGCTCTTTACACCTCCCACGGCATCTGGCTGAGCTGCTGTCGGGGACAGGATATTGCAGCCGGGATATTGGAGCCGCTCCGCCGGCCGGTTCCTGCGCTGTGGATGTGTAACGCACACCGCCGGGCGGGCAGCGTGTGGCTGTGGGCGCAGTGTTTATTTAGGTGTTGAGGGAGAAATGAATCTCGGCTGTTTCCCACTTCGGCTGAATCTTTACCTGCTCCCGCAGCTGAGAGCCACTGATGCTACTGCAGAGCCCAGCACCCTGCTCCCAGCACGGTGGGCAGATAATTCTCATAATTTTGGGGGAAAGCCCTTTCCCCTCCACCCCTAATGAAGCTCCCACTCCCCTTACCCATGAAGGATTTTGCCTTCGCCTCCAGAAGCTGGTAAGGCTGTGCTGCACTGCCCTTCCCCTTGTTTTTCCCAGCTCTGTTTTGGAGACAAGCGAATGACTTTGGGCAGAAACCTGCCCAGCCCACAGAGCCATGGCAATGCTTCCTATGGGACTGATAAAAGCTTTTTTTTCCCCCTCCTCTGGAACCCAAAATAGCAATTTCCAGTGCACCAAGCACATCAGCACTGGAGCTGAGCATCCTGCCCAGGCACATCAATGGCTCTCTGGATGCAGGTGAATTGGGAGCAGTGCTGGGAGCATCCCTTGGGGCAGTACTTTCCTTAACCTGGGGATTTTGACCCTTTTCTACTGGGCTCTTTTCAAGGCTCCTAAACAAAGACCATCCTTCATTTGGTAATGCGGCTGCATTTCTTGGACGAAAGGATGGATTTCTCCATAAATCCCTTTTTTTTCATCAAATTAAGAGGGAAGAGAAGGGAAGGAAGGGAAAACCCCCAGCCCTTGTCTTGGTGGCATGTCATGCTTGCCTTTAATTGACAGACCTTGTTATTAATGTTTTCCAGCCGCCTCTCATCCAGGGCTCAAAACTCCCTTTTAAAGCCCTGTCATGTTAAAAATTGACGTGTGTTGACTTTGGCCTGGGAGAAGCTGGGCCCTGGCTGTAGGTAGGAACTGCATGTGTTTAGTCTGGCTTACGTTTTATTTTCCCCTTTCATCAAATTAGTTCAGCTGTATTTTTTTCTTTTTTTTTTTTTCCCTTCAGGAAAAAAAAAAATAAAAGAAAAACTGTTTGACAGTCCAAGGCTCTGGGTTAGAATCGCAGCATCGCGTTAAACCAACAAAAAACAGCTCACAGACGTGGGCCGAGGTGGGAATGGGGCTGCAGGGGCAGGAAAAGCTGCTGTGAGTAAACACGGTCCCTGGGGAGGTGCACGGAGATGCCTCCTGCAACCCCCCAGCCCGGCTGTTTGTTTGTTTAAAGTGTTCCAGTTGGGGTAATTGTGTTCAGGCTTGCTAAAATTAGTGCTGTCCTGCTCTGGGCTGTCCCCACTGCATCAGGTTTTGCCCTCCTTGCCTGCCTGCAGCAGCCTTGCTGCAGGCACCTGTGTTTGGAGGTTGGACCTGGTCCCTGTGGGGCTTGTGAAGGCTCTGCCTTGTGCTGGGGGAGATGCTGGGGGAGAGTAGCCTTGTTTTGGCTTTTTTTGAGCTTCCCATCTGAGCACGTTCACCAGTGAAGTCTTATCCCATCCATTTGTCATTTTTTTGTCTTCACACTGTGCTGTATCTGCCTGTGCTCACAGTTGGGCTGCCCCATGGCATCCACTAACTCCTGTTATCGGGCTGAGACTTTTTGGGAGCGAGCTGTGAGCCCAGCAGGGTGCCCACCAGGCTGAACCAGGACTGGGAAGCACCAGGAAGGTCAGTGGGGTGCATTTAATGCTGGGTGGACTCCTCCCAGTCCCAAGTTACCGAAGTTTCAGGAAAATGCCAGCTGCTGTTTTGGTGGAAATAAATTGATGAAACCTTTTGTTTTTTTGGCCTTACAAAGGGCTTGAACAGGTCTCATCTGTGATGGCAGCTGTCCCACAGGTGTCATTGCAAACCTGGGGAGCTCTTGGCTCTCCAACAGACCCAAAATGAAGCCCTTGCACTGAGGGAAGTGGGGGGAGACCGGGCACCACAGCCTCTTGGCCATCGTCCCTCTCACAAGGGTCCAGCCCCGCACAGGGGGGCTGAAATATTTCCTAACAGCTACTTCTGTAACATTAGTGAAATCAAAGCAAAACGTGTCAAAATTCCCATTAAGACACATTTAACTTCCCTTGTTCCAGGACAAAGTGCCTCTGCCTGGAGGCAGGTTTCGGGTTCGCTGCGGCAGCCGTGGGAGACTATTGGATTACAGGGCAGCCCGGAGCCAGGTTTTGCTCTCTTCAGGGTAAAGGCTTTTTCTAATCAGGATCAGTTTAATTCTGTCATCTGAATTATTAGCTTGGCTCCGCTTCTGGCCCGTGCAGGAAGGAGACGAGGGGAGGGAGCCCGCTGCTGCGGGAGGGGAGGGGAGAAGGGAGGCGGCCCCAGCCCCAAAGGGCAGCTGCCTGGGACCTGCTCTTTGCACCCCAAAAACCCCTGTGGTCACCTCTGAGATGATGATGATGGATGGAGGAAGGTGTGCAGGCCTCCCAGGGCTTTGTGGAAACAGATTAAGCTCTGCCATAGATGAGTTATCCTCATTTACAGGTGGGGAAACTGAGGCAGGGGCTGCCTGCCAGCGAGGGAGGTGAGGGGATGTGGCACTGCCAGCGCCTGCCCAGAGCTAGGATGAATTAAATCCTCGTTAGCCAGAGGAGATGGTAAAATCCCTCCTTTCCTCCTGGAAAAGCCAGCGTCTCCGCATCCTGGCTCGTGTGTCAGGGAGGCTGTCGTGCCCTCACCACATCCTTGCTCTGAAAGGGATATTTTTTTTCCTCTTCCTATTTTTTTTTTTTTTCCAAGAGTGAGGGGTGGAAATGGGAAAGTTGTTTTCCCTGTTATTCCTCCACATCCTTGCTCCCCATGCCACGGGCAGCATCTGTGGCAGCATTTGGTTTATTTAACCTCCCCAGCAGGCATTAGGCAGCAGCAGTAATAAATAATAATTAACTATTAGTGGGTATTGCTGACAGCATCATTAGGTGAGCACGGTGGGGAGTTATTGCAGTTGGCTGTGGGTGAAGGGGCTGGCAGAGCATGCCTGGCAGCCAGTGACCAATGTTTGGTCTATCAGTGTCTCAGTGTGACAAAATCTGGCTGGATTTAAGGCATCAGAGGGAATTTGGTGCTTCCTGGGGTGCCTGGGCGTTCCCAGGTGGATTCTCAAAATGAGGCAGGGTTGGTAACAGCGGGATCACCACGCTTTTGTTCTATCCCTGCAGCTCAGGACAGAGGGGAGTTGGATGCCTGCCTGCCAAAGCTGGCACCAAGACACCCAAAATGAGAGTCCTGGACAGTCCCTGGAAACTAGCGGGAGGCAGAAATAAGGCAGCAGGTGGGCACGCTGCTTGGTGCGAGCATCGTGGGGTCCAGTCCCTATCTGGAAAAGGGAATTGCTTCCAGCTGCCTCCGAGGAGAGGAGTGGCTGCCAGGAGGTCAGGTAATTGCTGGGTTAGCCATGGAAAAAATGCAGCCTGGTGCTTCCTCACCTCGTGCTCACCTCATCTGTGGGGTTCGGATGTGCTGGCAGAGCTCAGGAAACATCTGAGTTGCAGCAGGGCTAGGCAATCCTTAGCTGATCTGCTACTGGGTCAGGTTCTAATGGGTTTTCATGAGGTTTCCTTGATGCTCATGCAGTGCTGGAGAGATCTAGCTGGTATGTGAAGTGTCACCAGCCCTCTGGATTTAGGGATAAAAGAGCTGCTCGTTCCCTGGTTGGGAGCAGGGAAACCCAGCATGGGGCAGAGGGATGACACAGCACCATGCCTGGCTCACTGCTGTTGGGTAACCCATGGCTGGCCCCGTATCAGCCAGCTTTTTGGGATCTCCCACATAGTAGCGCTCAGCTCCGAGCAGACAGAGCCTGACGTGATGTTTTTGGCTTGGTTCGTTGTTGGCATCATCAATCTTCCACAAGAGATGCTCTCCGCTCAGCATCTCCGATGTTATCACATCCCCACTGTCAAGTGCAGGCTGAAAAAGTGTCCCAGCGCTTTCGTTTTCAGCCACTTAAGCCCTGAGCACCTCCAAAGCCTTGGCTCTGCTTTTCCTTCTGCATCCTCACCTCCTCACTGAGGAGCAACCTCATGCAGGGACCAGTCAACACCTTGGGTGCCCTGCCTGCAACATCTCAGGGGGCTCTGAAGTCTGGAGAGGGTGCCCACCTTGGGAGGACAGGGTTTTATCTTCCTCTGTGCATTGATGAGGTGGGATATCCAGCACAGGTGTTCTTGCCCCTTCCTGGCTCTATGGATTTAAATCGAATGCAAGGACTGTGGCTCACGCACTGCAGGCACTGGCTTGTCTTGTTCCTTTCTCCATGGTCTGCTTTAGTTTGTAGAGCCCCTCAGGTCCTCTGTGATGGAGATTGTCCCTCCTCTTAAATCAGGGGCTGATGGCTGCATGTGAATCTGAGAACACAGCAGTCCTGGAGTCCTCTTTCCTTGGCCTCCTTCATCTGATGGAGTCAACAGGACGGCTCTTTGACCGAGCCCAAAACCTTTCCAAGGAAGGCAGTTTTATGGGGATTCTATGTTGGGATGTGCTAGTTTGCGTGCATTTGGGGCTGTGCTGTGTATTTAAGGCTGTTGAGGGTGGAAAGGTGCAGTGCTAATATACGGGTTGATGCTGAGAGTCAGCAGGGGTTTGGGTTGCTGCTGTCCAGGACACAAGGCATCAGCTGGGCTGGTGCCTTCACCAACATCCCTAGCCTTGTCCATGTGTCTTGGGCTCCTTTTTCTGTCTTTTAGAGAAAGGCTGAGGGGATGGGAGATGGCATGAGCCACCAGGACAGGGACAGCACTTCCCAGAGCCACCAGCTGGGACAGCCCGGAGCTGGCCAACTCCTCCACCGTGCTTCAGCAGCACTTCTTCCCCGGGGAGCTCAGACCTACAGCTGCTCTCGGTGAGCTTTGGCCATCCCACAGCCCTGGCTGAGCATTTTGGGGCACTCTGCCACCCATCCGTGGGAGAGGTCTTCTCCTGGCTGCTGCTGTGGGGCAGAGCTGCGGGGCTTCCACGCCTCCGAGCTGGCTGGTGCCCGCTCCCCTCACCCCAGGGTGCCTCACCAAAATAGCTGCTATGGAAAGGGGTTTGTTGACTATTTTTTTTTTTATTTTCCTTTCCTTTTTCTTTCTTTTTTTTTCTTCCTGTGCTCAGACTTCCCCGGGCCTCCTCAGAAGGCTCTGGCATATCATCCTACAGATGTGGCACAAAAGCCCTGGTTGCAAAATATATCCGGCATGGCAGTTGGTAGTGTTGTGCAATCTCCATCAACTTACGGAAACCACCGTGAGATACTATTAAAGAGAGGCTCCGGGCCCATCCATCACTCCAGCCGCAGTCACGTGCCGCTGTCAGGCAGGAGGGCACCGGCAGGCAGCGCGGGGGGACCGGCGGCACCGGGAGCTTTCCCTCCCCGTGGCTGCTCCACCGCAGGGACGGGCAGGATGGGACCTCTCTGCTGGCACCCAGCAGCTCGGAGCAGATCCCTTGTGTTGCCAGTGGTGTCCTGCCATTGCACGTTGCTCTCCAGCATCTGGTGGTGCTGTTGTTTTAGTGCTACAGGTCAAAATCTGGGTGGTTGTGAGCGGTCATGCGAAAAAGGTGATGGGTCAGGGGATGCTGCAGGGGCTCCAGGCTGGAGGAGGGAAGGGGATTGCAGGTGGCTATGGGGACGAGGGCATCCGGGCTGTTCCTACACACCTGGCTGGCTTGCTTCACCTCCAGGGAGCCCTTTGGATGGGGACAGGATGCCACAAGCTCAGCTCCTATGTGCAGGGAGGCGACATCAGGGCTGGCGCTGGGGCATCCCCCTTTGGGCTCTATGACTCTTGCTAGTCCCAAACACGTGGGATCTTGCCTGCAAGGGGGCTCTTTTGTGACAGCCCCGGTCTTTTGGGTCAATAATCACATCAAGGGCTGTGGGGAGGGGCTGGCAGCCTTTAGCCATTGGCAGATCTGGGCCAGAAGACGTGGGTGTCCCCAATGTCATCCATCCCTGTCCTGGGACACCTTCCCTACCAGCCCCAGTGCCCAACTGGGAAGGGACTTGAGCCAATGAACCCACTCAGCCCAGCAGGCTCATTATCACCCTGGCTTTAATGCACCTCCAGGCCCAGTCACCCTCTCCCCTCAGTCACGTCTCGCTCTCTGCAGCATATTAAATCCCCAAGGGCTGCCCGGGCAAAATTGCCGCTGCTCCATTACTCTGCTGTCAGCATCCGCCACCCTCGTGAGAATCAGGCTCCGCATCAGAAAATAATAAAGGCGATGTTATGAGCAGAGGGGAGAGGAGATTAAAAACCTGTTTGAAGAGCCTGCCGGTCCCTGGCTGTTTATTGCACGTCGTGGCTTTGCGTTATTTTTGTTGTCACCGAAGTTGGACTTTTAATTTTCCCCTGATCGTGAAGTGACTGCCTTGTAATTTCCCTATGGCTCTGGGGATTAAAAAATGTGGCTGTTTAAAGTACCTGTTGCTCCCCAGGATCAGCTGGGCGTGCTTTCACTGCATGTTGAAGGGCTAATTAAAGCCTTTATTCCCCCAGAGGTGATGAGCACTGGGCTCAACCCCGGGGCTGAGCAGCTCGGGGGGGGGCTTTTTGCACCAGGCCAGCTCTGCGCTCCCTGGGACCTGGCCATGATACGTGCATTTATCCAGGACCTTTTTTTTAAGATGTGATTTACTTTCCAGGGCATTTTGGTCAATTTTCACCCTTAATGCCTTTGGCTAATGAGCCTGCTGCATTTCACAAAATGGTTTTCATGCACTGACACGCTCGTGCTGTGGGTTGGCAGCACTATAAAGGAAGGTATTTGGGTCCTGAAGCCAAAACTGCTGTGTCCTCCATCCCCATGCCAAACATTTTCTGTGAATTGTTGTTTTCCTCAGTGGTGGTTTATGTTAATTAACAGGCAGCTTGTGTCGTTGCAGAGCTGCCCAGGGATTTACCCCGTTGGGGTGATGCCAAACCAAGGGTCAGCTCTTGGTGGTCTCCAGGCCATGCCAGCAGGATGGTCACTGGTGCTGGGTCATCCCAGCTCTGGTTTTGCCCAGTGGCATCCTGCAAACCCCATGGATGGGGCTCTCCAGCAGGAGAGCAGGGCTCTGCCTTGCCTCCAGTCCATCCCTCTCCCTTTAGGTCTCAGAGAGCCAGGTTTGGGACTGCCCCACCAAGAGTTCACATCGGCACCTAAAAATAAAAATAAGAAAATAAAAATCCACTTGTTTCTAAAAGAAAACTCCAGGCTGAGCTTTCCCAGCTGGAGGGTAAGGGACGGTTGCTTTGTAATCGCTCCCGGCTTACTGTTGAAAACATCTTGGTCAGATTTTTATCAGCGCCTGAACAGGAACAGCCCCAAGGACTGGCTCTGGGGAGATTAGGGGGCTGCTGGTGCAGCACGAGGCGCTCCCGCCCGGCTGGGATGCGCTGTACGGGACACTGATTTGGTGTCTGCCCGGGGTGCTGGGGATGCTCACGAGGGAGCTGGGATGAGTTTTCTTGTCCTCAGAGTGGTGTGGAAGGAATAAGGATGCTCCAGGCTGCCTCGTGGGGACAGCACCGGTGTCGGGGTTGAGGTTTGAGCTGCGAAAAGAGGATCTGATGGGGAGACATCGCTGCAGAGGTGGGGTTGGGGTGTGACCAGGTGGGGTGCGGGGAGCTGGAGGGGGTGAGATGTGATCCGTGGTGTTTCTGAGTAGTTTGGGGTTAAGGTGGGTTCTTATAGCATCCCGTAGGGAAGGTGTCTGGGGCTGGAAGAGGAACCTGTGCATGAGGAGGTGATGCTGAAGAGCAAGAAACTGTGGGTCTGGGCTGGGCTGGCTGTGCAACAGGCAGGGAGGAGCTGGGGCCTGGCAGCAAGCCTGGATGTGGGGCTGGGAGAGAGCACGGAGGGGAAGGGGAAAGAGGAGCCCCTCAGGCACTCAGTGCTGCTCAGGGAGCCCAAACCCTGGAGGGACAAGCCCTCTGCTCAGCCAACATTGCCCACTGGCTTCTACATCCTTCCAGAAAGAAGACAAGCACTGCTCCCGCAGGAGCACGGGCCAGAGGGGAAGGAGGACGGCGAGGCAGGGCCTTGCAGCAGCCCTGTGCCACCTGGAAATGCTGGCGGCCGTGCTGGGCAGTGCTGGGGGTTTCCAGTAAGGCCGGGGTTGGGGCAGGAAGCGTGCCGTGGGTGGCAGGAAGCTGGCCGCCGCGCCGCCCGGCATTCCTGCGCGCTGGAAAGCCGAGTCACGCTTCCTGCAGCATGCCTGGAGCGCCTCCGCCCCGAGCAGCGCCTGCTGCCCCGCTGGATGTGACCCTGGAGCACTCATCGTCCTGCTTTTTGGGTCAGGAGCAGAGCGATGCTTACAGGATTTGGTCCTCAGCATGGGTGTGATGCAGCACAAGGATGCCCCGGGCATGGACTCCAGCCGTGGTCCCTCTGGTGATGGTCACACCGCAGCAGGGAGGTGGTCACGGTGAGGTGAGGTGATGGCAAACTGCAAATACAGCATGTGTGTGTCCTGGGTGACCTCAGCGTGCAATGGGCTGTGCCACACGGGGATGGGTCACAGGGCAGTGCCCCGTCCCTCCTCTCCCACCGCAGGCTCATCCCGGAGCATCCCCCCCATGCCACGTGCCCACGCTGCCCTCAGGGCCCTGTCTCCTTGTGCATCTCCTCTCTGCAGCTCCCTTGTCTTGGTCCTGGAGAAACCCAAGCCACCACAAACCACAGCAGTTGGCAGTGGACCTGTCTGCATGGGATGGCGTTATTTTACCTCTCCTCCATCAGCGGGGTCATGGCCAAGGAGTCAGCCCCTCACCATGCCCCCCCTGGTGGGACTGCTCCATCTCCAGGCAGGTAGATGAGGCCCTGGGGTTTTCTAAAACCTCCTCCATACTCATGCTATGGATTATTTTATTTAAGGTGCTTGTGCTTTAGCTGGTAAGATCTCAGCCAGCTCCTCACTGTGGTTTCTGTTTGCTTTCCTCTTAGATCTCTGCAATCCCCCTTTGATTTGTTCTCCTCCCATAGCCCACCAGGTGAGCCCAGTCCTCTGCAGTTCCAGATGTCTAAGTTTCTTCATGTTATTGTTCTAGTTTGTCACTTTATTGTTTGCTTTCATTGTATTTATATCGTGTGTCATTGGCTTTCATGGGAAAGCCCATGCATGGTCATATCCCCGCGTTGTCAGTGGAAGCATCAGTGGTGGGACACGGCTCAAGCAGCCCCGCTGGCAATTTGTTGGGTAGGAAGAGGGCCTGGGAGCTCCTGTCTGAAGCTGCCACGTGCCTTTAGCTGGGCAAAATTTCATTCTCAACCAGCATTGCCGGGCTGTTACAGAGCTCCTCATAGGCCCAGAAAAATGATTTTTCTGCTCTTTCTCATTCTGGTATGAGTCTAACTGCTGGCGTAACCTGGCCCACCAGCAACCCCTTCACAGAGCACTTGGAAGCATCCTGACCAAATTTGAGACCCCATCCCTACCTGTGAGCTTCCCCAAGCCCATCAAATGCCATCACGGGCTTCAACATCTCCAAAGCAGCTCACGGCGAGCCCATGTTAGTGACACCCACATCCCTGCCCCGTGCGGCAGCGACCCCAATGTGCCCCCCAAAAAAAACCCTATGGAGGGATCAGCCCCGGCTGTGGGAAGCGGCTGGTGGCTGCGGCTCCCAACCGGGCTGGCGAGGCAGCAGTGATGGGTTATCCATCCCTCCAAGCCCGCAGCAGCAGAGCAGAGCCAGCGGGGCTTCCAGGGAAGGAAATCCCAGCGCTTGGTGAGCTGCAAATAATCGCGGGCGGCTGAGGGGCAGGAAGCGCTTGTTAGGAAGGAGCGAGGAAACGGAGCCGCTGCCTCGAGCCGAGCAGGCTTTTCAGGACCGGAAAGTGGGAGTAGGAAGGCGTAAAAACGCTTTGAGCTTTGGCAGGGGATCGCAGAGGGCAAGGGGTGAGGGGACAGGGACAAACAGCGGCACGGAGCTCAGGGAGGGGGCAGCCCAGCCCGCGTGTGCGTGCCGTGGAGGGGACTTCACGGTGGAGCTGCTAATTAGCTAAGAAAGGCTCGTCTCCACGCCTGTTAGGTTAACTCAGCGGGGATATTGCAAAAGCAAATTCCTCCCAGCAAGTGTAATTAGGGGGCCGGAATTCCTCCGGTTCCTTGTCCTTGCTGCGAATCCTGCTAAAGCCATCAGGTGAGGACACGGGGTGAGGGGGCGAGGGGGAACACGCAAGCCCTTTGCAATAACAACCCCCCTCCCGGCGTGGCAAGGATTTCGCATCAAGGCTCGACGTTTTTCTGGCTGATTATTGCGGGCTGGAAAATACACGTCGGACTCAACCAGCAGGGTCGCAGGGCTGCTTCCCCCCCCGGGCAGTGCGCTGGTGTTAGAGGTGGAAAGAAGACAGTGAGGGGTCTGGGCAGGGCAGCGGCAGGATTTGGGAGGTGCCCATGCACGGCACAGCAGCCCTGGATGGTGCAGGGGAAGGCTGCATCCGGCCCCATCCACCCAGCAGAGAGGTGCCGGGCTCAGAGCGCCCCAGCCCTGCACATCACCGCAGCGGGGTGCTTCGGGGCTCCCTGGGCACTTTGGGCACCCTGTGCTTGTGCTACTGCTGCCTCTGCAGGAGGGGAAGGTGCTCGTGGGGTGCATGAAGATGTGCCTTGTCTGGGATGCCAGGTACCTGGGGACATGGGGACGAGGCAGACGGCATGGCGTGGGTCAAGGGGAGAGTCTGGGGATGGAGGGTACGGAGGGGGTGGGAGAGGAAACGTGGGGGGAGGAGAAAGGGCGAGCCTGGGACCTTAAAGAGCAATTAGTCAAAGCTGAATTGTTTTTCTAAACTCTTAATGAAAAAAAAGAGTGGGGCATGGCCCAGATGGTGCCAGGGGATCAAATAAATGTCGCACTCAGGAAGCAGCTGCTACTGGGAATGTTTCCTGCCAGCCCTGCTGCTGCTCACAGCCACTTTTATTATTTGTTATTTTTCAGGACTGCAGCTGGGGTTTCCCTCCAGCTGTGTGGAAATATGCTTAAGGCTGGCCCGCGAGGGCTCATCCCTGCCCGCAGCATCCCTGGGGCGCAGAGCATCCCTGCCCGGTGCCCCCCCAGCCCCCTGCGGTCCTGTCCTCCAGCTCAGGTGCTGTGCGCCTATGTCCTGTGTAGGGTTTTATCTAAGGGTAATGCCCCATTTCCCTGCCCATCCCTAATATCTTCCCATGAAGGGTTCAACCTGTCCCTGCTCCAAAGCTTTGGCTGATGGGATATGACCAAAGTGAAGAAATTTGTCCAAAAATGAATGTTTTGGGTGGTGTTTTCATCTGTCTGCTGCTTTTGGGGACCTTTTTTTTTTTTTTTTTTTTTTTTTTTTTTTCCTGTAACCCCATGGGCTAAAAAGTCCTTGCTTTTATGAAAAAAAAAAAAAATCATAAACCACAACTAAACCAAAAACTCCTTGACTCCAGCAGCTGAGGATTTAAGGGATCCTGTCCCTATTAGAAATTTAGGAACATTTTTGCCCCTTAGTAGCCACAGCCTCCAGGTGGGAGCCGCGTTTTTGCGGCACAAAGCAGTGAGAAACCTGGCTATGCGGGGTAGCGGCTCCCAGACCGATGTGCACACAAGACAGAAGGACTTTTTATTGGGGTGTATTTTTTTTTCCAAAGGACAGCTCAGTTGCAGGGATGGCTTGGATGCCCCCTGAGGAGCTGCGTGCCCATCTCCTGCCACTGGCTTTTTATACATGAAAACCACCGTACTTCCAGCAGGGCAAGACCCTCACCATCCAGCTGTTGTCCTGGGAGTTTTTCTGGAGCCAAACCCTCAGCTCTGGCCGTCATGGGATTTGGAGGTGCCAGCCTGGGGTTTTGTGTGGGTCAGGTGGGATCGGCTTCCCGGCTGTGCTGGCCGGGGCTTCGCCAGCTCCTGCTGGAGACGCCGCTTCCCCGCCCGTCATCGCGTGCCCTGGGGTTTGCGGTTACGTCCTCGGAGCCGTTTGATCCCTGAAGGCTGCAGCTGATCAAAGGGGCAGCTTACGGGAACGCGCCGCTGGGAGACTTCCTCCGGTGGTGCCAGGGGCAGCGCTGGGGAGGCGAGAGGCGAGGGATGAGATCTGTTAACTGCTGCGGCTCTGCTGCTCTCGCAGCCCGGGCAGGAGCCGGCTGATGGAGAGTTTTGAAGAAAAATAATAATGGGTGGCCTTGAGTTTCCCCTTCTTCACATAAGCACATTTAAAAAAAAATAAAAAATAAAATGAATTCCCACAAAAGCCCAACGCGCTCCTCAGGTTTGGGTTTTGCACATCAGTCGGGGAAGGGAAATGACGGCAAAAGCAGGGGGCACTGCCAGCCGGCTGCAATAGCCCCTTTCTTGTCCCATGTTTCTTTTGTTTTTTAGCATACAATTGAACTATTTTTCATTGTGCAGGGGAAGAAGGAGCTAGCGGTGGTGGCCTTGCCATGGTGGCCATGTGAAACCCTCCTGTTGGTGCACGGGGAGCACCACCAGCGTGGGAAGAGCTCGTCCCAGGTGGGTGCTGCCAGGTTGCGCCTTGGCTGCAGGCTCCCCCAAGGTCTCTGTAGGGCTGTACCCCAGGCTGGTGACCCTCCAAATCTTCCTGAGGGGCTTTTTGGCCCTTCTAGTGAATCGGGAGGCTTGTTGGCAAACGGGACCTATGTTGGGCATCGTTTGTGGAAGCTGGAACATCCTCAGGTATGGCTGCACCCAACCGTGTCACCTCGGGAGGGGTGGGATGACCTGTTTGGAGGGACCACCCTCCAAAGTGGGACCTTAGCAGATCCAGAGCATTGAACTGCTGAGCCCCAAACAGGTCCCATGGCCCTGGGTTGGGAGCAGGCTGGCAGGGAGCGGAAAGTCACCAGCATCAGAGCAGGCTGGGAGGTGGGTGGGTGATCCCACACAGGGTGCTGGAAGGAAACCGCTCCCAGGAAAAGGAGGAGGCTGTCAGGGATGATGCACTCTGCATGTCACAGTGAAATCAGGGAGGTTGTTTATAGGTGGCTCATTGATTAGGGCAGCCACACCGGGAGGAAAGGGCTTTCAGGAGTGACAGCACCCAGCCAGCTTTGGAGAGGCCTCAGGGAGAGCAGGAAGCCCCCAGATGACCGACATGCTTTGGAATGAGGTGTTTCTCTGGGTCAGTGCCTGGCTTTTGGGGGATGGCCTGAAGAGAAGTCATAAGTCTGTGCTGTTCTTTGGGGCCCCTTGGTAGGACAGAGCTGCTGCAGGCCCAGGAAGCCCCATGCCGATGTTGGGGACTGTGCTCTGCACCAAGGCAGGAGACAGCTCTTGGCTCGTAGACTTCCCCCCCCAAGGGTCTTTATCATTTCTGAGCTCCAGTTAGGCTTTTTCCACAGGAGAGGCTCTCAGATTTAATACGTTGGAGGTTTCAGAGAATCCCTTAAATGTTGCACAACCTCCTCCTAGGCAGGATGATTTTATTCCTTGGCTTCTTGAGCCAGACCCGTTCCCTCCAGCCAAGGCCTGACCTTGCTGCTGGCCATCGGGCTCCTGCAGTCAGTGCCTCAGAGCGACGGCAGCTCTTCCTTGCAGCCTGGAGGACACCAAGCAGATCTCCAGCCTCAGCGTGGGCAATGCCACGTGCCCGTGGCGGGGAACAACCAGTCCCCCAGAGGTCAGGAGGTGAGATCCCAGCTGGCGTGGATGTGGCTCACAGGGAGCTAGATCCAGCCGTGCCCGGGGAGCGTGCTGAGCCGGTGTGAGAGGCAGGCATGCAGTGTCTCAGAGTCTGCTCGTTTAGAAATGGTGCTCTTTTCAACGGTTCTGTTATCAGATGGAGCATTTCCTTCATCAGTGTTAATATCCATGTAGTGAAACAATGAAAGGGCTTCCTATCAGTTCCAAATAGGACGTGAAAAGCTCTCAGCGTTAAGAGTAGAGGATGCTGGAATAGGGCAATGGGAAACGCCTGAGTCACTGAAATGCCTCTTTGATTCCATTAGGCTGATATGTTCAAAAGGGAAGAAGAAAAAAAAAAAGAGAGAGTGGAGCTAGTTAATGATCTGAGAGACAGAGGGCAGGAAGGGCCAGCGCTTGCAGCGTGGTCCCTGCAGGGAGGGAGGGCACGGAGGGATGTGCTGGCACGGGCTCTGGAAAGCAGAGAGCACAGCGGGGAGCTGTGTGCAGTTTGTTTTCGGAGAGAGGGGAGGCTTGGCGGGGGAATACAGAAAGCTTTCACCCCCTGCCCCTTGTCCTGCTGGTGTGCTCCGGCTTTGTCCTTTCTTGCCCGGGCACTGCTGTGCCCATGATCATGTGCAGCACAGCCCGACTTTGCAGCATGGGGCAAGGAAATGGGTTGGGGCAATGTTGCCCAGCAAAAAATGGAAGGGCTGAATGTGCCCCCAGTGCTCTGTGCAAAAGCTGTGTGATGTGGTGCTGTATTTTTTCCACAATTCCTCTTTGCACTGGCAGACCTGGCTGGGACAAAGTTGCTGGATGGGAGCAGGGGGCTGCTGTTGGGCTTTTTTCAACAGCACTGGTAACACCGTGAGGCTCTCTCGGTTGCAGAAATTGAAAATGCCCACCCTGCGTGTGGGGGGCTCTGCTGTCAGTCCTGCTCCACTCCGGGCTGACGAGCTGCAAACCAACCTTTTAAATCACTCTGACTTAAAAATTCCTCCAAGTGCTGCTGTGGACTCAGGAGGGGAGAGGGAAAAGCTGCCTGGCAAAGCATCCACGGACACCAGCCACGGCAGGGAGCAGTGACCCTGCCCATCATGAGGATGCATGGCTGCTCGTGCTGGAGCCGTGTTTGCGGGCAGGAGCGAGGGGTTTGCAGAGGCTGGGCAGCACCTGCTGCACTGGGGCAGAGCAAGCAGGATATCCCGAGCCTGCAAAGATCCCTGGCCCACAGCGGGGCAGGCGGCCAGGGCGGTGTGGTTGCTGGCTGCTCCGCTGCGGGGAGTGAAGGGCTCGCTGCCCGGCCCCGCCAGCCAGGTGTAAACCCCAAGGCCACTGTACAAACACGCGGGCTCTGACATGTGCCAGGTCAGGGGCTGCGAGCACATTTGTTGTTGTTACAGGAAGAGCTGCGAATATTTTGGCCGTAACCTGTTTTCCCTCAGCCTTGTGAGCCAGCCCCAGCCTCCTGCAGGCAAACACCCCGTGGGGCACAGCAGCAAACGCCCCGCTGTCCTCCCTGCTGCATCCCAGGGGAATTTCCCGGTGAAAGGGGGTCAAAACTGCGAAGAGAAGGAGCAGGGTGTACCTAACAACCCCTTTCCTGGCTGTACATCCCCGTGCCTGCTCCCCGGGGAGGTGAGCAGCTCTCCGTGCCCGCTTGCCTGGGACCCCCATGGGGCTCCCCAGCACAGGGCTGCCCTTTGTAGCGCTGGGAGGCGATGAAAAGCTGGGGAGCCGTGCCAGTGCTGCCAAGAGCCCAGCACCGGGGAGGGCTCACACACAAAGGGCTGTCCTGTCTTCACACCTGCGGGGAGGCCGGGGCGCTGACAGCCCGGGGACGATGGCAGTGACAGAGGCATGTCACGAGCAGGTAGCGGCAAGGTGCTCGGAATGAAGGCGAGCAGTGAGGTGACAGGAGCGGGCCTGGACTCGGCCACTGCACCTGGGGATGGACCAGAAGGGATGGGGGAGGCCAGGAGGCTGCTTCTCCTCCTGTCCCTGTGGTGTTCAAGGTGAGGCAGACGTTTGGGTTTGCTGGGACGCAGCGTGGCCAGGCTGTTTTAAACCACCGCGGGAGGAATCGGTGCAGGCGGTGTGAGCATGGGCTGGAGGGGCTTTGGTGAAATGCTTGGAGCATTTCTTGGAAAAAATTCCCCTCCATCTCCCCATTCACGGGAAACACTCAACATCCCTTCAGTGGCGTCTCTCCGAGACCCGTCTCCAATCCCAGCTAGGAACTGCTGCGGGTTTCCAGCT
Organism: Aythya ferina; assembly: GCF_964211825.1. NCBI lineage: Eukaryota > Metazoa > Chordata > Aves > Anseriformes > Anatidae > Aythya > Aythya ferina. The sequence continues at coordinate 11,975,001 of NC_140306.1, forward strand.
GCTTTTCCCCCTTTTCAGGCAAAAAGACCCTTCCACGCCGGCATGCCGGTCCCTCGGTGGGGTTCTGGGGTCCTGCGGGATGGGGTTGGGGTTTCAGGTGTGCGTTCAGCGGTGTTTCCACCCCTCTCCGAGCCTCGGTGGGCTTCGGCAAGGGGAAAGCTTGGCCGATGGTGCCCTCCTGCGGCGCAGCGCTGTGCGGCAGCTCGGGGGCTGCTGGGGAGCCCCCTGGGCTGGGCAGGCGGGGGGTGCCTCCTGTATCCCCCCCTCCAAGCCTGGCAGGCTCTGGGGTGGCCACAACCCCTTGTTCTGGGGTGAGCAGCGAGGGCATGAAGGGATGGGGTGGTCCCGGGGGAGCCGGTCAGGGTGGGCACCCTGGGGTGGGCTCCACTCGGACCTCAAGCATCGTCCCCCTCCCTTGTAGCTCGGGCCCTGAGCAGGGGACAGCGTGTCTCTTTCCTGTCCCAGCTGGGAAGGGCTGGGTCCCCGCCAGCTTTCCTGTTTGTGTTCCACCCCGCTGCTCCCCGGCAGCCTGGCCCTCGCCCATCCAAGCCCCGCGAGCCCCATCCTGCCCTGTGGGATGGTGCTGGGCTGGGTGGGCAGCTCGGGACCCCGCTCTTCGTGTCCCTTGGGGGCCGTGTGGGCAGGAGAAGGGATGGGTGAGTGGCTGGGCTGCCCAGCCCTTTGTAGGGTCAGAGGAAGCCTTGTGAGCTCCCAAGTCACAGCCTCTGGAGCCCTAAGGGATGTGAGGGGTAGGTCCTTATCCTCCAGCAGGGTGTTGTTGGGGCAGGGGGAGGCGAGGTGCTCTGCAGCCCCTCTGTCAGGCTGTGCCAGCCCCTCCGTGGGCTCGCAGTGGTGAGAGATGCCTCCTGGAGCTGTCAGGGCATGAGGACAGAGGCTTCCAGCCCTGCCCCGCAGATGGGCTGAGGCAGGGCTGCTATCAAAGCAAAGCCCGGGAGCTCCCAGGATTAGGAAGTTAAGGGCTCGCATTGTTTTCCCAGGTCCAGAGGGGGTGGGTACCGGGCAGGATTAGTCTGGCAGAGCTTCCCAACCTGCTCCAAGGGGCACAATAAGACCTTGAGGAGAAGAAGCTGCGCCGATGACGGATGAGAGGCACGTCTCTCAGCAGCCTCTGCCTCCCGCTGTATGCGGGATGTGTTTGGGGCAGGTGTTGCTGCTTCGTGGCTCTGTCTCTGCCAGCAAACCCTTCCCTGTGCATCCCAACTGGTGTGCGGGAGGGCTCGGGGGTGCAGGCATCTCTGGGGCATGGGGAGAGGGGGTGGTGGGAGAGATCTGGGTGTCCCTCTGCTGCAGGCAGCCCCCCTGAGTCCCTGCATGTCCCCTATTCTAAATGGGGCTGAGCCCTTGCCTGCAGGCAGTGCCTGTTCACGGAGCACTAAGGTGCATTTCTTGCAGGCCAGCGGCCCCCCAGGCAGGTTTTTCTTCTCACATTATGGATTCTACAAGTGATATTTGGCCTAAGAGGACCTAAATGTCCTGTTGAATGGGGGGGGCTGCGGCAGAAGCCTGGAGGGCAGGGGGAGGTCTGGATGGGATGGGACTGGAGGGAAGAGGTGTGTGCAGATAAAAAGGTGATATATGCATAGGGGTTATTTTATTTAATTTTTTTTTTTCTTTTTTCTTTTTTTTTTTTTTTTTCAAATTGAAACAATTAGAAGCTAACACCCAAAGCCCCTGCTTTGCCATGTTGCTGCTCCCCAGTGTTCCCCCATCCCGGGAGACCTGCACCGGCTCTGTGGGGCTGCCGGGTGCTCCGGTGCAGCCGTACATGGTGTGGTCACACAAGGTGGCACCTCCTTCACAAAAATGTGTCCTTTGTGGGTGCTGGTTCAGGGGACCACAAGCTGGATGCAGCCCTGGCTGCAGGTGCTGCTTCCCCAGAGCACAAGGTGATGCTTTGAGCCCAGGGTCGCTTGCACAGGATTTATCCCAAAGCACTGTGCCTGCAATCGGTGTGCTGGCACAGAAAGGTGGTGGCAGTGCCGGTGGCAGTGGGGTGAGGATGTGCCCCCTGTCCTGCCACCGGTCCCTGCACAGAAACAGTGCCGGGGATGCCTGGAGCTGCTTTGGAGCTGATTCTTTCTGTAAAGAGGAAAAGGGGAAGGAGGGAGGAGAGGCCTTTTTGTGTCCCTTCCATCACTGCAGCAGCCATGCTCTTCCTTCTGATTTTTGCTGAAGCCTGGATCACCAGGAGCCAAATTGAAGCGAATAAGTGTACCTGAGCAGAGCTGGGAGGTCAGCCAGGCAGAGCCAGGGGCGTTTGGTGCAGGGAGCTGCAGGGATTGCCCAGCTCCCTGCTGACACCACAGCTTCGCCCAGCAGCATACAGCGCCGGCCTCATTCCCTCGTGATAGCTCATGGCTTGTGATAACGCATGAAGTGGGGGGGAACATGAGCACATGCCAGCACCCAGCTCCTCCACCATGGCTCACCCGTGGGCTTAGCACCATCCTGCGTGTGGCTGGGCCCCGTGGGGCAGGCCTGAGCCATGCCTGGGTGCTCCCAAGCTGCTGGCACAAGGCAGAACGACACCGCAGAGCCTGCCCGAGGCCTCTGCCCTGCCCACAGCTGGCAGCGCATGACCTGCAGTGCTGCAAGCCAGGCCGAGAGCTGGAGACACTCAGCACACCTCGAAGCAGGCCGGGATGGGTTGGGGGAGCTTGAGGGGGGCATCTCCCACCCGGCGTGGTCCCGGGGAGCATCCGGAGCATCCGTTAGGCTGCGGGGCCAAGCCCCAGCCCGTGCCGGGTGGCGTGCTGTGTTTGTGAGCCCCCCCCTCGTGCTTGCGGTTGACCAGAGCGCTGAAATAAGCCCGGCCGGAATTGGGGCACGGCTCTGTATCCTGATGTGGTGAGCAGCTCCCACCGGCGAGGGTGCGGGGGGGCAGCCCCTCGGGGCGGCTGGCGGCAGCGGGGACGGCGGGGCTTGGCACGAGGAGCGCGGCAGGGCCCCCCGCCAGCGCCCGGAAAGCTCGGGCTGGCACTAACGGAACTGTGATAAAAATGAACGTGAGCAGGACAGCAGCGCGGGGGAGATTAATGCCTGATTGTCAGAGGGGAGGAAACCCGGGCGGACAGCGCTCACCCAGATACTGGAGCGGGCTGGGGGGGGGGGCAAGGGGGGCAGGTGCTGCTTTTCCCGGTGTTGCTCCATGTGTAGATCTGCATCCTGCCGTGTGGCCTCCATGGAGGGACGAGGGGATGAAGGGTGCGTGCGTGGGCCTTGTCATCCCCTGTCCATAAATCCCCCACCTCTGCCCCTCCATATGGGCCTAAGCAATATCAGCAGTGCTTGCACATCTTTTGCGTCCCTGCCCAGGCCATGTTTGCTGGGTGCTCCCTCGCAGCTGCCCAATTGTTTCCCATCCCCAAAGCCCTAGGGAAGGCTGTTGGCTGGAGAAAAGTGTTGGCTGGAGAAAAGTGCAGTAGCAAAGCCCCCTCGTTATTGCCATCAGCTGCCCTGGCCTTGCCAGCAGCACCTGCCTGTTCAGCACCTCCTGCAGCTCCCGGTCCCCTGGTGCCACAACAGCTTCTGCCAGACCCCACACCCCCCAGATGCACAGGTACAAGAGGCCCTTGAAGGCCCTGTTTGCTCCATCACCCCCACTGATGCTTTTTGTCCCCAGCCCTTCTTTCCCAGCCACTCTCTCGGTGACAGTCACCTCCGACAAGTCCCGCTCTCCATCCCCTCCAACAAGACCACCCGAGCTTCCCCTGGCTTCAGCTCTGTGCTGACCCAGCCAAGCAAGGAGGTGGCGAGGCCACTTCAGGAGCTGTCCCCGCTTGTCCCCTCGTGTCCCTTCGGCGAGCTCCAGCCCTGCCAGCGGCAGGGACAAGCGTGGGCTTGCAGGGACACCTGGTGGCTGCCAGCCTCACTGCGTCCCCGAGGCTGGGACGGGGACCCCGGCGGGACAGGAGGTCCTTCGGGGGGCTGCAGCACCCTCGGGGCTGTAGGGGCCCGATCCTGTCTCTGGGCAACTCGGTGGGGAGCTGGGGAGACCCTCGGGGTGCACGCTGCAGAGCTTCACTTGATGGATGGCACCCCCGAAGAGGAGCCATGGCTCCTTCTTTTCTGCTGTAACGAGGGGAAATGAAGGCTTATTAAACCAAGGGAAACAAAGGGAAATTGAAGTCTGCTTGCAAATTATTAGGAAAAAGCAAGGAAGAGAGTTTTGGTGTTGCCCTCCGGTAGATTTGTTGCCTGTTTGTAAAGCTGCTCGGTTGGATGGAGACCTGGTATCCCAAAGGCACAACGAGTTCCTGTCCACTCTGCTCCTCCGGCACAGGGATGTCACAGGGCCGAGACTGCAGCAGCTTTGTGGCTGGCCTGGGGCACTGCCTGGCCTGTGCCAGCAAAGGCAGGGGGCACTGCGGGTGCAGGAACCGGCAGGGACAGGGCAAGGAGGGAGGGCAGGGAGCGGGCAGATCAGTGTGGGTGCACCTGGGACATCCTCTTCCTCCCCTCCCTCTGCTCCTTCCTCCTAGGGATGGAGCTGGTGGCTGCTTGTGCTCTGCCCTCCTGAGACAATGCTCACCCCTCGTCCCTGCTGCTAACCCAAACCATGTGGCTTCGGTCTTTCAGCACCTCCTCTCTAAATCCTCCTCCTCAGGCCCTTCTGGATGCCCCCAGCTTGTAAGATCTCGCAGAGGTACCAAAGTTTATGAAAAAAAATAATTATAATAAAACATGCTGACTTTACCAAAGAGATGCTGAGCATCACCTTCCCTCTTCCTCCTCCAAACTGCTGCCACCAAGAGGCTGCTCCGTGAGCACCGAGCATGAGATTTTCACTCTGGCGGCATATTTGGGGTGCCAAGGTCTCTGGTTGTGGCTCCAAGCCCAGCAGGACATGGACTCCCTCCAGTCTGGACCAGTTCAGAGCCAGAGGGTGAGAAGTGCCAGGGCCCCCGTGCCCTGACTGGCGTCTTCCTCTCTCAGTGAGGACATGCAGTGTGGCTCCTGCTCTCCCCGTGTGCTCACTGCTTCTCTGCTGCCTTTCCCAGTGTGCTGGGAGGCATTAGCAGGGGCTCCTCTCTTTTAAATATCCCACGCAACACTGAACATCTCTCTGAGGCTGCTCCTAGCTCGGGGCGGCGTTTTGCAGCCTGCCCTGCACGTGCACAGCACAGCCGCATCCCTGCTGGCCAGGCGATGCTCTGCACCCGCGGCTCTGCTGCACAGCCCACCAACACGCAACACACCAACACCAACACAGCCCGTGTCCCCACGAGGAGGACACTTCCCTTGTCCTTTGGAGTCCCTGGAGTGGCGGTGGCTTTTTGGGAATGTTGGGAGGGGATGGGCACCATGCCAGGCCACGCAAACAGCATTTGCTGGGGATGTTTCTCAGCTGGAGCCGTTGAAGATGGGTTTGTCCCACGATGGCAGGCAAGGCCCGTGCCATCCTGGCTGAGCTCCACAGCCTCCACGTGCATGTTCATGGCCCTCGGGAGGAGGCAGCGCCTCCAAGGCACGACCCAGAGCTTGGCACATGATGGCATCGGGGCCAGCCCGGGGGGCTCAGGGCCGGTGGGGGGTCTGCGGTGTCCCTGGCGGGGTGGGCAGCCTCCAGCAGGTCTGGAGAGCCGAGCAGCCCCAGAGGAGCTCCCAGGGCCGGGGAAGTTTCCTGTTTGCTGCCCGCGCTGAAGCATCGGCCCCGCAACCGCTGCCGGGCTCGCGCTTCCGGCCGGGGCTCCCGCCCGGAGCCCCCCTGCACTATCAGCTCGCCAGATGCCTTTTTCAGGATACTGTGGTAAAACTGTGCCGGGCAGGCGCTGTCATTTGGGGTTTTCTCTCGTGTCAGCCTCGAAGACAAATTGGGCGAGGAGGAGCAAGAGGGGAAAGAAAAAATAAAATTTTCAAAAATAAAAATAAAAATATAAAAAAATAATAATGATAAATAGAAGAAAGGGAGACGCCGGCTGCCATCCGCCGGTGGCGTGGCGATGGGTCCCCCAAGCGGCGTGGTGGCAGGATGGGGTGTCCGCCATGGCGGCACGGCCTCCCCGGGTGCTGTCGGCCCCTAGTGGCGGCGATGGCCGCGTGGTGTCATGGTGGTGCTGCAGGCCCCACGGGTCCCAGCAGCGCCACGGGGCCTTCTGCCTTCCCTCCTGGTCTGGATGTGGCCTCCAGGTGCTGCCACCTCCAGAACGTCATCCTCCATTGGGGTGTCATCCTCCACCAACACATCGTCCTCCACCAACACATCGTCCTCCACCAGGACATTGTTCTCCACCAGGACATCGTCCTCCATCATGATGCCGTCATTCCTCATCCATCACCCTCCAAACGGACGTGGCCCACCCTGCCGTGACGAGGGGGCAGGAGCACCGTGCAGCTGCCTGTCCCCATGTGGCACCCAGCAGCACCCAGACAGGACGGGGTGCCCCAAAGCATCTGTAGTGCCCTCCTGGCTGCTGCTCTAGGGCCTCCTGCTGGTGTTGGGCATCTGCCATACCGGGCAGACTGGGAGGTGGTGGTGGGAGGGCAGCAGTGACAGTGCAGGGACTGCTGAGCTGTGCGGGGGGCTGTCAGAGACACTGTGGGGCCAGGGGACCCACAGCACTGGCACAAGCGTGGTTTCCACCCTGGGAGAGCAGAGAGAGCCTGGGAGAAGATGTCCCTGGGGACCCAGAGGTGCAGAAGTGCCAGTTGTCCCACAGCCGGTGTGAATGGTGGCACTGGGGACAGTGGGGACAGCAGGGACCAGCGGGCAGCACGGGCAGCCGTGCTGAGCCAGAGACCCGAAATCATGGCTGCTCGCTTTCGCCAGCAAATCTTGCATTTGTGTGGTTTCCTTTTCCTTCTCCTACGTACTCCTTTTTCCTTCTCTCTTCATGTTGTTCCCTTTCCCGTGGAGGCAAATTTCAGCCCTTCCAACCTTTGGGTTCCAAACTCTGCGCAAGAGCAAAACTAATCAGGGAGTCCCAGCAGGGCTCAGCATTAATTACCCGTGAGATGCTAATCTGCTGCAGGGTCTCGAGTGCTCCTTCAGCCGAGCCGTCCTTTTCCTTTTCCTTCTGCTCTGCAATTCCCCTGGCAGCTGCCTGCCGACTCCCCACAGCCTCCCCAGGCAATTTGTGCTGAACAAGATCACGAGCTAAATTCCTAGCCCAGAAAAGCTCCCGTGCAGAGCAGCAGGGACAGAAAAAAGCCCAACCCTGCTGCAGCCTCTGTCTGCTTCCAGAGGCAGCAGAAGGATGGGAGTTGTCTTCTCCATCAGCCAGAGCTTCTGCCCCAGATTCCCCATGCCCCCAGGTCCCAGGTTAGACGGCCTGAATGTAGCTGAAGGAAATAAGACAGGGAATCCTCGTGCCTGGATTCCCCGGTGGCAGTGCCTTCTTGCCTGCCCGGTGCTGGCTGTGACGTTCTGGGAACCTTCCTGGCTCCAATTCCTTGCACTTTTCCTTGGAAAGCAGCAGCTGGAGTTCAGGTGGATCCCGAAACCAGCCAGAAATGGTGCCAGCGAGGTCAGCCTGTCCTGGCTGGAGGCCTGCTGGGTGGGCTGTGGTGGCAGAGGTGACACCGGCAGAGGCAGAGGTGGAAATGCTGAAGGATGAAGTGGTTGCAGGAGGAAAGTAAGTGCACCCTGAGCTACTTGGAGTAGAGACTGAGCTCCCCGATGGCTTTGCTGAGGGGGACGCTGTGGGGCTGCCCATCCTCAGTGGGACATGCGCCTGGAAGGGGACTGCTTCTCTGCTTCTGGCTGGGGTCTGAGCAGGGAAATCATTTTGAAACCTCCTTGGATGTTTCTAGGGTTTGTCCAACCCAGCCACAAGAGAGAGATTGAAGTCGGATTCCCTTGAGCCCTCAGAGATGAGGGAGAAGACAGCAGGGGCTGGACAAGCTGCCAGGAGAAGCATCCTGCCAGGATCAGGCACAGGCAGAGTGCAGGGACATCCCCTGCAGCCCGCCGGTCCCAAGGGATCTGTGTGGTGACAAGCAGCACATGAGGGGCACCTGATGTGCCGCAGGGGTTTGGAGGGTCACAGGTGCTGAAAGGCCCCCTGCTCATTCACACACATGGAAATAAAACCCAGCCTGGCTTTTCCAGCCTTAATGGTCCTGATTTCTCAGCAGGACTTGGCAAGGGCTAGCCACTGGGGGGCGAGGACCCTGTAGAGCCACAGCCCTACATGCACTGGGGCTATTGCCAACCAAATTAGCCCTTTTTCTCCTCCCCCACCCCTTAGGTTGAGGGCTGCAACCTTTAACTTTGGAGGAGGTAAACAGCTGCAGCCCTAATTGGCCTGTTTGCAGCCATCAGCTGCTGCTGTTTCTCTGCCTCTCCTTCAGCTCCTGGTAGGTGGTGTGTTTTTTTTTCCTCTTTTTATAGTGTATTCTCAGGAGTCAATTTGCAGAGATCCAGAAATTGCTCCAGTTTCTGGGTCACTCTGCTGCTGAGTGCTTGTTAAAGGGTTCCCCGGGGTATGTGCTGGTGCAGGCTGTTTTCACAGGCTGTGGAAATTCAGCTGCCCCGCTGTGGGGCTGCATGCTCTGGGGCACGGGGTGCCTCCTTACTGGGGGTCCCCAGCAGCCATGGAGGCTGCAGGTACAGAGCCTGAGGACCTCCTGGGAGGACACAGCTCACCCTGGGGGTGTCACAGTGCGTGTCCCATCCTATTTCACAACCCAGTTGAAAAGTGTGTTGTATTAATGGATGCATCAGCCTGGTTTACCTGGGGCTGGGTGCAGGAACACAGAGTCTGCCTCTCTGGGGTCTTCTGAACACCCCACAAGCCCTCACCGAGCCCCAGAGTGGGGACATCCCGGGCCACCCGCCCTCTGTCACCCTCCCCTATGTGTGAGCAGCTCTGGGGGCACTGAACAGGCTCTTGGCACAGTGCTGGGGCATCGGGTGCCCGAGGAGGGCAGCAGAAAGGAGCTGCAGAGGGAGGAGAGAAGCCTCTCTCCTCACAGCAGCTGCTTTATTTTCAGCCCCTGGAATTGGGGCAGCTCTCCTTGGGGACCGGAGGCCTTTTATTCTGGGGCTGCCTGCGCTCATCCCTATTTATAGCTGGCATCTCTACAGCTGCAGCCTCCGTTAACAAGCGGGATCTGAAGCTGCCCAGCAGGCACAGGGGCTGAGCTGTGGCGTTGATCAAGAAATTGGGAGAGGGACGGAGAGGCGTAACATCCCACCGTGCCCCTTGGCACTGCTCAGGCTTCTCGGAAGCCAGGCAGAGGGGGATCGGGGCAGGAAGGGGGAAAGTGGGAAATTAAGGATGCCTCTGGGATCAGCGGGGTGCTCACTCTTCTCCTTCCCCCTTGCTCCCAACAACCCCTGCAGGGGATGGGAGAAGCAGGGATCTAGGCAAGGTGCCCGCTCGCCCATCCTGCTGTGGGGTGAGGTTTGTGGGCACTGGGACAGCACAGTGGGTGCCTGGGCCTGCAGCAGAGCACCCCGCTGCTTTGGAAGCTCTGTGGCCTGGAGCAAAGGGCTTTCCTACTGACTGTAGGAAGAGCAAAGCACCCCAGAAGAGCTTGAGTTAGTGTAAGGATAGCTCTTACCCGAGATAACAAGTGAGAATGCTCTGGTCTGGTCTGAAACACCACGCTCCTTGCTCTGGGAGCCCTGCTGGAGGTGCCACGGGGGCTCTTTGACCCCCCAGCACTGTGACCACCATGGGACTGACACCTTAAGGTGGGAACAGAGGGGGTCAGGGTGCTTTGGGGTCTCTGTGGGATCTGGATTTGTTTGCTCAGCCAGGGAGGATTTTCCTGCTGCCCCTGAACACCCTGAGGTCACAGAACTCAGGCTGAGGGTGGTGGTGGTCCCAAACCCTCAAACAACCCTGCTGCAAGGATTTGGCTGCCGAAGGTTTGATTGATCAGCATCCATGGATGCTTTACAGGCTCCCAGCGATGCCAAAGCCCACTCAGGCTGAGAAGCCCTGAGCCAAAACCCTCCTCGTGCCCCTGTCCTGTGTGCCTGGGCTCTGGGGCTGGCCCCAGCCTGGGAAAGCCCCGGGGCAGGCAGTGAGGCTCCAGGTAATTAGGGAGGAGGAAGCAAGACTTCAAAGCGGGGCCAGGTGCAGTCACCATAGGGATGGTGAGGCTGCAGGGCTCTCCTTCTCCCTGCCTTGGCCCCTTCCTGCCCAACATCATTTAACGAGGGCAGCAGGTAGGTGCTGTTTCCTACGTGACTGAAATTATCAGGGAGTTGCATGTGGTTGTAAACCCTCCCTCCCACTCGGAGGTGAGCAGAGAAGGGCTTCAGTGGTGTTTGATTTGAGGCAAAACCTCTTTGAAATGGCTGCAGGACCAGCTGCACCTCTGAGGCTTCTCCCAAAAACCTTCCCTAAGCTTCCCCTGCCTTTGAGTTAGCGTGAGCGTGTTTGGCTGCAGCAGCTAGAGGCAAGGGCCTTGCTTCTGGGAGGATGCGGTGAACCTCTGGGGCAAAGCGCAGGATTGATCCTCCTGCTCCTCACTGCGGCAGAAAAGCATCCTGACCAGGAAGCAGGAATGGGCTACAGCCTAATTCTGGTTGCTTCAGGTCTCCTGCACTCCCCTCCTCGTTTAGTAAGTCAGGACAGGAGGAACCACTGATCGAACCCGTATTACCTACAAGGAAAGTCACTGCTATTTGGGCAGCAGCTGCCAGGGACAACGTCAAGCAGGACAGGTTTGTACTTTGCATGCCGCCTTCTGCTTCCTCCCTCCCCTGACAGCAGGGAGTAGGGATAAGGGCAGCCGGAGAGATCTGCACTGCCCACCCCTCACATAGGACTGAGGTGGTGTAGGACCTGCAAAAGCAATGTGCTTAGTGGATGGTGCAAGGGGAATTCTGTTGGTCTGGATGTGACAGGGGCAAGGGCTGGTCCTGCTATCTGTGAATCCTACACAATTCCTTCTAAATAAGCAAAAGACTGCAGAGGGGCAGGGACACCCAGCACCTCTGCACCAACCCATCAGCCTCCCCCCCACCCCAAGCCCAACATAAAAAGGCAAGGCAGCGGCGGTTTTATTTCAAAGTAGAACAAAGGTGTCTTTAATTCTTTCTGGAGATGCAACATTTGGATTTGCCATGTGTCTGTGCTCAGACTAGCTGTTTGTGTGCGTTTAGTCAGGGCACATCTGTACAGGGAAAACCAAAAGCAGGAGACTATTTTATAACCAGGCCCAGTCTCACCTCTGGTAACAAAACCCTGTTACCCAGCCCAACAGCATGACAGCGTGGTCCCTTGCACAGCAAATGTTGCTGAGCAGATAGCCTCTAGAGAACAAAATCTAAAAATAAAACATACTCGCAGGTATTTTTCACGGCAACTTTTTTTCCCTAATTTTGCTGGGATGGAGTTTTGGCTCAAAGTGAATCCAGTCCCAGGCTTCTCATCTCCCTTCACCCGACCGCTAAACCGGAGCGTTACAGTGCGTCAAGGATGTTGTCAATTTTGGTGACCAGATCCTGGCGCTTGTTGGAATGCATCTTCTCGTTCTCAATGTAGGTGTCCTTCTTGAGCTTGCCAGCTACCAGCCGCTCGGCTTCAACTGAGGACTTGAGAACGAGCTCCTTGACCTGGCTGTCCAGCTTCTGAATCTCACTTACCTTATAGGAGTGAGAAAGGAAAGGAATATGAGAGGAGAAAACAACTACAACAACAAAAAAATACATTCTTAAGTGAAGCTGAAATAGAAGAGATGATTGAGCTGGAGCAAAAGATGAAGTCAGTGCTAAATGGAAATGTCTCCAGTCCCTGAATATTGTCTCCTGAGCTGCTGCCTCTTTCTGCCATCACATTGAGGAACAGCTCATGAATGGATAATTAAGCAGCGCAGATAAAGTGGCTCTGAGGACCCAGGAGCCATACTGGCAGGAAACAGATGCAATGACTGTTAAAGAGTGCTTAATGATGGATTTTAAAGGCTTTAAGCTAAATCACAACTATGACAGCTGGAAGATGTGCCCCTGCAGTTAATGTTAATGGTGTGTGAGAAGCAGTGCTATTAAAGACAGAGCTACTCCTAGAGATAACAGATTAAGAAAGGTGTCTGTTGGTTGAATGGACCTTGGAGATTAAAATGTCCCCTGCTCGGGGTTAGGTGGCTGTTCCAGGTAAGTGTTGAAATGGAGTGGATGGAGGAAAGGACAGTGGGTGTGCTCACTCTGTCACAGCTTTCAACACGGTGCAACAAAATACCCCCTGAGGAGCATCGTGTTACTAAAAATCTGTCAGCACCAAATTCACACATGCAAGAAAGTAGGAGATTAGGGAGAAGATTTTGGTTTGGCTGGTATGAGTAGCAGCGTCAGAACTGATAATGTGTTGATAGTTCCTATTTTTGCCCACGTGTCACTGCCATGAGCTCAATACCAAGCATCAGGACTTTGTTACAAAAATGTTAACCTGTACCCATGCAGCAGGTTTTAGGGGCTGTTTAAGAAACATTGCGAGCAGCTGTTTTACCAACAGCACTTCCAGGGCTGCAAAACCAAGATTACTGCAAATAGGAAAAGAAAAAGCTGATCTTCACACCCTCAGGCAGGGATCAAGGTACTGAGGGGGAAGGGCAAAGATGCAAGCTGCGGAAATTAAACCTTAAATTAAGTTGCCTAGAATATTTAACAGCCAAAAGCAGGAGAACTTAAAACAAAGAGTAAAATCTTACTTTATCACATAAGTCAGAGCCTTCTGTCTTCAGTTTAGATTGCAGAGCAGCTATTTCATTAGCCAGGGCCTTGTGCTCGGTCTCCAAAGACTTCTTGCCACTGTTCAGGGTGGAGATGTCTCGTGACTGCTTGTATTTATTCACTGCTTCATCGAAATGACGGTACAGCCCAAGCCTCTTGTTTACCAGAGTAAGCACTTGCTCTGTGATGCAGGCAACCTTCATCCTAGCTTCAGCAGCTGGATCCTAGAATAGGACAGAAGAGACCCAAGCAGTAGTACCTTTGATCTGCATCAAGCCGTGCCTGCAATCTGCCACACAACTATTACAGAAACTGCACCCTTTGCGATTTAGTCAACTGACAGCAATTAGGCAAATGGCACAAGGACTGACTAGGGCAAGTGCCTTGCAAATTCATCCTAGCCCATCAAATAGCTTGACGAAAGGTAAGTAAAAAACATTGCAGAATGAGAATTGCAGATGTCCCCATTTATTAAAGATAAATTCCTTTTTATCTGAAGGGCAAAACTCAGATTAGTCATAGTACACCAATTCAAGCCCTGCATGAGTATCAGCGCTCAGGTAGCATAAAAACTGGGCTCCATTTAAATATCTAGCAGGGTACACGATCCCCAGAAACATTCAGGGAGAATTATTGGCATGAAAAATCTCCAACCATCAACTGAGTAATCTATTAACATTCCTAAAGGTTCTTCCTCATGCTGTACCTTAGTGATGGAGAAATCCAGCCTCACGTAGACAATCACGGTGAAGAACAAGATGTAAAAGGCTCCGACCACCAACAGAGGTTCCTGCAGCATCAGTATTTTATTGAAGGTGTAATGAACCTAGGAGAGAAGTTCAAAACACTGAGCAGTGATCCATGTTACTACAGGGGAGAAATCCTCAGGCAGCAGCAGAACTGGCTGCGTGGTTCAGGTTTTTATTTCTGAAGCCATGGATGTTTTGACCACGACAATGAATAAGGGAGGCCCAACTGGTCATGTTAAGCATGCGGAGAGGCCACACTCACCACTATGTCTTGGATGTGCTGCTCCACCAGGTTGCTCTTGTGTGCCACTATAACCGGGCGTCCAAAAGTGTCCAGGTATGTGTAGTGAAGCTCGTCTGAAGCACGATTGATCTCGTAGGGGCTGTCCACATGGATATTCCTGTGGATAAAGCCAGGCAGCCGTGTATGATTCCACACTGACTGAGGTGATGTAACCTAGCACTTGGCCAGCCAACTGCAGCCTCTAGCACAAGGCCAATTATGCGGTTTGAACACCACTCGAAAAGGAAGCAAAGCTGTGTTCCAAGGTCTCCTCTACATGCATAGTCATGATGTTGTTTCACTGTCCGCAGGCCACTAGAGCAGGCAAAATTGCCACCAACACAGCATCTTCTGCAGTAACAAGGCAGGAGTAATGACACTTACTTGGCACCTTCTGGCAGGACGATCTTGACAGTCAGAGAGTCCGTAACTTGCTCATCGAATACATGGTCGACAAACCTCATTTTCAGAGCATACTGATCACCTAGGAGAATGAAGACCAGAGGGTGGTTACAATTCCGTGAAGAACAAGGGCAACCTTGAAGCTCAGCTCCTAACAGAAGCAAAAGCAGAATTTGGATGGATACATCGGGCAGCAGGGGGCACTAGCTCGCTAAACCTGTATTTTAACCAGATGTCTGCAAGAACCTGAAAGAAGCACAGAAAAGAGGGATGGATTTCCATATTCTAGAAATAATTCCTAGCAACTGTTGTTGCTAAGGTGCAGTGTACCATGGGCTTGAATTCTTTACTGTACAGCAACCACCTTTAAACACAGAGACAAAGGTTTCTTACTCCCTTCCCCTGTAGCACCCACCGAGATTGTAGAGGTATTCGTAGCTTGGCAGGTTATAGCCAATGATGTAATGGGTTTTCCAACCCCCAAAAAGCGGGAAGCGGGGACGGATCTCCATCTCTACGGAGTCATCCAGGACAAGGAGGTGGCTGGTGGAGATGTTTCCAATCTCATCTCTGTAATAGACGTCCTGAGCAGCAGCCGGGAGAATGGTCTGCGTGGAGAGAAGCAATGGTCAGTGCACCACCACAGAGTTATTTCCACTGGAACTGGCAGAAACTGTAACAGCTGTTAAGCATCAAGAAAACAGAGCTGCCACATGAGGGACAACAAAATGGCCATTCAGTTTCACTGAGTGGTAAAATTGTGCTATTAAAAGTGACTGGCCACAGAATTGACTGCCAGTACGAAAATCACCTGGCCTCTAAGTGGATGTGGAAAATCAGCACTTTCTCCAGCCCAGTTCCAAATATACCAGACAGCAGGGGATTTCATCTCACCCGCCAGGACTGCAATTCTCTTTTCACTCCAGCCCACTGCTCCTAGATCACTGAGCTTGCTGGCTTCACACTCAGCAAAATGAGATTTCTGTTTGGCTGCACCACCTTAGAGAATTACAACAATCAATCCTGGAGGCCTCAAGCAGCGAGGAAGGTTTTGGTTCCGATGGAAACAGAAATGCATTTCATACCTGGCTAGTAGAGCCACAGCTTTGTCTTGTCGAGTGCTTTGTGAGCAAGGAATGAATGGGTGAGTTTCCAACTATTACTGTTCAATATGGTATGATAGAAAAGGAAACTCTGGAAATATGAGGGTAAGGAAAGGATGAAAGGCCCTTGTAAAGTGGAAACACGAAAGCAGAGCTGTCAGTGCAGAGAATCAAGGAGTTTAAGGAGTCTCCCTGAGGCTGGAGAGATGACAATGTGGAAAAACACTACGTGCCCTGGTATATATGGTTTCTTTGGCCATCAGATGCAGGAAGGCATATAACTTCTTACTTCTACCTCCAAAAGCCACTTCTGGCTTTTTGGTATGATCCTTCTCTGAAAACAGGTCAGCGCTTTAATCTTCCTTTATTACTTGGGTATGGTAGAAGAGGACAACTGTATTCTTATTTTTCTTTTTAATCCTTAAGGGGGAAGCCATGGTAAAAACAAGTAATGTAAAATGCCAACCTTAAAAGACTTAACGGAAGAGATCCCGCTGTCTGGCTGTCTCTGGTAGTCGTATCTGGAGAAGGGCCCTTTCAGCACTGCTCCCGTGTGCTTTAAGTCAACCGTTTCTTCAACGGCAATGTTCCCCCAGTGAGACACCTCGATGACTCGGGTCATGCTGGTGATGGTCAGGAATGGACTGTTGTTCTCGTAGTGCACCTTCAGAGTGTCCTAGCAAGGAGAAAAGGTAACTTATTAGCCCCGAAGTAAGGAGCAACCTCTCCTCCCAATTATGGGTCTCCATGTCCCCAAGAGAAACTTCCCTGACAAACTCTGCAGAGAACTCTGCATGGGAAGCCTTGAGCCACCCCAAAACAATTCACGCAGGACACCGGAGACCATGGTCACAGGTCACATCCTGCACGTCTGGCAGAGCTGTAACGGTGAGGGGGGGATAGAGATGCATTTCTTCCCCCACTGCAAATACAGCCCTGGGAGAACCATGCTTGGTTTGTTCTGTGGGCACCAGGCAGCAGTCAGTACTGTTGGTACTTGAAGCACCTTGTCAGGGCACACATTCCCAGCCTGAAAATGGGCTGACCCAGACTTATTTGCAATTCTTACAGCAAAGCCTCTGCTTTCCATCCACCAGCCTCTGAGATTCAGGTGCGATGTTTGCGTGACGCTCACTGCAGAGCCACGACCTGTCTGTGCGGACGTTTACCTGGCTGTAGGGAGGGATGTCCTTGAAGGGGCCATACTCAATCATGTCTTCTGTGCGGGAAGGGTTGCCCAGCTTGGTGTAGCTCTCCACATTCCTGGAGGCCAGCTTGACCCGGGTTGTTTGGGTCTTGGTGAAGTACGGCGAGTAGAAGTAGTGATTTCCTTCAAAGACCACAAACTGCTTCTCGCTTTGGGTGATGTGGGTGGGGTAGGGCTGCAGGACATGTGTGAAAACCATTTCAACAGACACGCGCACCTTGCCTCCTGGTGCCAGCGGAGATGGCAGCTTCACAGAGAAGAATTTTCCACTAGAAGAGAGAACAGGTAAGTCACGTGAGATCTCCCTGAGAGAGCGATCAGATCCAACCCCTGCGAGATCCCCTGTGGCTGGGAACTCTTCTGGGATTCTGTGTCGTGTATACGGTGTGCGATAGCAGCCACTGATGTATTTGCTCCTCAGAGGCCTACAGATGTCTTATCAGAGCGGGTGTGTTTATTCTTGATTAAGGAAGCAGGACAAGAGGCAACACAGGGCAAAATTGTTCAGGCACAATTACAGCCTTTGCTTCACAAAGACACCTGGGTCCCATTTTGGAAATGGAATGGTGACATGCTGCCCTCCCTTCTTCTGCATTTATAAAGCATGTTTCAGCAGGGTTTTTCCATTCTTTTTTCAGACGACAAGAGCAATGAGAATCAGAGGAAGCATGTGCGAATGCTTAGAAGACAAATCAAACATTTTAAGCACGAGTTCCCACAAAATCTGTTTATTCTCAGCTTTTTGCCCATAGGAGCTGAAATTAAGGTACAGTCTGAAAATAAGCACGGCTTTGGACTGAGGTACTACAGCAAGGGCTGAGGTTTCACCAAACCAGTAATTATGCAAGAGATGGACCAAGGTGATGCAAGCAAAGGACTTCCAAGCCATGCCTGATGGCCCAGGAGCAGGATCACGTGAAGCCTGGCCCATCTGAGCAAGGTAACTGCACTGTTACATTAACTCCTTAACATTCAGCAGCACCACGCTTCCAAGCCACTTTAAAAGCACCTTTTATTTCTCAGCAATCATGGCTCATAAATACGTGCCTGCCCAGGCTTACAACATACGCACAATATCTGAATCTTGGAAAAGCAGAGCCCCAGGCAAAAGCCAGCAAAAGCTGCTCCTGCAGCAGGGACCAGGCCAGTGCTGGGCACAGCACCCAGCACCCCGGGACTCCCTGATATCACGGACTAAGAGCAGTGATTTGGGGACACAGCCAAAGAGCACTTATCTCTCTGTCATCGTCACTGCCAATCATTTGAGGCCCCAGATGGTGGCAATACGGAAGAGCATGACTGTAGCTATAATGCTTTTCTCACCTGCTGTCCCTTAATGAAGGAACAGGACATTACTTAAGGCAGAAAGTACAAGAGATTGAGCACAGCTGAACCCCCTTAAAGGCAGCTGAGCTGCACTTAAGAAAGACACTGTGGGCCTTATAGGGCTTTCTTCTCACTTGCAGCCTTGGGTGGCTGTGGGAAGCAGGTATGTGCTGCTTGTGTTTGGCTCAGTGCATTTAGATCTAAAGCCACGTATTACCTCCCAAGGAAAGAGCATCAGAAGGAGGGGAATGACTGCTTCTAGGGCATTTTGGGCTGCAGGAACTGGGCTTGGCTGCTTGTGTGAAGTGTGCTCCCTGGCCTTGCAGCACCCTTGGGTGCAGCCTGAGTACAGACTGATCTTTTCAGGAACAAGGGACTCGAAGAATCTGCAGGTACGCAGGACTATGGAATACTTCTACCCTGCCCTGAGGAAGATGTTGCAACACAGACACACAACTCCATGTACTGACCTCAGGGGGTGACACTCACCTTTTGCCCTTAACTTTAGTCTCTCTCACTTCCAAGGTGTTCTCCTCTTCTTCCTCACCCTTTACCTGTTCCAAAACAGATCGATCAGTGTGCTGCTGTTTAAAAGAGTTAACATGACCAGTGTAACCCCCATATAGCTCCCATCTTTGTTTTAAAGGGATATCCCCACAGAAATTACAAGCTGCTACAAGTGTGAGTGAGTTCAAGTGAGTTTGCAGTACAGATAGATACCTTTTAATTTATTATATAGTGCCTTAATTAGCTATTTTCATTAGTACACTGTGGTGAGACTGCCAGAACTGATGCTGGAGTCTTACAAGCTTCTTACATTCCTTGGTCCCCAAGCCAGCACGGTCACTAATTTGTGCAAATGAGCATCTTGGTTAACTGCTTTCTTTACTTCTCTTGTGTGTTTTTAGGGGATAAGGAGTGGGAAAGCTGTGGGAATCTGCGGCCAGCAAGCCAGGAAGCAATGAGCAGCCACTTGTGGGGCTTGTACTGGCGTCCCTCGGGGCAGGGGCTGCATAGGGCGCTCCGTGGGTGATCCTTAACCCCTCGGTATCTCCCTCCCTCCCCCCCAGCCCCAATTGTCCCGTTTAACCCCCAAACCCCCCAGTTTCAGGGCTCAGGGCCGCCGGGGGAGCGGCAGGGCCGGCAGTGCCGACGTGTCCTGTGCGGGCGGTGCCGGGCCGGGCCCAGCCGTGCCCACGGCACCCCACAGCCCCGAGGGGAGCCCTGGGACCCCCCTGAATCCCCCCGGTACCCCTCGATGCCCACCTGCACGCCCAGGTAGGCCAGGCGGGGCTCCAGGCCGGGCTCCAGCGCCAGCAGGAAGGTGGAAGCGGCGGTGCCGGCCGCGTTGGTCAAGCTGAGCTCAGCCGAGACCTTGGCCAGGTGGGTGCTGAGGTCCAGGGTGCGCCTCGCCTCCTCCAGCTGCAGGTCGGCGGCGGCGGCCGCCAGGCAGAGCAGCAGGCGCCACAGCAGCCCCGCCATGGCCGCCTCACGCCGCGGGGAGGGCACAAGATGGCGGCGCCCGCGCTGGGCGGGGAGGGCACAAGATGGCGGCGCCCAGTGCGGGGGGAGGAGGCGCGTGATGGCGGCGCCCAGTGGTGCTTGAGGACCCCCGCCGGGGGAAGGTGGCTGTGGGAGTGCCTGAGTAGAAAGGCGGGGTGGTGAGGGTGGGTTCTGTTTTTTTGTAGGAAAAGCTGCGTTTTGTCTAGGAGCCAGCAGGGGAGGCTGGAAAATGGCTAAAAGCACCAAAACTCTTTGTTCTCACTCCATGGGCAGGGTCCCTAGCCTCACTGTGCCTCCTGGCAGAACTAACAAGCTGCTTGTTTGGATGGTTTGTTGTGTTGGCAGGGTGAGCAGACGGATGCTGCCCTGCTAGGCGAGGTTTAACGCCAGTGGGTTTTAAGCTGAGTTCAAATCTTCCCCTAAAAATCATCAATAATAGTCAAATGAAGCCAGAGCAGAGTGCCACAGGATGGCAAGGCACAGTGGCTCACCCTGAACTGACCTGGGCAGAGAGAGATGGAGAAAGGAAAACGGTGGTGGTTTAACACATGGCTGAGGAAGGGGGGCTGACACTTTGCTCCCGAACATCTGAAGCAGATAAAAGTGAGGATCGGATGTTGTCTGCCACGGAGCAGGGCTGTAGCCTGCGAACCCTGTGGGACAACAGACTTTTCATGTTTCCCTAATGTGATCCAGGGCTTGGCCTTTCTTTAGTATCTTAATATGAGTCACAAAGATAATCCTCTGAATTGGCGTGAGGTTGCCAAGTATCAGAAGGGGATTTCCTACATGTTGTGAGTTTGGATCTGGAGTCAAAAAGCCCCTTGGCAAAGGCTAAATAAAATGGGGTGTTTCTTTGCATTATGTTCCAAGCAACATTGCCTTCTAACTGGCCTTCCCATTCTGCTCTCTGTCCTCCCAAAGTGTGGAAGTCTTCTTGAGTTCAGTCTCTGCTTATTTAGGCAGTAGACCTGTGAATTTGGCAGCTGGCCCTGTTAGTGTCCTAGTGCAAGAGGGTGGTTTTGTCAACGTGTTTTGGATGACATCTGCCCCCAGCACAGCAGGAGCTGATTGCAGGGATGGGTGTCCAGCTCCTCTGGCTCGTGCTTCCAGCTAGGGAAACGTTCCAGGTCCTGCTCTCCAGGAAAAGCATCCTTATCTTTGCCATCTTCTCCAAAGAGCCAGGCTTTGGGGCTGCAGGAACTGGGTGGGCAAGTTAGGGGAGAAACAACTGTGAAACATGGATGGCTGAAGCAAGCAGCTGGCTTTAATTTAAGTCTGGCCAGCAGTGCTGCATCTGGGGGCTCTCTCCGGTTGTCTGGGTTGGTTTTGCTGTGGAAAGCTCCTCTCCCAGGAACGGCTGTCGCTGTCCTTCCTCCAACCCCAGCCTCCATGTCACAGGGAGTAAATGAACTCCAGACTGCGGCTTTAATAACACACACAGCTCCAGCCTTAATTTCCCCTCTCTCCCTCAGGGAAATTTCTTCTGGCAAAGGGAGGGAAAGAAAGAAATGCACATTCCCCTTGTGTCTGGAGATAATTGGGCTTCAGTTGTTACATCCAGGGCCAAAGGTTGCTCTCTGATGGATTCAGCCCAGATCCTGGATCTGAGCTCGCCAGCAAATGCGACGTTTCAACATCTGACCCATCTCAGACTCTGGCGAGCTCTGAATCAGGCTGTTATATGCTAAACCCGTGCTCAGATCCATTTCTAATTGTGATAATTGAGTCATACTGAGTCTGTATAGTGTCTGTTCCAAGACTTCAGCCCTGCCATGTAAGTATAAATTTATCTTTAGGTTGAAAAACCATTGCCTTTAAGATTCTTGCTTGTAGGACAAATTTTGCGCTGCAGGCCCCTATTGCTGCTGTCCTGCATGTTTAAGTTTGCAGAGAGCAAGTATGAAATGGTGTCAGGCTATGGCTGCTTGTGTACAGGCTCAGTTAATGTGCTTGCAGAAGGCATCAGAGAAGCAGGCCCCTGGCCGGGTTTGCTGGTTATGTCTGCGAACAGCTCGTGGGCTGCGCCGAGCAGGAAGGGAGAGGCTGGTTTTAAACATGAGAAGTCCTGCAGGGCCCTGGCCAGATGCTGCACTCTAATTGTTCCAGGCTGCGGTGCCGGCGTGGCTCCGGCATCCTTAGCCTCTTGCACCCTGCCCCGACCCTGTCCTCTCGGCTCGGCTGTGGAGGCAGCATGAGGGAGGTGACCAGACCCCTCTGCCACCCACATGTGATACCCCAGCCCCAGATGATGTGCCACAGGGAGAGCGTGTCCCCCTCAGGGGCACTGAGCATTTGGGAGGGGAATACCCCCAACAGAGCTGGTGCCAGCCAAGCAGTCTGCCAGGGTTGAAGGATGAGAGTGGTCTAATAAATTCCTCTGGCAGGATGAGAAACATACCCAAGGAAAAACCCTACGCTTTTCAGTTTGTAGAGGGACGATGCCAAACTCAGAGCTGTGTCATCTTGAAGAGCAATTTGTTCTCAAGGAGGAAAGAGCTTACACCAGGCACATGGGGACCATGGTATAATGGGTTGCTTTCTGAGGAACCCGGGTCAGGAGCAGATGTGAAACAGGGCTGTGCATGGGCACAGACAGCAGGAGTCATTCTGGCACCACATGAGCTTGCAGATGTAGTTGCAATACAGATCTGACCATGATCCTAGAAAATAAATAATAAATAAAACCACAGACATGTGGCTGTTGTGATGACTGGTATAAAACTTGGTGCTTTGGATTTTATTGGTGTTTCACTGTAATACTGTACATGTCAAATCACGGCATCCTTCTGTATGCCAGAGGGGTGCAAATGGCATTTCTTTTTCTCCCTGCTATCGGTCCTGGACCAGTGAGGTTTTGCATTCCCCAGCCACAAGGGTGCAGGTAAGATCTGTTTGACTGATGGCAGAGTTTACTTAGCCTTGCTAAGGCCCTTGAAAAACAGCTGGAAAAAAAAAAAAAAAAAAAAAAAAAGAGCTTTCCAGTTTCATTATTTTTACAACCTCATTTTACAGCTAGTCAGCACGCGCTGAGCCTCTGCCAAGCAAAACATGCCATGATTCTTGGTTTGGGCTCGCCTGTGACTTCCATGGGAGTGGTGGGCCTGGAAGGGGGGCTCTGGTGCTCAACTGCTGCACTGTTCATCTGCCTTGGAAACATGTCCTGCCTTCTCAAAGACAGCGCTGAAGGCTCACTGTCTGCTCAAGGGCTGTCCCTCTGGGGTTTCTTCAAGTTACATCACGGATCTGCAGCGGAGTCTCCTGTAAATGTTCGCCTTTCTTTAAAATTATGTCTTCCTGGATTTAAGAAGAAAGCCTGCTTTCTTAGCTGTGTTAGAACATGAGGCTCAGAAGGGAAAAAAAAATAGAGAAAACTGTCTGAGCACAGCAAGCAGAAAAACCAAGTGTATGAAGTGTTGGGAAGCACACAGGAAAGCCTGCCAGAGGAAAATGGGAAAGCATCTGTGAGTTTTGTACAGGGGTGAAACAAATATGTTACAGGTATTGTGGCAATAGTGCAGAAAACAATGCTGCAAGGACACTTCATCCATAGAAAATGAACATTCAACTCTGTTTTTTAAAGCTTACTAAAAATGTAACTGAAATGGCTACAGACAAGCACTGGTGGGTTGCTAGTAGAAGAAATCTGCTACATGTGTACAGATTTTGTTACAGGATCAGAGCTTGTTTTGGATAGAGGGAACTGAACTGGCTTAACTGTATCAGAAAATTAGGGTGTGATGCAGCTGCCACTGAAGTACCTCCAGGTGCTGTCAGGGCCTGGGTACAGCACCACCTTCAAACCAGCCATAAAAAAGTAATCTGGCCCTTCTGCATCACACCCAGCTCAAAAATGCCTCTGGCAGCTGGGTTTCTGCGAAGCCGGAGAAGGCATAAGGAGGACAAGGGTGTGAATCTTGGCTTGAAAAGACAAACTCTGCCTTTCACGGGGACCAAGCGGGGCAGGGAATGAATGGGCATGCTCTGAGGCTAGGGGCTGTGGCTGTGGGGTCCTGGCTGCTTTCTGCAGGCAGCAGTGCCCAAACAGAGGGGCACTGCAGCAGTGCTGCCACTTTTCTCCTCACAGGCCGGGAGATGTGGCTAGTTCCCAGCCCAAAGAGGTGTCACGGTGCCGTGTGTCCCCCCCAGGCCCCACAACCCCGGGGTGCCCCTCACGCTCCCCGTGTCCCCCTTCTACCGCCAGGGGGCGCCCAAGAGCACGGCGCAGGCGGCGCTGGCGCGGTAGCGTAGCAGCGCCCCTTGGTGAATAGCGGCCGCTACGGCGGTGGCGTAGCGTGAGGGGACACGGAGCAGGGAATGGGGATGGTGAGGGGGGGGAGGTTTGGGGCTGCCACCTCCTGCCTCCCCCTGCTGCCACCGCCGGCCCGGGCAGCTCCAGCAGGAGTGATAATGGTTATTAAAAGCGAGGGCCTGGTTGCCTTCCCGCTAAAGTGGTGTCCTGTGGTTATTTGTGAGGGGTAAATGTCACCCCGGTCCGTAGGGTGCGCGTTATGGGGGCTGCACTGTCACGGTGTCATCCCCATCCCATCCTTTCTCAGCTTCTTCTTGGAAAGGAGAGCGCTTGATGGTGTATTTACATTGGAAGCCCATCACTGACACGGAGCATGCTGAACATGGCTTTGAAGCCTCGGTTTGGCAGGGTCTGCCGCAGACAGTGGGAAGCTGAGGACCCTGCTAGCAGCACCAGGGGCCATCTGCAGCTTGGCAGCTCTCGTCCTGTGTCTCCTGCAGGAACCTCACATTTGTGCAGTGCTTGCTGTGAGGCAGTGCAGATTTCTCCCCAGGTTACTCAATTTTTGGCATCCACAGTCGGGGACTTCACTGGATCGTGCCCAATGAATGGGGGTTTGTGTTTCTGCAGCAGGGGCAGCCCCGGTCCCACTGCCAGGGTGAATCCAAACCTCTGCCCCACACCTGGTTTTTGGGAACCTCAGGGCAGGTCTGTATGTGTCTGTCCGCAGTGGCCCTTCACCAGAGACGGTCCCAGTGCCCCCTGCCAGGTGGCTGGTGGTGAGCAGAGGCTGCTCCATGTGAAACCAAACGGGGAGCTCTAACTCGCTATGAGCAGCGTTGGTCTGCAGCAATGAATGCAATCATTGCAATGAATGCAATGAATTTTCATGCAATCACTCTTTTCAGACTAGAAAAACATTGATGATAAGAGGAAAAAGAAACCTGCGATTAAAAGATCATTCCTTCTTATTCCTCTTCCATTTTTTCTTCATGGTGGGTGTCAGGCTCCTCACACACAGCTCTCCTTCCTACCTGCCTGCCCAGAAATGCCTGATATGTTTTTTTTTGGTGGTGTTTTTCCCTGAGTGGCAGGTACTGCTTAGCAAACTGATCCACTCAAATGGAAAGGATGCCAAGCAGGGGAGCGTGCAGCCCCACACAGGTCACCCAGAAGGCAGACTGAAAGACAGCCTTCGCCTCTGCCCTGCACTCCAGCAGGCCAAGCCCGGTTCTGGTGATGGGGTGGCCCCAATGTCTGAAGCAATTTGGCAGAGGGCAGGAGTACAGATCAGGC
Organism: Aythya ferina; assembly: GCF_964211825.1. NCBI lineage: Eukaryota > Metazoa > Chordata > Aves > Anseriformes > Anatidae > Aythya > Aythya ferina. The sequence continues at coordinate 11,999,771 of NC_140306.1, forward strand.
AGAGCGGATCTTCCTCAGGCTGGTGTTGAGCTGGTGTAGATGAGATATTGCATCTTTTGTTGCCTGATTGCTCTCAGGTTGGCTGAGGAGGTCACTGAAGGAGACAACCCAGAAAGATCCCCTTCATTTAAACAAAGTAAGAGGTGTTGTTTTCAATTTGGCAGAAATTCAGGCAGGGTTCCGGAGCCAGTCCTGAGCACTAGGACAGAGTAATTGAAGCTTTACCTCCCACTTATAACCGTTTCAGTTTTAGGTGATTGTGCTTTGTGGGACGTACCTTCAATTTGGTGGCTCAAGGATTTGCAAACAGTGAGTCATAACTCCCTGGGATCCAAATTGCAGCTGCCGGGGCACCAGGCATTGAAAAGTGCTGTCCAAGATAAAGCAAAGCAAACCTCACTGCCCACACACACCCCTTATCCTTCAAGGCTGAATATCTTTGCAACACTCTTCAAAAACACGCACACAAAATTATACAGGCTTCTGGTGGTTGTCATTGATACAGAATTTACTTCTTTTAGAGCAGATAAGAGGGGATTGTGAAAAATCTGTGATTTGGAAGAGCTGAGGCAGATGGATCTGAAGCTCATACGCAGCACCCTGTGCTTGCAGAGAAGGGGGCTGGATTTTGAGGAGTTGCAGTGAGGGATCTGTCTGTATCTTTCCCAGACAGAGCCCTCTGGGCCTCTGCAGACCAACCCTGGCCCTTCACATCCAGGATGGACCTGCAGGCTTGGAGAGAGTGCGTGCATCCAGTTTGGTTCCTCCTCATGGAGAGCTTCCCCTCCCCGAGCTGCCTTTGGGATGCTTTTCAGCACTGACTCACTGCTAAGGAAGAAGCGACCTGCGAGTCACCTGTACCATAAAGTGTCCCAGTCACAGCGTTCACGTGGCACTGGGCTCCTGTCCTGTGACACATTCTGGGTACAACAACAGCATGACACGGCCACCTTTGCCACAAAACCGCCTGGCTGCAGAGCTCACGTGGCTGGTGCACTCCATCGCACAACACCCCGTGCAGAGAGGAGCAACGGGACACAACCCATGGGCCCTGCGGTGTTCCTGGCACCATCAGCCATCAGCCTGTCCTGCCCCGTGGCTTCAAACCCACTCGTGTCATGAGCTGGGAGGTCTCAGGCTCACCAGACCTTCACTGTCATGGCTTCAGAGCCTGGGAATTAACAGCTCCTGGAACTTGCTGCTCTGGTAGCATGCTGCTCTGACAAAAACTTGATTCCTGAAAAAAGGTCAGCCTGCAAAGGCCTGTGCAGCGCTGTGCTGGCTGTGTGCACTGCTCTCTATTTTTATAGAAGTCTTATGGTTAAAAAAATTATTCAGAAACGTCCCTATTTAAAGGGACTCAGATCTAACGAGGTAACTGACTCACTGGCCTCAGGGAAGTTACTTCACCCCCTGGATCATCTTCTTCACTTGAGTACTGAGACCAATCATACGAAATTACCCGGCGCGCTGCCAACGCAGCTGTAAAAATTAATTAGCTGCTATTACAGCACTGGCTCTAAAAGTGGGAAGCCGTTGGTGTTGTTGGAGAGCCTCTGTAGCCAGGGAGGGCAGCTGGGAGTCCCACAGGGGCCTCAAGTGGTGGTCACTCTTTGTGGGACAGCCTCGTAGCATAAATAGGGTATTGGCTCCGTTCTGCCTCTAGCCCGAAATGTGGACCACAAAAAAATCCCTTTTCGCTGTGAAGCTTGAACTTCTTGTGGGCTTTGGCTTCCAGCAGTCCAGGCTCCAGGTAACTATGGTGGTGCCAAAGGGGTAAGCACAAGGCTGCGTGGTGGCCATTTCACGTGATGGCCATTTTACACATGGCCCAGCAGCACGTGGTTGCTTCTCCCTGCTTGCCTTGCTGTGGCCAGTGTAGACACTTGTTCAAGAGCATGTCCCCTGCACTCAGCATGCTGTCTGTGACCAGAACACCTCTGCAGGAGGCTGTGACTCAAAGGCAGAACAAGGAAAAGGTTTGGACCCTCATCTCTTGATGAAAGGAAGGGGCTGGCATCGCCTCATGGTGGTTTTGTGACTTGTGATGGAACAAGGGGAAGCCATGAAAGGAGTCCAAAGCCATTTCTTTTAGGTGCTTGTCTCCTATGTCTGGTGTGAGGAGACATAACAGACTCTGCCTTTGTGGCACCATAGGCAGGTCCTCACCCGCTGCATGGGTCTCAGGCTTCAACAGTAGCATTTAGACTCTTTACCAGTGCTCTGTGTTTTAAGATGTTCAACCTCCAGCAGCTGCATTTCATCGGCGAGCACAGATGCTTGTAATCCCTCGTGCTATAATCAGTGTCCTGTGCACCTCGGCAGAAGCGTGGCTCAGGGATCCGGCATGAGATAACGTGATTGTAGTTGCTTCCTGTGGTTGGTGTCTGGTGATCGAGTCTTGTCCAGAGCTGGTGCTTTACTTTTGTGTGTTGCTGCTGTAAGACTCAGAAATCAGCTGAGTGCAAAGGAGAAAGCATTAGCAGATTACCAGTGGTATTTGTACTGCAGGCAGGGATTAGAGACGAGGGCAGGCAAAAGACTGCAGCTGTACTCTTACCAGTGGAAATGCATGTGTGGTCATGTAATAGCAGAAGATTTGTAGTGAACAAAATGCCCAAAGACGCAGGGAGAATCTGGTTTAGACTGGATTAAAGCAAAGCGTGACAAAACTCAGAGCACAAAACCAGGATAGAGTGTTTGCTGCATCTTAGTTCCCTTTTTTCCTTTTAATTTTAGTACATTGTATCATTATAATTATAATTTGAGGAAGATGGTATGGAAAGCCAAAGATGGCAAGGGACAAGCACTGCAAAGCTCTCGAGAGGACGGCTTCACACAAGGATCATGGCACAGTTGGTTTTCATGAGCAGTTACAGCCATCGCTAGGCCGATGTGCAGGTTGGGTCCCTGGACCTCTCTGCAGGCCCCCCTGAAATCAGCATGCTGCAGGTGTTTTTCTACCCATGCTATTTTTGCTCACTCTGACGTTTTATGGACTGGGAAGAGTAAGGGAGGATCCCTTTTGGTCCAGTGATGTGTAAAGAGATGGTGTAAGACACACCATGTTTTATTGCCTCTAATTGGATCAGGCAGATTAGTAAATAGAGATTAGATGTCACAAAAGGAACAGACTCAAAGCTGGACACATTCTTACTTCCTGGTTTAGCGGGATGAGTGCATGAAATGTGCTAAGATTTACACAGTGGTGAATGTCTAAAGACTGGTCACTCTAATACAATGGATCTGCTCAGTTCTGTGAAGGTCCCTCAAAGGTGGAGAACTTATTTCTTCTGAGCAATGTTAGTGATTGGGAACAACTGGCATCGGATTTCAAGCTGATCCATTTTTACAAGGTTTCATGGGGTGCTGATATTACCAAGTGGTCACCATTTGCTTCAGAGGCTACTGTAATTAGCTGTGCTGCTTGCTCAGGTTTCACGCAAGCCACATGTTTTTCTGGTGGGGAGGTGTACATAGGTTTGTCTGTACAGCCAGGCAAAATGCAAGAGCCACTGCTCAGTACTTCCATTTGCCACTTTCTTACCACTGTCTTTTCACTTTCAGCCACAGCAAATATAACCATCATTTGTGTCAAAATACAAACATCCAGGCTGGACAGCAAGGACCTCTCTGCTGACATCTGTTCTCCCAAGTGCTGGGATTCATATGCTCAAGGCAGCAGGATTTTGTCTCATCAGTCTGAGAAAATTCAGGATTCCCACAAAGGGTCAGAAACTCATCATGAACAGCTATTGCATGACACAGCTGTTGGTCATGCCAAGAAAGCTAGCAAGTGACACAGGAACTCGGTGCGAGGTTATCCTCTGCGTAACAGAAGTTATGTATTAGGTGGTGCCAGGATTGCTCTGCGGTAGAGAAGGAAGGAGGAAATCTCACCCACATTTTGTGATTTATTTATTTTTGGTATTGTGCAAAAAGAAAGAAAAAATGAAACTTTTAGGAATGAGAGAAGATGCACACTTTTTAACTCAACATTGATGTCTGCTGGTAACAGCTCAGCATGTGGCTCCTTGTTACAGGGAATACGGATGGGCAAGTGAGTGGTGGAGCTCAGTCCCACTGGCTGCTGGCATGCCCAGGGCCTGCAGTCCTGGGGCTGAGCTGACTGAGAATCATAAAATCATTTAAGTCAAAAAAAGATCTTCAAGATCATCATTCCAACCATCAACCTGACCTACTGAGTGCCACCACTAAACCACGTCCCTCAGTGCCACATCCACACATCTGTTGACTACCTCCAGGGATGGGGACTCTGCCACTTCCCTGGGCAGCCTGTTACAATGCTTAACCAGCCTCTCCATGAAGAAATTCTTCTTAATTTCCAACTCAAACTTCCCCTGGTGCAACTTGAGACTGTTTCCTCAAGTCTTAACTTTTGTCACTTGAGAAAGAGACTGACATCCTCCTCACTGCAATCTCCTTTCAGATAGTTGTAGAGAACAATAAGATCTCCCCTCAGCCTCCTTTTCTCCAGACTAAACAACCCCAATTCACTCAGTCACTCCTCGTAATTCCAGTCCCTTCACCAGCTTGCTCTTCTCTACATGTGCTCAAGCAGCTCCATATTCTTCTTGTAGTGAGGAGCCTAAAACCAAACACAGTATTTGAGGTGGTCTCGCCAGTGCTGTCAGAGAAGATACTGTCACAGAATCACCGTCCTTCTCCTCCAGAGAAATTATACACCTTTGGGAGACTTTTTCTCCATCATTTTACTAAGCGATGCTTTTCCTCTTTTGTCCAGTCCTTTTTTTAACTGGTGTATAGTGCCCAAGTGAGGCGGGCAGGGTCGGACAGGAGCTGGCAGCAGCACAAGGACAAGGCTGAGCTGCCCTTGGAGCTGCTGAGCAGTGGGACACCATAACTCCCGCACCTGCATGCTCTGCAACGGACAGTCCTTGGAAAGGACTAATTCATAATATTCAGGCTCATTAATGGTATTAAGAGGTGGCGTGCCATCTCAAAGCGCTTTGCAGGCATTACAGGGTCAGAGCTGGCAGCACCTGCCCCAGGTGTGCTCCCATTTCCAGGTGATGGGGATCACAGTGCCACTTGGGCTGGCCCTTATGGTTCACTTTTTCATAAATTCTTGGCTTTTTATGTCCCTTTTCCATAAATGCTTGGTTTTACACGTCCTTTTTTTGTAAATTCTTGTGTTTACACCTTCCATGGCAGCCAGAGCCACGATAACGGGGCGATGGGTGCAGTGCTTGGTGCCTGACGGTACAACAGGGTGGCTGCGACCCCGAGCAGCCCCCACACGGCCCCGGGGCCGGTCCCAACCCGGTCCCCTCCCGGTGCCAGCCCCGAGCCGCCCCCCCCCTCAGACTCCCCCCTCCCACCCTCGCCACCACAAGATGGCGGCGGCGCGCGGTCACGTGACGCGCGGCCCCTCCCCTCCTCCTCCTCTCCCTTCTCCCCCCCCCCTCCCGCCGGCTACCGGGCGGCGTGCTGACGTCAGCGGCGGCGGGCGGGCCCCGTGACCGGAAGTTACCGGAGGGGGAGGCGGAAGTGAAAGCGGGGAGGCGGCGGGGGCCCATTAAAGCCGAGCGAGGCGAGCGGCGGGGCGGCAGCGAGGCTGAGGGCGGGCGCCGCGGCGGCTCGGGCACCACACGCACCGCGGTGAGGGGCGCCCGGGGGCACCGGGGAGGGCGGGGGGGGAACCGGGGGGAGCCTCCCGGGCCTCTCACGGTGGCTGTGGGGGGGGGCAGCGGGGTTGTGTTGGGGGGGGGGGGCGAGGCCTTTGTGGGGCCTGGGTCTGGGCCTTGTCTGTGGGGCGGGGGGAGGGGAGTGGTGGCGCCGCAGGGAGCCGGGCCCGGGAACAAAGGAACCGGGAGAGCCCCGGGGGTGGGCGCTGGGGAGCGGCGGTGCCGGGGCCTGGAGCCGCTGGGGAGGTTTTGGGGGCGGCCTCGGCTACTGGAGGGCGTTGTTAGGGGGGTTTTTGGGGCTGCCCGGGGGTGTTAGGGGCCGGGGGTGGGCGCTGGGGGCCGCTTGTAGGGGGAGCGGGGGCGCTCGGAGCGGTTTGTGGGGTGAAGCTGGCAGTTATTGCGAAAGGGGCGCTCGGCGTGTGCGAAGCCTGAGTCAGGGCTGAGAGGGGATGGGGGGGCACCTCTGGCTGCGGGTGGGTGACAGGGTGAATTCAGCCATAGGTAGGTTAGTGAGCTCCGAGCGTATTGAGGGTAATAAACGTGGAAGTGCCTCACCGTAGTGTTTAATGTAACTGTGCTTGTTTTCCTGTAAATAGTGGAGTTGTTCTGGTAGTGGGACTGCTAAAAAAAATACCCCCGTAGTCAGAAGTAAGAGAGGTAACCTCAGCATCTGCACCAGTCTGTGTTACCCAGTGACTGTGAAATCTCTGAGGCAGAGCTGGAGTTCTCAGCGCTGTTTTCCTGAAAGCAACAAACACCTGCTGATAAGCAGAGCTGCCGGGATGTGTATCAGCTCTGTATATGTAAACTGGGAACACATGACAGAACAAAGTCCTCCCCACTGTAAGCAATCCGTCCTTTGTTTGATAACTGCTAATTGGAAGCTTTAAAACTCCCAGCACCTGCCACCTCTGGCCTGTGCCTGGGACTCGGCTTGCTGGTGTGGGCCTTGGGCTGGGGTGAAGTTCCCTGTCTGAGGGAGTAGTGCCTAACTGGCTGGGAACAACTCCTGCCTGGCCGTGGTTTGAAGGCTCTCTTGTGGCTGTTCTGTGAGTTCTGGTGCTACCAGGAGAATACAAGAGAGGCTGGAGCCTCGCCATGCTTCCAGCAGGGCTGGGCTGCCTGAGTGAATGTGCTCAGTTCTCAGCAGCTGTATTTGAGGTTGCAGTGGGTGGAGTCATTTGAATATTTCTTGTTTAATAATCAGGGCTTCATCGCCGTATGTATTCAGGAAGAACAAGTATACTTGTCTCTCCCCCCCCTTCCTTGTGACTTCCAACAGCTGACTGAACACATGACCTGCTCTCCCTGAGCTGTGAGTAGGCCCACCGTGCCCGGCCTGAGTCAAAGAAGCCCTGAGATGCTGCTTCAAGGGCTGCCCTTCCTTCCCTGTGCCGTTGGGTTAATCCTCACGGGGTAGGAGAGCTGTAAGGTGGGGCTAATTTGACCCCTTAATAGGGGAAACTTAAAATCCAGTAGCAGTTTCTTGCTCTTAACCAATACAGCCTGAAACAGTGGTTGTATTTCGTGCTGCTGTTATGTTAAACTTGCCTCTTGCCTCTGGTGTCATGCAGTGGTCCATGTCCTACATGGAAATACACCACAGGCAGGGTAAGACTTGGACCTTAAAAGGCAAAGGGGCCAAGTTAAATGCCTAAATAACTGTTGCAGAGCCTACACTGCGGGCATCCTTGCCCTTCTGCCACATCCCGTGGGTCAGAGGCTGCCCTGAGCAGCCCAGGCAGTCAGGGAAACATCCCCACTGTAACCTGGAAGTGAAAAATGTACCAGCTCTGCGATAGCCTCTCCCCTGTATTCACCCACAGAAGATAATGTTTTCCTTGCTTTCCTACCCAAAATGAGTGCCCGGGGACAGCAGGGTTATCAGGTGGAGTTTCTGAGGCACCTTCTTAGGGCTCCTGGCTCAGAAGGTCACGCGAGTTACCTGTCGGAGCAAATCTCTGGCAGGGCTCGTCCTTGAGGAAACATGACAATTAGTATCAAACCATCTGTGCACGACTATTTATAGCTCTGTCTCCAACATGGATGGGATTTTGTCTGACTTCTCTGTGAAAATGAGACTAGTTGGTGCAGAACTCACCATTTGGCTGTAAACAAAGCTGCCTGGGCTGGATTGGGATGCGCTGCGAAATGCCTCAGTGCCTGGCAAGCCCAGGCTTAGGAATGAAGGCTGTAGCACAGGGTGCTGGGGTGTTTGCATCCTCTGAACACACTGCTGGGTGTTTAGGATCACACACTTGCTGCTGTCCAGCCCGTTAGAATCGGTGCTTTCAGTGCTGGAGTAAGCTGGTCACTTGATAGGCACAGGACCCTCTCACCTCGTGTGCTGTGTTCCCTGATGTCCTGTGGGCTTCTCGGCTGTGACCTGAACCCCTCTGCAGCCCTTGCTGCTAGGGCCTGCTGCTGGCATCCCCCGCAGAGCTGTAGGGGTGTGAGGCTTCTTGCCTCAATGTAATGGGGTCCAGGTGAGGAGGAATTTGTGCTGGATTTGGCTGGGCACTAGCAGCCTGTGCCTTGTGTGCTGTGTGTCTGACACTATTGGGGGCTGGATTGCTGAAATGTTTCCTCACGCAGCATTGTTCTGATAATTGCTGGTTAATTGCTGCAGCTGGAGTTCAGTTGCCTTCCCCCCTGCAGCCTTCTGAAGTGGCCTCCTGGGCTGGGTTGTGACCCGGGGCTGGCGATAACAGGCGCCTGCTTTTTGGTGCTGACCCAAACCTGGGCTGTGCACCCCGACAAACACAAGCTGCGCACGGGGAACAAGCCGAGAGCCAGCAGAGAGCCCTCCGGCCGCTCTCCCTTTCACATACAGCTCAACCCCAACTTCCAGAGGGGCTCCCAAGGTCAGCAGCTCCGCCTGCACCGCTCAGAAATAGCAGGTGGTGCAGGGATCCCCCCGCTATCACATGGCTGCTGGCGGCGTGTGTGCTGCTCCAGCCCTCGGCGTGCCGCTGCGCCCTGCGCTGTGCTGATGTCATTGCTGCCACCGCTCCTCCTCCTGCGTGCCAGCCCCCAGCGAGGAGCTGTGTCAACACCGCTGCTGCTAACTCACGGCTGGGGACAGGGAAGGGAGCTGGCCAGGGCTGTGGGAGCGTGTTGGTGTGCAGCTGAGCCCGAAGAGCTTTGGATTCCTGCGCTAGGGAACCTGCTCTTGAGGCTGTGGCCGCTCTCAGGGCGGCGTGACTTGGGGAGGGGCGTGCTGTTGGAGCTGGATTGAAGTGTAAACTTGCGGCATGGTCCTGTTGGTGCGGTTTAAAGGCACTCTGTGCAGTGAGTGCTCTGCTCTCCTGCCCACCTGTAACTACTTAAAATGTCAGCTTCAGGTGACTTGCTATAGCGAGCTGCACCTGCTTGGGTTTCAAGCAGGAATTCCTAAAAGAAATGGAGCGGATCTTTATATCCTCACTGAAGGAGAGCAGTGTTTCTCTGCAGTCTGCCCTAACTCCCTGCGTGCTGCAGCTTTGGTCACTTGGGCTGTTTAGGGGGTGTGTGAGGGTGACACAGGTAGCTGGGGTGTGCCTTCAGGGGCTGCTGGCTGGAGTGCCTGGGCCTCCACGGCTGGCTCTGCTGGGCAGCAGCATCTCCTGGAGTGCTAACCTGCTCCATGCTCACCTCCTTCGAGCAGACTGAGTCACTGGGCTCTGCAGGTGTCTCCTCGTGGCTCCAGACGCCGATAATGCTATCAGCACTAGGATCTGGCTCGGCGATAGCATTGTCTCGAGCATCAGCAGTGAGATGGCTGCGACTCAGTGAGGTGTCTCCAGCTCTCCCCTTCCCCCTTGGAGGGGCCACAGTTCACCAGCACCGCTCTGCGAATCCCCTCCGTGAGGTTGTTCTGCTCCTCCGTGGGGGATAAAGAAGTGATCCGGCAAACTCCTGCTGCAAGAGCTGTGTGAGAGGCGCCGGGGTGTGAAGCGTGAGCCTGAAACCGAGTCCCCAGCAGGAATTCCTTGCTAGGCCCTGACTCAGCTGTCGCGGTGAGCTGCCTGCTGCCCTCGCCGACCGGGACTGAAAGACTCGTCCTTCCTGCCCTGCCAACCCCGTGAGCACAGCCAGAGGTGTGGGGTATGTGCAGGATCGGGGCTGGGCGCCGCCCCGGGCGCAGTTCTTAGGCTGTGGGGTCTGGAGTTAGGCAGCTCCAGGAGCAGGCTCGGTCCTGAGGACACAGACCTGCAGTAGCTGCTCGGGGTAAGGCTCCGTGGTCCTCCACATCTGCCTGGATTTGGGGCCTCCTGTCAGCTTTTCCCTCTCTCCTACCAGGCTCTTGGTGCTGAAAGAGAGTCAATATTCAGCTGTGGGGTCTGGCAGCCCTTCTGAGGTTTGGGACTCCAAGGCCTGAACCTGCAAATCCTCCCCTCAGTCACTTGTTTCCTGCCCAGTTTCTAGGAACTGGGGAAAACTGCAGGCAGGCCTAGATAAACGAGGCTTGTTTACCACTGACAAGGTCTCAGGGCTGCGCCTTCAATGCAAAGGTTATCTAACACCTCCTATTTGTGTCCCTAAAACTGAAAGCACGCCAGGAATGTGTAAAATCTCAGCGAGCTGGAGACAAAACGAGGAGTTAATCCGAGAGCTTGAAAAATATCGCTGGAAGGAGCGAAGACCTCACAACATCACTGCTCCTCGATGGCCTGGCCTGCCTGCAGCTCTGACTTCTCAGGCTCAGCTTCTGCTGGGAAGCCTCAAACCCAGCAGTGTGTGGGGTGGGAAGGGTGCAGGGCTGTCCCTGTTTGTTTGGGGCTGCTGGAACCCGTCTGGCTCTCCTGGCTAGGTGGCTGTGGCCTCATGGATCGGGCTGTGCGGGCACCGTGGCTGGGTTGTGTGAGATCTGCTCCGGGAGAGGCCCGGCAACGTGGACCTGTGCTGGTGGAGCTGAAGGGCTCTGCGTAGGCAAGGCCCTTAGTCAAGACGCATGGCTTGCTGCCTGGTGTCTCCCAGCAGCCAGCAAATGTGCTCAACTCTCCTCCCACATCCTGAGATTGTCTCCCCCAGGGCAGAATAGGGGAAGTTGAGCTCGCCCTGATAAAGGGGGAGGGGAGTTAAAGCAAGCATGCCCGCTCTTGTAGCAGCCCGGTCCCTGGGGAGGAGCGGCGTTGGCTGGGAACTACCTGAAATCCTGAAGAGCTCACGGGGGGCTGCTTCCCCTGGGGGGAAGGGGCACAGCGAGGTCCCTGAGCGACAGCACACCTCAAACCTACAGGAGGAGGGCAGCTGAAGATCTTCAGGCGCTCGCTGTGAGGGCTCTGTGTGTCTGCCTGCTCCTGGAGGCAGATGCCCTGCAGCACGAGGGACCTTCCCCTGCTGGAGGAGCTCCAGGTGAGGGGGGCTACAGCTTCGTGCCTGGGAAATCAGCTCTCAGGGAAGCTGTTGGCTGCAGCTTCCTCCCAGGGCTGTCCTCCAGGACTGAGGACTGTTCCTCCAGCAGCCCCCTTCTGTCAGTGTCCTGGACCTGGTCCTGGTCTGTGCACAGCCGTGGTCCCAAAATACCTGCTGCTGGCTCTGGAGGTGGTAGTGGTCATCCCCAGGCTGCTGAGGAGCAGCACAATCCACCTGGGAAGGCTGCCTTCACCGCCAGGAACGCTGCGTGCTCCCTTCCTCGGGCTCAGGGCATCTCTCAGCCTGTGTGTGCTGCTGATGTCTCGGTGAAGTCCTCCTGTAGCTGCCAGACCTTTAGGGAGGGCTGACTAAACACGGGGAGACATCTGCCTCTTTTCTGTAAGCAAACTGTGCCTGTTTAGCTCCCACTTTCTGCCCATGTAATCAGATCAACGTGATACCTTCATAAGAGGTGACACCTAAACCATCAGATCGGTTTCTGTGCTCCTCTGCTGGGTTGTTGGGGTGGGGGTCAGTCCTCCCTTCTTTGGCCTTTTCTAGGGCAGTCACAGCTCAGCGGCGGCTCTGGAGCAACAAAACTTCTTGGGTTCCAGATCTCGCACCCGGACACAGAACAGCTCCGAGCTGGGGGAGTGCCGGGAGGTGTAGCAGGGCTGTGAGGCTTGGATTGGAGACCTTGGCTTTGAGAGCTCGGGCTCTGAGCCTGACTAATCGTGTGTGTTGGTGCCTCCCAGGAGCTGGGACCCTGCTCAGGGAGGGCTGACTCCTTTTGGGGGTCAGCCTTCATACAGTGAGGGTATGTTCGTGCTCAAAGGAGCTCAAACCTTATTGCCAGTGGAAGGAGCAAAAAACCTGCTCTGCCACTTGTTTGATCACACCGTGAGCTTGTTCAGCTCAGGGCTGTTCCCAAGCTCCTGTATTTTAGCGAGGCTTCCTGCGTGTCTCCCTGAGTTGTCCCCATCATTCTGTCTTCAGCACGGAGCTGTCCTAGCCTGGTGTTTAGGAGCAGGCTGCGGTGTGTGCAGGCATCACACCCACCCAGCAGCCAGCTCGCAGGCCTGTTGGCTTCTTGCCCCAGCTTGGTGCTCCCCCTGAAGCTGCTGGTGGAGAGCTGGGGCTGGTTCTTCAGCTTGGTCCTACAGCAGCTGCGCTGGAGGCTGCAGCTCCACCCTCCAGATGAGGGGAATTCACTGCAGGCAGCTGGAGTCTAAAAAGCTGGTTCCTGTGGGCTCCTGAAACGTGGTTCAAGGTTGTTTTGATCCCAGCCCTGTCACTGTGCTAGGCAGCACGTGGAGCTGTGGGCTTCCTTCACAAAGGTGAAGCTTCTGCAGTGTTTCCTACCCCTGAGAACCATCATACCCACACCTGACAGCTCGCCATGTGATGTTTTAAACCAGGTATCAGAAAATAAAGTGGAGCTGAGGCTCCCGGCTCCTGAAAGAGGTAATTCCTGTCTCCCAGGACTGGCTGGGAAAGGCACCAAGTGGACAGGAGCCTGCTCCTGCGGAAAGTGCAGCGAGCAGCAGGCAGCCTGGCTGCTTCTCCTGAGCAGGGAAACGAGGAGCTGTGCTTCAGCTCTTGGCTGGGCACCAGCAGGAGAGAATGTGTGCTAGAACAGCAACGTGTGGGGAGGAAGGAGGTGGGAAGCAGCTCTGAGATGCTCCTGATACAGCAGGCAGCGGAGCGAACCCTTCTGGGGAGCTGCTGCAGCGACACCTCACCAGCTGCTTTTGCTGTGGGCACGAAGCCAGCTCGTGGCCCCACTAAATGTGGGGTTTTCCTCGGTGGGTTCTTTCAGCCAGCCCCTGATGCCAGGGGAGGTCAGCGTGTGGCTGCTCGTGGTAAGTGCCAGCAGGAGACAGCACATCTGTGCCTGGTCCTGTAAGAGCAGATTAAACACCCAGGAGCATCTCCCCTCAGGGGATGGAGGTCTGAGCACGGCCTCCTGAGGTGCCACACATCCCGGGGAGCTTCCCCCTTCTGGGAAGAAGCTGGTTCAAGCTGAGCTGGTCCCGAAGCATTTCTCTAGCTTCAGCCTCCTTGAGGAAATGCAGAACCATTGGAAGAGGGAATAAAAATAACTCTTTGGTGTAGTACAGAGGCTTAATGCTTGGCAGCCTCCCCCATGTGAGAAAGGAGCGAGCAGGGGTAGCGTTCCTGTGTCGGAAACGCATGGAGCTGCTTTTCAGGACACTGAGCCTGCACTCCAGGACTAAGCTTTTCTCAAGACTGCTTTTCCAGCCCTCAGGGATGGCTCTTCCTCGGCACAGTCTGCTCTGTGCTGAGCCCGCTGTGGTATCCGTACCTTTGTGGGGCACTGCCTTATCCTGACTGATCTCCTGATGGTGTAGCCCTTTGCTGAAGGCCCTGTGATGCCCTGGAGAAGGGAAAGAATGCAATTCTGCATTTCCAGGTGCTGTGAGGTGAGCCCTGCTCGATGCTCACCCACTGCTGTGCCCCTTGGCTGGGTAGTGCTAGATGTCCCTGGCAGAGGGCACGAGAGGAGCCGTGCGGTCCAGCAGCCGTGTTCCAGCTCTGCTGGCTTCTGGTGGGAGCTGCAGGTGGCAGGCTGGCAGGCACAGGAGCAGAGAACTTCTGATCAGATGGCCCAGTTCCCCTAGCTTCTGCTTGGGGTGCTCTGCTTTAGTTCAGGTTGGGATTTGCACTGTTTAATAGCAGAGCTGTGGCAGTGCAGCCTGCTCCAGCAGCTTTAAAGCCAGAGTGCAGGGAGCTGGCGTCTTCCTTCCATGAAGGTGAGCGTCCTCCCCTGCCCAGGGCTGCTCCTGAGCACCTCCAGCAGCAGGCCTGGGACAGGAGCATCCCGTGAAGCTGAGATCTGGTGGGCCACCAGTGCACGCTCCTGCTGTTGCTAATTGACATCGAGGTGCCTGCACTGTCACTTTACGCATGTGAATGCCTCTGAGCAGTCCTTACCCATCCATCTCTGCTCTGAGCTGAACCAGCTGCCGTAATGGAGCAGAAGAAAGGACAATTGTCACGGCCTTTGAAGCAACGAGGGAAGTCTAATTAGGCTTGGCACGGACTCTTTGCTCTTGCATCTGAACAATTGGTGCCGCAGAGCTTTGTTGGACAGTTCTTGGTTCTCCCCCAGCTCTGCCAAGCCAGTAACACGTGCGGGTTGGACGTGAGGGATTCTCCCCGTGCTGCTCCAGCAGGCCAGGTAATAAATAACCTTACCAGGAGGCGTGCTATACCAGGCTTCATCCCCTGAGGGTCACCACGCTGCCAGTGGATGGCTTCCTTAGAGGGGCAAGCATTAAACACTGAGCAGGAGGACTCCTCTGCTGTGCTAGAGGCAGCTGTGTCATTCCTCTGGCACCAGGAAGGCCAGGAGGAGGGATGATGCTGACTGGGCTCTGCCAGGAGGCCTCTGACAGCTCCTGCACGGGGCTGGGTGGGTGTGCTGGAGGCTGCTGTGCGGGTGACTTCTCTCCAGGAGACTGCACGGTGTGAAAACAAAACTGGTGTCTCGGATCTAATCTTAGCAAGCAGGTTTTTCTTCAAGATTTTCTCTGAAGAGGAAGTGTTTGTTCAGAAATGCTCCTGGGACTGGATGGGAGCCCCGTGTGAGCTCACACACTGCCATCTTAAGGGCTTACGTGTCTCTTGCAGGATGCTGCTCTAGAATAATCATGCTGTAAAGCAAGGCAAGCTGCACATGGAGTGCAAAATAGCCTGGGACTTGGATGCCACTGACTTGGCTGAGATCAAAAGTGGTGATGCTTACGCTGAGCTTGCTCTGTGCAGGAGCAGGGGGAGCCCTGCACAGCCCCCGTCTCAGGCTGACTCAGTAACTTGATGTTTCTTGCAGGTGTGTCTGGAGAAACTCCTCTGACAGCTTGAACCCGACAGGTTCAGGTATTCAAACCTGCCTCGTCTGTTTTGAGGCTGTGTCCCGAGCCTCCCTTCATCTCGTACTAGCCGTGCTCATCAGAAACGAGATCCCTGTAGCTTAGAGCAGGAACGCGGGCTCTGTTTCTGGGACACAAGGCAGTGATGAGCCCGTCTACTCAGCGCTGTGCAATGCGGACAGCAGCCCGTGTTCCCACGTGAGCCATCACAAATTGCCTCTGACTCCAGGCGAGCAAATCCTTGAGCGCTGAGCCTGGCCCGGGGTGGGCTGTGTGCCCCGTTGTACTGACACCAACGGCACCGTAACCACGAGCAGCTGAGGTAGCTCTGGGCGTACCTGAGCTGCAGCGTGTGGAAGCATCCTCTGGCTGGAAGATCATGTGTCTGCTGCTGGCTTAGCGTGGGCTGAAGGCCCCAAATCCTCTGTGTGGTGTTGCAGGAGGCTGTGGTAAGGCTTTTCTTACTGCTGGGGTGGGCTGAAGGTCCTGTGGCTTTTGTTTCCAGCACCCCAGCCTCTTTATTGTGGCTGGGAACAAGGTGAGAGTTACGGTGTCCTGTCCTTGGAGTAGTTTGTCCCTTTGGCTTGCTTCATCAGAAACCCCAAGTAAAATCATCAGAAACCCTGGGTAAAGCAGTGGGGTTTCTTCAATCTGTTTAGATCTTAGATCTTGCTGGGATGAGTCAAAGCTCTGTTTAGCACAAAGAGCTGCTCTAAGGCTGGTGTTGGTGTTGGAGACCTGCTCAGCCATGCAGGCTGCGATAAGGATCAGGGAAACAGCAAAAGCAGTGCTGTAGAGAGCAACTTGATGCTATGTAAACTAGAAGGGTTTTCTTCTCTAGGAAGGCTCCAGGGGACGTGGTTTCCTCTGGTAACTTGGTGGCGGGTCTGTTTCTACGTGTGATGAGAAGATTAATAAGAGGGCTCGCTCCTTCAGCTGACTGGGCTTAAAAAGTGTGGGGCAGGCTTAGTGGGACGGGGTGGGGAAGCTGGGCACTGCGGGTGTGCGGCAGAGCCGAGCTCCTCGTGCTGTCTCGTGGCCCAAGGCAGGCACGGAGCTGAGCAGCCCGGCGGTGCTGTGGCTCACATCCGATGCATCACCCGAGGTGTTTGTCAGGCAGGAATGGCCCTGCACACCGCTGGGTGGACAGCAAACTATGACAAGCAGGTGGTGTCGGGTCTGATTCAGCTTCCTTCCTCAGCCGAGCTGCTTCCCAGGTAATGAGACTTGGCGGAGCATTTCCCCCTCGCTTGGTGGTGGAACTTCAGCCCACCTTGCACCTGGGCACCGAGGCTCCCCCGTGCCTGAGTGTTGCAATTCAGGGCCCTACAAAATCCCTCCCCGAGCACGGGAACGGCTGCCAGCTTGTCGAAAGCTGCTTTGAATACCAGCAGGCAGCAGCTGATGGCAGGCGAGGCTAAAAACACTCGGAGGAAAAATAGAAGCAGGACGTGCTGGGTGCTGGCGCAGCCACCTCGGGGTGAGTTGTTTACCCCCTGTCTCAAGGGAAACAGGTGACTCTCACCCGGGGCTTGAACCTGTGCAGATGTTTTCCATGACGGCTCACTGCGTGGTATTTTGAAGTGGTTTCGGGGCCCTGCTTGCTGTTCTTGCTCCATCTGGGCCAACTGTGCTGCCGGAGTCTCTGGCTTGGCTAGCACCAGCGTTGCTTGTGCTGCAGGCTCTGAAAACACAGGAGGTGCTGTCTGCTTGGGCTGCTCGCCCCGCTGCTATCGATGGGATGAGCAGGAGCTGGACTAAACCCTGGGCTTGTCTGGCGACCTTCAGCTGGATATTTTGTGGGCCCTTGAGCAGTGCATGGCCTGCCGGTGCTGTCACCCAGCAGCCCGGGGCTGTTCTCTTCTAGTTTCACACCCGGGCACGTCAGGGCAGTGTGAGGTGGGCGCAGTCCCACAGGGCTGAGCTGTGAGTGCACCGCTGTCCGTAACGGCAGCAGGAGGCCTGCTGCTGCCCTCCCTGGTGGTGAGGTCTGAAATGGTGAGCTCTGCCCCTCTAACACTCAAAGCCTGATGATTAAGGCTTTGTGTAGCCAGTTTTTTTTTTTATCTAATAGGAAGCTTCTACAGCTTGGAGCGTGTTGTTTCCCCCGTCAGTGGGATGGAGCAGGCTGCATTTCTCTCTCAGCCGAGGCTCTTGCACATCCCAGGCAGTGCACAGGACCAGGCTGCTCAGAAGAGGCTCCTATCCCTGCTGTTGTCAAAGCAGAGCCCTCCTTAAGCTGTGAAAGTCAGGAATAGCTCCCGAGGAGTAGGAGTTGTGTAGTAGAATGAATGTGAGTTGGTGTGGCAGGATGAGAGTTTTCGGGCAGCCAAGTCCCTATTTAAGGGATGGGAACACGAAGCCTGTGTCAAAGGTCTCTGCATTCAAAGTAGCACAGCCATAACCATCCTCTGGCTCCTCGCTCTGGAGAGAGCCTGCAGAGCTCCCTAGGGAAAGCCAAGGGGAAGCAGACTGGGATTTGGGACCTGATCAAGCCTCAGAAGCAAGAGAGAATGAATGTCTTGTCCTATCCCTTTCCTGTAGGTGGGGAGAAGGGCATGCTAGGCTGCAGTCATGCTCGGCTGCTGGTAGCAAGGCTTCATACGTGTTCTTGCTGTGCTAAAGCATCCAGGAATATTTTGGGACCTGCAGTAGCTTCCCAGATCTGGGTGAGACCTGGGGCCAAGTAACAGTGAGAGCTCAACTCTCACTCTCACTAATTGGCTGGGCCATTAGTGGCAAGCTCAGAGCCACTTGCCCATACAGCGGACTGGAGTGATGGCAGGAGGCAGCTCGTGGGGTAACAGCAGCAGGGTGAGTGTTAGAGGCTCGTTGCTACAGCCCTACCCCACTTTCTCTGAGAAACCCTACGTGCTGGTAGCCGTGTGCCTCGTGCTTCAGCCTTTTGGCTGGCCTGGATGGTGGCACACGTCTGACATCTCTGCTCACAGCTTGTGTAAGGATTAGCTTGTTCTGTGAGCTTTCTGCCCTGCCTCCTGCAAGCCTCAGGGAGGTGGCCTCAGGTAACGTACCCAGAGAACAGCCTGGGAATGGGGTCCGAGATGAACTTTGTACTGTGAAGGACAAGTACGTGGCTCATTTAGTGGTGTTAAGTTGTGGTTACTGGTCTGACATGGCCTTGCCAGTGAAGAGGGCAAACACATGGTACTGCTGGAGTGAAGCCTTGAATCAAGAAGTCCAGCTTCAGCAGTGCTGGGCTGTGCCAGCTGCTGGTCCCTTGCTGGGAGTCTGGTGCCCGGCCTCCGAGCCTGCTGCCTTGAGGAGTGGTGTGCCAGTGGAGTCTGATGGCGGTGTTCTTCCTTTCCAGTTTAAAAGATGACTTCTAGGAAGAAAGTGTTACTGAAAGTCATCATCCTTGGAGACTCCGGGTAAGTGGGTGAGCTTTCAGCTGCCGACCTGCGTCCTGCTGGGGTGCTCTGACCAGGGGGAGTCTGGCTGTACGGTGGGAAGGCAGCAGTGCTGGGAGGAGAGCTTTCTGTCACCGTGCATCGTGGTGTTACCTTGTGGCTCTAAGCATGTCACAACCCCCTGTCCTGAATGTGTCCCCAGAATTTAACACCTTGAAGCCTTTCCCTGGTATTGAACAGGAGAAATGAAGGCAGACCATGGGAGCAGAACTGGATAGCCTCTCTACAAGGAGGATCAGCATGGTGTTAAATTAACCTTTAACTTTATTGGGGGGGAAAAAAACAACACACACCTAATAGTCAATTTTGGCTGACTATTAAAATGTTACTTCTGCCAGAGGTGAAGTTTATACTGAAGCCACCTGCTTAGCTGCTATCTGATCTGGGTAGAGCCATCCCTTGGAGTAAGGCTCTGTTGTCCTGTTCCCTCGAGCAAGGAGGCTGCTCCTCTGGTACAGGTGATGGGTTTGCTGTGCAGGCTGCAACCTGCTCCCCTGACATCAGGCTTATTTACACCACTGTGCCCAGCAAGCTGTTGATCAGGGAGTGCTGCTCAGCCACAGAGTGCCTGTGAGCCCTCTGAGCTGGTTCTCAGGAGGATCTCCACCTCCAGGCCCCTACAGTTGTATGTGTCAGCTGTTACCATGCTGAGCCTGCCCTGTTCCTCCAGCTCCTTCTGAAAAGGCTGATTATTTTCAATGGGTTTCATCATTTGGTAGGGCACCTCGTCTTCCAAGGTTGCTCTCATGATAAGCACACTGCTTACCAGTGATCTGATCACTGATGGGGACACAGGGTTTCTCAAGACCTTAATTCTTCAAATTCTTATGTGGCCCCAGCATCTGTTGCTGTGGAAGCCCCTCCTTGCCGAGGTGGGTGTGTTTCCCCTGACCCCCCCCCTTTTGGCCAGGAGGCTCTGATGGAAGGTGAAGGGCAGAGGGATGTTTTCTTCAGAGTGGTTAATGCAAGCTCTGTTGCAGGAGCAGCCTACCTAGTCTTTTTGTCTTTCTGTACAGGGTGGGGAAGACATCGCTCATGAACCAGTATGTGAACAAGAAATTCAGTAACCAGTACAAGGCTACGATAGGCGCAGACTTCCTGACAAAAGAAGTCATGGTGGATGACAGGCTAGTGACAATGCAGGTAAGGAGCGACTCCTGCTGCGAGGGGTGCTTGGACCACGCTTGTGTGGAAGCGTCTGCTCCAGGGTAGCCCAGGGCAGTGCACGGGGTGTGAATCCTGCCTGCACTGAGCTGCTGCTGCTGGGCTTCTCTACAAATCTGCACAGGGGCTCAACAAGGGAAATCAAAGATCAGCTTTGCTCAGCAAAGGGAAGCTTTGCCCAATTTGAAGTGTTTGTTCCTGTTAGTGTACGTTCCCTTGGTAGAAAGGTGCACTCCCCTAGCCTTCAGGAACTGGGAAGGGCTGGGAAAGGGCTCTTCAGGCCATACTCATGCCACCCTGATTCCTGAGGGTGTAGTGTTAACCTGCCAGCCTGTGAATGCCTAGTGTTGACACTTCCATCTATCCATGGTGAGGCTGACAGCAAGGCAGCAGAAGCCCTGTTGTAGCCAGCAGAGGAGAGTTTGGGCTGTGCTGGTACCTCAGTGTACCCCAGTGCTGCAGCCTGCCCCAATCCCTAAGTCCTGTTTGTCCAAACAGTGATCCGCTGATAAGGCTGGACATGCAAATGGTTATGTCTACTTTTAGAAGGGTATTTCTTGCTTATGAGACTCAGTTCCTGCAGAAGATCCCAAACCTTTAGGTGTTCCTTCACTCTGGAGAGGTAGGGGCTCTAGATGCCTAGTGGGGAGCCCTTGTTGTGGTCTGGGTGTCTTGGAGCAGAGCTGGCTCACCTACCCTGTCTTTCACTGCAGATATGGGATACAGCGGGACAAGAACGGTTTCAGTCTCTGGGAGTTGCCTTCTACAGGGGAGCAGACTGCTGTGTGCTGGTGTTTGATGTCACGGCCCCTAACACATTCAAAACCCTAGACAGCTGGAGGGATGAATTCCTCATTCAGGCCAGTCCAAGGGATCCTGAGAACTTTCCTTTTGTTGTGCTGGGAAACAAGATTGACCTAGAAAA
Source organism: Aythya ferina (assembly GCF_964211825.1). Lineage (NCBI taxonomy): Eukaryota > Metazoa > Chordata > Aves > Anseriformes > Anatidae > Aythya > Aythya ferina. The sequence goes on from NC_140306.1 coordinate 12,020,187, forward strand.
CAGACAAGTGAGTACTGTGACTTGCTAGCTGCCTTTTTAAGAAATTGCTGGAGTGGGAGACCTTGTAGGAACACGGGAGGGTTACCTGAGTGGAAGGTGTGTGTGTGGCTCTGCTGTTGCATGGTACTGGGGAAGAGTTCCTCCAGGTTGTTCCCCTCTACCTAGAGGGGTTTGTTTCAACCCCTGTGCATAATGTGCTCCTGCCCAGCAGTAGAGAGCCTGCAGCAGCTCCCTGGGTAGATTAAAGATCTGAAGCAGCTCCCTGGGTAGATTAAAGATCTGATTCTCCTCTGGTATTGCTGAGTAACCACTGTGGGAGCAAGTCCCTGTGCTGAGGGTGCCTGAGCAGTCCGTGCCTGTGGTCTCATCCTCCCTGCCATGGGCTGAGCGTACCTGGTGCAGGCAGCTGCCTCCTGTGCTCCAGCAGGGGCTGGCCCTGCCTATGGCAGGCTCAAGCTTATGGAAAAGCTGCTCAGCCCTTGTTCTGCTTCTAGAACTGGGGCTGTGTGTGTGGAACAGCTGTGTGTCAAGGCTCTAATGAGACCAGAAACCTTGTCCTAGCTCAGGTGGGATTCCAGGGGGTGGTCCCTGGCCTTGACCTGGAAACCAAGCCCCCTCTGTGTCAGGCTGAAGGTGGTGATGCTGCTCTCTGTCCACCCAGGTCACCACAAAACGGGCGCAAGCGTGGTGCTACAGTAAAAACAACATCCCTTACTTTGAAACCAGTGCCAAGGAGGCCATTAATGTGGAACAAGCGTTCCAGACGATTGCACGAAATGCACTTAAACAGGTAGGAAGGGGGCTGGTGGCTGCCCTCTGCTGGTGCTGGCTCTGCCTCGAGTTCAGCCAGCGTGGGCCCCTGGGGAGGTTTGGGCTCTCCCACAGCTTTCCCCAGCTGAGAATGGCCCCAGCATGCCAGGGGCTGTCCGTGGAGCTGTGGCACTAACTCTTGCCTTTCTGCCCTTCCCTCCTGCTAGGAAACCGAAGTGGAGCTTTACAATGAATTCCCCGAACCCATCAAACTAGACAAGAATGACCGAGTGAAGGCTTCTGCGGAGAGCTGCAGCTGCTGAGGGAAGAGGGAGGGGTTGAGCACAGTCCTTCACAAACAAATATCACACTTAGGCCTTCAAACACACAGCCCCTCTTCTGTGTTTAAAAACAAAATTAAAAAAAAAATTCCATCTCCAGCTGCCAAAATCCACCCATCTCCCACGAGCATCTGAGAGTCCAGCACTTCAGAGCTCACATCCCCGCACCATCCACATCACACTTCATGGTAACAGACCTTTCTCTTAGTTTAAAATGGAAACTCTTATGTATGTTTGGAACTGAATCTAATTCCAGGTGTCCAACGGAGAGGAACTGTTTACAGGTAATCTGTGTAACAAGTTACATACATTTTTAACTGTCTTGTGTTTTCCCCTGTGAAGGCTGCAACTGGAAAGGCTGATTACCTATAGTTCATTGCAAGCTCAGCACTCAGTCCAACTAGGTTGAGTTTTGTATGTATCTCTGTTAATGCTTGTTACTTTTAACTAATCAGATCTTTTTACAGTATCCATGTATTATGTAATGCTTCTTTAGGAAAAATCTTATAGTACATGTTAATATATGCAACCAATTAAAAATGTATAAATTAGTGTAAAATTCCTGAATTACATGTTCAAGTACTGAAACACAGATTGTGTAGAAAGTGAGGAGGACACTTGTGAACTGTGGTGTGCTAGCAACACAGAGTCCAGATAGAGGCAGTATTCTGTACAGTAGAGATGAACTACATAAGCCTTCTTGTTCTGAGGCCAAGAGGCTTCATCTTCTGGAAAATCTGTCTGGCTTCCTTGTATCTAAATTCTCAGATTTGCATAACAGCATTGATATGCACACTGGATTATTGGATTTGAAATTAAATACAGCTATGAAATGACCTCATTTGTTCACCTCCCCTACTGCTTAACTCCTAACATCTTGGAGCGAATATGGGAAGGAGCCAGAGCTGAGGTGTGCCAGTGGCTCTTTGTGCTGTGGAAGGAGCACCTCTCCCACCTGGGTTGTGGTAGCTGTTTCTCAATGAATTACCTGGACTACGAACCTTCCCTTTCTTCTTACTGACTGCTAATCTGGATTTTTTGGTATGGAAAAACTTGGCAATCTAGTCCCTTTCCTCTCTTCCTTTCCTCCTGGTATTTGTTCTTGCGTTTGTAGCTTGCTTAAATGGAGCCCTTCTACCTGTTTTCCAGAGGTCTACATTCTAGTACGTAGGCTGAGCTCTTATGTAAAGAGACAAACATGATGCCAATAAACTTAACAAGAACAAACCTCCTTGTTTACTCCTGTTTCTGACTCTCTTTTTTTTCCCTGCACTAACATACCTCCTTCCTCCTGTTTGGTGACCCTCTTAGCAAGCTGCTGCCTGCACATCACAGCCTGTCTGTGCTTTTCCCTTACTGTGCTGTCTGTGCCTTCTACATGGGGGGGTTGGCAGATGCTGCTTGCTTAGGTGACCCTAGAAGTGGTGGTAGGGCAAACACAGCTCTGCTTGGAGCTGCTTGGAGTAGCAGGAACTGTGCTGCAGCTGGTCACTGTTTATTGGCACAGTCCCACATCCCTCTCCTGGGTGTGCAAAAACCCTTGGCAGTGGGGAAAGGAGGGCAGTGTGTGAAGAGCAGCTCACTGGTACCTGCTGCAGCTTGAGGGCTTCCTGCAGGAGGAGCAGGCTGCCTGCAGTGGCTCTGCTCTAGCAAAGCCTTCAGTGTTGGTTGCCCTGGTATGGTCACAGCTCACCTGAAGGCAGCACCAGCAGAGGGGCCAGGAGGCTGAACCATCTGCCTTGCTGTCACTGCAGGATGGCTGGAACTTCACCTTTAAAAAACAGATTTTTTGGGGAAATGCAGCCAGCAGCTGCAATGCCTGGACTTAGCAGTGGCCCCAGAGGGAGCGAAGGACCCCTCCTTGGTATGGTTAACCAAGCCCAGGCCTTCAGTTCCCAGTGCCTGAGCAGGACCCTCTGCTTGCACTCAGCAGTTGCTTGCTCGCTGCTGTGCCTGCAGCCAAATGGAAAACAAAGCGTAGAGAAATTAGGCCAGTTATTTCAAGAGCCTTTTAACAGGTTTTGTGCTCTGTATCCTACTTTATGGCTTCATCCTTGTACACTTTTTATCCTGCTTGACTGGGCTTTTGCTGTCCACATCCCTTTCAAACAGCTGTGCTGCGGCAGGGCCGTGTCCTCGTGGGGCCACTTTCCTCTCTGCATCTCTGAAAGGCTCCAGCTTGCTGCTCATCTCCACTGAAAGCATCACTGTGTTTGTTTTCTGTACAGTTTTACCAGGGAGAAAGGCTGAGGGAGGTGGGAGCAGTAACTGCACCATGACATTTTGGGGAAGGGAGCGTTAGTTCTGCACGTACAGCCTGCTGCTTGGGCCTTGGGGCTCCTGGAGCCGGGGGCCAGGCTGTAGCATAAGGGCTGCGCGTTGCAGCTCTGGAAGAGCCCTGTGCAGACACTGTGTAACCTCTATCACATCAACCAAACAGGCAGCTGCACAAAGCAAACAGAGCTCCACATCGGTCAGTCAGCTGCAGTGCTCCTAGCCACAGGATGTTACAGATGCTAAAGGGGGAAGGATTCGATATGCCACCTACAAACCAACACTTTTGGAGGTGGGGATGTGATATGTATGCACACGAGGGTGCAGAAAACAGTACGGGAGGCAAGAGGCCTGGGAAGTGGTGCTCTGAGCTTGCCCTGCTGTTACACGTGGAGAAGCTGATGCTGGTAGAGATGCTGCTGCAGGACGGAGCCATCACCACGGTTTGAAGGAGCCCCGGGAGGTGGATGCTGCCTGGACTGATGGTCCCTGCAGGGTACAGCATGTTTGGGGTGAGCTGCCCTGGGCTTGCTGGTCAGGGTGGGAAGGGGAGACCTGAGGAACACCCTGCAGGGAGCGGGAGGGCGCCAGCATTTCTTTTTACATTTGCTTTGAAGTGGATTCAAAATCCATTCAAGCTTTTTGAAAAACGCCACCCTCCCATCCCTTCCCATCCATCACAACCTCAGGGGGCCGGGAGGAGTGAGGACCCTGCCACCACGGGCAGCCTCCTGCTCAGCCCTGCTGCGGGGAGCAGGGCCAGCAGCTGCCTCTTGCACAGCAGGACCCTCGCCCCCAGAGCCTCACTCACCCTGCTGCCCTCGGGGGCAGAAATGGGGCAGAAGTGCCACCACCCCCATCACCGCTATCACCAAGCGCAGTGAGCCATGTCACCCCCAGCACCTTCCACTCGCAGCACAGCATGATGCTGGGGCAATGTGGAGCTTGCAGCCAGTCGGTGGATGCCTGAGACCCTTTTTTTTTCCCTCGGGGGACTTTGCAGAGGGCAACTGGGCTCTGCAGGACACCAGCTTCATGACAGCATTGACGCTGTGTGTGTGTGGGCATCGTCGAAGCAAAGAGCAGCCGACCTCCGCCCTCGCTGCCGGCACGAAGGCCAAGCTGTGGTGCCAGGGTGGGAGAGCTCAGCCCGTACCTAGGCTGGGAGCCAGCCCCAGCCCCATGCACCTGCGGCCCCAAACGGCCGCCAGCCCCCCACGAGCATCACCCCGCTGCCGGCCCCCCACCCGCAGCCCCCAGGTGCACGGGGGGATGTGGGCGCAGCAGCACGTAAACACGTCTCGCAGCTGTATGGGTACACAGAGCTGGTTCTCACTGAATATTTGTGCATGATTTACATTTATAAATACATTTACACAGACTATGAAGTGTGTATGTATGGCTGTGCATACTTTGAGAGCGAGAGAGCTTGAGGAAGCAGGGCATGGACATGCTGGTAGGTCCAGGGGGCACAGCTGTGTGGGTTTGGCCAGGTACACTTAGACACAGCCCGAGAGCACAGCGTGGTTTAATTGTGGGCAGTCATTTATTTACTGAGCTACGCCGACACAAACACACTGAGGGGGCTGCAGGCTTACTGATGTACACACATCCAGTGTATAGTTGTTTTGTTTTTTTTTTGTAATTACATACAAAGAGATTTTATATATACACATATATAAAAATCTATATATCGATATGGCTGCCCTCATATAAATTTTATTTCTATTTCTCTACAAAAACATATAAATATGAATAGATAGATGTATATGTACACATGTGTGGGGGTGAAAATAAAGACACATAGTTACATAAATAGGTAAATACTTAAAATATATGTGGAGGAGGGTATGGGGATATCTCTGTGTGAACTCTCTGCATATAGAGAGAGTGAGAGGGAACACTGCTTGTGTGTGAGCCATCTCATTTTCCCACAGCATTCTCCTCAAGAAACTATCTGCTCGTGGCTTGGACTGGTGCACACTTCGTTGGGTTAAAAACTGGCTGGATAGCTGGGCCCAAAGAGTCGTGAATGGAGTCAAGTCCAGTTGGAGGCCAGTCACTAGTGGCGTCCCCCAGGGCTCGGTGCTGGGGCCGGTCCTCTTTAATATCTTCATCGATGATCGGGATGAGGGCACGGAGTGCACCCTCAGTAAGTTCGCAGATGACACCAAGCTATGCGCGTGTGTCGATCTGCTCGAGGGTAGGAAAGCTCTGCAGGAGGATCTGGATAGGCTGCACCGATGGGCTGAGGTCAACTGCATGAAGTTTAACAAGGCCAAGTGCCGGGTCCTGCACCTGGGGCGCAATAACCCCAAGCAGAGCTACAGGCTGGGAGAGGAATGGTTGGAAAGCTGCCAGGCAGAGAAGGACCTGGGAGTGATGGTGGACAGTCGGCTGAATATGAGCCAGCAGTGTGCTCAGGTGGCCAAGAAGGCCAACGGCATCCTGGCTTGTATTAGGAACAGCGTGACCAGCAGGGCTAGGGAGGTGATCGTCCCCCTGTACTCAGCTCTGGTGAGGCCGCACCTCGAGTACTGTGTTCAGTTTTGGGCCCCTCGCTACAAGAAGGACATCGAGGTGCTTGAGCAGGTGCAGAGAAGGGCGACGAAGCTGGTGAGGGGCCTGGAGAACAAGTCCTACGAGGAGCGGCTGAGGGAGCTGGGCTTGTTCAGCCTGGAGAAGAGGAGGCTCAGGGGCGACCTTATCGCTCTCTGCAGGTACCTTAAAGGAGGCTGTAGCGAGGTGGGGGTTGGTCTGTTCTCCCACGTGCCTGGTGACAGGACGAGGGGGAATGGGCTAAAGTTGCGCCAGGGGAGTTTTAGGTTGGATGTTAGGAAGAACTTTATGGAAAGTGTTGTGAGGCATTGGGACGGGCTGCCCAGGGAAGTGGTGGAGTCACCATCCCTGGAGGTCTTTAAAAGACGTTTAGATGTTGAACTTAGCAATATGGTTTAGCGGAGGACTGGTTAGTGTTAGGTCAGAGGTTGGACTCGATGATCTTGAGGTCTCTTCCAACCTAGACAATTCTGTGATTCTGTGTGAGTCTGTGGTCTCTTTCTCTCGCATTATATATGTGTGCTAAGAGAGAAAGTGAGAGGTCAGGTTCCCTCCCCTCATCTGCAAGTCTATGTGAACACATGCACATACAGATATATACACATAGAGAGTGTATATGCATATACGTTTGCATACATATAAAAATTGAGAGAATTATGTGTGTGACCAGCTGTCTACATAGCACGTGTGTATACACTATGCATAGATATAGATTATAGGTATAGCAAGGGAGAAGTATGTGAGAAGACCTCAGGACAGAAGTGTACATGCATAGAGATGTGCGCATAAACAGCCCTGTCTCTGCATCTAGGTCGATATAGCAAATTGCATGCATGAACAGTCTCCGTGTTAATATGTAAAAGTGTATGTATTACAAGACAGTATTTCTGTGAGAGCAGCTCTCTCTCCCCAAATACACACACACACACAAACTAGATATTGAGAGAAACATACATGCCTAGTTGTATGCACCCCAGATTGTACACATTGGAGGGGGGCAGGGGATACATACACGTGTGCACACACAATTACGTATATAAATAGTGTCTATAGTGGATGATATCTGTGTGGGTGTGCGAATGTGTGTGTATATACATAGTAAGAGAGGGAATAATGCGTTACCAGCTCTCACCCTGTGTGTGTGTGTACAGATAGACGTGTGTATGGAAAGATGGAGAGAGATTAGTTAGTGGTTGTGTGTGGAGAGTTCTCCCTGTGTCTGTAAGGACACACACATTTAAATTACATGTATTTACTGAGATGGAGGGAAAGCAGCGTGTGCCTGTGACAAGCACGCTGTCTTGTAGCATAGATGTACACATGCAGAGAGGGCAAGACATGAGTGTGTGTCTGTGTGTGAACAGCTCGCTGTATCTGTATGTGCACATGTAGCTATATGGTGAAAGGACATGCTGTGTGTGTGTGAGAACAGCATTCCCTTTCAGTGTATATGCATTGTACAGAGCTAGCAACAAAGTGTGTGTGTGTGTACAGCCCTAATTATATGTTTGTAAAGTCAATAAAGCGATTTGTTGAGTTTTGACCAGCTCTCAGCATGTATGTATATGTGCATACATACCTCGAGACGTGTGGTCCAAGTGGCTGTGGACGGCTCTGTGTGTAAGTAGCTATTCATAGAGCATAGCTATATAAAGTAGTGTGTATACACAACTCATTATATATGTGTATATAGAGAGAAATTGTGTGTCTGTGTGACCAGCTCTCTTAGCATAGCTGTATATATAAGCATACGTATAGAGTGAGAGGGGTGTGCCTGTGTACAGGTCTCTGTGTGCACATGTATGTGTGTATAGCTTTATTGACAGAATAGTGTGAGATTAGCATGTTTTCTATATATATTTGCAGAGAGAGAGAGTGAACTGTGTAAATGCTCCTGTGTGAACAGCCATATTCACATACACAGGGTGAGCGTGTCGTGTTTGTGTGAACAGCTCAGCCTCTATGCACACATACATATATATATGGTGAGAAGTGTGTGTCTGTGAGAGACAGAGAGCAGTGCTCTCCCTCTGCATGCCTGTATAAATGTAGCTGCATCTATGTATATAGCCAGGGGCAAAGAGAGAGGGAGAGCAGGGAAGAGAAAGAATGTTGCTCACATTGCCTTTATGTGGCATGTGAGCAGTTGTCTGTAAGTGTAGCAAACTCGTGGGGTTTTGTGTGTGTGTGTGTGCAGTTCTGTAGCTACATTAGCCATATAACCATATATATATATTATATAGCAAGAGACATTGTGTCTGAGAGCAGCTCACTCAGGATATAAGCATATGCAGAGAGAGAACAGCGTGTGCACAGCTCTGTGTACGTCTGTACTGTAGGCACCCAGCTAAACAGGATGAGAACTGCGTGACCAGCTCTGCCACACCGTGCACATACCTGTACAGCCGCTGTGTGCAGCCAGAGAAAGACCTGTGTGTGTGTATCTGTGTGTGTGCGTGTATGTCTGTGTGTAGTTGTGTATGTGTGTGGTGGGGGCTGGCTGCAAGCAGGCTCTGTGCAGATCCCTCTTGGAGCTGTGCACACATGCATACACACCCCCCTCCTCCCCTTCCCCGTGTATTTTTTTTTTCAACTGTGTACAAATTCATATATTTATATCCATTTTTATATTTATATTTATCCATTTGTGTCGTTTTCTATTATCCTTTTTTTTTGGGGGTGGGCGGGATGATCACACACACACACGCAAACACAGACCCTCGCCCTCTCCCCCCACATTTTACTTAAATATTTACACCCCCTGTACTGACACGCTTCTGCTCCTGTTCTCCACCCTCTCCTTGGGGCCTGAGCGTGCTCACCCGGCTGCCCCAGCCGCTCATCACGCATGTACACGCGTGTGTGCAGTCCTCATTGCTCTCCCCGCAGGCACTCACAGCCACATGGGTGTGCAAGCGGCGTGCTGCCTCCCCTGACGTGCACGCAGGCACAAATTATATCTCCCCTCTGTATTTTATGTGTACTTTATATGTAGATATCTATTAAAAACACACCTGGGTGTGCGTGTCTATGTGTGCATGCACGTATTTCCCCACCGGAGGCTGAGCCCGGCCGCAACTCATCGCAGGGATGCTGCGGGGGGGCCTCGGGGAGGGGGCTCGGCGGTGGGCACCCGCTGCTGGTTGGGGGGCGTGGGGCAGGATCCGGCCCCGGGAAGGGGGGGAGGATGCTGGGGACCCCCCCCCCGTGATTTTTTGGGGCGCGGGGAGGGCTCCAGAGGGGGCTGAGGGGGGAGAACGGGGGCGGGGAGCCCCGGGCCGGCGGTGGGGGGCCAGGGAGAGGGAAATGGCGGAGAGGAGCCGGGGGATGGGGGGGGAGGAGGAGGAGGAGGAGGAGGAGGAGGAGGGGAGGAGGCGGTGCGGGCTCGGCGCGGTGTGCGTGGGCAGGGGGCGTGCCGCGGGTGCGTGTGCACATGTGTGTGAGCGTGGGGGGGGGGCGCACATGTGTGTGTGTGTGTGTGTAAGGGGGAGGGGGGGGGACACACGGGGTGTGGGGGGTGTGCCCCGCGTCCCGCCCCACGCCTGCGGCCTCCCAGGGCACGGGGGTGCCCCCACGCACTCAAACGCCCCCGGCCCAGCGACACTGGGGGGCACATGGACACCCCCCCGCACACCCCCCCCTTTGATTCCCATGGTGCTGGGGCTCGGGGCCCCTCCAGGCCCGCCCCACGGCTCTGCAAGGGGGCCCCATTCGTGTGTTTTCCCCCTCCCCCCCCCCCCCCCCCCCCGCATCCTCGTTTCCCCCGTGGGGTTTTTTTTGGAGGGGGGGCGGGTGTATAAGTGGGGGCCGCAGGGGGTGTTCCTTGCACCGCTGTTGCCCCCCCGGCCCTGCAGAGCCGCGGCCTGCAGCGAGGAGCCGCCCCCCACCCCCTCAGGGCGGAGGGGCTCCGGAGACGACAACGTTGCGCCCCCCCCCAAAAATCTCTCAATCCGGGGGTGCCCCCAGGCCCCCCCTCCCCCCTCCTACCAGCCCCCCGGGTCCCGCCGCGTTGCCCCCACCCCTTGATGCCCGATCGGTTGGGGGGGGGGGGGGGCACAATACACGAGTCCCTCAGGACCCCCCCCCCACCGGGGGGGCCCCGTCCGGGCTGCAGCGGGGCTGGGGGGCGGTGTGGGGCGCGGCCCCCATCGCCGGGGCGGGGACCCCCGCTTTGGGCTCGGCGTCTCCGCGCTGCTGCCGGCGGCCGCGGGAGGGCGTCGCCTGTGTTAGTTCCCTCCGGAGAACCCGGGGCCAGCGCCGCCGCCGCCCCCCCCCGCCGCCCTCCGTCGCCCCCCGGCCGCGGCGGCCCCTTTTCGGCGGCCGGGGGCGGCGGCGGCGCGGGGCGGGGGGGTCGCGGTCGGGCTCCAGCCGCCGCCGCGCCGGGCGCCCCCCTCCTCGTTCCCTCCGCCGCGCCGGGAGAGCTCCCGAAATCGCGGCGGGGGGCGGCGGGCGGCGGGCGGCGGGGGGCGCGGGGGCGGCGGCGGGGCGGGGGGCGGCGGGGAGCGGGGCGCGGGGCGGGCGGCGGGGCGCGGGGGGGCCGGGCGGCGGCGCGGGAGCCCCGCGAAAGGGCCCCAAGAAGCACAAGTCGGGGCTGGCCGGCGGACCGCGCTGTTGTTGTTCTCAACGTGGTCCGCCCCGCGCCCATATAAAGGCGGGAGGCGGCGCCCGCCCCGCCAGAGCGCGGCGGCGGCGGCGCGGAGCGGAGCGGAGCAGGAGAGCAGCTGCCCCTCCGCCCGGCCTCCGCCACGCCGCTCCTGCAGCCGCCCGCTCGCCGCCGCTCGCTCGTTCTCCTCCCGGCATCATGTCGGTGGAGCTGGAAGAAGCCGATCTGCCCCTGACCGAGGCGGAGGAGGTGCCGATCGCGGCCGACAAGAAGGCGGCCGCCAAGAAAGCGAAAACCGCCGGCGGCGGCGGCGGCTCGTCCTCGCTGTCGCCTTCGAAGAAGAAAAAGAACAACAAGAAGAAGAACCAGCCGGGCAAATACAGCCAGCTGGTGGTGGAGACGATCCGCAAGCTGGGCGAGCGTAATGGCTCCTCGCTGGCCAAGATCTACAACGAGGCCAAGAAGGTGGCCTGGTTCGACCAGCAGAACGGCAGGACCTACCTGAAGTACTCCATCAAGGCGCTGGTGCAGAACGACACGCTGCTCCAGGTCAAGGGCACCGGCGCCAACGGCTCCTTCAAGCTCAACAGGAAGAAGCTGGAGGGCGGCGGGGACGGGGGCGCGGGCAGCAGCGCCCACAAGTCCCACAAGAAGGCGGCGGCCTCCGCGTCGCGGCGGGCGGAGAAGAAAGCCGCGGCCAAGAGCAAGAAGCCCGAGAAGAAATCCCACAAGAAGGGAGCGAGCAGCGCGGCGGCGAAGAAGGACAAAGGCAAAGCCAAGAAGGCCACCAAGAAGGGAGCCGCGTCCCCGGGGGGCAAGAAGGTGAAGAAGTCCGCAAAGCCCAAGGCGCTCAAGAGCAGGAAGGCATGAGAGCGGGGCGCGGGGAGCCCCGGGCTGGGGGGGGGGGCGGAGGGGGCCCCCCCTCCCCGCCAGGACTGGGAGCCCCACGGCACGGACTGCTCTGAGGACAGCCCCCCGGGGACCCGCTTTGTGTCGCCGACTCCGCAGCCGCCGCCGTGCGCGGTGAGCGGGGCTGCGGCTGCCCCAGCCCCCCCCATTTACCCCCCACCCCCCTTTTTTCCCCGTCCGCTCGGCGCCTTTCCCCCCCCCCGCCCCCCATCCCCGCGGCTTCCCCCCCATCGCGCCCCTTTGTTTTCAGCCGTGCCCCTCCCCGCTCGTCGACGGTTTCTGGTGCCCCCCCCCACCCCCTCCGGTCCCCCCCACCCCCCTCCCCTCGCCGGGCCCCTTCCCGCCCGGTTCCCATAGCAGCCGCTCTGCGGCGCCCCCGCGCCACGTGGGCCGGCTCCCGTCGCCCGCGCCCCCCTTCCCTTCCCTCCCCGCCCCGCCCGCCGGGCGCCCCGTGCCTGCTCGCGGCCATTTCGAAAAGCCACGGCGCCCCCTATTGGCTCCCGGCCCCCGGCGCCATGGCAACGGCCCGGCGGGCGCCAATTGGCTGCCGCGGCGTCTGGCGCTCTTAAAGGGCCGGGGCTCCCCTGGCGGCGGGAGGGGTGAGCCCGGGGAGGGAGGGGGGTAGGGGGGGGGCCCGGCGCAGGGCCCCGCGGCTGCCGTTGAGGTCGCATCTCCGATGGCCTTTACGTTCTTTTTTTTTGTCTTTTTTTTTTTTTTAAAGCGTTTTAGGGGTGGGTTTGGTTACGCATTTTTGAGGGTTGGGAGGTTGGTTTTTTTTAATTTTTATTTTTTCTCTTTTCATTTGTCGTCGTTTCAAATAAATTGATAAAAAAATAAAAAAATAAATGGAGCTGTCGTGGGGAAGGAAAGGGCGGGGGGCGAGGGGGCTCCGCAGCCGGCATCGTGTGCAGGAGGGGGGCGGGGGGGGCTCCTGGCACGGAGGTAGGAGAGCAGCCCCTGCGCCGCTGCAGCTGGCAGTGCCACGGAGGGGCCCTCGCCCACCCTGCAGCCAGCCTGAGGGTAGCAGGGGCACCTCCCAGGGTGAGCCCCTTCCCTTTGAGCCCCCCCAGGAGCTTCAGCTGCCTGCTGCGTGCACGCACGGCTCCAGCAGCGCAGCTCATCGCAGCGCACACCCCTCGGAGCCACCCCTGGCATCAGCTGCTCCTATTTATAGCTCGCCCCAGTGAGGTTGCATAAAGCAGCGCCAGGGAGCTGGGCCATTTTGTTCCACCTCTGGTGCGCGCGGGGCAAGGGGTGAGCCCGCAGCTCGGGGGCTGCAGGGGGCAGCAGCACCCCCGAGGGGGTTGCAGGATGGGTGAGGGGCCCAGCGCATTCCACTGCAGGGGAGGGAGCGAGGGGAGGTGGAGGAGCCCTGCCGTACCTTGTAGTTCTGCTGCAGGCAAGGCCAAGGGGGCCCTGCAAGGAGCAGGGGGAAGGCAGCAGCTCACTGTACCCCCAGGGGGCCACCAGGCTTCCTTCTAGGGGGTGTGCAGCAGCTCATGCAGCCCACCCTGGGAGCCCCCCGGCATTCCCTGCCCACCTCCCTGCAGATGGAAAAGGAGCAGCCACCGCCTCCCAGGGCGCAGCTGCCCGTGGAGCTGCTTTGTTGCTGTGCTGGGGGCACAGGCAGGAGGGCAGCAAGTCTCACTCCCCCTGGACCGTTCCATCAGCTGAATCCAGCAACAGCAGGCCTGGAAAAGAGCAGCAGTGCCCTGACCAGGAGGCTGCAGCCTCCCCCAGCCTGTATTTAGGGCACAGCTGCCGGGTCAGGCCAGGCGCTGTCCTCCCCCAGTGCAAGTCCCACCAAACATCAGCATCTGCCCCACAGGCCTGGTGCTGCAGGGGAGCTGCTGTGCCCCAGCAGTGACAGCAGGTGACACTGCAGGTTGGGGGCTGCTAGCTCCGGGACCTGGCCGGGCTAAGGCACAAGCAGATCTGCACATGGGGCCAGCACAGCTCTGGGGGCTGCATGTGCTGGTGGGATCCCCCTGCTTCCCTCCACCTCCAAGGAGCCACCAGGCCCATCTTCATTCCACTCACCCATGCCTTTCATTATTTGGGTTTTCTCTCTCTTTTTGGGGCAGGACGTGTACCCCCCATAACAACCAGCTCAGCACCTCAAGTCTTCTGGAGCCCCTCCTACCTGGAGCAGGCAGCGAGGGCGCTGAGCAGCTCTGGCAAGCCCAAGACATCCAGAGGGAGGTGTAAGAGCAAAAATAAATCAGCCCCATTAGCCCCAGGCCTCCACCCTCCCCATCCAGGTCAGCTTCTCCCCTCTGACCACCACAAGCCCACCACCCTTTCCCTGCTGGGTCTCCCCGAGGGTCCTCAAGGTGGTGAGCGCACCTCCAGCACCCGGGTGCCCCCCTCCCTCCCAGCACCTCAGGCTTCCAGACGCCCACAACACACCACCCGGGCAATACGCCACTGCCGAGGCAGGGTGGAGAGCTGGAGAAGGGCTTGACCTGCTCCCAGGCGGGGAAAAGACTTCATAGGGGCCAAGCACAAGGAGTTCCAGGCCTGCTCTGGTTCCTCCTGCTTGGAGACGAGCCCAGCCACCAGCAGAGCCGGCTCCTGCAGCAGGACCGAGCGGCGTTGGTGAGGTGACAGACACAGCACATCCAACAGCGTTCGACAGGGAGCCAGTTTAATCAGACATGGGGGTTGCACCATTCTTTTTCAGTATCACAAATCCCGCGTTTGCTAAGAAATACAAAGCACTCCCGAGATGTACAGAACACCGGCCCTGGGGAAAACAGGAGGGAGAGAGCAAGCCCCTTGGATGCAGCCACGGTGACCGCCACGCAGTGCCCCGCGTGGGAAGGAGCCCCCCGTCCCCACCCCACCGCTGGCAGCCGTCCCGTTACAGAAGGGGGACCCCAGCAGGGGGCTGCAGCCAGGTGTCCCCCCCACCCTGAGGCCAGGGGACCACGGCACAACCGAGGGACCCGTCTGCACCCTCACGAGCACAACATGAACGAGCACACTGCTTCCACGTCCTACAACAGAGCGTAAAACCCCCTGGTACAACCGGCTGCCGAGCATCCAGGTTCTTCTACTCTAGGTAATAATAAAGCCAGAGCCCGGCTAGGTTACTGCATCCACACGATTAACAGCGGAGTCAATAGGTTGAACACATGCTACTTACGGCACAGAAAGAGAAGTTGCCCGTTTTAATTAAAAAAACAAGTTATGAACAGCCCGATTGCCCAGACACTGCTGCATGCACATGACAATCGGCCTCCACACAAGCAGGCTGCTCCGGGCAGCGAGGAAAAGCTGTCTCTGCATCAGCTATTCCTGGTGTCACGGGACAGCCAGCCTGACCCCATGCTCACACATTATCCACACAGCCATTAAATAAATACCGTACTAGCTAGGAGTGGGCTTTAATACAAATTCTAGCATCTTTTAAAATAAATATTAATCCATGGAGGGTTACAGTTAACAGACAGCATCGTCACTTTTATTTCTCAGAACCCAGGAATCATGTCGAACAAACAGAAAGGAGACACAGCATGTCATTTCCAGAAGTGCAACCAGGGTGCAAGGTAGCTCCCGGTGACACGAAGGGCTTCTGCAGCCGGGAGCCGCTCCGCGCCGGGAGAAGAGCGGAGCCACGGCAGAAGATGGCAGCTCCCGCTCCCCGCGGCGGGCACCTGACCTTGCGACGCTCCGAGGGGATTTGTCACCGCACCCCCCCGGCACCGCAGAGCCCTCGGTGCCCACCGAGCCGGGGGAGCTGCAGGAAGGTGCCTTGGCAGGGAGGGACCCCGAAAATAGGAGACCTCAAAATAAATAGGACCAGAGCTTCTTCACAGTAGGCAACGCACGAGCTTTACCATGAACAGAACTAAGACTAACAGTCACTTCTTGCCGACGGAGAAACTTCTCCTTTTCACATTTTCCAGCCCCCTGCCCTCCCCACCGCAGTGCAGCCGGGATGGTGTCGATGGGGGTGCGCAGCAGGGGCAAGTCCCATCCTCGCACTGGGGTGAGCAGGGCCAGCCGCGGGGGCCCCGCAGAGCCCCAGGGCTGCCAGAGGCAGCTGGGGGGACCCACGTCCATCCCCACCCCAGCCAAAACAGTCCTCAGCAGCTAGCAGCAGCTCCGCACAGCGACCTGACCGCACGGCTCTGGGTGCCATCACCAGCCACGCTCCTGTCGTCTCCTCCAACAACACTTCTTCCAGAGGGAAGAGGGGTAGGGCGGGGGCACAAGCAGACCTCACCCACGCTCCCCAGCACCCCGCCGCAGCCCAGGACGGGGGGCTAGCGGAGGGCTGGCGGGCTGCAGCCAGGGCCGGCCGCCCAGATAGGCTGGAGGGGCAGAAAGGGGACCCCCATCCCCACGGGGACAGCAGGGCGGGCAGCAGCGAGGCAGGGGGGGACCAGGAGCAGGGGAGGGGCGCCCAGCGCTCACTTCTTGGAGCTCTGCGTCTTCTTGGGCAGCAGCACGGCCTGGATGTTGGGCAGGACGCCGCCCTGCGCGATGGTCACGCCGCCCAGCAGCTTGTTGAGCTCCTCGTCGTTGCGGATGGCCAGCTGCAGGTGCCGCGGGATGATGCGCGTCTTCTTGTTGTCGCGGGCCGCGTTGCCCGCCAGCTCCAGGATCTCGGCCGAGAGGTACTCCAGCACGGCCGCCAGGTACACCGGCGCCCCGGCGCCCACCCGCTCCGCGTAGTTCCCCTTGCGCAGCAGCCGGTGCACGCGGCCCACCGGGAACTGCAGCCCGGCCCGCGACGAGCGCGACTTGGCCTTGGCCCGCGCCTTGCCGCCGGACTTGCCGCGGCCCGACATGGCCGGCAGGCAGCGGCCGCTCAGCCGCCCTGCAGCGCCGCGCACTGACGGTCCGGGCGCCTGCGGAGAGACAAACGCCGTTAAAACGCAACGTGCCGGGCCCTACCGAGCTGCCCCGGGCCGTGCCGGGCCGCTAAAAGCCGCCCCCCCGCCGCCCTTACCGCTGCCGCCCGCCGCCGCTCCGCTCCGCCCTGCCCGCCGCCCGCCGCCGCACTGCCCGCGCCGCCGCCGCCGCGCCGCGGATATCGCTGCCCGCCCCGCCGCCGCCGCTCCCCATTGGCTGGCGCCGCGGGCGGCGCGGCTCCCATTGGCCGCCGCGCCGATCCCTGATTTGCATAGGGCTCCCCGCGCCCCGGCTCCGCGGCGGGGCCGCCCAGGGTAGCGCCCGGCGGGGCGCGGCCGCTCGGTGCTCGCGGGGAGCCCTCGGGGCCGTGGGGTCGGAGCGGAGCCCCCGCAGCGCTCCCGGCCCCCGTTGTGCCCGGGGAGAGGCCGGGGCAGGAGTCTGGGGCCGAGCCGGAGCTTGTGGCTGTGACCCCTCTGTGGGTCTGACCCCCCTGGGGGTCCCCCTGCAGCAGCGCTGCCCCTCTGAGCCCCCAGCAGAGGTTGCAGGGGGGGACGGCGCTGCCCCTGCTCGCAGCCTGCAGGGAGATACCCGCACCCTCAGCTCCCCAGGGAGCGCTGGGCTCCCAGGTGTGAGGATGGAGGACAGCGAGGTGCCGTCCTCCTGCTGGTGGCTGCCAGGGGCAAGAGCACAAGAGCAGGGGAAGGTGAGCGTCCTCCTGTGCTCAGAGCATCCTCCCTCCCTGCACGGCACCTGGGACCCTGGCGTAAATTTGCAATGAGACAGTGACCTTTGGAAACGCCTGCCCGCTGGAAACGCCTGCTCTGGGGCTGCCTGAGCCGTCTGCTCGCCCTCGGGGAGCTGCGGGATGAGGAGAGGAACCTCCAAGGGCAGGCGCGGAGGTGACAGCCCCAGCGGTGCAGACTGATGGATTCTGCCAGGAGCTGCCAACGCAGCGACTCGCTGGCCTTGAGTCACCGTGGGAGCGGCGAGGAGCCAGCCGGCAACAGGCTTCTGGCTGGAAATCCTAATCCCAACCCAGCTTCCCGTAAGCCAGGAGACCTTCTGGGCTCAGCCACCCCCGAGGCACGCGAGGGATTTGGGTACAGATTTGGCCCTGAGAGCTCTCTGGGCTCCCTGCCTGCCCATCCCGGTCCCTTCTCCACGGACAGGCCCCTGCTAGGGCCACCCCAGCCGCTCCCCAGGGACAGATCATCGAGAGCAGCCCCAGAACGGGTCCCTGGGGAATATTTGGAATATTTTTCACTGGCAAAGAGCAGCTCTTCACCAGCAGCATCCTGCCCGTGCCCTGGCAGCTCAGCTGCTGCTGCTGGCTGCTGTCCCCCCGGCAGCTGGCAGGGAAACACGGCCGTGCCTGGCAAACGGAGGCAGCGGCGCTGCGGTGGGGAACGGGGGCGCAGACACGCACACGTCCACCAGTCAATCCCATTTTATTGCTTCCAGTATAAATTAAGAACCGCTTTCCAGTGAGGGCCCCAACACGTACGGCTTTTGGCCTGCAACATCTGGCTCTGTTTACAAAATCCCTGACCTCAAAAGCAGCGGCCCCGCGCTGCTCTGCGGGGGCACTGTGGTTGTCTGGGCTTTAACGAGTGACCTTTACGGGCAAGGCAGAGTGCATCCATCCACAGATCAAGAAAATCCTCGCTAAGGCTTCCAATCCCATTAACAAATGATTGTACAAGCAACGTGACCGAGATGTTCGCCCACCCCACTCCATGCAGGGAAACCCAGGCAAAGTCCATTTCCTCCAGGGAGGATTTTTAACCCATTCCCTGAGGCCCATGGATGCTGGCTGCTGCGCTGGGCAGAGCAGGATGCCTCTGGTGGAGCCTCCCGGCCTTGGGTTTCCTCTTAGCACTTATCGCACGTGTCTCTGCACTGCCAGCGCTTTTTGAGGGTGGAAGCATTAGGAAGGAGTTTGTACAGGAGCAACATGGAATTAAATGGAAAAGAGGCATGAGTTTAATACAAAAAAAAAAAGGCACAAACAAAAGAAAATGAGAGGAGGCAAACAGTAGCCTTTCAGGACACACAAAGAACAGAGACAACAACCCAGAACATCAGATCAACACCTGAGAGGCTTGGAGAATCTCAGCAGCACTCTGCGAAGCCTTCCAACAAACATCCCTCGTTCTGCTCGAGGAAATCAGGAGAGAAAGGGATGGCCAGCCACCCCAGCTGCCGCTAAACCTTGCGCTTCTTCGCAGCCGGCTCTCCCTCCTTCCCCAGCCACTGCTGCAGGATATCCGCGCTGCTTTTCTTGGGCGAAGGGCTGTGGATGAACTGGCTCGTCCACCTGGGCAATTCATTTTCTTTCTTCTTGGGGGAGGCCTCCTGGGAGTTTTTTAACCAGCCCAGCATCATTTTGCTGCTCGCGGTGGCTTTGACCTCCTGGAGAGACAAAAGGCAGCAGGAGAGGAGTGAGATGCCCACGAGGGCCGGGAAGGATGCGCGCGCAGCAGCCGACTCAGAGCTGGTCCAGAGCGGGATGCGGGTGCTGGAGCGAGGGCAGCCAGCACGTCTGCAGGAGGCTCCCGGGGCTGCTGTGAACAAGCTTGTTCCAAGCCCCGTTTCACATGGAATTCACCTCATTTGGCACAAAAACCCTGGCACGGGGTGACACGGTTTATTTCTGGAAGCGGAGGGAAGGGAATCTGTTCGGGGCCGCTGCTCTCCAGCATCCAACACGTGCCCATGTGGTGGCTGCAGCCCCTCGGGGAGCCTGGCAGCACTGTCCCTGCTCGGGGACACCCCAGGCACTGTCCCCTCCCCTGGCCGAGCCCACCCCAGCGCTCACCTTCTTGGCTCCCAGCTCGATGGGCGCGAGGCACTTGGGCGTGTCGTTGCGCACGCTGTTGACAAAGGTGGACACGGGGTGGAAGACGATGTTCTCCGTGGGCTGGATGAGTTTAACCGCCTCCTGGGTGGGCACTTCAGCGAAGTCCAGCCATTTCCTGATGGCCTCTTCCCCGTCCAGGATGGCCGGCATCCTAGGCACAAGGAGGGGACCGTGCGGTCACGGCGCTGCTGAGCTCAACCCAGCACCAGCGCTGGTGCTGCAGAGCATCAGAAGCAAGATTCGTGAGCGAGAACGGAGCTGGCAGCGTGGCACAGCGCTGCCTTTCAGAAGCCACATGGGGCTTCTGATTAATTTTATCCACAGATTAATTTTATCTGTGGGATGCTCGGGGCAGAGCACGCATGCATTGCCCAGGTGGAGAGGCAAAGGGGGAGATCAGCGGGTCCCGGGCAGCCCGAGAGCAACTCGACTCCAACTGCTCCTCGCCAGGGTGCTGAGGTGGGGATTTATGGAAAAGGTGTGAGGCAGTGACCTGAGACAAGCCAGTAATGTTGTAATGTTTGTCTCCTGAAGGCATCAGGAGGAGGCAGGGCTCCCAGCCCACGTAGCCCCTGGCCCTGCCATGCACCTCACTTGCCTGTGGTGGATGAAGCTCAGGTCCTTGGAGGCATCCACGGTGATGATGGTGTAGGTGTACAGCGCTTCTCCTCCCGCCGGCGGCTCCCAGCAGTCGAAAATCCCGGCCATGGTGAGCATCCTCCAGCCCTTCCACTCCTTGTCTCCATCTTCCCCCTCGGCCTGGAGGAGAGACACGGCCCCATCGTTTCCATCCCATGCCAGCTCCTGGGCAGCCGAAGCACTGCAGCCCTGCGAGTTGTTGCCCTGCCATCTCGTTCCTGATCCAAACTAATCAGGGGCTCACCAGGCAGGGCAGTTACCAAAGCTTCACCTTCCCAAATCCAAACCTTCCTCCCCTTCTCTGCATCCCGGCCACCAGCCCGGACAAAGCAAAAGAGGCAGTGAAACTCACAGCCGAGTCCCCTGGGAAACACATCACCCGCCCATGCAAATAGGGGAGCAGCCAGCGTGACGGGGGCACGCCGCGGGACCGGGGACGGCCCCAGGACCACAGAATCAGGAACCCCTGATTCAGGGGGAGCAGCAGCAAAATGCCCTCCAAAGGGAATTCCCAGCTGCACTTCCCAGTTTCAGCCCTTCCAACACCCGGTGCACCACGCCAGGTCAATAAGGGCTCCTCATGCATATCCCCAGGCTGCTCAGAGGGAGCAGGGGGGGCAGAGCTCAGCGCCCAGGCTCAGTACCTGGTCGTCCTTGCTCTGGGGGAAGTAAATGAAGTAGGGCTGCTTGCCCCCACCGCACTGCTGCCACTCGTAGAAGCCATCCGCCAGCACCACGCAGCGCTTGCCCTTGAGGAGAGGGCCCTGGGGGAGAGAAAACACGAGAGAGCCGTGAACCACAGCCCCGGGCAGCACGAGAGGGGGGACGGGCACTGATGTGACCACCGGCACCCGGACCTGGGCCACCGCAGGGCGTACGTAGGACGGCCCCCAGCGATTGGGAATGGCACGGGGGGCGCAGCTCACCCACCTTGTAGGAGAACTTGCTCAGCATGGTGTCGCTGCGGCAGTTGGAGGTCTTAAACTGCATTTTGGAGGGGTCGTTCTCTTTGAACCAGGAGGGAACCAGGCCCCACCGCATGTCCATGAGGACCCGCTCGGAGGAGTCCGCATCCTTACAGACAAGCAGAGAGACACCCATGTCAGTGCACCCACAAATCACAATGACATTCTTGGTGATGTTCACCCTAAAAATACATCTGCACCAGGTATCCATCCAGAGTGATGAATGCAGCTTTTCTGCAGCAGCAAGAGCCCGGCGACCCGAGCACTCCGTCCCTGCTGTGTTTAACAAACACCGGGCCGGCGCTGAGGTTCTCTGAACTCCCCTATTCAAAGAGCGCGTCCCAGAGGGCCCGAATCTCACCTTCATTTTAATAACGTGATTTCTGCTGACCCGCTTCACTTTCACTCTTTGCATATTGTCTCAGTTTGGACAATGGAAACGCCTCGGTGGCTTTCACTTCTCCCCCAGCTCGCTCTCGCTTTCTGCCCGCAGCCACCAGCCCCACAGGGGCGCAGTGGGGGCGAGCGACGCCCTGGGGCACAACTGTGCCCAAAGAGCTACGGGGTGGTGCAGGATGTGTATAGGAGTATTATAGGGCCTGTGTTACGTTACTATAATTATTTTTATTTTAAATTATATTTTATTATTATATTTGTTGTTATTGTATTTATTATATTTATAGGACCCCTATATATATATTATACATATATATATATATACACATATATACATATATAAATATTTTATAGGGCCTCCCCTTTTGCTCTGGGAGCTCAACACCTGCTGCAGAGGAGACACGGGACCCCAGAGGCAGGGAAGCAGGGTGCAAAGGGTGTTTTATGATATCAAAGCAATACTTGTGATTTCCCCAAGGAAGCCCTGGGTGAACCTAGCCCGTTCCCAGTTTGGGGTTGCTGCAGCTGCCCCGCTGAGCGGGCAGGAGGAGCGGCAGGAGGGGTGTTTCAGCCCAGTGCCCCCGTCCTTGCCCCGCTGAACACCGAAGAGCAGCAGGTCGGTGGGCACCCGGCTGTGCGAAACCCAGCGAGATGCACCAGCAGTTTTACCGCGCAGGTTGGCCGGGGAAGGTTCGGGCTGTTGAGGCTTTAATTAGCCGGATAACGGCCAGCACAGGTGTGGGGGCATTTTACAACCCTGAAGCTATTTTTTTTTTCTCTCTCTGCTCTCCCCTGCGAAGCGACGCGGCCGTTCGGCAGCGCTACGAAACGAAAGCAAGTCTGGGCACAGCACAACCAAACCCACGGGGTACCTTCAGAGAGCTGGGACAAAACCCTACAAACACGAGTTACTCGCACACAAACCTGCACAGAAAGCACCACACTGGCAGCACCCTCCCTGGGAGCACATAAACATTACCCAGAAGAGAAATCCCTGCCCTTAGCCCGTTCAACACCCAGGCTGAGCAAGGAGCAACCCAAGCAGCCAGCGCCCAGCCCAGCACCCCGGGGACCACCCCAGGATGCGCCCGGGCGCCCCCATCCCCCTTCCCCTCGTAGAAAAGCGAAGCATTGCACCCGGCCGGGGGGCTACCTGCTGGAGATGCTTGCGGGACAGCAGGACGGGGCTGCTGGACTGCGGGCCCTTGTTGTAGGAGGGCCGGTAGCGCTCCTCCCGCACCCACTCGGGCTGCCGCTGCCTGCCCCGCCGGTCCCGGTAGGCGCAGGCACGGCGGAGGAGCTCGGCGCCCAGCGAGCAGGCGGTGCGGCCGCACATCCCGCAGAGATGGCACGGAACGGAACGGAACGGCCCGGCCAGCACCGGGAAGGGCTTGGACAGCCCCGGGAAGGGCCGGGCCAGCCCCCTGCTCCGCCCCGAGGCCGGCCCCGCCGTCGGGGAGGAGGAGAAGGGAGGCTCCGCCTGGAGCCAGCCTCCCCCCCGAGCGGGTAGAGGGAGGTGTTATGAGCTGGGAACCCCCGAAACAGAGCAGGGCAGCGCTGGTGTCGCCTCCTCTGCAGCTGGCAGAGGGGTTACAGGCACCGGGAGGGGTGGTGGAAAGGGTTTGGTGGAGAAAAGGGAGGTGCAGACACGCTAGGTGTGGCAAGCACCCATAGAACCCTACAGAGCAGGGACAAAGCAGACCTTAAAAAAAAGCCTGCTTTAATATTATTTTATTTTAAAGTGCTTAATGAAAACAAAACCAGACCTTAAAAACAGCGTTATCTTTAATAGACAGAACCCTACATCCAGGTCTTAGATATAGTTAATGGGACACAAAAGCTGCTGTAGTGAACACGACCCCTATTCCGCTGGCAGAGAGGAGGAAGCATGGCCCTGCTGGAGGCTGGGAGGCAGGGGGCAGCGGAGCAGGAGGCAGTTATCCCACAGAGGCCATGATCACGTCCACAGGGAGCTCCTCTCCGCTGCGGGCAGTGACCTGCATCGTCACCGTGTCGGTCAGGACAAGGCGAGAGCGTACCAGGAGGTCATGGCCACCCCGGAACACACCTGGAAGGCAGAAGGAAGGAGTGAGTAGTCTGCAGACTGTGCTCCCCAGCACGCCAAAAGCCCCAAAATGAAGGCTGATGCTTGGTGGATGGGGCCCAGCAACTCGCCAGGGGACAAGAGGAGACCCCGAGTGGCACATTTCTCATTCACTACACTGTACCTGGGACTCTGCCCTATCAAACCTCATGATAGTTTATTTTAAACTCTAGCTGAGAAAAGAGAGGCACTCCTCCAGCAACTACCTCCAGTCACTCACCTCCAACCTCCTGCACATATTGACTTTGCAGCGCAAGGGTACTGTACTTTTCCCTTCAGCCTCACTCCAAACCAGAATGCCAGGTCACCAGGACAGCAATTTCCACCCAACACCCCCCCCACCCTAACACCCTCCCGATTCCTGTACCAGTTGCCCTGCACTTGCAGGGACAGAAACCACAGCAGGGACAAGCCTCCAACTCCTGCCCTGAGCACAACAGGTTCCACCATGAACTCCTGCTCCAATTTTCAGTCGGTTCTGCGCGACCTCCCAGGGCTGCTGCTTGAGCAGAGACCTCAGCCCACAGCTCACCTGCCAGGTACAACGTGTGGGAGTTCTTGTTGTCTGGCACTTTATCCGATCGTTCGCAGGGCTGCATCCCCAGGAACTTCACAATATTACTAACTGCCTCTGTTAGAAAAAAAGTAAGTAAAAC